>NW_027206091.1:8029990-9362490 GCF_024711535.1 Dipodomys merriami | reverse complement strand
ATAGACACACACAGACACACAGATACACAGACACAGACACACAGACACAGACACAGACACACACTAGGTAAGCCCTCTACCACTTAAGCCACAATCCCAGTCCTTTTACTTTTTTTTATTTTTGTTGGTCCTGGGGCTTGAGTTCAAGGACTGGGTACTGTCCCTGAGCCTTTTTGCTCAAGGCTAGTGCTCTACCACTTTAAGCTGTAGCTCCACTTCCGGTTTTCTAGTGGCTTATTGGAGATACGAGTCTCACAAACTTTCCTGCCTGGGCTGGTTTTGAACTGAAATCCTCAGATCTCAGACTCTTCAGTAGTTAGGATTATAGCTGCGAACCACTGGCACTGGTCTTACTTTCTCAGGTAGGATGATTTCAGGGTAACTTTGCCAGAGCTGGCCTCAAATCTCTATCTTCACATCTCCCAAGTAGCCTGAATGGGTCACTTTAGCTGTTGTACTGAAGTTCCTCCCTCTGAGGGGGCTACTGTGGGGTTCACCTGTCTCAAGCTCTCCCCATGGTAACAAACATGGAGGTGGACGCCTCCCCATGCCTGTCCTTGGCCAGCGTGGGGTGGATGGGGCCCCATACTCACCACTGATCACTTCCTGCCGCTTCACCTGGCTCTTGGGAAGGCTCAGCAGGGTGTCCTGGGGGACCAGCTCCCGCCACCCAGGGGGTTCTTCTGGCTCCAGCTCCAGTCCTGACCGTCCCGGCTCCCCATCATCTCCAGGCTCAGGGCTGTGGACAGAGGCCTTCGTTGGTACCCTTTGTTTGGTGGTACCCCAGGGAGGAGCCTTCAACTCCTTAGTGTCCAACTCCTCTGTGGTCTTGGCATTGGGCCCCTAGAGTGGTCTAACCCCACACCCCTCTCTCCCAAGGCCTAGGACAGGGGTTCTGTGGCCTCGGCCACTGGCTGCCCAGTTCTCTGCTGCTCTGGGAGCCCTCCCCTCCCTGACTCTCCAGACGGCCTGTGTGGACAGGGAGTAACGTACGTGGCTTGTCGGGTGGGGCCAAGCACGGCCGTGGCGGAGCTGGGGTCCATGTCCACGTCGCTCCGGGAGCGGCCCCCACCCCGGCCCTTAGCCCCGAGGCTGCCCCGGGAAGGCCGGCGGCGGTCAGTCACCCGCAGGCTCTCTGAGCGCCCCAGACGCCCTGGCAGCCTGCACCCCAAGGCCAAGGACAGTCAGGCAGAGGCCGGAACAGAGACAAGGAGAGACCAGGACAGGGAGACAGGACAGGGACAGGACAGGGACAGGACAGGGACAGGGAGTCAGGACAGGGACAGGACAGGGACAGGGAGTCAGGACAGGGACAGGGACAGGATAGACAGGGCAGTGACAGGATAGACAGGACAGGGACAAGGAAACAGGACAGGACAGGGACAGGGACAGGGAAAGACCAGGACAGGGACAGGGAGACAGGACAGGAACCAACATGCAACAGAAGAGAATTGTCAGGAATAGTGGGATTTGTGGGCTGCTGGGGTGGGGAGGGGAGGTAGCCAAGAGGGTGGAGGGACCCCTCCCTCCCTGAGGTGGGACATGGAGAAAGAGGGAAGGATTTCCATACTTAGCTCTTCAACTGGGAGGGTGATGTCCCCACCCACCCCTCATGAGGGGGGGGTGGAGGGGATGGAGTGGCCATGGGGGGGGAAGGGAGGGGCTGGGAGAAGCAGGGGAGGGCTGGCCCTCCCCCACCCAGGGCCCAGGCACCCACCTCTTCCACCTTCTGGGGAGAGAGGGTACAGGGTCAGAGGTGGACCCAATGGAACCCAGCTCACCTCCCCACACCTCCCTCAAAGGGTCCCCAAAGCAGCAGCACGAGGACAGGCAGGGGGCAGAACCTGTCCCCCAACTCTGAGGGGGACAGGGCCCCCGGGAAGGGAGCAGGAAGGGAGCGGGGAGCACAGGGGGGGCGGTGGATGGGACACCAGGAGCAGGGGAAGAGCCAGGTAGGTGGAGCTTAAAGAGGGCGGGGCTTAAAGAAGAGGAAGGATAGAAAATGGAAGGGGTGGGAAAGACAGATAGTTTGAAGTGGAGGAAGAGGAAGGAAAGGTGTAGAAGGAAACTTGGCCAGAAAGGAGGCAGAGGAACAGGGGATACAGAGGAAAGAGAAGAGGAGGAGGAGGATCCGCAAACGAGGAAGAAGAAGGAAGAAAGAAGGAAAGTGAAAGGACTGAAGACAGATACAGAACAAAGGCAGGAGTGAGCTAGCAGTGAGGGCATGGCTGGGAACAGGCAGGTGCAAATGGCGGCTGCAACCCCCACATACCCTCCCAGCCCCCATCAGCTGTCCCTGCTCAGCCCAGGCCCTCCTGAGACCCCACCCAGGTACCTCTCTGTCTCAGCACTGTCCTCTGGGTTTTCTGGGGGTGCTGGGGGCTCCAGACTTGTAGGGCCTTGTGAAGGAGTGTCTCCCGGCTCCAGGGAGGTATCAGAACCTGTAGGTGAGGCCGGAGTGAGGCACATTACAAAGTCCATGGAGCTCCATACCATTGGCTCACCACTGTCATCCTAGCTGATGAGGAGGCTGAGATCTGAGGATGGAGGTTCATAGCCAGCCTGGGCAGGAGTCTATGAGACTCTTTTTTTTTTTTTTTTTTTTTTGTCGGCTGTGGGGCTTGAACTCTGGGCCTGGGCACTGTCCCTCAGCTCTTCAGCTCAAGGCGAGCGCTCTACCACTTGAGCTACAGCGCCACTTCCAGTTTTCTGGTGGTTTATTGGAGATAGGAGTCTCACGGTCTCTCCTGCTCGGGCTGGCTTTGAACCGAGATTCTCAGATCTCAGCCTCCTGAGTAGCTAGGATTACAGGTGTGAGCCACCAGCGCCCGGCCTCTATGAGACTCTTTATCGCCGATTAAGTACCAAAACAGCTGGAAGTGGAACTGAGGCTTAATGTAGCTTAAGTGGAAAAATGCTAGTCTTGAGCAAAAAAAGCTCAGGGACAGCACTCAGGCCCTCAGTTCATGCCCCAGAACCTGCATGTGCACGCGCGCTCATACACGTGCACACAGACAGACAGACAGACACACAAACACACAAAGACAAGTATACTAAGGAATGAGTTAAGATTTAAACGTTGAACTCAAGCTGGGCAAGCAACTATCAGGGACGTAAGGAGCAGAAGGCTATGCAGCCCTGAGAAAGTTACTTGGAGGGGGCACTGCTCTCTACTCAGCTTCTGGAAATGAAGCCCTGGGGGTGACAGGAAAGACAGTAAAAAGAAGGGGGAGACATAGCACTGGGAGAGAGGCCAGAGCCCTGAGAGAAAGAAGCAGAAAGGGTAAACTGAGGCAGCCATTAACAACACTGGTAACCAGGTGCAGATGGTAAGAAGGAGGGAGGTGTCATAGTGAGCCAAGTCTTTTACCCCAAGAGGTGTCCCTGGGGCTGGTGGTACTCACCCTGCTGCCCCGCGCTTCCCCCCCCCCCCGCCCCTGAACCTCTCACCTGCTTCCCGATATGGGCTGTCCACAGGCAGAGGGCTCAGGGAGACTCCAGAGGTGTCCTGACTAGGAGCCCCGATAGTCCTGTCCCGAGAAGGCACGCCAAGGCTTCCCTTCCGGTCTACAGGGCCTGGCTTTTCCCCTGGAGAGACGGTGAGAAGGAGGGGAAATGGAAGAGCAGCTGTCTCCATACCAACCACTGAGGCCCAGGACATCAGCCTCTGTCTCTTCTCTTAAGGCCCCAGAGACCCAGTAAGGTACCCACTCCCCACCCCCCTGCTCTAAGACCCAGGGGTCCAGGCCCCAGCCCTCCTCCCTCAGACCCAGGGATAAAGATCCCAGCCCTCCCTACTCAAACACACAGGCTCAGGCCCCAGCCTCCCCTCCATCAGACCCAGGAGTCCAGCTCCAGCCTTCCTCCTTCAGACACAAGGGTCTTAACCCCATCTCCTCCCTTAAGGTCCAGAAACAACCCTCCCAACACACTGAATGCTCTTCTCTCAGACCCAGGCCCCACCACCTCCTCTTTCAGACCCAGAGGTCCAGATCCCAGGCCCCCTCCCTCAGACACAAGGGTCCAGCCCCCACCCCTCCTCCTTCAGGTCCCAGGATAGATGCTCTGCTACAACAAGTTCATTACCATCAACCTCGCCTTTGAGGTGTCGAAAGTCTGGAGCTGAAAGGAGAGAGGGGGACGTGAGGTGCGGATGGCCTGGGGAAGACACAGCAGGCAGGGCTATGGCCCTGGCCCCCCCATACCTGGAGGCTCGCCCCGGTTCCATCGAGCAGCATCCAGGATACTGCTCAGCCCTTTCTTGGTCTTGGGGGGCTCATCTGACCGCCGGTTCCCCATCACCTACAGGAGGATGGGGGCCAGGGAAGGAGGGGTGAACATTCCTAAGCTGACACAAAGCAGAACCAAACCTCAAGTGTCCAGTCTTGAGGCTCCCCTGGGTGTGGGGGAGGGGGAGGACCCCCAAAGAGGAAAAGGCCAGGTTTGGCCTCAGCACCTTTTTCCGGAAGAAATTACGCCCCGATTTCTTATCCCCACTCTTGGTCCGCACTCCAAGATAGCGCATGTACAGGCTGATGGCGGCGACCACAGCGGCACTGTGGGGAGGAGGTGATGAGGACCCCAATGCACACAGACCCCCATCGGGAGTACCTGACTACCCCAGAGGCTGAGGTGGGCCTCCCTTCCCAATTCCCACAGCACTTCCTGTGAGGCAGAGGAAGCAGAGCCAGGGAGCTCCTCAGGCCCAGACCAACCACCTCGCCTGCCCTCTTCTGCCCGGTCACCTCTTTTCCTCGTCTGTGGAGATGGTGTGTCTGTGGGGGAAGAAGAAAAACATTTGACAAAGTTGTGAAGGGACCAGTGGCTCACTCCTGTCATCCCAGCTACTTAGGAGGCTGAGATCTGAGAATCATGTAACCCAGCCCAGGGCAGGGAAAGTCTATGAGACTCTTATCTCCAATGAACAACCAAAAAGCTACAAGTGGAACTGTGGACCAAGTAGTAGAGTGCTAGTCTTGAGTGAAAAAGCTCAGAGACAGCACCCAGGTCCTGAGTTCAAGCTCCAGCCCAAGCACAAAAAAAAAAAAAGGGAGGAAAAAAAAAAAAAAAAAGGGAGGCGGTGGGCAATGAAAGAAAATGACAAGGGGCTGGGAAGGCGGCTCAGTGGTAGAGCGCTTGCCTCGCATGCATGAGGCCCTGGGTTCGATTCCTCAGTACCACATAAGCAGAAAAAGCCAGAAGTGGTGCTGTGGCTCAAGTGGTAGGGTGCTAGCCTTGAGCTGAAGAGATGAGGGACAGCGCCCAAGCCTGTAATCCTAGCTACTCAGGAGGCTGAGATCTGAGGATCATGGTTCAAAGCCAGCCTGGGCAAGGAAAGTCTGTGGGACTTTTTTTTTTTTTTTGGAGGGGGGGAGCCGGTCGTGGGTCCTGAACTCTGGGCCTGAGCGCTGTCCCTCAGCTCTTCAGCTCAAGGCTAGCACACTACCACTTGAGCCATAACACCACTTCTGGCTTTTTTTTTTTTTTTCTGCTTATGCGGTGCTGAGGAATCAAACCCAGGGCCTTATGCATGCAAGGCAAGCGCTCTACCACTGAGCCACCTTCCCAGCCCTCTGTGGGACTCTTACCTCCAGTAAATTACCAGAAAACCAGAAGTGGAGCTGTGGCTTAAGCAGTAGAGAGCTTGCCTTGAGCTGAAGAGCTGAGGGATAGTGCCTAAGCCCAGAGTTCAAGCCCCACGACGGATTAAAAAAAATGGCAGGGTAGGCTTGAGCCCCAGGACTCCAATATGAACCCTGATGTGAATGAGAGCTGGTAGATGCCAAGGGTGGCACAGCCTGGTCCCCACTTACTGCATCTCCTCCAGGTGGGCCAGCAGCCTCTCAGCCACATGCCGCTCGCGGGCCTCATAGCTGGCTCGGTCCCGGCCCACCCACGGCTCCAGCTGGGCCAGCTCCTGCTCCCAGGGCGTCATGCCCATGAGCCGCTTGGAGCGGAAGTCCTCCAGCTGCAGGCTCACGGCCGCCTGCTGACTCTGGACCACCTCCTGCACAAAGCGTCGCTGGACGTCCTCGGAGATGAGGTCGAGTCGAGTGCGGTCTGCAGGGACACATTTAGGGGCTGGGGACCACGTTTCCGAGGCCCTGGCTCCTGACAGCCAAGCTTCCTTGGGCTGTCACCACTATGCAGGAATGAATGAATGAATGAAGGTGATTCCTTGGCCCAACCAGCCAGAGACCCTCCCTCATCCCTAAGGCTCCTCCTTACCAAGCTCAAAGGTGACGTTGGAAGGAACTGCGACCCGCAGGACCTGCTCGGGGGAGACTGGAGTGAGGTGGGAGGAGGGAAGGCCCTGGGGGGGGGCACAGGATTGCGGGCCAGGATGCTTAGTGGGCAGAAATAGGGCCCAGATGGGTGTGTTCTTCAGTGGGTGGAGCTTGGGGGATGCACAAAGGGGTCTCCAGGAAGGACCAAGCAGGGGCCGGGGTCAAGGGTCAGGGCAGCAGGTATCTCACCGAGGTCTTCTCCAGGAAGCTATGGGAAAAGTCGAGGAAGGCCTTCTTGGCCTCTTTGGGGCCCAGAGAACCCAGCATGTCGGCATGCAGGCAGCAGAGCTGGGAGAAGACACAGAGCATGGTTCTATTCCTTCCTGGCTCCCCAGCTTCCCCAGCAAAGCCACACTAGGGCTATGGGGGTCAAATGTCACCTCCTTTGAGAAACACTCCCTGATTTCTACCCTGACTGCCCGAGGCCCTTATCTTCCTTGCAGCCTCCGGGTAGGGGGAGAGAGGAGGAGAGGTGGCACACCAGGAATATTTTTGTTCTTGTTGCTTTGTTTTGCCAGTCCAGGGGTTTGAAACTCAGGGCCTGGGCACTGGCCCTGAGCTGCTTTTGTTCAAGGCTAGCGCTCTACCACTTGAGCCACAGCGCCACTTCCAGCTTTTTCTGTGTATGTGGTACTGAGGACTCAAACCCTACCTAGGGCTTCATGCATGCTAGGCAAGCACTCTACCACTAAGCCACCTTCCCAGCCAATATTTTTGATTCTATGTGGCTCCCCGTGGTCCTGTTTCCTCATGATGTGGTTAATGTGGAGGTTAACAATCTCATGGACTTTCTTGCTCATGCTGACTTGGAACCTAGAGCCTCAAGTTCTCAGCCTTCTGAGTAGCTAGAATTACAGGCGTGGGCCACTGGTACCCTGGTTAGGAAGGTTCCCTGGTTCTGTCAGGATCGAGACCATGGCTCATAGCCTTTTTGAGAACATCCACCCTGAACACCTGTCTGGTGACAACCCCTGGGGAGACCAGCCTGATATCCATCCTTCCAGAGCGCCCAGGAAGAGCTGTGTCTCCTACGGGAGGCTGATGCTGTCACAGGCCCCAAAGGGGAACAGGACGTGGTTTCTGCCAGACCGCTGTGTGCACAGCCTACTCTGAGCATGCTCTGCACTTGCTACTTGTCCAGGATTCCATGGAACACCCACACCACAGCCGGTGTAGAGCCCCCGTCCGGCCTTGCCCTATGACCTTTATGTTCTGGATCTGGATCTCCACGCCCTCCAGGCTGATCAGCATCCAGGCCAATCAGTATCAGTGTAGCTCACTGAGTGCCTGCCTGCCTCAGCCTTCCCCCTTCTCCCTTCCTGGGCATCCTTACCAAGGGTCCTGGCTCAAACTGCAGAGCCACGTGCTGCAGGAGGGCCATGAGGTGGGCTGGACGCCGCTTCACCTGCTCCAGGCTCTGGAACTGGCTGTTTTGCTCCTCTGAGTTCTGGTCGTGGGGACAGGGAGGTTGAGTGCGGGACGGGGGGTAGAGGGGGTAGGGGGGTTTTGCAGGGGAGCTTGGGCTTGTCCTCCAATGGAGCTATGATGGGGTAGAAAGTGGGGTGGGGAGCTGTGTCTGTGCTGTTAAGGTGACAGTAAGGGCAGCTGGGTAAATGGACGCGATCAGATGCTGCTCTGCAGAGAGAAGGGATGGCATCTCATGCAGGGAAGGCAGTGATAGATAAGCTGGGCCTACAAGAAGTAGGGCAGAGAGCTGGGCGCTGGTGGCTCATACCTATTACCCTAGCTACTAAGGAGGCTGAGATCTGAGGATCACAGTTCAAAGCCAACCCCAGGCAGGAAAATCCATGAGACTCTTTAATTGCTAGAGAACTGGAAATGGGGCTGTGGTTCAAAGTGGTAGAGCACTAGCCTTGGGCAAAAATGATTAGGGACCATGCCCAGGCCCTGAGTTTAGGCCCCACAACTGACAAAGACGAAGAAGAGGAGGAGTAGAAGCGAGGCACCAGTGGCTTGCACCTGTCATCCTAGCTACTCAGGAGGCTGAGATCTGAGGATCACGGTTCAAAGCCAGCCTGGGCAGGAAAATACATGACTCTTATCTCTAATTAACTACCCCACACACACCACGCCCAAGAAACAAAGCTGAAAGTGGAGCTGTGACTCAAGGTTGAACACTAGACTAGAGGTGAAAGGTGGAGAGAGACAGAAGATGGGCAGAGATGAAGAACGGAAGAAGGACACCCACTAAGGACCTCACAGAAGCATATGCACCCTAGCTTCTGCTCACCGCCTCCAGCTCGTTCTCAAAATCCTCATCCTCCGCTCCGATAATGCTGATGGGCACTAGGCCAGGTCTTGGAGGCCCTGGGGCCTGAGGAAGAGGGGAGACAGCTTCAGGCTACAGGGCTCCCCGCCTTGCAGCTGCCAACCCTCTCCACCCCCTACCCCCCCCCCCAATCCTGGCTGAGTCCAGCTCTACACTCACCGCCCCTCGGGCCACGTCTTCCATCTCCAGGGCTCTGCAGGGCTGGGGAGAGGAGGGGCTGCGGTTAAGGGTGGAGTGGGGTGGGAGGGGAGGGTTACTCACAGATTCCTGGCCCAGGTGTGAAGGTGAGTAAACAGCCACCCCCCCACCCGGCCTCCCCAGCTCAATGGGGCCTCTGTGTGGCCACAAAGAGCCCTTCACAGGCCAGCCAGGGGGCGGGGAGCCCAAGGAAGGGCGCTTGGGGGATGTGGGGGAGAAAAGGCTGCAGGCCCTGAAGCCCAGGGTTCCTGGCCCTGGGGGGGGGGGGGAGCTGGTGGGGAAAGCAGGCAATTTGGGTCCCTAAAAGAGAGAGGGCCAAGGGAGATAAAGGCTGGTCCCAAGGGGTCGGGGCCTTGAGGAAGGTGGAGCTGAGTTAGTTCCGGGGAAGGTAGGAAGGAGAGGCCTGAGGTGTGGGGAGCTCTCTGGTCTGTGACAGGCTTAGGCCAGGATGTTGCCTCTGAACCCACCAGCCCTACTTCCTGTGACAGGAAGTCACAAAGGCGAACCCCCAACCTCCAACTCTTTCACACAAAAGAAAACAAAACTGTGAACCCTTTTCCCTCAGGAACCTGGGGCTTCACTCTATACTCTTCTAATTCTCCTATCATTCCCAGCTTCTTAGGCTTCTGGTCCCAGAAAAATCAGGGCAGGGTCAGGCCCAGTGGCTCACACCTGTAATCCTAATCTATTTCAGGAGGCTGAGATGTGAGGATCAAGGTTCAAAGCCAGCCCGGACAGGAAATTCCATTTCTTTCTTTTTTTTTGGGGGGGGGGGGTGATCGTGGGGCTTGAACTCTAGGCTTGGGCGCTGTCCCTGTGCTCTTCAGCTCAAGGCAAGCACTCTACCGCTTGAGCCACAATGCCACTTCCAGTTTTCTAGTGGCTTATTGGAGATAAGAGTCCCATGGACTTTCCTGCCCAGGCTGGCTGTGAACTGTGATCCTCAGATCTCAGCCTTCTGAGTAGTTAGGATTACAGGCGTGAGCCCAGCTCCATGAGATTCTTATTAAACATCCACTAAGTGGTAGAGCTAGCCTTGTGTGAAAAAGCTCAGGTATAGCACCCAGGCCGGGATATCAAGCCCCACAATTGACAGAAAATTTTTAAAAAAGGAAAAGAAAAAGAAAAAAACAAAGAAGGTCATTGTTGATATTTAAATGTAAAATTATTAAAGCCTGGTACCAGTAGCTCACACCAGTAGTCCTATCTATTCAGGAGGTTGAGGTCTGAGAATTGAGGTTCCGGAGACTCTCATCTCCAATTAGCCACCAAAAAGCTCTAGTGGAGCTGTGGCTCAAGTGGTACAGCACCAGCCTCAAGGGGGAGAAGGCTAAGGGACAATGGCTAGGCCGAGTTCAAGCCTCAGTATTTGCCCCCAAAAAAACAAAACAGAGAGGGTCTTGAACAGCCCACTCTCAGGTACTTGTATCTTTTTTTTTTCTTTTTGGTCTGGTCCTGGGGCCTGAACTCTGGGCCTGGGCGCTGTCCCTCAGCTCTTCAGCTCAAGGCTAGCGCTCTACCACTTGAGCCACAGCACCACTTCTGGTTTTTTTCTTTTTTGCTTATGTGGTGCTGAGGAATCGAACCCAGGGCCTCAGGCATGCAAGGCAAGCGCTCTACCACTGAGCCACCTTCCCAGCCCAGGCACTTGTATCTTCTTCCTCTCCCTGCTCCCTTCCTTCCCCTGCTCTCCTCCCTCCCTTCCCACTCTTTCATGCTAATTTCTCTGGATCTAGCTCTGGATCTCAAGCTGACTCTTCCCATCCTTTCCTTCCCCCGAGTTCTTGTTGCCTTTCTCGGTCTCCCTTCCCGTGTCCACACTCTTCTCAGAACCTTTCCAGCAAAGTCTTCTGTGGACCATTGAGGGAGGGACAGCATCTCACACCCCAAAGCTATTTATAACCCTCCCTGCCTGAGCCAGCTTTCTCTTCTAGAGGGCCCCTCCCTAGCACTCAATAAGTGGGAGGTATAATTTGATGCCAATTACTAAACAATGATGCCTTCTCCAATGTCCAAATACCATCCCAAGGGTCCACCTGTCCAGGCATCCAATTTATTCTTTTCCATAATGTGTAGCTGTCCACCATCCAAGCCTGACTAATTTCAAGATTTGAGCATTGTCAAATGATTATGTAGCTGGGCACCAGTGGCTCATGCCTATAATCTTAGCTACTCAGGAGGTTGCAATCTCAGGATGGCAGTCAGTTTGAGGCCAGACTGGGCAAGAAAATCAGTGAGACTCTTATCTCCAACGAACCACCAGAAAACTGGAAATGGCTCTGTGGCTTAGTGGTAGAGCACTAGCCTTGAGCAAATGGAGCTCAAGGATAGTACTGAGAAACCTAAGTTCAAGCCCCAAAACAGACAAAATTTTTTTTACATAAATAAAATTGCATCTGGGTGCTTGCGGCTCATACCTATAATCCTAGTTACTGAGGAGTCTGAGATATGAGGATTCTGGTTCCCAGCCAGCCCAGGCAAGAAAATCCATGAGACTCTTATCTTCAATTAAACACCAAAAAGGCAGAAGTAGAGCTTGGCACTGGTGGCTGCAACCTATAATCCTAGTTATTCAGGAGGCTGAACTCTGAGGATCTTGGTTCAAAGCCAGGCAGGACAGAAAAAAAGAGCCGGGCGCTGGTGGCTCACGCCTGTAATCCTAGCAACTCAGAAAACTAAGATCTGAGGATGGCAGTTCAAAGAAAGACCAGGAAACTCTTATCTCCAATAAACCATCAGAAAACCAGAAGTGATGCTGTGGCTCAAGTGGTAGAGTGCTTGCCTAGAGCTGAAGAGCTCAGGAACAGCACCCAGGCCCAGAGTTCAAGCCCCATGACCACCACCACCAAAACAACAACAACAACAATAATAATAATAATAGAAAGAAGGAGGAGGAGGAAGTATAGACGAGGAGAAGGAAGAGAAGGAGAAGGAGGAGAAGAGAAAGATGAAGAAGAGGAAGAAGGGGAAAAAGTGGAGGAAAAGTAAGAAGAGGAAGAAGGAGGAGGAGGAGAAGAGGAAGAAGAGGAAGAAGAAATATGCGCTATCACCAGATGCTGGTGGCTCATATCTATAATCCTACCTACTCAGGTAGGATCTTGAGGATCATGGTTTGAAGCCAGCCCAGGCAGGCAAGTCTGAGACTTTTATCTCCAATTAGCCACCAGAAAATTGGAAGTAGTGCTAGTGGTAGAGCACTAGCCTTGAGCAAAAGAGCTCAGGGGTAGCACCCAAGCCCTGAGTTCAAGCCCATGACTGACAAAAAAAAAAATTTAAAGAAGAGCTATCACTTTACATGCACTCGGTATATGACATGCACTCAGTATGTGACCAAAACAGCACTATTACCTTAAAGGTTTTAAGTAATTTCATTTTCTCAATGACCTCATGAAGCCTACATTATTTTTTTGCTGGGGGGGGGGGATGAGGGATGATGGAGATTTGAACTCAGGGCCTCATGCTTGCTAGGAAGGATTCCATTTATAGTCTATACCTCCAACTCTTTTGCTTTCATTATTTTTCAGGTAAAGTCTTGAGTTTGTGTACAGGTAGGCCTCAGACAGCAATCCTCCTTTCTGTACCTCCCATACAACTAGGATTGTTGAAATGAGATCTTGCTAACCTTTTTGTTGGCCTGGCCTTGATCCTCCCAATCTTGGCCTCCCAGGTAATTAAGATTATAGCTGTGTATACCATCATGCCCAGCTCCTGACTTGGATTTGCTTCGTTTGGGAGGACTACTATCATTCCTATCCCAAATTCCTTCCCAAAACAAGGAAGAAACTGAGACAGAGGTCATAAGGTACAGGATTTAAAGACCAAGTAGTCTGGCTCCAGAGTTCAACACACACACACACACACACACACACACACACACACACAGAGTTCAACACACACACACACACACACACACACAGAGTTCAACACACACACACACACACACACACACACACACACACACACACACACACACACACACACACACTCCACCTTTAGGAAGCTAAAATCTCAGTACTTCAATCAAAGGTCTGAGATAAATTAGGTCTGCTGTGTTTGGGAAGGACAGGGAGGGGCATGTGGACAGTGTGGCCTGGGCAGGAGTACAGACTGGAGCAAGCAGCTTCACAAAGGGAGCCAGGTGCTGATGAATTTGGCCTGTAATCCTCGCTACTCAGGAAGTTGAGATCTGAGGATCAAGGTTCAAAGCCAGCCCTGGTGGAATTCTGTGAGGCGCTTATCTCCAATGAATCACCAGAAAACCAGGAGTGGCACTGGGGCTCAAAGTGGTAGAGTGCTAGCCTTGAGCAAAAGAGCTCAGGGACAGCGCCCAAGACCTGAGTTCAAGCCCCACGACTGACAAAAAATATGGAATGGGATGGGAGTGTTTGAGGTTTAGGATATAGGGTCCTACAAAGATAGAGCTATCAAGTGAGATCGATCAAGAGGCAACTGAGAGCCTAGAGTTCTGGTGGACAGAGATGGCCCAGTGTGCTTGAGGCTGGGGGAGGGGGGGGGGGAGGAGGAAGCTGTCAAGGCAGGTTTAGAAGAACCCATGGGCTGAGGTGTGTGAGGTTGTCCTGAAGAAAAGGAGGTACACATGAACAGATGTCAGGTCTCTAGTGCAGAATTCAGGGCTCCCAAGTCAAGTGGCCCAGAATCTCCAAGAACCTGAGAACCTGAAGAGGGTTCTAGGAATGTCTCCCCCTCCTATCCCAACCCCAAATACTAGTTATACACGGTGGGTCTAAAGAATCCGGGCATCACGACTACAGAGGGAAAGTTGCTGGTTTTATAGGAAAAAGCGGGGGACAGAGGGAGGGGGCACAGAATTTGATAGGTGTGAAGTAAGTCCCGGGCCTAAAGTTGTTTTTTATTAGGGCCCCAGGTTTAAGGGATGCTAGCCAGAACCTGGAAGGTCTGTAAACCCCTGTCAACTCGACTGAGCGTGGAGGGCCTTCATGAGCCCTCCATGGGGGAAGGGGGTCTCCAGGGGGTCCTCAAATGCCAGCGGATGTGGCAGTGTGGATAGCTGGGGATGCCGGGGCGGGGGAAGAGAGTGCACCGTCAGGGGTCCGGCGCCCACCGGGGGGGCCCCGTCTGGAGCCGCGTCCCTCACCTGCTCGGATGGTGGGGGGGGGACGAGAAGCCCCCCTGTGCAGCCTCCGGAACCGAAGCCTCCGCGCGCGAGCTCCAGGCCTCCCCCACCCGCGCCGCCGCGTCGCTCTAGCCGCCCCACCAGGCGCCTGGGCGCTCAGCTCCACTCTCCTCCCACTCCTCCCGCCGGCCGCTCTAGCCCGACGCCTGTCCAGGTATCGGCCTCGACACCTCGACTGCGCCGCGCCGGACGCTCTAGCTCTCCGCGGCGCCACGCTGGCCGATGAGGGCCGCTCTAGCCTGACGTGGAGGGCTTGACGTTTCCGTCATCTCGACTGCTCCTGTCACTCTCGCGGGGCCCCGCCCCCTCCGCCAGAGGGAGCGGGAGGTCCCAAAACTCCTGGCTTCAAGACAGACAGAACGCAAATCTCGGCGATCTTCGACACCTCAATTCTCCGGACCTCGAACTGGGGGGAGCCCGGAGGAGGTCCCCCTCTCTGTTTGTCTCCCCAGTTCCCCGAATTCCGAACGCTGATCCATCAGGTCCCTTGGCCATCCCGCCAGTCCGCTCCGCTGCAAAACTCTGCGCTTAAGGAAGTTTAACTTTGGCTCGCCGGCATCAATGTAACTTTCTAGAAGCAGTTACTTCCCAGGGCTCAATCTGCTTCTCCGTGCAATGCAGAAAAGGGTCCAACACCTATTTCCCAGTGTATAATTAGTGACCCGGAAAAAAAAATTAACTTTCTAAACCTTTTCTACAACGCTCAGCCTCACACCGGGCCAGCACGGATGTTTGTTGTTGTTTTTCTTTTGGGGGGGGTGACCTTCAAGCTTGCAGGGTTGGAGGTCGGCGGAAGGGCGGGCGGAAGCCACGTTCAAGTTCAAATTAACTGGACATAGTGTCACAAAGGGACCCATCTATTTGGGTCCCCGTGCCTCAGTTTCCCCACAGATAGATGGATGTGATCGTCCTTTCTTCCACTGGACGATCTAGGGGAGAAGCCTAAACTATCCTTCACCACCACCACCACCCCCATCTATTGGTTGGGCATCCGTCCCTTTGACAGATGGGTACACTGAGGTCCCAGGAGAGGCCGCGGGCTCTGGGGCTGCAAGCCGGGAGGCCCCTCGGCTGTCAGCAGCGTCCCAGCACCCCCCCAGCCCGCTCTTCCCCATTTCCCCGGGCAGCCGAGGGGCGGAGGCCGGGCGGGGCCGCCCCCTCCCCCTCCAGTACCTGGTGTCCGCGCGGGGTGGTGACCGGCGGGGCGCCCGGGGTCGGGCTCGGCGGGCGATCCCGGGCCCGGTGTCCAGGCTCCGGCTTCCTGGCTCTGGCGGGGCAGGAAGTTGGGGCGGTTTTTTTTTTTCTCTTTTCTTTTTTTCCGGAGGCCCCCGCCCGCTGCCCCTCCCTGCTTCCTGCCCGCGCCCCGCGCCCGCCCGGCACCTCCGCTTCCTTCCCCTTCTCCTCGCCGACCGCCGGCTCCTCCTTGCCCCGAGGGCACTAGCCCCGCCCGGCTCTCCGTGGATGCTTTGTCTGTCTGTCTGTCCTCACGCGGGACGCGGGGGGGGGGGGGGAACTTCGCGATCCCTCCCCCTCCCCATCCTCTGCGTCTCCCAGTCCCCCGACTTCCTGGCCTTATCTGCGGGCGGTGACCAGGGGCGAACCCCGCGCCCTGCGGCCTCCCCCTCCCAGCCGCCGGCCGCCTGACCCGGCCTGGGACCCTCGCCCTGGATCTCGGTCCCTCATTCCCTTTCCCAGGTGGGGTCTTCTGCTCTTCCTGCTCGGGTCCTTCCTCTCTCTGAGCCCTGCTTCCCCCCACCACCACCATGTACCTTTTTTTTTTTCCTGTGCCTGTCCCGGGGCTTGAACTCAGGGCCTGCTAGCTGTCACTGAGATTTTTAAAGCTCAAGGCTCTCATTCTATCACTTGAGCCACAGCTCTACTTTGGGCTTTTTTTTTTTTTTTTTTTGTTAGCGAACTGAGATCAGAGACTTGTGGACTTCTTCCTGTCCCAAACTGGCTTTGATCTGAGATCCTCAGATCTCAGCCTCCTGAGTAGCTGGGCTGACAAGCCACCTACCTGCACCAGCCCGGGTCTTGACTATTTGACTATTTCACACCTGGCTCAGTCCTTTCCCACACCAGTCTCCCTTCAGCCTCTTCCAAGTTCAGTGTTCCCCACTTTCCCTGGGTTCTTCTTTCCTTGTCTGTTTTGGTGTCTGGGCTCTGTCTGTGTCTGCATTTTCCACAAGTTACTGCATCTCTGTCTCTCTTCTTCCCTGGCCTTCTGCCCCTCTGAATCTGTCTCTTTCCCTAGCTGCGTGACTCTGGATTGCTCCCGCATCTATACATGATGGTCCATAGACTCTTTTTTTTTTTTGTCAGAGGTGGGGCTTGAACTCAGCTTGAGCTCTGTCTCTGAGCTCTTCAGCTCAAGGCGCACGCTCTACCACTTGAGCCACAGCACCACTTCTGGTTTTCTGGTGGTTAATTGGAGATAAGAGTCCCATGGCCTTTCAGGCCCAGGTTGGCTTTGAAGTGATCCTCAGATCTCAGCCTCCTGAATCTCTGGGATTACAGGCGTGAGTCACAGGCACCTGGCTGCCCACACACTTTTTAAATCCTCCCTGGGGAAGTAGGATGCCAGTCTCACAAGATAGTAGCCTACATGTTTCCAGAGTTTAGATATGCACACAAAATTTGGTAGCCACAACTCTCCCAACAGTCCCCATTTGCTTAGGGACAAGGGAGGGGTGAGAAAATGAGGGGTGCTTGGAAAGGGGCCAAACCAGCCCTTCTGTTGGTGTGGTGGGGACTTCCCCTTCCAAAGACTTCCTGTTTCTCTGGGGAAGTGGGGGGACGGGACAGGAGGGGCATTTCCAAGCTGGCTATCTAGTCCTCAGCTTCCTGGAATGGGCCTAGGCCAGGGACTGCTTTGGTCCAGAATCCTGAGGCTGAGGAGAGGAGGGGCCAACTTGAGTCAGACTCTTGGGTCCCAGGGAAGAAGGAGCTGGGGAAGGAGCTGGAGCGGGGTGTTCCTCTGAGATCCATGACTCCTGCCAAGGTCTGCTGTTGGAGAGGATTTATTACTGTTAAGTGGCCATGACAGGGCTGGGGGGGTAGGGGGATATACTAACGAGGCTGCAACAATCAGACTTCTTAAGGGCTCCCTCCCCAGCGATTAAGGGCTCATTACCCACTGGGGAGACAGCCTGGGAAAGGCAGCCAGGGGAGGGGTGGTTGGGGGGGGGGGGACAGTGCAGAGGGAAGCTAGCTAAGTGGAGAAAAAAAGACAAGAGAATTTCCCCAGGCAGGCATAGAGGACAGACTTGGAGCTGGGCACACAACAGCCAGGGGCAGGGTGAGAGGATGGTGGTGGTGGTGGTGGTGGTGGTCACGGCTTTTCCAGCTGGACATCCCCAATATGGAGGCTGCCCACATCTTGGTAGGTGCCCTGGAGTCCCCTGGAGATATCCTCATACATGGAGCAGTCATCCAGGTTCAGGCCCTGCAGGGAGGAGGAGAGGTGGGCATAGCGCTTGGATGGCTGCAGTCCCTGCTATACACCCCCCCACCATACACCCATCCGCATTCTCTGCTTACCTCATAAAGGTTTTCATCCTCATAGTCATCCCGAACATCAGCCTCAAATTTCTCATTCTGCCACCGCTTCTGTAGGGGATGATGGGGCAGGGCGGGGGGAGGGGGCAAAAGAAAAAGTTCTTCAACCCTCCCTGGATATCAGGAGGGAATCTTCCTAGAAAGAGGTGGGGGGCACAAGGCGCTACATACTGAGGATGGTGCATGGTAGGTCTCTCTCTTTCTTTCTCCTCCTCTCTTTCTCTCTTTCTCTCTCTCTGGACCCAAAGCTAGTTTCCTTTTGTCTCCACTGTCTTATTATTCGTGAATTACAACAATAACTAATGGGTAGGGTGGTTCACAGCTATCATCCCAGCTATTCAGGAGGTAGAAAGAGGAGAATTCTGGGGGCTGGTGGCTGAGATCTCAGGAGGCTGAGATCTGAGGATCACGGTTCAAAGCCAGCCAGGGCAGGAAAGTCCTTGAGACTCTTATCTCTAATAAACCACCAGAAAATTGGAAGTGGCACTGTGGCTCAAGTGGTAGAGCGCAGAAAATTGGAAGTGGCACTGTGGCTCAAGTGGTAGAGCGCTCACCTTGAGCTGAAGAGCTGAGGGACAGCACCCAAGCCCAGAGTTCAAGCCCCTCGATGGGGGGAAAAAAAGACAAGAGGAGAATCCTGGTTTAAGGTCAGCCTGGGTAATGAACTATGGAGACTCTGTCACAAAAATAAATAAATAAATAAATAAATAAATAAATAAATCTGAACTGGGCTCACACTTGTAATCCTAATTGCTCAGGAGGCTGAGATCTGAGGATCATGGTTCAAAGCCAGCTCAGGCAAAAGGATCAGTGAGACTCTTCTCTTCAGTGAACCTCCAGAAAACCAGAAGTGGTGCTATGGCTCAAAGTGGTAGAGCACTAACCTTGAACAAAAGAGCTCAGAGACAGCATCCAGGCCCTGAGCTCAAGCTCCATAAGTGACAAGAAAGAGACAGACAGACACCTGGGTACTGGAAGCTGATGACCATAATCCTAATTACTGAAGAGGCTTAATTCTGAGGATTGAGGATTGAAGCCAGCCAGGGAAGCAAATGTGGGAGTCTTATTTCCAACTAGCCATCAATAAACCAGAAGTGGTGGTATGGTTTAAGTGGTAGAGCTTCAGCCTTGAACAGAAAAAGCCTAGCATGAGCATGATGCCCAGAGTTCAAGCCCAAGCAACACACACACACACACACACACACACACACACACACACACACACACACACTAATAAGCTAGGCTTGTAGGCACATGTCTATGTTCCCAGCTACAAGTGAGGTATAGGCAAGAGGATCTTGGTCAGAGATTGGTGGGCAAAAGCAAGAGACCCTATCTGAAAAATTAACTAAAGCCAAAAAAAAAAAAAAAAAAAAGAACTGGTCTGACATAAGTGACAGAGTTCAACTTGAGTTCAACCCCAATACCACCAATTTTTTTTAAGTACAGTAAACAATAATTGTTCCTCTGTGGGCTAAGGTGAGGCAGCAAAGCCAGTGCAAGTGACTCTGGGAGCCCCTCCCCCAGGTCTGTTTGTCCCTGCTTTATGGCTGTCTTCATCTGCAGTGGGGAACGGCAGGTGGAGAGCCCCTGGCCTGGGAGATGGATGCTCTGATTCTCCCAAACGGTGGAAGAATCTTAAACAGCAGAGGACCCGCTGGGCACTTGGGAGCTTCCATTCTGGCCTACCCAGGCCCCTGGCTGGGTTGAGGGTGGGTCCCTAGGGGTGGGGTAGGGATGGGGCTCACCCTGAATAACAGCAGTGTCCCGGGCACCACTGCACAGAACAGCAGTATGATCCCTTCGGCTGTGATGATGCGGTTTTTGGTGCCCTCGCCCATTTCCAGGAAGGACCTGGGGGGTGGCTCTGTGAAGAAAAGGGGTGCTGCTGCTCAGATCCCTGCCCTCCTGCCCTTCCCCGCCCTCCCTCACAGGCTGCACCTTGAGCCCTAGTGGCTGGTTCAAAGCCCAGGTAGGACACAGAAAAGGGAAGAAAGTAGGGGGGTTCTCAGTGGGAGCCGGGGATCTGCACACTCACCACGCACACGGAGGTAGGTGCCACAGGAATGTCTTGGTGTTTCCTTGTCTTGCACCCGGCACTGGTATATGCCCCCGTGGGTCTTGTTCACCTTCGAGATGACCCACTCGCCCTGGGCACCTCGGCCCAGACCCAAGAATATAGGGGGCCACGATTGGTTGCTCTGGAGAATGTGCCACCATGTGACATTGAGGTTGCTGGCATTTTTGTGCAGGCATAAGAGTCGAGCCTCGTCCCCAGTGCTCACGGTCATGGAAGGTGGACTCTTGTGCCACAACAGAGCCTGGCACCCAGGGCCTGCACATGGGAAACGAGAGTGGGTCAGGAACCCTAAAGGTCTAGGGTCCCACCTGCAGCTGGACCCATGATTTTCCTTGTGCAACCATCAAGAAATCCTTTATGAAAGCCAGGTATTGGTGGCTCATGCCTATAATCCCAGTGACTCCAGAGCCTGAGAACTGAGGATCAAGATTGGAAACTTACCCAGGCAGGGAAGGGGTTGGTTGTAGGGCTTGAACTCTTCAGAAGCTGTCCCTGAGCTCTTTTGCTCAAGGCTAGTGCTCTGCCACTTTAAGTCATAACTCCACTTCCGGTTTTCTGGTTATTGGAGACAAGAGTCTCACAGCCTTTTTTTTTTTTTTTTTTTTTGGGCCTGGGTTGGCTTTGACCGCAATCCTCAGATCTTAGCTTCTTGAGTAGCTAGGATTACAGGTGTGAACCACCAGCATCAGATGTCATTTCTAACAAGGCCATCCAGCTCCTGGCTCTGCTTCTTTTCCCTTTGGGGGTGCCCTTCCTCTATCCGGAGGCCCTCCCTCCAGCCCTTCCCTTGCCCACCCTTTAGCCACATACCCAGGCCGGCTGCGGTCAGTAAGAGGACAAAGATGGTGGTAAGTGGTGATCCTAGACCTGTAGGCATCTTCTCGAAGTGGGTTGGTTAGTCCGGGTCGCAGCAGTCTTAGGGTACCAAATTCTACCCCAAGCCCCGCCTTATTTCCTGCCCAGCCCCACCGGAGATGGGCTCCAGTGGCCCCCACTACCCGGCTCTCTGGCTGCCTGCTGTAGTAAGGTTTCTGCCTAGAGCAGCTGGAGCACCTGTGGTGACCACAATCCCCCTGAGACAGGACTGCTGGGGTGCAGAGGAGGTGGCTTGTTACTGCCATGGTGAATCCGGGAAAGAAGCCTGAGCCAGCCGGAATTCAGAGAATCTGCAGGGTGATTTTGCCCCTCCATACTCTGAGCCCCCATTTGCGCTGTGTCTCTTTTTCTCTCAGGATTGGAAACAAGGATGTGGAGGGTTGTGTGTGCATAGCTCTGGACCAGGTCTGGTGTGTAGTACTAGCTCAGTAAATGTTGCCACTCATGAAGACCAAATTAGGAAGGGCACCCTTAGCCAACTGCCTGGGTGACTAGGTTCATTTCCTCTGAGCCGTGTGTGTGTGTGCGCGCGCGCGTGTGCACACTGCTCCTGGGACTAGAACTCCGGGCCTAGGCATTGTCCTTTGCCATTTGGCTCAAGGTTGTTGCTCTACCACTTGAGCCACACATCCACTTCAGGCTGTTTGCTGGTTGATTGGAGGTAGCAGTCTCACAGACTTTCCTGCCCTGCCTGGTTTATGAACCTCAATCCACAGATCTCAGCCTCCAAAGTAGCAAGGTGTGAGCCACCAGTAAATGGAGAAGTCTTCATTTTGCATCTCAGTTGAGCCTCCGTTTTTTCCCCCTGAAATGTGGATACAACCTTTGTGAAGCTATGGAATTGTGCAATGTGCAATGAACAGTTTCTAAGTGAGGTGGCTCATGCCTGTAATCCAAGGAGGTGGAGATAAGGAGATTCTCACAGGTAAAGGCCAGTTGAGGCAAAAAGGAAACACCTCCCTCTTTCCACCCCCATCCCCATCTCAATAAATAAGCTGGACATGGTAGTGGGTGCCTGTGTTCTCAGCTATGAGGTTTGCCACAGGCAGATTGTGTCTGAGGCGAGAAAAATACAGAAAAAAAAAAAAAAAAAAAGAAAGAAGGGCTGAAGGCTCAAGTGGTATAAAGCTCCAGGCCAAAAAGAAAGAGAAAGGTTTCCCTTTTTTTCCCCTTTAGAAACATTAGGATACATTTTACTCTGATGTATTAATTGTACAAGTAGAATGTCATTGTAACATCTACACAATGTATCCTAATTAACCTCACCTCCACACTTCTTAAAACATTTGCAAAAAGGTTTCATTGTTCTATTTTCATACATGTAAATAAACCACCAACCATATTTATTGCATTCACTCTCTTCTCCCTTAGCCCTGCCCCCCCCCCCCCCCGCTAGTATAAAACCCAAATGTTCAGTGTTATTTTGCCAGTCCTGGAGCTTGTACTGAGGTGTGGGCACCATCGCTGAGCTTTTTCAATCAAGGCTTAAGCTGCAGTTCAACTTCTAGCCTTTTTTTTGTCAGTCGTGGGGCTTGAACTCTGGGCCTGAACACTGCCCCTCAGCTCAAGGCTAGCGCTCTACCACTTGAGCCATAGCACCACTGCCGGTTTTCTGGTGGTTAATTGAAGAGTCTCAAGGACTTTCCTGCCCTGGCTGGCTTTGAACCGTGACCCACCCTCAGATTTCAGTAGCTAGGATGATAAGGTGTGAGCCACCGGTGCCTAGCTTTTTGTTTGGCTTGGTTTATTGGAGATGAGTCTCCTGAACTTTCTTGCTTGAGCCAACTTTGAACCTCCATCCTCAGATCTCAGCCTCCTGAGTAGATAGGATTACAGGTGTGAGCCATTAGCCCGTCTAAAAACACTAGGTATCCAGTCCTTGTGCCCCATTGCCTCAGTTTCTCCTTATGGCTTCCTCACCAGGAAGTCCAGGTCTAGAGCTGGGAGCTAAAGGAATTCACCCTCAGCATTCCTCCAATGCTGGGCCGGTTTTCAGGCTCTTGACTGCCCCCCTGTGGCTGACAAGACGAAGCTGTGGGTTTGCATTCTCCTGCCCAGGTGGCCTAACTGGGCACCTCCATCTGTAGTTTACCCAGTGTTCTGACTTGTACCTGAGGCTTGGCACTGGGTGCTCCTATCTCTAGGAAACATAAGGCTCACATCAAGAAACATCATTTCCAAGCCAGGTGCTGATGGCTCATGCCCTGTAATCCTACTCAGGAGGCTGAGATCTGAGGATCACAGTTCAAATTCATTCCGGGCAGAAAAATTCGAGACTTCAAATCATGGAGCCTTCAGCTAATCAATTCAAGGGCAGCACCCAGGTCCTGAGTTGAAGGCCCAGGATCTGCGCAGTCTGTTTTCTCCCTTCTGAGACAGCGTGGTAACAGGCTGTGGAGAATTGCGTAGGTCCCAATGTTTCTGACACTTCTAGCCTTGGGAAGTCCCACAAATTACCTCATCTATGCTCATTCCCAATGTAAATATTAATTTTATAAGGTTACAGGCACATAACATTTTTTTACATTTAGCTGGGTGACTGTGGCTCATGCCTGTAATTCTAGCTACTCAGGAGGCTTAAGGTTTGAAGCCACACCAGGTAACAGTCTATGAGAAAAAGCTGGAAGGAATGATGTAATTCAAGTGGTAAGGTAACAAGCACTGAGCAAAAAGGAGCTTAAGGGTCAGCACCTAGGCTGAGATGGTGGTGGGGTAGGGATTTGTCCAGCAGGTGTTTTTATTAAATACAAACCTTTTGGCATGGTCAACCCCCTATATGGAAGAGGCAGTAGGAAACTACTGTAACACGAGCTATATTTGTCAATTGTGGGGCTTGGACTCTGTCCCTCAGCTCAAGGCTAGCACTCTAACATTTTCTACTTATGTGGTGCTGAGGAATCAAACCCAGGGTCTCATGAATGCAAGGCAAGCACTCTACCACTGATCTACCTTCCCAGCCCAATCCTTATTTTTTGACAGAAGATCTTCCTTTACCTGGGAAGGTCTTCAAATAAGTATCTTCCTACCATATGGGTGGCTAGGATTACAGGTGACCCTCCACACCCAACTCATTTGTTTACTAAGTATGGCTAGACCAAGAGTGCCTACCTGGGATTCTGCTTAAAGCCAGCTGTTGGTGGCATTTTGCTGAATAAGCATCACAGTTGAGGAAGACAAGAAAGGTGCATAGGGTCCCACAGAAGGAACATAACTAGGCATTCAAGTAGCAGAGAGCAGCAAAAACAACACAGGGACAGTGGCAGGCCTTAGGGTTCAAGCCCCAAAAAAGTAAATTTAGGGAAGGGTAGGGTAGCACCCAACTGGAATCCCAGCATTGGGGAGGCTGAAGCATGACATTTATGGAACAGCCTTGTGCCAGCCCTGCCCCAGGAAGCACCTACAATTTTGGTGTGGAGACACTGAATTCAGAGCCCAACACTTGAAACCTCCTGTTTCAAGGCAGGGCTCTGCCTTGTCTGGGTTGCAATCTTGCATTTCCCCTCATTCCTAGGGATGACAGGCATCTTTGGCCAGCCAGGGAGTCTCCTCCATGTTCAATTCATCTCTCCTAAAACTGGGAATGTACAAGCAGGGCAGGAGACGAGGGCACACCTCCTTCCCTAAATACTGGGGAAGCCTCAAACAGGCCCACCCAAGCCCAGGGTGCCTTGACTTGGAGACAGGGCTACGTGGCCAGGCCACTGGGGAGGCCCGCAGATCCCTTTCCACACATCTAGGGACCTTCTTCCCTACTCCAGTCCAGGACTCAGCAGGGACCTCCCCAAAGCCATCTTATTCAGACAGGAATAACCAGAGGCCAAAAGCAGGGCTAAAGCCATGCCAGGCATGGAGCCCTGCAGCTCAGCTCCCAGGGCTACCTGGCCAGTCCTCATAACAGGATAACCTTCCTCAGGTCTCAAAGCTTGCAATCAAGAGGCCCAGACCGGGATTACGAATGAGGCAATTTATTAACCCAGCATCTTTGTTCTAATGCTTCTTGTTGGCAGCTGCCACCTGTGGGAAAAGGCAGAAGAGAAAGGTGAGTGGGATTTCTGCTAGGGTACCTGCATGCCCTCCCCCCCACATTACTCCATCTCCATAACCCTATGGAGCTCCGGAAGTAGAATGGGAGTATAAGCTCCCATAGCCTTGTGAGGTGAGGGGCAAGGGCTGGCAGTCAGTTCTGACCTGAGCCTCAGGATTCTCCCTCAGAGGGCTGACAGCTTTAATTTTTGGTCATGGAGCTTACTCTGGGACTGGGCGCTGACCCTGAGCTCTTCAGCTCTGTATCACTTGAGCCACAGCGCCACTTCTGGTTTTCTGCTGATTTACTGGAGATCAGTCTCAAGGATTTTCCTGCCTGGTCTGGCTTTAAACCCAATCCTCAGATCTCAACCTGAGTAGCTAGGATTACAGGTGTGAGCGACAAGCGCCAGGATCCTTTATTCTTTTTTTTTTTTTGGGTCCCATCGTGGGACCTGAACTCTGGGCCTGTGTGCTATCCCTCAGCTCTTCAGCTCAAGGCTAGTGCTCTACCACTTGAGCCACTGCACCATTTCTGGCTTTTTTCTTTTTGCTTATGTGGTGCTGAGGAATTGAACCCAGGGCCGCCTCATGCACGCAAGGCAAGTGCTCTACCACTGAGCCATCTTCCCGGCCCAGCTCCTTTATTCTTAATAACTTAACTTACTGACTGTTCAACAGTCCACAACTCTTGAATCTGACTTAAAGACACGGCTCAGTGCTAGGATGGGGTTCTCACTATTGCTCAAGATGTCCCCTGACAACACAGGGACAGATCGCCTGTGCTCAGCAAGATGAGGAGTAATCAAAGAGCTGGCTTGACCCAGGATCATCTACCCCCTGCATTCCAACTTCCCTCCAGCTCCAGCACAAACCCATTTCTCTTGCCCAGAGCCATGCCCTCCAGGGGAGGGGGTGGTCACACCAGTGCACAGCCTCACCTGTCCGGCGATTCTGTCCAGATCTCTTTGTCCCTGAGGTGTCAGCTTGCGGCCCCTGTGAAGGGAAGAGTCACACACTCAGCCCCCCTCCTCTTAGGCACCATGCCAGCCAAGCCCTGAAGCTGGCCCTGGCTGGTGTAGGAGTGGGAACCCTCCTGGGAGCTGACAGGGTGTCGTTTGTGCAAGCATTAGATCAAAAGCCAGAAAAATCAATTGGAAAAAGTTAACGAGCAGGCTAATGAAAGCGGACAGTCGCTAAATTACCTTCCTGCAGCCGAGGAAGTCAGCCAGAGAGGTCAGGGTGAGGCCCGCACCATCTGCTCTCTGGCGGCACCCCTGCCCACCTCCAAGGGCTAAGGGCACCGCTCTAGTGGTGGTGGAGGCCCTGGCTCCCCACAACATACCCATCTTGGTCCTTTTCCACCATTTTCAGCCCCTCCAGGGCTTGGAGGACCCGACGAGCCACACTCTTGGAGCCTCGGCTGAAGTGGCTGGGCATGACGCCATTCCTCTGCCGACCCCCGTAGATCTTGGTCATAGAGCCGACCCCAGCGCCGCCCCGGAGGTACAGGTGCCGCGCCGTGGATGCTGGGGGGAGGTGGAAGAGCATGAGGACCCTGATCAGCACAAGAGGCCTTTCCAGTGCAAGTGGGTATGCGCGCGCGCACACACACCTTACTGTCACCCTTTAGTAAGGAAGAGGCACCACCACTAGGCAGGACCCAGGGTTCCCCCACACCCCATCTGCCACAGCGGAATGGCCTGCAATCAGGACACCCCAGCACTGGCAGGGCTGTTGAGGGGGGAAGACATTGCCAGAGCAGAAATGGACAGAGGACCCACTGCCACAAGCAGCTCAACCCTGGAGAGCTCAGGTGGGGACAGTGGGGCAGGGGCCCTAAGCACTACAGTGGAGACATGAGTCACCCACACAAGCACACAGAGGTCTCTGTCCCAGCACAGCCCCTGGCCTGCATAGCAGGCCACAGTAACGCCCAGCTTCAGTGACAGCCTCCTGGGAGGCGCTCCAGAGTGGTGCCAGGTGATGGCTAGTATGGCCTGGGGTCAACAGCCCTGGACACCAGTCAGCACCCTCAAAACCAACTGAGGGAACTGGGGGCACATTTCTTCAATGACCAGCAACCCAACCAGGGATGGGCAGTATTGTGTCCATCTACCAGATTGGATTGGGCGGCTCTTCCCCCTGCCGTGTCCCCAGTTCCTATCCCGGGCAGGACCAGCACCAAGACAAGGAAAGCAGCAGACTGCAAAGGAGGCCAAGCAGAGCAGTCAGATGAGGGTTTTTTTTTTTGGGGGGGGGTGGGGTGGGGGGTGGGGGGGTCCGGTCGTGGGGCCTGAACTCTGGGCCTGGGCACTATCCCTCAGCTCTTGAGCCACAGTGCCACTTCCGGCTTTTTTTCTTTTTGCTTATGTGGTGCTGGGGAATCGAACCCAGGGCCTCAGGCATGCAAGGCAAGCGCTCTACCACTGAGCCACCTTCCCAGCCCCTGTCAGATGAGGGTTGAACCCCAACATTGCTTATCAGTAGTAGGCATCCACCAAGTTCTAATAGTTCCCAGACTAAGTTGTACCCATTAAAGGACCCACTTTGCCTGAACACATAGTGACTGATACCAGCCATAACAATGCTCACCGAGCTCTTCAGTGGCAGCTTAGATTTTCTCAGGGATGTACAGAAACACCCAGAGTGGAAAACCACCTTTGCCAGCTAGTATATCCCTGCCACCTGCCCTGTTCATGCTGAAGCCTAGAAAAGACTGTGTGCCCTCCTTTCCATCGCCCCTCACCCCAGGTCCAGACCCCAGCACTTTAGAGGTAGAGCTATAAGCACAAAAATGCAGAGGGGGCCATAGCTGAAACAGAGGGCCAGGCTGAGAGGACAGGAGACAAGTCACCTCCCACCAACTACTGCACCCCGCAGCCTGTGGTACTGAGGGAAAACATGGTACCTCTGAGGCACAACTGGTCTCTCACTGACAATGAGGAGAACCTGTTAAGGGTCAGTGGATGGGGGTCAACTAGATGGAACCTCATTGGGTTCTAGAACAAAAGATAGCAAACACCTTCAAGAGGGATGGACAGGAACAATCCACTGGGTGTGTTACAGCTGCAGCTGCTGCCTCAGCTGTGTGCTGTGAACCGGACACAGCCCAGCCCAACAAAAACCAATGCAGCAGGGTGGTCCTGGACTCAAGTGATTTAGAAGCCAATCTCCCCATGCCACGGAGTGGCTGGGCAGGAAAGCCCACAGTAACAGTCAGGTGGCCATCTAGCCCATCTCAATTATCCAGGGTTTTCATTCATCCACGTGCTATGGCTTCCTAACCTTCTAAAACTTTTCAGAAGGAAGAGGTTGTGTTCAAGGTCATTAAGATGGTGCACATAAATGTTACTCAACCTCCCAATACCAAATACCAGAGACCCAACCAGCCCTATTTGGGGTTCATAGACTGCCCCCTCCAACAGGAAAAATGGTTAGGACTCTCCTATTAAATCCACAGGCACCTTAGCCTTCCAAACTCCAGAGAACAGAGACCATGGTTCAATTATGGTGGTCCCCATGCCCAATCTAAGTGGGCTCCACAGACAACTGATACATTGCAATCACACAAAACTTCACGCTCTGAAGGGCTGGGCCACTTGTACCAAGGTTTAAAATCAATTTATCTCAAGATTTGCCAGTATCTAAACGGCTTCCTTTGTGCTGATGAGATCCAGCCAGGCTGGAGTTCCCACCTCATAAAAGAAGGCTTCAGACTTGAGAGGTCAAGGCAGGGAAGACTATAGCACAGACGGCAATCTGCACACAACCCAGACCATGTACTCCAGCCCCAGATTAGGATGGGTTTACAGAATCTTGAAATGTCCAGATAGGTGACCCTAGCACTGTGGAGTCAGCAAATGCAATTAATTATGTCAAGTTTTTTTTTTTTGGGTCCGGTCGTGGGGCCTGAACTCTGGGTCTGGGCGCTGTCCCTCAGCTCTTCAGCTCAAGGCTAGCACTCTACCACTTGAGCCACAGCGCCACTTCTGGCTTTTTTCTTTTTGTTTATGTGGTGTTGAGGAATCGAATCCAGGGCCTCATGCATTCAAGGCAAGCGCTCTAACACTGAGCCACCTTCCCAGCCCAATTATGTCAAGTTTTAAGGCAAGGAAATAACCTGCTCAAACCACAAACCACTTAGAAAGAAGAGACAGAATGAAAGCTAGCTAATATGACAGAGAGACAAGTGACTTTTGAAATGTAAACATTGACTGTGCACAAAAACAATTTCTTATTGGTAGCTGTAAGAATGAAAATGAGAGCAGACCAATCAAGTACCAGTTAGGAATACAAAAGGGATAACGGATACTAATTCTGTAAGGAACTTGGGGTCCTGTCATCCTAGCTACTCAGGAGATTGAGATGTGAGGATTGAGCTTCAAAGCCAGCCCAGACAGGAGTCTTAGCTTCAATCAACCACCAAAAAGCAGGAAGTGGAGCTGTGGTAGAGCGCCAAATTTGAGTAAAACAGCTGAGTTCACGCCCCAGTTGTTTTTCTCTCTCATCACACACACATTCTAAGCAAAACAGGAACACCAATTTGTTTTCAAAATGTCACATCACCCGTACACGTACAAAGTGGTGCCAGGCAAAATGCATCTCCTCCCATTGCCAATTTGGGATGGGGCAACATAGAGACCCATGGGAAGGGTAGGGAGCAGGGAGTCCTTGAGCCCTCCATCCCCAGCCACAGAGCAAGTTCCTCACCAGCTCGTGTGTAGAACCAGTTCTCATCGTAGGGCGCAAGCTCTTTGTGCTTGGCCAACTTGACAGTGTCCACCCATTCGGGGACTTTCAGCTTCCCGGACCTAAAACAAGACAACAAGAAATGGGCAAAAAAAAACAAACCCCACAAATCTCCTTCCCTCTAATCCAGCTGTAGGCGAACAAGATCTGGAAAGACGTCAGGATGTGGCTGGGCATTCAATACAACCAACACAGGCCTCATCCAGAGGGCGGACCTCACACTGGGGGCAAGGGGCCCAGTTCCTGGGTGGCAGGAGATGAAGTATCAAACCTCAGCTCTCTCCCCTCTCCCCACACTCACTTTTTGAGGAAGGCTGCCAGAGCTCTGACGAACTCCTGCTGGTTTACGTCTTTGACAGTAACTCCGGGCATCTGCGAGGGAAGGGCGGGCAAGCACGTGAGCACAGGCGCTGCTGGGATGACCAACGTGGGGTGTCTCGGTCAACGATAAGCCCGCTCCTCCGCGACCTGGATCTCCTCAGGCCACCCCGAGTCCCGCACGGTTCTCTTAGACCTCACGGTCCCCGTGGGTCGCACCAGCCCGGCCCGGCCTACCCCCCCGCCTCACACACACCGTAGACAAACCCATCACACAGCCCTATCCAAGATCCGTGATGGGAGCCGCCCCACGAAGCCCTCCACTAACCCGCTAGACCCCTCGGGGTTCCCGCAACGCGCCGACCGGGCATGTCCGGGCCTGCCGCTCGCACGTGGCCGCGGCACCAGGGGGCGGGGCGGCCCGCGCCGGGTGCCCCGGAGTGCTCGGGCACGCGCCCCGGGTCCGGGGGGTCCCTCCCCACCGTCCCACACCGAACCCGACACGGAGCGCCAGCTTACCGTGCGGCCTCCGCGCTGCCAGCCAGGGGAAAGGGAACGACGGGGTTTCCCGGGCGCACAAGTCGGGCGTCAAGTCTCGCGAGAGTTCTGAATGCTCGCGAGAGCTCGGTGAGGTGGGAGGGCCTATGGCGAGTGGAGAGGCGGAGAGAAAGGCCGAGGGGGCGGGCACGGGGGCGGGCCCTGCGCTTCCTTCCCACTCTTCTCCCGGGGTGAGGCGCCAGCTGGGACTCGGGGAATGAGGCGTTTGCATCCGTAGTCGCCAGCAACAGGGGTGAAGTTGAATGGACGGAAATGGAAGGATGCCTGGCCACCACGGGCGGCACCAGTTTTCCGGGTTGTTTTTTTTTTTTTTTAACCAAACCGGAAGTGGGAGTAGTAAGGGCGGAACTGTGATGAGAAAAAGCTAGAGGAAGGGCAAAAAAGAACTGTCGGTACCACTTTTCCACGTTCCATCGCCAGTTCTCGTGAGAGTTGGAGGAGCCGGAAGACCGGCCCTTGAAAGGGCGGAAATCACTTCATTGCATCAGTGGGAGAGGGAAAGAGAAGCAGGAAAGAGAAGGCTATGGGGGGAGGGTGGGGGAACAGAGAGAGATAAGGGCGGGGACTGGTAGAGGCGGGGCCGGGGGCCGGTAACTCAGGACTGTAATGTCTTTAGGAGGCTGAGATCTGAGGACCAAGGTTCGAAGCCAGCCCGGGCAGGAAAAGTCCATGAGACTTATCTCCAATGAACCACCAGAAAACAAGAAGTAGTGCCGTGGCTCAAGGTGGTAGAGCGTTAGTATTGAGCAAAAGACGCTTGTGGACAACACTCAGGCCCTAAGTTCAAGCCCCATGACTGGCACTAAAAAAAAAAAAAAAAAAAAAGAAAATAATTTTAAAAAAGCAGAGGGGCTGGGAAGGTGGCTCAGTGGTAGAGTGCTTGACTAGCATGCATGAAGCCCTGGCTTCGATTCCTCTCATAAACAGAAAAAGCAGATGTGCTTTGGCTCAAGTGGTAGAGTGCTAAGCCTTGAGCAAAAGCAGCTCAGGGACAGTGCCTGGGCCCAGATTCAAGCCTCAGGACTGGCAAAAAAAAAAAAAAGCAGCAGCAAAGGCTCTGCCTCCTAGTTCTGGACTCATTAGTGCAGTCCTTAAGCTCACCTTGTACCTTCAGTTTGCCTGCCCAGTTTACCTGTGTCACTTTAATCAACAGATTTGCACCCTTCTTTATCCTTGATCCTTATTAGGTCCCATCATTAGGTCCCATCATTAATGATTGATTTTTGTGGTCCAATAAAACTGGGTTAGCTTTTGCCAAAAAATAAAATATAAATGTATATAGCTATTTCCTGAAGTTGAAAAGACTGAGTTTGAAAACATTATATTTCCACATTGAACTATTACGTATGAAATCATTTATAAGCATGTTACAATGCTAATATCTATTAAAAAACAAACAGGTTTTCCTATGTAGATCATGCCTGTAATTCTAGCTACTCAGAGATACTGATACAGAGAAAAAGGAGGAATCTTGCTTTGGAGAAGAGCTCAGGAATGTATGAAACTCCATGCAGGGTGTGAATTTTAAAACTATGTGTATGTGGACATGTACCAGGGACTATAAACCCAACAAGGAGACAGGGGTGCAGAATTTGCTTGGTTGAGCCAGAAACCTATGTGTGAATATAGCCTGGTTTAGTTGGCCTTGGACTAGAAGTGTGATCAGGAACAGACCAAATTCATGGATGGCTGAAGTAAAGAGAATGTGAATTCTAAAAGGACAGAATAAACTGGGCGCCAGTGCTCACACCTGTAATCCTAGCTACTTAGGAGTCTGAGATTTGAGGATTGTGGTTCAAAGCCAGCCTGGGCAGGAAAGTCCATGAGACTCCTATCTCCAATAAACCACTCAGAAAACTGGAAGTGGCACTATGGCTCAAGTGGTAGAGTGCTTGCCTTGAGCCGAAGAGCTGAGGGACAGTGCCCAGGCCCAGAGTTCAAGCCCCATGACAAAAAAATTTAAAAAGGACAGAATATGAAATGTACTCCAGAAATAAAAACTGGGTGGCGTGAGGAGGAGTCTTATGAAGAGAGAGAGCGGGGAGGGGGGGGGAACAAGGATGATGCTTTATATTTGGAAACTTATTTTTGCAGTGCCAAGAGAAGTACAGGAAGAAAGCTTAGGAAGGAAAGATTTACTCCTCTACTGGGCCAGGGCAACACCTCTCGGTATTCTGCAATGGGAAGTGGGCAGGGTGGGGGTGTCAGAGGAAACAGTGGTAAGTCCATGGGCTGAAATCTCTTGAGGGCTGGTCAGAGAGCAGGAGCCTTCTGACTTTCCTGAGACATGGCAGTGTGGGAACATGGGCAATTCTTTATCTGCCCTGTTTCAAGCCTGACCTCTGCAGGCCAGCCCTACTCTCACAGGTCCCACTGTGAAGTCCAAATGAGCTGAAAGATAAATTGATCTAATTAAGAGGTGAAAAGCCTTGCCAAGTCTAGCTCTGAAGAGGAGGTAGACTCCAGAGAAGTGAGAAGACCTGCCCTGTGTTCCCAATTCTATCATTTCCCTCTTTCCTCCTTTTTTCAGGCCATCCTGTATCCCCAAATTACACCCTTCCCAGCAGCGTGACCTTGGTACACAGAGGACCCTGGGTTGGCCCTAAGCAGCAGTGTGAACTGTGTTGCATGTTGCAATGCTTCACTGCTCTGTGACTGTGTGGGCTTGGCCATCTGTCACGGAGAGAGCATGGCGCAGTAAGGCTTAGGCAGGTCTATTAAGGGACAATCATATATCTAAGTTACAACTAGGAAGTGATGGAAGATATGAAGTGGACTTAAAACCTTTTGATATCTTACAATGCCTCCAGAGAAGTGTTGTAGGTTTGTCACTCTGGAATTGGTTAAGAGGCAGAATCCACTCACCTGCTCCAAATAAGAGAACAAGTTCTAATTGGATACTATCACTGTTATTCATCTTGAAAAAGAGGTGTATAGATAACATCAGGAAAAAAGGGTCCATAATCCGGCATGTCCTCTGAGTTTTTTGTCTGTTTATTTAAAGGTGGGAATTGATGGGACTTTGGAATAGCTCAACAGGTCTTCATATGTTCAGAATGGTTAAAGGAGGACTAAGAAACCAGTGCAGGTAAAATCTTATTATGTAATGATAGCTTGAGTAGAAAAAGACTCAGAAAATCCTTCTGTCTTGTGCTGGTCCTCTGGAGTCCCAAATTGTTCACTCTCTGTTTTATAAAAATTATAATCTGTTCATTTGAGGCCCAGTAAGGTAAAGGGAAATTCTCCCTTGTCTTGTAGAAGACTTTCCTGAAATTTCAGACAAGCCAATTTACCTCTTTATGCCTGTTTCTCTGTAATGCATTCCTTGCAGGGAGGCCTGTGGTGAGGTATCTGTGAAGTGAGAGCAGTGTAATGATCACTTGTAACCTTTCACGGGTTCTTCCAAACCTGTGGTACAGCACCACCCTAGGAAGTGTAAGACCCTTAGTTCAAACCCCGGAATGGCAAGATTAACTTGGCTCCTCCTTCTGTCCTGCATGGCTTTGAAACTATGCATCTGGAAAAATGTCATATTAGATCAGCATCATACTGGCATTCCATTTAGCCAAAGCTGTTTCGAATATATGACGCTTTTGGCCCACATAAGATTTGAAAAAGAAGCCGGGCACCGGTGTCTCATGCCTATAATCCTAGCTACTCAGGAGGCTGAGATCTGAGGATCTCGGTTCAAAGCCAGCCCACTCAGAAAACCAGAAGTGGCGCTGTGGCTCAAGTGGTAGAGCACTTGCGTTGAGCTGAAGAGCTGACAGACAGTGCCCAGGCCCAGAGTTCAAGCCCCAGGACGAGATTTAAAAAAGAAAACGGCAGCGGAGTGCTGGTGGCTCAAGCCTCTAATCCTAGCTGCTCAGGAGGCTGAGATCTGAGGATTGTGGTTGGAAGCCAGCCTGGACAGGAAAATCAGTGAGATGCTTATCTCCAATTAATCACAGAAAAAGCTGAAAGTGGTGCTGTGGCTTAAAGTTGTAGAGTGCTCTAGACTTGAGCAAAAGGAGTCCAGGGACAGCGCACGCTCAGGTCTAGAGTTCAAGCCCCAGGACTGGCCGGAAAAAATAAACTGTGCCAATGTTTGAAAATTAAGATATTGAACATAGAAACTTTGTTTCTACGGATTGCTTTTTCTTTTGAGGAGCAAGAGGAGGACTTGAACTCAGTATCTGATGCTTTCTCTCACTGGCTGATGCTCTTACCACCTGAGCGATGCCTCTAACACCTTCTTTTTTTTTTTTTTCCCTCAAAAAATCCAAAGAAGGGGCTGGGAAGGTGGCCCAGTGGTAGAATGCTTGCCTTACATGCATGAGGCCCTGGGTTCGATTCCTCAGCACCACATAAGCAAAAAGCCGGAATTGGCGCTGTGGCTCAAGTGGTAGAGCGCTAGCCTTGAGCTGAAGAGCTGAGGGACAGCGCCCAGGCCCAGAGTTCAGGCCCCACAACCGGACCCAAAAAAAAAAAAAAATCCAAAGAAGCGGGCTGGAAAGGTGGCTTAGTGGTAGAATGCTTGCCTAACATGCATGAAGCCCTGGGTTCGATTCTTCAGTACCACATACACAGAAAAAGGCAGAAGTGGCGCTGTGACTCAAGTGGTAGAGTGCTATCCTTGAGCAAAAGAAGTTCAGGGACAGTGCTCACTCCTTGAGTTAAAATAAAATCCAAAGATGTAACTCTTACCTAATTGTTTCTGCTTGGACCCATCCACTAGGGCAAGAGGAGGCTGCCCCTTAAGTAGGGCATACACTTTCAGTTTGCTAGCCACCATCTGGCCTTCTTTACTCATTTATATAATCTGTTTGGCCCTGTATTTGTGGGTCTCTGGTGAGCAGGAAACTATGACTGGCACAGAGCATGCACTTAAGTTATGGCATCAGTGAATTAGTGAACCCTCCACCATCTCTAATATTCTTATCTGGCCAGAATAAGAAATCCAAGGGGCTGGGAAGGTGGCTCAGTGGTAGAGTGCTTGACTTGCATGCATGAGGCCCTGGGTTTGACTCCTCAGCACCACATAAAGCAGAAAAAGCTGGAAGTGGTGCTGTGGGCTCTAGTGGTAGAGCGTTAGCCTTAAGCTGAAAGAGCTGAGGGACAGGGCCCAGGCCCAGAGTTCAGGCTCCACAACCGGCAAAAAGAAAGGAAGGAAGGAAGGAAGGAAGGAAGGAAGGAAGGAAGGAAGGGAAAGAGAGAGAAAGAGAGAAGGAAGGAGGGAGGGAGGGAGGGAGAGAGGGAGAGAGAGAGAGAGAGAGAGGAAGAAAGAAAAAAGAAATCCAAGAGCCAGGTGCCAGTGGCTCACGCCTGTAATCCTAACTACTCAGGAGGCTGAGATCTGAGGATCTCGGTTCAAAGCCAGCCCTGGGAGGAAAGTCCATGAGACTCTTATCTCCAGTAAATCACCAGAAAAAATAAAAGTGGCGCTGTGGCTCAAGTGGTAGAGCACTAGCCTTGAGCTGAAGAGCTGAGGGACAGTGCCAAGGCCCAGAGTTCAAGCCCCACAAATGGAGAAAAAAAAATTCCAAGCTTGTAATTATTTGTGGTTGTTCTTTTTGTGTGTGTACTGTCCTAGGGCATGAACTTAAGACCTGGATACTGTCCCTCAGCTTCTTTTGCTACAGCTCCACTTCTGGCTTTTTGGTAGTTAATGGGAGGTAAGAGTCATGGACTTTCCTGCTTGGGCTGGCTTTGAACTTTAATCCTCAGAGCTAATCCTCCTGAGTATCTAGGATTATAGGTGTGAGCCACCAGCAACCATCTAGTGGCTGTTCTTGAATAGGTGATTTTAACTTGGAGAAGTGAGTCAAACAAGTCTTTTTTGGTTGTCAGGATAGATTGATTAGGTTAGGCTGTGGTAATAAATAACCCCCAAGTCTTAATGGCTTCAGTTGGCAAAGGTTTATTTCTTACTTACACAAATCTAAAAACAAAATGAGAATACTCTCTTGTTTTCACTTGCACAGAGACCAACAGGAGTGCACAGGTATATACCAAACATGAACGCTTGCAAAAAATGTACTTAGATTCTGGTCAGTTCTAACTGTACAGCCTTCTCCTTTTTTAGGGACCTAAAAAAGTCCCAGAACTCAATGAGGAGTATGTGAATATCCGCTATCAGCCAAGGAAATGCCCACACTACAAAAGGAACCAAAAGCTAACTGAAGCACCTGAAAGCTTAAGAAAGAATCCTGAGGTTTGTACTATATTAAACTCCATGTAAAAATCCATTAAGTAAAATAGCGAATATGCAGTGCCTACAGGCTCTCCCTCGCCCTGCCTCGGTGAGGTAGCCTCTACCTCCGTGTTCTAGCTCAGGAGGGAGATGGACCCCAGACGCCCAATATGCAGAGAGACGGAGGGAGCTGGGGTGGGTCGGAGAGAGGGGCCAACAGGCTGGAATCCTCTTCCTCCAGCGGGAGCTATAGTCAGGAAGGAAGGGGCAGGACCACGTCACATCCATCCCCCTCCCTGTAGTTCCCTCTCTTTACCCCATGCAATAATCAGGCCTCATCCTCCTCCACCTGCTTCATTCCTCTTTGCTAATTTTCCTACCTCCAGTCTTGCTTTCTTCAGCCCCTCCCTCCATTGCAGCCAACACACTTGTCTTTCTAGAGCACAGGGAGTCTAATGTATCCCTATCTTTTCCCACAGATCCACTTGTGCAGGCTGCTGCTCTAGACTCCTAAGCCTGGCAACCCAGAGCCCCACAAGCAGAGCCTCTTCAGCCTTTTTTCCTGTTCCAACAGTTCCCAATCCGTGATTGGATATTAGGGTTCTCAGCCGTTTCTGTCCCCACATATTACTCCTGAAAACTCCTCAGGTTCTTGCAACTGAGCCTCCTGAAACTGTCCAAGTTTCCCTACTAGAGTGGGAACTTCCAAGAAGCAATTATCACCTTTACCCAGGCCAGATCCTGTTTATTACTTTCTCACTCCCTCTCCAGACTTCAGCAGACAGCTAGGGTCTGGAGACCGAGGCTTGGGCTGGAGTTAGAGACCAAGACCTCATTTTCCTTGGCTTTAACATTCGTTGTTGAGAACAAAACTGGCAAAAGTGATATACTAAACAACTTCAACTGTAATTTCAGAGGCCAGGCTGAGGAACTTGGGGGCCTGGCTCAGAGGACATTCAGCTTGTTGACCCCCTCATCTTGGTTAGTCTCTGTTTACCCTAGTGACTTCCTTTTCCCAACCATCTTTATCCTGTCCTCTCCTTTCAGAGAGATTACCTGGTGGGCCACAGGGGTGGAGGAGGGAGATCCAGGCAGGATTGGGGGGGACAGAAGGGGTCAGGCGGGAAGCCTGGGATGAATCTTTCAGACCCACAAGGGCCTCAGCTGCCTCTCGCTGAAGCTGCCGCTCTGAGGAAGCAGATGTCCAGGCCAGGCGAGAGGCTCCAGGGGCCTGCAAAGGAGATGGAGAGAAGAGGACTGGAAACCCTTGCTTCTTCTCACCCTTCCACTGTTCCCTCTGCCCCTGGTGCCTTTCATCTCCTACTTTTCCCCTCCCCAATCTCCACTTCCTCCCTGGGTCAGGATACCACTTCTTCCCCAGGACCTGTGGCTGCAGCAGGAGAGTGTCCGGGGTACCACATGACTGGAGTATCAGTGTGGAGCATCTAAAAAGAGGGAGAGATGCCAAGGAGGGTAAACAGACATGTACACGTGGAAAGAGGGTCAGACATTCTGGGCTAGGATTCGGAGACTTCGTGGGCTTGGTTAAGTCTTGTCCCCTGGGTTGGCTTACTTTGTTTTCTAGAAAATGAAAATCTCTATCAGCTTTTCCCTCCAAAGATACTGTGAGGATTACAGGAAATCACTGGTGTCAGTTTTTAAAAATGAACAAAATACCTAAAGGGACTGGGGTTTCTGTCACTGTCTTACCTAGTTTTCCTTCCCCCAGTTCTCTAATCCCTTTGGAACTTGAAGATTAGCTTTGCTCCAACTTCCAGAAGCTTTCTCTAATGGCTCCTGGCCTTTTCTTGGCCCTCTGTGGCTTTCCTAGCGCTCAGTTTCAGCACATAATCCTACTCCATCTTATCTGCTTAAGATCTGATAGCCAGTATTTCATCAAGGTCAGGGTCCATGCTAGGTGTGTCCCATACATTACTGTTATGAAAAACTGAATGACAATTATAACTTGAATGAAATGACATCTCCCATTTTTATATGGAAAACCAGGCTGAGAAAGGTACAGACATGTGCAAAAGTTCCCAGATAGGTAATGGCAGACCTATTAATCTGAGATCTTTATCATTCACTACCGTGTCTAGCATAGAAATAGGCTCAGAATAAATATGTATCCTTGTGTCCCTACTCACGTGTGGGGCAGGTTAGGGGGTCCTTGAGGCTCTCCAGAAAGAGGAGTGGTCAGTACCGATCGAGATCCTGGGCAAGGTGGGAGGGGCCCATGTGCAGGCAGGCGGAGGGAAGTGCCAGGGTCAAAGCCTAAGGCAGGGAAGAGAACGAGATGTTCAGGTCTCAGAGGTGACCATTCTCTCCTCTCTCTTCTCACCTGCGACCTTTCCCACTTCCCTTTCTGCTGAATGAAGGCTGAATTCTCTTCTTACCAGCGAAGGGATGCAGAGGGACAGCAGGTTCCTGACACAGCAAACGACACACCACTGGGGGTGGCATGGAAAGGCCTGGGGGCAGCCAGTGTCCAGGGCCCCACGGGCCTGGAGGCACTGGAGTCCAGGGCAAAGGCAAGGTTTCTGGGGGACAGCTGAGCAGCAGGGGCCCACAGTTCTCCTAGAAGGGCAGATGGCACAGATTAGAGTTAGGTATAAGGTTAGAGGAGGAGTGGCTATGTTCTGAGAAGGGGAAATGTCTGGGCTGGGCCTTAATGTTCCACCCTCTTTAATTTGCCCACAGAAAAGAAGTGACCTGCTCACAAGCTGGTAGCATGCCAAGGTTGGGAGTAGAACCCAGATGTGAAGGGCACTGAGAAGGGGTCTGCACAGGAGCTAGGTTGGGAGCCTCTCCCTGAAGGCCAGGTTCTTACCTTCCCAGGGGGTGTCAGTGCCAGTGGGACTGCCCCATGGGAACCCTGAGGCTGAGGGGCTATGTTCTCCTTTCCAGCTGTAAACAACCAGGGAGAGATCTAGTGAGCCTACACTAACCCCAACACACAGGTCTTATTTCATCTGGCTCCTTCCTTTCTTCCTTCTCCCTCCCTCCCTTCCCACCTTCTCTCTCTTTCCTTCCCTCCCTCCCCTCCCCATCCTGCATCCCTCCTTTCTTCTCTCCTTCCTTGGTACAGAGTTTGGGATTCAAGATCTTGGGCCTACTAGACAGGTGCTTTACCACTTGAACCATACCCCTTTTACCCTTTTTGCTTTTATTTTTCAGATTGGGTCTTAGCCCTTTTTGCCTGGGGTCGGGCCTCAGACTGCCAAGCTCTTGAGCAGCTGGGATTACAGGCGTGCACTACCACACCTGGCTCTGCTGATCATTTTCTACCTCTCATCTCACTGCATCCTCCTAACATTCAATCACATTTTATAGTTGGGGAGCTGGAGGACCTAAGAGCGGAACACGTAGCCCAAGGTCACAGACCAATTTGGTGGCAGGACTGAGAATCTTCCCTCATTCAAATTCCAGCCAGAGACACTCACGGGGGACTACTGGTCCAGCAGCTCCTTTCTTGACTCGGCTCAGTGCTTTAAAAGGAGCTGCCCCTCTCACTAGTCCCTGAGCCAGGTGCCTCTTTAGCTGCGCCTCCTGTTGCCTACGCAATGCCACCTGAGCAGCCATGACTCTCCGGCGCTCCCTAAAAGGAGGAGAGGATGAGCAGGCAGTCAGCCGTTTTTCCAGAGGCTCATCCGCCCCTTCTCCCTGGACCTTCCACTCACAGAATGAGGACACATTTGTGACACTCGCAAGTCTGAAAGAGGCAGAGTCGCTTGTGGCCCTTGAGGTGGGCAGTGACACCATGGTTTCGGCAGCGGGCACATGTCGGAGAGCGACTCACAGCTCTCCTGGGGATAAGCTCCATGCCCTGGGGAGCTCTGGTCTCACCCCTTGGAGCAGAGTCAGCAGGGGAGTGGTGGGCATCAGATGTTTCCTTTGGATCCATGGATCTAAGGGCAGAGGTAGCAGGTTAGGATGGCCGTGTGGGCCCTCCCCTAACCACCCCCTCCTACTCAGGGAGGCGTGTGCGGCTCTCTGTCATAGGCCCTAGCCTTCACCCTGGTTATTCCCTCTTCACCCTTTCACCTTTCCCATGGATCCTCCTTCCTAAGAAATCCCTACATCCCTTTCCTTCCTTAGATTTGTGTGTACGCACACGTGAGTGTGCACATGCATGCCAGTACTAGGGCTTGATCAAGGCCTGGGCACTATCCCTTAGCTTTTTTTCCTCCAGGCTCTGCCTCTTGAGCTACAGCTCTACTTCTGGCGGTTTTGGTGCTTAATTGGAGCTATGAGTCTCACAGACTTTTCTGTCTGGTCTAGCTTCAAACTGAAATCCTTATAGCTCAGCCTCCTGAGTAGCTAGGATTACAGGCATGAGCCGCCAGTGCCCAGCTTCTTTTCTTTAGCTTACCTGCCCACTTTCCCATGATGAATCTCAGTTTCAGGCATAGGCATGGCTTTCCCAGCCCCCTCAAAAGCTTTCATTAAACATCCCTTCCTGCTGGATTCCGTGCCCCCCCACCAAGTACTAGGGAATTGAACCCTTGCAGGTGTTAGGCAAGTACTTTACCACTGAGGTAATCCCCACTCCCATCTATGAATTTACGCAATTCCTTGTGTATATATCCTATGTACATATATATATGTATATGTAGTGTTTATATATAGTTTTATTTATAGTACCTGTGTGTATATATAGTATTTATATATATGTACACAAATACACACACTGGGGATTGAACCCAGGGCCTCTCCCAAGCTCTCTACCAATTTGGCTACTCCCCCTCCCCTTCAAACTCTCCATTCTCCTGCTCACCTCCTGAGTAGCTATGACTACAGGCCACCACACCCACTTCTGATTTATTTATTTAATTAATTTTATTTTGCTCGTGGGGCTTGAACTCAGGGCCTGGGCACTGTTCCTGACCTCTTTGTACTCAAGGTTAGCACTATACCACTTTGAGCCAAAAAGCCACTTCCAGCTTTCTGATGGCTCATTGGATATAGAGAGTCTCAGGGACTTTCCTGCTGGGACTGGCTTTGAACTGCCATCCTCAGATCTCAGCCTCCTGAATAGTTAGGATTATAGGCATGAGCCACCAGCCACTGGCCTAAAAATATTTTTGTCCCTTGAAAATTTTAATCTCACATAAACCATGCCTTAAATCCGTCCTGTGCTCCTTCAGGTTGGTTTTGTTCTCATACCGTCCCTTCCTAGTAACGACATCATTGTGAGGGACCTGCCTGCCCCATTTTTACTAGCTCGGCTCAATCATTCCTTCATTCTTTCCATCATTCTCTGGATCCCTGCTGCACGCTGAGCCCCAATCTAGGCCAATAGTGCTCTTCTCTGGATGCCAGTTTCTCCGTTGGACCCCACAAGATGGCCACAGGCATTCTCGCACAAACACAAGAAATCACGGCTGCTCCTGAATCCCACGCGCTAACAATAAACCTCACGCATCCCTTCTTTTTCATACAGTTATTACTCAGGTACACCCCCATTCCAGCAGCCCCCATCCCCCCAACACTGGATCCGTGCCACACCCCCCCCATCCGGCTCCAGGGTCCCAGGAAAGGGGGCAGGCCACGAGGCCCCGCACCCAGAGGTCTTGCGGGGGAGGGGGGAAGGGAGAGATGGGGGTCGCGAGCAGCGCGAGGGGGGAGGGGGAGGGCAAAGGAGGGTGCCTGGGGAAGGGGATTCAGTGTTAGGAAGAGGGGGAAGAAGGCCCAGGGAGTGGAGGGGTCGTGTCCGCTCCTGGACACCAGCCCTACGGTTACCACAGCTTCGAGAAGAGCCAGACTTGGCCCGGATGAGGCCAAGAGAAGGAACGAGAAAGCAGCCAAGAGAGGAACGGCCGTGCCTCGCGCCACTTTTTTCCCGCCCCTTCCCCGCAATGACCAATGAGCTTCCAACACGCTATCTCCTGCTACACCAATGTGGTTGTAGATCCTGCCCGAAGCTCCTCCCACTTCCTCCTCCCCCCTCCTCTCTTTCCCTTCCTGAGCGCCTAACTACTAGGCCAGCCAATAGCGCGTCGAATTGAGCCTCGGGCCTCTGGCCCCTCCCACCACCTTTCTAGACTGTTCTTCCCATTGCGGGTGGGATAGCCAATGGGGCGTCGAGTACCATCTCTGACGCACAAGTGGGACCCGCCCCTTTTCCCCCTCCTCCCCTTGGGAACGGCAGAGTGCGCTCAGAAGGATCACAGGCGTTGACCGGGGCCCCTCTGCGCATGCGCAGACGCTCCTGTCTGGCCTGCGCTCTCGGCCGCCTTGGTTTCCCCCTGCCCATGTCCGATTTTTCCCTGCAGCCTTTAGCCTGTTTGCTTGCTGCCGATTTCTAGGTTACATAGCCTGTGTAACTGTGGCGTACCAAGATGAAAGGATGGAAGAAGTGACCTCTAACTGGCCTGTGGTGCCAGGGAGCTGTTGGAGATAACGTTGGAAAGGTGGTTTGGGTTTCATTACACAGAGGGAGGCTTGAATGATCAGTTGAAGAGATTGAACTTGATCTTGGGGTGCGGGGGGAGAAGAGTGGGGCCACACCGTGTATACTTGAACATTTGCCTGACACATTTATATACATATAATCTATTAATAAATGTACATAATATATAATTAGAATATTATATGATTATATTTTCTATACTATATAGTCTAATCGAGTATATTACACAATAATATATTCTATACTTATATAGAATAATAAACAATATATTCTATATCAAATATGTGATGTATATACATTTATAGATATTGATACAGATGCCAGTACTGTGGCTTGAATTCACTTGCCTCTCTTGCTTAATTTTTTTGTCAGTCCTGGTGCTTGAACTCAGGGACTGGGCTCTGTCCCTGAGCCTCTTTGTACTCAAGGCTAGCACTCTATCAAGTGAGCCACAGCACCAATTCCTGCTTTTTCTGAGTGGTTTATTGGAGATAAGAGTCTCACAAACTTTCCTGCCTGGGCTGGCTCTGAACTGTGATCCTCAGATCTCAGCTTCCTGAAGAGCTAGTATTACAGGCGTGAGCCACTGGTGCCCCATTTGCTTGACTTTTTTTTTTGCTCAAGGCTGATGCTCTACTGCGTGAACCACACCTCTACTTCTGGCTTTTTGCTGGTTAATTGGAAACAGGAACCTCTTAGATTTGTCTGTCTGGGCTGATTTTGAACCTTGATTCTTAGATCTGAGCCTCCTAAGTAGCTAGGATTATAGACACAAGCCACCAGCACCTGCAAGCATGGGATTTTGTGTGTGTGTGTGTGTGTGTGTGTGTGTGTGTGTGTGTGTGTGCAGATCTTGAGGTTTGAACTCAGGACCGGGGCACTGTCCCTGAGCTGCTTTTGCTCAAGGCTAGAGCTCTATACTTGAGCCATGTCACCACTTCCAGCCTTTTCTGAGTCATTTATTGAAGATAAGAGTTTAATGGGCTTTCCTGCCCAGGCTGGCTTTGAACCACAGGTCTCAGATCTCAGTTCCCTGAGTAGCTAGGATTACAGGCCTGAGCCACCAGCACCCAGCTGACACAAGACTTTTTTTTGGGGGGGGGAGGGTCCAGTCGTGGGGCCTGAACTCTGGGTCTGGGTGCTGTCCCTCAGCTCTTCAGCTCAAGGCTAGCACTCTTACCACTTGAGCCACAGTGCCACTTCCAGCTTTTTTTTTTTTTCTGCTTATGTGGTACTGAGGAATTGAACCCAGGGCCTCAAGCATGCAAGGCAAGCGCTCTACCACTGAGCCACCTTCCCATACCCTAACACAAAACTTTTATGATCCACCAGGAATGTATTGTATATCTAATCAGCTTCTATATTATACATAACGTGATATTTCATGGTGTGTATCCCCTGAATATCGTGTATTTACTTGGTTTCTGGCAGGGAACAATCCTGAGTTTTTGTTACTACATTGCTCTAAGTTGTCATCCCATTAATTCTGAATCCTCCTATAAGCTGAGGGTGGGGATTTTTACTATGTGTACCTAGGATGTACCAAAAATGGGTTATTGATTGGTATTCTCAGACTTTATCCCACAGTGGTGTACTGAGCTCAAATCCCAACTCTTCTTTTCCTCAGGGATCAAGAAAATGGTCTTATCCTAACTACCCCATAAGCAGCAGTGGGTATTTTTATTTCCTTTATTTCTTGCTAATACTAGATGCATTTCTCAGGACAGTTGTATTTCCTCATGTGTTCCTTAGCCTTTCTGGTTGACTTGAATTTTTTTGTTTTTTGGTGCTGGTATTAGGGCTTGAACTCAGGGCTTAAGCACTGCCTCATAGCTTTTTTGCTTAAGATTAGTGCTCTACCACTTGGGACATACCTCCAATTTTCAGCTTTTTTTGCTAGTTAATTGGAGGTAAGAGTTTCATACACTTTTTTATTTTTGCTCGTTGGCTTTGAGCCATGATCCTTGGATTTCAGCCTCCTGAGCAGGCATGAGTCATCAGCATCACCCATGGTTTTAAATTTTCTTATTGAACCAAAGAGACATTTAGGATATAAATTAACTTACAGTCTCACACAGTAATTTAAGCCATAATAATAATAATAATAATAATAATAATAGCCAGTCCTGGGGCTTGAACTTGGCCTGGGAACTGTCCCTGAGCTTCTTTTTCTCAAGGCTAGCACTCTGCCACTTGAACCACAGCATCACTTCCAATTTTTTCTGTGTGTGTGGTACTGAGGAATGGAACCCAGGGCTTTATACATGCTAGGTAAGCAGTCTACCACTAAGCCACATTCCCAGCCCTTATTATTCTTTTTTTATTGTGAAAATACTGTACAGGGGGGTTACAATTACATGGGCAAGATAATGAGTACATTTCTTATCAAGCATTGTAGCCTCCTCCTTTGTTTCCCCTTCCCATCTCATCCTCCCCCTCCCTCCACCCAACCCTCCTCTCCCCTTATTATTCTTTTCTATCTATCTATCTATCTATCTATCTATCTATCTATCTATCTATCTATCTATCTATCTATCTATCTATCTATCTATCTGGTGTCAGTTTTGGGGTTTGAGCTCAGGGCCTGGATGCTGTCCCTAAACTTTTCTACTCAAGCTGGCATTCTACCATGTAAGCCACAGCTCCATTTCTGGCTTTTTGCTGATTAATTGAGTTAAGAGTTTCTTGAACTTTCCTGCCTGGGCTAGCTTTGAATTAGATCTCGGCCTCCTGAGTAGCTAGGATTTACAGACATGAGCCACTGGAGCCCAGCATAGGCCTCTCTCTCTCTTTGCTCTTGTGATCTCACTGCATTTGGTTGGAGAACAACCAGTGCTCCTTCGATCAGCACCATGGCCAGTGGTAAGGCCTAGGTAAGAGAATAAGAGCCCAACTTTGAGAAGTTGAAGCGCTTTCTGAATCAGAGGAGAGAGGAGAACATGGTGATGGAGCGTACAGAGCCACAGCAACTGACACAGTCACTGTTCTGTTTCCAAAAACAGTGACCTGGAGGCGGATGGACAGAGAATTTAAAGACTGACAAGAATCAAGCTTGGGACCTAGACAGGATTGATTCCAGACTGACTTCTAGAATCTAAGTCCCCAAAACCAAGCCATGGGACACCAGCCTGTGAGATCCGTGCAGCTGCTATGCCTCCTAGGGGCCATCTCCTCTCTGCCTCGTATGTCCTGTGGGGCTGGATGCTATAAGGCCCCAAAAGGTGGGAGGCTGGAGTCATGTCCCTGGGAGAAGGAGGGCTGGATATCTGGGTTCCTTGGAGGCCAGGGTCTATGGGGGCTGAGCTCTTTGATTGACAGTTGAAGGCTGAGAAGGCCGGGGCTGGGGGGGAGGTGGGTAGGGATGGGAGACAACAAGCATTCTCTCTTTAGGGGGCGAGGCCCTTTTGTGTTATGAAGCCATAGCCTCCAACTTCAGGACAGTTTCCTTCCATGACTGGGATTGGTTGCTGACGAGGAGCATGGTGTGTAAGCTGAGAGAGGGCTGTGAGGAGACGGTTCTATTCATCGAGACAGGTGAGATGCGAAGGCTCTCCTTTTCCTTCCTGTCCTTTTCCCCACCCCAGCTCTACTCCCTAACTCCCCCCCTGCCGCCCCCCCCTCCAAGACAAGAAACCAGAATTCCTCATGCTTACCTCATTGTATATGTCAGGATACTGGCAAGGGTAGAGTGCATCCCAGATGTTTGTTTTGTGCAATGGAGAAGAGGGCGGAATGGGGAGGTTGGAGGTGTGGCTCAGTTGGTAGAGCACTAGCCAATGAGTGAAGAAGGCATCAGGTGTCATGTTCCAGTCTCAGTCTCAGACCTAAAAAAGTAAAAAAAAGTAAAAAAAAAAAAAAAAAAAAAAAAAACCGGGCACCTGTGGCTTATGCCTGTCATCCTAGCTACTCAAGAGGCTGAGATTTGAGGATCGAGGTTCCAAGCCAGCATGGATGAAAAAGTCCATGAGATTCTTAATGAACCAACAAAAAGCCAGAAGTGGTGCTGTGGTTCAAAGTGGCTTAGTCTTGAGTAAAAGAGCTCAGGGACAGCGCCCAAACCCTGAGTTTAAGCCCCATGATGACAATAGAAAAGAAGAAGAAAAGGAAAAAGAAAGAATCCCATTAACTTTACTGCCCAGGCTGGTTTCAAACTGATCCTCAGCTCTCAGTGTCCTGAGTAGCTAGGATGACAGGTGTGAGCCCCCAGGCCCTGGACTTCCCTGGAATTCTTGCACTCCTAATCCCACCTCTGGATCTCACCAGATGATGATGTCTCCAGACATGCCTTTGTACATGGACTGGACACAGAGTAGGCAATTTGATTTAAAAAAAATTCCTCTTCTTGATTGGGCACTCCTGTCTCATGCCTGTTATCCTAGCTACTCAGGAGGCTGAAATCTGAGGATTGAGGTTCAAAGCCAGCCCAGGCAAGAAAGCCCCTGACTCTTAATCTCCAATGAACCAACAAAAAGCCAGAGTGGAGCTGTGGCTCAAAGTGGTAGAGTGCTAGCCTTGAGCACAAAAACTCAAAGATAGTAACCAGGCTCTGAGTTCAAGCAGACCCAGGACCAGCATCCATGAAAAAGGGCATCTGAGTGCAGTGTCCTAGGCCCCTGGGAAGCCCAGCATAGGGTAAGGCAATGCCACTGATCAGAGCTCTCGAACCCTCTGCTTTTCAGGGGCCAACAGAGGAGTTGTGAGTTATAAAGGCTGCAGCTCAGCCATCTCTTACCCGCCTCAAGTCTCCTACCTTGTTGCACCACCTGGAATCTCCATCGCCTCCTACAGCCACATCTGCCGGTCTTACCTCTGCAACAACCTCACCAACGTAGACCCCTTTTGGAGGATCAAGTCTACTGTTCCCAAGACCGTCCCTCTGTCTACCCATACTTGCCCCACCTGTGTGGGCAGATTGGAAGAGGAATGCCATCCAGCTTTTGCCGCCAACGAGACTTGCCCCTACAGTGCCTCTACATGTTACAGCTCTACCTTAAAGTTTGAGGCTGGTGAGAGAGGAAGAACTTTTTTTTTCTTTTGTGTTAGTCCTGGGGATTGAACTTGGCCTGGGTACTGCCCCTGAGCTTTTGTGCTCAGGGCTGGTGCTCTACCCACTTGCCACAGCTCCACTTCTGGGCTTTCGGTGGTTCATTGGAGATGAGAGTCTCAGGGACTTTCCTGCCTAGGCTGGCTCTGAACCTTGGTCCTCAGATGTCAGCCTCCTGACTAGCTAGGATGACAGACAGGAGCAGCCAGTTGAGAAGAGGAAGTTTTTGATCGAGTTGACTACTCCATGTCTAGTCTATGTACAAAGGCACGTCTAGAGCCATCTAGAGCATCTGGTGGGATCCAGAAGTCAGATTAGGAGTGCAAGAATTCCAGGGGGGGACAGGAGCTGGTGACTCATGCCAGAATCCTAGCTACTCAGGAGGCTGAGATCTGAGGATCAGTTTGAAGCCAGCCCAAGCAGGAAAGCCAATTAGATCCTTTGTTGTTGCTGTTGTTGGTCGTGGGGCTTGAACTCAGGGCCTGGGCACTGTTCTTGAGCTCGTTTGCTCAAGACTAGCACTCTTTGAGCCATAGTGCCACTTCCAGTTTTCTGGTGGTTCAATGGAGTAAGAGTCTCCTGGTCTTTGAATTGTGATCCTCCCATCTCAGCCTCCTGAGTCAGCAGGATTACAGGTATAAGCTATCAGAGCCTGGTGTTCATGAGTTCCTTATCTCCAATTACCCACCGCCAAAAAGCTGGAAGTAGAGCTGTGAACTGGCACCCCCCCCCAGCAGAAGTAGGGCTGCGGCTCAAGTGGTAATGCACTAATCTTGAGCAAAAGAAAGAAAGAATGAAGAAGGGAAGAAGGAAGGAAGGGAGGGAGAAAGAATGAAAGAATGAAGAAGGGAAGAAGGAAGGAAGGGAGGGAGGGAGGGAGGGAAAGAAGGGAAGGAAAAGCATGAGGCTCTGAGTTCAAGTTCTGACATGTGGGCATGTACACACACACACACACACACACACACACACACACACACACACACACACACACACACACACACACACAGAATCCAAAGAAGAATTGTGCCTCTGCCCAACTCTCTGGCGTGGGAGCATAGGTGTCCTGGTTGGGGAGGCGCCTGTGGGAATACATCCCTGATCCTTCCCACCCTGACTTGCAGGAGATCTCAACAGCACCTTCATCCTCATGGGCTGCGCTCGCCAGCAGCATAAGCTTTTAGCAGATTTTCAGCACGTGGGAAGCATCCAAGTCACTGAGACCCTTAATAATATGGATAAGTCCCAGAGCACCGGCGGCGGCAGCGCTCTTTCCTGCCACGGTTCTTTTGGAGGCCTTGTCTTAGGCCTCCTCCTTGCTCTCAGCGAGTGACTGTCCAGCTGGACCGGACAAGCACCCAGATTCCTTTGCCTAACCAAATAAAGCTGTAGAAATAATTACCTCACTGATTTTTCCTGTGATTCCTGATCATGTAGAGGTATAGAAAGTGTGTAAGAGACCAAACAAATCCTGTGTGTGTGTGTGTGTGTGTGTGTGTGTGTGTGTGTGTGTGTGTGTGTGTGTGTGTGTGTGTGCCAGTCCTGGGACACACAGGGCCTGGACACTCACCATGAGGGTGAGTGTCTTATCATTTGAGCCACAACTCTACTTCCTGCTTTTGTGCTGGTTCACTGGAGACAAGAGTCTCATAGACTTTCCTTTCCAGGTTGGCTTCAAATCAAGATCCTTAGATCTCAGCCTCCAGAGTAGATGACAGGTATTAAGCCATTGGCACCTGGCTCCGTGTTCGCGCGCGCGCACACACATACACACACACACACAGTCGGTTGTGAGCTTGAACTCAGGGCCTGGGCACTGTAACTGAGCTCTCTTGCTTTGCTCAAGGCTAGCACTGTGCCACTTTGAGCCACAGTGCCACTTCCAGTTTTTGAGTGTTTAATTGGATATTAGAGTCTCATGGAGACTTTTCTGCCTGGGCTAGTTTTGAACTATAATCCTCAGATCTCAGCCTTTTGAGTAGCTAGGATTACAGACATTAACCACCATTGCCTGTATCCTTTTATATATATATTTTGAGACAGAGTATCATTATGTAACCCATCTCAAGACATGCAGAAAAAGCATTTGCAATTTAAAAAAAAATCTTCCTGAGAAAGGAGAAACTACACTTTTCCATATCCCATGACAACAGAAGAGGGCGCTGTTGGACTAAGTGGTCTGTTGGGTGAATCTCAGCCCTTTCTGGGCTGAACCCTAATTTTCACCCTGGTTCCCAAGTCTAAGATCCCTTTTCCCAGGTAGAGACCGTGTAGGAACAACTCTGCTCAGAGGACATCCCATGAGCACAGAAAGAGCCACTGAAGGGAAAAAATAATTCTATTTAGCTCCTTTAGCTCCTTTGCAGGTGACCCCCTAATGAGACTTCATTCTCCCTGGGAGCCCCCTTTTCCTAGAGAAGGACTAACCTTAGCCATCTGCCCATGGCTCATAGCTGCAGTTTCTGGGGATAGGGAGAAACTAAGGGATCATAGCGGGTTGTGGTTGTTCTGGGCCTGTGTTGACATCAAGATTTATTTGTTTTGTCGGTCGTGGGGCTTGAATGCAGAGCCTGATTGCTGTCCTTGAATTATTTTGCTCAAGGCCAGTGCTCTACCACTATAAGCCACAGCTCCACTTCTGGTTTCCTGGTGGTTCAACGGGAGATAAGAGTCTCCTGGACTTTCCTGCCTGGGCTGACTGAACTGTGATCCTCAAATCTCAGCCTACTGAGTAGCTGGGATTACAGGAGTAAGCCACTGGTGCCTGGCTGACATCAGGATGTCATAATGCTTCTCGGAACCCTCTCTGGTACTTGGCAGCCTTTTTCTTGCCCTATTCCCAAAAGCATTCTCTCCAGCCCATTCCATTATCTCCTCCCAGCCTCCCAACCATTCGATTCTACTCAGCTTCTCTACAAAAACCTCACAAATGTCTCCAGAATCCTGGGTCCTCCCATGGAGCCTGAGGGACACAAGAAAGCTCTGTTCCAGAAGGAGCTTGCCTTGTTCATTAATCACCTGCCTGGGAGGGAAACTGAGCTGCTTCTACCTTGAGGATCACTGTTCCTTTCTCTCCCTTCCCCTCCCTTGATGATTCCCCTTAAATTTAGCCTGCTCTGTGGAGTAAGATCTACTCCTATGGTCAGGCAAGGATGCCAAAGTGGCCCTGTGTTCTACAAGGACACAAGTGAACAGAAGGGATGAGGCCTAGATCTATGGTGGGGGGGTGTGTGGGGGAGAGTCAAGAGAGGACCAGTCCACAGCCATGTCTTGCCAGGTCAGTCTAAAGATGTGTGTGGCTGATATTCAAGGCAAAGTGCCCTCTGGAGTTGTATGTTAAGCTGCCTGCCAGTACTTAGGACAGCTCTCAGACCCCAGGGAAGCATAGAGTTTATTTCCTTACTACTTGGCCTCAGAGATAAATAGTTCCCAGACTCCTAGGGTAGCTGGGGAACCCGGAGTGAGAGGGGAAAGAGTGTGTGTGTGTGTGTGTGTGTGTGTGTGTGTGTGTGTGTGTGTGTGTGTGTGTGTGTGTGTGTGTGTGTGTGTGTGTGTGTGTATGTCCCCTAGCTTTTGGTGAGGTTGAGAATCAAAGTCTAGTCCACTAGTCCCCTCTCTCCAGGAATATTAAGAGGGATAGACAATAATCCACCAGTACAAAGTGGAACAAAAACCCCTTCCTCTTTATGGACTGGGAGTTTGCTGGTGCAGGAAGGAAGACTACTGGGGCTACTGTAGGCATGGAGGGTGAGTGAGTTCAGGGATGTAGGGTTTAACTACTCAGCAGGACTCAGCCTTGCTCAGGTGCCACACCCTGGGAGCATTGAGCAAGGGAGATTGAGTCTACTCAATGCCCAACTCCCATTGGCCAGTGTGTCCTTCTCCCTAGAGAACACAACATCCCAGCAGAGAAAGTCATCTGAGACCACTAAAGAGTGGGATCTAGGGCTGGGAATGTGGCTTAGTGGTAGAATGCTTGCCTAGCATGCATGAAATCCCAGGTTCGATTCCTCAGTACCACATACACAGAAAAAGCCAGAAGTGGTGCTGTGGCTCAAGTGATAGAGTGCTAGCCTTGAGTACAGAGAGGCTCAGGGATAGTGCCCAAGCCTTGAGTTCAAAGCCCAGGACTGGCAGAGAAAGAGAGAGAGAGAGACACAGAGAGAGACAGAGACAGAGAGAGACAGAGAGAGATGGAGAGAGACAGAGGGGGAGGGAGGGAGGGAGAGAGAGAGAGAGGGATCTGCTGTCCACTGCTGTCTGAGGTCCGTGTGATATCAGCTCAAACTCTGCTTTCAGTCTTCTAGGGATTTTCCACCTCCATTCATCCATTGGCTGGCTTCTTCACAATTGCTCAATACATAGGAATGCCCAGGAGCCGCAATGTCATGTGATCAGGATTCAAGGGACTTTAATGATCTTTTCTTTTTTTGGGGGGGGGGAGGGTCATGGGGCCTGAACTCAAGGCCTGGGCGCTGTCCCTGAGCCTCATCACTCAAGGCCAGCACTCTACCATGTTGAGCTACAATGCCACTTCTGGTTTTCCGGTGGTTCATTGGAGAAGAGTTTCATGGACTTTCCTGCCAGCACTGGCTTGGAACAATTTTCAGATTTCAGCCTCCTGGGTAGCTAGGATGACAGATGTGAGCCACCAGTGCCTGGAAACTTTAATAACCTTTAGTAGTGTCCAACTGTGGATCTGATAGGGTGGGAGACTTTATACCTGCACTCCTTGGCATTCTCCTTCCTGACGGGGTTTCCTCTGAGAAAAGTTCATGATCAGCTTGATCCTTTTGGTAAGCTCAAGATTCTGGTTATTGAAGATCCACCGGATAGGGATTCTAAAGTCACTAGACAGACAGATCAGGACTACATGCCCCTTTTCTGTGGCTGTAGGCTTTCTGGCTTACGGAGAGGACTGTGCCATTGGCTCTGTGGAGAAACAGAAGAGGAGGGACTGGGAATGGCCCTGAGGCCTGAATCATGGTACATCCTTGCAGATATCAGCCAGTTCTCAGGGCCATTGTGAGCTTGGTGTGGTGGCCACAGGATGGGCCTGACCCTACTCAGAGCATCTGTGTCTTTGTTTAGGTCTCTCTCTCTCTCTCTCTCTCTCTCTCTCTCTCTCTCTCTCTCTCTCTCTCTCTCTCTCTCTCTCTCTCTCTCTCTCTCTCTCTCTCACACACACACACACACACACACACACACACGTACTGGAACTCAGGGCCTGGGAGCTGTCCTTTAGCTTTTCATTTTTTTAAATCAGTCATGGAGCTTAAACTCAGGGCCTCTTCCTGAGCTGTTCAAGACTTGTGCTTGAACTTTGAGCCACTTCTGGTTTTCTGGTAGTTCATTGGAGCGAAGAGTCTCCTGGACTTTCCTGCCTGGGCTGGCTACAAACCACATCCTCTACCATGTGAGCCACAGCTCACTTCTTTTTGCTGCTTAATTGGAGCAAAAGAGGCTCACGGAGTTGTCTACAATCACAACCTTCAGATATCAACCTTTTGAGTAGCTAGGATGAAAGGGACCACTAAGGAACAAACATCTTTTTTCTTACTTATCCCTCTGGGAACACAGACTTCCCTAGGGGCTCTCCATGGTCCCCAGGACAGTGGGATCATGGTCTGTGGGCCATCTGTCTATGCTCTTTAAAAAAAGCCTCAGGGGGTAGACTATGTTCCCTGTGAGTCCTGCTTTCAACGCTCAAACTCCAACAAGACCACATAATGGAGAACACAAGGTAGACTAGGTGCAGGCCCACCATCCTGTGTGTGCAGTGCATCTATACCCCACCTGACACCCAGGGCTCCTGAGCATCACTCACGGTCGGATCAGGGCGATACAGGACAATGTTTCACTCCATAGATCTTCCTTTATAGTTTGGAGAGTGTAGAATCCAGTGTCTTTCTGAGTGATGTTCTGTAACAGCAGAGACCCATCAGGGTACACAATCTCTCTGCGGCCGGATGCAGGTCCTAGGGTGGTGATATTCAGCTTGGTCACGTATGAGGCGATTTCACAGTGGGCAGTGGTCTGCTGTCCTTTGAACCAGCGGAAGGCAAAAAGATTCTGTGGCAGATTGTGGACCTTCAGGAGAATCTCTCTCCCTTCAGCGGCCAGGGGTGGCATGACGTCGATAGTGAACTGGGCAGGGATTGGTGACTTCCAGATGGTTAAAAGGGAGGCTGGGAGGGATAAGAGAGAAATCCATCATTGGTGAGACTGCCATGTTGGATGGAAAATGGAGTCCTGAGTCCAGAGAATATGCCTTCAACTCTCAATTCCCTTCCTTGCTCTGTGTGTGTGTGCGCGCGCGCGCGTGCGTGCTTGCCTGTCTGTCTGTCTGTCTGTCTGTCTGCCTGTCTGTCTGTCTGTCTCTCTGTCTGTCTGTCTGTCTATCTGTCTGTCTCTCTGTCTGTCTCCTACTGGCACTGTCAGCAACATGACTTCCATTTCTTCCCTGCCTGAGAACTTGCCACGCCCTCTCAGTGTGCAGGATTTTTCCCAGAGGGCTTCACGGCTCATCCCTGGCTGCCCTCTCACCCCTGCTCACACTCCGGGTGTCCTGGGGAGACATTTTCTCTGCCCTCCTCCTCTATAGACCCTGGGGCTCCGCTTTCTCCCCTCTCCCTGCTCTGTCCCCTCTGTGACTATTGTCACCTCCTGGCCTCCCCTTCTAGATGCCCTCACAGTTATCTTGCTACCTGCAGGGGTGGAGATCTGTGGGGACAGGGATGCTGTGGTCCCTGTGGTGACCCTTGGCCCAGGCCCAGGCTCAAACACCTATGGATGAATAAAGCACTGTTCCCAGGGCCCTTCACATCCACAGGGTTTATTTGGCAATTTCTGAGGTTGGTGGCTAAGGACATGTTCAAACCCCAGTTGGATTTTTATTTTAATGATCACCCTGACATAAATGTGAACATTGATTTTTCCAAATAATCTTGGCCAGTGATGATGGACTTGAATGGAGAAGAGTTGGGCTTTTCCCTCTTCCTTAAGAATTTTGGTAGGGGACTGGTGGCTATGCCTGTAATCCTACCTATTCAGAAGGCTGAGATCTGAAGATCCCAGTTTGAAGGTAGAGACAGGGCAGAAAAATCTGTGAGAATCTTATCTCCACTAAACCAGCAAAAAGCTGGAAGTGGTGGTTCAAGTAGTAGACATCAACCTTAAGCATAAATGCTGAAACAGAGCCCAGGCTCTGAGTTCAAGCCCCAGTACTGGCACAAAATTAACCTAAAGTATATGCTTCCTGTATGTTTGGGAGAGAAGATATCTGACATCCTCTATTCTTTTTATTATTTTTTTAAATTGGTCTTGGGGCTTGAACTCAAGGCCTGGGTGCTGTCCCTGAGCTTTTTCCGCTTAAGGCTAGTCTACCACTTTGAGCCACAGTGCCACTTCTGGATTTTGAGTGGTACATTGGAGATAAGAGTGTCATCAGCTGGGCACTGGTGGCTCATGTCTGTCATCCTAGCTACTTAGGAGGCTGAGATCTGAGGATCATGGTTCAAAGCTAGCCAGAGCAGGAAAGTCTATGAGACTCTTATATCCAAAACACCACCAGAAAACTGGAAGTGGTACTGTTGCACAAGTGGTAGAATGCTTGCCTTGAGCTGAAGAACTGAGGGATAGCATCCAGGCCGAGTTCAAACCTACAACCAACAGCAACAACAACAAAAAGAGTGTCATGGACTTTCCTTTCTAGGCTGGCTTTGAATCCTGATCCTCAGATCTCAGTCTTCTGGATAGCTGGGATTACAGGCCTGAGCCACCAGTGCCCAGCTGCAGCCTTTATTCTTACATGACCCACAAGACAATACTCCGGGCATGATTCTTTCTAGAAAAGAGACTATTAAAGAACACCTTCCCCCCCCCATTTTGCCTTCTGAGAAGATAGACCTTCCTAGGAGATCTCAGTGGTCCCCAGAACAGTGGGACCATGGCCTGTGGACTGTCTCTCTGTGTCCTCTGTAACAAGTCTTAGGGAGAGGACTTGGCCACTGTGAATCCTGCCTTCAATGCTCAAACCCCGACAAGACCACAACATGCAGATAGACTTGATATGGGCCCACTGGCCTGTGTGTGCAGTATATCTACTCCACCCAGGACCCAGGGTTCATGAGACTCACTCACGGAATACAAAGATCTCCACAGACACCACCTCAATACTGTTATCCATCAAGAGGATTTGGAAAGTGTAGAATCCAGTGTCGTTCAGAGTTAGGTTCTGCACAAGCAGGGACCCATCGAGGTACATAATCTCTCTGCCACTGTGTGCCGGTCCTTGAAGCTGTCCAATGGTTGGCATAGAGAAATAAATTACTTGACTATCAATCATCTTTTCTCCTTTGAACCAGCAAAAGGCTAGAATATTCTGTGGCAGATGGTGGACCAGTAGGCGAACATTCTTCCCATCAATAACTTTGGGTGGCACTATTTCAACAGTGGTGTTGGCCAAGGTAGTGTTGTACCAGAAGGTTAACCGAGGGGCTAGGAGGGAGAAGAGAGACACCCATCAAAACTGAGACCTTTGTATCAAATGGAAACTGGAGCCCTGAACCCTGGGAAGGTATCTAAACTGGCATGCCCTGAGGTGTATATGTGTGTGTGTGTGTGCACACGCATGCACATACACATATATACACAAGTCCTGAGGACTGAACCAAGGGCATGGATGCTCTCCATGAACTTTTTTTGTTGGTCACGGGGCTTGTACTCAGGGCTTGGGCGCTGTCCCTGAGCTCTTTTGCTCAAGGCTAGCACTCTACCACTTTTGAGCCACAGCACCACTTCTGGCTTTTTCTGCTTCTGTGGCACTGAGGAATTTAACCCAGGGCTTAATCAATGTTAGGCAAGCACTCTACCCCTAAGCCACATTCCCAGCCTAGAGCATCAATATTGAGTGAAGATGCTAGAGAATAGCGCCCAGGACCTGAGTTCAAGCCCCAGTATCTGCACTGAATCAAAGAAAACTAAACCTCAGGTCTATCTATATATCTAAGATGGTTGAAGATGTGCTAAATTATTGTCTTCCCTTCACTGATACATAAGAAATCTTTTTCTGTATGAAGAGGAAGAAGAAGAAGAAAAAGAAAGAAGGAGGAGGAGGAGGAAGAGGGAGGGGATGAGAAGGAGGAGGAGGAAAAGGAAGGGGAGGAGGAGGAGGAGGAGAGGGAGGGGAGGAGGAGGAGGAGAAAGAGGGAGGGGAGGAAGAGGAGGCAGTCGCAGTACTAGCAGCTGCAGCAGCAGCTGGTCACTGCTGACTCATGCCTGTAATCCTAGCTACTCAGGAGGCTGAGATCTGAGGATCGTGATTCAAAACCAGCCTGGATAGGAGAGTCTGTGAGACTCTTATCTTTAATTAACCACCAGAAAACCAGAAGTGGAGCTGTGACTCAAAAGTGGTAGAGCACTAGCCTTGAGCCAAAGAGCTTAGGGACAGCATCCAGGCCCTGAATTCAAGCCTCATGACTGGCAAAAAGAAAATTAAGGGCTGAGAAGGTGAGTCAGTGGTAGAGTACTTGCCTTGCCTAAGGCCCTGGGTTCAATTCCTTAGTACCACATAAGGAGAAAAAGCCGTAAGTGGTGGTGTGGCTCAAGTGGTAGAGTGGCTAGCCTTGAGCTAAAGAGCTGAGAGACAGTGCCCAGACCCAGAGTTCAAGCCCCATGACCGACAAAAAAAAAAATTAAAAAGAAAAACAAAATATTCTCAGTAAGTCCTGGAGAGTAGATATGGGATAAACAGCCTCCATACTCAATGACCCACAAAACAATACCTGAGGCTCATTTTCTTCTAGAAAAGGGAGACTCTGAGAAGCCTCTGGGAACACAAACCTCCCTAGGGGATCTCTGTGGTCCCCAGGACAGTGGGACTGTGGCCTGTGGTTCGTCCTGGATGTGCAGGGTATCCGCTCCCACTCAGCACCCAAAACTCCTGAGAATCACTCACAGGCCAGGTGGATCTCCACGGACAGAAATTCAGTCTTTACATCTTCCGAGACAATTTCTAGGGTGTAGAAGCCGGTGTCATTCTGAGTGATGTTTTGGAAAAGCAGGGAGCCATCTGGGTACACCCGCTTTTTGCCGCTGTAAGCCGGTCCTGATTTCCATTTTCCAATGGTTAGCAAATACAAGAAAATGCGATTGGATTTATTAGCCTCTTTCCCTCTGAACCAGCGAAAGGCCAGTAAATTCTTTGGTAACTTGTGGACCCGTAAAAGAACATCCTCTCCTTCAAAAACATAGGGGGGCACCAATTCAAAGGCAACGTTGGCAGGGGTGGTCCAGTTGGACAAAGATAGAGGTGAAGCTAAGAAGGAGGAGAAAAACACATCAAGATTGAGACTTTTTTTTTTGTCCAGAGTGGGACCTGAACTCTGGATCTAGGTGCTGTCCCTCAGCTCTTCAGCCCAAGGCTAGTGCTCTACCACTTGAGCCACAGCACCACTTCCAGCTTTTTCTGCTAATGTGGTGCTGAGGAAGCAAACCTAGGGCCTCATGCATGCAATATAAGCACTCTACCACTGAGCTACCTTCCCAGCCCAATATTGAGACTTTTTGTGCGTGCCAGTCCTGGGGCTTGAACTCAGGGCTTCTGGATGCTATCCCTGAGTTTCTTTTGCTCAAAGGCTAGCGCTTGAGTCACACATGACTCCACTTCTGACTTTTGGGTGGTTCATCGGAGAGCAGAGTCTTACAGACTTTCCTTCTCCTGGGCTGGCTTTGAACCACAATCCCCAGATCTCAGCCTCTTGAGTAGCTAGGATGACAGGTGCCACCAGCACCTGGCAATATTGAGACTTTAGTATTGGTTTGGAAAATGGAGTCCTGAGCCCTGAGAGAAAGTTATCTTCATTCCCCTGCTTTGGGGTGTGTGTGTGTGTGTGTGTCTGTGTGTGTGTGTGTGTCTGTGTGTATGTGTCTGTGTGTGTGTGTGTGTGTGTATGTGTGTGTGTGTCTGTCTGTTGATCTGTCTGTCTGTCGGTCTGTTGGTCTGTCTGTCTGTCTCCTACTGGCATTGTCAGCCACATAACCTCCATTCCTCCACTGCCCAATCAACTTGTCACTCCATCTCTGTGTGCAATACTCTTCCCAGAGGGCTTTATGGCTCACCCCTCGCTGCCCTCACACTCAGGGTGTCCTGACGGGATGGGGAGAGCCTTCCCTGACCCCCTCCTCTTGAGACCCTGCCTTCTCACCTGTCCCTGCTGTGTCCCCTCTGTGACTCGTCACCCCCTTCCTCACCTCCCCCAGTGCTCATGTGAGAGTCACTCACAGGACACGAGGAGGAGCACCGACGCCTCTTCGCTCCACAGGTTGTCCTGGATGATCTGCAAAGTGTAGAATCCCATGTCACTCTTTGTGACGGACTGGAACATTAAGGAACCATCGAGGAACAGGATCTGCTGGCCTCGGAAGGCAGGCCCTGCTTTGAAGTATTTCTCTTTGGGCAAATAGAAGAGAATCTGATGTCTGTCCACCGTCTCCTCTCCTTTAAACCAGCGTAAGGCAAACACATTGTGTGGCAGGTTTCGGATCTGTAGGATAACCATGCTTCCTTCTGTAGCCATGCGAGGCACAGGGTGAACGGTGAACGGGGCTGTCCTGGGTGGGTTCCACACAGTTAAAAAGAAGGCTGGGAGGGGCAGAGAGAGAAATCCATCAATGGTAAGACTTGGTATTGGATGGAAGATGGAGCCCGAGAAGGTGTCTTCAATCCCTTGCCTTGAGATGTGTGTATGTGTGTGTGTATCTGTGTCTGTGTGTCTGTGTCTGCGCATGCACGTGCAAGCACAGCTGTCTGTCTGTCTCTTATTAGCTCTGTCGGTAGTACACCTCTATTTCTTCACTGCCCTTGAATGTCCACTGACTTTATTTGGCAATTACTGAGGTTGGTGGTTAAGGATATACATGTTTCCCCCCTGTGTTACTGGGGCTTGAATTCACAGCCTCAGTGCTGTCCTTTAGCTCATTTGCTCAAGGCTTGCATTCTACCACTTGAGCCACAGCTCCACTTCTGGCTTTTTTGGGGGGTGCTTCTTTGGAGATAAAGATTCTCATGGACTTTTCTGCCTGGGCTGGTTTTGAATCATAATCCTCAGATATCTGCCTGTTCAATAGCTAGGATTATAGGCATGAACCACCAGCATCCAGAAACAGACTGGGTTAAAGCTGTAGCTGTGTTTTTTATTGCAAGATTCCTCAGGCATAATTATTGACGATATTTTTCACAATATAATGGCTATTGATGATTAACTTGATTGGGGGAAGAGTTAAGCTTTTCCTATCCCATTAGGATTTCCAGTTTAAGCCAGGCTCTGGTGGCTCACATCTGTAATCTTAGCTACTCAGGACACTGTGTAGTTCAAAGCCAGCCTGAGAAGGAAGGCCTGTGAGACTCTTATCTCCAAGATACCACTAAAAAGATGGAAGTGGAGCTGTGATTCAAGTAGTAGAGTGCTAACCTTGAGCACAAAAGCTCTAGGACAGGACCCAGGTTTGAGGTCAAGCTTCAGGATTGGTACAAAAAGGGGGGGGAGGGGAATTTCAGTGAGAATTTCCAGTGCCGGGCCTCAGTCTCTCCTTATGTCCTGTTACGTTAAGCTCCACATAGAAGCTCTGTGTCTCCTGTCAGCTCTTGCGCTTCACAGGAGACCCCAGCAGATCTTTTTTTTTTTTTTTTTTGGTTGGGCGCTGTCCCTCAGCTCATCAGCTCAAGGCGAGCACTCTACCACTTGAGCCACAGCGCCACTTCTGGTTTTCTGGTGGTTTATTGGAGATAGGAGTCTCACGGTCTCTCCTGCCTGGGCTGGCTTTGAACCGCGATCCTCAGATCTCAGCCTCCTGCGTAGCTAGGATGACAGGCGTGAGCCACCAGTGCCCAACCACCCCAGCGGATCTTTGTGCTCTCCTTCCCCTGACCTCCCTCCCTCCCCCAAGTAAACCCTCCCCTCACCTGTGAGCAGGAGCCCCTGCCAGGGCATGTGTCCTCTGTGGGGAAGGGCTGAATGGGTCTCCACCTCCATGATGATATCTGTTTCCAGTTCTGGCCTCTATGGAGGCGTTCTTTGACTCCAGCCCTGTTCCCAGGCTGGTCAGCTCAGGGGTCAGCTCTGCTGTCCTTCTTCCCTCTGAGCTGGATTTCCTCCCAGCTTCTTTAAGCTCTTCCTGTTATTCTCTTCCCTCTCAGCATTTGAGTAGAATCTGTCAGTCACCAGTGGTGGGCGGGGCAAGTGGTCACCCTACCTAGATGTGGGTATGTGGAGCTGATGGACAGCTAGGAATATACATACCACGGAGCAGGCAGAGGCTGTAGGTACAGCAGTTCTGAGAATCTAGCCTTATACTTTTTATTTTATTTACTCATTCTATTTATTGTGTGTGTGCTAATCCTAAAACGTGAACTCAGGGACTGGGTGCTATCCCTAAGCTCTTCATCTCAAGGCTAGCACTCTACCATTTGAGCTACAGTGCCATTTCTGGTTTTCTCATGGTTTATTGGAGATAAGAGTTTCACAGACTTTCTTGTCCGGGCTGGCTTTGAACCTCGATCCTCAGATCTCAATCTCCTGAGTAGCTAGGATTATAGGCATGAGCCACCGGTGCCTGGTCCATTAATTTATTTTTATAGGTACTTCTTGCTCCAGTCCTGAGACTTAAACTTAATCCTGACACTTTTGCTAGGCCCTTTGGTGTTCTACCACTTGAGCCACAGCTCTACTTGTGGCCTTATTAATTGAGATAAGACTCTCCCAGACTTTTACTTCTTAGGCTGGCTTCAAACCTCTATCCTCAGATCTCGGCTTCCTAGGTAGCTGGTATTACAGGCGTGAGTCACCAGCACCTGGCCTTCATAGAATCTTGCCCTCTTCACTGTTGCTGCCTGAGGCTCCTCAGTTCCGGTCCTGAGGGCCCAGCTGTGGCATCCTCTCATGTCTGAGTGCCTCAGTCCTAACCCAGCTGTTTGTCCCCCTTGTCCTGTGCAGCCCAGTGTGGCTGCCATGTCTCCTGATACCCTCCTGTCTCCAGATGTCCATCGGCTGTTCCCAGCACCCAGCAGGGTGAATGGCAGATGCAGGCAGCGTCTTGATTTCCTGGTCAACTGTGAGGCCAATGTCAGTTCAACATTCAGAACTTTTATTGAGTCAATACAAATCTAGATGTCCTTGGATGTCCAACTCTTGGATGTCCAAGATTTCAGGTCCAGCCACTCCCTCCAAGATGCCATTAAAGGGGGCTGGGAAGGTGGCTTGGTGGTAGAGTGCTTGCCTTGCATGCATGAGGCCCTGGGTTCAATTCCTCAGCAACATATAAGCAGAAAAAGCCGGAAGTGGCGCTGTGGCTCAAGTGGTAGAACGCTCGCCTTGAGCTGAAGAGCTGAGGGACAGTGCCCAGACCTGGAGTTCAGGCCCCATGACTGACAAAAAAAAAAAAAAAGAGAGAGAGAGAGAGGAGTATGGGGCCTGGTATTGGTGGCTCAGGCCTGTAATCCTAGCCACTCAGGAGACTGAGATCTGAGGACTGAGTTTTGAAGCCAGCTCAGGCAGACAAATCAGAGAAACTCTTACATCCTCTTAACAGCCCCCCCCAAAAAACCCCAGAAGTAGAGGTGTAGCTCAACAGGTAGAACACCAGTCTTGAGCAAAAAAGCCAAGCTAGAGCATGAGTACTTGAGTTCAAGTAGAGAGAGAGACTGGGAAGGTAGCTCAGTGGTAGAGTGCTTGCCTAGAATGCACAAGGCCCTGGGTTTGATTCCTTAGTACCACATAAGCAGAAAAAGCGGGAAGGGGCGCTGTGGCTCAAGTGGAAGAAGAGCTGAGGGACAGCGCCCAGGCCCAGAGTTGAAGCCCCTGAGTGACAAACAAAAAAAAAAAGGGGGAACAAAGGTGAAAGAGAAGGAAAGGAGATTTATTACCACACTTGCTACGTGCAGGAATTGGGCAGAGGCTCTTGCAAGATTCCAGTCCTTGCTCACGTACATAAGGGCAGACGTGAGCTTTGGGTTTTCAAAGAGGAAGACTTGGGACTGTGGAGGGGTGGGGTGAGTTTGGTGAGAAATTCAGGGGAAAGTGGTTTGTGGTTTCTCCCAAGTTCCAGATTGCTTGTAGGGGGGACTTGTCAGGATAAGAAAGTCACTGTGGCCTGAGGGGCCTCATCACAAGATCGTGTGACTCTTTACAAGGTATCTAGTCATTGGTTCTGTTATTCTTATAGGGCAGGGTGAGTGGAAAGGTGGCTGCAGGAGAATGTGGCTCAGGGTGAAGAAGTCAGCCACACGGGGGGCTGGAGGCATGGCTCACTTGGTAAAGTGCTGGCCAATGCGGCAAAGTGTTAGGTGCTGGGTTTGAGTCCCAGCCTCCCACCTAAAAAATAATTAATCAGGCTGGGATCCAGTAGCTCTCAACTGTAATCCTAGCTACTCAGGAGGCTGAGATCTGAGAATCGTGATTCAAAGCCAGCCCAGGCAGGAAAGGCTATGAAACTCTTATCTCCAATTAACCACGAGAAAACCAGAGGTCGAGCTATGGCTCAAGTGATAGAGCGCTAGCCTTGAGGTGAAGAGCCGAGGGTCAGTGTTCAGGCCCTGAGTTCAAGCCCCATGACCAACAAAAAATTAATTTAAATGGAATAAAATAAAACAATACTTTAAGCTGGTATCCTGCCATCCTAACTGCTCAGGGGGCTAAGATCTGGGGATTGTGGTTCAAGCCAGCTGAGGCAGGAAAGTCTATGAGACATATCTCCAATAAACCTCCAGAAAATTGGAAGTGGCTCTGTGGCTCAAAGTAGTAGAATGCTAGCCTGAAGCAAAAGAGCTCAGGGATTGGGCCCAGGCCCTGAGTTCAAGCCCCCCCCCCCACAACAACAACAATAACAACAACAACAACAAAGTCAGGCATGCAATGGTGGCCAAGATGCCCAGTGATTATTCTGTCTTTAATTCCTCTTTTCACCAACTGCTAGTGACTCAAGCCTGTAATTGTAGTTATTCAGGAGGTTGAGATTGGAGGATCGTGGTTTGAAGCTGGCCGGGCCAGAAAGACCATGAGCCTCTTTTTTTTTTTTTTTTTTTGTCGGTTGTAGGGCTTGAACTCTGGGCCTGGGCACTGTCCCTCAGCTCTTCAGCTCAAGGCTAGCACTCTACCACTTAAGCACAGCACCACTTTCAGATTTTTTTTTATTGTGAAAATACTGCACAGAGGGCTTATAATTTCATGGACAAGGTAATGAGTACATTTCTTATCAAGTATTGTTGCCTCCTCCTTTGTTTCCCCTTCCCATCCCTTCCTATCTCCCCCCTCCCCCTTCTCACCCTTCCCTCCCTCTCCCCCCCCACCGGCCAAAACTGTAAAGTTTGTTTTTCAACATAACGTCTTGTACATCTCATTGTTCATTGTTGCAATGGGAGCACTTACGGATTTTTCTGCTTATGTGGTGCTGAGGAATTGAACCCAGGGCCTCATGCATGCAAGGCGAGCACTCTACCACTGAGCCACCTTCCCAGCCCCAGTCCATGAGACTTATTTCCAAACCAGAAGTGGAGCTGTGGCTCAAAGTGGTAGAGGGCTAGCCTTGAGTGAAAGAGCTCAGGAGCAGTGCCCAAGCCCTGAGTTCAAGCCCCATAACCGCCCCCCCACCCCCCAAAAAATTCCCCTTTTCCTGGGGCAGGTCCATGTTCACATGTTTTCTGGCATGGTGATACTGATTCGTGGTTTTCTACTTTAGTTCCTTGAATCACATTAATTTTTTTTCTTTTTTCTTTTCTTTTTTTAATTGTGCCAGTCCTGGGGCTTAAGCTCAGGATCTAGGCACCACCCCTCAGCCTTTTCACACAAGGCTGGCCCCATGTTACCACTTGAGCCACGGCTCCACCTCCAGGTTTTTTGATGGTTAATTGAAGATAACAGTCTCATAGATTTTCCTACCTGAGCTGTCTTTGAATGGTGATCCTTAGATCTCAGCCTCCTGAGCAGCTAAGATGACAGACATGAGCCACCAATGCCTGGCAGTTCACAATAGTTTAATAAAATAAGAGAGTCACCACCACCACCACCGTATGACCAAGAGAAACATTTAAGTTAGTGTTTAATAATACAATGGGGAGGGCTGGGAAGGTGGCTCAGTGGTAGAGTGCTTGCCTTGCATGCTCGAGGCCCTGGGTTTGATTCCTCAGCACCACATAAGCAAAAAGAAAAAAGCAGGAAGTGGCGTTGTGGCTCAAGTGCTAGAGCGCTAGCCTTGAGTTGAAGTGAGTTGAAGAGCTGAGGGACAGCGCCCAGGCCCAGAGTTCAGGTCCCATGACCGGACCCAAAAAACAAACAAACAAATAATACAATGGAGGGATAGGTCTTTTTAAAAATTATACAAATACTGGAAATGTAGCTTAGTGGTGGAGTGCTTGCTTCACATGCATGAAGCCCTGGGTTAGATTCCTCAGTACGACATAAACAGGAAAAAGCCAAAAGTAAGCTGGGGTCTGTTGGCTCATGCCTATAATCCTAGCTACTCAGGAGGCTGAGATCTGAGGATCATGGTTCAAAGCCAGCCCGGGCAGGAAAGTCCCTGAGATTCTGATCTCCAATAAACCACTAGAAAACCAGAAGTGGCACTGTAGCTCAAGTGGTAGAATGCTCACCTTGAGCTGAAGAATGCAGGGACAGTGCCCAAGCCCAGAGTTCAAGCCCCACAACTGACAAAAAAAAAATTATATCAAGACTCAGATGTATAACTCTCCTACAAAAAAGGAATTTCAAATCTTTCCTTACATGATAAAAAATAACAACTTATAGTGGATCATAAATCCAATGACAAGATTGAAGTGTAAAAACTCTACAAACAGGGAAGGGACTTGGAATGTGCCTCAGTGGTAGAGTGCTTGCCTAACATGCATGAATCTCTGGGTTCTATTCCTCAGTATCCCATAAACAGAAAAAGCTGGAAGTAGCCCTGTGGCTCAAGTGGTAGAGTGCTAGCCTTGAGCACAGACAGGCTCAGGGACAGTGCTGTGGCTCTGAGTTTAAGCCCCAGGACCAGCAAAAAATAAAAATTAAAAATTAAAAACAATTCTGGTATAGGCAAAGATTTCTTTCCTTCCTTCCTTCCTTCCTTCCTTCCTTCCTTCCTTCCTTCCTTCCTTCCTTTCTCTTTCTTTCTTTCTTCTTCTTTCTTTCTTGTCCTGGAGTTTGAACTCTGGGCCTGGACACTGTCCCTGAGCTCCTTTCCTGCCTCCTTAAAGGCTAGTGTTCAACCATTTGAGCCACTGCTCAAGTGGCTTTTTTTTTATGATTAATTGGAGATAAGAGTCTCATGGACTTTCCTGCCCCAGATGGCTTTGAACTGGGATTTTCAGATCTCAGCCTCCTAAGTAGTTAAGAATTATAGGCGTAGGGGCTGGGAAGGTGGCTCAGTGGTAGAACGCTTGCCTTGCATGCCTGAGGCCCTGGGTTCGATTCCTCAGCACCACATAAGCAAAAAGAAAAAAGCCGGAAGTGGCGCTGTGGCTCAAGTGGTAGAGCGCTAGCCTTGAGCTGAAGAGCTGAGGGACAGCGCCCAGGCCCAGAGTTCAGGCCCCACGACCGGACCCAAAAAAAAAAAAAAAAAAAAGAATTATAGGCGTGAACCACTGGTGCCTTGCTAGCAAAGATTCCTTTTAGACATGGTACAGAAAGAACGAGACAAAAAGATGGGTGAGGATGTTGAAAGGGATGACATGGATCAAGAGTCATTGTATTTATAAGCTGCTTTGTTGAACTACTTTTTTTTTTTTTTGTCGGTCGTGGGACCTGAACTCTGGGCCTGGGTGCTGTCCCTCAGCTCTTCAGCTGTAGACTAGCGCTCTAGCACTTGAGACTCAGCCCCACTTCCGGTTTTTTCTGCTTATGTGGTGCTGAGGAATTGAACCAAGGGCCTTATGCATGCAAGCCAAGCACTCTACCACTGAGCCACCTTCCCAGCCCCTGAACTACTTTTTTATAAAACTGCTCTGTACAACTACTTAAAGATAATAAAAAATAATTTAAAAATTAAAAAAGTAAATAGCATTCAACACATAGGCTACTGAGGAGGGGAAGACTCAGGAGTAATTCTTTTTTTTTGGAGGGAGGGTTGTGGTGGGACTAGAACTCTGTCCCTTAGCTCTTCAGCTCAAGAAAAGAGCTCTACAACTTGAGCCACAACACCACTTCTGGTTGGAGATAAGAGTCTCATGGACTTTCCTGCTGGGCTGGCTTTGAACCATGATCCTCAGATCTCAGCCTCCTGAGTAGCTAGGATTACAGGCATGAGGCACCAGCACCCAGCTCAGGAGTGATTCTTGAGAGTGGAATGTTCTAGAACCTGCTGCTCCTCCCAGGGCTTTTCCCCCTGAAGATGATTAATGAGGATCTGAAGGGTATGAGGGAGTCTGTGGGGCCCAGCGACTCTTCAAGAAGGAGGAGAGGGAATCAGGTACCTTCCCATCCAAGCCGGGGAGTAGGGGGTGGAGGGAGGGGTTAACACCTCAGGGACCAGACACAGGGCAACTTGGAGGGGCTGGGGGTGGTGACAAAGTTTGGCTTAAAGCAACTTGCTGAATGGTCCAGGAAGCAAAGCTTGGATCAGTTTCCCGGAGACCCAGTTGGGGCTCAGGAGGGGGACACTGTGTCCAAGGTAGTGGTCTCTGGGACTGATAGATGTAGTTCCAAAGCCAGGCAGTGGAGCCAGAAGTTACTTGTGAGAAGTTTCCATCACTATGATAGGCAGAGGTAGTATCCTAAGTCTCAGGTGATGATTGGTTAACTGATGTATTGATCATTATTTGAGACTGCTGGTGATCAAGCAGGGACTTGCCTATTCTTATCACAGTGCCATACTCCAGATCCCTGACTTCCAGGATCGGCCCACACCATGCGTCTGGAGCCAGCCCTCATTCTCCACAAGGCCACGCTGGAGGTGCAGCCATCTTCCCTGTGGGAAAGTGCAGTGGACAAGCCATGGCCCTAATGTCCCTCCATGTGTGGAAGACACACAGGGCAGAAGGCATAAGAAGAAACTGATCCTCCCTGTAAGAACTTCCTCCTCTCCTATTTCTTGGGCAGGGGAGGAATGGGTGGCCCTTCCTGCTGTGATAACTGTCTTCTCTGCCTCCCTGCTGCAGAGCCTGGAGATGGGAGGCCTAAGGCGCTGTCCATGGTGCTGACCACCACTCGAAGGAGAACAGCTGGTGCACCAGGCACTCCCAGTTCTTTTATTTCCAACAGTCCAGAAGTATCACCAGCAGAAAGTGGGGAGGTGCTCCAAGGAGCTGGAGGGTGCTATGGATGTCATTGCAGGAAATGACACCAAATTAGGGTGACCACTTCCAGGTGTCAAACTATAGGTGTGTGTGTGTGTGTGTGTGTGTGTGTGTGTGTGTGTGTGTGTGTGTGTGTGTGTGTGTTTGTGTCTTACTGGTTCCAGCAGCATGACCTCCATTTCTTTTTCTTTTTCCAAAAATCTTTTGGCAAAGCGGGCCGCTGGTGGCTCATGCCTGTAATCCTAGCTACTCAGGAGGCTGAGATCTGAGGATCGCGGTTCAAAGCCAGCCAGAGCAGGAGAGACCGTGAGACTCCTATCTCCAATAAACCACCAGAAAACCAGAAGTGGCACTGTAGCTCTAGTGGTAGAGCGCTCACCTTGAGCTGAAGAGCTGAGGGACAGCACCCAGGCCCAGAGTTCAAGCCCCACGACGGACAAAAAAAAAAAAAAATCTTTTGGCAGGGTGCTGGTGGCTCATGCCTGTAATCCTCAGGAGGCTGACATCTGAGGATCACAGTTCAAAACCAGCCCAGGCAGGAAAGTCTGTGAGACTTTTATCTCCAATGAACCATCAGAAAACCAGAAATGGCTCTGTGGCTCAAGTGGTAGAATACTTATCTTGAGCTGAGGAGCTGAGGGACAGTGCCCAGGCCAACAGTTCAAGCCCCAAGACCAACAAAAAAAATCTTTTAGTTGGTTGTAGGGTTTGAACTCAGGGCATAGACACTGTTTGTGAGCTCAAGGCTAGTGCTCTACCACTTGAACTACAGCGTCACTTCCAGTTATCTGGTGGTTCATCGGAGATAAGAGTCTCATGGACTTCCTGCCTGGGCTGCTTTGAACTGAGATCCTCAGATCTCAGCCTCTTGAGTAGCTAGGATGACAGGCATGAGTCACCAGCATGTGGCATGATCTTCAGTTCTTTACTGCCCCTGAACTTGCCACCACCTCTGTGCAACAAACTTCCCAGGGGCTTCATGGCTTACCTTGGTTCACACTTAGGGTATCCTGGGGAGATTTCTTCCCTGACCCCCTCCTCTAGAATCCCTGGGACCACTCTTTCTCACCTCTCCTTACTCTATGCCCTCTGTGGCTCTTGTTGTCCCCTGGCTCTTCTTCTAGATGCCCTCACTGCTCTGTCTTGCTGCCCACTGGGGCAGGAGCTCTGTGGGGGCAGGGATACTGTGTTCCCCATGGTAGCCCCTGGGCCTGAGACAGGCTTAGACACCCACAGAGGAATGAACTGGCATTCTCAGGGCCCTGCATATCCACAGGGTATTTATTTATTTATTTATTTATTTTTGCCAGTTGTGGAACCTGAACTCTGTGCCTGGGCATTGTCCCTCAGCTCTTCAGCTCTACCACTAGAGCCACAGCGCCACTTCCAGCTTTTTCTGCTTTATGTGGTGCTGAGGAATCAAACCCAGGGCCTCATGCATGCAAGGCAAGCGCTCTACCATGGAGAACACCTTCCACAGGGTGTATTTGGCAATTTCTGAGGTTGGTGGCTACAGACACGTTTCAAGCACCAGTTGTATTTTTATTTCATTTACCACCATGACATCAATGTTAACATCACTTTCCAAAATATAGTAGATGGTAATGACTGACTTGAATGCCAAGTGTTGAGCTTTTCCTGGGAATTCCAGCAGGCATGGATGGCTCTCACCTGTAATCCTAGCTAATCAGGAATCTGAGATCAGAGGATTGAAGGTTTGAACACCATGGTGGGCAGAAAAGTCCTTGATATTCTTATCTTTAATTAAACAGCAAAAAGCCAGATGTGGTTGCATAGCTCAACTGGTAGAGCACCAGCCTTGACCTAAAAAGCAAAGGGAGAGTGTAAGGTCCTGAGTTCAAACTCTAGCACTAGCCCAAAACAAACAAAACCCTTCCAGTTTTGGGGGGAGATTAGATGTCCCCACATGCAGCCTCTGTTCTCAATGACCCACAAGACAATACTTGGGGCTCATTTTCTTCTGAAAAAGAAGACTCCAAAAAACATCTTTTCTTCTATTTTTCCCTCTAGGAACACAGGCCTCCCTAGAGGAGGTCGGTGGCCCCCAGGACAGTGGGATCATGGCTTGTGGACCATTCCTCTGTGCTCTCTATAACAAGTCTCATGGGGTAGACTTGGCTCCAGGTGAATCTGGCCTTCAATGGTCAAACCCCAATAAGGCCGTATCATGAAAAAGGGGAAGTAGGCTCAGTGCAGGCCTGCCAACCTGTGTGTGCAGTGCATTCACCCTACTCGGCACCCAGGGCTCATGAAAATCACTCACACTAAAGTGGGATATGCTGAGATTTTCTCTCACACCACAGATCTTCACTTATAGTTTGTAAGGTGTATATTCCTAGGTCCTCCTGAGTGGAATTCTGCAGCAGCAGCGTGCCATTGGGGTACACGATCTCTCTCTGGCTGGATGCAGGTCCTGGTATAGTAACTCCAAGACCTGTCACGTACGAGGCGATTTGCTGGGAGGTGATGGTCTCTTGTCCTTTGAACCACCGGAAGGCTAAAAGATTCTCTGGCAGATTGTGAACCTTCAGGAAAATGTCCGACTCTTTCAAGGGCAGAGCTGGTTCAATGGTGAACTGGGCAGGGATCGGTGTCTTCCAGAGGGTTAAAAGGGAAGCTAAGAGGGAGGAGAGAGAAACCCCATTCATATTGAGACCTTGGTATGGAGGGAAAATGGAGCCCTGAGAATGTGTCCTCAATCTCCTGCCTTGGGGTGTATGTGTCTGTGTATGCATGTATGTGTGTATATATGAACACACATATTCACATGTGCATATATACCATGTATGTGTGTATACATACATATGTGTGTGTTTACATGCCTTGGTGTTCATGCATGCATATATACATGTGTGTATGTGCTCATGCACATACATCTGTTTATGTATGTGTATGCGTACATATATGTATGTGCACATGCACATGTGTGTATGTGTATTATGAATGTGTGTGAATGTTATGTGCACACACATACATACATGTTTGCGTGCATATGTGTGCATATGTGTATTCACATGCATGTGTATGTGTATACATATAATGCAGGTGTGCATGTGCATGTGTGCATATGTTTGTGTGTGTGTGTGTGTGTGTGTGTGTGCATGTATGTGTGAGTGTGTGTCTTAATGGCTCTGCGCAGGCCTCATATCCTGTGTGTGCATTATAGTCAGTCTACCCCGGACCCAGGGCTCATGATAATCACTCACGAAATACAGAGATCTCCACATACACCAAATCAATCCTCTGATCTGTCCGAGTGATTTGGAGGGTATAGAATCCAGTGTCTTTCAGAGTGAGGTTCTGCAATAGCAGGGATCCATCAAAGAACAATTTCTCTCTGCCACTATGTGCTGGTCCTGTCTTAGATGTGCCGACAGTTGGAAAATAGAAGGCTATTTGACGGCTGTCAATGGCTTCTTTTGCCTTGAACCAGTGAAAGGCCATAATGTTCTGTGGCAGATTAAGGACACGGAGAAGAACTTCTTTCCCTTCAATAACTTTGGGTGGCACAGTTTCCACAAAGATGTTGGCAAGGGTGGTGTGGAACTGGACAGCTACCTGTGGGGCTGGGAAGGATAAGAGAGAAACCCATCAATAGTGAGACCTTCACCAGGTTCTGGTGTCTCACATCTGTCATCCTAACTACTCAGGAAGCTGAGATTTGAAGATCTCGGTTCAAAGCCAGCCCAGGCAGGAAAGTCCATGGGACTTTTATCTTCAATTAATCACCAGAAAACTGGAAGTGGTGCCATGGCTAAAGCAATAGAGCACTTGAGCAAAAGAGTACAGGGACAGAGCCCAGGTCCTAAGTCTAAGCTCCAGAACTCACACCAAAGAAAAAGGTGTGTGTGTGGGAAGAACTGAAAAGGAAAGGAAAATAAGAGAAGAAAAGAAAAAGAAAAAAAGGGAAGAAAATACTCTCAGTATTTTGGGGGAGATTAGATGCCCCCACCTGCAGCTTCTATTCTCAAACCCACAAAATTCAGGAGGCTGAGATCTGAGGTTCATGGTTCAAAGCCAGCCTGGGCAGGAAAGTCCATGAGACTCTTATCTCCAATAAACCACCAGAAAATCCGAAGTAGCTCTATAGCTCAAGTGGTAGAGTGCTTGCCTTGAGCTGAAGGGCGGAGGGACAGTGCCCAGGCCCAGAGTTCAAGCCCCATGACTCACACACACACAAAAAAAAGACCCACAAGACAATACTTGGGGCTCATTTTCTTTGGCAAAAGGTGAAAGACATCTTTTCTCCTATTTATCCCTCTGGGAACACAGACATCCCTAGGGGATCTCTGTGGTTTTCCCGGACCAGTGGGATCGTGGCCTGTGGACCATCCCTCTGTCTTCTCTATAACAAGTCTCTGGGAGTAGACCTGGCTCCCGGTGAGTCCTGCCTTCACTGCTCAAACCCCAACAAGGCCACATCATAGAGAATACGAGGTAGACTTGAAGCAGGCCTGCCATCCTGTGTGTGCAGTGCGTTTACCCCACGCAGCACCCAGGGCTCATGGCACCCAGGGAGGGCATCACTCACAGGCCAGGCGGATCTCCATGGACAGCAAGTCAATGTTAGGACCATCCTGTATGATCTGTAGGCTGTAGAGTCCTGTATCTTTCCAAGTGAGGTTTCTCAACAGCAAAGACCCATCGGGGTACAATTTCTCTTTGCCACTGGATGCAGGTCCTTGGTCGAATTGTCTAACATAGGCCAAATAGAAGACAACTACTTGGGTGTGGTCAATCTTGTCTCCTTTGAACCAATAGAAGGCTAACACATTCCTTGGCATGTTGTGGACACGGAGAAGAACATCCTCTCCTTTGAAAACCAAGGGCGGTATCATTTCAACAGTGAGCTTGGCAAGGCCGACCCGCTTCGGGACTGGTGAAAGTAAGGCTAGGAGAGAAGAGAGAAATTCATCATTCATTAGTGAGATTGCTATATCGGATGGAAAATAGAGCTCTGAGCCCTGAGAGAAGTTGTCTTCAATTTCCTGCCATAGTGTGTGTGTGTGTGTGTGTGTGTGTGTGAGAGAGAGAGAGAGAGAGAGAGAGAGAGAGAGAGAGAGAGAGAGAGAGAGAGAGAGAGAGAGAGAGAGAGAGAGAGAGAGAGAGAGAGAGAGAGAGAGAGTCTGTCTCCTATTGGCTCTGCTAGCAACATGACCTCCATTTCTTCACTGCCCCTGAACTTGCCACCCCTTCTGTGTGTGCAGTACTTCTCCCAGAGGGCTTCACGGCTCACCCCTGGCTGCCCTCTCACCCCCTGCTCACACTCGGAGTGTCCTGGGGAGACATTTTCCCTGACCCTCTCCTTTAGATTACCTGGGGCTCCACTTTCTCCCCTCTCCCTGCTGTCTCCTCTGTTGGCTCTTGTTACCCCCTGGCCTCCCATTCTAGATGCTGTGTCTTGCTGCCTGCAGGGGCAGAGATCGGTTGGGACAGGGATGCTGTGGTCTCTGTGGTGGCCCTGGGGCCTGGGATAGGCTCAGACACCCATGGATGAATGAAACACTGTTGCCAGGGCCCCAGTGTCTGCAGGGTTCATTTGGCAAGTTCTGAGGTTAGTGGCTAAGGATATGTTTAAAATCCCAGTTCTATTTTGTTTTGTTAATCTCAAGATTCATCCTGACATAAATATTAACATCCATTTTCAAAATGTCTTGGCCGGTGAACTTGAATGGGGAAGAGTTGAGCTTTTCCTTTCTCCTGACAAACTCCAATGGGGGACTGGTGGCTCACACCTGTCATCCTAGCTACTTAGGGGGCTGAGATCTGAAGATCATGGTTCAAAGCCAGACTGAGCATGAAAGTCCATAAGACTCATCTCCAGTTAATCACCCAAATGCCTAATGTAGAACTGTGGATTAAGTGGTAGAACACTAGCCTTGAGTAAAAAAGCTCAGGGACAGAGCTCAGGCCCTGAGTTCAAGCCTTAGAAGTACTAAAACGAAGCAAAACAAAATGAACACTCTCAGTATTTTCTGGGCAAGTAAGTATCTGACAATCAGCTTCTGTTCTCTATGACCCACAAGACAATACTTGGGACACAATTCCTTTTGGAAAAGGGACCACTAAGGGACATCTTTTCTCCCATTTTGCCTTCTGGGAACTCAGACCCTCTCTAGGACGGTGGGACTGTGGCCTGTGGACCGTCCCTCTGTGCCTTCTGTAACAAGTCTGGGGGGGGGGTGGACTTGGCTCCCAGTAAGTCCTGCCTTCAATACCCAAACCCCAACAAAGCCACATCCTGCAGAATAAGAGGTAGACTCTGTGTAGGCCCGCCAGCCTGTGTGTTCAGTGCATGTACTTCTCCTGGCACCCAGAGCTCATGAGAATCACTCACGGGCTACATGGAGCTCCACAGACACCGTCTGACTCCACAAGTCCTCTTGTATGATTTGTAGGGTGTAGATCCCAGTGTCATTCCAAGTGACATTCTTGAATACCAGGGAGCCATCCCAGAACACGATCTCTCTGCCCGTGTAGGCAGGACCTGTTTTGGATTGTCCATTTGCTGGCAGAAAGAAGACAATGTGATGGCTGTGGATGGTCTCTTCTCCCTTGAACCAGCGAAAGGCAAAAAGATTTGGTGGCAAATGGTGGACACGCAGGAGCACGGTGTCCCCTTCAGCAACAATGGGGGGCACGGTTTCAGCAGTGAGCTGGGCCTTTGTGGGTGCATTCCAGAGGCTTAAAAGTGAGGCTGGGAGGGAAGAAAGAGAAATCCATCAATACTGTGACCAGCCCAGTGCTGATGGCTGTACCTGTAATCCCAGCTAACAGGAGGCTGAGATGTGAGGATCATGGTTTGAAGCCAGCCTGGTTTTAAGGGCTTGAATGCTGTCCCTGAGCTTTATTATTATTTTTTTAAACTCAAGGCTAATGCTCTTTCACTTGAGCCACAGCTCCACTTCTGGCTTTTTTTTTTTTTTTTTTTTGGTAGCTAGTTGGAGATAAGGATCTCACCAATTTTCCTTCCTAGGCTGGCTATGAACCTCCATCCTCACATTTCAGCTGCCTGAGTAGCTAGGATTACAGGAATGAGTCACTGGGGCCCAGCCATGTAAGATATTTATCTCCAATTAACCACTAAAAATAGCAGAAGCAGAGCTATGGCTCAAGTGGCAGTTTGCTAGCCTTGAGCAAAAACAACAAAAAATAACAACAACAGCAAAAGAAAACCCTCAGAGACAGCACCCGGCTCTGAGTTCGAGCCCCAGGATGATCAAAAATAATAAACATTGGGCTGGGAAGGTGGCTCAGAGGTAGAGTGCTTGCCTTGCATGCCTGAGGCCCTGGGTTCGATTCCTCAGCACCACATAAGCAAAAAGAAAAAAGCTGGAAGTGGTGCTGTGGCTCAAGTGGTAGAGCACTAGCCTTGAGCTGAAGAGCTGAGGGGCAATGCCCAGGCCCAGAGTTCAGGCCCCACAACCGGACCCCCCCCCCAAAAAAAAACATACAAATGAAACAAAAGAATAATAACTAACAATAAATAAAGAGAAATTTCAGTTCACTGAGAAGTTCCTATATCTGACTAAGCCCCACTTCCATCTCTCTCTTTGCCAATCCTGGGGCTTGAACTCAGGGCCTGAGTACTGTCCCTGAGTTGCTTTTTGCTCAAAGCTAGTGCTCTACCACTTGAGCTACTGCACTCGGATTATAGGTGTGAGTCACCAGCACCTGGCCTTCATAGAATCTTCCCCTCTTCACTGTTGCTGCCTGAGGCTCCTCAGTTCCGGTCCTGAGGGCCCAGCTGTGGCATCCTCTCATGTCTGATTGTCTCAGTCCTAACCCAGCTGTTTGTCCCCCTTGTCCTGTGCAGCCCAGTGTGGCTGCCATGTCTCCTGATACCCTCCTGTCTCCAGATGTACTTCCAGCTTTTTCTGTGTATGTGGTACTGAGAAATCAAACTCAGGGCTTCATGCATGTGAGGCAAGCTCTCCACCACTGAGGCACATTCCCAGGCCCCCCCCCCACATTTTTGCCCGTCATGGACTTGAACTTTGGGCCTGGCTGCTGTCCCTGAGCTCTTCAATTCAAGGCGAGCACTCTACCACTTGAGCCACAGAGCCATTTCCAGTTTTCTGGTTAATTGGAGATAAAAGGCTCATGGACTTTCCTGCCTAGGCTGGCTTTGAATCGAGATCATCAGATCTCAGCCTCCTGAGTAGCTAGGATTACAGACATGAGCCACCTGTGCCCGGCCGCTGTCTCTCTTTATGTTCTGTTCCCTTAAGCTCCACATAGAAGCTCTGGTCTCTTTTCAGCTGCTGCCCTTCACAGAAGACCCCAGCAGAGCTCTGTGCTCTCTTTCCCCTGCCCTCCCTCCCTCAAGAAATCCTCCCCTCACCTGTGAGCAGAAGCCCCTGCCAGGGTATGTGTCCTCTGTGGGGAAGGGCTGAGTGGGCCTCCATGATGATATCTGTTTCCAGTTCTGAGCTCTGTGGAGGCGTGCTTTGACTCTAGCCCTGTTCCCAGGCTGGTCAGCTCAGGGGTCAGCTCTGCTGTCCTTCTTCCCTCTGAGTTGGATTTCCTCCCACCTTCTTTAAGATCCTCTTGATGTCCCCACCCCTCTCTTCATTCCAGTAGAGTCAGTAGAGAGAGATGCCTGTCAGTTGCCATGTGTGGGCGGGGCAAGTGGTCACCTTATCTGGATGTGGGTGTATGCAGCTGGAGCTGATGGATAGCTAGGAGCACATACACCGCTGAGTGTTGTAGGCAGAGCCTATAGGCAGAGTAGCTCTGAGAATCCATCCTTACTTATCATTCATTTAAACTGTTACTTTTTGTGTCACTACTGAGGCCTGAACTCAGGTCCCAGCACTCTTGCTTGGTTCTTTCGCTCAAGTCTGGCACTGTACAACTTGAGCCATACCTTTACGTTTGGCTTTTTGCCAGTTCTTTGAAGATAAGAGTCTCACAAGAGTTTCTGTCCCCCCTCCCTACCACCCTCAGGCTGGCTTCAAACTGTGATCTTCAGATACAGGCCTCCTAAGTAGCTCGGATTATAGGTGTGAGTCACCAGCACCTGGCCTTCATAGAATCTTCCCCTCTTCACTGTTGCTGCCTGAGGCTCCTCAGTTCCGGTCCTGAGGGCCCAGCTGTGGCATCCTCTCATGTCTGAGTGCCTCAGTCCTAACCCAGCTGTTTGTCCCCCTTGTCCTGTGCAGCCCAGTGTGGCTGCCATGTCTCCTGATACCCTCCTGTCTCCAGATGTCCATCGGTGTTCCCAGTGCCCAGCAGGGTGAATGGCAGATGCAGGCAGCATCTTGATTTCCCGGTCAACTGTGAGGCCAATGTCAGTTCAACATTCAGAACTTTTATTGAGTCAATACAAATCTAGATGTCCTTGGATGTCCAACTCTTGGATGTCCAGGATTTCAGGTCTAGCAATTCCCTCTAAGATGCCATTAAATAGAGGAGTATGGGGCTTGGTATTGGTGGCTCAGGCCTGTAATCCTAGCCACTCAGGAGGCTGAGGACTGAGGTTTGAAACCAGTTCAGGAAGACAAATCAGAGAGGCTCTTACCTCCTCTTAACCCATAAAAAAAGGCCAGAAGTGGAGGTGTAGCTCAACTGGTAGAGCATTAGTCTTGAGAGAAAAAGCAAGCAAGAGCGTGAGTACTTGAGTTCAAGCCCAGTACCAGCACACACACACACACACACACACACACACACACAGAGGAGTGGAGGTAAAAGTGAGAGAAAGGATATTTATTACCACACTTGCTATATGCAGGAATTGGGCAGAGACTATTGCAACATTCTAGTCCCTCCTCACGCACAGAAGGACAGATGTGTGCTTTGGGTTTTCCTAGAGGACGACTTGGGACTGTAGGCAGGGGGTGAGCTCAGTGAAGAATCCAGGTGAAAATGTGGTCTGTTGTTTTTCACAATCTCAGGATTCCTTGTGAAGGGCCTTGTCAGGACAAAAAAAAAAGTCACTGTAAGGATCAGTGCCTGTGTCTCATGCTTATAATTCAAGCTACTCAGAAGGCTGAGATCTAAGGAATGCAATTTGAATCCAGCCTGGGCAGGAAAGTCCATGAGACTCTTGTCTGCAATTAGTCATTAAAACGTTTGTAGTGGAGCTGTGGCACAAGTGGTAGAATACTCCACTAATCTTAAGTGAAAAAGCTAAGGGCCAGTGATCAGGCCCTGGGTTCAAACTCTCCTACCAGCACTAGAAAAAATAAAAGAGTACTACTAAAGTTTGAGACATTCATCAATGATAAAACTGTACTCCAAATATAGAATGGATTAGTTACTTGGTGAATTAATTTCTTTTGGTAGTACTGAGGCTTGAACTCAGGGACTTTGTACTGCTTGCTGACTCAGCTGGCACCCTAACACTTGATCCATGGCTCTATCCCTGCTTTTTCCTGCTTATTTTGGAGATGCAGTCTACAGTGATGTATGTCTGCTATCCTACAGAAAGCATACATACAGCCGGGCGCTGGTGGCTCACGCCTGTAATCCTAGCTACTCAGGAGGCTGAGATCTGAGGATCGAGGTTCAAAGCCAGCCTGGGCAGGAGAGACCGTGAGACTCCTATCTCCAATAAACCACCAGAAAACCGGAAGTGGCGCTGTAGCTCAAGTGGTGGAGCGCTCATCTTGAGCTGAAGAGCTGAGGGACAGTGCCCAGGCCCAGAGTTCAAGTCCCACGACCGACAAAAAAAAAAAAAAAAAAAAAAAAAGAAAGCATACATAGAAAGATAAGCCTGAGACTCTGTTTGAAAAAAAAAAAAAAAAGAACAAAAGCAAAAAAGCCTGGAGGCATGGCTCATGTGATAGGGAGCTTGCCTAGCACTTGTGAGGACCCACGTTCAAACCCTACCACCACCACACAGACCATAAAAATGTGTGAGTGAGACACCACTGAGGCCTGAGCTGCTTAAGTCTATGTGCCAGAACCAGGTGCTTCCGATATGATGGGAACAGCTTGGGGACAGGCCCAGCCACAGCCCCCAAGTCAAATCATAGCTCTTCCCTCCAGGCTAAATTGGTATCTGAATTTATAGCACTGGAGGCCCTATTTGTCTGCTCGGGCAGCCGTACCAAAGCAGCACAGACTGGGTGGTGTCAGCAACCAAAATGTATTTTTTTCACAGTTCTGAAGTCCAAGAGCGAGGTGTTGGCAGCTTCAGTTTCTCCTGAAGCCTCTCTCCATGGCTTGCAGATGGTCACATCCTTACTGTGTCCTCATATAGCCTTTTCTCTTCTCACACATCCCTGGTGTCTCTACTTTAACTGTCATCTCTCTCCCTCCCCCCCGCCCCTCTGTTACTGTGGTTTGAACCCAGAGCCTTATGTATACTTTTTTTTTTGGGGGGGGGGTCCGGTCGTAGGGCCTGAACTCTGGGCCTGGGCACTGTCCCTCAGCTCTTCAGCTCAAGGCTAGCGCTCTACCACTTGAGCCACAGTGCCACTTCCAGCTTTTTCTGCTTCTATGGTGCTGAGGAATCGAACCCAGGGCCTCATGCATGCAAGGCAAGCGCTCTACCACTGAGCCACCTTCCCAGCCCCCCTTATGTATACTTAAGCCAGTATTCTGCCACTGAGTTACATCCTCAGCCATAAAATTCTTCTTCCTTCCGACACCCCATCTCTCTCTACATGTTCTCACTGCCACCTTGATTTCTCTTCCTCCTCCTCCTTTTACTACTCCTCTTCTTTCTTTTTGCTGGTCCTGGAATCTGAACTCAGAGCCTGGATGCTGTCCCTGAACTTTATGTGCTCAAAGCTAGCTAGTGCTCTACCACTTGAACCACAGCTCCACTTGTGGCTTTTTGGTGATTCATCAGAGATAAGAGTTTTATGAGATTTTTCTGCCTGGACTGGCTTTGACCTGTGATCCTACAGATCTCAGCCTCTTTAGCAGCTAGGATTACAGATGTGAACCACAGGCACCAGGCTACTCAGTCTTTTTTAATTTCCATCCCTCCCCTTATCAACCCCAAATCATGGTGGTGGTTGAATTTTAAAAACTGCCTTTGACTCTTGCTTTGTCATTTATAATTTTTTTTTTTTTTTTTTTTTTTTTGTCGGTCGTGGGGCTTGAACTCCGGGCCTGGGTGCTGTCCCTGTGCTCTTCAGCTCAAGGCGAGCGCTCTACCATTTGAGCTACAGCGCCACTTCCGGTTTTCTGGTGGTTTATTGGAGATAGGAGTCTCACGGTCTTTCCTGCCCGGGCTGGCTTTGAACCGCGATCCTCAGATCTCAGCCTCCTGAGTAGCTAGGATTACAGGCGTGAGCCACCAGCGCCCGGCTCATTTATAATTCTGTATTGTAAAAGTGACTTCGCTTCTCTGAGTCATCTGTGAGACGGTGAAGATTTAACAATACTGTCTGTGCGATGCATTTAGCATAGATGCACACTTAGGACCCCCAAACTGAAATTCCTATTAGGGGTTGTTGGAGCTTCTGCAGAGCGCAAACCGCAGTGGCTGAGGAAACTCCCTCCTGTCCCCTCGCCCAAAGCTGGAGGGACAAGCAGGGGCGGCGGTGACATTCCCAGGAACAGTAAACACTTTGGGTAGGTCCGTGTTCCTTCGCTTACCTTTGCTTAATCCCAGCGCCCGGCGCGCAGGCGTCACCCTCGGCTCTCTCAAAGTTTAGGGCGCCGCCTCCCACAGCGCCGGGCCCAGAACGGACTACATTTCCCAGAGTGCGCCTCGGGCGGGGGCCCTGAGGGTCACCCAGCTCCCCGGTCCAGCTGCGTTTCGGGCTCGGGGCGGCATTGTCCATTCACTCAGCTCCTAGATTTCGGCTTCCTAAGCGTGTGCGTTATCCACCACCCCCATCTTGGGGGCATGAGTCCCACTCCTCTCTCTCCCCACAGAATGTGGTCCTTACTATCTGTGGGGAACCATTGGTCCTTTCCTCTCGGCGTCCCCAGATACAGGAGGAGAACCCGACACCTCGCTTTCCTCCCCAAGAGACGTCCATCGGGTCCTATCTCAGCCGGCAGCTCACAATGAGGGTCCGGGAGACAGACCGGAGGCCGCACGGTACACGGAACTACAACTCCCAGGCGGCATCGCGGCGGCGCTGCGGCCACGTCATTCCGACACCTCCAGCAGCCTGGGGAAGAGCCGCGAGCGATTGGGGGTGGGATGCGGGGGGACGAGTAGGTCAGCTCACAGCTGGGGACTGAGAGACTGCCTCGAAGCCTCACGGTTCCCCCCCGCGGAACTACAACTCCCAGGCGGCATCGCGGCGGGCGCTGCAGTTACGTCACTCCGGCACTGCCAGCTGCCCCCGGGAAGAGGCGCGCGCGCCGGCGGGCGGCGGGCGGGCAGGCAGGCGGGCGGGGGGGGAGGGGCAGGGTCTGGGGCCGACCTGGAACCCGGTACGGAAGATGGCAGCCACTCGACCACCCGGCGCGTGAGGAGGCCGAGGGGCGCGCCACCCCTTCCTGGGGCGGCCGCCCCTTCCCCTCGGGTCTCGCCATCCCTGCCCGGCCCCTTACGGTCGTGGCCCGGGATGCGGAATCCGGGGGCCGCCGGTGGAGCTGCGCGGGGTGGGAGGCGCGGGGAGGAGTGGCTGCCCGCTGCCCTCGCCCTCGGCCCCCACCGGCGGGCACGGCGAGGTTCCAGACGCTGGGGTGGGCCGGGCCCTCTTAGCGCCCTGACATCTGGGGGTGGGAACAGGTGAACCTGCGGCTCGCCCCCCTCCCCACCCCCCCCACCGCCCGGCTGGGACCGCCGAATCCGAGGGGACAGCCCTGCCCTTTTCAGGGCGGGCTTTGCCTGCTCCCCCAGAGGGCCCCCCCTCTCGCCATGGCCCCCAGGAGCGCCCGTGGACCCTCAGGGACCGCCTCCCACCCTGGCCGCCCGGGCCCGCCCTCAGCATCCCGCGGGCACCCGGTGTGAAGCGGCCTCCTGCAGCCCCTCCCCCGCCCATGGAGGAGGAGGAGGAGGAGGGGGCGGCCGCCAAGGAGTGGGGTTCGACCCCCGCGGGGCCGGTCTGGACCGCCGTGTTCGACTACGAGGCGGTGGGCGACGAGGAGCTGACGCTGCGGAGGGGCGATCGCGTGCAGGTGCTTTCCCAAGACTGTGCGGTGTCTGGCGATGAAGGCTGGTGGACCGGCCAGCTGCCCAGCGGCCGTGTGGGCGTCTTCCCCAGCAACTATGTGGCCCCCGCCACACCTGCGGCGCCCGTGGGTCTGCAGCTGCCCCAGGAGATCCCCTTCCATGAGCTGCAGTTGGAGGAGATCATCGGCGTCGGGGGCTTTGGCAAAGTCTATCGTGCCCTGTGGCAAGGCGAGGAGGTAGCCGTCAAGGCCGCCCGGCTGGACCCCGAGCGGGACCCGGCAGTGACAGCGGAGCAAGTGCGCCAGGAGGCCCGGCTTTTTGGTGCCCTGCAGCACCCCAATATCATTGCCCTGAGGGGTGCCTGCCTCAGCCCCCCAAATCTCTGCCTGGTGATGGAATATGCCAGGGGAGGTGCACTCAGCAGGGTGCTGGCAGGACGTCGGGTGCCCCCTCACGTACTGGTCAACTGGGCCGTGCAGGTGGCCCGGGGCATGAACTATCTTCACAATGATGCCCCTGTGCCCATCATCCACCGGGACCTCAAGTCCATCAACAGTAAGTGGTGTCCTCCCCCCACCCCCCTTCCACAGAACCTCCCAAGGCCAGGCCTAGGTGATGGGAGATAGGACCAGGGACACCAGGTGGCACTGTGCTTGGGATAAAGAGGGGCAGCAGTAGATCTTCAGGGCCAAGTGAGGCCGGCCTTGCCTCTAAGGAAGCTCAGAAAGTTTGGAGACCCTTTTGGCATTGATGGTCACACCTGTAATCCTAGCTGCTCAGGAGGCTGAGATCTGAGGATCCAAGTTCAAAGCCAGCCTAGACAGAAAACATCTATGAGATTCTTATCTCCAGTTAACCAACTGGCTCCAGTAGTAGAGCTCCTGGCTGGAGTGAAAAAGCCAAGTGAGCGTTGAAGTCCCAATACCTCCCCACACTCACAGGTAGAAAAAAAAATGTTGAAGACCAGACTGCCTCCCAGGATACAGTCACAATAGATCAATAAATATGTCTTCATGCACACAGTGACAGGCCCTACATTCCATGCCATAAACAGGACGTGCACATAGCCTGCCCTCATGGTACCCACCATCCAGTTATGGTGCCAGACAGACAAAACAAACCTAGCTTACCTGGAGACAAGGTTTCTCATCTCTGGCACCACTGTCATCAATGGATACTGCTGGCTGTGCGCATCAGCATCCTTGGCCTCTACATACTCTGCATTCTCCACTCTGTCCCAAGCTAGGAAAACCAAAAGTGACTCTAGACATGGCCTCGTGTTCCCACAGGGACAAATTCACCAGTTGTTAATGGCTTCCCAAAATCCTCTGGGCAGGCCTCCAAGGCAAACTGGATGTGGCTTATATAGAAGCTTCTAGGCTCCCTGGCTGGTCACAAGTTCCCCCAAAATTGATTGGTTGCTTGAATCCCAGGTGGATGGGAAGGTTCCCCAGGACTCCCATCTGGGCCACGGAGTGACTTGGGGACACTAGTGAATGTTATTTATTTATTTTTATTTTTTATTTTTTGGGTCCGGTCATGGGGCCTGAACTCTGGGCCTGGGCGCTGTCCCTCAGCTCTTCAGCTCAAGGCTAGCACTCTACCACTGAGCCACAGCGCCACTTCCGGCTTTTTTCTTTTTGCTTATGTGGTGCTGAGGAATTGAACCCAGGGCCTCAGGCATGCAAGGCAAGCACTCTACCACGGAGCCACCTTCCCAGCCCATGAATATTATTTATTAGTAGCCACACAGGGGTGGCTACTAACCACAAGCATGGTTTCTGCCCTAACATTTCATTCATTCTTTTCACAGATAGTTCTAGGGTGCCATATGCTACATACGCAGAGGAGTACACTTCCTAGCTCTCCCATACTTGTTCTGCCCCTCTCCCTCCCTTTCATTCCCTTAGTCATTCCTTCATTCCTTCTCTGGGGATCTGCAAGGCCAGGTGGTGTGCTTAAGTAAAGAGGCATCCACAGTAAATGGCCAGCATGACCCCTGTTTTCATGCAGTTCACACTCAGGCCCAGAAACCTGAGGGTCCCTCTTTGCCCTCAGCACTCATCCTGTTCCCTAATTTTTGCCACTTTGACATAATCAAAATTGTCCACTGTTTTTGTTTTTTAAACAAGTGTGTTGCTAGGCTGCATCAACTATAACCAAGCCCCTAGAACAAGTCAGAGTGGTCCTCGCTTCAGCTTCAGCTTATGTACACTCACAGATCGCTACCTGGTGCCCATATATTCTCAGGCCTGTGCCCAGACTGGAGCACTGATCAAGGCAGAGGTAGACGGGCCCTGTCCTCATTGATGCCCACGTTTCAACTCCCCTGAAACAGCTGGTGGACTTCTCCTGAAGGCTGGGACTGGCCCTTCCTCACCCCTGCTGATTCGGACAATGCTCTGAACTCTGGGCCTGGGCGCTGTCCCTCAGCTCTTCAGCTCAAGGCTAGTGCTCTACCACTGGAGCCACAGTGCCACTTCTGGTTTCCTGCTGGTTTATTGGAAATAAGAGTCTCATGGACTTTCCTCCCTAGGCTGGCTTTGAACCGTGATCCTCAGATCTTAGCCACCTGAGTAGCTAGGATTATAGGCATGAGCCACCAGTGCCCAGCTAGATGGTTTTTTTTGTTTTTTGGGGGAGGGGTCCGGTTGTTGGGCCTGAACTCTGGGCCTGGGCGCTGTCCCTCAGCTCGTCAGCTCAAGGCTAGTGCTCCACCACTTGAGCCACAGCGCTACTTCTGACTTTTTTTCTTTTTTCTTATGTGATGCTGAGGAATCCAACCCAGGGCTTCATGCATGCAAGGCAAGCGCTCTACCACTGAGCCACCTTCCCAGCCCCTAGACGGGGTTCTTAACTAGGGTTTCCCCTTGAGACAGAGGGTTTCCTCCATACCCGAGACAGAAACAGTGTCTGTAGCATGGTATATCCATTTCTCCTTCCCCAAGGAGCCCCTCATCCCGTGTCCTTCATCTTTGGGTTCAATAGTTCCCATGCACAGAGCATTGTCCTAAACTCTGGGATTACAGGAATGAGCAAGGCTAGATCGGCCCCCTCCCCTCTCCATATGAGATTTACATGCTAGTAAGGAGGACTAGATGATATCTGCTGACAAATAAGTAGGTGGACAAAGGGATGGATAAGGAGATTGCCAGACTTTCAGAGGGACCAGGAGTTCTCGGAAATAAGGCGGGCTAAGGGTGGGACCGAGAGAAAGGTTTGGATCTGCTGATAAGGGAAGGCAATGTTGGAGCAGAGATTCACAAAGAGAAGACTGTGGGTCAAGAGAACTCTGGGCAAGGGTCCTGAGGTGGATGAGCCTGACCTCGGCGAGAAGCATAAGACCAGAACCTCTGGAGGGGAGGAGATGAGATGGGAAAGGTGGGCAGGGGCTAGCTCTCAGGACTCTGAGGCCATACAGAGCACCTCAAGTGTTTCCTCTGATGGTATGAGCACTAGTAGAGGTTTCGACCAGGGGATGACATGGCCACAATAAGATTTTCAAAGGGGATTGATGTAGGCCCAGCTTGGGAGATGCAGAAATAAAGCATAAGGCCAAGACAAGCTCCATCTGCCACAGCGTTTATACAGCAGGGAGGTGACGGAGACGTAAGAAGGGAGAATGCCTGGGGAGATAGTCACATGCCGAGACATCACAGGAGGCTTCTAGAAGGAGATGGCAGTGTGTGGGCAGTGTGCTGGTCCCTCTGGTCTTCAGTTCCTTGATTTGCCCCATGGGCATGACAGAATAACCTCATGCTTGTCACACTTGGGGAAATTGACAGAGACGTAGAGAAGGTGGAAAAACAAGGAACAGTTTGAGGCCATCACAGGCTAGTAACCAGAGCCATCAGGAACACACTTAGTTTCAGGCAATAAACCTTTATAATCCTAGATAGGATCTGTGGTTGTCATCCTGTTTAACACAGGAGAAATCAGTCATGGCTCCAAGAAGGTGAGGTAAATGATACATTGTTATAAAGCTAATAAGTGGCAGAGCCCACACCAGCTGCCAAGGCCTGTAATCCTAGCTTCTCAGGAGGCTGAAGTCTAAGGATTATGGCTCAAAGCCAGCACAGGCAGAAAAGTCCCTGAGACACTTATCTCCAATGAACTACCAAAAAAGCTGGAAATAGAGCTGTCATTCAAGTGGTAGATTGCCAATCTTGAGCAAAAATGCCAAGCAAGAATGCAAGGCCCTGAGTTCAAGCCACAGGACTAGCACACACAAAAGATCAAAGTAGCAGAGCTGAGATTCAAAACAAGGCATTGAACTGCACTCTGAGGGGGAAATAGTCAAATATTGTAGCAGAAAGAGTCTGATAACAGCAATAGCTTGTGTCCAGCTATTTTCTAGTCAGCCATATGCTTTTGATCAAATGACTTCTCTGAGTGCCAGTAAGAGTATATTGCTTACAAGTCCATTCTTGTGAAAGACTAGATCAGCTGTAAACATTGAATATGTGTGGATGGATCAGTCAGATTTGGTCACAGTGATGCTGTGTAACAAAACCACCCCCCAAAAAACAAACTATCTTAACACAATTGCTTGCTACTGCCTGTATACTTGGAGCAGCAGTAAAACAGAGAGGCTTTGCCCCAGTATCTCCCATCTTTGGATCAGGGCATGTTGTTATGGCAACAGCAAAAGCTCAAGATGTCAAATAGACACTCAAAGACTCTTAAGAGCCCATCCTACCTGGGTTAGAGCCAAAAGATGGGGAAAGAGCTGTAGAATCACTTGGCAGAGTGGGCACACAGGAAGGGGTGGCACTGGGGCCCCCGGGGACTCTAGAAGACCGTAGGGCTAAAATGGAGAATCATTCTTCCCTTCTAGTTTGCTGGTCCCTTGTTCTTGGCCATTCATTGAGTTTCCCAGACTCCAGGCAGAGGACAGAGGGCTCAGGGAACTTGGTTAAAGCATGTGGAGAGACTTGTGGGGTTTGGGGCCAGGAAGATGCTGTGCAGAGTGGGGCTTGGTGTGAGGAGAGCCAGCAAGGCAGGTTGGCCCACGGTACCCACAGGTCTGGTGACCCTGACTTTCTTCTATTACTCCCGTTCCCAGTCCTGATCCTGGAGGCCATTGAGAACCACAACCTCGCAGACACGGTGCTCAAGATCACGGATTTTGGCCTCGCCCGAGAGTGGCACAAGACCACGAAAATGAGTGCCGCCGGGACCTACGCCTGGATGGCACCCGAGGTCATCCGCCTTTCCCTCTTCTCCAAAAGCAGCGATGTCTGGAGGTGCTGAGCTGGGGGGAGGAGGAGGAGGGCTTGGGGGGGCCTCAGGACCAGGGGAGAAAATGGAGGGGGTGGAATGTGTCTCCAGTACCCTGTACTGACAGGCTCACACAGTTACCTGCTCTGTGACAAAGGTGGCCCCAAGAAAGGACTTGAAGTAGAATGATAAAAAGAAAGTCCCTAGCTAGGTGCAGGTGGTTTATGCCTGTGATCCCAGCTACTCAGGAGGCTGAGATCTAAGGATCATGGTTCAGAGCCAGTTGAGGCAGAAAAAGCCCATGAGACTCATAACTTGAGCAAAAATGTTCTAGGACAGAGCTCTGAGTTCAAGCTCCAAGACTAGCGTGCATGCACACACACACACACACACACACTCTCTCTCTCTCTCTCTCTCTCTCTCTCTCTCTCTCTCTCTCTCTCTCTCTCCACTAAGAGAAGAAAGGTTTTGAAGTTTGGAAGCATGTAAGATAGTTGTAAAGATAGATGGGGGCGGGGGGGGCGGGGCTGGGAAGGTGGCTCAGTGGTAGAGCGCTTGCCTTGCATGCATGAAGCCCTGGGTTCGCTTCCTCAGTACCACATAAGCAGAAAAAGCCAGAAGTGGTGCTGTGGCTCAAGTGGTAGAGTGCTAGCCTTGAGCTGAAGAGCTGAGGGACAACACACCTGCTCAGAGTTCAGGCCCCACAATCAACAACAACAAACAAGACAGAGGGTATTGGCATATAGAACGAGGAGTAGATGGCTGGTGAAGGCCATTCTGAGGAGAAAGGGTGGCTTTGGGTCCATTCATAATGGACCCAAAGGAGCATGGTATATTCCAGAAGGTGTGGTTGGAGCAGGACAGGAAATGAGGCTGAGAGCTGCAAGGCTCAGCACCCCTGGTTTACTCAATACAATGCAGCCATTAGCCCCCTTCGGACACTCCTGTGAGCAGCGCCATCTGATCCAGCATGTTAAAAGCTCCCTTGGCTATGGGGTGACGACTGGATCTTAGGGGACAGTGGTGGTGACAGAGGCTGACAAGGCCATGGCAGTGAGCATGGGTGATAGCAATAGAAACTTGTCTACCATGGGCCTCTAGGTCGCCCGTTTGCTGTTCCACCAGTTCCCAGGGTCACTGATGGCCAGGACAGCAAATGCAGGATTCTCCCGCTTCCTTAGAGCAGGGCGGCTTCTGGACACCTGTGGCCTCACGTCAGGAATTCACAATGACACCCAACATCCATCACACACAGGGCTGGGAAGGTGGCTCGGTGGTAGAGTGCTTGCCTAGCATGCATGAAGCCTTGGATTCGATTCCTCATGAACAGAAAAGTCTGGAAGAGGTGGTGTGGCTCAAGTGGTAGAGAGCAAAAGCAGCCCAGGAACAGTGCCCAGGCCCTGAGTTCAAGCCCCAGGACTGGCAAAAAATGAAAAAAAGAAACCCCAAATAAAAAGACCAAAGGGGCTAAAGGTGTGGCTCAAGTGGTAGAGTGCTTGCTTACCCAGTGCAAGGATCTGAGTTCAAACTCACATACTAAATTTGTATGTGTGCGTGCGTGTGCACGTGCACCACACACACACACAAAGTTTGTACTTCATGTAAAGCCCAGGACTAACTGGCTGACGATAACCCAGCATGACAGATGATCCTATGCTGGGCTCCTCATCTGAGCGTTGGTGGTGTGGGGCAGAGTGACCCTCCTTTGCATGGCCCTGTCCTATACTTTTCAGGACAGTAAATACCCATTGCCCCCAGCCACCAAACATCAGCCACATTCCTCTGTCACTGAGGCTGTGAAAAACATCCCGAGAGGTTTGCAGGCACAAGGGAGCAAGCAATGAGGGGGCTTCTGCCATCTCCAGGATGTTACTTTCCTCTACCTTGCCTTCCATTCCCAAGCTTGCCTCATGACCCGAGAGGGCTACTTGAGCCCCAGCTTTTTTTGTTGGTCATGGGGTTTGAACTCTGGGCCTGGGCACTGTCCCTGAGCTCTTCAGCTCAAGGCAAACGCTCTACCACTTGAGCCACAGCACCACTTCTGGTTTTCTGGTGGTCAATTGGAGATTAGAGGCTCACAGGGACGTTCCTGCCCAGGGTGGCTTTGAACTGGGACCCTCATATCTCAATCTCCTGAGTAGCTAGGATGGCAGGCGTGAGCCACCAGCACCCAGCCAGCCCCAGCTTATGTCTACATTCTAACTGCTAGGAAAGGGGAAAGGGGCACACCTCTTCTCTTTTAGGACATTTCTATACCCTCCTTCATCCCACCGGCCAGAACCACAGTCCTTTGGGCATCCTTGGCCCCAGAGGAGGATGGGAAATCATTTCAAGCAGCTTACACCCGGCTCAAATTCGCCAGTGCTGTCACTGAAGCAGACAGGAGCTGCACACAGGCGGCAGCTCTGCCCATCTGTTTTTGGTGCCTAGAACAACAATGCCTTGGGCACAGTAGGTGCCAAATGAATGCACGTGTGGCTTGTAGGAGGGAACAAGGATGTAGCACACATTAGGGAGTGGTGATCAGGGCCCAGCGGGTGCCCAGAATCCTGGTGAAGGGGGGACACGCCCAGGGCAGTCGCACAGTGAGTTCTCCCCACTCTGGGATTGCCAGTTGTTGAGTTGAGCATGTTGGGCTCCAGCCAGAGGTAAACCCAAGTGTGACTCCACCACGGGACGGCTGTGTGGCCTTGAGTGGGCAGCTTGGGCTCTCTGAGCCTGTGCCTGTTCCCCCCAAAACACGGGCATCATACCAATACCTTCTGCCTCACAGGCTGTAGTGAGGATTACCCAGCGTGCCTGGCACAGTGCCTGGCCTGGAATAAATATTTCCTCAGTGGGGGCTGGGAAGGTGGCTCAGTGGTAGAGCGTTTGCCTTGCATGCATGAGGCCCTGGGTTTGATTCCTCAGCACTACATAAGTAAAAAGAAAAAAGCCAGAAGTGGCGCTGTGGCTCAAGTGGTAGAGCGCTCACCTTGAGGCGAAGAGCTGAGGGACAGCGCCCAGGCCCAGAGCTCAGGCCCACGACTGGACCCCCCCCCCCAAAAAAAAAATTCCTCAGTGAAAGATAGTGTTAACTTTTTTAGAGGTAAGGGCTGTGGGTCCTGCGGACATACAGAAGAAAGTCCTCTTCTCTTGTCTGGCTGTGGAGTCAAGGAAGGCTTCCTGGAAGAGGAGGCAATGTGAGCTGAGACACACCAAGGAAGAGGTGCTTTCATCAAAGGAATGAACGGCACGTGCAAAGGCCAGGGTTGAGAACAGGGATCTTACTGTTCTGTGTGACTGCAGGATGAAGCCGGGCTGGGCTGGGGACTGAGTGTTTAGAAAAGTTGGGGCTCAGAAGGATGGATCTGCCCAGTAGGCATGGGTGGGGGCATCCTACTGAAGGTGTTCAACCTGGGGCCAGGGAAGGGCAAGAGCAGATGGCTGGCTGGCCCATCTTGTTCATTGGAGAAGCGGGTCTCAGAGGTCAGATAGGATTCGGGTGGTCACGCTGGGCGCAGGACTGGAGCATTGGGTGAGGATCTGGGGTGGCTGTGCTATCATTCCATCCTCTCCCTCCCTGCAGCTTCGGGGTGCTGCTGTGGGAGTTGCTGACTGGTGAGGTCCCCTACCGAGAAATCGATGCCCTGGCTGTGGCATACGGCGTGGCCATGAACAAGCTGACCCTGCCCATCCCTTCCACGTGCCCCGAGCCCTTTGCCCGCCTCCTGGAGGGTGAGCCAGGACCCCATGGGGAGGGTAGGCTTTGCTTAGGGGGGCAGGGGATCTTAGGCCTGACCTCTCCCCTTCTCACTATCATGGGGTGGGGGCCCAGAAAGTGCTGGAACCCAGTTGACTCTGGGCAGCTCCTTCCCTGCCTTTCACTGTGCCAAGCTGTCCCCAGATGCCCTGCCTGCCTCATTCAGGCTGATTCCCGCCACCCTCTTCCCCCATCACTTCCCTTCCCACCCCAGAATGCTGGGACCCCGACCCACATGGGCGGCCAGATTTCGGCAGCATCTTGAAGCGGCTGGAAGTGATCGAGCAGTCAGCCCTGTTCCAGATGCCACTTGAGTCCTTCCACTCGCTGCAGGAAGACTGGAAGCTGGAGATTCAGCACATGTTCGATGACCTTCGGACCAAGGAGAAGGTGAATGTGGGATAGGGGGCGGAGGATGGAACGGGAGCCCTGATTTGGGTGCCTTGGGAGGCTCAGAACCCCACCTCATGGACCCCAGCCTGCAGGTTCAGCAGGATCTTTTTGCACATTCAGAAAAGACAGTAAGAACAAGGCACAGGGTGCCCATGGCTCACGCCTGTCATCCTAGCTACTCAGGAGCCTGAGATCTGAGGGTTGTGGTTCAAAGCCAGCCCAGGCAGGAAAGTCTGTGAGACTCTTATCTCCAATTAACCACCAGAAAACTGAAAGTGGCACTGTGGCTCTAGTGGTAGAGTGCTAGCCTTGGGCTGAAGAGCTCAGGGACAGCGCCCAGGCCCAGAGTTCAAACTCCACAACTGACAAAAAAAAAAAAAAAAAAAAGAAGAAGAACAAGTGCCCTGGCTGGGTATACGTACAGATACCTGTGTGTCTGGGATTGCCCTTAAAATACTACAGCAGGGGGCTGGGAAGGTGGCTCAGTGGTTGAGCACTTGCCTTGCATGCCTGAGGCCCTGGGTTGGATTCCTCAGTACCACATAAGAAAAAAGAAACAAGCCAGAAGAGGCGCTGTGGCTCAAGTGGTAGAGTGCTAGCTTTGAGCTGAAGAGCTGAGGGACAGCGCCCAGGCCCAAGTTCAGGCCTCACGACCGGACCCAAAACAACAACAACAACAACAAAAACACTACAGCAGGCTGGTACTGGTGGCTCATGCCTGTAATCCTAGTTACTCAGGAGGCTGAGGATCGAGGTTCAAAGTCAGCTGGGGCAGGAAAATCTGTGAGACTCTTAATCTCCATTGAATCATCAAAAAGCTAATGAAGCTGTGGCTAAGGTGGTAGAGTACCAGCCTTGAGCAAGAAAGCCAAGGAACTGCTCCAAAGTCCTGTGTTCAAGCCTCAGGACAAACCTAAATAAATAAATAAATATCAGCCAAAAAAAAATGCAAGGAGGGCAAAGATAAGGGCAGGAAGGGGACAGGAGATTTGTAAAGTGTAGATAGTTGTGATGAACAATGGATGTATAAATTGTGGATAAGTGCACTATGTGCACTATTTGGTCTTTGTAGATGTTGGAAGTTTTCTAAATTTCAGAATTAAGCCAGGCTCATGCTTGTAAGGCTAACTACTAAGGAGACTGGGATCTGAGGATCACAGTTCAAAGCCAGCCTGGGCAGGAAAGTCTGTGATACTCTTACCTTCAATTAATCACAGAAAAAGCTGGAAGTGGTGCTGTTGCTCAGTGGTGGAGTACTAGCCTTGAGCACAAGAGCTCAGGGACAGCACCCAGTCCCTGAGTTCAAGCCCCAATGAACAAACGAGTAACTACATAATACATTGCAGAGTTAAAAGATAAAAAAAGAAAAGGGACCCTTCCTCCTTGGGCTACCTCAGCTCTCCTACTAGATCTAAAGCTAGTGATGCTTGAGCTGGAGCTGTGAACCCTGTGTGTCCCACCGTGGATGCCCAAGTGCAGGGTGCCAACCACACCCAGCAGCTCCAAGATCACCCTGTCTCGGGGTGCAGAGAGGCTAAGCCCACCCGCCCTGCCCCCTCCCACTCCAGGAGCTCCGCAGCCGGGAGGAGGAGCTGCTGCGGGCTGCACAGGAGCAGCGCTTCCAGGAGGAACAGCTGCGGAGGCGCGAGCAGGAGCTGGCCGAGCGCGAGATGGACATCGTGGAGCGTGAGCTGCACCTGCTCATGTGCCAGCTGAGCCAGGAGAAGCCCAGGGTCCGCAAGCGGAGGGGCAACTTCAAGCGCAGCCGGCTGCTCAAGCTGCGGGAAGGCGGCAGCCACATCAGCCTGCCCTCCGGTACCACCCTGTGTGTGTGTGTGTGTTTAGGTACTGGGGTTTGAACTCAGGGCCTTAAGATCTTGCTTAGCTTTGTCACTCAAGGTTGGTGTTCTACCAATTGAGCCATACCTCTATTTCCTGCCAATCATTTCTTAGACGTACATCATCCATTATCCTGTATTTTTCCACAGCTGTTGGTCACTGTTAGCATGTCTCCCTGCCCCTTGAATTTCCTAGAGATTGCTGTGAGGGTACCTCAGGTGAAATTGCTGATACTCAGCCATTTCTGACTTAGAAAACAGATGTTTAGGTAGGGCATGGTGGGATATACCTGTAATCCCAGCTACTGGGGTGATGGAGGTAGGAGGATTGCAGTCCAAGGCCCGCCAGGGCAAAAGCACAAGATCCTATCTGAAAAGAAAGCTAGAACAAAAGTGCTGGTGTGTGTGTGGGGGGGGGGGGTTTGGAAGGTGGGGGGTGGGCAGGCATAGTTGGAGTGGTAGAGAGCTTGTTTTAGCAAGTAGGAAACTTTTGAGTTCAATACTGCCAAAGTAAAACCGTTTTTTAGGAAAACATTTAATCGAGCTGGGTCTGTGGTATAGTGGTAGAACACTTGCCTCGGATGCAGGGGGCCCTGGGTTTGCTCCTCAGCTCTGCACAAAAGGAATTTGTAAAGGTCTATTTGTAGATCTCACCAATTTATATCTGAGGGAGAGGGGGAGCAGGTTCATATGCCCAGGTTCTCCAAACACGCTTGAAGGTCTCCAGTGACCAGATTGTCTGTTTAGATTTTAGATGTAGTTATAATTACACAAGGCAGGATGGAAGGCCCATCCATCGCCTGTGTTGCGCCACTCCCATTTCAGAGCCAGGCTCATGGCTACCACGTTGGACACCCAGGCCTAGCTCCTCAGCGACGCCTGGCTAGATTGTAGACCTATGCCTTACACCTGCTAAATCATGGATTTGCATTCTAAGAGAGTTGCAGCTGGTGCCCATGCCATGAACTTGGGACTGCACTGGCTCCAGTGATCTGGGTGGTGATCCAGGCCGCCATTCCCCTGTACCAGTTGCTCGCCACACAGGGACTGGCTTGGCAAAGTCTCTTCCTCCTTGCAGGGTTTGAGCATAAGATCACAGTGCAGGCCTCACCAACCCTGGACAAACGGAAAGGCTCAGATGGGAACAGCCCCCCTGCCAGCCCCAGCATCATCCCCCGCCTGAGGGCCATTCGCTGTGAGTACCTGTGGAGCCCTCAGCAGTCAGTCAATCAACAAGGACCAAGACAGTCCCGCCCCTTCCTTCCCTCATTCTTGGGGAGCACAGATAAATCTGTAGGCTGGAAAATTTTCTTTTTTCTTTTTTTTTTCTTTTTGTCAGTTGTGGGGCCTGAACTTTGGTCTAGGCACTGTCCCTCAGCTCTTCAGCTCAAGACTAGCACTCTACCACTTGAGCCTCAGCACCACTTCCAGTTTTCTGAGTGGTTTATTGGAGATAAGAGTCTCACGGACTTTGCTTGCCTGGGCTGGCTTTGAACTGAATCCTCAGATCTCAGCCTCCTGAGTAGCTAGGGTTACAGGCGTGAGCCACCAGTGCCCAGCTTAGGCTGGATAATTTCTAGTCATGATCAGACAGAAGGGGAGAAAGAAGACAGTGGGGATACTACATGTGTGCACCCCCTGCCTGGCCCCTGGACTCCTGCTGTGTACCGTCAGAGGGTCCCTCCTGCAGGGACACCTAGAGCTCAGCCAGGACAGATGGAGTCCCCAAGACCCAGAAATCACGCGTCTTCTCTCCCGTAGTGACTCCTGTGGACTGTGGTGGCGGAGGCAGTGGAACCTGGGGTCGCAGTGGGCCCCCCAAGAAGGAAGAACTGGTCGGGGGCAAGAAGAAGGGCCGGACATGGGGGCCCAGTTCCACCCTGCAGAAGGAGCGGGCTGGAGGAGAGGAGAGGTGCCGGTGGGGCCCCCCACCCTACCCCGTGCCCTCCCAGGCCCTCCCACGGCGGACACCCCTCATGTCTCTGTACTGTCTTTAGGCTCAAGGCCCTGGGGGAAGGAAGCAAACAGTGGTCATCAAGTGCCCCCAACCTAGGCAAATCCCCCAAGCACACCCCTATCGCCCCTGGCTTCGCCAGCCTCAACGAGATGGGTAAGAGGTTGGGGTGCTGGGGAGGGGTCTGGACAGAACCCAGGGCGGGTGGGCATACTTGGGTGGGGGAGGTCCTGGTCCCCAGGGGGTGGGGGTCGTCAAGGAGCACCCTACCCCGAGACTTTGGAGGTGGGAGGAAGTTGGGAAGATGGGAGGACGGTGGTTAGTGAGGTTGGAGGTCACTCTGGGTATGCTTGGGAGCCTGGGCTGGGGGCAGCCAGTGATGGCCTTCTCGGGTTGCAGAGGAGTTCGCAGAGGCCGAAGGAGGCAACAGCGTGCCACCCTCCCCCTACACCCCCACGGCGTCCTCGCTGGCGGTGCCGCCCCCCGAGCCCGCCCCGTCCCCGTCCCCCGGGGCTCCCACGGCCCGGGCCCACGGCGCGCGGCGACGCTGCGACCTGGCGCTGCTGGGCTGCGCCGCGCTGCTGGGCGCCGTGGGCCTGGGCGCCGACCTGGCCGAGGCGCGCGCGGCCGCCGATGGCGAGGAGCAGCGGCGCTGGCTGGACGGGCTCTTCCCCCGCGCGGCGGGCCGCTTCCCCAGGGGCCTCAGCCCCCCCGGGCGACCCCCAGGCCCCCGCCACGACGAGGACGCCACCCCCGGCCTGGCGCCCTCCGCCACCCTGGTGTCGCTGTCCTCCGTGTCCGACTGCAACTCCACGCGCTCCCTGCTGCGCTCGGACAGCGACGAGGCAGCGCCTGCCGCGCCCTCCCCACCGCCCTCCCCGCCCGCGCCCGCCTGCAACCCCCTGCTGGACCTGGAGCTCGAGAGCTTCAAGAAGGACCCACGCCAGTCGCTCACGCCCACCCACGTCACCGTCACACGCCCGGTGAGCCGCGGGCACCGGCGGACGCCGTCGGATGGAGCGCTGGGCCACTGCGCGGCCGGTGAGTGGGGGCCTCCAACCGCACGTGGTAGGGCTGAAGCTTGCTTGCCACGACTGCTTCTGGGGCCAGGCCGGGTGTAGAGCGCTATCACCCCAATCCTCCCCGCGGGGAGGCGCTGCTCTGCCCATTCAGAGAAGGCAGTGTCTGGGATCTCCGCCATGTTGTCTAACCCCAACCCAGCCCCGTGTAGGAGGGAGGATAAGATACTGACTCAAGAGCCGCACCGAGGACCCTGCTCCAGGTTGGGCTTGGTGTCTCACCTCTGTAATCTCAGTTATCCGAGAGGCACAGTTTAAAGGCCCTCCGTCCAGCCTAAGACACTGGAAAATAACTAAGGCAAAAAGGCGTCAAGTGGTAGAGAGCCTGCCTTGCCAACAGCAGGCTTCGAGTTCAAATCCCAGTTCCCAGAAATGGAGGGAGGGAGGGAAGGAGGGAGGGGTGAATGGGTGAATCCTGTCCTCCAAAAGTGTGTAGTTCTACCCAGAAGATGGAGCTGTTGGGAGTAGTGGGGACCTAGTCGGGGTCAGGTGTGGCCCCCGGGATGGGGGTCCACTGCTGGACAGTGGGACCAGCCAGATCCACAGAAGGCAGGAATTCCTCTTGTCCTTCTGACATGCCGGCATGGACTCCCCTCCCCCACCCCACTCACCTCACGCCTTCCTCTCTCCCCAGGCCCTCGAGACCCCCTGGACTTCCCCCGCCTGCCCGACCCCCAGACCCTGTTCCCCACCCGACGCCGGCCCCCCGAGTTCCCTGGCCGTCCTACCACTCTGACTTTTGCCCCGAGACCCCGACCAGCTGCCAGCCGCCCCCGCCTGGACCCCTGGAAACTGGTCTCTTTTGGCCGGACACTTGGTATCTCGCCTCCTAGCAGGCCAGACACTCCAGAGAGCCCTGGGCCCCCCAACATGCAGCCCACGCTGCTGGACATGGACATGGAGGGGCAGAGCCAGGACAGCACCGTGCCCCTGTGCGGGGCCTATGGCTCCCACTGAGGCCTGCCCGCCACCGCCCGCCCGGGCAGCCATGAATGTAGCGCCCCAGGCCCCGCGGCAGCCCGTCGCACCCTGGCGGGGAGAGGCCTGGGCAGGATACTCACTATTTATTGGGGAAGGGAGGAGGGGGGAGACACTTAATTTATTCCTTTGTACCCCAGGGGGGTGGAGCCCTGAGCCCACCCTGCCGCAGGGGGAGGGTCGGCAGGGATTCTCAGGGACGGCATCGTGGGGGATTTGGCACAAAACAGCATTAAAGGTAACCCCTGCCCCCGACCTCGCTCTGCTCTGTGTCTTTCCCCCACCCTGGTCCCGATGCAGCCTTGACTCCAGGGGGCACTCGACACCCCACACTCCCTTTCCCAGTGTCTCTCCGAGCCGCAGGTCAGGGCTGAGAACCAGACCTGGGTCCCCACAAGAACACCACACAAAGTCATGGTCATCCGTGACAGGGCTTTACCGGCGCCCCGCGCGCCGCGGCCGGGGGCAGCTACAGGGCGATGTGGGGAGCGGGGTGGAGACGGCCACGCAGCCTCAGCCCACCACATCCCGGGCCGAGGCCCCGGCGCCGTGGCCGCCGTCTTCCCGCTGGAGGCCACAGCGGTTCATCTTCAGCTGGGTCAGCTGGATGTAGCGGAGCACGTTGGTGTCTGCAGGGCAGGTGGGCAGGGCGTGACCTGGCTATCCCCGGGAGGGGAGGGGAGGGGAGGGCGGGGTGGGGGGTGACAGCCACCCTCACCTCCCACTCCTGCCCAGCCCTTCCCCAGAATCCCGGCGGGGCAGATAGTTCCCGCCTCCCTGCCAGCCACGCCCTTCACAGGGGCGGGCGCCGGCGCCGGCTGGCTGGCGCTCCTCCCCGGTGGCATCTGTTCTCACCACGCCACTTCCCAGGAAAACTCTTCTTGCCTCCACGCCCACGCCCCTGCAGCACGCACCTGCTGTGGCTCCCCCCCCCCCAAGGCCGACACCTCCAGCTCTGCCACTCCCTACGCAGCCCAATTTCTCGGCCTCACCTGCCCTGGGTCAGTGAGTAGGCGCAAGTGTGAACGGGTAGCGTGTGAGGAGTGGGGGGGAGGGGGAGGAACAGGGCTGGAGATCGCTCGTGCCTAGGGTTGCGGCCGGCTGGGGAAGGGGAGGTGTCAGGATGGCAGGTGAGAAGAGGGAGGGGGGCTCTGCCCTGCCCTGAACCTCCTGCCTGCCTTCCCTCACCCTGCCCCCCCAACCCAGCCCTCACCCCCGCCCAGCCCTCGCCCTCACCTGTGGGCTCCCGGCTTCGGGCCTCCTGCAGGTAGCGCAGGGCGCGTGCGTAGTCGCCCAGGTGGTAGAAGGCGATGCCGGCGCGGTAGGTGGCCTTGAAGTTGCCCTGCTGCTTCTCCAGCACCTTCAGACAGTACTCACGCACACGCTCGTAGTTCACCAGCTCTGACTGCAACAGGCAGGCTGCGGGGGCCGGGGTGGGGGGTAGTGGTGGTGAGCCCCGAACTCCATGCCTGCAGCACCCCTGGAATCCACGTGACCTGGAAGTACCCGGCCTCTGCCCCCCCAGCCAAGGACAGTGTAGGCCTCCAGGGGGCGCCAACCTGTTACCCCATCCGAGGAGAGTCAAGCTGTGCCCAGCCAGGAGGCGCAGGAGACCCCGGGGAGGGGTGGGCGAGGGCATGTCCGGGGTGCGCCCTTGCCACCTTCCGTGTGCCCGAGGCAGGGGAGGGGAAGGATGACTCAGGGAAGTGGAGTTCTCAAGACTCAGCCCCAACCCCAGTTCCTGCATCCCTGTCTGCCCCCCATCCCTTTCCTTGATCAAGTTCTGAGGTCTGTCGCTTTAAGATTCCAGGATCTCCACCCACCCAACACCTGACCCTGGTCGCCCCCTGACGCCCCACCCTGTCCACGCATGCCCCCCTGACGCCCCCTGCCACCCCACCGACGGCGGCCGTACCCGTGAGGGAGTCATAACACTCCACCTCGGTGCTCTCCACCAGGCGCCGCTGCTCCTCGCTGAGGCGGGCGGGCCCTGGGCCGGCGGCCGGCCCGGGGGCCGGGGCGGGCAGGCCAGGGCGAGCCCCCTGCGCCGCCTTCAGCTGCAGCAGTGCCCGGTGATACTTGCCGATGGCTTCCCGGAACTTCTTCTCCCGGTAGCAGCGCTGGCCCTCTGCCTTGAACGCCACAGCGGCCCGTAGGCTGCTGTCGAGCGCCGCAGCCAGGCCCCCCGACGGTTCTGGGGCCGGACCTGGCCGAGCTGAGCCATGGCGGGGACCTGGGCCGGGGCCCGGCGGGGAGAGGGCGGGAGGCGGGCGCGGTGGAGGCTCCGGGGCAGCGCTGAGCATCAGCACCGGGGACAGCGCGCCGCGCTGCATTGTGGGAAACTCCTGCGGCCGCCGCTGCAGCTACCGCATCGCCCCCCGCGGGGCCGGTCCCCACCCTTTCTCCGCCCCCGCACCTCCCGGCTGCCGACTCTGGCTGCCCCCTATGGGTCTAGAGAAAAGACTCCCCCACCTCGCTCACCTTCCAATCTGCCCCTGTCGTGGTCCTCTAGCCGCCTCTCCCTCGTTCCCGCTCCCCTGACCGTCCCCACCCTCCTGCCTACTCTCCACTCCCCTACGTCCCAAGGTTTTTGGAAGAAAAGGATGAGCCCGGGGAAAAGAGCAGGAAGGCTGGGTTTAGCCCGCTAGCTATTTGGTACTTTGGATGAGACAGGATATGAGCTCAAGCCCCACACATTTATATTACCCAAATAAAATATTACTTTCTCGCTTGGATATGACTTGGACCGGTCACTGAAATTACCCTAGAACTCGGTATTCAGCAACATGAAACAGTATCTACTTTGGGTATGTTTCCTTTTTATGTAGGCAACAAATTATCACTGATCTCTGTGCCCAGCTCTGTTCTGGAAGTATCCGAAGGAAGCCCCTGGCCGAAGGGGTAAGGGAAAGCATCCTGGAGGAGGGGGGTGACTCTGCAATCAGGAAGAGACCTGATTGCCCTCATGAAGCTTATGACACAGTGGGAGAATCAGAGTTAGCAGCACAATAATTAAAAAAAAAAAGATATCCAAATGAGGAAACGTCATCAACCCAGAACAAAACTTAAGGGGACCCCACTGCAACAAACAAGCAGTGCAAGGTGGTGCATGATTGTAATCCCAGCCACTCCAAATGCATAGGTAGGAGGATCTTGGGCTGAGGCCTGCCCTGGGTTAGGGGAGGGAGACTCTCCCTGAAAAATAACTAACCCAAAAAAGAGTGGGGAGGAGCATAGCTCAAGTGGTAGACCTCTTGCCTAGCAAACACAAGGCCCTCGGTTCAAACCCCAGTACTGCCAAAAAGAAGTATGACTCACTAGGCACCAGTGGCTCATGCCTGTAATCCTAGCTACTCAGGAGACTGAGATCTGAGGATTGCAGTTCAAAGCCAGCCCTGGCAGGAATGTCTGTGAGATTCTTATCTCCAATGAACCACCAGAAAACCAGAAGTGGCACTGTGGCTCAAGTGGTGGAGCGCTTGCCTTGAGCTGAAGAGCTCATGGACAGCTCCCAGGTCCGGAGTTCAAGCCCCACGACCACCACCACCACCAAAAATAACAACAACAAAAAGAATGAAAGAAAGAAAAAGAAAAGTATGACTCTCTCCCTCATCCTTAGGGTCCAACTTCAAACCCCCTTATTCCTGAGTTTGAATTCCCAAATGCTGCATTCACCCTTCATAACCTCAGTAGTGCTGGAGATTATTTTCTTGTTTTCTTTTCTTTTTTCTTTTTGGTCATGGGGCTTGAACTCTGGGCCTGGGTGCTGTCCCTGAGCTCTTCAGCTCAAGGCAAGCCCTACCACTTGAGCCACAGCACCACTTCTGGTTTTTTGGTAGTTAATTGGAGATAAGAGTCTCATGGAGGGGCTGGGAAGGTGGCTCAGTGGTAGAGTGCTTGCCTTGCATGCATGAGGCCCTGGGGTCGATTCCTCAGCACCATATAAGAAGAAAAAGCTGGAAGTGGTGCTGTGGCTCAAGTGGTAGAGCACTAGCCTTGATCTAAAGAGCTGAGGGACAGTGCCCAGGTCCAGAGTTCAGGCCCCATGACCAACAAAAACAACAACAAAAAAAGTCTCATGGACTTTCCTGCCTGGGCTGGCTTTGAACCAGGATTGTCATCTTCTAGAGTAGCTAGGATTATAGGTGTGAGCCACCAGTGCCCAGCTGGAGTTTGTTTTCTTAATGAACACTATAGGCTGGGTGTGGTTGTAATTCCAGCACTCTAGAGGCTGAAGCAGAAGGATATCAAGTTCAAAACCAGGCTAGATACATAGCAAAACCTCAAAAAAAAAAAAAAAAAAACAAGCAAGAAAAAAGAAAGAAAAAGCAAACAAGAAATCTACTGAGGAAAAAATAAGTGAAAATCCATTAAAAAAAAAGTAGGTTAGTACTATGGCTTGAACTCAGGGCTTTGTACTCTCTCAACTTGTTTGCTAGACTGGTACTCTACCATTTGAACCACACCCCCAGCCTTACTTTTTCTGGTTATTTTGGAGATGTTGAGTAGCTAGGATTATAAACATGAACCAGTGGCAATCAGCAATCATTGTTCTTTTAACCTAGTGAATGATAAGATTCTGGAGCACCGTGTGAACAAGGACAACTGTACCTCACTCACAGTCCTATTGGATGCGATGCTGACATTTTTTACACCTACTAGGTGTCAGTGTTATATTAAAATTTTATAAGCATATTAAATCACACCTTTGAGGGAAAGACAATAAAAAGTTTGATCATACATTGTATTTTTTTGAGGGGGGGTCTGGTTGTGGGGTCTGAACTCTGGGCCTGGGCGCTGTCCCTCAGCTCTTTAGCTCAAGGCTAGCACTCTACCACTTGAGCCACAGCGCCACTTCTGGCTTTTTTCTGCTTATGTGGTGCTGAGGAATCGAACCCAGGGCCTCATGCATGGGAGGCAAGCACTCTACCACTGAGCCAACTTCCATATGCATGCATGGAAATGTCACAGCAAAACCCTCCCCTTCACAACAAATTTATACAAATAACAAAAAGGATAATAAAATAAAAACTACACCCTCTCCACCACCATGAGGTTGCTGGTATACTTATCATCACTGTGGCACTTCAGGAGTTAAGTACATCAGACTTCATTTATTGAACCCTATCAAAGACTTACAAACTGATGATCTTGTGCAATCATTAAAAATATTGAATTAGGTGAAGTATTAATACAGTGTTTACGAAATTGCAGACCTTCAGATTTGCCTGAGTAAAATCAGAAAAGCTGGCAAGGTTAAGCTAGCATTCCTCATAACTCAGCGGGGACCCCTGACTTCCCCACAATTCCCATCCTTTGAAATTTCTCATTCATCTTGACGAGCCATGCTGGGGAAGTCCGCCAGCGCCCCCTCTTGGAAGAGTTTTAAATTTCCCTCATCACCTTAATAAATAGCCTTGGTAAGAATATCCAATCAGAGAGATGAGAGGCTTAGGAAAGGACCAATCAAAACCGAGATCGGGACTACGACGTCACCAATGAGAACAGAGAGCGCTCAGAATAAAATAAACCTCTTCCAGACAGGAGGGAGGCGCACGCATTGGGTTTCTGGTTGGTTGGTGGCGTTTCACGGTGTTCTGGGAGCCGCAGGCTGGAGACCCCGGAGGAGTCGGTCGGCGGTGAGGCTGGTGCCCTGGTGCTGGGGCCTCGCGTACTTGAGGAACACAGCAGCACGGCCTGGCGCAGGACCTCGGAGCGCGGCTCGAACCATGCAGGGCTCAAGGGGGTCCAGCTCTGCCGGGCTGCAACGGGAAATGGAGAAACTAAGGACTAGCGGGAGGGGAGCCAAACCCCGAGGGGAGAGAAAAGAGGCACCAGCTGAGGGACAAGTTGATTCGTTTGCAATCTGGCGATGTGGCTAACGGGATGGAGACACTGGTTCAACCAGCTAAAGCGACACCCCAGCCGAGCACAGTTATGGAGCTGGGGGACACAAGGCCTGGCAGATCCTTCTCAAGTTTGGAACACAGCATCTTCCAAGCCTGGGAGATCCAATCTTCCACCCTGAGCTGAAGTTGAGTCCCCAGGTTTGTACAAACACCCTCATTCCTTTTTTTTTTTTTTTGGTCGTGGGGCCTGAACTCTGGGCCTGGGCGCTGTCCCTCAGCTCTTCAGCTCAAGGCTAGCACTCTACCACTTGAGCCACAGTGCCACTTCCGGCTTTTTTCTTTTTGCTTATGTGGTGCTGAGGAATCGAACCCAGAGCTTAATGCATGCAAGGCAAGCGCTCTACCACTGAGCTGCCTTCCCAGCCCCAAACACCCTCATTCTTACCCTTCCTCTGAGAAAACGAATGGGATCTTCCTAATGAGATCCATTCTCTCCCACACTCAGAAATATCAGTCTAGTCACACACTCACACACACACACACACCTACAATTGTTTTTCTCTGACTAGAAGGGGACAGAAGGGGACGCTCCTGGAGCAGCACAGGCCCTCCATCAAGACCATACCTGTAGAGCGCAGGTACAGGACTGGAGCCTGCCCCTTCCAGCACGCGGTAGGCCAAGTTTAGAGCCGTAGCAGCCCGACGCCCAGGTTCCCACCCCGCGGCCTCAGCCTCCAGCAAGGACAGCTCCAGGAAGTAGGTAGCAAGACGTTTCACCTACCGAGGAGGAATATCAGACCACACCCTCATGCCCACCACGCAGACCCTGCCCACTGCAAGGACACGCCCTATTATGCAAGAACCGCGCCCACAAAGCACGGCTGGAGCATGCCCAGTGCAGGCCTGGCCTACAACATGCTGGCCACGCCTATCCCGGACGGGCCACGCCCATCGCGCGGGCCACGCCCCTATCTAAGAGCACCTGGGCGTTGGTCCTGGCGAGCGCAGCAAGCAGGTGAAGGCACAGCAAGGGACCCGGATGATGCAGCCGAAAATCCAAGCGGCTCAGGATGCGGCGCTCGGCGCGCAGCAGCTCCACCCGAGAGAAGGAGCCAGCACTCAGGAGACAGAGGAAAGCAGGCTGCAGGGTGAGAGTGTGAGGGAAAACTGTGGAGGTCGCCTTGGACTCCCTGTCCTGGAGTGTCTGGGATGGAAACTTCAGCTTCCTGGTCTGTAAAATGGGGCACCTGACTTTTAAATCTGGAAGATGTGCATAGCGGGGTTCATTCCCCAGCACTAAAGTCGCTGAGTGGGACAGTCACTGAACCTCTCTGCCTTCATTTCTCCACCAAGAGGCTGACCTTAAACTACTCGAGATGGGCTGCACTCCCAAGTGCATGCCATTCTCTCTGCGAGAGTCAGTCTCCACCTCTCCTGAAGGGACACATTAGCAGTCCCTTCCCCACCAGGCATATTCAACCAGCGACTGCAGCCCAGAGCCCCGCCCTTCCCAGCCCCGCCCCTTCAGGCCCCGCCCATGACCCCGCCCCCGCCGTCCCGCCCCGGAAATACCTCAGGGAGCACGCACTCTTCTATTTTGCACGCCAGGAACAGACAGGCCACGCCCAGCAGCTGCAAGCGGCGCAGGCGCACTCGGCCCGTGTGCAGGTAGGAATCGAGCAGGTGCACGGCCAGGTAAAGCGTGTCCCCCGCCAGGCTCAGGTATTCCTGGGCAAGAGGCACGGGGTGACCACCAGGGTCACAGGCGGCGGACACGGGTTCGGCCTTGCCCCCTTCCCCCCGGGACGGGACGGTTACGTACGTGCACCTGGACCAGCCAGTCCACCACCAGCGCGCGCATCTCCGGGGTGACGGTGCGGGGCAAGGCCCTCCGGGGCAGCGCGCCGCACACCTGCGGCGGGGCGAGCGCGGCCTTACTCTCCACACCTGTCCTTCGGACTTGCCTGAGCTCCAGACCTCGGACGCCGCGGACGCCTGGGGTGAGTTGGACTCCACAGGGGTGTCTCACACTCCAAACTAACCTCCAGTAGAGTGGACTTCGTTCTAGATTATTCCTAACCCCCTTTTCTCGTGTGGAACCTCCATGGCCTTGCACCCGGCCATTTTCCTCAGGTTCACAGACTCCACAGTCAACCATCTACTCCTTCAGAACATCTAGAAACATCGATCTATCCAAACTGAAAATCTGACCAAGGAACCCCCCAGCTTAGAACGTCCAACGACTCTCTGTACCCCTCCTTAGGGCAGGAGGAAACAAAACAAGTTTATTCTTGATCCTATGTCACTTCCTTCCTCTCTTCCACATTTTAACCACCCTTTGGCTATGCCAAACTCACTCCTACCTCAGGACCTTTGTACTTACCATTCCTTCTTCCTGAAACGGTCCCTGCCCCCAGCTCCTTGCATTGCCTTCTTGGTCATTCCAAAAGTCCGTTTCCCCCCTTCCCCCTTCCCCATGCACTACACCCCATCACCATCACTTTGCATTCCTTAGTGAATACAGTCTGCCAGGCTGGTGGCTCATGCCCATAATCCTAACTACACAAGAGGCTGAAATCTGTCAGGCACCCGTGGCTCACGCCTGTAATCTGAGCTACTGAGGAGGCTGAGATCTGAGGATCATGGTTCAAAGCCAGCCCGGGCAAGGAAAGTCCATGAGACTCTTATCTCCAATAAACCACTAGAAAACCAGAAGTGGTGCTGTGGCTTAAGTGGTAGAGCACTGGCCTTGAGCTGAAGAGCTGAGGGTTAGCGCCCAAGCCCAGAGTTCAAGCCCCATGACTGACCAAAAAAAAGCTGAAATCTGAGGATCTCAGTTCAAAACCATCCCAGGTATGAAAGCCTGTTAGGCTCTTAACTCTAAGTAACAACCCCCCAAAAAATGCCAGGAAATGGAGTGGTGTCTCAAGGGCTAGAGCATTAGTCTTAAGTGAAAAAGCCAAAGGAGAGCATGAGGCCCTGAGTTCAAACCCCAGTTGCAGCGCGTGGGTGCACGCTCACACACACACGCTAATAATAAATGCAAGGCACAAATACAAAGGACTGTGAAATCCCCAAGGAAGGGCTGCACACAGGCAAGAGGGGAGGCTGGCCCATGCTGGCCTCACCCACCCAGCCCCCCTTAGCAGTTCTAGGTGCTCACCATGACCTCAGCAAAGATGTCCCCAGCGTACTCGCGTTCTCCCTCCAGCCCCAGTGTGCTCAGAGCCTCCTCCAGCCCTGTACCCAGATCCTGAGGCTTCTCTGGGAGTCCTGGGGAGACTCTCTTATCCACGGCCATGCCACTGGGAACTGAGGTGCTTGGCTCTGGGTTGGAACCCTGAAATGGACAGAGGCTGAGGGGCAGTGCCTAGAGAGGCCCAGGGATGGAGGCTGGCACTGGGGTCCAGGCCTCTCACCTGCATCCTCCACTAGCTTAGACCAAGGAGGCAGCTTCCAGCTGGAGAGAAGGGGCAGCTGCAGTCGCTTTGAATGCACCTGGACGCCTGCGCACTCCAAGTTTGCCAAGCTCCCTAATCCTGGGCAGGTGTAAATGGAAGGTGAAAGGTTGGCTGTGCCTCACACCTGTAATCCCAGCTACTCAGGAGGCTGAGATCTGAGAATCGTGGTTTGTCTAGTGGGGTTTATTATCCTTTCCTGTTTTCCTTTGTCTTTTCTGTGTGCACACATGCACTCACACCTGTCCTGCAGCTTGAACTCAGGACCTGGGCTCTCTCCCTGAGTCCCCCCCCCCCCGCCTCAAAGCTAGTGCTCTACCACTTGAGTCATAGCTCCACTTTTGGCTTTTGGGTGGTTCATTGGAGTAAGAGTCTCACAGACTTTCTTGCCTAAGCTGGCTCCAAACGGTGATCCTCAGATCTCAGCCTTCTGAGTAGCTAGGAAGCATACCGAAGCATAGGTGTCCCACTGTTTCATTTGTCTTCTGTATATAGAACCCCTATAAGTACTTCTGCAAGGCTGGTTTTGTGGTCCTGAGGCCCATTAGCTTGTGTTTATTGTGGAAGTTTTTTCTCTCTCAACTATGAGGAATAGCTTTGATGGGCACACTAGAAAGACAATTCTTATCTTTCATGGAGTATGTCCTTCCATGCCTCCCTGCCTTTAGAGGGTGTGTTATTCTAATAGGTTTGCACTCATATGTGACTTGTTGCTTTCCTTTTATAGATTTCAGTATTCTTTGATGTGTATATTGCTTTAACTGTAAGTCCAGGGGTGTTCCTTTCATCTTGCCTGTTTGGTTTTGAGCCTCCTGTACTTGCATGAACTTCTCATGGTTAGGGGTTATTTTCTATTATTTTTTGTTGGTCATGGGGCTTGAACTCTGGGCCTGGGTGCTGTCCCTCAGCTCTTCAAGGCTAGTGCTCTACCACTTGAGCCACAGCACCACTCCCAGTTCTCTAAGTCCTTTATTGGAGATAAGAGTCTCGCTGACTTTCTTGCCCAGGCTGACTTTGAACTGCAATCCTCAGATCTCAGCCTCTTTAGTAGCTAGGATTACAGGCATGAGCCACTGGTGCCTGGTCTCTATTATTTTATTAATAGTATATCTATACCTTTGGTCTTCCCAGCACTCCCCCCCCCCCCCCCCACTCCTGAGGCTTGAACTCTGGTCTGGGCGTTGTCCCTGAGCCTCTTATGCTGAAGTCTAGTGGTCTGTCACTTGAGCCATACCACCACTTCTGGCTTTTCCTGAGTTTATTGGAAGAGCCTCACAGACTTTCCTGCCTGGGCCTGCTTCGAACCATGATCCTGAGCTCTGCATCCTGAGTAACAAGGATTATAAGTGCCCAACTAGTATTAGTCTTTTGAGGATCTCCCAGAGGCATGTAAATTTCCATTTGTATTTTTCTCCTCTCAGTGTCTTTGATGTAATTCCTCTGCTTTATCTTCCAATTCCTGATTTGGGTGACTGAGTTCTTGATTTTTTTGTGGACTTCGCTGCCTGGGCTGGCTTTCAACTGCAATCCTCAGATCTCAGCCTCCTGAGTAGCTAGGATTACAGCTGTGAGCCACTGATGCCCTGCTAGTACTCAAGTTTTAACTTAAGCCTTCAAACTTACTTGGATTGTGGGCCCATGGCTGGCACTTTGCCACTTAAGCCATGCTACCAGCACAGCTTTTGGTAGAACTGTGTTAGAGATGGAATCTCTCAGACTTTTCCTGCCTGGGCTATCTTGGAACTGCTGGTGGAAATAGGCCTGAGGTGAAGGCTTCAGGGCAGGGTAGTGATAGCCGAGCTGCCGGCCTCTTGGATCAGGAAGCAGCTGGGAAAGGCCTGGGACATCACAGGCCCTTCAAAGGCATGCTGTCCACTGAGCTCTCTCCAACTCCTTAGTAGCCCCATCAGCAACCAACTCAAGATAGTCACTAATTAAGAAAGCACATCCCCATGATCCAGCCACCTGTCACCAGTGCCCCCAGCTGGGGCCAGCCTTTGTCACGTGTGCCTTTCTGAGGGTTGTCCTAGCCACTACGGCAGGTGTCTTCTCTAGTACACGCCCCTCCCCTTGGTCATCCTGTAAGCCATAGTCAGCACCAGCCACGCCCCAGGAGAGGGCGTGGCCTCCATCTGCTCTCCTCATTTCTACTGCCTAGGGCAGACTTTGCATTTCATACTTTGGGCAATCCCCAGTAGCATTCTCTTTGGTTGCACAGATGGTCAGCTTTGTTCCTGTGTTTCTCTGTTGTCTCCTGTGCCCATTAGATGCACCCCGTCAGAGATGGCTTTCTGGTTCTGGTTTGGAATCTGGACTCCAGTGCCTTGCACCCCTGAGCTCCTGGTCTTTCCAGGTCCTCCATCTGGCATATTGAGACACCAGTCTTGGTGGTGAAATGTGGGGTCTCATGGCTTCTTGCTGTAGCACAAGTGGGGAGCAGGGGTTGAGGCAGCAGTGGCCCTACCAGCACCAGCCTGCATACCACACTGGCTGCTCCCCACAACCTCCTGCTCTGCCCCCCTCTACTCACCCCAACTGCACTAGCCCAGACTTGCCCCCTCCACCTGCCTAGCTTTCTGCAGGGCTCTGAAACAGCAACAGTGCAGGTGTGTGGAGCCCAGGGACCAACCCCACAGTGGTTGCAAGGCTAGGGCAATGTCCATAGAATGCAGGCGAGGCCCTGGTCTGAAATTTATTGCTTGTACCGTACAAATAGGAGAGGGAAAGGCTAGGGGTGGGGCGGGGGGGGGGAATTGTCAAATAAACATACACACACAAAAAGGAAAAAAGACACCCCCCAAAAAAACCTACATTCCTGCCCCACCCACTCCTCCTTGCCTTTCCATAAACTGCCTAGTCTGAGGAGGTTGGGCAGGGAGGTCAAAACCATAAAAACTAAATTCCAGACACCAGAGAGGATGGGAAGAGGAAAAAGGAGGTGGGCAGGCGGCAGGTGGAGGTTGACCCCGAGCCCACACCGCACACACTCAAGGGCCAGGATATCTGCCTGTTTGAGTGCATGCACACACGCACGCATACACACACACACACACACACACACACAGACGTGCATCCCAGCAGCTCAGATGCCCACACAGTCCAAGTTGCACACACACACTCAATCATGCTCATATTAAGGCTGCAAACACAGGGCCCTGAAGATGGGGAGGGGTGCAGTGCCCTGGCCTCCGTTCTCAGAGGCCTTGACCCCCATGCGTACCAGAGACCTCCACCTCCACCCCGGACCCGAGTCCAAAGCCCAATACTGTCTCTTGTGGGATGTGTAACAGCCCAGGTGCCCTCCACCACACAGGCGCCCAGCCAGGCCAGGAGTCCAGCGGGATGTAAGGGCAGCTGGAAGAAAGGCCAGGTAAGGCACGGGGCTTGAGGCTGGGCTGGCCGGCCTCCGGCCTCACCCACAGGGTCAGGAGAGCAGCCTAGGAAGAGGCAGGACCTTGCTCCGATGGATGGTGGTGAGGAAGCCTTGGCTCTCACTTTAACGTCCCCGGCCATTATTGCTTTTCTCCCCGCAATGGGGCAGACTGCTCTTGCCAGGCCGGGGGACAGGACGTGAAGGCGGCTGTCTACTTGGAGTGACCAGATCTCCAGAAGCGGCCTCCATATTGAAGAGCAGTACAGGCAGCTGCCTGCGTGGTGTCCGCTCCGCCGGCGCTGGGCTGGTGCTGAGAGCCCTGACTGCCCCACAGCCCACCCGGGGGGCAGGAGAGGGACAGGCCCGAAGGGGAGGCTGCTGAGTTTGGGTGAAGACTGAGGAGGAGCTGGAAGTGGAAGGGGAGGGGGCGAAGGATGGGGATACAAACCAGAAAGGCAAAATACAAAGTTTGTTTTAAAAAGCCACTCAGGTGGCGGGCAGTGGCGTGCGCGTATCCAGAGGTGGCCACAGGGAGGCGGCGTGCACGTGTCCGCGTGTCCCGCGTGCAGGTGTAGGTGCGGGCGCTCACTCACGGATGCTGGCTGAGTAGGAGAACTGGGGGAAGTGCGTCCGCTGGTCCAGCTCCAGTGAGCCCAGGCTGTCATCTGTGGGGTGAGGGGGTGTGGTGGAGACAGCAGACCTGCAGAGGCCCAGGGTACCCCCAGCTCCCAGGAGGGGTGAGGTCCCCTGGGCAGGACAGGGGAGGCTGCGGCCCTCTGCAGGCCCAGCTTGCAGAGTGAGGTACCGTTCCCTGGGATGTTGTACAGGTCAGAAGGCCTGGGCCTGCCTGGGTGTCCCCTCCCCTGGGTCTAGCTCAGAACTGTGGTAGAGGCTACCACAGCCTGGGGACCTTCAGCCCTGATGCTGTCCTCCTTCACCACAGAGCCCTTCCTAGCTCCCAGGCACAAGGTCCCCATTAACCCTGGAGTTCCCATACCAGGTCCCTAATGTATCTGGCCTGCAGCCTGTCCCTAACTTACCCCCACCCTCCGCTGGCCATCCCTGGGCTTCCACGCTGCCCTGAGCTCCCCGGTAGACTCTGTCTCCAGTCCTAGGTGGGCATGGGAAGACTGCCAACGTGAGTCCTACCAGCCCCACCAGCTCCCTGTGACCCTCCCCAGACCAAGGAAAAACAATAGCACCAGGCCTTGCAAAGAGAGCGCAGGGCCTGCCAGCATGTGCTGGGTGCAGCAGTGTGTGTGTGGGGGGGGGGGGGGGCAAGGCACTCACAGCGGTCCGGGGGCGTGATGGTGATGGACTGCGCGGTGAACTCGTCATCGAAGTACCTGGTGTCCACCTCGGAGGTGACCTGAGGTTTGAAGGGTGGCAGGAGCTGCAGAGAGAGCAGAGCACCCCAGACTCAGGAACCCCAGGTCCCCAGGAACGGGCAAGGCCTTGCAGGGTTCCTGTGGGGGGGCAGGCGAGGGGCGCTCACCTTCTTTTGTACCACATCCTGCCAGTTGATGGTGAGGAAGAACCTGTGCTCCATGACCTCCTTGGCATCGCTGGGCCCCCCACCGAGCCTGGGCAGAGATAGCCATGAGCTTCTGCCTCGGGGAGCCGCGGGCTCCAGGAGCTGGGCTTGCAGGGCCCCAGCCATGGACTGGGAAAGGGAGGGGTCAGGGCGGGCTTGGCATGTGGCCTGACCACAGACAACTCAGCTACCCTAAGCAAGACTCTGTCCCAATACAGCAGTAGTCCAGGGGCGGGGGGCATGGCTCAGGTGGTACAGCACCTGCCTAGCAAGCAGAAGGCCCTGAGTTCAAATCCCAGTATCACAAAATAAAGCAAGTAAAAGGCAGTGCAGGGAAGAGGCTGAGGGCAGAGTTTGCTGAGTCCAGGTGCAGCGGTGGGGCCACACGCTTGGCGCAGATGACTGGGTGTGGCTGAGGGGACAGTGGCAGCTGGTGGCTTGGGCAGGGCGGACACCAGCCCTTACCTCTGCTTGGGGTCCTTCTTGAGCAGCCCGGCAAGCAAGGACTTGGCCTCGGGGCCGAGCGTGCGTGGGAAGCGGATCTCCTCCATGAGGATGAGCTCGAAGAGGCGCTCGTGGTCCTGGTTGTAGAAGGGCAGGCGGCCGCACATCATCTCGTACATGACCACGCCCAGCCCCCACCAGTCCACCGCCCGGCCGTAGTCGTTGTCCTCCAGCACCTGACAAGAGGCCAGGGAGAAGCTGGGGGCGGGGCGGGGCAGGGGTGCGGCTCTGCCCCATCAGGGTCCCTGTGCCCTGAGCTCTGTTCCTGTACCCCCAGCCCCAGGCACCTCGGGCGCCAGGTACTCCGGGGTCCCGCAGAAGGTTTTCATGGTGGCACCATCACTGATGCCCTCTTTGCATAGGCCGAAGTCAGTGATCTTGATGTGGCCATCTTTGTCCAGCATGAGGTTCTCCAGCTGCAGGAAAAGTCCAGGTATCAGGGCTGGGGCCCGGGGTGGTAGGTGCCACATCACAGGCTCCTGGGTATCCATTTCCAGAGGCCAAGATGGCCACAGCACACAGGCGTGGCCCTGTCCCTCTTCCTGGATGCTTTCCTTTCTGTGCTTCTGTGCGTCACTCACTGGGATGACAGGCGTGTGCTACGTGCCCAGCCACTGGCCGAGATGAAATGTCTGAGCTGGCTTTAAATCCAGATTCCCCACTGCTGCCACCCAGGTAGGCAGTATGACAAGCTTGAGCCACTGCACTGCTCATATTTTTTTTTTTTTTCTTTCGGCCAGTTCAGAGGCTAGAACTCAGGGCTGGGCACTGTCTCTGAGCTTTTTTGTGCTCAAGGCTAGCACTTTACCACTTGAGCCACAGCACCATTTCTGCCTTTTTCTGTGTATGTAGTACTGAGGAATCGAACCCATGCTAGGGAAGCACTCTACCACTAAGCCACATTCCCAAACCACATTTTTCTTTTAATTATGAAACATACCAGTGGACCACAAAGGAGATGTTTGTGTTTGTGCCACCCCATCAGGTCAAGGACCTGAGACCCATATGTGCCCCACTACAAGTAACTGGAACCTTCTTTGTCTTCATAGGCTTTTTCTTAAGAGGGGGGTGGAACCCAGGGATTCAATGCTAGCCAAATGCCTGCCCCCGCCCCAAGCTACCCCTCAGTCCTCTCCACATGTGCAGCGCATGGGCTCAGCTTCCCCTCATGGGGTCTAGCATTTCTATTTGTGCTGCTGGGTGGTGCGGTATATTGTGGTGTCTGCTACCTGGCATCCTGCCATTCTCTGGCAGTGGGCGCTGGGGCCGGTGTGGGAGAATATAGGGTGCACCCAACGAGCAGGCACACAGTGGACCTTTGGTGCTGGTGGCTGGGCTCACCTTGATGTCTCGGTATACCACGTCCCGAGAGTGCAGGTACTCCAGGGCTGAGACGATCTCTGCGCCATAGAAGCGCGCGCGGTCCTCCGTGAACACACGCTCCCGGGACAGGTGGAAGAACAGCTGTGTGGGCAGAGCGCGCTCAGCCAGGCATCCCAGCCCTGCTCCACAGGGACCACGGGCCAGGCAGGAATGGGGACATCAGTGTGGAGGGGGGACGGGACAAAGTGAGCAGATGCTCATAATGTAGTGATGCAGTTGGTTTCTGGAGCCCCAAACACAGCTTCCTGGCACTGCCAGCTGCCCAGCGCCACATGCCTCAGCACCCGGATTTGGTTCTGTCCCAGCTCATAGCTGTGTGCTTGAGGCAGGCAGGCAAGAGGCACTGAGCAAGCATCCCCCCACCCCGCCATCACCAGGTGTCCCTCTGTTGCACACGCCCTGGAAGGTACGCCGCAGGTGTGGCCAGCTCACCTCCCCTCCGTTGGCATACTCCATCACGAAGCACAGGCGGTCGTGGGTCTGGAAGGCGTACTTGAGTGCCTGCGGGAGGGAGCAGGGCAGCTGGGGCAAGAAGGGGCACAGGGAGGGATGCCAGCCAGGGATGGGTCTGCCCATTCCGCACTAGACTGCTCAGCCAGGACCAGGCATAGCCAGGACAGAAGGGACATTCTCACCACCCGGAGCCTTGCCACCAATTCACTCCCCTGCTTTAGTGGCAAAATACACTAAAAGTGCTCTTTCTCTCCCCACCTCCCTCCATCCAGATACACACACATACACACTCACTCTCACTCTCTCTCTCTGTCAGCTAACTGCTCGGGAGCCCTCTCGAGCCAGGCTGATGGGCAACACTTGGACCACACCTGCTTCTGACAGTATAAAGTCAGGACAAGGCACACCTGCTCACATGAAGTTGCCCACTATGGAGATGCTGCTCCCCCCTCCTCCCTACCCCCCACCCCCCGTACCCAGAGGGTCCTGATGCCTGGGAAGGGAGAGCAACTCACTGTGAGGAAGGGGTGCCTGGTGTTCTGGAGGACCCGGCTCTCCGTGACTGTGTGAGCGACTTCATCCTGCAGACACAGAGCCCAGGTGAGTGACCCAGGGCCACGCCTATCCATGCGGTGCAGTTCAGGCAAGGAGGAGCTGCACAGGTAGCAGGAGCAAAGCAAGCTGTGGGAGCCAACGGCAGGGCGATGCCAGACTGGGTGCCCATGGCACCGTCTTAAAGTCAGAAGTGTAGAGCAGTTCTGTTAGTCGTGATACTGAGGTTGAACCACGGGGCCCGATGCTCTACCACTTGAGCCACACCACTAAGGCACACAGCAGTGGGGGAGCATTAGCGGGTCTCTTACAGCCCCAGGCTGAGGTCCAGGGGTGCCCACCTTGGCAATGATGACCTCCTTCCGCAAGATCTTCATGGCATAGTAGCGGCCGGTGGCCTTCTCCCGCACCAGGATGACTTTACCGAAGGTGCCCTTGCCCAGGAGCTTGAGATAATCGAAGTCATTCATGGTCTGCGGTGCAAAAAGCAAGGGGTATCAGCACCCCACAATCAGCTGGCAGGATGTGCTGACCAACACCACCCTCAGCTCTGTGGCGATAGGCCCAGGCTCCCCTGCCTCTCCAGCACCCACAACCTGGGGAGCCAGGTCTTCGGGCCCCCCAACCCCAGCACTCACCACCTTGGCCCGGGCTCGGCTGACTGCCACATCCATCTCCTCTGGCGTGGATGAGTCGCTGGGGGAGCCACATTTGTAGTCCATCGAGTCCTCACCTGGGCCCCGCTGCTTGAGGCTGTTGGCGACCATCTGGATGGCCTGCATCCACTCCTCCCTGTGTGGGAACAACGAGGTGAGACCCCACTCAGCCCAGCCCCCCCACAACACGCTTGCAGACTGCAGAGCCCCTTTGGGCCTACAGAACTGATGTGGCCCGATGGGTACTGCACAGGCCCCTGCTGCACAGTGGGGGCAGTGCAGGGAGGGCACAGAGCTGAGCACCTCTGTCCCAGAGAGGTCCGTCCTGAGGACCCCTGGAAGCAGGTAACAGAAATGGTCAGTGGGGGCAGCTGGTGCTCATAAACCCTGACACCATCCTGAGCCTGAGGGAAGGCCAGTGCTCCCCTGAGCTCAAATTCAAGTTTACAAGTCATCACTGCTCAGCAAAGGAAAACCAAGAATAAATGGAAGCATTCAAGCCAAGCACTGGTGGCTCACACCTGGAATCCCAGCTATTCAAGAGACTGAGATCTGAGGATCTCAAGTCTAAGCCAGCCTGGGCAGGCAAAGTCCATGAGAACTATATCTCCAATTAACTGGCAAAAAGTCAGAAGTAGAGCCTGGGGCTCAAGTGGTAGAGCACCAGCCTTGAGCAAAAAAGCTAAGGGACAGCACCCAGGCCTTGAGTTCAAGCCCCAGAACTGGCACAGGGGGATTTTTTTTTTCTTTTAAGGAAGCATTCAAGAGCCAAAGCAGCTGGAGGACTCGCGTGTAGGCACAGCCCGCCAGGACACCAGGATGGCCACAAATGGTGGCCCCGGCAGCAGTGAGACTGCTTGAGAACCATAAGCTAGCTCTGACACTCATGACTTCAACATTGCTGGGAGCCAGGCATTGGTGGCTCACGCCTGTCATCCTAGCTACTCAGGAGGCTGAGATTTGAGAATCCTGGTTCGAAGACAGCACAGGTAGGAAAGTCTGTGAGATTCTGATCTCCAATAAACTACCAAGAAGCGAGAAGTGGAGCTGTGGCTCAAGTGGTAGAATGCCAGCCTTGAGCAAAAGACACTCTGGGACAGTGGCCAGGCCCCGAGTTCAAGCCCCAGGACAAGCACAAAAAAAGTTGCTGGGAAAGAATTTTCTTCTGACACTAGCAAACTTCTAACAAGGTCAAATGACCAGAGACAAAAAATACATATGTATGTCAGGCTGAACAACAGCAAACTACCTACAACCCTCATTCCTCACCCACTGTGCTACGCTGGCCCACGAGGGCAAGGATTTCCATCTGCTTTGAATGTGGTGTGCCCCCAGGATCCAGTGGGTACTCAGGTATGTGGGCAGACATACCCGTGAGGCCCAGGGCCTCTGCACAGCAGGCAGAGTGGCACTGCCTTCCCCCCCCCCCCCCCCCCCCGTGGCCTGCAGCCAGCATTGCTCAATTGGCTTTAACCCATGTCCCCTTTGGACAACTCACGACCTAAACCCATCCCTGTATTAATGTTCCTGTTTTCCAAAAAGCAAAAAAGTGAAAGAGGGAGGGTGGGTGGAATAGTAACATGGACCATGAACAGTCTATTTTATCTACCACTGTTTTCTTAGGAATTAAGAAATGATGACCTTGAGGGTAAAGTGGTTGAAAAAAAAAAAAAAACTCACAACTCTCCTAACAGGAAGATCTAAGAAGAGTCTTGTTCACATACAGATTCTGAGATGGTCCCGCAGAAAAATATCAGGCCACACAGGAGCCTGCTGACCAAGGGTGGCAGAGTACCACAGAGCTGGGAAGCGGCTGGGGGATACACAGTAGGTCTGCAGTGCAGCAAGCACCCTTCCTGCTCCTGCCTTTAGGAACTAGGCAAGACAGAAGCAAGCCAGCACTCCAGGGTGCAGCATGCAGTCCAGTGGGAAATCCCTGGTTTCACGGAAGACACTGGGTGGGGCTCAGACCTGTCCCCCGACCCCTACTGGAACTGCCGGCCACAACAAGAACTCGGAGACCAGGATGTAGGAGGTGGGGGTGATTGTGGCTCTCATCTTGCCAGCCACCAATCCAGTTCCAACTGGACTGAGGTTGTAAGGTTTCAGCACTCAGAATTCCAGAGAAAAAGCAAGGGCCTCTGTCCCGGACACTCCTCCAGGGCTTGCAACACAGTGTCTGGGGCAGAGGGGAGCTCCCACCCAAAGCTGCAGCCTAACTATCTCCAACAACCCCCCAACTCCGGACTGGTCCCCAGGGCAAAGATCAGAAAGCCATGGCAGTGAATGGCCAGTTCCACAGGCCTCACCCTGGTCATCAAGAACACATAAGAGTGAAAGTAGGAGAAAAATGAGGGAAGGGGCAACATGTTTGACAAGAAATAGACTTATTACCTTACTTATGTATCTGCAACCCCTCTGTATACCACCTTGACAATTAAAAAAAAAAATGCTGGGCACCGGTGGCTCACGCCTGTAATCCTAGCTACTCAGGAGGCTGAGATCTGAGGATCGCGGTTCAAAGCCAGCCCGGGCAGGAAAGTCCGTGAGACTCTTATCTCCAATAAACTACTAGAAAACAGGAAGTGATGCTGTGGCTCAGGCGGTAGAGTGCTCACCTTGAGCTAAAGAGCACAAGGACAGCATCCAAGCACAGAGTTCAAGCCCCATCTCTCTCTCTCTCTCTCTCTCTCTCTCTCTCTCTCTCTCTCTCTCTCTCTCTCTCTCTCTCTCTCTCTCTCTCTCTCTCTCTCTCTCTCTCTCTCTCTCTCTCTCTCTCGGACATAGTTCAGTGGCATGTGTGCTTAGCATGTTTAAGAATCTAAATGTGACCCCGGGGGACCTCCTCCAGCTGGGAAGCACACTTATGGCTGGGAACACAGATGGCCCTGGCTGTGCAATCTTGCTCACAGAAGATTTAACTGTTTTCATTCATCTAAAAGAGAACTGAGTACTGAACACCCATCCATGTACCAGGCACAAATAAGCAAATATAAAATGCCAGACTTGGTGAACAGTCACTATAAAGAAAAGTAAAGCTGGGTAAGGGGAACAGAGGTGAGAAGACAGCATCTGATGAGATCTAGGGAACAGGGGTCAGCCAGTGCTAAGGCCCTGAGGCACAAGCATGGGTGTGCTTGGCAGATTTAAGGGAAAGAAGATGCGTGGGGCTGAGTGAAGGCACCAGTGGCACGGGGCAGGTAACAGGACTGTGGCAGGAGCATGGCAGACGCTCAACTTTACACCAAGTGGGATTAAAAGCCATTCCGAATTCTTGTTCTTTTTCCCCACAGTTCGAGGGATTAACCCAGGCCCTTGCACACTCTAGGCAAGTGCTCTACCACTGAGCCCCTCCCCCACTCCATCCTGCCCTACCCCACTCTAGAGTTCTAAGCCCCAGGGATTACATCAGAAAGGTGACACCAAGCAGACGCTGCCAAGACTTTCCATAAAGAGTAGGAGAGCCGATTTTCAGGCATTGTGGCCACAATGTGTCCTTCACGGCTACTATAAAATCTGCCACCACAGGACAAAAGTGCCACAGACAATGCACATGCAAATGGACTGGTCCCATTCCAACACAACTTTATCTGCCAAGTGGAGAGGTAGGGCTGAAGGCTGCCTCCTCTGCTATAGACATGACTCCCTAGGAAATGGAGGAAACAAAAGAAGAAAAGTCACATCCAGAACATTCTACAAGATGACAGACTGGCTGACCAAGAATAGCAATGTCTTTGGAGGAAAAACAGGCAAAACACAAGCAAACAGGTTAGAGGTACCTTGAATAAATCCTGGTTAAAGAAGATTTCAGGGGGGGGAAGGGGGCGAAGGAGAAGGATTGGGATTGGGGGGGAGGGGGGAGGCTGGGAAGGGATGTGAAGGGTAAACCAAAGGAGGAGGCTGCAATGCTTGGTAAGAAATGTACGCATTGGGGCTGGGAAGGTGGCTCAGTGGTAGAGTGCTTGCCTTGCCCTGGGTTCAATTCCTCAGAGCACCACATAAGCAAAAAAAAAAAAAAAAGCATTACTTTAAAAAGCCGGGCGCTGGTGGCTCACGCCTGTAATCCTAGCTACTCAGGAGGCTGAGATCTGAGGATCGCGGTTCAAAGCCAGCCCGGGCAAGAAAGACCATGAGACTCCTATCTCCAATAAACCACCAGAAAACCAGAAGTGGCGCTGTAGCTCAAGTGGTAGAGCGCTCACCTTGAGCTGAAGAGCTGAGGGACAGCGCCCAGGCCCAGAGTTCAAGCCCCACGACCGACAAAAAAAAAAAAAAAATGTACGCATTATCCTACCCATGTAATTGTAACCCCTCTGTACAGTATGTTCACAAATAAAATAAAATAAAAGATTTCAGCTAGGGACCAGTGGTTCAGGACTGTAATCCTAGTTACTCAGGAAGCTGAGATCTGAAGATCACAGTTCAAAGCCCAGGCAGGAAAGTCCATGCATGCTAGCCTTGAGCAAAAAAAGTAGCTCTGGGACAGAGTCCATGCCCAGAGTTCAAGCCCCAGCACCAGCAAAAAAAGAAAAAGATAAAGAAAAAGACTATTTCGAAGAGAACAGAGAAATTCAGGTAGTGGCATGGACTTAGAATATTAGTAAAATATGTATGTATGTATGTATGTATGTATGTATGTATGTATGTATGTATGTATGTATGTATGTAATAGGCTAAGCACCTTATATAAATGCTTAGGATCTGAAGTGTTTTTCAGATTTGGGAATATGTGCACAGACTTTGCAGTTGTTTGAGGATTTCTAACTAGAAATTCAAACTCCTTGAGCACCCTGCAGACACTCAAGGTTATAGCTTTTTGAGCATTTCAGCTTCAGACATTTTCAACAGGGATGTGGCTGCACCTGCATCACTGTCTCCAGCGTGGTAATGACATCATGACCTCACAGGGACAAACACTAGGAGTGCTGTCATAAAGTGTGTAGTGTGTGCCCAAGTTCAAGTTCAAGGCTTGGCATCAAGAAGAAAAACTGAGAGGGGCCCTGGTGGCTCACGCCTGTAATCCTAGCTACTCAGGAGGCTGAGATCTGAGGATCGCACTTCAAAGGCAGACCCTGCAGTGAGACTCTTATCTCCAATTAACCACCAGAAAAACCAGAAGTGGCACTGTGGCTCAAGTGGTATAGCACTCACCTTGAGCTGAGGGACAGAGCCCAGGCTCAGAGTTCAAGCCCCACGACTGACCAAAAAAAAGAAAAACTGCAGCAAGAGTTCTGCGTGAAAGCGTATATGAGGCGGAGGGCAGCAATACATGCAGGCCCAGGGGCCTTGTTCATACTTCGTACCATTTTTCTAAATGGGACACAAGCTGGCAGTGGGGTGGAGACAGGAGTGGGGGGGGGGTCACTCACTACCTGGTGGAAGGTCAGAGAAGCAACCAGCACCCCAGCACCAAGGGTGCCACAGTGTTGGGCAGTATCCAGCCACCAGGGCACCTTCTGCCTGCCTGTCCCCCATGTTTGATGGGCTGAGCAGCCAGCAGCCCTGGACCTAGGCGAGGCAGGACCACAGGACAGCATGAGCCGGCCCTGGGCAGAGCTGATGGAAGCTCCCCTGGCTGTGTTTCCTGGCTCCTGCCTCCCCCAGGCTAAGGGCAGGAATCTGGGCTTTGATCTCTCAGCAGTCCAGGCAGTTTTCTCTCCAGTGACAGCAGAGGGGCTGAACAAAAGAGGAAGGCAGGGGGGCTCCCCAATCCCTCAAGTCTTAGCAACAGCATTCTCCCCACAATGAAGGGCAAGTTGCCTTGCATCTCTCTGGCCCACTCCCTGCCCCGCTCCCACACTGTGTGCCAGGTACCGCTCAATTGCTTCCTGTTTGTCATCTCCTGAATCTCTAACAACCCCATGTCTGCCAAGCCCTGCAAGGATCTCATCTGAGGGCCAAGGCCAGCTTCAAACGCCTCCGCTTCCTCTCCCCCAACATGCCTGCCCCTTTGTCTTCTGGGGACACAGAAATTGCATCCCCGCCAGGCCTCTGCAGATGCTGGTCAGTTCTCTTTCCTGACCATTTTTTTCTTTTTTTGTCAGTTGTGGAGCTTGAACTCGGGGCCTGGGCACTATCCCTGAGCTCCTTTGTTCAAGGCTAACATTCTACCACTTTGAGCCACAGCTCCACTTTTGGTTTTCTGGTGATTAAGAGTCTCATGAACTTTACTGCCAGAGCTGGCTTTAAACCATGATCCTGAGATCTCAGCCTCCTGAGCAGCTAGAATTACAGGTGTGAACCATCAGTGCCTGGCTTCCTTCCCTCTTTTTCCTTCTTCCTGCCTAACTCCAGGACCAACTCTGATCTGTCCTGCAAAACCAGCCCAATAAGTAATAAATCCCCAGGCTATATAAATACTATAGATAAGTAAATAATAAATCCCCAGGGCTAGGCATCTGTTCATGCAGATGTTGCTTTTACTGGCAGCCCAGTGCTTTGGTCCCTTCATTTTCAACGGGTTAACACCTCAGCTGGCCTGAGATGTTAAATCTGTTCCCCTCAGTGGGTGAGATTATTTTTAACCTTGGGGAGATATGCAACAATAATTATAGTAGACACTGTGGTAGCCTCTTTTTTTTTGGGGGGGGGAGGGTCCGGTCATGGGGCCTGAACTTGGCCTGGGCACAGTCCCTCAGCTCTTCAGCTCAAGGCTAGCACTCTACCACTTGAGCCACAGCGCCACTTCCAGCTTTTTTTCTTTTTGCTTATGTGGTGCTTAGGAATCAAAACCAGGGCCTCAGGCATGCAAGGCAAGCACTATACCACTGAGCCACCTTCCCAGCCCGTGGTAGCCTCTTATGATTCTGTTTTGTACAGGCTCAAGAACTACAGTGTAGCTACTGACCACACTGGCTACAGAGTCAACTGGCAATAAATAAAATCAAAATCCCAGTCCCTTGTTACCATACTTCAAATGCTCAAAAGGCAACACACAGGTGGCACAGAAAGGATGGCGGAGAGGACAGTTCCTCCAGGGCACCACGGTCACTTCAATGGCCCTATTAGGGCTCTGCCTGGGCACAGCTAAGGCCCTACAAGAGTGTTTTACAGCCAGGCACTGGTGGCTCATGCCTATAATCCTAGCTAGTCAGAAGGCTGAGATCTGAGGCCTGTGGTTGGAAGCCAGTCCAAGCAGTAAAGTCCATGGGACTCTTATCTCCAATTAACCACCAGGAAACCAGAAGTAGAAGTGTGGCTCAAAGTGGTAGAGCACTAGCCTTGAGCACAAAAGCTCAATGGCAGCCAGCACCCAGGCCCTAGTATTCAAGCCCCACAACCGACAAAAAAAAAAAAAAAAAGCATTCTTTGAAGTAATGTCTGAAAGGATAGAGAACACACACACTTGCCACCTGCCACAAAAGGCTTAGTACCCTCATGCACAGAGAACTTTTAGGTAAGAACTAGAAAAAGTTCAATACCAAACAGAAATAAGCTATAGGAACAGACAGTTCAGAAAAGGAAACTCGTGGCTCATCCACACAGAAAGGGAGGGCCTGCAGAGCCAGCACTGCTATTGCTCAGATAGGTAAAAATCCAAGTGTTTGGAGACATAAGGCTCTTAAAATCCAATGTGCATTCCTGTGACCCCAGCAATGCCACACCTAAGAAAGAGTTCACAGCCGGGCGCTGGTGGCTCACGCCTGTAATCCTAGCTACTCAGGAAGCTGAGATCTGAGGATCGCGGTTCAAAGCCAGCCCGGGCAGGAGAGACTGTGAGACTCCTATCTCCAATAAACCACCAGAAAACCGGAAGTGGCGCTGTAGCTCAAGTGGTAGAGCGCTCGCCTTGAGCTGAAGAGCTGAGGGACAGCGCCCAGGCCCAGAGTTCAAGCCCCACAGCCGACAAAAAAAAAAAAAAAAAAAGAAAGAGTTCACCACACAGACCAGCCTGCATTCAAGGGAAATGCTAGCAGCACATGGCATTTCACTAAGACTTTATTTTAATGATGAACGATTAGCTCTTTAATAATAATTAATGTTTTTTTTAAAACTAGGAAAACTAGTTATTAAACTAGTAGCTAAAATCTAGCTACTAAAATTTACACACACACACACACACACACACACAAATACAGGCATACCTCAGGTGGTCTCTGGTGCAACATGGCAATCCCCTCCATGGAGATGGGAGACTGCTGGGTCAGCTTTCTTTCTAGCAAGTGCAAGGCTGAGTTCAAATCACCAATAAACAGGCTGAAAGCCAGGTGCCAGTGGCTTACACCTGTAATCCTAGCTACTCATGAGGCTGAGATCTGAGGATCATGGTTCAAAGCTAGCCCAAGCAGGAAAGTCTGTGAGACTCTTATCTCCAATTAAGCACCAAAAAACCGGAAGTGGCTGTGGCTCAAGTGGTAGAGCACTTGCCTTGAGCTGAAGAGCTGAGGGACAGTGCCCAGAGTTCAAGACCCATGACCGACAAAAAAGAAAAGAGCCAGGCACTGGTGGCTCACGCCTGTAATCCTAGCTACTCAGGAGGCTGAAATCTGAGGATTGCGGTTCAAAGCCAGCCCGGGCAGGAAAGTCTGTGAGACTCTTATCTCCAATAAGCCACTAGAAGACCAGAAGTGGCGCTGTGGCTCAAGTGGTAGAGCGCTTGCCTTGAGCTGAAGAGCGCAGGGACAGCGCCCAAGCCCAGAGTTCAAGCCCCATGACCGACCAAAAAAAAAAAAAAAAAAAAAAGAAAAGAAGAAAGAGAGAGAAAGAGAGAGAGAGAGAGAGAGAGAGAGAGAGAAAGAGAGAGAGAGAAATGGGCTGAAGCCAGATGCCAGTGGCTCACACCTGTCATCCTATCTACTCAGGAAGCTGAGATCTCAGGATTTCAATTTGAAGCTAGCCAGGGCAGGAAAAGTCTATGAGTCTTATCTCTAATAAACTATTCACAAAAAGGCAGAATGTGGCTTAGTGGTAGAGTGCTTGTCTAGCATGCATGAAGCCCTAGGTTCGATTCCTCAGTACCATATACACAGAAAGTCGGAAGTGGGCTTGTGGCTCAAGTGGTAGAGTACTAGCCCTGAGCAAAAGAAGCTCAGGGTCAGTGCCCAGGCCCTGAGTTTAAGCCCTAAGACTGGAAAAAAAAGCCAGAAGTTGTACTGTAGCTCAAGTGGTAGAGCACTAGCCTTGAGCACAAAGAGGCCCAGAGACAGCACCCAGGCTCTGAGTTCAGGGCCTAGGACTGCCAAACAAAAGGGGCTGGGGGGCTGGAAGGTGGCTCAGTGGTAGAGCGCTTGCCTTGCAAGCCAGAGGCCCTGGGTTCAATTCCTCAGCACCACATAAGCAAAAAGAAAAAAGCCGGAAGTGGCGCTGTGGCTCAAGTGGTAGAGTGCTAGCCTTGAGCTGAAGAGCTGAGGGACAGCGGCCAGGCCCAGAGTTCAGGCCCCACGACCGGACCCAAAATATATATATATATAAAAAACAAAACAAAACAAAAAAAAAGGGGCTGGAAGCAGTAGCTCAGACCTATAATCTCAGCTACTAAGGAAGCAGAGACAAGAAGATCATGGTTTGGAGCTAGCTTGTGCAAAAAGTTACTGAGATCTCATCTAAATCAACCAGTTGGACACAGTGGTATGCACCTGTCATCCCAGCTATAAAACGCTTAAATAGGAGGATCATGCTCCAGACAGTCTGTGAATAGATGGAAGATCCTCCCCAAAACAATTAAAAAGCAAAAAAGGACTTCCTCTTGGAGGATGCAGGGAGGGGAAGAGCTCTGTGGATGAATGAGGCTTCTGCCAAACATCCCTCCCACGAACTGTGTCTGGGCATGGCGCCGGGTCCCACACAGTCTAAGGCCGCCCCTGAGACGCAGCCTGGCCAGTTTGACTTGAGGACAGATCAGTCTCAATAACCAGCTCTCGCTATTAAGTGGATCGTTATAGTTGATTCTGGTTCACTACTTAGAACCAAACAGAGGCTCATGGGACCTGCAGACCCTTTGAAGAGATCATGGCCAAACCAGCTCTGCCTATAACTCCACACCACAAGGGCTGGAGACAAACGACTTATGTGAGGACCGTGGAAATCTGACCATCCATCTCCTTTCCCCCGTGAGGCCCCCCCACCCACCCCCGCCTTCAAAGGGAAGCTGCACAGAGCCCCTCACCTCTCATCAGGGGAGTCCACATGGAAGGTCCTCTCAATGACCGTGGTCCACTGCAGGCAGCGGATGACGAAGGTGTTGGGCCGTGGCCTCTCAGTCTTCATCAGCTGGCATTCTGCATGAAGGATGAGGGAAGAGTAAGAATGTAGCTCTGGCAAGACCACTGTCCCCAAGCTACCTCCTGTGTGCCCAGCTCCAAGCCAAATGGTGCCAGGGGCCCTTTAGTGACAAAAGCCCTGGCCTTGTCCTCAGAGATACAGTGTGTGTGGGAGGTGCCCAAAAGAGCAATAACAACTCAGCCAGGAGGGCAGGGTTAGGGAAAGCCAGAGGAGGCATCTGACAGAGCCTGGGGCATCAAGAAGTGTAGCTCCAAGAAAGGAGGCCATGTCACCCAGAAGCTCGCTATGAGAGGGAAAACAGAGCCAATCCTGGAGAGTCCTCAGGTATCAGGGAGCCATGGAAGGGATGGGGTCAGAAAGAGACAGAGGAGGGGACTAGAGACTGAGAGGCGGTCTGAGCAGATCTGAGTTCAAAGGACAGGGTGGACAGGGCCAGGGAAGGACAGGCAGCAGGCTGGAGGGCCAGGCCTAGGCCCTGAAGGTGGTCTCTGGTGCAACAGGGCAATCCCCACCACGGAGATGGGAGGCTGCTGGGTCAGTTTGGGACATCATGACCATGAGGCAGCCAGAGACCCCTTCCTTTCCAGGGAAAGTTGTTCAAGAAGCTGCCGGGGACGTGGGCATGGGCACGTGGGGAACACTGCCAGGAAAGGCTTTGTGCAGAAGTGTGTGGGACAAGGGCAGGCACCCAGGTTCTGGGGAGCAGGGAAGGAGGCGGCAGGGGCTGGAGCAGCCCTGTCAGGCTCCATCAAGAGCTGTGGGTCTGTAAAGCTGGTCTGGCTGTCAATAGCTGGCCCTGTGATCAGCTGAGTGAAAGCTGCCATCCTGTTAGGTTAGAGGCAGAGAAGACAGAGCAGCCAGAACTGGAGTGGGAGAGGACAGAGGGGGGCATGGAGGCTGGGCTGGGTGGGCACAAGAACCCTGGCTTTTCTCTGCTTCTTGCTCTCACCTAGCAGCTCAGCCCTGCAGGGCTGATAGCAGAGGCAGAAGGCCCAAGATGGGCTCCAGGTCAAGGACCCACCCACATGTCCCCAAGACCTGCCGGCCCTGCACTGGCTTTAGTACTCTGACCTGCATGTTCCGATACATACCTGCAACGGAGAAGTTGTTTAAGGGAGGAAGGGTCTGGTCAGGAGCCTCGGGTCTCTCCTTATACCCAATGAAGGAGCCATCGCTCTTCAGCAGAAAGTACCTGGGCCTCCAAGTCTTGATGTATTCACCTGAAACAAGGCAGGAGGGGAGGAGGTCACCCACTGGCAGCTCCTGTGATGGTGACTCATGGGGTGCCGGGCGGGAGGGGCTATGAGGGCCTCTCCAGGGAAGCCCTTAAGGTGGCCCCTGCTGACGCAGGTGGGGGCACTGAACCGATCGAGTGATCCACAGGCCAAGCCTGGCAGGAAGGCACCGTGGCAGTGCCCCAGGGCACCAGCTGCCTCAGCATGTGGCAAGCAGCAAGCTATCCTGGCCAGGGCAGCTCAGCACCGGCCAGGGGAGGCCCAGGCCTCCAAATGCATGTGGCCCAGTGGCCCTGTAAGGCTGAGTCCCATGGGCTGGGATTCACCCACAGCTGTGTGGGCAGGGCACATACCAAACTACTGTGCCAGCTGGGGCACAGGTGCTGTCCCACCCTCCAACCACCCCAAGATCCCTTCCCTTTGTCCTGCTTGTGAATATCCAAGCACCTGCTCACTGTCTCTCACACAGACACACAGACACACATAGACCCACACACACAGGTACACGCAGGAGCGTGCGTACACACACACACACGCATATCACAAGGTCCCATTTCTCAGGGGGTGTCTCAGGAGCTCAGGGCCTGGCACAGGGTGGGAACTCAATAAACCAGGGCAGAAATTATTTCTACCAGTAGGAGCAAGGTGGTTGGCACAGGTGCCAAGAGCAGCATGGCCCACTTGTTCAGACTACCTCTGCCAGCTACAAGCATCAAGGAAGCCTGGGAGGGAGGGAAGTAGAGAGGGAAGCAGGAAGAAGAGGAAGGGAAGGGTGAGGGAGGGAGGCAGGGATAGGCCAGGACAGGAGTGTCCAGGCTGGGTCATTTCAGCAGCAGGGCTAGCTTGAGGTCTGGAGGCAGTGATGCTGTCGGAGAGGCCAGGCCCCACCTTGCCACTGCTGGGTCTCAGCTGGAGCCGTGCCCCGCCCTCAGCAGTTCTCCAACAGCCTCCAGGCCTTCTGCCCCACAGCCCACAGTTGAGGCACAGGAGCCACAGAACCTTTTGGACCCCAAAGCTATTCGCACCACACAACCCCAGTCACTAAAGGACTCATTCACATTTCCTGAGGAGACCCTGGGGTGCTCGAGCCATGCGAGAATCCTGCCCTCCCGGTGCTGAGCAGGTCAGGAGGCCAGGCTGCTAACCCACTGCACAGATCGCCATCATGCTGAGGGCAAGTGGCCAAGGCCAGCTTAGAACCCTGGCTCAGTGTGAGCCCAGACTGAGGTGTAGGAATATCAGCAGGATGCAGCTCTCCTTGCTGTTCTACGTGGGGAGGTGTGGTCCCCCCATCAACCCTCTGCTCTGCTGCCACGGGTCCCCTCGCGACACCTCAGCTGTGTCCTCTCTCTGTGCACTGCCAAGCTCATTCCCACCTCCAGAGGCCTTTACTCTGTGATGCCTGCCCTCACCATGGATACAGGAAGCCACTACTCTGCCATCAGGACCCCATGTCAAGGTGATACCGGGCAGGCCTGTAAGGCAGTGCCCAGCCCATAGGAGCTGCCTGCAAGTACACATTTGCAGAATAATGCAATGGCTCCCCAGACCCAGGACAAGGCCGGTTCGCAGCATTCCCTTATCTGCTTGTCAGTGTCACATAGCAGCTGGCCCTGTGGACAGGCAGCCTTGGGATCTCAAGATCTATGCACTTTCCTGCCCAGGAAGTCACTGGTCCTTATATTCCCCACCAATACATCTGGATCGAGTCCAGCCTGGCCCCCAGCACCCTGGGCTTTTGTGAAGCCAAGGTCCAGCGATGGCCTGCAGGGCTCCAAACTGTTGGCTCCGAGTCACTGCTCTGCCTGGCCTCCTGCACCTTGCCCCTGCTCACACTGCTCCAGCCACACTGTTCCTAGAAACAGCAGGCACACGCCTACCTCCAAGCCTTTGTCCTTACCGGCCCTCTCTGGGCACCCTTGCCAGGCTCTGAGCTTGCCCAGGTACCTCAGCGCACCTCACCACAGCACATGGCTCCAGCCCCTTGCTCTCAGTTGTGACTTTTCATAATGGCCTCTCTCTACCTCATGTTACATGCCCGCTCACTCACTTCTGTCCTTGCTGCCCTCTGCAGTGTCACCTCCAGGAGGTGCCGTGATGTCCCAGGACACTCAAGACACTCCATGATTGCCACTTGGCCGTGTCACCCCTCTCTCGGCAGGTCTGGAGACTCAGAGCGGAGAGACCCACAGCTCTGTTCTAGATGACTCTGAGAGATTCAGGGAGTGGCACGCAGGTGGCATGCAGGTGGCAAATGGCCTGGGGCTGCCCATGCCGGTTCCTTAGGCTGCATCACCCTGCTCCTCTGCCCCTTAGGGTATAGAGGAGAGCAGGGTGCAAAGGGGGGGGCACACAGTCTGGTGGGCAATGACAGCCCCTTACCACGCTTGTGCAGCCAGCCTTCTTTGATGACAGACACCTCGTTCATGGTGGCAGCGTGACACGCTGTCACCTAGCTTGAGACAGCTCAGGGCAGCAGGACATGCAGGAGGCGCTGTGGATGGAGTAGAGGCTGCAAGACAAGAGGGGAGCGTCAGAGGGGAAGGGACCCCCAGCTCCTCCCTCAGCTGAGGCCCTCTGGCTGCCTGTCTTGCTGGGGGGAGAGGGAAGGGCAGAGCTCTCTCTTGGGGCCCCAGAGACCACAATGTGGGGGGAATCACTTCTCTGTGGCCCAGGCCCTGCCCTCCACCCTTGCTCCTGGCTGGGCAGCACCAAGGTAGCAGCAGCCCCGCCCCCTGCGTCACCCCCATTCCCCAGCACTGAGGTAACCCAGGATGAATCAGACAGCCTCAGGCACCGTGGGTGTGCTCCAAGCTACTGGCATCTATCTCACCCTCCCCTCCCCGTACAGGCACGCGCCCCCACGTGTGCACGCACGTATGTGCGTAGACTCATTCTCTTCCCTTTCAAACCATGAAGCCACCAACCTATGACCTTTGAGGCCCACTAGGGCCACCCCACCTCACCCCAGCCTTAGTTATCTCCCAGGCCAGTCCATGAACAACCAATGGATCCTGAATCTCAGAAGCTCTAAGACCCTTAACAGCCAAGCCACTGAGCATGGACCCCAAAAGCCAGCCTGGGGGCTTGAGCAAAGGGCCTGTCCTCTCCCCAAGACCTCTGTGCTTGTCCTCAGGGGCCAGCAGCCGACAGACTGACAGACGCCAAGGCCACTGCTTCTCAGGTTCCCGAGCGGAGGGGAGAAGGGCACCAGGCAGCTGCCATCTGGGCCCCTACCTGGAGCCTGGGGCCAGGACATGGGCCATGGAGCCCAAGGCGCCTTTTGCCTTTCCTAGCCTGGGGTTATTTGCGGACAGCAGGTCAGGAGCTGCGGGAGCCCCCAGAGAAGTGGCAGCTGACTCTAGGGACACCATAAGCATCAGCTTTCTCCCGTGCCCCAGGGGAGCGGGGGGCCGGACATGCTCCTGCCTGGCATGTGATGGTGGCAGGCTGCCCAGGCCGGCAGAAGGGAGGGCGGTAAGCAGGAGGAAGTGGGAGGAAAGGCAAGACGGACAATGACGGGGAGAGACAGGATGGTGAGAATCACATTTGGACTCCAACTCGCTGGGCTGGGACAGCAGGCACGGCCACCACTCTGCACCTGGGACCATAACCTTCGACTGTGAATGTCCCACCCATGTCAGCCTCCAATGTGTGCATCCCATGGCCACTAGCAGGGTCCTGGCCTCTTCCTCACTGGGCCCCTTTCTCTGTTCCCCACCCCTGAAGCTAGTGGGCCCCTCTAACCTGGCCCTGACCTTCCCCAGCTCAATGTCTCCTTTGTCCCCTACAGTTCCTGGCAAAAGAGCCCAACTCTTGGGCTCAGTGCTCAAGGCCGTCCGGGACAACCCATTGCTCCTGCGGCCTCCTGTCCACTGGGCTCAGGCCCAGTCCTCACAATGCTGGTGGGCCTCCTGCGAGCTTCTCCACTACGCCAGACCCCCACACTCAAGCTGTGTCTGACCTCACCCATTTCTGCTCAAATCTCAGTAATGACTGCCAGTGTGCACAACACACACAATCCCATCCATCACTTGGAGGTGGCCTGATGGGGCTGAGACCTGCTCCAAAATGGAAAGTCTGACCAGGACAGTGAGTCCCACACCTCTCCAGCCTCCTGTTCATCCCTCTCTAGGCTCCCCTAGGCAACTGGCCATCCCTATAACACCCCTGGCTCTCAGAGCCTGTGAACCCCTCAGGGGGCTCATGCCACTCCAATCAATGCACCTTCAGGAGGCCAGTCTGGAGCAACATCTCTGAGCAAAGACCAGGCCTGCTGCAGCTGCTCATCAGTCATGCCACCAAGCTTCCCTGAATGGGCCTCCACTCCAGACCCTGAGACAGACAGACAGACAGACAGACAGACAGACAGACAGACACAGACACACACAGACACACACACACACACACACACACACACACACACACACACACACACACACACTGGTGAAGGAAGAGGGAAAGGATAAAAGGGTAAGGATGGAAAGGAGCAGGGTACTGTATGAGTCACTAAGTGCAGGGGATACATGTGCAGACACCTAGAGCAAACAAGGGAGTGAGGGGTGCAGAAATGCAGGGAAAATAATCTCAGACATGACAAGCACCGGTGGCTCACATCCTAGCTACTCAAGAGGCTGAGGTCTGAGGATCGTGGTTTGATGCCAGCCCAGACACGAAAGTCTATGAGACTCCTATCATTAATGAACCACCAGAAAGCCAGAAGTGGAGCTGAGGCTCCAAATGGTAGAGTGCTAGCCTTGATCAAAAGAGCTCAGGGATAGCGCCCAGGTCCTAAGTTCAAGCCCCATGACTGTTTTTTTTTTTTTTTTTTTTTTTAAGTTCAGACAGGGAAATGGCAAATGCCAAGATGCTAAACAGGAGGGAGAGGGATGCAGGTGAAAGGAGGGGACACTCAGGCATCAGGACTGTGGCTGTGAGGTAGGGTCTGACACCATACTCCCCAGCCACAAGATTAGTTTGGAACACTTCCCAAAGAGTTGAGGAGAACTGGAGTCCAGGGGAGTAGTGGGGGCCCAGGTCCAATCTCGACTCTCCCTTGCCTTCCTTGGTCCAGGCAGTACCAGGGCCAGCAGCAGCGTAAGAGCCTGCTGAGGCTGAGGGCTCAGCCCACTGTCCGAGCCACACAATCACCACTGTTCAAAAGCTATGGAGAGGCAGCCAGGTGTGGCCAGATGTGGTCAAGGGGGCCTTGGGCAATGTGCCAGCACTCCCAACCCCACCAGAGGGGAGGCCAGAGGCTCAGAGAGGGGAAGCCATTTACCTTGGGTCCCCAGCCGAGTGGCAGCGGCCCCAGCTGAGGCTTGGCACACCACAGCCACTTTTTACGATCTCCTTTCAGTGATTAAGAAGTCAGTGGCAGCAGTGGCAGCGGCAGCAGCAGCTCAGGCGGGCGGTGAGAGCAGGGAGGAACTGGAAGATCCCCTGCGCCCCGCCGGCTGCTGCCTGTCCTCCCACTGAGGGTGGCGCCTCAGCCGAGGTGTCTGTGACGCAGTCCAGAGTGATGAAATGCCAGGCAGCACAGCCAAGAGGACGGCCTGCCCGCTGGGGAGCTGTGGGCCGAGGACACGCAGGCGGGAGGACGGGGAGGCCAAGGCGGCACACAGGGGCCTGGGCGCTGGCACCCCACAGCAGGGAGCCCCATGACCCCTCACCTCCCCCAGGCTTGCTAGAGAGCCCAGGCCTGAGTGTGCACCAGTGGCAGCTGCAGAAGAGATGTGAGTCACCAGGGAGGCAAGGTGAAAAGCGTCACAGCAGACACTCAATCCCATGGGTCATGGATGGGGAAGCACAGATTAAAACCATTTGTCTAAGACAGTTACAAAAAAACAAAAAACAAACCCTGACAATGCCACCTATTGGCAAAGCAGAGTACATGAACTCTTTACTCAGAACTGGAGGGAGCGTAAAGTAGTTGGACCACCCTACAAAACTGGCAGTAGGAATTAAAAATATATGGCTACTCTGTGACGCCAGCAATTCTCCAGTCCCCCAACAGAAATCAGTGCATTTGTTTACCAAAAACAAAACAAAAAAAACACGAGAAGGATCACAAGCAGCAATGTTCTCAGTGACCCCTAAACCAGTAACCGACCAGGAGCTCACCACCCACAAAAATACATCAACCAAGGCATTCATATAGCCGGGTGTGGGTGGCTCATGCCTGTAATCCTAGCTACTCAGGAGGCTGAGATCTGAGGATCACGGTTCAAAGCCAGCCCGGGCAAGGAAAGTCTGTGAGACGCCTATCTCCAATAAACCACTAGAAAACCGGAAGTGGCGCTGTGGCTCAAGCGGTAGAGTGCTCGCTTTGAGCTGAAGAGCTGAGGGACAGCGCCCAGGCCCAGAGTTCAAGTCCCCATGACCGAAAAAAAAAATGCTTGAGGACATTTTTTTGTTGGTGCTGCGGGTGATTATGGGGCTTGAACTCAGAGCCTGGAAGCTGTCCCTGAGCTCTTGCTCAAAGTTGGTGCTCTACCACTTTGAGCCACAGCTCCATTTCTGGTTTTCTGGTGGTTTGTTGGCGATAAGTCTCAAGGACTTTCCTGCCCAGGCTGGCTTTGAACTGTGATCCCCAGATCTCAGCGTTCTGAGTAGCTAGGAATTACAGGTATGAACCACAGGTGCCTGCCTTGAAGACATTTTATTTCCACCCAGCTGGCTCTCAGGGGGTAGCCTGGACCCCCTTCAGAAGCCACTGCATGGCTCTAGGCCTCCCAAAGTTCAGTTCACTTGTCTGTAAAAGGGGGCCTCTGGGCTCTGCCACTTAGGGGCTGTGGGGCCTAGATGAATCGTTGAGTCCGACCCTTCTCAAGTCTGGGACTCTGTGAGAGTCAAACCCTCCTGCCGTTCCTCCCACAGGCCTTCCAGGTTGGATGCCCCTCACTCCTGCTTCCCAAGGGAGTGGACAGGCCGCAGGTCTGGGGCTCACTCTGCTCCCACGTCACCTTACTGACCCATCTGCTCATGGCCTCGCCCTGCCCTGCCATGGAGCAGGGAGGACAGGGACCCCCACTGCCCTGCTGGGAGGGACAGAGTAGGTACTTAGCAAAACTGGAATGCTCTCATAGAAAACAACTCAAACTCAGCAGGGCTCCACTGCTGTGCTCGATGAGCTCTCCCTCGCCCCCTAGCTGACTGGGGTTCCATGGGGAGCAAAGCTTGTGCTCCTGAGTGGGTGGCTCATACCCCAGGAGCCTCTGCCATCAGCCTCTCGCCCAGGCCTTGAGGAAGACCTGCCCAAACCCTTCACTGGCCACTCACCACCCTGTAAACTGGCTTTCAATCTGAGGACATTTTGGCAAAACTGATGAAACGCCACCTGTGGCAAAGCCAGTCTGTGCCACAGCTGCCTGGCCCCTTCTCGCCCAGCAGCAAGCGTCTTCTGTGGGGGCAAAGCCATACCAAGTGAGAACTAGTGTCCTACAGGAAATGACCCTTATGCCTGCCACAGGGCCTGCCACTACAAAGCAGTGACAAAGGATGGCATGGAAGGTGCCAGGTCCCTGCTGTGTGTATGCAAGCATTAATTAAGGGCACAGCAACTGGTGAGGTGGACACTTTGCCTCTATTTCAATGCAGGAGTCATGTCCACCTAGACAGGAGGTACAGGACATGGCCAGAACCCCCAGCAGTGTGGTGCAGAACTGGCACTTGGGTGTCCCAACCCAAGCTCTACGGCTCATGGTGGGTCCCAGGGCATATCACCTCACCTGGACTTTAGAGATGGAAGAATATGGTCCTAAGCCGGGTGCTCGTGGCTCACACCTGTAATCCTAGCTACTCAGGAGGCTGAGATCTGAGGATTGTGGTTCAAAGTCAACCTGGGCAAGAAACTCTGTGAGACTCTTATCTCCAATAAACCACTAGAAAACCAGAAGTGGTGCTGTGGCTCAAGCAGTAGAGTGCTAGCCTTGAGCTGAAGAGCACAGGGACAGTGCCCAGGCCCAGAGTTCAATCCCTACGAGTGACAAAAAAAAAGCATATGGGGGCTGGGAAGGTGGCTCAGTGGTAGAGCGCTTGCCTTGCAATGCATGAGGCCCTGGGTTCGATTCCTCAGCACCACATAAGCAAAAAAAAAAAAAAAAGCATATGGTCCTCCCAGAGGACTGGCCAAACTTTCCACCGGAAGTCCTCCCCAAATCTGGACACAGCAAGAACCCAGCACATGTCAGGTTAAATCATTCTTTCCTCAGTGGGTGGAGACACTATATATTTCTGAACATATGAAGTTTTACCTATTCCGCCTCCTTGGTGAGAAGGTAGCGTTCTAGACGCCTCTCTCCGCCACCATGTGCCCCGCCTGCCCCATCTGTCTGCTGGAACAGGTAGGATTGAGGGCGAGATGGAGGCGTGGGCAGGCTGCGAAAGAAACTGGGACAAGAATAAGTTCCAGAACAGACTTTCCTGTCTTCTCCACCATGCCCCCCAACACCTTCCCCCTCATGCTGCCTGTCCAAGGCTTTATGGCTCCCTCAAAAACCGCATCCAATATTCTGGGCTTCCTGTCGTGGGCTACACACATGGGCAGCCCCAGCCTTAGCCAGCAGGATCCTCTCGGCCCAGCTCTGACACTACCTAGGGCCTTTCCCAGATGCCCATGGGGCATGACATACACTCTTATGGATACTGCCAGGGTCCACCTGCCTCAGCCTTTCCTCCACTCTGCAGTCTCAGGGATCTGCTGGCCCCAACATACCCAAGTTCCCCTTCTGCTAGTCCCTTGGAAAACTGCTTCCCTGATCCCTGGGTCTTGCACATGTTCAGCACGTTCCCTGGCCAGCTTGCTATTCACCCATCTTAACTTGCCCACTCCTCCTTTCCTCCGAGGAGCCCTTCCTGACTGCCTCTTTCCCACAAGGGCAGACCCTCAGAGTAAGCCTTCCCTCCCCAGCTGCCCCACCATTATCTGAGCAATGGGGCCTCCCCTGGACCAGAAGCCTCACAAAGCAGGAGCAGAGCCGGCTCTGGTCCCGTGTTCTCAGTGTCCCAGCACAGGGTAGGTCCAGGTCCAGAGGGGTGACAACCAGAACACTGCTCTTGTGCTGAGCTCCCGCAGAGATGGCACAGGCTTTGTGTAGCAAAGAGGCAGCAAAACAGAGATGCAAACTCCGCTGCACACCCCAGACAGGCCAGTCCTAGGGGGTCCAAAGTGGAACCTGGCCTGCCTCTTGCCCTGGCTGCTTCTCTCTGGCTCCTATCTAGGGGCCCACCTGAATCTGGATAACGTGTCCGTCCCCCCCCCCCCACACACACACCCCTGGCCTGGCTCCTCACCATAGCCCGGCTCCCATGGTCTCTGCTCTAGCCCCAGAGCCAGCTGAGTAGGGCTTTCCTCAGGTGCCCTGTCCTGTGCACCCTTCACTCTGCCTTTTCTGGCCAGCTTCTCCTTCATCAGGAGCCCCCCAAGCCCAGCTACCTATCCCCACTGTCTCTTCCTCAGCCATTTTCATAGGTAAATGCTACTTCTCTGCCCCTCTGGCCGGCTGTTGGCACCCGAAATGACACGGACATAGGGGCTCCAATACAGATATGGCCAAAAGCCAGCCAGGGACCAGCTCCCATGGCCATTCGGGAAGTCGGGACTCCGTGTGGGCGGCCTCCCACACTCAGCTCTCCCCTGCCTCTAGGAAAGGCTGGCCAGGGCCAAGGCTGCGCCCACATTAGGGAGGGGTGGGAAGTGGCCACACCCACCTCCCCCAGCAGCCAAATGGAGGCTTTTCCAGGACACCAGGGGAAATGCTCACAGCCAGCTCTGTCTAGAATTCATTACACACATGGTGATAACCCCAGAACTGCAGCCACAGTGTCAGTCAGAAGAATGGCCCGAGAGGATTCACTTACAACCCCAAGAAGTGCCACAGCCTCCCTGCGCCTGTTTCCTCACCTCGCAAATGGGGACAAACAGTTGTACCCAGCTCCCAGGGTGCAGAGCAGGGCCCAGCAGGAGGCTGAGTACAGAGCTTCTCCCAAGAGGAACAGAGTTAAGACTTGTGCTGGCCTGTGATCCCAGCACTGGGGAGGCAGCGGCAGGAGGAACACAAGTATTAAGCCAGTTTGGGCTACACTGAAAAATCCTGACTCAAAAGTGGTAAAGCGCTCACCTTGAACTGAAGAGCTGAGGGACAGCACCCAGGCTCAGAGTTCAAGCCCCACGACCACCACCACCAACAAAAAAACAAAAAACCAAGAGCCAAGCCCAGTGGCTCACAGCTGTAATCCTAGCTGCTCAGGAGGCTGAGATCTGAGGGCAGCCCAGGTGGGGAAGTCTGTGAGACTCATGTCCAAAGAATCCAGAAATGGAGCTATGGCTCAAGTGGTAGAGCACCAGCTTTGAGCAAAAAAAATCTCAGGGACAGCAGCTAGGTCTCAAATTCAAGCCCAGGACCAGCACCAAAAAAAAAAAAAAAGTATAAAGAGTAACCTGAAAATGCTATATAGCATGTTCTATGCCTCAGTTTCCCATTTATACACAGGTCTTTAGAGAACCCTAACAGCAGCTCAGTGCAGGACCCACCTGGGAAGGTACTCAGCTAGCAGAATCCTCACACATCCAGTACTCCAACCAGGAACCCACCCTGCCAACCACACACAGGCTGTCCCTTGATCCCCCACGCCCACCCCGCTCCCCTGCCTGCCCACTTGGAGGCAGGCTCTCTAACCCCCGCCCCCACAGCCCTGCTCAGCATTCTCATCTTCAAGCAATCAAGCTGCACCCAGGAGAAGTGGGGCTCCATGGCACCTGTGGGGCACCAGAAGGACTGTCCACCCATCAGCCAGGGCGCCTGGGTCACTAGGCAGGCCAGGCCATGTGAGGGCAGGCATTAATGATCATCTGCCCCTAAGGAGCCTGGGAGCAGGCCAGGAGGGGACCTGGCAGTGGCAGCTGCTATAGACAGCTCAGAAAGGGGCCCCAGGTGGCAAACCAAGGAAGGCTGGGATTTCTGGCCTCACCCTTAGAAACAACGTCTGTGGACGAGCTTCTCTGCCAGGGTGGCTGGGCTGGAGGAACTTCTAGAGGGACCTCTGCCACGGAGGCTCCTCGGCTGGCCCGGCCCTGCAGTCCTGCTCAGCTCACCCACAGCACCCGGGCCCTGCTGTGGGTGCCTGCCGAGTTGGCAGCAGGTCCTGCCTCAGGAGGACAGGCCTCGATCCCACCCCAGGCCCCACCCACACTTGCTCCCTCCCTCCGTCCTCCTGGTCCGGCTCCCAGGCCCGCTGCTCCCCCAGCTGGGCCTCTTACTGCTTGGCTGACTGTCCAGAAGAGCCCGCCACAGAACCACCCCACCACTCAGCCCAGATGCCTGGTGGCTGCCGGCTTTCTGCCGAGAGCCCTGAGAGGCTGGAGGCCCAGGGAGGGGTGACTGTCGTCCTCCATGGTCCAAGATCAAGAGCAGAAGGCAGTACTTGCCAATCTAGCCTGGAGGACTTCTAGAGCCCCATGTTGGCAGAGAGGGCGCTCCTTTCAGGATAGCACCCCAGATGAGACCGAGCCTGGGAGAAACAAATACTAGCCTTCCTGCTTACTGTGCTAAGCTTAGGAAGTGAGACCCATCACTGGTTTCAGAGGCTGTCACCACCCAAGTGACAACTGGAGCCAGTTCCTTCAAAAGCCCACAAGATCTTCACAATAATCTACAATAATCTCCCATGGCCCTCAGGCCCTGTCCATGTGTCACCTCCCCAGAGAGACCTCCCTGATTGCCCAAGCCAGACCAGGACACCCCCACCCCCACCACCATTATCAGGACATTATCAACCCCAACATGATGTGCAGTCCTTGCTGGAAGGCAAGCCCCAGGACCCAGGCCTTCCATTCTAGAGCAGTTGCTGGGCGGTTGCTATCAGTGGGACTGTTGTTCTGCTCTGTTCTTGTCATCAGTGCGGCTGGCAGGGCTGGACAGCAAAGTCAGTCCACTAAACCCCCCTCCAGCTGCCTTTTTCCCTAAGGGCAACAGCCCCCACCCTCCACCCCCTGCTCAGGGGAATGGTGAGAAAACCACAGCAGAAGGAGGGGGTCTCGGAGCCTCTGCCCAGTGATTTCACTCAAAGGGGAAGTAGAAGACATTGGAAACTTCCAGCCCAAGCAAGGTCAAATCCAGTGCCCCTAAGAAGCCAAGACCCTTCAGGGCCAAGTCACCTGAAATTTGCCCAATCCAAACTCCTCCACAGTCGACAAGGTTGTTGGGGCCCTAGGCCCCAGCTGTTCTCGCTGGGCTCTGCCCAGCTACACACACCTCAGTGAGCCTGTCCCACTGCTCCCATATAACTGTCTGCGTACCTTGCCCGTCAGGAGCAGCCCTACGTGTCCAGATGCTCCTGGCAGTCCCCTCCTACTCTGAATTCCCTGCCAGGCACTCACCTCCTCACCCCCTCACCTATTCTACCTCCTTGCTCTCCCTCAGCTCTGCACGGGTACACTTGTGTGTACCCCACATGTCCAGCACTTGATGTAATACTCAACACTCAACAGATAGTGTTCTGAGCTCCAGTGATTTCAGGACCAAACCTACACCTCATCCAAGGGCTGCCATGCCTACTCTCCCCCTCCTGGCTACTCCAAGAGCTACAGTAGGAGACTCGAAATGGAGAGCTATTGCTGGTACTGGTGGCTCACACCTGTAATCCTATTCAGGAGGCTGAGATCTGAGGATTATTGCTCAAAGCCAGCCCAGGTAGGAATGTCTATGAGACTCTTACCTTCACTAAACTACCAAAAAAGCCAGAAGTGAAGCTGTGGCTCAAGTGGTAAAGCATTAGCTTTGAACAAAAGCAACTCAGGGACAGCACTGGGGCCCTGAGTCCAAGCCTCAGGATGGGGGAGAGGGGATGTTATCGATGAAGATGTATTATGCTGGGCTGGGAATGTGGCTTAGTGGTAGAATGTTTGCCTGGCATTCATGAAGCCCTGGGTCTGTACTACATAAACAGAAAAAGCTGAAAGTGCCACTGTGGCTCAAGTGGTAGAGTGCTAGCCTTGAGCAAAAGAAGCCCAGGACCTAAGACCAAGCCTCAGGACTGGCAAAAAAAAAAAAAAAAAAGACAAGCCAGGCACCGGTGGCTCATGTCCATAATCCTAGCTATTCAGGAGGTTGAGATCTGAGGATCATGATTCAAAGCCAGCTTGGGCAGGTAAGTCCATGAGACTCTTATCTCCAATTAGCTAGCAGAAAATCAGAAGTGGCGCTGTGGCTCAAGAGGTAGAGCGCTCCTCTTGAGCTGAAGAGCTGAGGGACAGCACCCAGACCTAGAGTTCAGGCCCCACGACCGGACCGCTCCCCCCCCAATAAAAGAAATGGTGTAACTGCCCACTGACACTTCAGAGCTTCTTGTGTATTAATTCACTCACTCCTACAGCTAGCTGCAGAGCCCATGACAGAGGCAATGCTGTGGCTGCATTCACACAGCCTCCAGGGGAAAGCACCAGGTATATCACTATCCTGCCTGTAGCACGGCTTGGTCCGTGATGGCTGTGTCATCCCCTCCTACTCCTGTGCGGCCTTCCCATTGGCTCCTGTCCCCACACAACTGTAATCCCAACGACTGAAGACAAGATCAAAAGGATCAAGGTCTGGGGTTGGCCCTGGGCAAAAATGCAAGACCATACCTGGAAAATAAGATAAAAATTAAAAGGGGTGAGGTGTGGTAGAGCTCAGGTTTAAAAGTATCTGCTCAGGAAGCACAAAGCTCTCAACTTGGAGGAGACCCCAAGTTTCCCAAAGCACAGAAGTGCTGGATTAGCCACTGACAGGACAGAAAGCACTCAGCATCTTCATGCTCAGGTTGAGGGAAGGAAGTGACCAGGGAAGAGGTCAAGAGGACAGGTCACACCAGGCCTGAGACCTGGTAAAGAAAGATTGTATGACACCAGGACTTAATGGGCTTGGGTTCAAACCCCAGCCTGGCTTCCGATAGTCTGATAAGACATGGAAAAAGATAATTCCTCCAGACCTCAATTTCTGACTCTGGAAAAAAAAAAAAAGAAAAGAAAGAGAAACAAATTGTGGATAAAGCTCCAAGCCCAGAGCCAGGTACAGTGTTAGCTCCCAAACAAAACCACTGTCTTAGCTCAGTGCCTAGGTTGCCTTATTTGTAAAATGGGTATCACACTCTGACGTCACTCACAGGGCTCTGTAAATGAAATTCTATGTATGTTTTGAGGCTTAAGTCATGTGTGAAGAAGCCTGCATGTGCCTAGCATGGGCCAAATGCCCAATAAACAGTTGCTAGCCACTCACTCTGGAAATGTGTGTGTGCCTGTTTCCTCACCTAGGACATTGGGCAGTTCACCTGTGAGGTGAGTGTTAAGTGTCAAGCCCCCAGGAAGTACTCAGGTAAGGTCAGCTGTCGGTTTAAATGGTTACGGTTTTTATTGATGTGGTGGACTCCATCAGGTGAATAGGAGCTAACAGCTGGAGAACACACTGCCTCTATGGACCCAGGGATCTGTCTCTCCAGGAATGGTCTTAGGCTTTGGGGACAGTGCGCCCTCTTGACCTCATCCCCATCCCCATCAGCTGGGTCAATCAGGGACTACAGCCAGTCCTCCGGGAAAACCAGACTCAGAGCGAAGGTTACAGGATAAGCCAAGGTCACAAACTGGCCAAGGGAGCAGGGGCACTGGTCATGTGCTTCTAGCAGCAGCCCAGAAACCACAAAAGAAACCACTTTGGGGGGATCTGACTGGCCTGAGTCCTTCAGAGCAGCCTTCCTTCTTGGGCTGGGGGTGGGGGAAGCCCCCTCCTGGCTCCTGTGGCCCATGCAGAGAGGAACAGCTGGGAAAACAGTGATCAGCCTCACGTAGGACAAGCCAACTGTTATCGCTCAACAGTTGAGCATAAACATGAAGAGCTGCTGGGCTGGTAACTGAAGACACAAACAGCCCGGATGCTGGGGATGGAGGAGCCTGTGGTGATCTGGGTGGGTGCCTGGTCCCCTTCACACCCACTGCCCACCTAGATCGGAAACAGATTCATCTCCAAACTGCTACTCTGGAAAGAGTGGACAACGCTGAAAAGCAGCCTAATCACAACCCGGATTAATTACTCAGCCTAGCTAGGCCTCTTGCTGAATCCCAAGAGGTCTCAAAATGAGAGGAATGGGACCTCGGAATCTCAACTACCTTGCCCTGAGGGAGAACTGTCCCTCCAAACACTCTTCCTGTCAAGTCTAAACAAGCAACTGGTGGGGGTGGGGGGACGGTGAGGAGAGAGGAACACAACTCCTCAAATCCAAGCCCAATGCCCTTCTCGCCTTCCTAACAGGGAGCCTAAAGCTCAGACAACTTTCAGCGACTTCTAAGACATATCTTTCCGCCTCCCGGAAGGAAGAGATGTCAAAGGCTGGCATCCATTGCCAAAAGGATATCCCACACCTCCAAGTCAATAATCTGAGAGGGTTCTAGAAGGAGCCCAGGGCAGTCCAGGCCTAGGGTTCAAAGCAGCCTAGTAACCACCCAAATTAAGGGTGAGCTCCGTGTAAACGCCCACCGACACACATTAAACTACAGGAAACAGAAGTGCCCCACACCACTCGGCAGCACGGAGCCCCCAAGTACATCCCTAACGCCCATCGGTGCCGGTCCTGATCTCCCCACCCGTCAGTGCCCCGTCCTTCAGAGATTAAAAACATCCCTGCGCCCCCCTCGCAAAGCGGCGCTGGGTCCTAAGGATGCCCCCCGAGTCTTGTTGGTATAATCCAGACGGCCCCCTTCATGGCCACCCGTGGTATAGGCCACGCTCCAGACACCCCCCCATCCCTCTAAAAAAGCACTGTAGGAACGACGTGGTGGGCCCCTCCGAGGTTCCGTCCTCGCATACTAGGCATGAGATCCCCCCCCCCCCCCGCACACACACACCTAGCCCGCCCACGTTATTAGGGTCGGTGTCCCTAGACCCTCACACACTAGGAGCTCCCCCCCCGCGGCCGTCCGGTGGTACGGCCCGCCGCCCCCGTCCCCGTCCTCTTTGGGCTAGTCCCACCGCCCCCGCGCAGCCACCCCCATTCAGTTCCGGAAAAGGGGGGGGGAGAGGGAAAGAGGCTCGGGACTGTGGTCCCCTCCCGGCGGGCACGGGTGGTACGGCCCAGCGCGGCACCGCGGGGGGCCCGGACGCGACCATCGCGGGGGAGGGGGAGACGCTGAGGGACCCGCGCTGGCGCACTCACCTGTCACCGGCGGCCGCCCAGCCTCTCCGGCGGGGCTCTACCCCCGCCCATCGCCACGCAGCGCTGGCTCCAGCTCCTGGTGTTTCCTGGTGACTGCAGCCGGCCGGCAGTGAAAGCGGCGACGCCTCCTCCGAGCCAGACCCAACGGCTCGCGCGGCGCGGCCCCCCCGCCCTCTCCCCCCAGCCCCCGCTCACCGCCCCCTCCCAAGGAAATACCGCCTCCCGCCGTCAACAGGAACTGACGTACAAAGAGCGAGGACTGGGCTCGGAGAGCACCAGTGCGCAGGCGCAAGGAGTGGAGCGCGGGCGGGCTCCCAGTAAGGCGCCTGCGTGGATGAGGCAATGTTAGTTTGCGTGGGGAACCTCGCTCAGGCGCAGGACTGAAAGTAGAGTATTGCGCAGGCGTGATAAAATTCCGGCGCAGGCGCGGTAGAACCCCATTGCACAGACTTTCCCTGGAGGCCTCGGGTTGTGATTATTTCCCAGCAGCCCTTGGTTCTTATTTACTCACGCTTTGATCTTGTTTTACTCTGCTCTCATTGGTGCTTTGGTTTCCCCCTTTCTTAAAGAGCCGGAGCGGGAGTTGGGAAGGGCGCGTGTGTGTGTGTGTGTGTGTGTGTGTGTGTGTGTGTGTGTGTGTGTGTGTGTGTGTGTGTGTGTGTGTGTGTGTGTGTGTGTGTGTGTGTGTGTGTGTGTGTGTGTGTGTGTGTGTGTGTGTGTGAAGGGCGTGTATGTGTGTGTGTGTCTCCTGGGCTTCTGTGTGTGTGTGCGCGCGATGTGCGCACGTTTGAACTCAGGGCTTAGGTCCTCCCTTGTGCTTTTTTGCTCAAGGCTAGCGCTCTACCACTTGAACTATTTCCAGCTTTATGCTGGTTAAGTGGAGATAGGAGTCTCACACCAACTTTCCTGCACAGGCTGGCATCAAACCGCGATCTTTAGATCTCAGCCAACTTAGTAGCTAGGATGACAGGGGTTAGCCACCAGTGCCGGGCTGACAGGGGTTTCTTTTTCAGTGTGGCGGCCTGTCTTAAGCTTAGGCTCTGAAGCCACACTATTCTCAGATTTGAGTTTCATCCTTATGGATGACCATGAACCCACTTTCTGAACCTCAGTATACGTATCTGTAAATTAGAAACCGTGAACGATGTCTTGGAAACAGAAGGACGTTTTATCAGAACAACAGTCTACGAGTCCAAAATGCGAATGTGACAGGTCACTGGAGGGCAGAGGCAGCTGAGAAAAAGCCACTTCCTTACACACCACCTGTCCCAATTATACACCACCTGTCCCAATCATCCTGTCCTTCAGGGACACTAGCCCGAAACTGTTCAAACTCGCAAAACAAGTTATGTGCTAAAATTTCCTGCTGACCCCGGCCACATAAACCCTGCTACAACCAGACTCTGGGTGACCTTTCTAATACCGACTAGGAAGCCCCGGAGCGTACTCCAATAAACTTTCCTTTTCTTCACATTTACCTCCTCCTGCGTGTTCTTTCCTTGCCTAAAACCTTACAGAATGCCAAGAGAATCTGCAGCAACTTGGGCCCACAGATGCTTTAGTAATGATTTCCTTCGCAGCCAGGTGCTTGTGTCTCAGGCCTGTCATCCCAGCGACTCAGGAGGCTGAGATCTGAGGATCACAGTTCAAAGCCAGCCCAGGCAGGAAAGAAAGTCCTTGAGACTCCATAATTAATCACCAGAACACCGGAAGTGGCACTGTAGCTAAAAACATGGTAAGAGCACTAGCCTTGAGCAAGAGCTTAGGGACATCACTCAGGCCTTGAGTTCAAGCCCCATGACCAACCTCCCCATCCCCCCCCAAAAGAAAATAATTGCCGTCCCTCACAAAAAGCTTTAGAAGCCTGAAGGGCATGGAACATACTTGTAATCCCAGCACTAGGGAGGGGAGAAAGGAGGATTGTGAGTTCAATGCCAGCCTGAGCCATGTAGCAAGACCCTGTCTCAAAAAAAATCAAAAGAAAGGAAAAAAAGCTTTACAGAGATTCTGGCTGACTCATGTGTTAACTAGGGTTCTAGACAGCTGTGCAGCATCTGGCTTCCAGTCCCTTTCTTTTTCTTCACAGGTTGGGAGGTGACTGCTACCTTCTAAACTTAGGATTACAGTATGCTAGGAAGCTTGGCAAATACATACTGGGGAGAAAAATGACTGGTTAAGAGTTGAATCCTGCTGGGTGCCGGTGGCTCACACCTGTAACCCTAGCTACTCAGGAGACTGAGAGCTGATGATCATGGTTCAAAGCCAGCCGGGCAGAGAACATCCCCATGATGTTCTCTTTTCTCCAGAGGACCACCAGAAAACCAGAAATGTAGCTGTGTCTCAGTGGTAGATGAGCACAAAAGCTCAGGGACAAAGCCCAAGCCCTATGTTCAAGCCCAAGACTAACAAGTTCTCAGGTTCTTGGCAAGTCCTGCTCAAGGATAGGCCTTAGTTTTCCCCAAAGTAAACTATTCAATGCTGAAAACAGTCTTTAATACACTGCCCTATGTTGATAAGTAAGGCACAACTCTGTACTCCTAATTTATAGTCTTTCCACATCAAACAGTATTGATAACTCTGCCCAGTGTCTACTTTCACATGCCTAACCATTTTAGAGTATTGTTTGGTGACAAATCTGTTTCCCTGGGCACAAAGAGTCCTTTGAGGAAGGAGACCAGGACTCAAGTCATCACTGAGTATCCAGCCCTGCCCCAAAAAGATCCTACACAGAGTGGGGATTGTTGAGGAATATTTAAGCATTTCCCCCTTTGAAGCTGGGCAAAAAAGTTAGCAAGACCTCATCTCCATCAACAAACCAGGCATGGTGGCTCACACTTAATAGCTAGCTACTGGGAAGGCCCCAGAACCCTCTTGGATTACTGTACTTGAAGTTCTTTCCCTCCAAGGAAGAAGAGAAACATCTTTGGCTCCCTGGCAAGAAGAGGAAGAGTATGGAGGTTGGATTTGAAAAGCTGTACCCCCAGAGTTGCTTGTTCAGATTTGGGAGGAAGGAGTTTGGAGGGAAGCTCTCTCTCAGAACAAGATAGCCGAGACTCTCTCATTTGGAGATCTCTTGGGATTCAGAAAGAGATCTAGATTGGAATAGTTAGACTTGTGGTTGAACTGCTTTGCAACATCGCCCACTCTTTACAGAGAAGCAGTTAAAGAGATCTGTCCCTGCCCGAAGCAACTTTTAACAAGGTTGTGAACATAGACCCTGCACTGTGTGGGATACATAATGAAGGTAGGATATTATTTTATTTGTTCAATCTTTCGTTAGTAGACAAGTTCAGGCCTGTAATGAAGATCAGATCAAGACGGAGCTTTAACCTTATCAAAGTCACATTCTTAAAACATAGTGTCCATTTCAAGAAAAAAAAATGAGATATTTAAACCACAATTTCACAGCTACCTAATGGGGCAAGGTCTTAACTCTATTCATGATCTTGCCACAAGATGGAGCCACATGAGCTGGCCATACAGCTGGAACTCAGCTGTCTCTTCAATTTCTGAGCAATTTGGAGGATATTTGTGCTGTTACATTAACAAGCTTTTATGTCACCTTAATGCCACAAATGAATCAGATGTAGTGACACTAGCCCATAATCCCAGCATTCAAGAGTCTGAGATTGAAAGACAATGAGTTCAAGATCAGCTTGGTGCTACACAGTGAAACTCCAGGATCAAAACAAAAACAGAAAAACACATGATTTTCAACTGGATTTTCAGTGAAGCCTCAGGGGCAGTAACAATCAGGAACAATTATTAGGACAACTGAAACAAATTGCAACATGAGTTGTAGATTGTTTCCATTTTAAATTTCTTGCTTTTCTTCAACTCCAAATGGTTGTACTGAGATTTACAATGTAACATGTCCATTCATGTCTCCAATGCTTCCTTGTTGTTTTTTTTTTTTCTGCAGTGCTTGGAGATCAAATCCAAGGCCTCATGCATTCTAAGGGCAACCCAATTTGCATCCCCTTTTCTTTTTGTGTCAGTCCTACAGCTTGAACTCATGGCCTGAGCACTGCCCTTGAGTGTGTGTGTGTGTGTGTGTGTGTGTGTGTGTGTGTGTGTGTGTGTGTGTGTGTGTGTGTGTGTGTGTGTGTGTGTGTGTGTGTGTGTGTGTGTGTGTGTCAGTCATTGGAGATAAAAGTCTCAAGGACTTTCCTTCTTGGGCTAGCTTTGAACTGAGATCCTTAGATCTCAGACTCCTGAGTAGCTATGATGATAGGTTTGCCCAGGGTTAGCCTCAGAGTGTAGTTTTCTCACTTTCCACCTCCCCAATAGCTGGAATTATAGGGATAGGTCACCATGCCAGCCTCGATTCTTGATTTTGATAGTTATACTGTACTTATGAAAGAGATGCTCTTGTCTTTAGGGCTGCACACTGAAGTACTCTAAGGCAAAGGGGGCACGAAGTTCTCCAAGTGAACTCTGAGATGTGCCAAAAAAAACCAATGTACACATAAGCAGGATGGACAGGTATGTCCCCTGGAGGGGGGGGAAGCAGGGGTTAGGCGCATGGTGGAATAAGTTATAAACAAGTAGCAAGCTGAGTAAAGAGCATACTGAATCTCTGGTGCTGCTTCTCTCACTTTTCTAAGTTTACCTGCACTTTAAAATTAAGTTTTAAAAAAAGTGATTTTTTTGTACTCCAATTTTTTTTCCTGCCAGGTCTGGGTCTGAACTCTAGGACTGAACACTGTCTCTAAGGTTTTCTTGCTCAAGGTAGTGCTCTGCCACTTGAGCCATACCTCCATTTTCAGCCTTTTGGTGGTTCTTTGGATTGAAGAATCTCATGGACTTTCCTGTGCAGGCTGGCTTTGAACCTTTGAACTAGGATTACAGGCGTGAGCCATGAACACTTAGCCTGATTTTTTTTTTTGGGGGGGGGGTCCGGTCGTGGGGCCTGAACTCTGGGCCTGGGTGCTGTCCCTCAGCTCTTCAGCTCAAGGCTAACGCTCTACCACTTGAGCCACAGCGCCACTTCCGGCTTTTTTCTTTATGTGTTGCTGAGGAATCGAACCTAGGGCCTCAGGCATGCAAGGCAAGCGCTCTGCCACTGAGCCACCTTCCCAGCCCCTTAGCCTGATTATTTATTTATTTATCTATCTATATCTTTCTGGTGCTGGTGCTAGGGCTTGAACTCAGGGCCTGGGCACTGTCCCTGAGCTTCCTTTGTTCAAGGCTAGCACTCTACCACTTGAGCCACAGCACCACTGCCAGCTTTTTCTGAGTAGTCTTTTAGAGGTAAGAGTCTCCTCATGCACTTCCCTGCCCAGGCTGGCTTTGAACCTCAGTCCTCAGATCTCAACCTCCTAAGTAGCTAGGATTATAGACATGCCTAGCCTGATTTTTTTTTTTTTTTTGAGGTAGTTGGATTTGAACTTAGAGTCTTTCAGGCAGGTGCTCTGCCACTTGAGACATGTTCTCAGGCTTTTAGACTTTAGTTACTTTTCAAATAGGATCCCTGGCTTATGCCTGGGCCACCCTGAACTGGGATGACAGGCAGGCACCACCACACCCAGCTTTTTTATTGGTTGAGATGGGAGCTCTCAAACACTGGACATAGAGCCATCCCAGGCCGTCAGAGCTTCAGTCCACCAGCCTAACCTGAAAGAACTGAAGGCAGGCTTGTACTTGTAGGCCAGCCTTCTTCATGCTCTTTGTCCCCCTGCCCAAGGCCTTTGTCCCAGCCCTCCCTGTGCCAGCATATTCTGGACTTGTGTCACCTCCTCTGAGCCTTTTCCCACCTCACCCCTGCAGTGCCCTAGCCAGTTTCTATGGACCACATCCTCACAGACACCCTCTCCCTCACTAAAGAGGACAGAGTTCCAACCGGGGCGGGGGGGGGGGGGGGGGGGACCCTGGCCTGCCCTGCCCATGGCAGTCTCTAGGACAGAAGTGTCACAGAAGTGTGGCTGCTGAGAGCAAGGAGTGAGAGTGGACCCATCAGTGCTCACAAATGGAGCCCAGGTAGGAACAACAGGCAGAGTGACAGAAACAGGATGAGAGGTGGCAGAGTGACAGCTCTGTTTGTAGGGGGAGGAGGTGGCTTAACAGAATGGAGATGGGACCTGAGTGTGTGCAGCAGGAACTCAGCTTTTCGGGATTGAGCCCCGTCACTTGGCCAGTGACACCCCCCGCCCCGCCCCTGCAACCCCAGTACTGTGTTGGTGTGAAAACCTGACCTGCCTCTCACCCCAAGGAGGGGAGGGAAACAGATGGGAAGTCACAAAAAATATATTAAAACGCCATTGTCTTCTCTCTCCGATCAGTCTCCCCTGTGATACCCCCTTGCCCACCAGTCCCGGGCAAGGCTTTTGAGAGGAAAACACACCCAGGTACCCCACAGCAGCCCAGGGACAGCTAAGAGTCTCGACAGGCTCAACGCCAGCGTCGGCGAGGGGGTCGCTGAGAGGCCGGAGGCGCAGGAGGGTCGGGCAGGATGCAGCGGAGAGTCGGGCCTTGCCACCGGGACAGAAAACAGAAGAGAAATGAAAGAGTGAAGAGAGGAAGGGAGGCTAGAGTGGCTGGGGGGGAGGGGTAAGGGAAGTAAGTGTGTGGGGGGGATATGAGGGGACCTTAGGGTGAAGTCTCTGTGGACAAGGAATAGGGAGAGGGAGTTTGGGGCAGCTGAGAGGGGAGGGCGCTAGGGAGAGGTAGAGAAGCAGGGTCTTGCCAAGGCCATGGGGGAGGGCAGAGGACAGGAAAGAAGGGGCCATCCCAGAGCAGGTGAGGTCCAGCCACAGTGACTAACCCAGAGCAGAGGGCTCAGCCCAGAAGGGCCACTCGACAGCCATGTTGTCCAGAATCAGCAGGAGGAGGGACCAGGGAGCCCGCCCCCCTCTCCCACCCTCCACGTGGGCTAGAAGGTCCTGTGGCCCAGTCTTTTGAACACGCTCACGGTGCCTGTGTGATCCATCTGGGCACCAAGGCCCTCGCTGGAACTGCTTCCCCGGGGCCCCACCGGAGTCCTCTTAATGGTGACCTTCACCTTGGCTGATGACTTACTCTTGGTGCTGGTGACTTGGCTGTCCTGGGCCTCGGGCACTGGGGCGGCCTTGCCCAGTCTGTGGATGATGCTCACTTTGGCCAGGGACTCCGACTTCTTCTCGAGCCTGGGAGGTGAGGAGAGCGCTAGGCGCCGCAGCGTTGGGGCAGTGGGTACTGTTGCCTTGGAGCTTGTGGCCTTGGCTTTGACCGGCAGGACTGGCTGGGGACTGGTCTTCACTGGGCCCCGCCCCAGCTTCTTCAGGACCCCAGCATACTGCAAGACAGAGCTGCTGCTGTCATTGTCGCTGTCCCAGGCCAGATCGTCATCCATCTCTGGGGTGGCCCCCAAGCGGCTGAAAACTCCTGTGGGCTGACATCAGAGAGGCCCAAGTCACTCAACCTACCACCTCCTCCTCCACACAGGGGGCAAGTGGAGGGGGAACAGCCATGGGTGACAACTGAGACAGTGGTGAGGACCGTGATGGGGGACTCAGGGAGCTGGCCTGGCAGCAAGGAAGGTTCCCTGACAAAGAGCACAGCTACTGAGCTCTGAGAGCCAGAGGAAGTGGGCTCGTGTGGGCATGGGGGACAGCAGGTGCCACGCAGAGGGAAGACAGTGGCCAGGTCTGTAGGACAGCACAGAGACAAAGATGCCTTCGGTCATCTGGTGAGCCTGACTCTGCACCCTGTCCTAGGTTGGGCAGGCTGGAGACCTAGAGATGGCCAGGACGGCCTTAGCCTGCCCTCATGGGCTTACAGTCCAGTAGGGAGTCAGGCATGGAACCAGACACGACACCACCAGTGCTTCTGTCGGACAGCGGTGTATTCTTCAAGGAGTGTGAACAGAGAGAGATACGAGGGTGGGGGACAGGGAAGAAAGGGACGGCCAGGCCCTCCAGGGGAATCAGACTTAATGAACACTCACTACTCACGAGGACACAGCCCATCCCCTGAGTGCTTCTACATGGCTGCCATGTCACTGTGGGAGGCGGGACAGAGGCAGAGCGTGCGCTGGTGATTGGCAGGAAGGAAATGTTCTATAGAGTCCCTCCAAGGTAGCATCTAAAGTGCACTTACCACCCCCACGATGCCCCCTCTCACATGTACCTGCCTGATCTGAGGAAATAGGCATAAGGGCTTAAGTGCCTGGCCATGGTCACCCAGACAGCCAGTGGGCTCGGGGGCCCCAGCGAGAAGTGTGAATTTCATGGTAGGCACAGAAAAGCCTTGGGTCTCTGAGGGGGAAGAGGACAGCTGTCCACTACAGCACATGCTCCTGCAGTGGTGGCAGCTGTGGGGACTGATCAGGAGGTCACCGCTCTCTCCAAGGAGGGAGGGTGGTGGAGGAGCTGGACATGGAATCCTCAGACTCAGGAATTGGTGTGGGAAGGTGGGCACCCTGAGCTGGGCCCCAGGAAAGGGGCAGCGGCAGGGAGGAAACCTAGTAGTGATCAGAGAGCCAGGAAAGCCACCAGAGCAATGAGGAGAAGTGGGGCTGGGAGATGGGCCAGGGCAGGTGCAGGGAGAGGGCAGAGATGTCCAGGGCAGTCGCTTCTCCATGCCCCACTCACCTTACTCCCTGTGGTCGTGTCTGCCTTGGTCTCAGCGCCAAGGCGGTCAAACACAGATGTCCTATGGAGACCTGGGAAGAGAATGAAACTATCAGGGCGCACTGTGAGCCCTTCTTGGGGTCCCGGGTGCAGATACTAAGGGATGGCACAGCTGGCACCGACACCGGTCACTCAGCCCCAGCAGGGATGGTCAAGTTTTGCCTCCTCACTGGCCAATGTCAAATGCCAAAGATCAACTCAAATTGACACTGAAAATTCCCTGTACCCTAGTACAAGTTCATGAAATGGGGGTGGGGGTTCTTAATCCTACTCCTTTTTTTTTTTTTTTGGTCCGTCGTGGGGCTTTTTTTAACTCTGGGCCTGGGCCCTATCTCTGAGCTCTTCAGCTCAAGGCAGTGCTCTACCACTTGAGCCAAGCACCACTTCCGCTTTTTCTGTTTATGTGGTGTTGAGGAATTGAACCCAGGGCCTCATGCATGGGAGTCAAGCACTCTACCGCTGAGCCATCGTCCCAGCCCCTCCTACTCCTCCTACAGCCTCTGATCATGAGTGCTTTCCCTAAGTAAAACACAAAGCTTGCTGGGAACTGGTGGCTTATGCCTGTGATCCTAACTAACTACTCTTCAGGCTGAGAACAGGTGGATCATAGTTCAAAGCTCACCCAGGCAATAAAGTCCAAGAAACGCCATCTCCACATAACCAGCAAAAAGCTAGAGGTATGGCTCAGGGAGTAGAGACGGCTATGAGCAAGTGACAGGCCTTGACTTTAAGCCCCAGAACTGGCATAAAAATGAAAGCCTCCCAGACTCCATGCCCCGCCCTCAGGAACGAGGGGTGCAGGAGCCATCTGCAATGTCAGCCAGCGTGCCCTGGGCATGCGCACAATGCCATGTGCACCCCAGGCCAGTACCTTTGGCGGCCTGCTGCTGCTCCAGGATCTTGCGGGTGCGGGGTGTGGTGCCTTTGGGCATGTTGATGATGTACTTCCCCTCCATCTCCGCAGTGACCCGGCGCCTCTTGGCAGGAATAGCCAGGCTCTCGTCCTCCCTGCGGGCCAGAGCTGCGGTGGGGAGACACGGACAGGGTCAGCACCCACCAGGATAGGCCACTCTCCTGGCACTGGCAGAGGGCACACTGCTGCCCTTCATCTCTACCCGTGCCTGACCGGAACCCCTTATCCTACAGCCCTGACATAGCCAGGAGCTCCCAGGCCTGGATGAGGTCACAGGAAGCTCTGGGGATCTCAGGCTCTCTGTGGCCCACCAGGGTCCAGCCTAATCTCTTTACACAAGGAACCCACTGGATAGTGGGAAGGTTCTAGAACACCACAAGTACCACTTTCACAGCTACACTTTTTTTTCTTCTTTCTCTCCCATTCTCTCTTTTTTAAATGCTCACTTTTTTTTATTTATTTATTTTTTAATGCTCACTTTTTAACAAGTAATCAAGCTGAATAATTTCCATTTGGAAATTACAGTGGTTGGCATGTAACTGGCAAAGCACTTGCCTAGCAAGTGCAACATCCTGGGTTTATTCCCCCTACCAGAAAAAAGAAAAAAAAAAAAAAGAGACTATCCAGGGTGAAAAAGTAAATTATAAATTGTGCTTTTTTTACTAGACTCCCCTGCCCCAGCCTACTTAATAGCTGCTGCCAGGCAGAAGGGTGCCCTTTTCTTTTCTTTGTAATAGCAAAGGGCTTGCTTGTTTTTCAGCCCAGTCTGTCCTTGAACTAACTGCGATCCCAGGCTAGCCTGGGACATTTCAGATTCAAGGGCTGGGATTACAGACTTGGCCTACCACATCTGGTTTTACACTTCAATTAAACCAGCCGGGCACAGTGGCTCACTCCTATTATCCTAGTTACTCAGGAGGAGACCTAGGGCACTACTTGTGGAAGCCAGCAAGGGCAGAAAATTTGTTGTAATTCCATCTCCAATTAAGTAGCAAAATGGCAGACTGGAGGCATGACTCAAGTGGTAGAATGCCAGTTTTGAGCAAGGAAGCTTGAGCAAGAGATTCTGAGTTCAAACTCAGATATTGGCACACACACAAAAATTCCAGGATGGGCATCAGTGATTCACACTTATAATCCTATTCAGGAGGCTGAGATCTGAGGATCACATTCAAAGCCAGTCCAGCAGAAAAGTCTGAGACTCTTATTTTTTTGTCAGTCATGGGGCCTGAACCACCAGGAAGGGGAGGCTCCCAGGGTGGAGATGATGGCCCAATTCAGAGGCAATTCAGGCCCACATACTCCACACACCTAGGGTATGGGGAACACGACCCCCACCATCAAAACCTTTGCATCTATATTCTCCAGCTCCTCCCCCACAGCCTGCCTCCTCACCGGCAGCCTTGGCACCCTTCGCAGCCATCTTGTTGGACACAGTGACAGAGATCTTGGAGGTGCTGGTGTCTGGCCGCCTGGGGGGAGTGCTGGGCGGGGAGTCTCGGTTCAGGCTGTTGGCGATCATTCGGGAGGCAGCTGCAGGGAAGGACAGCAATGCTCTGATTGGGTGTGCTCCCAGGAGGAAGAACTGGAACTTGGGGTCAGTGAGCATGGGGCTGCATGGAGTGTCCTATGTCTGAAAAGCCATTCACCATAGTGGAATCCTTTCCTGGGGCTGTGCTATGGATGCTGTGGAAATGAGCCCTGATTGGCTCCATTTCCCCACATCCATACCTTTGGGTCGCTCCAGCCCACACAGATGGAGCTCAGCCACATAACTTCTCTTGACAATTAAAAAAGAACAAATCTATGCAAGGGGCTTTAAGCACTGGGGCCTGCTGTTACGGAGACCACTGCAGTGGGCACATGCCTGGGCTAGCCTGCTGTGCAACAAGTAGCACTGGCCAAGTCACCTCTGTAGGCCCAAATAACAAAGTTACCAGACCTGTGAATGGAGCCATCACTGATCATCCAACCTTAATTCAGCTGCCATGGGACCACTGGGATCCATGAGATCCCAGAGATCTCAGAGCTGGCTCTGAGCCCAAATAACCAGCCAACCCATAAAATCATAAGGAATAAATGTCTGTGTTTATAACCACAGTTTTGCCAGGCATAGTGGTGAGCACCTGTAGTACCAGCTACTGAGGAGTCTGAAGTAGGAGGGTCATTTGCGGTTAAGAGTTTAAGACCAGCCTGGGCTACACAACAAAATACCCCATCTCGAAAAATGATTTTTAAAAAAGCTAGGTGCTAGTGACTCACACCTATAATCCTAGCTATTCAGGAGGTTGAGATCTGAGAATAGAGGTTTGAAGCCAGCCTGGGCAAGGAAGTCCATGAGACTCTTCTTATCTTCAATGAACCACCAAAAAAGTCAGAAGTGGAGCTGTGGCTCAAGTGGCAGAACACCAGCCTTGAGCAAAAAAGCTCAGGGACAGATCCTGAGTTCAAGCCCCAGAACTGGCACAAAAACAAGCACATGGCCAGGCGCTGGTCGCTCACACCTGTAATCCTAGCTACTCAGGAGGCTGAGATCTGAGGATCACAGTTCAAAGCCAGCCCAAAGCCAGCCCGGGCAGGAAAGACTGTGAGACTCTTATCTCCAATAAACCACTACTGTGGCTCAAGTGGTAGAGCGCTAGCCTTGAGCTGAAGAGCTCAGGGACAGCCCCCAGGCCAAGTTCAAGCCCCACGACCCCCCCAAAAAAAAAAAAAAACACACATGGATTGGGAGTGAGCGCAAAACCCTGAGTTCAATCTTCAGTACAGAAACAGACAGACAGACAGATGACAGCCAATGGCTACTTGCTGCCCAGTCTACTGTCTCCCTGGGAAGGAGGGCCTCAGGTGGCTTTGTTTCTACCTGTGCAAACCACAGGATGGGACAAACAAAAGTGCCTTCCCTGTTCCTGCCAGGGCCGTGAAGGAGGCGGCTCTGGACATACCACACTCACCGCTAGAGGAGGCACGGCGAAGCTCGCCTGACAGGGAGCTGGGATTGCAGGGCACCGACTCCGTGGCAGCTTTGCATATGTCCTATGAAAAATAGGAATAGGGTCAGCCAGAGGAATGGGGACTGGAGATCTGGGCAGCAGTTGGAGGGTCAGAAACGCCAGCATTGACCCATTTTGTTTTTTGGAGATGAGATCGGAGGTCGCAGTGAATAGCCCAGCCTAACCTCAAACTTGCTATGCAGCCGGGCTGGCCTCCACCTCCTGAGGGCAGGGATTACAGGCATGAACCATCTTGCTCCTGACCAGAGGAAAGTATCACGTACCCAGAAACAAAGGGATGGTCCCTGAAATATCTGAGCAGAACTTTAAAACTGTCAAGGGGCAGGGCAATGGTGGTTCATCCTTATAATCCTAACTGAGATCTCAGGAGGCTGAGATCTGAGGATCATGGTTTGAAGCCAGCCTGCACAGGAGAGTGCAAGAGATTAATTTTGTGAGAGTGCAAGAGTGTTGTTGGTGGTCTTAGGGCTTGAACTCAGGGCCTGGGCACTATGCCTGAGCTCTTTTGCTCAAGGCCAGCACTCTACCACTTTGAGCCACAGCTCCACTTCCAGTTTTCTGGTGGTTCATTGGAGATAAGAGTCTCATGGAATTCCCTGCCAGGGCTGGCTTTGAACTGCAATCCTCAGATCTCAGCCTCCTGAGAAGTTAGGATTACAGGCATGAGCCACCAGTGCCCAGCTCCATGGGACTCTTATCTCCAATTAACCACCAGAAAAGTAGAAGTAGAGCTATGGCTCAAAGTAGTAGAGTGTTAGCCTTGAGCACAAAAGCTCAGGGACAGTGCCCAGGCCATTGCGGGGGAGGAGGGGGCATGTGGGGAACAACAACAACAACAAAAAACTGTCAAGGCAGCCAGTGGCAGAGAGCCCTGCCCAGCAATCTCAAAGCCCTAGGTTTGGTCTCCATCCCTATAATCAAAATGGTCAAGACTATTAAAACAAGGAAAGGACAATGAAAATAGACTTTGAATCATGGTTCAAAGCCAGCCCAGGCAAGGAAAATCTGTGCCTCTTATCTCCAATTAACTACCAAAAAAGCTGGAAGTGGAACTGTGGCTCAAGTGATAGAGAGCCAGCCTTGAGTGAAAAAGTTCATGGATAGCACTCAGGCCTTGAGTTCAAGCTCCAGGAAAACACACACACACACACACACACACACACACACACACACACACACACACACACACACACACACACACACACACACACACATGAGTTCAAGCTCCAGGAAAACACACACACACACACACACACACACACACACACACACACACACACACACACACACACACACACACACACACACACACACACACACACACACACACACACACACACACACACACACACACACACACACACACACACACACACACACACACCCCCAAGTATAAAAGTTTAAAGAACAAACAGGGGGCCGGGAAAGGAGTTTGTTGGTAGAGCACTTGCTCAGCATGTAGGAGGCCCTGAGTTCTAGCCCCAGCATGCTTACCACAAAAAATTAAAAACAAGGGGCTGGGAAGGTGGCTTAGTGGTAGAGTGCTTGCCTTGCATGCATGAGGCCCTGGGTTCGATTCCTCAGAACCACATAAGCAGAAAAAGCCAGAAGTGGCACTGTGGCTCAAGTGGTAGAGTGCTATCCTTCAGCTGATTCAGCTGAAAAGCTGAGGGACAGCACCCAGGCCCAGAGTTCAGGCCCCATGACAAAAAAAAATAAAATAAAATAAAATAAAAAATAAAAACAAAAAGCTTACAGAAAAAAAGAATGTTTGGCACATTGCCCTTTCCACTGAGCTAATATCCCTCTTTGAGGAAGCATTACTGAGGAATCCTGTCCATAGGATGGACAGCTCAAGGCCTGAGCCTGAGCTAGAAGAAGCTACTAGAAGGAATCAGAAACCGTATAGGGATAAAGCAGGGTCCTGAGAGCTCAGCTCTGCAGCAAGTCTCTTGCTGGGACCAGCGGAGTCCTAAGGGATCAAGGAGTTCGTGTGTGCAACGGATAGAGATAGCACCCCATACCTCGCAGGTACTCAGTAAGGACCTCCCTCCAGGCCACATGATCTCTGGTAAAGACACCAGCACCTGATGCAGGGTGTGCAGCCTATTCAGAGGTGTGGGGAGGTGGGTCACTATGACAAGTGGAGAAGCCATACTAGAAGGGCCAGGATGTTACCCCAGTCCCACAGCACAAACTCCTGCCTGGAGACAGAGAAGGCCAGGGAGGCAGGTGACAATCAGAATGAGGAAAATAAGAGTCAGCAACGATCATAATTACAGAGAACGTTTCTTGAGGCCAGATTCTAGCAGTTGCCTGTGCCTGTCCACTTAATACTCAAAAACACCTTTTACAATAGACATGCTCTCTGAACAGAGAAAATAAGCCACAGAGGTGAGGTGACATGCCTGTGGCACACAGAAAACCGCTGACCGGCCTTGGCATGCAGGCTGACCTGCCTTTGCCACCAGGTCTCTGGCTGGCTCTGCAGCAGCACACCCACCTGGCGGTGCACCACCTTGGCATGCTTGAGGATGGCGATGATGTCCCCTACAACGGTCACGCCCAGCTCGTTCATGATCTCCTTGTTGAGGTCCAGCAGCATGCTCTTCTGGATCCTGCATGGAAGGGGAAGGTGGACGGGCCAGCTCCGCCTCCCCCACCCAAGCTCACTTGTCCCTTCATCTGCCTCACCTGTTATCCACAAACATCACAGCGTAATTCACAGCAGGGCCCGGGGGAATGCCGGCTTCTTTAAAAAACTGGATCCACTCAGAAGTGGCTTCAGGGTAGACAGGACAGAGTGCAGTTATTCTCACCATCATCTTTTTTTTTTTAATATTTTTTATTTTAAAAATACTGTACAGAGGGGCTACAGTTACACAAGTAAGGTAATGAGTACATTTCCTATCGAGCATTGTTACCTCCTCCTTTGTTTTACCCTTAATAGCCCTTTCCTCCCCACCTCCCCAACTCCTCCCCCAACCAAGTTCTAAAGTTTGTTTTCAACATAGTGTCTTGTACATCTCATTGTTACAGTAGGTCAGCCTTATCCTTATTTCAGCATTTTGTTAGTTCTTTTCCCCTCCCCAAATTAGAAAAAAGTATATACAAGATGCAGGGCACTGGAATCAAATACAGTGAAAACAGGGGTTATACCGTGGGAGAAGAACATACAAAAGAAGCAAAAAAAAAAAAAAAAAAAAATCACATAGTACATCATAAATATGTTAAAAATAGCAAGAAAGAAAAAAACCACTTGTGTCCCTATCTTAGGGTTCATTTCGCTTAACATCATCTTATATGGTTATATATACATAACTTTTGAACTTTTCTGCTTGTCCTAGACATATACGAGTTATTGCAAATAAGGGAAACCATGGGACCCATGTTTCTTTGGGCCTGGCTTACTTCACTTAATATATTTTTTTCCAAGTCTTTCCATTTCCTAACAAATGGGGTAATGTCATTCTTTCTAATGGAGGCGTAGAATTCCAGCATATAGATATATCACATTTTCCTGATCCATTCATCTACTGAGGGGCATCTGGGTTGGTTCCATATTTAAGCTATGGTAAATAATGCTGCGATAAACATAGTTGTGCTGGTAGCTTTGGTATACCCTTGTTTGTGATCGTTTGGGTAAATGCCCAAAAGTGGGAACCATCATCTTTTACAGCAACAAAACTGCAATAGCTGCAGGCTTGCACACTTTGCACACAATGGACCACCTAGGAGTCAAGCAGCATTGCCTCCCAAGTAGCTGGGGTTACAGGAATTGCACTACCATGCCCAGCTTATACTATTTTAGCGTATTAGAAATCTGTATTACTTATAAGACAACTGAGGTACAGAGTAGAGCACAAGACATGAGGGATCAGCTACTGCATGGGTGGCATAGAAGGCTCAGGGGCAGATGTGTGGGCCACATCTCTCCCAAGATTTTGGACAGCCAGCCAAAGCTCATCTTTGAGGACATGCATAGGACCAGAGCAGATGAGTAACTTCTGTCCTGAGGATCTCCTTCATCAGCCCTAAAGAAAGAATCCCAGCAGGGTGCTGGTGGCTCATGCCTGTAATCCTAGCTACTCAGGAGGCTGAGATCTGAGGATCATGGTTCAAAGCCAGCCCGGGCAAGGAAAGTCTGAGAGACTCTTATCTCCAATAAACCACTAGAAAACCAGAAGTGGTACTGTGACTCAAGCACAAGTGGTAGAGTGCTAGCCTTGAGCTTAAGAGCTGAGGGATAGCGCCCAGGCCCAGAGTTCAAGCCCCACAACCGACCAAAAAAAAAAAAAAAATCCCAGCTCCCCCTTTTTTCTTTTCTTTTTTCTTTGGAGGAGGCAAAAAAAGGGGGAGTGGTAATTGCTTTTATATATATACCAGTACTGGGCCTTAAACACAGGCCCTGGGCACTGCCTCTTAGCTGGTAGACTGTTACTCTACTACTTGAGCCACAGCTTCATTGCTAGCATTTTGCTGGTTGATTGGAGGTAAGAATCTCAAGGATTTTCCTGCCCAGGCTGGCTTCAAATCTCAATCCTCGGATCTCAGCCTTCTGTGTAGCTAAGATTACAGGTATGCCACCAGTGCCTCAAATTTTTTTCTAAGCCACCAAGTAATCTGTGTCCCTTGGAAATCCAGAAATAGAGGGGCTTTTTTTTTGGGGGGGGGGTCTAGGCATGGGGCCTGAACTCTGGGCCTGGGCGCTATCCCTCAGCTCTTCAGCTCAAGGCTAGCGCTCTACCACTTGAGCCACAAAGCCACTTCCGGCTTTTTTCTTTTTGCATATGTGGTGCTGAGGAATCGAACCCAGGGCCTCAGGCATGCAAGGCAAGTGCTCTAAAACTGAGCCACCTTCCCAGCCCCAGAAATAGTTTTAAGAGTTTAGGAGGTACAGACATGGTTCTAGAGGTAGAGCACTTGCATAGCAATGTATAAAGCCCTGCTCATGCCTGTAATCCTAGCTACTCAGGAGGCTGAGATCTGAGGATCACAGTTCAAAACCAGCCCAGGCAAGGAAAGTCTGGGAGACTCTTATCTCCAATAAACCACTAGAAAACCGGAAGTGGCACTGTGGCTCAAATGGTACAACACTCACCTTGAGCTGAAGAGCTGAGGGATAGCACCCAGGCCCAGAGTTAAGCCCCATGACTGATTAAAATAAAAAATAAAAAAATCCCTGGGTTCAATCCCAAATAGTACAATTAGCTAGCTAGGTAACTAGCTAGCTAGCTAGCTAGCTAGCTAGATAGATGGATGATAGATAACAAGGAAGAATCTGAGGGTAAGTCACATAACAAAACCAAGTTAACATCGGTTGAGAGCTATGCACAAGACTTTACATGCCATAACCACTTCAAACCCAACACAGAATTTTTATCTCCATTTCACAGCTGAGGAAAGGAAAGCAAAGCTGACTGGTCAGGTGGAACCCCAAGTTCTTCATGGTCAAACTAGGCAGTCAGGAGCACAGACATGGAGAAGGGGCAGGCAGAGGTTGCCTGGCACGAGGCCCTAGCCCCACCCCTACCTTCGTCATCAGAACACAGCTGCTCTGACAGAGACCTGGCTCTCCCTCCCCCACCAACAAGGGTGGACCTCAGGAAGGCTAGTAGGGAGAGGGGACCCCACAGGGAAAGCTAGACTCACCCATAGTAACCGACACCATCCTCTCCCTGGCCCTGACCCTGCTCCCTGGAGCCTGGAACAGAGGAAGAAAGGAGAGAGACCATGAGTCGCTGGGGTTGTGAGTGTGTTCTCCCTCTCCCGGTGCCTGTCTGTCTGTCTGCCTGCACAAGAGCATTCCTGGGCTAGGGGGTCATCAACCAAGAATAGCCTGGAGCAGCTGGCAGGAGTTGGCCTGGGGCAGAGCTGCTATGACTATCTTTTCTGCCTGTGATGAGGCACAGCTTCAGTCCCACACACCCCAAGGGGTCCGGCTGGAACAGGGGACAGGAAAGGGATACCTTCTGCCCTAAATACCTACCAGGTGTACTCAGCCAGCCAGCCAAACAAGACCTCCTAGCCCAGGGCGCCAGTGCCTCACGCCTGTTTGTCCTAGCTACTCAGGAGGCTGAGATCTGAGGATCATGATTCCAAGTCAGCCTGGGCAGGAAAGTCTGAGACTCTTCTCTCCAATGAACCACCAGAAAACCAGAAGTGGTGCTGTGGCTCAAGTGGTAGAGCGCTTGCCTTGAGCTGTAGAGCTGAGGGACAGTGACCAGGCTCAGAGTTCAAGCCCCACAACCGACCAAAAAAAAAAAAGACCTCCTGAGCATAATACTATGTAAGAGCACTCAGAGACCCGCAAGGGGACCATACTATGGAGCCCAGCCTGCAGGTGAGGGGCAGGTGAGTGGAGAAGGCAGACAGAAAACAAGCAAATGACAAACACTGCAGTGTTAAAAGCTGGCAGGATGGCTTTGGGAAGGGAGGTTGCAATTTTCAACCTGGTGATTAAAGAAGCCCGAAAGTGACCCCTGGAGACTGTTGGAGGGGAGAGGAGCAGCAGGGTGGTTTGATGGAGAAGCTGTGTTCCAGAAGGTACAGTGAGTGCAGTGCCCGGAGCCAGGAGCTCATCTGGCATGTCTGAGAGACAGCAAGGAGCCTGTGTAGCTGGAGGCGAGTGAACGAGGAGAGGGGGTGGGGGGAGGGAGGGAGCAGAGAAGAAATAGAAAACCAAGTTTCATTTATAAGCATGATGAGAAGAACGGCAACATTCAAAGCAATGATGCGATGCGATGCCATCGGCCTCCAGGACTACCTGGCCACACTGCCCTGTCCCTCCCCTCCAACTCCTTTTACCCTGGCTCCTTCCTACCTGGCTGGGCTGTCCCTCCCCTCTGCCAGGCACTCTGGACAGCCCCACCCTCTTGCCTTTTTTATTTTATTTTTTTGCTGGTCACAGGGCTTAAACTCAGGGCCTGGACTTGGTCCCTTAGCTCTTTCACTCAAGACTGGTGTTCTACCACGTTAGCCACAGCTCTACTTTTGGCTTTTGGGGTAATTAATTGGAGACAAGTCTCATGAACTTCCCTGCCCAGGCTGGCTTTGAACTGTGATCCTCAGATCTCAGCCTCCTGAGTAGCTAAGATGACAGGTGGGAGTTTCTGATGCACAGCTCCCCAGCCTATTTTGATGGCATAATGGTTAAGTGTAAAGGCTCTGGAACCGGATGGAAGGGCCTCTGTTGCTTACTACAGTATGACCTTGGCAAGTTACTTTGCCAGTCTGGCCTCAGTGTCTCCCTCTGAAAAGTGGGGTGATAAGAATGTCACTCACCTTAGAGGTTTGCAATGAAGGTTAGATTGGTTTCTATGTCTAAAGGCACTGAGACCAGGCTGTGTGGACGATGAAAGCTCCCTTCCTTCCCTGTCTCCCAGTTTTGTATGTGTTACTGAGCCAGGGTCTTGCTGTATTAACTTAGTCACACCAGGATAGAGCTGAGCACTCTACACATGTCTTACAGTGGCCTCATGAGCAAAGACTATAATTAGCTCTGTTTTCATCAATTTAAAAAATCTGACTCAGTAAGGACCAGTCATTTGCCAAAGGTCACATCATGCAACTGACCTTACTGGGATTAAAAAACAAGTTCTTCCTGATCCAGAAGCCCATGGAGCAGATCCTTTCGAGTGTTTACTATGTGCCAGGAACTGAGTACACACATCTCAGTGACTTCTCACAAAGAACCTGAGGGGGAAGAGAGGGAAGAGAAAAAAAGCAAAAAATGAGCAAAACAGGAAAACAACACAAAACTTAAAAATAGATGAGCTAGGCACTGGTGCCTCACGTCTATAATCCTAGTTACTCAGGAGGCTGAGATCTGAGAATCGGGTTCAAAGCCAGCCCAGGCAGGAAAGTCCATGAGACTCTTATCTCGAACAAAATACATAGAAAAAGCCAGAAATGGTGATGTGACACAAGTAGAAGAGTGCTAACTTGAGCAAAGGAAGCTCAGGGACAGCACCCAGGCCCTGAGTCCAAGCCCCATGTATGTAAAAGTGGGTGATAGGCCCAACATAATAAAGCAAGTAACAACAGGGGTAGGACTTGAACACAAGTCAATCCAATGGCTATGGTTAAAGCTGATGAAGAGACTTTTGTTGTTGTTGTTGTTGTTGTCAGTTGTGGGGCTTGAACTCAGGGCCTGAGCACTGTCCCTAAGCCTCTTTGAGCTCAAGGCTAGTACACTTGAGCCATAATGCCACTTCGGATTTTTGAGTGGTTAATTGGAGATAAGAGTCTTGAGCTGGGAAGGTGGCTCAGTGGTAGAGTGCTTGCCTTGCATGCCTGAGGCCCTGGGTTCCATTCCTCAGCACCATATAAGAAAAAAGCCGGGAGTGGCGCTGTGGTTTAAGTGGTAGAGACCTAGCCTTGAGCTGAAGAGCTGAGGGACAGAGTTCATGCCCCACAACTGGACCTAAAATAAATAAATAAATAAATAATAATAAAAAAAAGAATCTTTTCTGCCTAGGCTTGACTTCCAATTGTGATTCTCAGATTGCAGCCTCCTGAGTAGCTAGGATTACAGGTGTGAGCCACTAGCAGCTGACTGATGGAGAGCTAGGGACTGTGGTTTGCCTTTGGAAGCCCTCAAGTAATCATTGCCAAAATCCTCCTGTTTTCCCCCACCCCACTGGACTCAATTTCCTCTCCCTATCATTTTGTTTTTTGATACAGGTCTCACTATGGAAGCCAGGATGGTTTGGAACCCATGACACTGACTCTGCTACCCAAGTGCTAGAATTAAGGTATGTGTTACCATGCACAATTTCCTCTACCATCTTAAAAGCCCATCTCCAGGCTGAGAATGTGGCTTAGTGATAGAATGCTTGCCTTACATGCATGAAGCCCTGGGTTCAATTCCTCAGTATCACATAAACAGAAAAAGCTGGAAGTACCCTGTGACTCAAGTGGTAGAGTGCTAGCCTTGAGCAAAAGCAACTCAAAGCCAGTGCCTAAGCCCTTTGCTCAAGCCCCAGGCCTGGTAAAAAATAAAATAAAAGGTCAGCTCCCTACTCATTTAATTACTTTTCCAAATTAATGGTAATTTACCAACTACTAGCACTAATCCAAATTCTGACTGATTTAACACTTCCTAACACTTGCTCTGAGCAAGTGGCTTAAATTTCTTGGAACTCATCTCCTTCAACTATATAGTAAAAATAATTAAGATTATTCTTTAAAATATGAGTGCCAGGTATGGTGGCACATGACTGTAATCCAGCACTAGGATGAAATAAACAGCAAGATCTCAAGTTCAAGGCCAGCCTGGGTTCCATATGAAAAGACCCTGTCCCCAAAAAGGTAGGGGAATAACCTAAAAGCCCTTAGAGCAATATTCAGCAAGTGGTAAGTATGCACTTAATTAATAAATCTTGAGCTGACCACTGGTAGCTCATTGCCATTAGGATGGCAAAGCACTTTTTCCTTGTCCAATTGATGAATATGCACCAGTCATCTTCAAGGAAAAAAAAAAAAAACCAACTATACTTACAGGACCCCACAAATGTGGTCAAGCAGGAAGTCACTTTGCCCCAGGACCAGTTTTATGTCTCCTATGGCCATCTCTGAGCTTCTTCTCTGCTACTTTTTTGGGGGATTTTTAGGTACACCCTTGACTTTCAGAACTCTGTGTGTGGTGTGTGTGTGTGTGTGTGTGCACGCCCGCATGCCCGCCTGCCTGCAGTGGTATGCTGGTTTGGAGACTTGAACTGAGGGCCTGAGCAATATCCCTGAGCTTTCTTTTTTCTTGTTTGTTTTTTTTTTTTAATCAAGGCCAATGCTCTACTACCACTCGACCCACAGCTCTGCTTCCGGCTTTTTGGTGGCTAATTGGAAATCAGAGTCTTATAGACTTTTCTGCAAGAGGTGGCCTCAAATCACGACCCTCAGATATGAGCATCCTGGGTAGCTAGTCGTGAGCTACCAGACCCTGGGGAAAAAAAATATTATTATTATAGTCCCGGATCTATCTCTTACTATGCTTAAAAAGAAATCTCAGAATCCACCCAATGAATCTGTGCTACTGGGACAATCAGCCCTCCCAGCAAAGGCGGGGAAACAGGCTCAGAGAGGGAAAGGCACGGGCCCGCTGCCACACAGCGGGGCTGTAACCTGAACTCAAATCCACCGGCATGAAAACCCAAGGAGCCTTCCCGCGCCTCAAGGCCAATGGTAAACGACTAGTGACGAAGTGGTCACCACAAAGCGAGGGCTACCGTCGGATTCTGACCCCCCCCCGCCCCATTTTCCAGAAAAGGAAACTAAGGCGCAAAGAAAGAAAGAAAGCGCTCCGAGCCTAGATTGTGATTATGGAGCCCCGGACGCCCTCCATCCCGCATCCCACCCAGCCCAGTCCCTCCTCTCCCGGCTCACGCCTTATCTAGCTCACCCGGCCCGGTAGCACCGACACGCGCCGCCCGCCCTCCAGACCGTACCAACTGTCAGATAACCCTTTTCCCTCCTCCCGCCCCGGAAGTTCCGCCCGGCACCGAAGTCACTCTGAGCTACCACGGACGCTCTAGCCTTCCGGTCCGCCACAACCAGCGAGAGGGCATCACGTGACTGCTTCGACGCCCCCGCGCGCTAGCCGAGGAGAAGTGGCCAATGAGAAGGGCGCAGACATGGACCCCGCCCCTTCGCGGCCGGAGTTGGAATGCGCAGGCGCACAGGTGGGCTGGAGAGGCGGGGCTCCGGCCTCGAAGGTTGCATGCGTGCTGGCTGAGTCCTGAGTGGCCGACGCGGAGTACAGGTACTGTGCGATCTAGGGGTACGACACCTTTGAGTTACCCCCTCGTTTGCAATGCATCCCCCTTCTTATACTGTCCTCCATCCCTTCCGTCGCCCATCCTCAGTACTCTCCTGTGAGCATCACCTTCCTTCTGTCGTCATCAGCCTTTTAAATTCGCCTGCGTTCCTCTTAAGCCCTCATTGCCTTTAGGTGTGCAATCGCCCCCTCTTTGAATCGTCATCGCCTCCAGCCTCTCCCCTCTTTCGCTGCCATTTCTGCTTCGTGAAACCCTCACTTCTAAATCTTTCTCTTCCCCCACCGTCCCTTCTCCTGTTCCCATCTCTCCCCCGATTTGTTTGTTTGAGACCAGGTCTCTCGCTCTGAAGTCCCTGCTAAGCCTCAAACTCCCGATCCTCCAGCCTCAGCCTCCAGGATGTTGAGGCTACAGGTGACCCTGAGCATCTCATCCCTGGCTATGTTCATTGCCCTCTTATGTCCTTCCTTTTTTCCCTGTCCCTCCCCGTCCTGCGACAGTCATGTCAGTGTTTCCTGCACCGTTTTCTCCGTCAGAAGATACCCAGACTTATAGTCATTTTCCTTCCTTCCGTGTGTCCATCATTTGTAATCCTTGTGTTGGGCTTCGCCTTCTCCCATCATAACTCCACTCTGGAGCCGTTACCTGAAGTGCACCTAGAATCTCAGCCCTTCCCTACACGTTGAACATCTAATTCAATCCCAACCCCAGATTCCTCGTGTGTAAATTGCACAGGAGGACATCCATGTCAGGGGAGGCGTGTGGCAATTCCGGACACATCTGTGTCCTGGTGTCATGCCTGGTTTGCTGCGACATTTAGACTATTATGGTAATTAGCCGTGCACATCCCCCTCCCCCATCCAATCTCCTCTACTCCCCTTGTCAGCTGACTGCCATTGCTCCCCACCCCCACCCCACTTGCGCTTGTCATTCCATTCCCGTGGTGTCATCCCCTCTTCCACAGCAGTCACTCCACCCCCACTATCTTCACGCTACCTTCAGAGTCTTCCTCCTACTCCCCCTCCTGGTCTCCATATTGGAGGGCACCCAGCGGCCCTCACCATCCTTCCTTCATTTCAGCGACAGCCCAGAGATAGCTCTGGGCCTGGAGAAGGGATGGGAAGGCACAGAGGGCTGTGGGACTCCAGAGAGATGCCTGTAGTGGCTTCCCTGGGAGATCAGGGAAGGCTTCCTGGAGGAGGTGGTATGTATGCTGAGCGGGATACCAAAGTGTGGAAGGGTTCAAAGGAAGCTGTGCTGCGCAGGAGAAGCCACAGTGATTTAGTGATGAATATGTGGTTTCAGTTCAAGGAACTGAAAGATACTCAATAAGGCTTGGGGTGTTAAAAAAAAAAAAAAAAGGTGAAAGAGGTTACTGAGGGAAGCCAATGAGGAGGAACTGGGATTTTTTTTTTTTCAGTTGGTCGTGGGGCTTGAACTCTGGGCCTGGGCGCTGTCCCTCAGCTCTTCAGCTCAAGGCGAGCGCTCTACCACTTGAGCCACAGAGCCACTTCCGGTTTTCCAGTGGTTCATTGGAGATAAGAGTCTCACGAGCCGGGCGCTGGTGGCTCACGCCTGTAATCCTAGCTACTCAGGAGGCTGAGATCTGAGGATCGCGGTTCAAAGCCAGCCCGGGCAGGAGAGACCATGAGACTCCTATCTCCAATAAACCACCAGAAAACCGGAAGTGGTGCTGTAGCTCAAGTGGTAGAGCGCTCGCCTTGAGCTGAAGAGCTGAGGGACAGCGCCCAGGCCTGGAGTTCAAGCCCCATGACCGACAAAAAAAAAAAAAAAGAGTCTCACGGACTTTCCTGCCAGGGTTGGCTTTGAACCTCGATCCTCAGATCTCAGCCTCCTGAGTAGCTAGGATGACAGGTGTGAGCCACTGACGCCCAGCTGAACTGGGATTTTTGTTCTAGGAAAACCGGGGAACTTTGAGCAGGGGAGGAACCAGTCAAATTTAGATGAAAGGGAGATCAGAAAGTTAAGTAAAAGCTGGGAATAGGGTGGACACCCAGGCTGAGACCTGCAGGCAGGTGTCTTTGAAATAGAGACCCAGAGGTGGAAGAGATGTAGGAAATAGAGCGACAATGGGGGTAAGGGGCGTGTGAGGGTCAGGGCCCATGGGACACCCTGGGATCATCAGGGCTGGACTTCAAAGGGAGGCAGAATGGAGACAGGAATGAAGAGGGAAGGTGGAACTGAAGCTGTCATGGCAAGTGAGGGTCCATGCAGCCTGTCCAAGTCAGTCCCTATCGGACATGGTTAGAAGTTTAGATGTTCTGCCTGGTGCTGGTGGCTCAAGCCTATAATCCTAACTACTCAGGAGGCTGAGATCTGAGGATCACAGTTCAAAGCTAGCCCAGGCCAAAAAGTCCCCATGAGACTCTTATGTCCAATAAACTACTCAAAGCCAGAAGTGGCACTGTGGCTCAAGTGGTAGAGTGCTAGGCTTGAGCACCAAGAGGCTCAAGGACAGCCTCAGGCCCTGTCTTCCAGCCCCAGATCCTGCAAAATGAAAAAGAAGAATTTAGGTGTTCTGTGGACAGTGGAAACCACAGAAGAGTTCTGAGCTCCTTAACCAGATGCAACCAGGAGCAACGCAGTAACAGACCAGACCATGCAACTGAGGTTTGGGGTACTAGGGGACCCGTGGTCTTCCACAGGCAACAAATCCCAAGGTTCCATTAACCAAGGTTTTTATTGGTCTTGTTCAAGGAAGTAAGGTACTAACTTGTGACAATATTTTGTATACAAGTGGTAAGTGACCTTATTCTGGGAAGGAGAGATAAACAGTCAATAGTCTACAATTTGCATAAACCTAAGTCTACCCTTAGGTTCCCACACAGTTTAAGGTAAAATCTGAGTTTCCCTTAAGCCAGGACTGATTGACCTTTCCAGGAAAATTCTCAGCATTACGAGAGTACATTGGGAGAAGGCATTCCAAACCCCAATCCTTTTGGGGTCTCACAGCTTGGATTTTTGGGCTTTCACAATATTCATTCTATGGCTTACCTGGCCAAGGTGTGCCCCAAATCCAAGAGGAAGCAGAGCAGGAAGATCAGCCTGAGTTAGTGGCACTGGAGTCACTCAAGTGGCTTGGGGTCACTAGACTGTTCCCAGCTGCTCTGACTATTTAAGTTATATTCTGTCCTGTGTCCCTTATGCTTGGATCTGGGACTGGAGTGAGGGAGCCATATTCCTTCTGCAGCTGTGGCCACCATCCTCTGAAGCTGGGATCTAGGGGAGGATGCACCCTACCTGGAGGGCCAAGCCTCATTATGGAAATCATATATAGAGAATTATATAGAAATCATGTGCATTTAGAGGTCCAGGAGTGCATGCCTATAATCCCAGCTGCTCTGGAGGCAGAGTCAGGAGACTTGCAGTCTGAGGGCATCCAGGCAAAAAGCACAAGACCCAGGGGACCAATAGGAAGATGATGAATATGATGGGTGAATTTGTTCAAAGTTCATTGTGTGAATGTGTGGAAATATCACAATGTACCCCCTTCATACTACAAATGTAGGCTACTTCAAAAATAAACTATTATATTATTTAAAAAGCACATACAAACAAGCATAAGACCCTATCTCAAAAATAAGAAAAAGAGCCAGGTGCAGGTGGCTCACGCCTATAATCCTAACTATACAGGGGGCTGAGATCTGAGGATCATAGTTCAAAGCCAACCCAGGCAGCAAAGTCTGTGAGACTCTTATCCCAGTAAACCACCAGAAACCAGAAGTGGTGCTGTGGCTCAAGTGGTAGAGCGCTAGCCTTGAGCTGAAGAGCTGAGCACAGTGACCAGGCCCAGAGTTCAAGCCCCCTGACCCACAAAAAAAGAAAAAGAGGGTGGGCACCAGTGACTAACGTTTGTAATCCTATTTACTCAGGAGGCTGAGATCTGAAGATTGCAGTTCAAAGCCAGCCTGGGCAGGAAAGTCTGTGAGACTCTCCAGTCAACCACCAGAAGACTGGAAATGGAGCTGTGGCTCAAAGTGGTAGAGTGCTAGCCTTGGGCAAAAGAACTCAGGGATAGCACCTGGGCCCTGGGTTCAAGTCCCAGGAACAACAACAAAAGATTTGAACCAATAGGGCTAGGACATAGCTCAAGCTTGAGTGGTAGAGGCCTTGAGTCCTAACCCCAATATCCCAACATACACAAAAACACACAAGAGGCTAGCCTGGGCTCTACAGTGAAACCCTCACACACATAGACAAATACCTAGGCTCTTGAGATGAGGTTAACCTAAATTTTATTAGGCCTCATACCCAAAGACATGTGTCCGTATAAGGAATAGATGCCACACAAAGGCTAAGACTGGAGTGATATGCCTACAAGCCAAGAACACCTGGAGACACCAAAAACTGTGTAATACACACACACATATGTAAATATATATCCATATACATATTGTGTGTATTTGTATATTCAAAGCCTGAATAGCAAGATGCTGGCTCAAAAAAGTGAAAGCAATAAAATGAGAGACTCTTCTGTACTTCTTAATTCCCTCTCTAGCTGTGGCTTTAAATCCTGCTTTGAGAAATGAGCCTCAAAAAATATTTTGTTTTGATCCTTATCAAAACAGCATCTGCCTTTAAAATACAAATCAAATGCTGTAATCCAGACAGCCAGACAGAAAACATGCCATCACTCCCCTTTTTATTTTTTATTTTGTTGGTCATGGGACCTGAACTCTGGGCTTGGATGCTGTCCCTCAGCTCTTCAGCTCAAGGCTAGCACTCTACCACTTGAGCCACAGTACCGCTTCTGACATTTTCTGTTTATGTGGTGCTGAGGAATCGAACCCAGGGCCTTATGAATGCAAGGCAAGCACTCTACCACTGAGCCACCTTCCCAGCCCAACTCCCCTGTTTTTTTTTTTTTGGCCAGTCCTGGGGCTTGACCTCAGGGCCTGGGCACTGGTCCCTGAACTGCTTTTGCTCAAGCTCTACCACTTGAATCACTGCACCACTTCCTGCTTTTTCTGTGTATGTGGTACAGAGGAATCGAACCCAGGGCTTCATGCATGCTAGGCAAGCACTCTACCATTCAGCCACCTTCCCAGCCCAACTTTTGTGTATTTTTTAACTAGGTGCTGTAAACCCATGGTAAAAAAATAATAAAATTTGTTGGGTTTTTTTTTTTTCTTTTAACCTGGAGTAACCTCCCTGTTCTTCCTCATGGTCCAGGAGATGGGTAAACCCCATCTCCCAGTTAACACAGAACTCCACCCCCGGCCAGGTAGGCGGGCCTTATCCGGAGGCCCCGCCCCTTTACCCCGCTGCAGCGGAGCCGGCTCGCATGTATTGCGCAGGCGCCCCGCTGCAGTGGGCGTGTTCCGCGAAGCCACGCCCCTCCTCCTGCCCAGCCTGTTGGGGCAGAAGCTGGGGCCCCGCGGACGCGGACATAGCAGCAAGCCGCCTGCTGAGTAAGACCCAGGTCTTTCACGGGGAGAGAGGGGAGGGGAAATCGGGAGAATGGGTGGAGGGGAGGGCCCCCGATGGGCCTGAGGCTGGGGTCCTGTGTTGTCAGGTCTGGTGGTTACCTGAAGATGAGGTCAGAAATGCCACCTGGAAAAAGCTTCCCAGGGCTGGATTGAAAAAAGAAAGAAAAGAAAAGACAGCCCAGGGCAGAGATCTGGGGTTCCATTGACTCCCTCCAGGGGAATCTTTGTGGGGGTGAGATCTCTATTGGAGCTCAGATGAGGCTGAAGGGCGGCAGCGTGGGCACGGGGGGGGGGGAGTGGGGGGGTGATACACAGTGGTGACAGGCAGAGGCGTGGAACCTTTGGAGGATTTCGAAATCCCTGCTGACCAGACACCATCTAGCTTCCCTCTTTTGGGGGGATGATTTGGCACAGTGCCAAGGGTCTCGTGATCCTGGGCAGTGATAACTGCCCAAGACTAAATCTGCTTTCTGTGTGATATCCCCTTGAAACCCTATTAACACCCCTCTATGGTGCTTGCTTCCCTCCCCCCACCCCAGCTTGGAGACCCTTTCCGTTTGTGCTCTGTGAACCCCTGCACCCCCAGCTGTCAGGGAACATGAAGCCTAAACTAATGTATCAGGAGGTAGGTGGATGGGAACTCTGTGGGGAGGGTCCAGGTGAAGTGGAGGGCAGGAGACCCACAGGCCTACCCTGTCCCCATCCTCCAGCTGAAGGTGCCTGCTGAAGAGTCAGCGATTGAGCTGCACCTGAATGAGATCGAGGCCTGGAAGGCAGCAGAGAAGGTAAACTTAGCCTTGTTAACCCTTGATGTGTCCCAGGATGATTGGGTTGCTGGACTTGGGCAGGTTGACTGCCTCCTCTTCCTCCCGCAGAAAGCCCGCTGGGTCCTGCTGGTCCTTATCTTGGCAGTGGTGGGCTTTGGTGCCCTGATGACTCAGCTGTTCCTTTGGGAATATGGAGACTTGCATCTCTTTGGGCCCAACCAGCGCCCAGCCCCATGCTATGACCCCTGCGAGTAAGTAGGAGGAGGGGAGGGGGAAGGGAGAGAGAGGGGATGAGAGGAAGGAGGGGGAAGGGGCCCTGACAAACCAGGTACACTTAAACCCACCCAGCCACACCCAGTATGGAGGGGAAGTTGGTAATGCAGATGTCCGAGCCCATATACGCCCACCCCCTTCTCCCCACGCACACCGTTTCCATGGCAGCCACAGCGTCATCTTCTATGCAGGTCTGGGAACAAATAGACACGCATACGCATGGCATTTTCTTTTCTCTTTCTTTTTTTCTTTTGGCACTGTCCCTGAGCTGTGTGTGTGTGTGTGCATGCGCACGCGTGTGCACGTGAATGCACGCACACAAAGGCACACTCGAGGATAGCACACTACCACATGAGCCACACCTCCACTTCTAGCTTTTTTTTTTTTTTTGTCAGTGGAGGGGCTTGAACTCAGGGCATGAGTGCTGTCCCTGAGGTCTTTTTGCTCAAGGCTAGAGCTCTGCCAGTTTGAACCACAGCACCACTTGCAGTTTTCCGGTGGTTCATTGGAGGTAAGAGTCTCATAGACAACCAGGTCCCAGTGGCTCAGGCCTATCATGGTAGCTACTCAGGAGGTTGAATAGGATTGAGGGTCCAAGACAGCCCAGGCAGAAATATCCCTGAGACTCTTATCTCTAAATAATCACAAAAGAAGCTACAAGTGGAGCTGTGGCTCAAGCGGTAGAGCACTAGCCTTGAGCAAAAGAAGCTCAGAAAGCTGGGCACCAGTGGCTCATACCTGACAGCCACTTAAGAGGCTGAGATCTGAGAATTGCAATTTTAAGCCAGCCTGGGCCAAAAAGTCCCATGAGGCTCTTATCTCTAATAAACTACTCAATAAAGCCAGAAGTGGTGCTGTGGCTCAAGTAATAGAGCATTAGCCTTGAGCACAAAGAGGCCCAGGAACAGTGCCCAGGCCCTGAGTTCAAGCCCCAGGACTGTCATGCACGTGCGCATACACACACACACCTCCCCCATCACCTCTAGACACATGGAGACCCACAAGAGTCCTGAGTAAATGTACAAAAACTTACAACCTCCTAGCCCTTTATTTCCTGTCCCCTGTGGCTGATGTTGTCCCTTTATCTCTCTCTCCCTCCTACCCCCCCTCCCAGAGCAGTGCTGGTAGAGAGCATTCCAGATGGCCTGGACTTCCCCAATACCACCACCAGTAACCCCTCCACTAGCCAGGCCTGGCTGGGTCTGCTCGCTGGGGCCCACAGCAGCCTGGACATCGCCTCCTTCTATTGGACCCTCACCAACAATGACACCCACACACAGGAGCCCTCTGCCCAGCAGGTACCCATCATCAGCCTGGACCCTAGGGAGCATCGAGGTGGGGGAGTGGCAGTGGGGAGAGGTGAAGTTTTACACACACACACACACACACCTGGAGACAGGCGGACCTGTCTCCCAGGTGTTTAGAAGCAGCTGTCTGGACTGGGGTGTTTTTCACTATTGTCTGGAGGCCTCTGAATGCCAGACGGTGGGTTTGGGTTTGCTTACAAGGGGAATTAGACTGGCAGATGTCATTTGCTACAAAGTGACCCTGACTCTATCCCACAAAGACATGGGAGAGAAGACAAGTGATCACTCACTCCCAGCTTTGAGCGAGGCTGCCAACCTTCCAGCCTTATACAGCACTGCAACTTCAGTGTCTTTGGACCAAAATGCATGGCTGCCCTGCAAGGCTCACGTTAGGATAGATGAGCCAAATCCATGCCCGACACAGAATCAGCCCTTTGTAAGGTTTTGCTGTTAAGATATTGCTATTCAGCTGGGTGTGATGGTGCTGCCTGTAATCCCAGCATGTGGGAGACTGGGATAAGAGGATGGAGTTTGGACTATACAGTGACACTTCACCTCAACAACAAAAGCCAGGCGCCGGTGGCTCATGCCTGTAATCCCAGCTACTCAAGAAGCTAAGATCTGAGGATTGAGGTTCAAAGCCAGCCTGGGGGCTGGGAAGGTAGCTTGGTGGTAGAGTGCTTGCCTTGCATGCATGAGGCCCTGGGTTCGATTCCTGAGCACCACATAAGCAGAAAAGGCTGGTAGTGGTGCTGTGGCTCAAGTGGTAGAGCGCTCACCTTGAGCTGAAGAGCTGAGGGACAGAGCCCAGGCCCAGAGTTCAGGTCCCACTACCAGCAAAAAACAAAAACAAAAAATCACAAAGCCAGCCCAGGCAGGAAAGTCCATGAGACTCTTATCTCCAGCAAAACACTCAAAACTGGAAGTGGTATTGTGGCTCAAGTGGTAGAGTGCTAGCTTTGAGCTGAAGGGCTGAGGGACAGCGCCCAGGCCCAGAGTTCAAGGCCCACGACTGACCACAAGAAAAAAGTCTAACAAGGACTTTTCTGCCCAGGCTGGCTTCAAATTGTGATCCTCAGATCTCAGCCTCTTGAGTAGCTAGGATTACAGTCTCCTGGACTAGTTTATTATTTTTTTAAAATGACATCTCAAAGTCAAATCCAACCCTACTGGGGTAACTCAAGACTGGGAGTAGGTTAGCATACTGGCTGGCCCAGCCCCAGAGAATCTGCTTCTTTCCTGCAGGGTGAGGAGGTCTTCCGGCAGCTCCAGGCCTTGGCACCTCGGGGTGTTAAGGTCCGTGTCGCGGTGAGCAGGCCCAATGGGCCTCAGCTACCGGCGGACCTTCAAGCCCTGCTGCAGAGTGGTAAGCTGGGAATGGTTTGGGTGGCAGGCCTGGGTCCCCCTTCACAAGCCAGCCCCCTGATTGTGGTCACTGTTGGCTTCAGGTGCCCAGGTCCGCATGGTGGACATGCAGAAGCTGACCCATGGCGTCCTGCACACCAAGTTCTGGGTGGTGGACCAGACCCATTTCTACCTGGGCAGTGCCAACATGGACTGGCGGTCCCTGACCCAGGTCAGCCCTCACCCCACCCAGCTTTCCTCCCAGGCCTGAACACCCTCAGTGCATCACTCTCTGGTCCCTACTCCCCACCTTCAGCTCCAGCCCCGGGCTTCCTCTAATTCCTCATGAAAGCCACCTTTGAGATACAAGGTATTGAAAACCCTGCCCATCCAGGTGGCCTTCGTTATACATTTCCTGTGCATCTGTTTCTAAACCCTGCTCTACCCTGGGGGATGCTGGGCACATTGCAAATATCTTGAACTTGCAGTTCAGTTTGGAAGCTGGGACCAGCACCAGGCAGTGGCATTCAGGGGCCTCAGGATTTGGGGTAGATGGAGAGGGGCAGGTGGAGGGGCAAGGATGTGATGAGAAGACACAGGCAGAGAGCATCTGGGATAGGATAGATGGATAGAATGGTGGTGGAGGCTGAAGGGTCAGAGCCTTGGAGTGATGCATAATCTGAGCAGTCCAGGGAGGCTTCCTGGAGGAGGAAACACATTGGCCTATGCCAAAGATGGAACAGGAGTTGGGGTAGAAGCAAGAGTTTATGTGAACCTTCAGGAAAGCTGGAATGTGAGTCAAGTTCAGGCCTGTGAACTTGAGAAGAAGATCTAGAATATTATCCATGCAAGGTAATGTGGAAGAGACCAAGGGACAGAGAGGAGGAGGAGCAGGCAGAGGGGATCTTCCTTGTTCTCTTGTCTTCCTGCCCCTGGCTGTCCCCAGGCTCAGTACCGCCCCTGTCCCACAGGTCAAGGAATTGGGTGTGGTCATGTACAACTGCAGCTGTCTGGCTCAAGACTTGACCAAAATCTTTGAGGCCTACTGGTTCCTGGGCCAGGCAGGCAGCTCCATTCCATCCACCTGGCCCCAGTCCTATGACACACACTACAATCAAGAGACACCAATGGAGATCTGCCTCAACGGCACCCCAGCTCTGGCCTATCTGGCGGTAAGTCTGGGAGAAGCAGGCCACGGTCATGACCTCCCTCATGGCCCTGCCTAGTGATGGCATTCTGCTTGGTCAGGGGCCTGGGCTGGGGTTCAGTCTCCATTGGCCTCTGTTTTGTTGTTGTTGTTTTTGCCCAGGCGCTGTCCCTGAGCTTTTTCACTCAAGGTTAACGTTCCACCACTTTGAGCCACAGCTCCAGTGGCTCATGGGAGATAAGGGTCTCATGGACTTTCCTGGCCAGCCAGCTTTGAACCACAATCCTCAGGTCACAGCCTCCTGAGTAGCTAGGATTAGAGGCCTGAGCCACTATTGGCTGGCCTACCTCTGTTTTATCTGGCAAATGGGTACCACGTTTTTCCAACCTCTGGGTATAGTACACACCAAACCTTTGCTATTGTCTGGTGCAGTCACCAAGAGGTGGCTCTTTCCATTTAAATTAATGAAAATTAGGACTAGGAAGCATGGCTCAACAAGTAGAACAACTTGGGGCTGGGAAGGTGGCTCAGTGGTAAAGCGCTTGCCTTGTATGCTTGAGGCCCTGGGTTCGATTCCTCAGCATCCATAAGCAAAAAAAAAAAAAAAGCCGGAAGTGGCGCTGTGGCTCAAGTGATAGAGTGCTAGCCTTGAGCTGAAGAGCTGAGGGACAGTGCCCAGGCCCAGAGTTCAGGCCCCACGACCAGACCCTAAACAAAACAAAACAAGTAGAACAACTTGCTCAGAGCGTGCAAGGCTGAGTTCAATCCCCAGTACAACTGAAAGAAAAAAAATCTATTAATTAAAATTAAATATGGTGACAATCTACATGCGACAAGTGGCTGCTATATTGGGGAGTGCAGAGAAAACCTTTTTATCATTCCAGAAAGTTCTTTTTTTTTTTTTTTTTTTTTTTTGGCTCTACCACTTGAGCCACAGCACCACCTCCGGCTTTTTTCTTTTTTGCTTATGTGGTGCTGAGGAATCAAACCCAGGGCCTCAGGCATGCAAGGCAAGCATTCTACCACTGAGCCATCTTCCCAGCCCCATTCCAGAAAGTTCTATCAGGCAGTACTGACTACTTTTGGGGGGCCTGGGGGTGGGGAGGGGGGTTGGTAGTGGGGCTTGAACTCTAGGCCTGAACGCTGTCCCTCAGCTCTTCACTTTAAGGCTAGCACTCTACCACTTGAGCTACAGCACCACTTCCAGTTTTCTGGTGGTTAATTGGAGATAAGAATCTCATGGACTTTCCTGCCCCGGGCTGGCTTCGAACTTCGATCCTTAGGTCTAAGCCTCCTGAGTAGCTAGGATTATAGGCATGAGCCACTGGTGCCCAGCTACTTCTTTTTGTTCTTTTTTTTTGAGGCTACCATGCCTGCTTCCTTAGCTTATTTGCTCCAGGTTGACATTCTACCACTTGAGCCACAGCTCTACTTCCAGCTTTTTGCTGGTTATTGGAGTTAAGAGTCTCACATATTTTCCTGCCCAGGCTGGAATAGAACTATGACCCTCAGATCTCAGCCTCCTGAGTAGCTAGGATTACAGGCATGAGCCACCTGTACCCAGCACAGTTTGCATTTTTAACTAGTTTCCAAGTAATATTGATGCTGAATGAGGAACCACTCAAAGCATAAATTCTGGAACCAGGCAGTCTGGGTACAAATCTTGGCTTCATCAATCAGCTGTGACCGTCGGCAAGTCTCGTACCCACTCTGAGCCTATTTTTGACATAGTGATTGTCCCCTCACCTTCAGAGGTGAGGAACTCAATGAGACCCAGCAGGCCTGGTTCATGGGGAGCTGGCCATACACAGGGGTCACTATGATCATGCCTCTGTTTTGTTTTGTTTTTGATCTGAGATCAGGACTCGGAACTTGGTACCTGATGTTGTCGCTCATTGGCTAGCAGTCTACCAACTGAGCCACGCCTCCAACCCCCAACCCTGCCTCTGCGGGACATTTTCTGTGATTCTCTTCTCACCCCCAGAGTGCACCCCCACCCCTGTGTCCAAGTAGCCGCACCCCAGACCTGAAGGCCCTCCTCAATGTGGTGGACAGTGCACGGAGCTTCATCTACATCGCAGTCATGAACTACCTGCCCACCATGGAATTCTCCCACCCTCGCAGGTACAGCTGGGCGTGGACAGGGCTGGGATGGGGAGCCCCTGTGTGGGGAGAGGGAGTGACGGAGCTCAGAGAGCAGAGGAGGTACTGAGACGAGAGCATAGATGCAGACAGGGAGACGGAAGTGACAAACACACCACCGGATGTCCGAGGCAGGGACTGGATGGGGTGAGGGAAACAAAACGAACAGGGCAGCTAGAAGCCTGAACCAGGGGTGTGAAATGTGGGGTTTGGGGCAGCAGAAATCATGATCTCGAAGGGGTATGGTGATACATTCCTGTAATCCCAGCACTCAAGAGGCTGAGATAGGGGGCTCTGGGCAGTTTGAGCTACATAGCAAGATTCTATCTCAAGAACAAAACGAAAGAGTCGAGGACGTACAGCTCAGGGGAAGGGTGCTTACCTAGCATTTGCAAGGCCCTCGGTTCCAAGAGAGGGAGAGAGAAAGAGGGGGAGAGGGAACAGGGAAAGAGGGAGCAAGGGAGACGAAGAGGGAGAATATGCAAGTCTCTTAAGAACAAGCCAAGATTGGAAATGGATGTAGGAAGTAGCTAGGGTTGGCCAGATGCTGATAGATCATGCCTGTAATCCTAGCTACTCAGGAGGCTGAGATCTGAGGATCAAGGTTCAAAGGCCAGGAATGAAGAAAGGACATCCATGAGATTGATCTCCAGTTAACCACCAAAAAGCCAGAAGTAGAGCTGTGGCTCAAGTACTAGCCTTGAGCAAAAAAAATTCAGGGACAGCACCCAGTGCCTAAGTTCAAGTTCTAGGACTGGTGTGTGTGTGTACGCACGTGCGCGCACGCGCGCACACACACACACACACACACACACACACACACACAGAGGAGAGATACATATAATCTCAAAACTCAGGAGACCAAGGCAGGAGCAGGAGCATTTTGAGTTTAAGGACAGCCAGCTAGAGAGAGAGAGACCCTATCTCACACAAAACAAAGGGATGATTGGGCTGGGGAGGGGGTATTGGAGGAGGCTGTGTGGGGATGAGTAGACAAGATGATGGGGGACAAGGCTTTGGGGATCTGGAATAGGGGATGAGGGCTCAAAGGAGACAGGAACGGGCTGGGAGCCAGCCGTGAGTACAGTAGATATTTAGGGGTGCTCTTAGAAGCCAACACAAGGGCCAGGCTTGGATCCCCAGAGCTGAGGGTGCAGGCTGTAGGTAAGGCTGCCCTCCTTACCTTTATCCCCAGGTTCTGGCCTACCATCGACGATGGGCTGCGCCGGGCAGCCTACGAGCGGGGAGTCAAGATTCGCTTGCTCATCAGCTGCTGGGGACACTCAGAGCCGTCCATGCGGTCCTTCCTGCTCTCCCTGGCTGCCCTGAGGGACAACCACACCCACTCTGACATCCAGGTGGTAAGTTCTACCAGACTAGCTTTGGCATTGGGAGGCACTAAGTAGTGACACCAGCAGAGAGTCGGGGATTGATGAGAGACAGGGGCAGAGGGTTGGGACAAGATGGTGACCCAGGCCAGGTGCTGGTGGCTCACGCCTGTCATCCTAGCTACTCAGGAGGCTGAGATCTGAGTACTGCAGCTCTAAGACAGCTGGGACAAGAAAGTCCGTGAGGCTCTTACCTCCAGTGAACCACTATAAAACCAGAAGTGGTACTGTGGCTCAAAGTGGTAGAGTGAGCAAAATAGCTCAGAGACAGTGCCCAGGTCTTGAGTTCAAGCCCAACAATTGACAACATTTTTAATAAATGTTAATAAATAAATGTTTATTAAATAATAATGTAATAAATAAATGTTTAATAAATAAATGTAATAAATAAATGTTTAATAAATAATCCTGAGGCTTTGAGTGGTTCATTGGAGATAAGAGTCTCACGGGGACTTTTCTACCTGGGCTGACTTTGAACCACGATCCTCAGATCTCAGCCTCCTGAGTAGCTAGGAGTACAGGTGTGAGCCACCAGCACCCAGCTTTCTTGGGGCTTTTCTGACCCCCTGCACCCACACCTGCACCTCATTTTCCTTGCTTTCCTCTTCCCTTCCCTCCCCTCTCTTTTCTCCCTGGCAGAAACTCTTCGTGGTCCCTGCAGATGAGGCCCAGGCCCGCATCCCTTATGCCCGTGTGAATCACAACAAATACATGGTGACTGAACGTGCGGCCTACATCGGTGAGTGTTGGAGCATCATGGCTAGGTGTGGGGGAGTGGTTTGGAAGGAAGGAGTGTGCAGGTGCCAGGGCCTGGACACCCCACGGAACCGTTAACTCTTTACCCCACATCCAAAGGAACCTCCAACTGGTCAGGCAGCTACTTCACAGACACGGCAGGAACCTCCCTGCTTGTGACCCAGAATGGGCATGGCGGCCTGCGAAGCCAGCTGGAGGCCATCTTCCTGAGGGACTGGGACTCCCCCTACAGCCACGACCTGGACACCTCAGCCGACAGCGTGGGCAATGCCTGCCGCCTGCTCTGAGACCTGGTCCAATGGACAGGCCAAGACCTTCAAGCTCCCCCCACCCCTGCCTCCCCACTCCACAGTCCCAGAGACCCAGACTCTGGGTTCCGGTCCCCCTGTCCATATCCCTGCTTTCTGTCTACCCCTCATTGTGGCTCCACAGGCTCTCCCCTGCGTTTCCCCCTCTACCTCTACCCTCCACCAGCCTGATGCAGTGGCCCCTGGGGCCTAGCAGGGCTGAGGGAGGGAACCCCCAAAGAAGTGGGGGTGCATGCTGGGCCCAGACCCCTAGGCTATCCCTCCTTTCTAGGGCAAAGAGGGCCCAAGATTATAATAAGTAAATAATTGTCTGTACCGACTGTGTCTGACTGACTACTGTCAGATGAGGGTGTCAGGGCTAAGGGACAGCCCATGTGGGTCTCTGGGGGTGTGTGTGACAATATGCTAAGCCCTTGACAGGGCACACCTGTATGTTTTGGTGTGTCCTAAGCCCCCAGTAGACAATGCACATGAGCTGGCACAGGCTGAGCATGCATGGAGCCAGCACGGGCTGGCACGTGCTACACACAGGGAGCAGGCGCCTAGATCCAGCATGACCTGAACCATCATCACCCTTGTCCCCAGGGGGAACCAGTGCGCCTAAACACCACAGCGTGCACCAAAGGCAAGATCTAAGCCTGAGAGCTTTCTGCGCCGAAACCCAGAGAATGTTCTGGAGGCAGATTCCTAAGTGCCAATCCAGAGACAAGGAAGTGCTAGAACAGTTCTTTTATTGAAATAGGCAGAGACGGCAGAGCCGGGAGCGAGCTCGGGGCCAGTAGCGCGCATCCATCTTCCTGCCTTCCTGGCCGAGGGGGCCATGGGCCAGACCCTGAGAGGCCTCCAGTGTTTGGGGAGGGAGGGGTGCAGGCATGCACTTGGAGGGGAGGGAAGGGAAAGGGAGGATTCTGGATAATTATCTTTTGTGTAAGAATAAATTGTAGGCTCTGGGGATGGCTCTGTAGAGCAGTTCAGGTTGAGGAAGAATGCCAGCCCAGCTAGCGCGGTCCCGGTCGTGGGCAAAGCTGGGTGACACCATCAGTGGTGCCCGCCGACGTGCTGCAGGAAAGTGGTAGCACGGGGTGGACCGTGAGGATGCGGGTGGGGGTGCCGGGGTGGGAGCCCCTGGGCCCGCGATCCCCGCACGCTCTCCAGGGTCCACTCTGGCTCACTCAGCCACTCGCCAGGACAGCTGCTGGGCTCAAAGAGCTCAGGCCCAGACCTCTGCAAGGGGAGAAGGGGGGGGGGAGTGTCAGCAACAAGTGTGGGTGACCTCTGACCTCAGAGAGGGAGTAAGTCCTCTGCAAGGACGATTCTATCAGTGCCCAGCAACTTTCTTATGTTTTTTTTTTTTTTTTTTTGTCGGTGGCGGGGTTTGAACTCTGGCCCTGAGTGCCGTCCCTCAGCTCTTCAGCTCAAGGCGAGCGCTCTACCACTTCAGCCACAGCACCACTTCCGGTTTTCTGGTGGTTTATTAGAGATAAGAGTCCCACAGACTTTCCTGTCCAGGCTGGCTTTGAACCTTGATCCTCAGATCTCAGCCTCCTGAGTAGCTAGGGTTTGTAGGTGTGAGCCACCGGCACCCGGCTCCTTTCTTATTTCTGAACCCATATCCATGTGTGAGCCATCTAGGCCTAGCTTTGTTTTGCTATAGAGACAGGATGTGGCTAGGTTCCCCTGTACTGTCCTTAATCTCAAAATCCTCGTACCTCTGCCTCCCCAGTGGCTTGGATGACAGGTGTATGCTCCCGCACGTGTCAGTTCTTCCAGATATATTACTAGGTCCTGAGTTTTAGTTACAATCTGAAGGTGGGTTAGAATGACCTAGCCTATTTTTTTTTTTTGTCAGTCATGGGGCTTGAACTCTGGACCTGGTCGCTGTCTCTGAGCACTGCAGCTCAAGGCTAGTGCTCTACCACTTGAGCCACAGCAAGAATGGCCAAGCCTTTGTCCTGTCTTAGGAGCATCAGTGTGAACGCCAGACACCATTATCTATCACCTAGCAGGATAGGTTAGCATTCTGCTGAATCTTACATCCCAGATGTGGGTTAGTGTGGAGTAAGTCTTGCCATATTCAAAGATAAATTAATATGTTGCAGATAAAACAGAGGAGCCCGGTGCTGGTGGCTCATGCCTGTCATCCTAGCTACTCAGGAGGCTGAGATCTGAGGATCACGGTTCAAAGCCAGCCTGGGCAGGAAAGTCTGTGAGACTCTGATCTCAAATAAACCACCAGAAAATTGGAAGTGGAGCTGTGGCTCCAAGTGGTAGAGCATAGCTTTGAGCCCTGAAACTCAGGGATAGCACCCTGAGTTCAAGCCCTAGGACTGTTCCCTTTAAAAAAAAAAAAAAAAACAGCTGGAGGAAACCCCTCCCCATCCACCTGCCCATGTGGCTTACCTCAGCATCCATCGTCATGTCCTTGATACTGGGCCCGTCCCCGTCCCTCTGCGGGATGGTGGGCAGCTCTACGGAAGCCCCTCGGCCTTCTCCTTCTTCCCAGCCATTGCCCCGGCAGGGTCCGTCGTCCTCGGGGGAGGCCTGGCTCAACCGGATCAGATTGCTGAAGTTGGAGTTGGACTTGGAGCCCATGGGTGGCTTCCGGACCTTATGGCGACCGGTCAGACGGCTGCCATAGAAGGCCAGAATGGGCTCCGGACCTGAGTCAGGGACCCTGCGGCCAGCGGTGGCTGCTTTGAGTGGAGTGAGCATGTCAGAGACCGTGTCAGCCCGGGCCTCGCTCCACAGACCTTGCCCTGCCTCCTGGAGGCTCAGGTCATCCAGCTGATCGATGGCTCTTTGCATGCCCGGTGCCTTCTCATCCCAGAAGAAGGGCCCGGTACCCATGCCCACGGCTTCCTCTTCCTCGGCCAGCCGGTAATAAGGGGCCCCATCTTCAGCGGTGGCCACCATGGCCGGGGGGGCCTTGCCCTCCACCTGCAGGGACAGGCGGCAGCTGCGCAGGGACAGCTGGTAGTACCGCGTGGTCTCGTGGGCGCTGCGCAGCTGCTGCATGGAAACGAAGGGGTGGCGCAGGGCCGCGCTGGGGCTGATGCGCTCGTGGGATTCCCACGTGAGCATGCGCTTGATGAGCTCCACCATGCTCCTGAGGTCGGCCAGCTCGGCCACCGCTTCGCGGTCCTGAAAGCTCAGCCGGCTGGCCCCGCCGCCGTTCACCGTCTCCATCTGATCTAAAGACTTGAGCATGTACTTGCGACGCTCTAAGGGGCGAACCTGGTGACACAGGGGCGAGGGAAGGGGGGGGGTGAAGGGAGACACTGCACTGACCAGTGTCCAGGCCTAGCATGCCAGACTTTCTTTATGGGGGCCCCTTGACATCCAGTTCTGCCTGTGATTAGACCTAGGGCTCTCTTGCTGCTAGGAGGTTCTAACCTGATCACTCATACCCTGTTTGTTTGTTTGTTTTTGTTTTTGTTTTTTGGTGGGGAGGGGTGCTTTTTTGTTTATCTTATTTCCTTTTTTCTTTTTCTTCGTGTCAGTCCTAAGGGCTTGAATTCACAACCTGGGCACTCAGCTTTTTCACTCAAGGCTAGCTCTCTACCATTGGAGCCACAGCTCTCCTTCCAGATTTTTGGTGATTCTTTGGAGATAGAGTCTCATGGACTTTGCTGCTTGAGCTGATTTCCAACCACAATCCTCAGATATCAGATTTTTTTTTTTTTTTTTTTGGTGGGTCGTGGGACCTGACCTCTGGGCCTGGGCGCTGTCCCTCAGCTCTTCAGCTCAAGGTGAGCGCTCTACCACCTGAGCCACAGCACCACTTCCGGCTTTTTCTGCTTCTGTGGTGCTGGGGATTCAAACCCAGGGCCTCATGCATGCAAGGCAAGCACTCTACCACTGAGCCACCTCCCCAGCCCAGATCACAGCCTAGTGAGTAGCTACAATTACAAGCATGAGCCACAGGTACCTGACACGTTTTTTTGTTTTTTGTTTTTTCTTTTTTCTTTTTTTCGTTTTTTGGGTCTGGTTGTGGGGCCTGAACTCTGGGCCTGGGCGCTGTCCCTCAGCTCTTCAGCTCAAGGCTAGCGCTCTACCACTTGAGCCACAGCGCCACTTCCGGCTTTTTTCTTTTTCTTATGTGGTGCTGAGGAATCGAACCCAGGGCCTCATGCATGCAAGGCAAGCACTCTACCACTGAGCCACCTTCCCAGCCCCAACCTGGAAGGTTTTGTTTTTTCTTTTTCTTTTTTTTTTTTTTTGGGGGGGGGTGTTTTAAACTCAGGATCCCATGTTTGCTAGGCAGATGTACTAAGGTATACTATCACTTGAGTCATGCTTCCAGCCTCTTGCTTTATCTTTTTTTTTTTTTTTCCAGTCCTCGGGCTTGAACTCAGGGTCTGGGGGGTCCCTGAATCTGTTTGTGTTCAAGGCTAAGCCTACCACTTGAGCCACAGTACCACTTCTGGCTCGCTCTTTCTATCTTTCTTTCTTTCTTTCTTTCTTTCTTTCTTTCGTTCGTTCGTTCTTTCTTTCATTCGTTCTTTCTTTCTTTCTTTCTTGTTGGTCGTGGGGCTTGAACTCTGGGTCTGCACTGTCCCTCAGCTCTTCAGCCAAATCAGCTTAAGGCTAGCACTCTACCACTTGAGCCACAGCACCACTTCTGACTTTTTCCGCTTATGTGGTGCTGAGGAATCAAACCCAGGCCCTCATGCATGCAAGGCAAGCACTCTACCACTGAGCCACCTTCCCAGCCCACTTCTGGCTTTTCTGAGTGATGCATTGAAGATAAGAATCTCTCTCAGACTTGTCTGCCCAGTCTGGCTTCAAACTGTGATCCTCAGATGTTAGCCTCCTGAATAGTTAGGATTACAGGTGAGCCACCAGCACCCTGCTGCTTTATTTTTAAAGTAGGGTCTCAGTCTTTTCCCTTCCCTTCCCCTCCCCCCCAGGAGTTGCCCTCAGATTCTACGATTCTCCCATCTCTGCCTCTCATGTAGCTGAGATTATAGGCATGAGCCACAGCACCCAGTGAATTTAGACTGTTCTTGGAGCAGTCTACTGGATGACTGTCCCCCCACACATACCCATGCCCCTTGCTTGCCTCCCTACCTTGGTCTCCGCCAGGTAATCAGCTGACGACTTGAGCTGCCAGGGGTTGGTGGGATCTGGGTGGGGATTGCGCTTGAAGAAATGGTGGACCTTGCGGGCAGCGTGCAGCAGGTGTGGCTTGGGCAGGCCCTGGGTCTCACAGATATAACGCACTTGGTCGTACTCATTGTTGCCCGGGTAGAGGGGCCAGCCTAGATGCAGCTCAGCCATGACGCAGCCCAGTGACCACACGTCCACCTTCTCACAGAAGGGCAGGCCCAGCAGAATCTCGGGGGCCCTGTAGAAGCGAGACTGGATGTAGGGTTCCTTCACGTAGCGCACCTCGCTGAAAATGCTGGCGGAGCCGAAGTCAATCACCTGTGGGAGAGCAGGATGGGAGAGAGTAGGTCCGCTTGGGTGGGTGCGGTGCTGGGGATAGCCTGCTCTCTCTTCTTAGGGGGTCCTTCTACATCTGTCATTTGCCTCTGGCTGGCTGGCTGCCTGTGACCTTCACTTCCATTTTTATTTTTATGTTCTAGGACTAAGGCTTGTGCTCAGGGCCCAGGTGCTGTCCCTGAGCTTTTTCACTCAAGGCTGGTGCTCTACCACTTGAGCCACCACTTCCAGCTTTTTGGGTGTGGTTTATTGGAGATCAGAATCTTGGGGACTTTCTTTCTTACCCAGGTTGGCTTCAAAGCTCCCAAGCCTACCCAGAACTCACCATGTTTAGACCCTGTCTCGTTACCTCTGTCCTCTTGCTCATTTCCTGCCTCCCACCACACAGCCATAGACAGCACGTGCACCCCAGCCTGTCCATGTCCTTCCTCTGTTCAGCATCCAAGCCAAAGCCCTAACCCTATCACATCTTGATCTTATTCACTTTTTTCATGCTGCAACTCCATAGACGTCCTCAGTGCTTCTTTATACATCAATTCAGCAGCATGTGCTCCTACCTCAGGGCCTTTGCACTGGCTCTTATCTGGACAGATGTCCAGTATCTTTTCCAGATGCCTCCATGGCTCCCTTTCTCCCTTCATCAGGACATCCTTCAAATATCACCTACTTGCAGAGGTCTTTCCAATTACATCACCTAAAGTGCCAGTCATGACCATCTGCCACCCCTAACCAAGATTCCACAATCTCCTCTTCTCTCCTCATTCACAAACCACATTTTACCCCTTACCGTGATCACTCAGTCTCCCCAATACAGTGTCAGCCTCATAAGGGTCAGAGGTGCTGAATGGAGAATGGTATAGAATAGGGAGTCCTCAAGTCTGGGGTGGAGGGGAGCTCAGCAGCAGGATGGGGAAGCCAGGAGCTGGTGACTCACACCTTTCATCCTCACTACTCAGGAAGCTGAGATCTGAGGATTGTGGTTTGAAGCCAGCCCAGGCAGGAAAGTTGGAGACACTCATGTCCACTGAAGCACCAAAAAAGTCACAAGTGGAGCTGGAGCTCAAGTGATAGAGCACCAGCCTTGAGTGAAAAAGCTCAGGGACAGCACCCAGGCCTGAGTTTAAGCCTCAGGATGGTGCACGTGCGCGCGCGCGCACACACACACACACACACACACACACACACACACACACACACACACACACGCCAGAAAGGGTAAAGTGCTAACATACTACCACTCTACTGAAGTGGTAGAAGGCTAACATTGAGTTTAAAAAAAAAAAAAAAAAAGCACCAGCACACATAAAAAGAGAGAGAGCTAGGGCTGGGAAGGTGGCTCAGTGGTAGAGCGCTTGCCTTGCATGCCTGAGGCCTTGGGTTCGATTCCTCAGCATCACATAAGCAAAAAGAAAAAAGCCAGAAGTGGTGCTGTGGCTCAAGTGGTAGAGCACTAGCCTTGAGCTGAAGAGCTGAGGGACAGCGCCCAGGCCCAGAGTACAAGCCCCAAGACCAGACCCCGCCCCCCCCCAAAAAAAGAGAGAGTTGGGTGCTGGTAGCTCATGCCTGCAATCCTAGCTACTCAGGAGGCTGAGATCTGAGAATCAAGGTTCAAAGCTAGCCTGGGCAGGAAAGTCCATGAGACTCTTATCTACTGTTAACCACCAGAAAACCAGAAGTGGCACTGTGCTCAAAGTGGTAGAGCGCTCACCTTGAGCTGAAGAGCTCAGGGACAGTGCCCAAGCCTAGAGTTCAAGCCCCATGACAGAAAGAAAGAAAGAAGAGAGAGAGAGAGAGAGAGACAGAGACAGAGAGAGAGAGAGAGAGAGAGAGAGAGAGAGAGAGAGAGGGAGGGAGGGAGGGAGGGAGGGAGGGAAGGAGGGAGGGAGGGAAGGAAGGAAGGAAGGAAGGAAGGAAGGAAGGAAGGAAGGAAGGAAGGAAGGAAGGAAGGAAAGGAAAGAAAGGGGAAATGGAGGAATTGGGAGCCAGCAGTGAGAAGAGACACAAAGGGGAGGGGAGGGAGGAAATTCAGGGCTGAGAGTAGGCCAAGCAAGACATGAATGTTGAGTCTCCGCTGTTGGGCAAAGCTGTCACCCAAGGTGTGCCCACTCACCTTGACCCTGAAGGGGCATCGGGTCTGGTCCACCAGCATGATGTTCTCCGGCTTGAGGTCAGCATGGATGATGGCCAGTTCCTTGAGCCGGGCGAGGGCTCGGAGCACCTGTAGGGTGACGGTACGGATATGGCGGGCAGGAAGAGGTGCAAAGTTGTTCTCCTTCTGGAACTCAAAGAGGTTTTGTTCGAGCAGTTCAAAGACCAGGTAGAACTTGAGGGCATCGTGGAAGAACTCCAGAAATCTGATGACGTGGGCCTCTTCGGGATCCAGGCCCCGCATGCATCGAAGCAGCTTCAACTCGTTCTTGATGATGCGGCTGCGGTAGGCATCATTCTTCAAGATCTTGATGGCCACCATCTCGCCCGTACTCCGCCGCCAGCCCTTGGCCACCTCCCCAAATGTCCCCTTGCCCAGCACCTCGATCATATCATAACAGTCAGTCTCCGACTGGATGGTGGCCATGATGCCACCAATCACCACCCTGCTCTGTCCCGGGAACCACAGGCTCTGCTGTCTGCTTTGAGCCAGCACAAGCTGCCGACCCCTCAAGACCCCCAGGGGGGGAAAGAGAACTGAATTCGTGCCTGTCTTTAGCAGGTTGGCCCTCCTGCCTCCCCAGTACCCCTCAACCCCCTTGGCCACAAGGCAAGTCGGTCAGGGGCTGCACCCCTCCCCCAAAGCCCTCCCGGCTTGGGACGAGGGGCCCCAGGCCACCCCGAATGGGTTCCAGCGTTGCTCAGTGGCTCTGGTTCTGTTGTTGGAGACCTGAGCCCCAGGCTGGAATGGGGGGATGGGGTGCCAGGTTGGGTCCCCTCCCCCACCCACTGGCGGAACCCTGGAATCTGGTGGGGGACCTGTATACATGGATGCAGACCAACTGACAGGCCAGAGTGAGAAAAGGCAAACATTTTGAGTTAGGGGTCTGTGTGTGTGTGTTTCCAGCAAATCCTTGCCAGAGCAGATGGCTGCCATCGGAGGGAAGCATAGCCAGGGCATGGCCCTGAATACTTGGTTTTAGGTGCCCTAGGGAGCCACACAGGGACTTTGAGGGAGAGAGGGCAAAGTTAGGCCTGAGGCTCACAAAGTATTTTTCTATGTGCTAAGAGTAACTGGAAAGGGCCAAACCCAGGCAGTAAGCTAGGGCAGCACTCAGGTGACCCAGGGTGCAGAAAAAACCCAGAAGGTGGTAGATCAGTCATTTTGGTAAATTCAGGAAGACAACCCAGGGGCCGACAGACTGAAAGTGGGGGGCTGTATCGGACCAGGTCCAGGGCAGTCTCTGGAGACATGGACAAGAAGTGTAGGGGAGAAGATGATGAGGTCAGATTAGGTCAGATTAAAACACTTAAACACTGATTGAGTAGCAATCATATGGAAGAGAAAATCCAGGCACAAATGACAGCCAGGAAATGAAATGCCTGTAATCACAACAGAGGGGAATGAAGATCAAAGTTCAAAGCCAGCCTGGACCAAGTTAGCAGATCCTGCCTCAAAAACAAAAACTGAGATCTGAGAATCACAGTTTGAAGCCAGCCAAGGCTGGGAGAAAGGAACCAGTGCCCCTGTGACAAGATGAACAGGTTTGAGAATAAAAGAGGCCAGGGGCTGGGAAGGTGGCTCAGTGGTAGAGCGCTTGCCTTGCATGCCTTGATTCCTGAGCACCACATAAGCAAAAAGAAAAAAGCCGGAAGTGGCGCTGTGGCTCAAGTGGTAGAGTGCTTGCCTTGAGCTGAAGAGCTGAGGGACAGCGCCCAGGCCCAGAGTTCAGGCCCCACGACCGGACCCAAAAAAAAATCCCAAAAAAACAAATAAAAGAGGCCAAAGTCGGGTGGGGGGGCATACTTGGGAATAAACAGGTAGCGATGGAGGCCTAGAACCTAAATAGGGAGGGGCAGCGGGACAAATGGCTCATGGCTCAAGAACAGGTGGACAGGTAGATACTCCAGGAACTTGGGACCTCATCCTAAGAGACAGTCTAGTGTGTAGAGTAGAGGCTCGAATCTGTGATTGCCAAGAGGGAATGGGTAGGACTTCCTGGGTAGGGCTGAGGTGAACAGAGCCATGAAACAAGCCTGATGAGGAAAGGATAGGTGTCATGGGGTGGGGGGCGGGCGCCTAAGGCAGAGGGGTCCACAGCCACGCTCTGCTAGGGGACTCGCGAGAGTCCTCTGCAAAGGCTTCTGGGAAGTCATGTGTGCTGGTGGCTTACACCTGATACCCTAGCTACTCAGGAGGCTGAGATGTAAGGGTCACAGTTCAAAGCCAGGACAAGGTGGAAAAGTTTGTGACACTTTTTTTTCTTTTTGTCAGTTTTGGGGCTTTCACTCGGGCCTGGGAGCTAGTGCTCTACCACTTTGAGCCACAGCCCCACTTCCAGTTTCCTGGTGATTCATTGGAGATAAGTGTCATGCATGGACTTCCCTGCTGGCCTGGCTTTGAACCTTGATCCTCAGATCTCAGCCTTCTGAGTAGCTAGGATGACAGGTGCAAGCCACCAGGGCTGGGCTTCTGAGAGGCTCTTATCCCCAGTGAACCACCAGGGAACTGGAAGTAGTGCTGGGGCTCAAAGTGGTAGAGCATTAGCCTTGAGCAAAAGAGTTCAGGGACAGCACCCAGGCCCTGAGTTCAAATCCTAGTAGCACCCCCTCCACATACACACACACACAACCCTCTAAAGAGCTAGGATGGGCCACTTGTCACCAGGGCCTACCCAACACTACTTTGCTGTTTCTCAGACCCTGGGTGGCCTGTTTCTCCTCCCCAGAAGCTGTGAACCTCCTTTTGGGGGGCTCCTTTCTCTGCACCCACCCACACACCCGGACCTCCACAGAAAACTGCACGCACAGTGACGTGGGGATTATTTTATTCACATGGCGTGGCATGACACAGACGCTCCTGCCAATGAGCAGTGCACAAGTCTTGGAGCCCTGTTGGGGGTCAGCTGGCCACCTGTGGGCCTTTTGGGGGGTTAGTGCTAGTATCTCACACACAAAACAGGGGAGGGAGATTGGGAGAGGAAAGGGCAGGGTGGGAAGACAGGAGGGAGGGCTCCATTTACCCAGGGCATCAGACAGCAGCAGCCTGAGTGCCTTCCACCCTGCTGGGGCCTGGAGGCCCATTCTCAGAGAACCCCACGCTGGGCAGCCGGACCCTGAACCCACCCTCTTCCTGGTCCCCACTCCCGCCTCGCGCCTTGGGGCTCAGGGACACCCTAGGGAAACGAAATTTGGGTGACTTTTCCCCAACAGGGGACTTGGAGACCGCCTCACCCTCCTGTCCCTTGGAGGTCTTAGAAGGGGCCGTCAGACCCACGCGGGGCAGGCGGACCCTAACCCGGCTGCGGTGGCTGGAGGCTCCCTCCCCAGTGTGCTCTTCCTCCTCCTCCTCGGAATTGGGGGACCCCTCTCCGGGTGCCCACTCACTCTGGCCAAAGCCTACTCGGGGTAGCCTGAGCTTGGGGCTCTTGGCTTTCTCTCCCTCCTCCCCAGCTTCCTTGGCCCGCACGAGGCCAAACCGTGGCAGCCGCATCTTAAGCTTATGCCCCACATCCCCTCCACCTTCGGCCACCTGGTACTCGGCGTGGCTGCCCACGGCCGGTGGGGAGAGCTCTACCTCGGGCAGTGAGAGCTGGAAGGTCCGCTCTGCCCCTGGGGGCTGCTCCTCGCCACCCTCTCCCCTGGCATCTGCCTCCAGGGCGGACAACTTCAGCCGTATCCCACCTTCACCTGTGGCTCCCTGGCCTGCCTGGGGCTCGTGGCCCAGCCCTACATCGAGCTCAACCTGGGGCACGCTCACCGTGGGCATCTTAAAGACCCCCTCGCCCACTAAGAGCTCACCCCCTGCCACCTGGCTTCCAGGCTTAGCCTGCTTCCCCGGGCTCCCCATCTCCCCAAAGCTGGCTAGCTCCACCTGGGGCACGGAGATGGTCAGTGGGGGCATCCTGAGGACCCCATCATGGCCCTCAGTGTGGGCCTGCTTGGCCGCGGACACCTGCTGTGCTGCACTCCCAGCCACGGCCCCCTGGGCCCCACCTTCCTCCTGGGGCACCATTGTCACCAATTCTACATCGGGGATCTTAAGTGCTCCAACTGTGGAATCTGGCTTGTCCCCTGGGCTGACCCGTCCACTCTGGACTTCTGCTTCTTTCCCTCGGGCCAGCCCGAAAGATGGCATCTTGAACTTGGGCATCTTTACTTTCCCATCCCGACCCCAGCCCTTGCCCTCTAACTCAACCACCCCTGCTGCCACTTCTCCCGCCTCAGTGTCCCGGCTTTTGACTCCAAACTTGGGCAGTGCAAATCGAGGCCCCTTGAGCTTGACATCGGCCCCTGTGGCCTCCGCCTTGGCTGAGGGCAGATGGGCATCGAGGCTGAGCTGTGGGATGGACAGATCGAGCGCGGGCAGCAGGCCTGCCTCCCCGGCCCCTTTGGCTTCAGCGTCAGTCCCCACTCGAGCTTTGGGGAGTGAAATGGCAAACTTGGACACTTTCAGCTTGGCTCGTGCGGCTCCCTCAGCCTCTGCCTTGGCCGCCTTCGATCCTGAGAGTCCAAACTTGGGCAGGGAGAACTTGGAGGAGGAGGGCTTGGCCTTCATCTCCATCATCTCCAGTCGCTCTTCTGCAACTTCCAGAGTGGGGAGCTGGGGAGTCACGATCTCAACGGATGGCACCCGGAAGCCCATTTCGCCAACACCTGCTGCCACTCTGGGACCCTCTGGCCGGTCCACCTTAGCTGCTTCAACTGCTTGGCTCTGTGTCTCCAGGCCAAGGGCCCCTGGCAGATCCAGCTCTACGGAAGGCAGAGTGAGGGAGGGGACGCCCCCTCGAGCCTCAGCTCCCACTTCCGGCTGCAAACAGGGAAGGGTGACCAGCTTCCCCGAGTCCTCAGGACCCACCTTGCCTTGTGCCGGAGACCCCACCCTGCCTAACTTGGGCATGGTCATCTTTGGCATCCTGAAGCCAAACTCCATCTTCTCCGCCTGCTCGGCTGCAGCAGCTTGGCGCTGCACATCTGGCACCTTGAGCTGCACATCTGGCACCTTGCACACCTTCAACTCCGGGGCCTGAGGGAGGCACACCTCTGGGACGCTCGGCACTTGCAGTTCCGGAAGTTGCATCTCTGACACTTTGGGGAGCTGTACTTCTGGGAGGTGCAGGTCAGGTACGGGGATCTCGGGCATTTTGGGGAGCTTTACTTCGGGCACTTTGGGGAGCTGCACCTCCGGAAGGTGCAGGTCGGGGACGGCCATCTCGGGGACTTTGGGCAGTTTGATCTCGGGGAGCTTCACCTCGGGGAGTTTCATGGATGGGATTTTCATCTCGGGCACTTTGGGGAGCTGCACCTCCGGAAGGTGCAGGTCGGGCACTGCCATTTCGGGGACTTTGGGCAGTTTCATCTCAGGGAGCTTTAGCTCGGACACTTTGGGGAGCTGGACTTCCGGGAGTCTGACGTCGGGCACAGCCATCTCGGACACCTTGGGCAGCTTCATCTCTGGTACTTTGGGGAGCTGGACTTCTGGGAGTCGCAGGTCAGGCACCGCCATGTCGGGCACCTTGGGCAGCTTCATCTCTGGCACTTTGGGGAGCTGGACTTCCGGGAGTTGCAGATCAGGCACCGCCATGTCGGGCACCTTGGGCAGCTTCATCTCAGAAAGTTTCATCTCTGGGAGCTGCACATCTGGGAGTCGAACCTCTGGCACGGCTATCTCTGGCACCTTTGGGAGTTTCACCTCAGGGACTCGTATGTCTGGAAGGGTTGGCTCTGGCACTTTGGGGAGCTTGACCTCAGGGACCTTAGGCAGCTTCACTTCTGGCCCTTTGGGTGCCTTGACCTCAGGCCCTGCCACTCCAATGCCAAACGAGGGCATCTTGAGGGTAGGCAGCTTTAGCTTGCTCTCTGCAACAGCCTCGGGGGCAGAGGGCCGGGGCTCCAGGAGAGAAAGCCCAAAGGTAGGCATTCGAAGTCTGGGACCCTTCACTTTGGTCTCAGGGCTGCCCTTGACTGCCTTGGTCTCAGGGGCTTCCTTCCCTCGAACCCCAAAGCGGGGGAAACTGAGGCGGGGCATCTTCAGAGCCACATCAGGCACTTCTGCCCGGGGCTCCACCTCTGAGCCTGGCAAGGCCAGATCCACCCCCACCGAAGGCGCTTCTACATCCAGGGTGGGGACTGTCAGCATCACGGCCCCTTCCCGGGTCTCCAGGCAGGGAAGGGTGGGCAGAGTGGGGAGCGAGGGCAAGGTGGGCAGCTCCACTTGGGGGACCTGGATCCCCACAGTTGGGGTCTCCACAGCAGGTGCAGCTGGGGCTCCTAGCCCAAGGGTTGGCAGGAGGGCAAAACCACTGCCTGCCTCTGCAGAGGGGGCCCCCTTGGGTGCTGAGACCTGAGGAACATCCACCTCAGCCCCTGGCAGCCTAGGCCCAACCAGCTCTACCTGAGGGGCTGTGAACCTCGCTCCTGTGCCTACCTCAGCGGCCTCCACTTTGGCCTTCCTGGGGGGAGGAGCAGCAGCAGCCATGCGGGCTGCCTGGGCCTCTCCAGCCACTTCTCGAACCCGCAGCCGAGGCAGTTGGAGGCGCCGGCGGGCAGGGGCAGCTGAGACAGGACCCTTGGAGATCTCAGCTTTGAGGCCCCGGCGCAGACGGGAGAACTTGGGGAGGGAAAACTCGACGTCAACGGGGGCCAGGTCTGCAGGGGCCCCCAGAGCCCCAGGCACCACCAACATCTTCTTCTTCTTCACAGGGGACAGACTCTGGATATTCTGGGGAGAGAGGAGAGAGGCGGGAGGCGGTGGGACAGTGGGAGGCTGGGAGCGGACAGAAAGAGCCCCAACTGTCACTGAGTGCACCAGACTGGGGATCTGTTGGGGGTAGTCTCTTGTCTCCAAAACACTGTCCCCCACTTCCTGCCTGCCGTTTCTCCCCAGGAAGGCACAGGCTGCCTTTAGAATCTCACAGGGAACCTACAGAAACATAGAAACTGGGACCCAAGGCTTCTAAGGCCCTTCTCCAGGCATTTCCCCAACACCATTATTGCAGAGATAGGGAAACTGAGGCTCAGGGAAGGACAGACACTTGTCCAGCTGTAACTGAGCATCACTCATGCATGGAACTCAGCCTTCTTGCTTTCCAGTACCCCTAGGGAGCTTGAATCTGATCATAAGGATGATTCCCTAAGATGGGATGGGGGGGGGGGGTCGGGGCATGGTCTGGGATAGGTGGGACCCCTCCCAGAGGAGGAGTTTTTGGGAGCAGAGAGCAAAGGACAGAGGATGGATTAGCGTTGGATTAGTGATGAGACAGAGGGGGCAAGGCTGGCCCACGATGGCTGGGAAGGGGGCTCACGGCGCACAGACCGGATCGCTGGGGCAGGCCGGGGCCTGCGCTGGGGCCGGGGCCGGGCTAAGCACGCGTACCAGCTTGGCCACCTTGGCCCGTGGGCCCTTGATCTCGTAGCCAGCCACGGTCCCGGGCCGCAGCGCTAGGTCCCCGGTGGGCACGGTGCGCTTCAGGCAGAAGGAGACCTTGTAAGGCTCGGCACATTGAAGCAAGCGTAGCGCATCCTCGTACTTGAAGTTCTCGAAGAACACGCGGGCGCTCAGCAGCTGGTCCCCTGCAAAGGGGGGGGAGGGAGGGAGGGAGGAGGAGGACGGAGGCGTGGTCTCATCTGGTCCCGCCCATCTGCCCCGCCCATCCAATTGAAGTCTAAGGTCCTGTCCTTTCGTCCCACCCACCCGGTACAGCGAGGTCCCGAGGAGCCCCGCCCCATTGGTTTGGCCCCGCCCCCGATCCCAAACAAATCAGTGCTACCTAGCTAGGGTCGCCTTCTCCAGCCTTACAAGTTCACACGCTGTTCTTTATTGAGAAAATCGAATCCGATGGTGACTTCTCTACATTCCCATGCCTTTTCTTTCATTTTTGTGCCAGTCCTGGAACTTGAACTCGGGGCCTGGGTGCTGTCCCTGAGTTTTTGTGTTCTAGGCTAATACAACCATTTCAGCCACAACTCCATTTCTGGCTCTTTGGTGGTTCATTGGAGATAAGAGTCTCACAGCCTTTCCTGCCGGGCTGGCTTTGAACTGCCATCCTCAGATCTCTGTCTCAGCCTTCTGAGTAGCTAGGATTATAGCCTCTGGTCCCCAACAGACCTGTCTTTCCCCCCCCCACCCTCCTATCCCCACCCCCACGCACACACACCCAGTCTTGAGGCTTGAACTAATGCCCTGGACACTGCCCCTGAGCTCTTTTGCTCAAGGCTAGCACTCTACCACTTTGAGCCACAGTGCCACTTCTGGTTTTTGAGTGATTAATTGGAAACAAGAGTCATACCAAGACTTTTCTGTCCTGGCTGGCTTCCAACTGTGATCCTCAGATCTCAGCCTCCTGAGTAGCTAGGATTACACCACCCACCAGTGCCTGGCTCTCATTATTATTGTTGTTGTTGTTGTTTTAGTATTATTATAACAATGATGTGCAAAGGGGTTACATAAATCAGGTAATGAGTAAATTTCTTTTTGGACAATGTCACCTCTTCCCTCACTCTCTCCCAGACTTATCTTCTTTAGTGGTGATTTTCTCCTTTTCCTAGGGATGAAATGACTAGCTCACACCAATCCTCCCTTGCCTGCCCAGGGACAGTTTTTCCTCTCCTCTCCCCACACCTCTTCTACACAATCCCCATCAGCTTGCAAACATGCTACTATTTCTAGTCTTTTCCCAAGCAAGCCCCAGCCCCAGGGTACCCCATTTGCAGAACTGGTAACTCCATCCTCCCTGGATCTGTGACTCCTCTCTCTTCATCATACCCTATAGCTAGTCCCAAATATCTAGGCTCCAGCTTGAAAATGGATCCAGAATTCAAATCCTTCTTTTCCATCTCCAACACCATTTAACACTAAGCATCCTGTCTCTGCTTCCCAACACTGCCCCTACAGTTAGTGTACTGTTGATGCCCCAGTTCACCAAGATCAACCTCCTCCCCCTTCACTCACAGACTCCAGGAATAAAAGGCCTCCAATCTTAGGCTGAGAATGTGTTTTAGTGGTAGAGTGCTTGCCTAACATACATGAGGCCCTAAGGCTCGATTCCTCAGTACCACAGAAACAGAAAAAAAAGGAAGTGGTGCTGTGGCTCAAGTGCAAGAGTGTTAGCCTTGAGCACAAGGAGCTCAAGGATAGTGCCCAGGCCCTGAGTTCAAGCCAAGGACTGGCAAAATAAATAAACTTAGTCTTGTTTTGGGGGGTAGGGAGGTAGGGGACTTGAACTCAGGGCCTGGATACTGTCCCTTAGCTTTTTCTGCTCAAGGATGATCAAGCTTAGAGCCTCAAATATACTAAGCAAGCGGCTCTACTGCTGAGCTATATTCCTCGGGAGCTTGTTCCCTATCTCCTTCAGCCTTTCCATGTTTCTCATCTACCTGATGTAAAAATGCAGCTTTGCTCCAGGCACAACCACACATCTAATTTACTATTTATTTTCTTTAAATATGTCTGTGCCCACTAGGAAGCACTTAAGTAATGTCTCAGAAGGAAAGCACGCACTTAATAATTGTTGCATGAATAAGTTGCATCTCCACGCCCTTCCCAAGTTAACTCCACCCTTTTTCTCTGGCCCTAACAGCACAACTATTAACTAGCACTTACAAAGTGCTGACTATTTGCCACTTAACCTTGTGCAAGGTGTTTTGTTTTGTTTTAAATACTGACTCATTTGTTCTACATAATAACCCTATGAGATCAGTATGGCTTGTTCCTATCTTCTTGTTTTGTTTTCTGTGTCAGTGCTGGGGCTTGAACTCAGGACCTGGACACTGTCCCTAGCTTTTTAACTCAAGGTTGGTGCTATATCACGTGGACCACAACTTCACTTCTCGCTGCTTTTAAGTAGTTAACTGGAGATAAGGGTCACAGATTTTCCTGCTAGGCTGGTTTTGAACCATGATTCTCAGATCTCATCTTCTTGAGGTAGCTAGATTTCAGACATGTGCCACTGGTGCCCGGTTGATTGTTCCTATTTTAAAGATGAGAAAACTAAGGCGCAAAAAGAGCATGCACTAGTTAACCAAGGTTTGTGTGTGTGTTTTTTTCTTTTTCTTTTTTTTTTTTTTGCTGGTCGTGGAGCTTGAACTCTGGGCCTGGGGCACTGTCCTAAGCTCTTCAGCTCAAGGCTAGCACTCTACCACTTGAGCCATAGCACCCACTTCCAGTTTTTTCTGTGTATGTGGTACTGAGGAATCGAACCCAGGGCCTCATGCATGCAAGGCAAGCACTCTACCCCTGAGCCACGTTCCCAGCCCCACAAGGTTTGTGTTTTTATGGGTCGTGGGGCTTGAACTCATGGATTGGGCCTAGTCCCTGAACTTTTTTTTTTTAACTTTCTACCGTTTTGAGCCCCAGATCCACTTCCGATCTTTGAGTGATTGATTGGAGATATGAGTCTCACGGGCACTTTCGGTACTGGCTGGCTTCAAATTGTGATCCTCAAATCTTAGCCTCCTGAGTAGCTAACAGCACCTGGTTTAACCAAGGATTTTCAATCCCAAAACAATAACGAGAGCCCTCAGAGCATGCTCAGAACCATCAGCAGCAGCCACACGCAAAGCACCGCCCCAGGCTCTTAAACCTGCCTCCTACACGCAGGCCACGCCCACAACACCCCCACCCACGCGGAGAGGCCACGCCCAGTTCGTGACCACGCCCACCTTCTTGCAAGCTTAGAGACCGGGCGGCGGGTGAGTCCTCGCGCAGCTCTCTGATGAAGATCCCTTCTTTGCCGCCGCCCGCGACATTGATGCCGCTGACGCCGGTCTGCGCCTCGGTCTCCACGATGATCTCCACCAACTCCGCACGCCTCAGCTCCTGCGGAAGGCAGCAAGGGGTCTCCATGGGGAGCCTGGGCTAAACCTCGCCCAGAAGTTGCCATCGCGCTTAAAAGCCGCTCGTAGCGGGAGCTCGGGGTACGTCTTCCCTTCACGCACGTGAGCGGCGGAGGTTCACCCCCTAGGATCCGCCTTTCGGTTTAACAGCCCGTCCCACGTGCGCTGGAAGCTCTGGGGGCGGGGCCATGACCGGGGTGGGACCAATAGGAGCCGGGCCAGCCGGGGAGGGCGGGGGCTGTACATGGGGGCGGGGCTTCTCTTCGTGGGCGGGGCCATGTCTAGGGCGGGCCCAATCGGGTAGGGCGGGACTAAGCGCCCAGGCTCAAGAGGCCCAATAAGATTCCCCAAGGTTCTCTCAGAGAAAAGAGAGAGGTGTGGCTGGAGTTTATGCTGGGTTTGAGTCTGGGAAAGAATCTAATGCTAAGGGTAGATTTGCGCTGTGGGGCTTTTGTGTGTGTGAATGACAGTTTTAGGGCTTGAACTTAGCCTCTGGCGCTCTTACTTGGTTTTGTCTGATTAAGGCTGGTGCTCTACCAATGAGCCACAGCTCTACTTCTGACTAGTTGCTTAACTGATAATAAGAGTCTCCCAGGCTTTTCTGCCTGGGCAGGCCTTGAACCGTGATCCTCAGATCCCAGTCTCCTAAAGTAGCCAGGAATACAGGTATAAGCAGTAGTCTCACCTTCAATGGGATTAAGGATGGGACTCTTAGGACAGAGCTGGGCCCTTAAACCATGCAGGATGGAGGAGTGGGGGACTTGCCCCGCTGTAGGCTCACACATGATGTACACTGAGCTCTATTGTGGACTGTATAACCCCATGTTCTTGCATAACGCCCACAGGAGAGGGAATCCAGTGAAGGGGGGGAACGGTGTGGGTAATGAATTGTGGCATTCTTGATATTTACTGTAAATGGTGCAGGCTCACTCTGACTTTGGAGTGCACGAAATGGGGCGCACATAGAAGCCTCCCCAAAGAGGAAGTGAGATACCTGAGTTCTGTCTAGGAATCCAATCCCTTGGGTCTCTCAGGGACCACCTTGCTGTCTCTGGCCCATCTCTCTGCTGTAAAAGGTAGCATCGGGAAAGGTGAAGGAATGTCTGATTGTGAACTGTGACCTCAAGAAGCAGAGAGCAGAGCAGGGGGCTTTGAGACCAGACAGGACTGGAGAGGAACAGAGCAGGGCTGGGCCAGACACTCATGCTAGGGTCTCTAAGAGAATAGGGTCTAATAAGGCCATCTCCGCTTCCCTTTAGCTTCAAAGGCCCCGGGCTAAGCATTTTACCTAAGATCTCATTTCATCCTACAACGTTGGGCAATCACACCTGAGGAACACTTAAGTCTCAGAGAGGTGAAGTAACTTGCCTAATACCACTCAGCAAATTAAAGAGCCAGGCCTTGTCCGTTCATCTCTGACCCCAGAAACCATAGGTCATCCTATAGACATTAGTGACCCCCTTGTTAGCACCCCATCGTTAGTGAAGAGCCTATAAAAGTAGACCTACTCTGTGTGGCACATAGTAGGACAAATCAATGAAAATGTATCTTCATCATAGCCATAGTCACCACTATTTGAGGATGCTGTAGCACCAGACTGTGCAAATGGCCAGAGATGCCTCATTTCATCAATGGGGAAACTGAGATTTTAAGAGAGGATGTCAGGGCCAGGTACCGGTGGCTCACGCCTGTAATCCTAGCTACTCAGGGGACTGAGATCTGAGGATTGCAGTTCAAAGCCAGCCCAGGCAGGAAAGTCTGTGAGGCTCTTGTCTCCAGTGAACCAGCAAAAAGCCAGAAGTGAAGCTGTGGCTCAACTGGTAGGGTGCCAGGCTTGAGCAGAAAAACCCAAGTGAGAGCTCAAGGCCCTGAGTTCAAGCCTCAGTACCAGCATGAGCCATGCCTGCTTTCCCACCTACTCAGGAGGTAGAAAGAGGAGGATTGCAAGTTTAAGGCGGCTCCAGCAAAGCTATACAGACCCTGTCCAAAAGAGGACAAAATTTAAAGCAAGAGGACTGAACATTCTTGAGGCTGTGGGTTCAATTCCTAGTACCAAGCAAGTATGCAGGAAAGAAAAGAGGAGACAGGAAAACAAAACAAAACAGGTAGAAATCCTTCCTCAGAACAAGAATGAACAAGCAGTACCTACTTTTGGCTGTAGCTCATTATTAATTTAAGTCCTCTATGATCCAATGAGTTAGCTGTCGTATGTTGAGGTCTGGATCAGGCACTGAACTAAGCATTTTATATATGCTATTTTTTTTTTTTTTGGCTCTCACAGTTAAATCTCTTGCCATATTGCAGATGGAGAGACTGAGGCACAAAGAAGCATGGAAGTGTCTTGTGGCTAGTGGCCACTCACCTCTGCACTCCGGCTCCTGACCTCCATGGCACTGCTGGAAGTCTCCCCAGCCCCAAGCTCTTGCTTCCTCTCCTCCTTCTGCTGCAGGACCAACTTCAGTTCTGCATGGAGCAGCTGCCGCTGAGCCTGCCAGGGCACGTATAGAGGTTCAAGATCAGGAAGGAATGAAGGTGGATGTTAGGTTTACTAGGGAGGTCTGGGCAGGTGTCAGAAGGGAATGGCCAAGTGCGGTAGGGCACTTCTCTAATCCCAGCTAGTTGGGAGGTGGAGGTAGGAGAATCTTGTTGCTGTTGTTGTTGTTGTTGTTGTTGTTGTTTGGTGGTTGTGGGACTTGAATTCTGGGCCTGAGCGCTGTCCCCGAACTCTTTTGCTCAAGGCTAGTGCTCTACCAATTTGAGCCACAGCACCGCTTCTGGTTTTTTGGTGGTTAATTGGAGATAAGAGTCTCACAGACTTTCCTGCCCGGGCTGGCTTTGAACCGAGATCCTCAGATCTCAGCCTCCTGAGTAGCTAGGATGACAGGTGTGAGCCACCAGTACCTAGCAGTAGGAGAATCTTGATCCCAGTCCAGCCCAGGCAAAAGCTTGAGATCCTATATGGAAAAAAAAAAAAAAAACAACCCAGGGCTAGGAAGGTGGCTCAGTGGTAGAGTGCTTGCCTTGCACGCATGAGACCCTGGGTTTGATTCCTCAACACCACATAAGCAGAAAAAGCCAGAAATGGTGCTGTGGTTCAAGTAGTAGAATGCTAGCCTTGAGCTGAATTGCTGAGGGACAGCGCCCAAGCCCAGAGTTCAGGCCCTATGAAACCAAAAAAAGAAAAAAAAAAACAAAAACCAAAAAAACCCAACCCAGCTGGGGGCGTGGCTCAAGCAGTAGAACACATGCCTAATTTCTGGAGGCCTTGAATTCAAACCCTCATTACCACCAAAAATTTGGAGGGGGAAAAAAAGGGGGTGGGAAGAGCCCCACCCGTGGTGTCCCCTCACCGCCGCCTGGGTACAGGTACTCTCTCCTAACAGGAGCCCAGCCGGAGGTACAGGACAGCTGTTTGCAGGGCTCAAACCCTTCCGTTGGGGTCTTGCTGCCTGCCAGGGAGAGAACGGGACTTGAGGCTCCACCCAAGCCAGGGAGGGAGGCAGGAAGGGACATGTGGCATCAGCCAGAGCTCACCTGAGGGTCACCTCCAGCACCTTGGGCCTCCTGGGTCCGGGACTCTAGAAGAATCAATTGCACACTATTATCAATCACCACTCACTTCCTCAGGGCCTGGCCCTCCCAGAGCAGGCTCTGCCAGCGCCTCGTCTACAGCGTGCAGGTGGGGAAACTGAGGTTCAAAGAACCTTAGCCCCAAATGACCCAGATGGGCCACAGATGGTGAAACCTTTACTGACTCCTAGATCTGTCTGGCAGCTGAGCCCTCGTGCCAGCCACTTCAGGGCATAGAGAAAGAGGGAGAATTTCCTGTAAAATAGTTCTAGTCCCTCCCTCCCTCCCCCGGTGGACAAAGCCCCCTCCCCTTCCTTGGCTAATAAGGTAGGAGGAGAAGGGCAGCCCCTGGCAAGGCTGTTCTGAGGGTGCGGTGAGTTAATGGGTATAAAGTGGTGCCAGGAGCCGGTGGCTCACACCTGTCATCCTAGTTATTCAGGAGGCTGAGATCTGAGGATCGCAGTTCAAAGCCAGCCTGGAAGGTCTGTGACACTCTTTGTCTCAAGATAGCCCCCAGAAAGCCAGAAGTGGTGCTGTGGCTCAAAGTGGTAGAGCACTAGCCTTGAGCGGGAGTTCAGGGACAGTGCCCAGGCCCCGAGTTCAAGCCCCATGACTAACAAAAAAGAAAAGAACATCCTTGTTCTTGGCTGAAGTTAAGTGCCCCACAGACCATTGTGAACTTGATAATTATTTTTCCCCTTATACCAGGAATTGAACTCAGGGTTTCACCCTCATATTGCTTGCTTGGCTGGTGTTCTACCTACTAGAGCCATGCCTCCAACCCAGTTTTTTGCTGATGAATTAGAGTTGGGAGTCTCACAGACTTTTCTGCCCTGGCTGGCTTCAAACTGTGATTCTCCAGATCTCAGCCTCCTAAGTACCTAAGATAGTCTAGCACTGGAGAGCTCCATTTGTGGCTTTTGGCTGGCTCATTAGCAATCAGAGCCTCTTGGACTTTCCTTGGCTGTCTCTGAACCACAGTCCTCAGATCTCATCCTCCTGAGTATCTAGACAAGTGTGAGCCACTGGTGCCCAGCTTGAACTTTACTTTCTCACCCCGAACATCTTGTCTGCTCAGAGAACATGGCTCAGCGCACGGAGCTAGGGGTTCACGGCCTCCTGCCTGGCCCCATTCTGGAGGAATGGACATAGAGATTACTCCCCCCCCCCACCTCCAACTCCAAGCTTGGCCCCCACCTGGCATGCCAACCCGCCAACCCCTACTTGGCAGAGAAAGGTCAGACCTCACGCAGCACATTCTCTCACACAATGGCCCGTCTGCTGGCCAGTCCGCATTCCACCGCTACCCACCCACCCGCAGACACAATGGCCCTTCATAGCCCACCACCAGCCAGGACTCATAACCAAGACCCCCTCAGCACCCTGCTGCCTCCATCTCACAGTCGGCCCCCACAGTGTCAGAGGGCACCTCCCTGGATCTCTCAGGGGTCCCAGCCCCCCCGCTGCGAGCCCCCAGCTCCCAGGCTGGCTCCTTTGTTGGGGGAGGGTGGGCTCGCTCTGGTTTGGGTGCTGGATTAGATCCCACAGGCCTCAAAATCACACTGGTAAAGAGGGGAAACTGAGGCTCCGAGAGGGGAAACTGAGCTGTCCAGAATCACACAGCCAGGCAGAGTTAGCACCCAGGGCCCTTGTGGCTGCTCTAGGCAACTTGCACGGAGGGTGTGGAGCCCTGGGAGAGTCTGAGCTGCAGGGCATCCGGGACATGAGCAGGGAGGGGTCGAGGGTGCCATGAATGTGTTCCTGTGCCAGGCCTTGGCTCACCCTGCCCAGTGGTACCTCTCAAAAGTTGAGAAATAAGAACTGGGAGCCAGTGGCTCACGCCTGTAATCCTAGCTACTCGGGAGGCTGAGATCTGAGGATCATGATTCAAAGCCAGCTCGGGCAGGAAAGTCCTTGAAACTCTCATCTCCAATGAACCACCAAAAAGCCAGAAGTGCAGCTGTGGCTCAAGTCATAGAGTGCTAATAGCCTTGCACACCAGAACTCAGGCACAGTGCCCAGACCCTGAGTTCAAGCCCCAGGACCTGACAAAAAATAAAACAAGTGAGAGACAAAGATTGACCCCAGCCGGGAAGAGCTACCAGGAACCATGGAACAGGTGGCACTCTACCTTGGGGCGGGGAGAGATGGGGGGCATAGGGCTTAGTAGCACTTGTAGACGTCAAGTGTGGGAGAGGCGGGGACCCCTCCCATGGGCCTCAGGCTCCCAGTTCCAAGCCTAGACAAAGAGAGTCATACCCAGAGCCTGGCACCAGGGGCAAGAGAGCACCCTCCTTCCTCATCCCTGCCTGGGACAGCTGCCCAGCCCAGGTTATATTTAGCCTAACTGTGCCCTTCCTGAGTGGCAGGTCCTGGGGTGGGGTGAGGGAAGTTTCCGGAAGGAAACCCACTCCACCCCAGGTACTCCTTGTTCCCAGCCCTGCCTATCCCACCAGGCAGGGGGAGAGGAGAGCCACATACACCCCTTCCAGGGGTCCCAACTGAGGTTGGATGGAAAATCTCACAGGGTTGCCCAGGTGAATGAAACCGGGCAGAACCTTCTAGATGCCAACCATTGTTTTGATCTGGTTGTTTTTATTGTTGTTGTTGTGCCAGTCCTAGGGCTTGAACTCAGGACCTGGGTGTGATCCACTGCTGGCTTTTATTTTTGCTGGCTAATTGGAAATAAGAGTCTCATGGACTTTCCTGTCCAGGCTGGCCTTGAACCATGATCCTCAGATCTCAGCCTCCTGTGTTGCTAGGATGACAGGCCTGAGCCACTGGTGCCTGGCTGTCTGGAGCCCTTACTTAACACTGGGGCCCACAATTTGGAGGCACCCTTCGGGGCTGCTCAACATCTTCACTGTGGCCGGGAAGGCGGGGGGGGGGGGGCGCCTTGTCACCTGGGCTAGGACCCCTCTGTGGAGCCAGAGACCCTTCTGGCCCACTCTTCCCCAGAGACGACCCATCAAGCTCAGATGTCATCAGAGGCTGCCTGACTCCTGCAGGCCCCTGGACATTGGCTGAAGCCATGAGGGGCCAGCAGGGGAGGTGCTAAGGCACTGGCTGGATGGCTTCACTCTGTCCCCGCTCCCACCCCTCCCAGCTATGAGGACCTTCCCTCTGGGGCCTCAGTTTCTCCACCTGTCAAGTGGAACCAATCAAGTGGCCTAGAAGACTGGCAGGTACATAGAATAGCCCCAGTATGCAGGAAATGCCGAATGGATATTAACTAGCCTCCAACAGCATCCGTCAGTCCATCTGTCTCATGGGGTCCCCTGTCCAGCCTTAGCTTCCCCAGTGATCACTATCCCTTCACTGCAGCAGTGAGAGGTGCAATCCCCAGAGACAGGCTCCCCAGCCCCCCCGTCTCATGAGCCAGAAAGCTTCACCCCCAGAGCTTTATAAACCGCATCATGTACCACCTCAGTACAGTGAGGTGGCGTCTACCAGCCCATTTTAGAGATAGAAAAGCTGAGGCACAGAGATCAAAACATCTTGCCTGAGTCCGCACAGCCAGAAAGAAGAGGAAGTTGGGATTTGAACCCGGGGTCTGGCTTTCAAGTTTGTCCCTTTCCCTTTGCTTGTTGTTTTGGTACCAGTCCCGGGCTTGAACTCAGCCTCTGGGTGCTGTCCTCAAGGCTAGAGTCTACCACTTTGAGCCACGGCTCCACTTCTGGCTTTTTTGATGGTTCACTGAGATAAAAGAGTCTCACAGACTTTCCTGCCCAGGCTGGTTTTGAACTGTGACCCTCAGATCTCAACGTCTTGCATAGCTAGGATGACAGGTGTGAGCCACCAGCACCCTGCCTGCCTTGAGCTCTTCTGTCACCCTCCCGCCCCAGCACCTCCCAAACCTCCCCGGGTCCCCCCCCCAAGTTTGTTCCCAAGACTTCTCAGCTTGGGCCTGGAGGGGCCCGGCCAGCTGATTGCTTACCCTGGGACCTCCAGGTGCCTCCAGGACTTCCAGAGCTCCAGCCTGTCTGACCTGTCCCAGCCCTAGGCTGAGGGGGAAAAGGGATGGGGAGGGATAGGAGAGGAAGACCCCAGCCATTGGCTGCTCAGAGGTGATGTCAGCAGAGGGTGGGTGGTGGGGAAACAAACATCCCTTCTTCTAGCTGCATCTTTGTGGGGGGGGGAGGTGCTGGGATGGAGACATTGCCCCTCCCTAGCCTGAGCAGTGACCTCCACCTAGCCCTGCTATTAAAGGGGTTTACATGCCACCACCCATCCTTGGAGACTAAGCAACCCCCCCCCATCATCCCCTGAGTCTTCAAGGTAAACTCCTCTTCCTCCCTATTCCCTGATGATTTTAGTTTAGATCCACATCAGCCTGGCTGCATGACCGTTGGCAAAACCAAGTGTCTCTGGGCCTTGATTTTTCCCTCTCTTGAAATGGCACACACCTGTAATCTCAGCTCTCTGAGTGGTGAAAGCAGGATGGTTATGAATTCAAGGCCAGCCCAGGGAGCAAAAGAAAAAAAAGCACAACATCCTTTCTGAAATACAAAATGAGGCCCAGAGCGTAGCAAGTCAGGAGGCTGAGATCTGAGGATCACAGTTCAAAGCCAGCCCAGGCGGAAAAATCCTAGAGGCTCTGATCTTCAGTTAATCAGCAGAACAAGCTGTAAGTGTATAAGTGGAGTTGTGGCTCACAATACAGACACAGAGGCTGGGAAGGTGGCTCAGTGGTAGAGTGCTTGCCTTGCATGCATGAGGCCCTGGGTTCGATTCCCCAGCACCACATAAGCAAAAAGAAAAAAGCCGGAAGTGGTGCTGTGGCTCAAGTGTTAGAGCGCTAGCCTTGAGCTGAAGAGCTGAGGGACACCGCCCAGGCCCAGAGTTCAGGCCCCACGACCGGACCCAAAAAAAAAAACCAAAAAAAAAAAAACAATACAGACACACACACACACACACACACACACACACACACACACACACACACACACACACACACACACACACACACACACACACACACACACACACACACACACACACACACACACACACACACACACACACACACACACACACACACACACAGAGGAAGCATGGCCTTAGAGCCATTTGCTGGTTATCTGTTTGGCAAGTGAGAGGCCCCAGGTTCCATCCCTGTCCTGTTACACAAACTAGATGGCTGGCTATTCTCAAGGGGCTCTTGAACCCCACTGTTTAGGTGGGGAGGTCCCCCTCTATATGCTGTGTTCACTGGGCATCCCAAGTTCTGCCTCTGATTCAAGGTACTCATTTTGTAGCTTCATGACCAGGAAGGACTGGGCTACACTCTTCACTGATAAGAAGGTTCAGAGAGGGTGAGTGAGTCATCCAAAGACCCACAGCAGCCAATTGTTAGAAACCCAAACCTACCACCTCCTAAACCAAGGCCACCAGGCTTTCCCCCCTCCACTACTCCAGGCCCCCCCAGACTGCCCTGACTCACCAGACCCCGGGGGGCGGCACAGGGAGCACAAGTACCCCCACATGCCCCAGGTACCCACTAGGCTGCTGCCTCCGCTGCTCGTGGCTCTCTGAGCCAGGACCTGGGGCAGGGGCCGGGACGAGGCTGGGGGATTACCCCCAAAGCATATGTCAGCAGCTTCTGCCCCATTGTGTAGCCAGGCACAGCCCTGGGGCTTGGGCAGCCACAGGCCCAGGCACCAGCTCAGGTAATCCCCCTGCCCACCTGTCCCCCCCACCCCAAGAGCAGGCCTCCTCTGAGGGCCTGGAGGGTGGGGGGCGCAGGACCAGGATGGCAAGATGCCAGAATGCTGGGGACCTCCCTCCTCTCTTCCAGAGTGTCCCCCTGCCCACTCTTAGCCACTGGGGAAGATAGGAATGTGCTGAGCTCTGGGAAATGCCTTCCAGGCCTGGGGCGGGGCCGGGACCCAGCCAGCACCGGCGCCAGCCTTCAGGGACCATGGAAGGAAATGGGCCTCTGTGGTCAGCGTTGCTGGAAGAGAGACCTTCCCTCTCTCACTGTCTCTCTCTCTCCCGCCCCCCTCTTTCTGATTGACTCAAAAACATTCCCTTATTCATTTATTCATTCAACAAACCTTCCAGAGACTGAACCCTTGGGGGGACCTCCATCTTGGGGATAGACTGGCTGGAACCACAATCCTCAGATTGCAGCCTCCTGAGGAGCTGACATGACTGTGAGCCACTAGCACCTGGCTTTGTTGGTTGTCCTGGGGCTTGAACTCAGGTGCTGTCCCTGAGCTTTGAGTTTTTACTCAAGGCTACCACTTGAGCCACAGCTCCACTTCGGGTCTTTTTGGGGTGATTAATTGAGATGAGAATCTCATGAGCTGGGTGCTGGTGGCTCACGCCTGTCATCCTAGCTACTCAGGAGGCTGAGATCTGAGGATCATGGTTCAAAGCCAGGCCAGGCAGGAAAGTCCGTGAAACTCTTATCTTCAATAAACCACCAGAAAACTGGAAGTGGTGCTGTGGCTCAAGTGGTAGAGCGCTCGCCTTGAGCTGAAATGCTGAGAGACATCACCCAAGCCCAGAGTTCAAGCCTCACAACTGACAAAACAAAAAAAGTCTCATGGACTTTGCCTACCCAGGCTGGCTTTGAACCTGAGTAGCTAGGACTATAGACGATGGCCACCAGCACCCATCTTTTTTTTTGGGGGGGGGGCCTGGGCATCAGCTCTTCAGCTCAAGGCTAGCACTCTACCACAGCACCACTTCCAGTTTTCTGAGTGGTCTATTGGAGACAAGAGTCTCATGGACTTTCCTGCCTGGGCTGGCTTTGAACCACAATCCTCAGATCTCAGCCTCCTGAGTAGCTAGGATGACAGGCGTGAGCCACCTGCACCCAGTGTTCATTTTTCATTTTTAAAACTGTCTCACTCTGTAGCCCAGGCTGTCCTTGAATTTATCATCTTCCTGCCCTCAGTCTGCCTAGTGCTGGGATTTCAGGTGTGTGCCACTACATGCAGCTCCTCTGTTTTTCTGTCTCCCTGTCTTGCTTCCCTTCATCCAAGGGGGTGTGGCTAGAGGAAGTTGAGTTTAGCAGGCTGGGGGGGGGGTCTGAGGGGTGGCACTAGTGTCCGGTTCCTGCCCAGGTCACTCCAGTAAACACAGGACATCCTGTGGGGCTGGGGTGGGGGGATGGGGAGGAAGGCGGAAGCCACTCCCCCAGGGACCACCCTCTCCTGTCCCAGGCAGGCAGAGGACTCATCCTGTCCTGCCCAGTGAGGCCCAGCCCATTCATACCCACCCTTTCTGCCATGCCCGCTCTCACTCCCTGCTCTGGGAGCAGACCCCCTGCTTTGGGGCCCTTTGCACCGGCTTGCTCTCAGATCTGCTCTTCCCCCTGGTCACCATCCCTGGGCACCCCGATCATCCCCCTCAGGTCCCCACACCTCCTTGCACACCCCATCCTCCATCACCCTCACAAGTCCTGCGGCCTCCCTGTCCCTCCCCTGGGCTTCTGGACTCCATTATTTACTTATTTATTTTTTTGGTGCCAGTCCTGGGACTTGAACTCAGGGCCTAGGTGGTATTCCTGAGTTCTTTGGCTCAAGGCTAGAACTCCACCATTTGAGCCACAGCTCCACTTCCATTTTTTTCGGTGGCTCACTGAAGATAAGAGTCTCATGGACTTTCCTGCCCGGGCTGGCTTTGAACCTCGATCCTCAGATCTCAGCCTCCTGAGTAGCTAGGATGACAGGCGTGAGCCACTAGCGCCAGCAGAAACCTCCCCTTCTCTTTCAAGCTCCTTCCCTCAGTAGTGTATGAATGTCATTACATTTCTGCAAGGTAATATTCTCCCCTGTATCTGCTTGGCCTATGATTTTCCCTCTCTCCAGTGCTTCTGAGTTCTGTTGTGCAGACAGCCTCACACACAGACTCCATATTAAAAAAAAAAAAAAAAAAAAGCATATCCTCTGTACAACTAGTCTCCATATATTTGTTTGTTTCTTTGCTTTGCAGATCCTGGGGCTTGAACTCAGGGCCCTGGGAGCTGCCCCTGAGCTCTTCACTCAAGGCTAGCGCTCTACCATGTTGAACCACAGTGCCAATTCTGATTTTCTGGTAGTTCATTGGAGATAAGAGTCTCATAGACTTTCCTGCCCAGGCTGGCTTCAGACTGTGATCCTTACATCTTAGCCTCCTGAGTAACTAGATTACAGGCATGAAGTACCAGTGACTGGCATACAACATCGCTCTTAACAAGTACTCAGTTGCTTATCATATGATGCTCTATCTTTGGCAGAGAAAAGGGTAGGGAATTTTGTTTGTTGTTTTGATTTTTCTTTTGCCAGTCCTGGGGCTTGAACTCAGGGCCTGGGCGCAGTCCTTGAGCCTCGTTGTGCTCCACCACTTGAGCCACAGCACCCACTTCCAGCTTTCTCTGGGTAGCTTATTGGGAGGTAAGAGTCTCATGGACTTTCCTGCCAGGGCTGCTTTGAACTACAATTCTCAGAGCTCAGCCTCCTGGTTAGCTAGGGTGACAGGGTGAGTCACCAATGCTTAGTTGTTTTTTGAGTTTTTTTAAAAAATATTTTTTGGTACTTGGGGGGGGGGTGTCAAAGCTAGGATGTTGCACTTGCTAAGCAAGTGCTCTCTTCAACCCAGCCCTTATGTCCATGTTTATGGTGACAGTTTTACAACAGAGGCCTGATACCTTGGGAAAGGAGCATGTCCTTTTGCACAAAAGTACCACTCTGGTCCCATCCTTCTGGAATCCCTGAGCATATGAGGGGTTCAGGCCTGAGACCCTGCCTCTCTCCACCTCTGGCCCCCCTTCCATGCTAGACTCCCACATGTTGGGTCGGCCCCTGGGGGCCAGGGCACCTCAGCCAGCAGATTCCAGAGCCCACGTCATTCCCGGCAGAGCCGCCCGCCCTGGCACCACTACTGCTTTTCACAGTGCCTTTGTGTATTCCAGTGGGGACCCCCCACCCCAGCCCCACCACCCACCCCAGGCCAGCTGCGCCCTAGAGTGTTCATTGACAGGCAGCCCTGCTACCCACACACATTTCCTGACACCTGGAGAGCTGTCTTAAACTTTCTCCCCTCCCTCATTTTTTAAATCCTTCCATCATTCAGCAGAGATTTATGCCCACACCTCGTGTACCTAGCCCCAGAAAAAGTTTGGTGGTCTTTTTTTTTTTTAAGTCGGTCGTGGGGCTTGAACTCTGAGCCTGGGCACCGTCCCTCAGCTCTTCAGCTCAAGGTGAGCACTCTACCTCTTGAGCTACAGTGCCACTTCCAGTTTTCTGGTGGGTAATTGGAAATAAGAGTCTCACAGACTTTCCTGTCCAGGCTGGCTTTGAACCACGATCCTCCGATCTCAGTCTCCTGAGTAGCTAGGATTACAGGCGTGAGCTACCATCTCCAGACTCCTTTTTAGTTATTTCTCAGATAAAATCTTGGGCTCTTGCTCATGCTGATCCCAACTCCATCCTCTAAGTCCTTGCCTTCTAAGTAGCCAGGATTACAGGCATGCATTACCACATGGGACCCCGTTTCACTGCAGACCAGCAGACTAGCTGAGAGTGCAGGATGCAGAGATTTCCCCACCCCACCCCCAGCAGAAGCAGCCCCCCAACCCCTGTGCCCGGTGAGCAGAAGGTAAGGCCGACCTGGCCCTCCCGCTGGGCCCCCCCCCCCGCCCCTCCCGCAGGACGCAGGGCCGGGCGCCAGGGGGCGCCGGCGAGCGCGGCGCGGACTCCCGCGGTCTGGGTGGTTCGCGCCGGGCGGGGATTCACCGGGGCGCTGGGGAAGACCCTCATGCCAGCCCGGGCACCTGGACACACCCCCCCACCCGCCTCCCCCGGGCCCGGCACGGCAGCTCCGGGAAGCCGAGTTCCGGCCGCCCCATCCCTCCTCCCAGCTCCACCCCGGGCCGGCCGCCGCGCCCGGAGCTTCCGGCCCGCGGGGAGGAGAGGGGAGGGGGAGGGGGAGGGGGAGGGCCTGGGGTCGAGTCCCGGCCGGCCTGCGGCCCCGCCCCGGCCCCGCCCCCTTCCGCCCCTCCCCCGCCCGCCCCCGTCCCGCAGGAAGGACGCCGCCCGGTCCCGTGCCAGGCCCGCGCGCGCGGCCCCGCCCAGCCGGGCCAGGAATGCGGCTGGACGGCGGGGGCGGCCGCAGGCGCCCGGCCCCGGATCCGGCTCCAGCTGCGGCTGTGTGGCTCTCGGGCCCGGCCTGGCACCTGGGCAGGTGACCCTCCCAGCCTGCCCCCGACCCCGACTGGCTGCTTCTGGAAGGAGAGCCCCACCCCGGGCGCCGGTGCTCCCTCTCCCGGCCACCGAGCCAGGGGGCTCCGGTTTCAGCTGTCCTGCCTGCCCTTTGCCCAAGGCGATCAGAGGCTAGGAGACTTTTTTTTTCTTAACTGAGGCCGTGTCTCCCTCTCCCTCCCCACCCCCCTTTTACTATTTTCCTAGAGAGTTTGCCCTTGCCCTGTGGGGTTCTGCTTTCCTTTCTAGCCTATTCTCTTGGTTAGCTTTTTACTTATTTTGGCCAGGTCTGGGTTTGAACTCAAGTCCTGTGCGCCGTCCCTGAGCTTCTTTAGCTCGAGGCCGGTGCTTTACCACTTGAGTCCCAGCTCCACTTCCAGCTTTTTGGTGGAGATCAGAGTCTGACTGACTTTCTTGCCTGGTCTGGCTTCCAACCGTGATCCTCAGATCCCAGCTTCCTGACTAGGTAGGATGACAGGTGTGAGCCACCAGCACCCAGCCTGGTTTCCTTTTTGAAGTAGGGGTTGGCTGTGTATCTCAGGCTGGCTTTGAACTGTCTGCCCTCTTGCCTCAGCTTCCCCAGAGCTGAGACTACAGGTGTGATCTATCTTGTCCTTTCTAGAAGCACTCTTCCCTCTCCCTGCAAAATACACTGGGAAGGACAGATTTATTCTTTTTTAAGTGGCCTAGGGCTTCACACTTAAGAACACACAGGTGGGGCAAGGAAACAGGGCTAGGTGTTCTGGAGAAAAAGTCCCACCAGTTGTCAGACTAGTTCTGCTTCTTCAGTGAAATCCATGGTTTGAAACAGTTCCCCCAGTGGTCATTGCCAGAGCCTCAGTCTCTGTCATGGTTGTTTTGGGATTAAGTGAGCTAATACGTGTCAATGCTTAGAACAGGCCTGGAGCCCCATTTATGCTCAGTAAAGCTTCATATCTTCGTTTTAATAAACTTACGTATTATCAGCTGTGGGGCTAGAACTCAGGGCCTAGGTGCTGTCCCTGAGCTCTTTTAAGGATAGCACTCTACCACTTTGAGCCACAACCACACGTCCAGTTTTCTGGTGGTTCATGGGAGATGAGTATTACAGACCTTCCTGCCTGGGCTGGCTTTGAACATGATCCTCAGATCTCAGTCTCCTGAATAGCTAGGATTACAGGCATGTGCCACAGCTGCCTGGCCTATGATTTTTTTTAAGGTGCTATAGCTCATGCTTTTATTAATGAGATCAGACAAAGAAGCACACAAAGTTGAGATTTCTCAAGAATGCTTTTAATTTCAAAAAAATAAGTTGAGATCTCTTCCCATATTAGGGAAGGAAAAGCCAGGGTTAGTGCCCCAGGAAACACAGTCTAGTACAGGGCCTGGGCCAAGCATGTCAATCACCAGGTCCTGTCACTCATCAGTAGGGGCCTATTCCACTCCACCACCAGCCCCAGACAAGAGGATGGACGTGAACTTGCCCAGGGACTGATTCTGTCTCTCCAAGATGGCCAGGCCCCATCCTCTGTTCCAGGGAAGCAGCCGTTTGTCTCTAGGAAGGGCTGGTCCTACCACCAGACTCAGCTCAGCTAACTATCCCAGCCCTGGGGGTCAGCGCTCAAGCCCCTGTGTGCCCACCAGCACATCCATGAGGTAGTCCAGCTCCGCCTCATCCAACACAGGCGCTTCCTCCTTCCCCAGCCCGTTCTCAGAGTCCGGTTTATGGCCCTCGGCAGCTGCAGGTGCCCAGAGTTCGCTGTCATACATAGAAGTATCAATATCCTCAAACAGACCCTCCAGTCCATCGTCCAGCAGACAGCCTGTGGCTGGGCCTAGCAGGTCCAAGGCACCCAAGCCTGCTGGAGTTCCCCCAATGGGGCGGCCTGGTGGCCCCTCGTCTGGAAGGGGTTGTGGGGCCTGACTCAGGCCCTCAATATGGCTAAGGTCCTCCAAGAGGCCAGCCATGGATGCTGAGAGGGCGGCATCTGAGCTGGCCAGCAAGTTATCAGTCTCCATGGGGGCCGGGGGTGGGCTGGACACGGAGGGGAGGGCTGCTGAGGGGGCCATGGAAGCCTGGATGCGGCGTAGTGTGTTCACCACCAGCACCAAGTGTCTCAGGTCAGGTTCGCTCTGCCGTAGGCTGTGATGGAGCTTGAGCACGGAGAGGTCAAAGAGGGAGTTGGAGGCCACAACTGGAGGGGCTTGTGCTGTTGGGGGGCCTGAGTCCAGCCACCAGGGATCCACTGTCAGGGTTTCCTTCTCCACCACCTCCTCCTCCTCTTCCTCCTCCCGCTTGCGCTTTAGACCCTTGCTCAGCATCATCTGCAGGGAGGGAGAGCAAATATTAAGTTCACACACTGGCTGTGACACACTGGACGTTGGTTTGTTTTCTTCCTTTTTTCTTTTTCTTCACCCCCTCCCCTTTTTTTGGTACTATCCTGGGACTTGAACTCAGAAACCTCAGACTGTAGCTCAGCTTTTTTTCTCTCATAGGTGATGCTCTATTACTTGAGCCAGGCCTCCAGTTCTGGCTTTTTGCTGGTTGATTAAAGATGAGTGGCTCAAACTTTCTGTCTGGGCTGTCTGGGCTGTCTTCAAACCATAATCCTCAGACCTCAGCCTCCTGAGTCGCTAGGATTACAGGTGGGAGCTACTAGTGCCTACTTTGAGCCTGGGCTTTCTAAGGAAACTTTGAAGATTTGGATGATAGTTATTCCTACTTTATGCATTGTTTCAGAGATTAAGTGAAATAAACAAAAAGGACTTGAGGGAAGGATGGGTTTAATGGGATACATTGTATGGCAATGAGACCCTGGTACAACTAATAAATGCTAATTTAATGAAAGCACTAGCAACACTGCCTGTTACTTGGTAATTGCTCTTATTACTAAATAACTTCATAATATCTCTTCACCAAATGATGTGGAATACTGAGCCTTCTTTTCATTTACAAAAGCACCTGTTCGACATAGCGTATCTGTTATGCATTGAACACTAAATTTAAAAATGCAGATAGTCCTAAGAAGACACCAAAAGATTCTAGAGGTAATCTGGGAAGACTTCCTGAAGGAGGTGACATTGGAACTGAGCCCTGATAATACGAGGTAGGAGCCATGGAAGACCCAGGGGAAAAAACATTCTGGGAAGAGGTCACAAGGCAAAGAAACATCCAGAAGCTTGGTAAACCAGAGCTGCAAAAAAAAAAGGAAAAGTCCAGTGTGTGGCCTGCCCACTCTGAGGGACCCCCGCAGGGGTCCGGGTGGGGGTGGGGCACAGGGAGAAGACCGCAGCTGGGAGGAGCAGGGAGCTGGGCTTCTGAGTGGCGGGAGTCACAGGCCGGAGGGTGTCAAGCAGGGTGTGATCTGATTAAGTTTCCAGAAGATTCCCCTTGGCTATGGCAAGGGGGAGGGGGTGTCGCAGGGCGGTTGTGGGGTCTGAAACCCAACCCATTGAGGGGGTCTCCCTAGGTAGGACAGGAGATGCTGGTGATGGGCATGGAAAGGGGTTGAGGACTTCTACGGGAGATAGAGTTGGACGGGGCTTGCGAATGGGGGTTGGCGGCAATCGAGATGGGCACCGTGGGGGGGGGGCGGTGAGAGACAGACAGGGGGTCGGTGACTGACAGACGTTTCAAGACGCAGGGTGCGAGGGCCTGAAGGTGTTTGGACCACTGACCCCAAACTACATGGGGGGGGGTTACCAGGAAGATCACAGGGTCCAGCCCCCCCGAGACGCTTCCTAGGCGAGATCTCACGACTCAAAACGGTAGTCCCCTTGGCCCCCTCGGCCACAGGCAGCCCGGGAGTCCGGGAACCGCAGGAATTCAGCCCCCACCCTGGCTCCGCCCCCGGGCCCGCAGCGCCCCCTAGCGGCGTCCGGGACGCCCCCACCCCCATCCCAGGGGATTCCGGCCCTTCTGACCCCGGGATCCCCAACACTGCCTTCACTCTCGCCCTGCGACTTCTGCCTGCCGGGCACGACGTCGGGACCCCGCGACGGGCGGTTCTGTACGCCCCGGGCTTCCGGAAGGCCGTGGAGGCGGCGGCGGCGGCGGCGGGGGCGGGTGAGTCACGCAGCCGGAGCCAGGGAGCCCGGCGCCTCCGCCCCCTTCTCGGGCTGCGGCGTGATTCACCCAGCCCGGCCCCGGGCGGGTGGCACGTCAAGGCCCGGACGTCTCGATCCTAGGTAAACCTTCATCTAACCTAAGCCTTGAGGATCGAACACGCCAAGAAAGCGGGGCCCGCCGGTAACCCCTTCTCGCCCCAGGCCCCTTCATTTACATACCCAGTTCACTCGCTGCCAATCAGAACGAAGACGTAGCCACCTGCAGCCAATCAGGAAGTGGCGGCGGCAGCATCGCTCGCTCACTTTCCACCGGCAACCGGCGCCCGGCTCGGGAGACGCAGTTCTGACTCTGGCGCACGACTTCAGACTCTCGACTACCCTTAAGGGCCGCCCACTCGCGTGGCGACCACGCCCTCCTTCCCAATGATTGGTCCTTGGCGGGGGTGGGCGGAGCCTGGATGCGGTCGATAAAAAAGGCGAGGTCGGCTTTAAAGGCGCATGCCCAGCTAGCTGCTGGCGGCTAGGAGTGATTTGCCCGAAGGGAGGCGGGAAGGGAGGGGAGCTGAGGCAGGTTGGAGAGGCCTTTTTGGCTTTTGAAACTACAGATTCGTGTTCCTGCCAAACCCAGTGGGTTAGGTACCCAGACCCTCAAAGGGGGTACACTCTAGGGCTCAAATCCTATCTCTATAACTCACTAACCTGTGGAGAAAGGCCTGAACTCTGCGCCAAAAATCTGTTAAATGGGAGTCTTCTTGCTTACCTCTTGAGAGTTAAGGTCAGATCGTGTCTGTAAGAGCATTCTACCAGATTCAGCGGATGATGGACAGTTGGATTCAGTTGTGGTTGAAGACCCAGGGTGAGGTGGGAAGGGAATGTCACCTATGGGTGCCACCTAGATAGGCATAGGTGGCTTATTCTTGTAATCCTAGCTATGCAGGAGACTGAGATCTGAAGATGGAGGTTTGAAGCCAGCCAGGGCAGAAAAGTCTGTAAGCCTCTTATCTCCAAATAAACAGCTAAAAGCTAGAAGTAGAGCTTTGCTCAAGCGGTAGAGCACCAGCCTTGAGCAAAAAGGCTTAGGGACAGAGCTCAGGCCCTGAATTCAAGCAGCAGTACCAGCACAAAATGAAAAAAAAAAACAAAAACAAAGGGAAGGGGGGTGGTAATTGGGGGAGAGCCCTTGAAAAATACTATGTAGTATCTTTATTGCAACCAAAGTAGCAGGTGAACCTTTTAGTTAGTTCTTGAGTTCGGATAGAAGGAAAGCAACTGTAAATGACTTTTACCCAGGCATAGCAGTGTCTACTGGGAGTTCTAAGCTGGGAAGGATCTCCTGGGTTCAAAGGCAACAAAAGATATTTGAATATGAACTGGATAGTAGGGGCTGTATTAGGAAGATCTTCCATCTCCACTACAAATATCTTAAGGAAAGTAACTTAATGGGAAGAATTATTTTACTCAACAGTTTCAGAGTTTTCAGTCCATCCTGAAGGAGGGGTCGTGAGGAAATACAGCAGCTCACCTCCTGGCAGCCAGGAAGCAGAAAGAGGGAGGGGGAAGAGGGAGGGGGAAAAAAAAGAGAAAAACAGAGTACTAGCTTTTTACTCTAGGAAGCGTCCTCCTTTGTAAACCCTTTTCCTTCAGTCAACCAAGTTCTGTGGGATGGTGGCACCAGCATTCAGGGCCAGCCTTCCCCCAGAGTTAATCATCTCTGGAAATACTTTCATAGACACACCCAAAGGTAAGCTTCAACTAATTTCCTAGGCACTTTCCAGTGCAATCAAATTGGCACTTAACTTTAACCATTGCAGGTGATATTGTGGAATTCTCCATTCTCTTAATATGGGAAATAGTATTTCACTTGTGGTTTGTAAGTGAATATTCTTTATTTCTTTTCTTTCACTTTGGGGGTATTGGAAGAGAAGCCAGTGACCTCAGGGTGTTAGGCAACCACTCTGACACTCAGCTCTACCTCAGTCATCACCCCTAGAAATATCATTGACCATTTTTTCTTTCTTTCTTTCTTTCTTTCTTTCTTTCTTTCTTTCTTTCTTTCTTTCTTTCTTTCTTTCTTTCTTTCTTTGGCATTGGTTGTCTCACTGTACAGCCCAGATTGGCTTAGAATCCAAAATCCTCCTCCTATAGCCTCTCAGTGCTGGAATTACAGGTATGCATCCCCATGCTCCACTTAACTTTTTTCTTTCTTTTTTTCTTTTTGCCAGTCCTGGGGCTTGGAATCAATGCCTGGGTGCTGTTTCTGAGCTTCTTTTGCTCAAAGCTGGCCTTCACCACTTGAGCCACAGCTCCACTTCTGGCTTTTGGTGGTTCATTGGAGATGAGTCTTATGGTCCTCCTTACCCGCGCTGGCTTTGAACCATGATCCTCAGATCTCAGCCTACAGAGTAGGTAGGATTATTGGCCTGAGCTACCAACATCTGGTGGGCTGATGGCTTTTTTTTGGTCATGGGGCCTGAACTCTGGGCCTGGGCGCTGTCCCTCAGCTTTTCAGCTCAAGGCTAGAGCTCTACCACTTGATTCACAGCGCCACTTCTGGCTTTTTTCTTTTTGCTTATGTGGTGCTGAGGAATCGAACCCAGGGCCTCAGGCATGCAAGGCAAGCGCTCTACCACTGAGCCACCTTCCCAGCCCTCCTGATGGCTTTTTAAGAGGCAGAAAGTCAGAACTGGAGGCATGGCTTAAGTTACAGAGCACTGAGTTCAAGCCTCAGTATAGTAATGAGGGAGGGAGACACAGGGGGAGTGGGGGGGAGAGAATCCTTGAGCACTGTGGCTCATGCCTGCAATTCCAGTTGTTCAGGAGGTAGAGATCAGGACAGTCCACATTTGAGGCCAGCAGAGGCAAAAAAAAAAAAAAAAAAAAATTGTGAGACCCTTATCACACCCAATATGATTTCAATTAAGCAGGAAGTATTGATAGGAGGATCATTGTCTGAATCAATCTGGGCAAAAAAACAGGAGACCCTATCTGAAAAATAACTAAAGCAAAACAGGGTTGGTGGTAGAAAGGCCTACCTTCAGTTCAATCCCCAGTACTTTCACAAAACAAAGGAAGAAAAGAAATACAAAGGGGCCAGGCAGGTGCTGGTGGCTCATGTCTGTAATCCTAGCTACTAAGGAGGCTGAGATCTGAGGTTCATGGCTCAAAGCCAGCCCGGGCAGGAAAGTCCGTGAGACTTAATCTCTAATAAATCACCAGAAAACTTGAAGTGGCGCTGTGGCTCAAGTGGTAGAGCACTAGCATTGAGCTGAAGAGCTGAGGGACAGTGCCCAGGCCCACCCAGAGTTCAAGCCCCACAACCGACAAAAAAACGGGGAGGGAGAATAAAGTACAGAGGGAGAGAAGTGAGGAAGCGTCATTTGAGCAGACATGACAAAATTCAAGCAGCAGCAAAACTCTGGGCATTCTTACTGGGAACAGCCAGTGCAAAGGCCCTGAGGTGCTATATGTCAGATAGCAAAGTTAATTGAATTGGGAGCTGCCTGGGAGATGGAAGAATGTATCAGGACCTTTGGATCTTTTGGTGGATCTTCTTTCTCCACCTGCAGAATTGGGTGATGCAAAAATCCCTGGAAGATGAATGAAGACAAAAAAGAATTTCTGCTTGTGTTCAGGGCTAAAAGAGAAGAGAGGCCTGGGAGTGAGGGGAGGGGCCTTGGCTAGGGGGATTAGACTGAGCTTCTCCCGAGGATCCGGAGCAAGGAATTCAAAGTTGGGGAAAAGAGAGGGGGGGGGGGGAGATAAAAGGGGATCAGAGAGGGGGGAGGGAGAGGAAGGAGGAAGGGGGAGGGAGAGTGGGAGAGCGAGAGAACGAGAGCGAGCGAGAGAGCCAGCAGCACTTGAGAAATGAAACCAGAAGGGAAGCCACCAACCCTGGGGGGGGGGGGGGGGGAGGGGGAGGGAGGGCCGATGGCCTGGGGAGTTCAGCCTCAGCCACTGGCCCCGCCCAGCCTCGGCCTCCAGGGAGGGAGGAGGTGCCAAGGCGACTCCAGCGGCCTTAGTCTCTCTGGTCTCCTTGCTGGCTGGCCAGCCAGGGAGGAGGGTTGGTAGGTGGGAGGGGCAAGGCCTCCCTGTCCCGCCCAGGGCCACCTCGGCCCATTTTACACGCCCCCCCCCCCCCCCCCCGCAGTACGGCGGGGGAGGACGGGTTGGGGAAGGTGGACTCTGCCCTCAGGGGCTCCATTCCTCCTCCACAGGGCCAGCCTTTCCACTTCTGCAGCCAGCGTTTTGCTGGGTGTCACAGGAGCCTCGATGTTCCCCTGCACTGGGGGGAGTGACCCAACTAGGCCTCTTGTCTTGCAGCCCAGTAGCAGTGGCTCACATCTGCAATCCTAGCTACTTTGGAGGCTGAGATCTGAGGATCCAGTGGTTTGAAGCCAGCCCATCTGTATTGATCTAATTAACCAACAAAAAGCCAGAAGTAGAGCTGTGTCTCCAGTGGTAGAGCACTAGCCTTGAGGAAAACAAAAAAGTGACAGCACCCAACCTTAGGACTGGAATGCATGTGTGCACATAATCTTTCATTTAAAACGGAATGAATGTTGTGCATGCTACAAGAACCTAGGGTCTGGGGCTGGGAAGGTGGCTCAGTGGTAGAGCGCTTGCCTTGCATGCCTGAGGTCCTGGGTTCGATTCCTCAGCACCACATAAGCAAAAAGAAAAAACCCGGAAGTGGCGCTGTGGCTCAAGTGGTAGAGCGCTAGCCTTGAGCTGAAGAGCTGAGGGACAGCGCCCAGGCCCAGAGTTCAGGTCCCACGACCAGACCCCCCTTCCCACCCCCTTCCCCGCACACAAAAAAAAAGATAAAATTAAAAGAACTTAGGGTCTGAGACTTGCTCTACCACTGATTACTCCAAACCATCACACTTCAAGGATTTCCTAGGTAATTAAACTCTGGGCCTGGGCGCTGTCTCTCAGTTCTTTGGCTGAAGGCTATTGCCTTACTACTTGGTCCACAGCACCACTTCCCATTTTCTGGTGGTTCATTGGAGTTAAAGTCTCATAGACTTTCCTGCCTGGGCTGGCTTTGAACCTCAATCCTCAGATCTCAGCCTGAGTAACTAGGATGACAGGCGTGAGCCACCAGTGCCTAGCATACAACAGTGCTTTTAACAAGCACTCAAACACTTACCATACAAGGATACATCTGCTCCATCTTTGACAGAGAAAAAGGTAAGAAATTTACTAGATCCCTCCCATCATCCCAGGGACATTTACACACTGAAAGCAACATCAGCTCTCTCCAAAATACTTTTATTAAAAAAAAATTACAATAATAAAAAAAAAATCCCCAAACCCACAAACCCTGCCTTTCTTAAATATAATGTGGTTTCCATCCATTATTGCACATGGTCCGGCCTGGTTATGAATCAGGCTGCTGGAACTGGGCTTCTGCCAAGGAAATGGGGTTCAGCCTGGGAGGAAGATGATGGAGGGAGACCAGTCTCTCCTCCTCCCTCAGAACAAGCTGGCTGCACAGTGCTGTCACTCTTGGACTGGCCCAGTTTCATCTTTCCTGAGGCCCCTGTGTGGTCAACCAGGGGAGTGGGAGGTGGACATGGACGAAATGTGGTCATGAGAAGGCAGACTCCAAGCAAGAGTCTCATTAAGGCATCTGGAGCAGATAAATTAATTCAGGAAGAGCCACCTTCACAGAAGGGTGCGGTAACCGGACATACACACGTGCGGGACAGTTTGTGGAACCCTGGACAGGAAGAAAGGAGGTCACAGTCTCTTTTTCAGAGTCTAGACACACACATACACACAAAGTCACATCCAGGGACCCAGCCCACTAAGGCTGACTGGAAGAAGGATTGTGGATGGGTTTTAGGACCCCAGAATGATTTCCATAATGTGGTCTAGTTCATTCCACTCCCAGGACCCAGGGGCACAGAAGAGGTTGTGTGAAGGTTCTGGGGCAGCCAGTGCAGGTTCCTTTTCCACTCCAGATGTGTCAATGTCCATGAAGAAGTCATCCAGGCCAGAGTCCCCCAGGTACCTAGAGCTCAAAGCTTCTAAGAAGACTGGCCCAGGTTGGGCCAGCCCTTCATTCTGAAGGCCTGGGGCAGCCACTGGAATCTGAGGCGATTCTGTCTCCATGGAGGTCTCCAGCTCCCTGAGGATGGAGCCAATGGTCGTGGAAAGGGAGAAATCTTCTTCGCCCAGAAAGAGGGGCTCAGGGGGTAGGGCCGGAGCTGGGGACAGATGAATGGCAGCCTGGAGCTGTTGCAGGGTGTTGTGGATGAGGACATGCCTACGGAGGCTGGGAGCTCGGGGGCCCAGGCTTTGCTGGACTTTGTCTAAGGAGATTCGGAGCAAGGCCTGGTGATAGCTCTGAAGGCGTGCTGGGCTGCAGTCCCATTTCTTTTCCTCCTCTTCCTCATCTAAGTCCGAGTGTTTCCTCTTCAAGCCTCCCACCATGATGCCCTGTGGAGAGACAAATGACAAATAAGGCATAATAGTGGCCTGAAATCGCATTTCTCAGGCAGGCCTGTGGAGCTGGAAGTGATTTTGTCTGTGTGTGTGCACCAGTCTTGGGACTTAAACTCAGGGCCTGGGCAGTTTCTCTGAGCTTTTTTGCTTAAGGCTGGTGCGCTAACACTTGAGCTACAGCTCCACTTGGGACTTTTTGGTGGTTAATTGGAGATCAGAAGTCTCACATACTTTCCTGCCAGGGCTGGTTTTGAACTGCGATCCTCAGATGTCAGCCTCCTGAGTAGCTACGATTAAAGGCTTGAGGCACCGTTGCCCTGCTGTCTCGTTCTTGGTCTTAACTGACTGGGAGCGCACCCAAGAGCAAGGAAGGAGCCGCCTTCCACATTCCTTCCAACAGCGCCTCTGATTTCCCTAAAGTGCGCCCCAAAGGAAAGCTTGCTAGATCTCAACTAGCGCCAAGCACCGCCCCCTCACGGATCACCCAACCAGACCTCGGCGTCCCAGAGGCCCCGCCCTCCCCCGGATAGCTATTGACCATCTAGGACCGCCCCCACTTGCCCCGGCGGCTTCTGGGAAATGTGGACCCACAGTAGCTCGGCACGCACAGTGACGTGAACGGGCACTACAATTCCCAGGGGGCTTTGCTCTTCAAGGGGACGGGTTCCCCCGCCCCCACCGCGGAGCAGGCGCACTAGGCTCCTGGCTGGTGGGGGGAGGGGAACCCGGACGTCCAGCTGCCGGGCGCCAGCCGAGCCCCGCCCTCTATTGCCTCCGGGGCTGTGGGTCTGAGCTCCACGCCCGGAACACCCATCCCCCACCCGACTCCAGCTCTAAGACTGCTTTCACCCCGTCCCTACAATCGCCCCAAGGTCCGGGATTCTTCCCCAAACGGCGGAGAAGTCTAGAAACCCGGGCTCTCATCAGTTTGTTCCAAGCTTTCTGATACAAATGCTTTTGTAGGGGGAAGACTTAGTATCTCAATTCTGAGATTTTCCCCCCAACCCCTATTCTCCGATTATTTTCCTATTCTCCGACTACACGACACCCCTAGATTTCACCTCCTAGTGCCACGTCCGGCAGCTGAGACCCTCCAACACTGAACTCTTTCCCGGCATACACTCCCTGCCACGGCGTCTGGTGAAGAGTCTGGGGATTCCACAAGTCTCGGGATTGTCTAGAAATGCTCGACACCCCAGCCTTACAGTTTTCCCAGAACCATCACGAAGTTCCCAATCCAGGCCGTCCCGAGAAGAGCCGAACTGTCCTATTAAATTCTTTGCTCTCCAAAAGTTTCTTCCTCTGATTCGCTCTCGTATCCAAACCCGCTCCCCTCGCCAAAGCGCAACTCTAAACTTCCTCCAGTTCAAAAACCTTTCCTTGCCTCCCCTCTGGGATCTCGAACTCAAGTCTCCTCCGGTCCTTAGCCCTCAAAACCGCATCACTCAAGCTTAATAAGGAGCGTCCTCTACTCCGGCTCAGACTCCTCCTTCGCCCGTCCCTTCCCGCCCCCAACCACAGGTAAATCCCACTCCTCACCACAGCCTCCAGGTTCGCAACCACCACCTCCAGGGACGCCGGCCAGACGAGCGTCCGAACAGAGCCGAGTAGAATCCTCGCTCACCTTCCTTGGGCCTCCGAGTCTCGGCCTGGACCCATCCAGCCCCGCCCCATCCAGGACCGCCACCTGCGATTGGCTGGAATTCTGCCCAGGGCAGGGCGACGATTGGCTGGGCGGAGCCGCCGCCCGACGCCCGGCACCGCCCTCCCTGCCTGCCCCTCCCTAACGCCCGGGACCATTTAAAGGATTTTTGACTTGTCAGGGGCTGGGTTAAGTCTCTGGGCTGGAGGATGGCGAGGCCATCAGAACGCTTTTTTTTTTTTTAGTTTCGCCGGGCGCCGGTGGCTCCTGCCTGTAAACCTCGCTACTCAGGATCTGGCGATCGTGGTTCTGAAGCCAGCCCAAAGAACCATCCACAAGCCGGAAGTGAAGCGGTGGCTCAATAGGTAGAGTTCTAGCCTTCAGCGAAAAGCTCAGGAAGGCGTCCCAGGCTCTAACTTCAAGCCCACGACGGACACACACACACAGAATCTCTTTTTTTATTCGGCTAAGATTCCTGCCACATAGAGCTCTCTCTCTTTCTCTCTCTCTTCTTGGGCTGAACTTCATCTGGAAGAAGGAAGGGTGGCACTCCCCACCCCCACTCGGCGTCTCCCCCCCTCCCCCCCGGCTTCACAGCAGGGCGGGGCTGAGCAGCCGGAGCAGGCCACGCCCCCGGGTTTCCCGAGGCGGGCGCTTGGGAGCGGAAGGTGATGACGCACTAAATACCAGCCAATAGTATGGTGCGGCCTCTGTTGCTTGGCGACCTCAGCCCCGCCCCTCTTAGGCTCTGTGCACCCGAAGTAGGAACCCTGTTTTAAGGTTGGTTGGTGGTTTCTCTGCGCGTTTTCTGGTGGTCCCTCCCAGATAGCCACTCTGCAGCTGGAAAGTTTTCATGACTCCCCACCACTCTGGAAATAAAGTTCAAAGCCTTTGTTTGTTTGTTTGTTTGTTTTTGAAACGGACTGTTTCAAAGGGCCAGGCTGGCCCTTCCATTTTCCTAACTCCACCCCTGAGTGCTAGGATTATAGTAGCACCACTACCCTTGGCTCAAACTTCTTACTTTCCCCTGGAAGCCTTTCAGGATCAGGCCAGAGACGCCTGGCACTATAAAATTCACTTTGTTTCCTGGCTATAATCTTGGCTATTCCAGAGACTGAGATCTGAATATCCCGTTCAAAACCAGCCTGGGCAGACATTAGGATTCCCAGATTTCTAGTTTCAATTAACCAGCAAAAAGTGAGCCAGGTGCAGGTGGCTCTAAAGATCTCCTCTAGCTGGGCGCTGGTGGCTCACGCCTGTAATCCTAGCTACTCAGGAGGCTGAGATCTGAGGATCGCGGTTCAAAGCCAGCCCGGGCAGGAGAGACCGTGAGACTCCTATCTCCAATAAAACCACCAGAAAACCGGAAATGGCGCTGTGGCTCAAGTGGTAGAGTGCTAGCCTTGAGCTGAAGAGCTGAGGGACAGTGCCCAGGCCCAGAGTTCAAGCCCCAGGACCGACAAAACAAACATACAAACAAACTAAAGATCTCCTCTGTGATCCTATCTACTCACAAGGCTGAGGATCACATGTTTGAAGCCAGCCCAGGACAGGAAAAACCAGAAGATTTTTTTTTGGGGGGGGTCCGGTCGTGGGGCCTGAACTCTGGGCCTGGGCGCTGTCCCTCAGCTTTTCAGCTCAAGGCTAGCGCTCTACCATTTGAGCCACAGCGCCACTTCGAGCTTTTTTCTTTTTGCTTCTGTGGTGCTGGGGAATCAAACCCAGGGCCTCAGGCCTGCAAGGTAAGCGCTCTACCACTGAGCCACCTTCCCAGCCCCCAAGCCAGAAGATTCTTATCTCCAACTAACCTTCAGAAAGACAGAAGTAGAGCTGTGGTCTAAGTAGTAGATCATCAGCCTTGAGCAAAAGAAAGCTCAAGGACAATGCTTAGACCCTGAATTCAAGCCCCAGTAACCAAAATTTAAAACAAAACAAAACAAAAAACTTGAGAAAAGGGCTGGGAATGTGGCTCAGTGGTAGAGCGCTTGCCTTGCATGCCTGAGGCCCTGGGTTCGATTCCCCAGCACCACATAAGCAAAAAGAAAAAAGCCGGAAGTGGCACTGTGGCTCAAGTGGTAGAGTGCTAGCCTTGAGCTGAAGAGCTGAGGGACAGCGCCCAGGCCCAGAGGTCAGGCCCCACGACCGGACCCAAAAAAAAAAAAAACTTGAGAAAAGAATAAGTGAACAAAGAGATAAGCTGAGAGAAGAGTCACAGAGTTGAGTCTTCTGGAATAAATTGAAGCTCTGGGCTCAAGATTTACTTATCGGTCATTCCTCAGGGCTCATTTCCCAGAATCCCAGCCTTCTAGGCAGGGGCAAGGTCTTATTCATACTGATGGGATGGGTAAGTACAGTGCCCATTGTACTCATCCGTGGTAAGACAGCGCAGCATGAAGTGACCCAGGTCATGCTTAGAGATGACCCTCGAAGGTCCCCGTCCATCCAGAGTCACAGTGTAGGCCCCAGTGAGTGGCTGGTCCCCTGAGAAGTAAAGAAAGGCAGGGTGAATTTGATGTCCTTTTTTTTTTTTTTTTTTTGGGGGGGGTCTGGTCATGGGGCCTGAACTCTGGGCCTGGGCACTGTCCCTCAGCTCTTCAGCTCAAGGCTAGCACTCTACCACTTGAGCCACAGCGCCACTTCCTGCTTTTTTCTTATGTGGTGCTGAGGAATCGAACCCAGGGCCTTGAGCATTCAAGGCAAGTGCTCTACCACTGAGCCACCTTCCCAGCCCCTTGATGTCCTTTCTTTCTCCTCCCCTCCCCCATTTTTCCTACTGTGTATGTGTATGCCAGTACTGGCACTTGAACTCAGGGATGAAAATGTGTCATCAGAATTTGTTAAAACAAACAACAACAAAACCATAAAAAAAAAAAAAAAGCTGGGTGTTGGTGTGGTTCACACCTACCCTTTTAGTTCCTCAGGGGGCTGAGATCCAAGGATTTGGGTTCACAGCCTGTCTAGGCAGGCAGGCAGGAAAGTCCTTGAGACTCTCATCTCCAATTAATGAATTAGCCTCAAGTGCTGAGATGACAGGCTTGTGTCTTCTAACCCAGCTCAATTTTTACTTTTAGAATAATGAGAAGAATCCCTATAGATACCTCTGGAAGGTGTGGTGGAACAGGCTGGTGACAACTTACCTATATGTGGAGGCATAACAGCCACATACTTCAGGCCAGACTCCTGCAGAACTTTGTGCATCCGTATGTGGTCATTGGTCACGTCCTGCAGGCGCGGGGGCACCTTGGCAGGGTCCCATAACAGAAAAGCTGCAAGGGTGGGAGGGAATATATGGAACAGGTCAGCCAGAGCTGCCTTGTCTTTACAGTAAGGACAGAATCTTTCAGCAGCTGAGTGCTAGTGGCTCACACCTGTTAATTCTAACTACTCAGATGGCTGAGATCTGAGGATCGAAGTTCCAAGCTAGCCCAGGCAGGAAAATCTGTGAGACACTTAGCTCCAATTAATCAGAAAAAGCTGGAAGTGAAGACACAGTGCAAATGGCTGAGTGCCAGCTTTGTATGAAAAAGCCCAACGAGGCTGGGAAGGTGGCTCAGTGGTAGAGCACTTGCCTTGCATGCTCGAGGCCCTGGGTTCGATTCCTCAGCACCACATAAGCAAAAAGAAAAAAGCCGGAAGTGGCGCTGTGGCTCAAGTGGTAGAGTGCTAGCCTTGAGCTGAAGAGCTGAGGGACAGTGCCCAGGCCCAGAGTTCAGGCCCCATGACTGGAGCCCCCCTCCAAAAAAAAAAAAGAAAAAAAAAAGAAAAAGCCCAATAAGATCATGAGTCCCTGAGTTCAGTACCAGCACCAAAAGAGGGGGGAAAAAAAACCCCAGAAAAACAAAAAAACTTGGCCTGGTGAGGCAGGCATTCAGGAGGCTGAGGCAGGAGGATCCTAAGTTTAAGGTTGGCCTGGGCTACACAGCCACATTATGTCTTCTTCCAACACACTTCCTTTTGGGTTCCATTTCCCCTTCAAAGTTTGAAGTAAATGAGTCTGATGGCTCACACCTGTAATCCTAGCTACTCAGGAGACAAGGATCTGTTTTTGTTTTGTTTTGTTTTTTTTGGGGGGGGGTCTGGTCGTGGGGCCTGAACTCTGGGCTTGGGCGCTGTCCCTCAGCTTTTCAGCTCAAGGCTAGCGCTCTACCACTTGAGCCACAGCGCCACTTCCGGCTTTTTTTCTTTTTGCTTATGTGGTGCTGAGGAATCGAACCCAGGACCTCATGCATGCAAGGCAAGCGCTCTACCACTGAGCCCCCTTCCCAGCCCAGGATACAAGGATCTGAAGATAGAGGTTCAAAGCCAGCCGAGGCAGGAAAGTTTTTGCCACTCTTATCTCCAATTAACCACCAAAAAGCTGAAAGTGCAGTGCCCAGGCATTGAGTTCAAGCCCCCATACCAGTACACACACACACACACACACACACACACACACACACACACACACACACACACACACACACAAAGAGCAACAGAAAGTGCAGTGCCCAGGCATTGAGTTCAAGCCCCCGTACCAGTACACACACACACACACACACACACACACACACACACACACACACACACACACACACACACAAAGAGCAACAGAAAGTGCAGTGCCCAGGCATTGAGTTCAAGCCCCCGTACCAGTACACACACACACACACACACACACACACACACACACACACAAAGAGCAACAGAGATGACTTTACTCAAAGGCCTCTGGGCCTTTGCACATGCTGTACTTGCTGCCTCAGACCCCTTATCACTATCTGGCAGCTTTCCAACAATACAATCCAGCTGCTCCCTCACAAGGGAGGCATCTAAGGATGATGTCTATGATGACAGCTATGGAGAGACTCTGGTGTACCTGCCAACTGCCAGCGGTGTCAGCTGAGATGCAGTAAACCCAGCTGGGAGCCAGCCATTGGGTTTGCTGCTTCCTTCGTGGGAGAGTCTTACACACAAAGGAATTCTGAGTTCCCTGAGAGGCTCTGACAAGGGTTTCAATAAATGCTGCTACACTGATTGCCTGTAACTCTTGTTAGCCACCGCAGCCTCCCTTCAGAGCAGAGTGTGTGTGTGTGTGTGTCTGTGTGTGTGTGTGTGTGGTGGAACTTGAACTCAGGGCCTGGGTGCTATTCTCAATCTTTTGCTCTCAAGGCTAGCACCCTGCCCCTAGAGCCACAGCGCCACTTCTGGCTTCTGGGTAGTTCTCTGGAAATAAGAATCTCACAGACTTTCCTGTCCAAGATGGCTTCCAACTGTGATCTGCAGATCTCAGCCTCTTGAATAGGTAGGATTAGAGGCATGAGCCACTGGCTCAAGCTTTTTTTTTTTTTTTTTCCTTTTCTCTTTCTTTCCTTTCAGTGCTAGGAATGGATCCCAGGGCCTCATGCATGCCAGGCAAGCACTTGGGCCTTGGCCTTGGCTAGATCCCAGCCCCTCAAGACATCTGATGGTATAATGGACATCCATCCATAATGGGGTCACCACCTGGAACCCCTCTGTGAGCTCTGTCAAGCACATTCAACTGGCCAACAGTTTGTCCCTTGAGTCAGCCAGCACACAGGTCAAGGCACACACTTGGTGCTCAACAGATGCTGGAAATGCGAGAGCCCTGGCTCACCAGCGCGGTTGGCACCTCCCAGCTCAGCCCCACCTCCAGGACCCACCACCCACCCGAGGTGCACGCCACGACCTTGTCCACTCCGTGCACCTTCATGGCCGCCACTATATTCCGGGTGCCCTGGGACATCACAGTCGTGGGACCTTAGAGGGGACAGAGAGTGGCTGTCACTGCTGGGTGGCGGTGGCGGTGGCAGGGGTGGCAGGGGAGGGGCTGGGGGTGGGACTGGTGCTGGGGGCCGCGGTGCAGGGGTGGGCCGTGGGCACAGGGGGGGCTCAGTACTGAGGTCAGTGCCAGTGCCCAGGAGGATAATGATGGCTTCCTGTCCGGCCACCGTCTTGTCCACATCGGCGGCCTGTAGAACGTCACCCACGACCACGTGGGCCGGCTGGGGCCCCTCAGACGGCAGCCTGGATGCGTCCCGCACCAGCACAGTGACTTCATAACCTGTGGTCAACCAGAAGTGAAAAGGGAGGTCAGCGGATTTGTGGGAGAGCGCTTTTGGAGTCTGGATGGTGCCATAAGTCCCCAAATCCATTGCCCACATCCACTAGGCTGAGACACTGGTTCACTGGTATAGGATTTTTGTTGTTGTTGTTTTCTGCCAGTCCTGAGGCTTGAACTCAGGGCTGGGCACTGTCCTTGGGCTTCTTTTGCTCAAGGCTAACACTCTACCACTTGAGCCACAATGCCACTTCTGGCTTTTTCTGTTTACCTAGTACTGAGGAATTGAACCCAGGACTTCATGCATGCTAGGCAAGCACTCTACCACTAAGTCACATTCCCAGCACTGAGATACTGGTTTGAAAGGTACTGGTTTGTAATCATTTCCCTCCGCCCCCTCTCTTTTTGTTGGTTGTGGGGCTAGAACTCAGGGCATGGGTACTATCCATGAGCTCTTTTCCTCAAGGCTAGCACTCTACCCCTTGAACCACAGCTCCACTTCCAGTTTTCTGATGTTTAATTGGCACTTTCCTGCCTGAGCTGGCTTCTAACTGTGATCCTCAGATTTCAGCCTCCTAAAGAACTAGATTACAGGCATGAGCCATCAGTACCGTCCCCCCCTTCCTTCCTCCCTCCCTCTCTTCCTTCCTTCCTTCCTTCCTCCCCTCCCTCTCTTTTCTTTCTTTCCCCCTACCACTTGAGCCACAATTCAACTTTTGAGATAAGACTCTTGGGGTTGGGAAGGTGGCTCAGTGGTAGAGTGCTTGCCTTGCATACATGAGGTCCTAAGTTTGATTCCTCAGCACCACATAAGCAGAAAAAGCCCAAAGTGGCGGTGTGGCTCGAGTGGTAGGGCACTAGCCTTGACGTGAAGAGCTGAGGGACAGTGCTCAGGCCGAGTTCAGGCCTCACTACCGACAAAAAAAAAGAAAAGAAAAAAGAAAAGGCTCTCATGGACTGGACTTTGCTGCTTAGGCTGGCTTTGAACCATGATCCTCAGATCTCAGCCTCCTGAGTAGTTTAGGATTACAGGTGTGAGCCACCAGCACACACTCTCTCTCTTGTTCTACCACTTGAGCCACAATTCTACTTCTGACTTTTTTCTTCTTAAACGGAGATAAGAGCCTCATAGACTTTTCTGGCTGTGTTGGCTTTGAACTACGATTCTCTGGTCCCAGTCTCCAAAGTAGGTAAGATTACAGGTGTGAGCCACCAGTGCTGGACTCCAAGACTATGGTCAGAGCAGGTAAATCCACAGAAACAGGAAGTGGATAAGTGGTTGCCTCGGGCTGAGGGAAGGTTAGGGCAGAAAACAGTGAGTAGGTGGGTGGGGGCAGTGAGAAAGGAGATGACTTCTAGAAGTTTCTTTCTAGGATGATGAAAATATTCTAAATTGATTATGATATCCTTTGCCGAACTGTGAATATATTGAGAGCCATTTAATTGCTTTTGTTTTTTGTTGGTCCTGGGGCTTGAACTAAGGGCCTGGGCACTGTCCCAGAGCTTTTTAGCTCAAGGCTAATGTTCTACCACTTGAGCCACAGTTCCATTCTAGTTTTTTTTTTTTTTGTTAGATAAGAGTCTCCTTGACTTTCCTGTCTGAGTTGGTTTTGAACTGTGATCCTCAGACCTCAGCCTCCTAACTAGCTAAGATTACAGGTGTGAGCCATTGTTGCCTGGAGAATTGTGCATTGTAAATGGAAGAGTTCTATAGTAAGTGAATTATAGCTCAATAGAACAGTTACAAGAAAAAAAAAAAGCAGGGTCTGGGAAGGTGGCTCAGTGGTAGAGCGCTTGCCTTGCATGCATAAGGCCCTGGGTTCGATTCCTCAGCACCACATAAGCAAAAAGAAAAAAGCCGGAAGTGGCACTGTGGCTCAAGTGGTAGAGCGCTAGCCTTGAGCTGAAGAGCTGAGGGACAGCGCCCAGGCCCAGAGTTCAGGCCCCACGACTGGACACTCCCCCCCCCAAAAAAAAAAAAGAAAAAGCAGCCAGGGCATGGCACTTCATGCCTGTAATCCCAGAACCTGAAAGGCAGAGGCAAAAGGACAAACCTGGGCTTCATAGTGTTCTACCTGCTCCTATCTTTCCGGACAGATCTTTCCAGTTATGTCTAAGTGTCTCCTTGATCAGATTCTTCTAGGGACCTGCTCCCCCCGCCAAGCCTTGATACACAGCCTATTCTCCTCAGTACTGTCTCTTCCAGGACCCCTCAGGACCAGGCCTGGTCTATCCAGACACTGCACTCCTTTCTGTTCCTCAAACACACATGATATTTCCTGTCCCCTGGCCTTTGCATGTGCTGTGCCTCTGTCTGGATCACCCTTCACCTTCTTTCCCCATGTCCCCTAGCCATTTGTACTTCCTCTGTCACCGTGCTCCTGCTGACAGGAGAAAAACAAGAGCCCTGCAAGTACAGGGCTGAGTCATTTGTCACTACTGTCTCCCTGACCCCACACAAACGTGAAAACTCAGGTTTGAATGCCCCGTGGACCTGTTTTTGTTTTGCTTTGTTGTTTTGTTTGTTTTGAAATAGCCCAAGCAGACCTCGAACTCTAGACCTCAAGAATCTGAGTTTACACACTGGCTTGGTTACTGATTGCCTAAAGAAATTCATATAATGCCTTCCTCCACTGGGCCTCAGCTGCCTCTCCTGTAGTCACTCCCTGTGATCACTCTTCTTTCAAAAAACAACAGAAAAAAGACACACAAAAAAACAGTGGGCACTGGTGGCTCCTGCCTGTCATCCTAGCTACTCAGGAAGCTGAGATCTGAGGATTGTGGTTCAAAGTCAGCCTGGGCAGGAAAGTCTGTGAGACGCTTATCTCCAATGAGCCACCAGAAAACTGGAAGTGTAGCTGTGGCTCAAAGTGGTGGAGCACTAGCCTTAAGTGAAAGAGCTCAGGGACAGCGCCCAAGCTCTAAGTTCAAGCCCCACAACCAACAATAAAGAAAGAAAGAAAGAGCTGGGCACCAGTGGCTCATGCCTGTACTCCTAGCTACTCAGGAGGTGAGATCTGAGGATAGCAGTTCAAAGCTAGCCCAGACAGGAAAGTCCATGAGACTCTTATCTCCAGTTAACCACCAGAAAACTGGGGGTGAGGCTGTGGCTCAAGTGATAGAGTGGCCAGGCCCAGAGTTCAAGCTCCACAACCAACAAAAGGGAAAAAAAAAAGAAAGGAAAGAAGGAAGGAAGGAAGGAAGGAAGGAAGGAGGGAAGGAAGGAAGGAAGGAAGGACACAGGCCTGGTGTTGGTGGCTCTGTAATCGAGGCTCATCAGGAGACTAAGAGGTATCTAAGCTATCAGTTTTGTTTTTTATTTTGTTGCTGTTATTTTTTTTTTAATTTTTTTTGGGTCCGGTCGTGGGGCCTGAACTCTGGGCCTGGGCGCTGTCCCTCAGCTCTTCAGCTCAAGGCTAGTGCTCTACCACTTGAGCCACAGCGCCACTTCCGGCTTTTTCTGCTTATGTGGTGCTGAGGAATCGAACCCAGGGCCTCAGGCATGCAAGGCAAGCACTCTACCACTTTCCAGCCCTTGTTGTTGTTATTGTTGAAGGCTTCAGCCACTCCTCCACTTCCACCCTTTTGGTGGTGAATTAGAGATGAGCTCACAGAGTTTCCCACTGGGCTGGCTTTGAACCAAGATCCTTAGAGCTCAACCTCCTGAGTAGCTAGGATGACAGGCAGGAGCAACTAGTGCAGCAGCTAAAATACATTTCTGTCGTTGATAAGCCATCTAGTGGATAGTATTTGTTATGGCAGCCCAAACAGTTCTCAACTCAGCCCTGGCTTTGACTCTGAGTTGGTGTTAAGTAGTAATGAGAGGCGACAGACACACAGAGAATTTCCAACGTGACAAGGGCTCTGCTTCACTCTTCTCAGGAGTGAACTGGGTGCTTTTTGTTTGTTTTTGGCTTTTTTACTTCTTGTAGTGATGGAATAGAACCCAGACCCTGGGTTCTATCCATGTAAGGTAAGCAAGCACTCTTTTTCTTTTGTGCCCATGCTGGGGCTTGAACTCAGAGTCAGAGGCTGGGTGCTGTCCCTGAGTTCTTTCACTCAAGGCCAGCGATCTACCACTTGAGCCACAGCTCTGCTTTTGATTTTTTGCTGGTTCATTGGAGATAAAGAATCTCTCAGGGCTGGGAAGGAGGCTCAGTGGTAGAGCGCTTTCCTTGCATGCCTGAGGCCCTGGGTTCGATTCCTCAGCATCCACATAAGCAAAAAGAAAAAAGCCAGACGTGGCGCTGTGGCTCAAGTGGTAGAGCGCTAGCCTTGAGCTGAAGAGCTGAGGGACAGCGCCCAGGCCCAGAGTTCAGGCCCCACGACCGGACCCCCCCAAAAAAATCTCTCAGACTTTCCTGCCCAGCCTGGCTTTGAATCATGATCTTCATATCCTAGCCTCCTGAGTAGCTGGGATAACAGGCATGGACACCAGTACCTGGGATTACAGGTGTGGGCACCAGTACCTGGCTCCAACAGACCTCTTGGCCTTAACAGAATCACAAGGAGATAAATAAGCCCCAATTTATCCAAACCCTTCCTATTTCCTTTTTTTTTTTTTTTTTTTTTTTGTTGGTCATGGGGTTTGAATGCTGGGCCTGAGCACTGTCCCTCAGCTCTTCAGCTCAAGGCTAGCACTCTACCACTTGAGCTACAGTGCCACTTCCTGTTTTCTGGTGGTTTATTGGAGATAAGAGTTTCACGGACTTTCTTGCCTGGGCTGGCTTTGAACCTTGATCTTCAGATCTCAGCCTCCTGAGTAGCTAGGATTACAGGCGTGAGCCATCGGCGCCGGGCTAGCCCTTCCTATTTCTGATAGGAACAAGGGAGACCTTGCAGAGTTCTCAGAAAAGGCTGAGCACCCCTATGTTCCCCACCCCCTTAGCCCACAATCCACTTGGGTCAGCCCAGGGACCAGCAGGCATGTAAGTGAAACCTATGGATTTAGGGATTAAGGTGAAAGTAGTCACACACACACACACAAAACCAGATATTTAGGATGACTCAGCATGTTCCAACTTCTCCCTCTTCCTTCCTATCCAGTCCCTAGAAATGCTTATCAGCAAATTAAAATTTAATTGAGCCCTGGGCTCACTACTTCCTCAAATCCAAGATCCTCATACAAGGCCCTAGGAGCAGAGGACAGCCTGCCTAGTAGTGGAGAAGAGTCCCCTCTCCCTAGCAGCAGGCCATGGTAGGGCTCCTATGCAATCCCAGCCGTTGTGAGGTTGCGATGGAGGATTGTGAGTGTGAGATCAGACTTCCAAACTGTCTCCCCACCCCCCCCCCCAAAAAAGTGCTGGGCAGTGGTGGCTCATGCCTGTCATCCTAGCTACTTAGGAAGCTGAGATCTGAGGATCATGGCTCAAATCTAAGGGACAGTGCCAAGGCCTTGAGTTCAAACCCCAGTTTACAGAGAGAGAGAAAGGGGGCGGGGGGGGGGGAGACATTGGCTGAAAACAGCAAATTCTGGATACTGAAGATCTCCACTCCTTTTGGGACACACAGATATTTTATCTTCAGGGTCCCTGAGGCTTACTGGGGTGGAGCCCCATATCTGGAAGTCCCAGGCCCTGCTGGTCACTGGTAAACTCTAGAATGAGGGGCAAGAGGTAACAGATAATCCTGCACCCTCTCCTGGTGTAACCAGAATTTTCAGCCCTCACTGACATTTCTAGGATTAGAGCAAGTGTTCACAACAACCTTTCCTGTAACTTTTTCAGTGTTCTTTTTCTGTTATCCAAGTCAAAAATCAGCAAATTCCTTTTGTGCTTAAGAGCAGGACCTGGCACACTCGTAACCCTAGCTACTCAGGAGGCTGAGATCTGAGGATTATGATTTGAAGCTGCCAGACGTTGGGGCTGTGGCTTCAGTGGTAGAGTGCCAGTCTTGAGGGAGAAAGCTAAAGGACAGCACCTAGGCTTCTGAGTTCAAGTCACAGTACTGGTGCGTGCACACACACACACACACACACACACACACACACACACACAGAGGTGTTTAAACCTTAGCACTACCACCTAACTCCTGTGTTATATTGGGTGAATCATTCTCTGGGCCTCAATGGTCTCCTCTATCAAGTTGCCCTAATACTATCCCTCTCCCCAGATGAGGGCTGTCAGGTTATAACACAAGTGAACAGAAAGCACTGCTGGATGGCAGGCAGAAGCTGGCTGGGTAAATTCTCTCTGGGTGTACCCACAGTCACCACTACAATCACCGTGAATTGCACAAGAGCCCTGGATTTACCCACTGCTGTGTCACTGGAGTCCCCCAGGCCCTCATGAGCTGATTTCAGTTTTTTGTGCCTTAGACTCATGTAAAACGAAATCTCGTGGCCTCCCTGCATTCATTGGCCCCGTGGTCTTCTTCCTTTGCTCCCTGACTCTTCAGTGCACCTGACTGGGACACTGAGGGCTCTATCCAGCCCCCGCCTGGTCCTATGACACCCTTTCTTTTTTTTTTTTTTTTTTTTGTCGGTTGTGGGCCTGAACTCTGGGCCTGAGCACTGTCCCTGAACTCTTCAGCTCAAGGTTAGCCCTCTACCACTTGAGCCACAGCGCCACTTCCGGCTTTTTCTGCTTATGTGGTGCTGAGGAATTGAACCCAGGGCCTCATGCATGCAAGGCAAGCACTCTACCACTGAGCCACCTTCCCAGCCCTGACACCCCTTCTTAATGCTCTGCCATGTGCACCGCCCCCATCCCACCAACAACGACCCCTGCTCATGCCTGCTTGCACCGCCTGCGCCATGGTGGTGAGTCCGGTCTTTCCAGTGGCACCGAAGATTGCGATCTTCTTGACAGTCATGCTGCCGGGGGGTCCAAGGGTCTGCCTGACCTGAAGCTTGGGACGGGCGGGAACCCAATGGCCGCTGGCAGGGTTCTCCGCCCTTCTTTAGTTGGAGGGACGGGGCGGAGCTAGTTTAAAGAGCCACGCCCCAGGCCCGCCCCTGGTTTACAGATCCAGGGGCGTGGTCATGAAACCACGCCCCCTCGACTGGGCGGGGCAGGAGTCCGTTTTCACTTCCTCACTGTCTAGCGCCACCCTCTCTCACGCTTACACTTGAAGGCCCCGCCCCCCATCTGGGAAGGGCGCGAGTAGGAGGAATCAAGAGAGCTTGTCACTCATCATCCCGCCTCCACGCTCCAGCCAATCAGAGAAAGCCAGGCTGGGCGGGAGTCACGCCCACTGCCTCTGCTCCCTTTCTCCCAGTCTTCCCAGCATCTAGGGTCGGAGGTGGGACTCTGTTCCGCTTAGAGCTTTCCTGACAAGCTAAGGGCCAAAGGACAGGGGGCGGTGGGGGTGTGCCACTGTAACGGTGTGACTATGCACTTGTGTGACCGTGCTTGTGGGTGCCGTCCCGTGTGTGTGTGAAGGCGTGTGATCCCACGTGTGGGCGGCACTCCATGTGTTCTTTGGTGACCTTGGGTGACACTGTGACAGCTAGTGTCAGCCTGTGAGACAGCACAGGAGTGTGGCACACGTGTTGGGGATTATTCGATTGTTACTGGGACACCACATTTGTCATGGAAAGATGTGTGAGCTCAGAGCCCCATAGTCGGTGTCTCTGGGGGTGTTACTAATGGTGATGACCATGTGATTGATGTCTGAGTGTGTCCCCTTGTGCCTGGGTGTTTGGTGTGACAAGTTTGAATTATTATTATTTTTTTAAATATTGGTCGTGGGGCTTGAACTCTGGGCCTGGGCGCTGTCCCTGAGCTCTTCAGCTCAAGGCGAGCACTCTACCACTTGAGCCACAGTGCCACTTCCGTGTTTTGGTAGTTTATGAGAGTTTCATGGACTTTCCTGCCCCGGTTGGCTTTGAACCATGATCCTCAGATCTCAGCCTCCTGAGTGAATAGGATTACAGGCGTGAGCCACCAGCGCCCAGATCACAAGCTTGAATTTTACTTACTTATTTTTGTGCTGGTATTGGGGGTGGAACTCAGGGTCTGGGAGCTGTCCCTCGGTTTTTGTTGTTTTGTTTTTTCTTCACCCAAGGCTGGTACTCTACCACTTGAGCCACAGCTCCTCTTCTGGATTTTTTTTCTGCCAGTCCTGAGGCTTGAACTCAGGGCCTGGGCACTATCCCTGAGCTTCTTTTGCTCAAGGCTAGCTAGCACTCTACCATTTGAACCATAGCACCATTTCTGGCTTTTTCTTTATGTGGTACTGAGGAATGGAACCCAGGGCTTCATGCATGCGAAACAAGCACTCTACCACTGAGCCACCTTCCCAGCCCTCTTCTGGATTTTTTGCTGGTACATTGGAGGTAAGAGTCTCATGGACTTTCTTCCCCGGGATTGGGGTTGGGGTTACTCAGCCTCCTGAGTAATTAAGATGACAGGTGTGAGTCACCGGCACAGGTGGCTGATGTGACAAGCTTGAGTGTGTAAACATGAAGGCAACTATGAGCTGGTGAAGATGGGTGATGGTGTACAACACCACATTGTTGTTGATGGTGATAGTGTCCTATTTGCACATGTCACAGTGGGACAGACACTCTCTTCTTGTGTGGGATAACTGGGTGTGACAGCTTGAAGGTCTGACCCAGAGTGATCTCACACAGGGAGTGACACAGATATGGAGAATGTGCTTGTGATGTTGTGGTGACCCAGTGTGTGTGTGTGTGTGTGTGTGTGTGTGTGTGTGTTTGTGTGAGTGAATGTCAGCGTGGGAATGTGTGTGTCAGTAGGGGTGTGGGCAATGTGTGTGTGCATGTGTCAGTGTGGGAATGTTAGTGTTGTGTATCAGTGTGGGATGTGTCTGTGTGTCAGTGTCAGTGTTTGTGGGGGTGTCAGTGTGGGAGATTTCAATGTGTGTGTCAGTGTGTGGTATGTTCTGTGGGTGTCAGTGTGGGTGTGTGCAACAACCGGTGTCAGCGTGTCAATGTGTATGTATCAGTGTGGGAATGTTAGTGTGTCAATGCGTGTGTCAGTGTGAGATGTGTCCATATGTATGTCCATGTGTGTGTGTGTCAGTGTGGGTGGTGTCAGTGTGGGCAGTGTCAGTGTGGGATATGTGTCTGTGTGTGTCAGTGTAGGTGTGTGCAACAATGTATGTCAAGGTAAATGTGTCAATGTGTATGTGTCAGTGTGGCAATGTTAGTGTGTCAATGTGGGCAGTGTCAATGTGTGTTGTGTGTGTTAGTGGGGTTGTCAATGTGGGGGTGTCTGTGTAAGTGTGTCAGTGGGGGTGTCAGTGTGGGGTGCCAGTGTGTGAGTGTGTGTGTGTCTGTGTGTCAGTATTGTGACAGTGTCAATGTGTGTCTGTGTGTCAGTATTGTGACAGTGTCAATGTGTGTCTGCGTATGTGTCAGTGGGGGTGTCAATGTGTGACAGTGTGTGTCAGTGTGCATCTGTGTGTGTTGTGTCTGTAGGGTTGTCAGTGTCGGAGTGCCAATGTGTCCGTGTGTGGGTATCAGTGTGTGAGTGTGTGTCAATGTGGGGTGTCAGTATGTGGGTGTCAGTGTGTGTCTGAGTGTGTCAATGTGGGGTGTCAGTGTGTCAGCGTGGGTGGGTTTCAGTGTCTGTGTGTCTTCTGAGTGTGTCAGTGTGGGAGTGTCAGTGTGTGTGTCCGTGTGGGGGTGTCATTGTGTGTGTCAGTGTGGGGGTGTCAGTGTGTGTGTCAATGTGGGGGTGTCAGTGTGTGTGTCAGTGTGGGAGTGTCAGTGTGTGTGTGTCTGTAAGTGTGTGCAGTGTGGGGGTGTCAGTGTGTCAGTGTGTGTCAGTGTGGGGGGTGTCAGTGTGTCTGTCAGTGTGTGTGTCCGTGTGTGTCACTGTGGGGGTGTCAGTGTTTGATAGTGTGGGGTGTCAGTGTATGTGTTAGTGTGTGAGTGTGTCAGTGTGGGGTGTCAGTGTGTGTCCATGTGGGGGTGTCAGTATGAGTGTGTGTAGGGTGGGGTGTCAGTGCGTGATAGTGTGTGACTGCGCTGTGCCCTCTCTCCAGCGGAGCGCACGCCGCGTGCGGTGGGGGTGAGGCCGCGGGATCCTGGGGTCCGGGGCGGGCGCGCGGGGTCCTGGGGTCGGGGGCGGGCGCGCGGGGTCCCGGGGTCCGGGGCGGGGGGGGCGCGGGGTCCCGGGGTCCGGGGCGGGGGACGCGGGGTCCCGGGGTCCGGGGCGGGGGGCGCGGGGTCCTGGGGTCCGGGGTGGCGCGCGGGGTCCCGGGGTCCGGGGTGGCGCTCGGGGTCCCGGGGCCCGGGGCGGGGGGCGCGGGGTCCCGGGGTCCGGGGGGACGCGCAGGGTCCTGGGGTCCGGGGCGGGGGGCGCGGGGTCCCGGGGTCCGGGGCGGGGGCGCGGAGTCCCGGGGTCCGGGGGGACGCGCGGGGTCCCGGGGTCCGGGGTGGCGCGCGGGGTCCCGGGGGCGCGCTCCGCTCGGCGGCGGCGGCCGCGCTCGTGGGGGAGGCGCCCAGGCTGGGGGAGGCGGAGGAGGCGGCGGCGGCGGCGGCGGCGGCGCATGCGGATCTGGCCGAGCTGGGGACCAGCGGGGCCGAACCGAGCCGGGGCCGGGCCGGGCCGCGGACACCGGCGACGGGGAGGAGAGCTGCCGGGCGCGGCGACGGCGATCGGCGGGGAAGGCAGCCCCGGCGTGCGGCCGCGGGCCCAGGTGAGCGGCGGTGCGGGCCGGGCCCCTCCCGCAGCATCCTCCCCGGCGCCCCGGCCTGAGCCCCTGCCTCCCGCATCCCGACGCGGATCTCCCAGAGCTGAATGGAGGCTGGGGTGGGGGGTGGATCGGAGCAACACGAGCCCCCGACCCCCCATCTGGTCCGTCCTCGGAGCCAGGTCTGCCCGCAGGCCTTGTCCTTCCCCGGCCCCCCCTCCCCAGGATGACCGGTCCTGCGGGGACACAGGGAGGCATTGCCGCTCGGAAACGCCTGGCATTACCCATCCCACCGCGGCCCGGCTCTGCGGCCCGGCCAGGACCCCGCACCCCTCCCCTCCCATCGCCTTCTCCTCTCCCTGCTTCCACTCGGTTCTCACCTAAGGCCACTGCAGCTCCCCGGCTGTGTGCGACCCAGCTCGCCAAGTGCTGTATAGAGCTTTGAGCCCTACTTCACAGGGAAGGAAACTGAGGCACCGAGAGGCCAAGTGGAAGATAGCGGCTGAAAGATACAGAAAGAATACAAGCAGGGAAGTGGAGCTGTGGTTCAAGGGGTAGAGTGCCAGGCTGGAGTGAAAAAAAAAAGCTCAGGGACAGTGCTCAGGCCCTGAGTTCAAGCCCCAGTACCAGCACACACTAAATCAGAAATCGTATTGAGAGCCTGCCGTGTGCCAGATACCACAATCCCTTGCTTTATTCACTCGTTTTATCTTTCATCACCCCCTGGACTTTAACAAAGGAACCAACCGAAGATCAGAGAGGGGACGTGATTTGGCCCAGGTCACACAGGTGGTCATAGACTTGCTTAACAGCTTTCCCGAGAAGCAAAGAATAGCAATGGATTTTGGTGTGTCCACGAAAGGAGATAATTAACTCCACTTGGGGCTACAATCCAGTGGATTGCAAGTGTCTGGGTCTTTGTGTATGTGTGTGTGTGTGTGTGTGTGTGTGTGTGTGTGTGTGTGTGTGTGTGTGTTGTGTGTGTGTGTGTAAGAGAGAGAGAGTGTGTGTTATGGGGTTTGAACTCAGGGCCAGGGCATTATCTCTGACCTCTTTTGCTCAAGGCTAGTGTTCTACCACTTTGAGCCACAGCTCCTTCTGGTTTTCTGGTGGCTCATTGGAGATAAAAGTCTCCTGGGCTGGCTTTGAACTGCAATCCTCAGCTCTCAGCCTCCTGAGTAGCTAGGGTGACAGGTGTGAGCCATGGGCACCTGGCTCTTATAGACACTTTTGCATGGCTTGTTTTCTCCAAGCACTCTGCTGCTTGAATCTACTTCTGGCTTTTTCTTGATTAATTGGAGACAAGAATCTGATGGTCTTTTCTCCTTGGTCATTAGTGTTATTATTTATTTATTTATTTTGGGTCCAGTCATGGGGCCTGAACTCAGGGCCTGGGCGCTGTCCCTCAGCTCTTCAGCTCTCTATCACTTGAGCCACAGCACCACTTGCGGCTTTTTTTTTCCTGTTTATGTGGTGCTGAGGAATCGAACCCAGGGCCTCAGGCATGCAAGGCAAGCGCTCTACCACTGAGCCACCTTCCCAGCCCCTCATTAGTGTTATTTTACTTTGAGTTCTGTTCTTAATGTTATTGTTTAATAATAATAACAGTGACAGGTTGTGGAGTGGTTTTTCTGGTGTGTGCCACTAAGTCATGTGACATTCACATAGTCTTTTGAAAGTAGTCAGGATGTCACCCTCTCTCAGGGACAAAGGCTACTGGACTCAAAACCAGTCATGGGGGGAGGGGGAATCTGAGCTCAGACTGTGGTTCCAGCCCTAACCTACCTTTTCCCATCCCTCTCCCCCACCCCAGGCCTTACGTTCCCCAATGGCACAGGTTCCAGGGGAACTGGACAACATGGAGGGCTTGCCTGCCCCCAACAACAACAACCCTGCAGCCCGCTGGGAGAGTCCAGATAGAGGCTGGGACCGGGAGCCAATGGCCACCTCCACAGCAGCTGCTTCACTCTTCGAGTGCTCTAGGATCAAGGCCTTGGCAGGTCTGTAGAAGAGGGCTGAGAGTGTGGGATGGGGCGGGGAAGCGGGAGGACAGAGCCGGGAGAAGAGAGGGAAGTGGGAGGGGATCTTGGGGGAGCCTTAGACACATTACTGCCTAAGAACCTTGCTAGCTGGGAGTAAGGAGGAAAGTAAATGAGCTTTGCCCAACAGAACTTTCCATTGTGAGGGAAGCCTGGCTCTGTGGTGGCTCTAGAGCACTTGAACTGTGGTTAGTGCCACACTTGAGGGACCACTTTACATCTTAGTGTTTTAATTACTTTTAATTTATGTAACCACGTGGAGCTCAGCGCAGAGCTGAGCATGGGCCAGCCCCACCTTAGAAGCAAGCTCTCCCTCAGTAGCTAAGGTAGCTTCAACTCCCTGTGTAGCCCAGCCTGGTGGCAAACTTGAGACCCTTTGCCTGAGCTCCCTGGACGGCTGGGATTATAGAGGCAAAGCACTATTCCTGGCTCATAAAATGAAAATAATTGCAAATATATAACTTTACAGTCACAAGCCTTAGAAATGTGTGTGTGTGTGTGTGTGTGTGTGTGTATGTGTGTGTATGTGTGTGTCTCGCTTGAACTCAAGGTTTCTAGTACTCCCTTAGCTTTTTTTTTTTTTGTCAGTCATGGGGCCTGAACTCTGGGCCTGGATGTTGCCCCTCAGCTCTTCATTTGAGCTACAGCTCCACTTCCGGCTTTTTCTGCTTATGTGGTGCTGAGGAATCAAACCCAGGGCCTCATGCATGCAAGGCAAGCGCTCTACCACTGAGCCACCATCCCAGCCCCGCCCTTAGCTTTTTTAGCAAGGCTGGCACCCAACCATTTGAGTCACAGCTCCACTTCTGACTTTTTGTTGGCTAAAAGATAAGGATCTAGCAGGCACTGGTGTTCTCTGCCTGTAATCTTAGCTACTCAGGTGGATCTGAGATCTGATATCAGAAGATCTGAGGATGTTGGTTCAAAACCAGCCTGGGCAGGAAAGTTCATGAGACCCTTTCCTCCAATTAATCACCAAAAAACTGGAAGTGGAGCTGTAGCTCAAAGTGGTAGAGCAATAGTCTTGAGCAAAAGAGCTCAGAGACAGCACCCATGACCATGACCAAGAAGAAAAGAAAAGAAAAGAGCTGGGCACCTGTGGCTCTACGTGTAATCCTAGCTACTCAGGAGGCTAAGATCTAACGATCAGGGTTCAAAGCTAGCCTGGGCAGGAAAGTCCGTGAGACTCTTATCTCCAAACCACCAGAAAACCGGAAGTGGTGCTTTGGCTCAAGTGGTAGAGTGCTTGCCTTCAGCTGAAGAGCTCAGGGACAGCTTACAACAACCAACCAAAAAAAAAAAAAAAGAAAAAGAAAAAGGTAAGAGTCTCATGAACTTTCCTGCCTAGGCTGGTGTCAAACCAAGGTCCTCTGATCTCAGCCTCCTGAGTTGCTAGGATGACAGGTGTCAGCCACCCAGGCCCAGTGCAAGCCTTAGAAACTTTGATCCCTGGCTCCAAGGATTGCAAAGCTGTGAAAGACTAAACTCTAATATACATAGATCCTTAAGACATCATTTTGAATTGTTAGTGTTGCAGATTAGAAATAAGGAAATCTGGGGCTAGGAATGTGCCTTTGTGGTAGAGTGCTTGTCTAGTATGCATGAAGCCCTAGGTTCGATTCCTTAGTATCACATAACAGAAAAGCCAAAAGTAGCACTGTGGCTCAAGTGATAGAATGCGAATCTTGAGCTGAAGAGCGGAGGGACAGTATCCAGGGCCAGAGTTCAAGTCCCACAATTGACAAAAAGAAAAAAAAAAAGGAACTGTGATGTGATCTTACAACTGTGGATTTTTCCTGGTGTTTGAGTGGATTGGATCCAGGACCTTAAGATATCAAAGTATCAAAGTCTGAGAATGTTCAAGTGCCTTATTAAAAACAAAAACAAAAATAAAGCTAGCATAATAGGGCTCAGACTGAGTTCAAGCCTCAGAACTGGCAAAAAAAAAAAAAAAAGAAGTGGATGTGGCTCAACTGGTAGAGTACCAGTCTGACCTTAGACCATAAGGCCCTCATGTATTCAAATCACAGTACCAGCATTAAAAAACCACCACCGGGGCTGGGAAGATGGCTCAGTGGTAGAGTGCTTGACTTGCATGCATGAGGCCCTGGGTTCGATTCCTCAGCACCACATAGCAGAAAAAGCTGGAAGTGGTGCTGTGGTTCAAAGTGGTAGGGTGCTAGCCTTAAGCTGAAGAGCTGAGGGACAGTGCCCAGGCACAGAGTTCAGGCCCCACAACTGACAAACAACAACAACAAACAAACAACCTACCATCACAATAAATAATAATAATAATAATACTGCTACTCAGAAGTCTGAGATTTAAGGATTGCAGCTTGAAGCCAGCCTGGGCAGGAATCTCCAATGATCCACCAGAAAAACCAGAAGTGGCATTGTGGCTCAAAGTGTTAGAGCACTAGCCTTGAGCAAAAGAGATCAGGGACAGCACTCAGGCCCCAAGTTCAGGCCCCACAACCAACAAGAAATAAATAAAAATTAAAAAAAATAAAGCTGGATGCTGGTGGCTCACACCTGTAATCCTAATTACTCAGGAGGCTGGGATTTAAGGATCAAGGTTCAAAGCCATCCAGGGCAGGAAAGTTGGTAAGAATCCTATTATCAGTAAAGTACAAAAAATCCTGTAGTGGAGCTGTGGCTCAAGTGGTGAGCACTAGCCTTGAGCAAAACAAACTCGGGGATAATGCCCAGGCTTTGAGTTCAAACCACAGGACTGGCAGAAAGAGAGAAAGAAAGAATGAAAGAAAGAAAGAAAGAAAGAAAGAAAGAAAGAAAGAAAGAAAGAAAGAAAGAAAGAAGTAAATTTGATACTATGTAATTTATACCTTATACTGGAGATGTAATAATAGTAGTATTAATATTAAAACAGCTAGGAAATAGGCTCCTGATCAATTTCTCTGTAGCCAAATGAAACAAATTTTCTGCTTTCTTCTGCTACCTTCTCATGTACCTTCTGGTACCCTTGGGAGGCAGGAAATGTAGAGTCAGCTTGTCCAATCCTGTTGCTCTAGACAGAGAAGGCCTTCTTGTCTGTTCTCCACTCAGCAACCAGAGGAATTCCTGAGCTATACCTGTCATCTGGACACTCTCCTCCTTAAGTGTTCACTCACCATATTGTCTGTGTCCCCACTAACCTGCATTCTGTAAATACAGTTCCAAGAATGGAGTGAGCACCTGGTGCACAAACGAATGAAAGTTCCAAATAGGCTAGCAAACAGGAAAAGATATTTCAGGAACGTCTGTGCTGGTGGCTCATGCCAGTAATTCTAGCTATTCAGGAAGTTGAAATCTGAGGATCTCAGTTCAAAGCCAGCCTGGGCAGGAAAGTCTGTGAAACTCTTATCTCCATGGCTTTTTAGCCATAAAATGGAGCTGTGGCTCAAGGAGTAGAGAGCTAGCCTTGAGTTAGTCAGGGACACCATCCAGGCTCTGAGTTCAGACCCCAGGACCTGCACCAAACAAACAAACAAAAATATTTCAGGATAACTTCATAAAAGAAAGCAACCTTGTCACCAGGCACAGCATCCCTGGTGGGAGAAGCTGCCAAGACGTAGGCCTGAGCAGGGTTCAGCTGGGTGGTGGAGGGCTGGAGAGGAGCTGGAAAGGGCCCCCAAGGCTTCGCGGAGGTAGGATTCATGAGGCCCCTTCCCCAGATGAACGGGAGGCCGTGCAGAAGAAAACCTTCACCAAGTGGGTGAATTCCCACCTCGCCCGCGTGGGCTGCCACATCGGGGACCTCTACACCGACCTGCGGGACGGCTTCGTGCTCACCAGGCTCCTGGAAGTGCTGTCTGGGGAGCCGCTGGTAAGGGGGCCAGATGGGCTGGAGAAAGGGGGTGATCCTGGGGGTTGGGCATGGCTGGAAGGGCTGGATTCCAAGCAGGGGGTGGGGAGCCTAGCTAAAGGTTGGGTAGGGCACCCCACAAATGCCCTCTGAGTACAAAGCGCCTTGGTTTGAATGGGTGGAGCCCTGGCACAGGGATGAAGCTTGGTAGTGAGGAGTTGGGGTGCCTAGATTGCCGAGGAACTATTGGAGGGGGCGTGGCTTCACTGAAGGGGGCGTGGCTCCCAGGAAGGGGTGGGGCTTTATTAGAAAGGGATAGCCAGGTTGTGAGCTAGAAAGGGGCCTGGCTATAAAAAAGCCAGAAAGAATTCTGTTGCAGGGAGTCAGTGGATTCTACATTGGGAGATAAGACTTAATGAAGGGGAGGGGTCTCGTGGTGAGGGCAGAGACCCAATGGAAGGGGCGGGGCTTCATGATGAGCGTGGGCAGACCCAATGAAGGGGCAGGGCTTCAAGTGGAGGGGCGGGGCTTTCAGGGAGGAGGTGGAGCATCAGTGAATAAGGGTGAGATCAGAAAGTTGAGAAGTCCACGCAGTGTGACTCTGGAAGGGATCTACAAGTAAGGATTTCTTTCTTCTGGCCTGGGTGGGTTTTGAATCGTAGATAGGACTGAAGGGGCGTGGTCTGGTCTTGGGGACAGGGGCGTGGCTACGTGAGGGCGTGGCCGAGGGCACCTTGCCCACTGCCCCTCTCCCACCCTCCCGCTGCCCTAGCCGAGGCCCACGCGGGGCCGCATGCGGATCCACTCACTGGAAAATGTGGACAAGGCCCTGCAGTTCCTCAAGGAGCAGCGCGTGCACTTGGAAAACGTGGGATCGCATGACATCGTGGACGGGAACCACCGGCTGACACTGGGGTTGGTCTGGACCATCATCCTGCGCTTCCAGGTGATCACCGAGGGACCCCTGATCAGCTCTCCCCTTCCCCATGGGTCCTCGGGAGGACGTCCACCATCCGTTCCCTAGGTGGTGGGAAGGGAAATAAGGAGAAAATAATTGTCAACTCATTATGATCATGTCTATATTGTTTATTCTGTGTGTGTGTGTATGTGTATGTGTGTGTGTGTGTGTGTGTGTGTGTGTGTGTGTGTGTGTGTGCCAGTACTAGGGCTTGAACTCAAGGTCTGGGCACTGTCCTTTAGCTTTCACTCAAGGCTGGTGCTCTATCACTTGAGCCACAGCTCCATATCCAGCTTTTTTTTTTTTTTTTTGCTAGCTAATTGGAGATAAGAATCTCACAGATTTGTCTGCTTGGGTGTGCTGGCTTTGTACCATGATCCTCAGATCTCAGCCTCCTGAGTAGTTAGGATTCCAAGTTCAGCCACCAGTGCCTGGCACTCAAACCTTTCTTTGCATCTTCCCAGATTCAAGTCATCAAAATCGAGACCGAGGACAACAGAGAGACGCGCTCAGCCAAGGATGCTCTGCTTCTATGGTGCCAGATGAAAACAGCTGGGTGAGCGCCCCCTCCTCACAGACAGGTGGGCCCCTAGCCTTTGGGGTTCCTACTGGGACAAGAGCTTAAGGAAGAGCCAGCCGGAGCTAACAAATTGGTAAATAAAACATGTCCACTTGAAGGCCAAGTTCAAATGTGGTGGTGTGGAGGGAGGGGGAGGTCCCAGTGCTGGGGAAGTGGTGGTGTTCCTCTGCCCCCTTCCCCATCCCTCCCTATACATCCGGAGATTCCCCAGCCCATGTCTTAGCTCTGGCCACTCTGACTCTTGGCAGCCACCACTCTCTTTAACAGGGTACTTGCCTGGTCTCCAGCAATCCAGGAAATGTAATTAAGGGTCCTGGGCACCTTCTGTGTAGTTGAGATGATGAAGGCAGACATGGGCTCTAGTGGGTGTGTTATGTTGGCGGCCCAGTGCTCTGCCTTGTGAAGGGAGCATGGCCTAGAACTCCAGCACACCGAGGAAAGTAGAAGGGATAGATGGCAAGGGGGGTGGGCTTCTTGGTGACTTGCCATTCTGGGGCTGTCTATGCCTTGCAGTGAGGACTGTGACTCCATGTGTGTCTTTACCTTTATGTCTGCTAGTCCCTGGACTGACCTCACACCTGCCCTACTTTCTCTCTGCCTTCCTGTCCCTCTGTCTGTCCCGTCCCTCTGTCCTCCTGTCTCTTTGGGTTTTTTTTTCTGTCCTCTCCCCCCATTTCTATCTCTCTCTCTCCTCTTTCTTCTCTCATTTCTTTCCTTTTCCTCTCTTGTATTTCTTCATCTCCCTGGCTCACTTGATTGATCGATCAATTCTATTTATCTGTCTGTCTGTCTGTCTATCTATCTATCTATCATCTATCTACTTTCTATCTTAAATATTCATCTACCTATTATCTATCTGCCTATCTATCTCTATCCATCTGTCCGTCTATCCACCCATTCATTGGTACATTTCCCTACCCCTACTGGACATCCATCTTTTATGTCCTCCCTTCCTGTATTCCATCCTGACTCTGCCCACCTCTGCCTCTGCCTCTCCCTCCCCACTGCTAGTTACCCAGAGGTGAACATACAGAATTTCACCACCAGCTGGCGGGATGGCCTGGCCTTCAATGCCCTCATCCATCGGCACAGGTACCACCTGCTCGGGGGCAGCCCAGCTCTGATCCACCTCCTGCCCTGTGCCTCTGCATTTACACCTGTGTGTGTGTGTGTGTGTGTGTGTGTGTGTGTGTGTACAGACCCCCACACCCCCACAGCTTCCATTCCTTTATTCCAACACACACATACACATTCATTTCCCTTTCCACATCTGCCCTTCATATTTTTCAGGCAGGCACACCCACATAAAAAACTTTTGGGAAGAGTTGGCAGTACTGGGTTTAAACTCAACACTTGCTAGGCAAGAACTATACCATTTGGGCCACATGCTGTCAGGCCACAGTTCCACTTTCAGTTTTTTGGTGGTTCATTGGAGATAAGAATCTCACAGACAGCCGGGCGCTGGTGGCTCACGCCTGTAATCCTAGCTACTCAGGAGGCTGAGATCTGAGGATCGTGGTTCAAAGCCAGCCTGGGCAAGAAAGACCATGAGACTCCTATCTCCAATAAACCACCAGAAAACCGGAAGTGGCTCTGTGGCTCAAGTGGTAGAGCGCTCGCCTTGAGCTGAAGAGCTGAGGGACAGCGCCCAGGCCCAGAGTTCAAGCCCCACGACCGACAAAAAAAAAAAAAAAAAAAAAAAAAGAATCTCACAGACGTTCTTATGCAAGCTGGCTTCAAAAGACAATCCTTATATTTCAGCCTGCTGAGTAGCTGGGATTATAGGCATGAGTTAGGATCATCCCACAAAGACTCACACAAACATTTCTTCCACAAGCCAGGCGCTGGTGGCTCATGCCTGTCATCCTAGCTACTCAGGAGGCTGAGATCTGAGGATTATGGTTCAAAGCCAGCCCAGGCAGGAACGTCCATGAGACTCTTATCTCCAATAAACCACTCAGAAAACCGGAAGTGGTGCTGTGGCTCAAGTGGTAGTGCTTGCTTTAAGCTGAAGAGTGCAGGGACAATGCCCAAGCTCAGAGTTCCAGCCCCACGACCAAAAACACCAACAACATACACAAAAAACCAAACATTTCTTCCACAGATTGGCAAGCCCACATATTGGCATGTAGACTGATTTACAGGTGCCCAGCAACAAACGCACATACCATGTACACTCCTAAGGCTGTTCACAGCACAGATACACACAGCTCAGCCCCACACCAGCACCCCTTGGCTTTGTAGGGTCCCCTTGCTCTGGGTGGGGCTCAGATGAGGCTATCCCTGGGAGCCTGCCTGCTGACTGCCTGCTCTGTGCCCATACCCAGGCCCGATCTTGTGGATTTCGGCAAACTCACCAAGTCCAACGCCAACTACAACCTGCAGAGAGCCTTCCGCACAGCTGAGCAGCATCTGGGGCTGGCACGTTTGCTGGACCCTGAAGGTCAGCCCTGGGTGACCCTAGCCCTGATTTCCTCCCTGGGGAGGGGGAATGGCCAAGATCAGTTCCTTCTCAGATTCCATCCCTTCTAGCACTGCCACAGCCCAGACTCAGTTCAAAATCCCACCTGTATCCCAGCCCTGCCTCCCCCTCGATTTCCCTTCCCACACCCTCCCCTTAGCTCTCCCAACCCCTTCTCCGGTATCTCCGATTTGATTTGTGTGTGTGTGTGTGTGTGTGTGTGTGTGTGTGTGTGTGTGTGTGTGTGTGTGTGCGTGTGCCAGTAGGTACTGTCCCATAGCTTTTTCACTCAAGGCTAGCACTCTACCACTTGAGCCACAGCTCCACTTATGGCTTTTGCTGGTTCATTAGCAGTAAGAGTCTCAGAAGCTGGGTGCCAGTGGCTCACGCCTGTAATCCTAACTACTTAGGAAACTGAGATCTGAAGATTACAGTTCAAAGCCAGCCTAAGCAGGAAAGTTCTGTGAGACCTCCAAAACAGGAAGTAGAGCTGTGGCTTAAGTGGTAGAGCACCAGCCCTGAGCAAAATAGCTCAAAGACAGCATCCAGGCTGTGAGTTCAAGCCCTAGGGCTCTCTCCCCCCCCCCTCCAAATAAACCAACAAACAAACAAATAAGGGGTTCAAAGATTTTCCTGCTTGGACTGCTCTGAACTACAATCCTCAGATCTCAGCCACCTGAGTATCTAGGATGACAGGCGTGAGCCACGGGCATGAGGTATAGACTAATCTCATCATGGTTTCTATGTGTCAGGCACAATTTAACTTCATGAGGTGGGTTCCCCCAGGGGACAGATACAAAAACCAAGGGACAGGCCATGTCACTGAAGGTCACAGCTACTGAAGTCTCCATCATGTGCCCTTTCTTCCCTCCCCGCCCCCCCCCCACCTCCCTTTCCTCTTCCCCCCAGATGTGAACATGGAAGCTCCGGATGAGAAGTCAATCATTACATATGTGGTGTCTTTCTACCACTACTTCTCCAAGATGAAGGCCCTGGCGGTAGAGGGCAAGCGGATTGGGAAGGTTAGGAGGAGCAGGGGAGCGGGCCTGGGAAGTGGCTGGGGCTAGGAGCCAATGACACTAAGTCCACCTTCCTTTACTGGCTCAGGTCCTGGATCAGGTGTTGGAGGTGGGAAAAATCATAGAGCGCTATGAGGAGCTGGCAGCCGAATTGCTGGCCTGGATTCATCGCACCATAGGTCTTATCAGCAACCAGAAGTTTGCCAACTCCCTGAGCGGGGTGCAGCAGCAGCTTCAGGCTTTCACGGCCTACTGCACACTGGAAAAGCCTGTCAAGTGAGACCCCAGCTCAGGAGGAAGGGAGAGGGGTTGGAGATGGAGGCATGGGAACAACACCGCCTGAGTTCATGCCCCTTCAAGGTTTCAGGAGAAGGGGAATTTGGAGGTGCTTCTCTTCAGCATCCAGAGTAAATTGCGTGCATGCAACCGTCGCCTCTTTGTGCCTCGGGAAGGCTGTGGCATCTGGGATGTTGACAAGGTAAGGCTGGGGGTGTAAAGGACAAACGAAGTTGTTGTTGTGCACTGTTCGAGAGAACACATTATAGACAGTATGAGTCAGATGCTTATTAGTTTATTAGATACTTTCTCAGGAGTTATAAGGAAACTTTGTTTTGTTTTGTTTTGTTGGGTCTTCAGCTCAGGTCTTCAGCTCAAAGCTTATGCTCTACCATTTGAGCCACAGCACCACTTCCAGCTTTCTGTAGTTTATTGGAGACAAGAGTCTCAGGAACTTTCCTGCCCAGGCTGGCTTTGAACCGCGATTCTCAGATCTCGGCCTCCTGAGTAGCTAGGATTACAGATGCGAGCCACCAGTGCCCTGCCACTTCTGGCTTTTTTTTTTTTTATTGGTTAAATGGCGATAAGAGTCTCATGGACTTTTCTTTTCTTTTCTTTTTTTTTTTTTTTGGGTCCGGTCGTGGGGCCTGAACTCTGGGCCTGGGCACTGTCCCCCAGCTCTTCAGCTCAAGGGTAGCACTCTACCACTTCAGTCACAGCGCCACTTCCGGCTTTTTTCTTTTTGCTTATGTGGTGCTGAGGAATCGAACCCAGGGCCTCAGGCATGCAAGGCAAGCGCTCTACCACTGAGCCACCTTCCCAGCCCTCTCATGGACTTTTCTACCCAGCCTGGCTTCCATCTGTGATCCTCAGATCTCAGCCTCCTAAGTAGCTAGGGTTACAGATATGAGCCATTGATGCTTGCTTACACTCCCCCCTCCCCTAATTTGCATTAAGGTCTTATCTCTGACAGAAATGGTCTCCAACAGGGTCATTAACGTGGGAGATAAGCTGGGTGCTGATGACTCTGGCCTGTAATTCCATCTACTCAGGACGCTGAGATCTGAGGATCGTGGTTTGAAACCATCCTGGGGAAGAAAAATCTGTGAGATTCTTATGTCCAATGAACCACCTCCAAACCAGAAATGGAGCTGTGGCTCAAGTAGTTGAGCACCAGCCCTGAGTAGAAAAAGCTAAAAAACAGCACCAGGCCCCGAGTTCAAGCCCTAGGACTGGCACAAAAGTAAAGTGGGAGATACTGTTGAAATCTGACTGAGTTTTGTCTTCCTCAGGCCTGGGGTCAGTTGGAGAAGGCAGAGCATGAGCGGGAGGCTGCCTTACGGGCTGAGCTGATCCGGCAGGAGAAGCTAGAACTGCTGGCCCAGAGGTTCGACCACAAGGTGGCCATGAGAGAGAGCTGGCTGAATGAGAACCAGCGTCTGGTCTCCCAGGTACACGGTGGAGCTGGGTTCCAGGGGAAGGGAGGGAACGTAGGACATATGGCGTTGAGATCAAGGGAACCTTGATCTCCTTAGCAATGGGGAAGGGTTGAACTCACCGCCTAGGTTGACAAATGATGGCAAGAAAGGTGTCTTAAGAGATGAGAGGAAGCCGGGTGCTGGTGGCTCACACCTGTCACCCTAGCTACTCAGGAGGCTGAGATCTGAGGATCGTAGATCAAAGCCAGCTAGGGCAGAAAAGACCATGGTGCTGTGGCTCAAGTGGTAGAAAAAGCCAAGGGACAGTGCCTGGGCCCTGAGTTCAAACTCCAGAACTGGCAACCCCCTCCCCCCAAAAAAGAGAGAGAAAGTGGAGCTGAACTCCAGGTGAACAGAAGAGGGAGCATGGTCCCCAGGAAACTAAAGAGGAAAGAATTTATTTCTTTGGAAATAGCGTTGTAACTGGTGTGGGAACTCAGCAGGATAGAATTGGGCTCCTAAGTAACGGAAGAGTAAACCAGACTCGAGGACAATGGGAAGATGGGGTCTGCTTCCTGGGTGACAAGCTGAGGGGTTAGAGATGCAGCAGAGGAGAGGGAGAGATTGGTCCCCAGCATCATGGAGGAGGTTAGGGCTCAGTTCCAAGGTAGGTGGGCAGGATGGGGCTGGTCTTCAAGGTAACAGGAAACTAGAACTGATTGTTAAGGTAATTGGAAGGTGGGGCTGGTTGCCAAGGTAACAGGAGGAAGGTAGGGCTGACTTCCAGGGGAGCTGAAGATGGTGGAGCTGGTTTCCATGGTAACTGGGAAAGATGGGGCTGGTCTCCAGGGCAACAGAGGATGGTAGTATTGGCAGGCAGGATAAGTAGAAAGTGGGGAGTACCTGGTATCTAGGGTGATGGGGAGTGGGGGGAGTAATCAGGGCCCAAGGTAACAGCTGGACTGCTGAGGCCCCATGCTGAGCATCTGGCCTGCACTATTCAGGACAACTTTGGGTACGAGCTGCCAGCCGTGGAAGCAGCCATGAAGAAGCACGAGGCAATCGAGGCAGACATCGCAGCCTATGAGGAGCGGGTGCAGGGCGTGGCCGAACTGGCTCAGGCATTGGCCACCGAAGGCTATTACGATGCCCGGCGTGTGGCGGCTCAACGGGACAGTGTCTTACGCCAGTGGGCTCTGCTGACCGGGCTGGTGGGTGCCCGGCGGACCCGCCTGGAGCAGAACCTGGCTCTGCAGAAGGTCTTCCAGGAGATGGTCTACATGGTGGACTGGATGGAGGAGATGCAGGTGGGGACCAGAGGAGGGACTGGAGGCCAGTGGTGGTTCTGGAGGACAGTGGGGTCAAAGAGGTAGAGATGGAGTGAGAGAGGCGAAGGACAGAGATTAAGAGACAGAGAGCCAGGCACTAGTGGCTCATGCTTGTAACTGCAGCTACGCAGGAGGCTGAGATCTGAGGATTGAAGTTCAAAGCCAGTCTGGGCAGGAAAATTCATAGGACTCTTATTTCCAATTAATCACAAACAAACAAACTCTAGAAGTAGAGATGTGGCTCAAATCCAGCCTTGAGCAAAAAAGCTAAGGGACAGTGTCGCGGGTCTAAGTTCAAGCCCCAGAACCAACACACACACACACACACACACACACACGCACACGTACACACACACACACACACACACACACACACACACACGACAGAGAGAACTAGAGTACAAGCACAAAGTTTGATTTGATCTCTTTAGATCTACAGAAAATTACATGCTGCTAATGTCAATTTGGGAACGAAAAGACATTGACAAAGATAAGTGAATAGCTGGGCATTAGTGGCTCATGCCTTCCATCCTAGAAACTCAGGAGGCTGAGATCTGAGGATTGTGTGGATAAAAGCTAGCCAGGCAGGAAAGTCCTTGACACTCTTATCTCCAATGAACCACCAAAAAGCCAGAAATGGAGCTGTGACTCAAGTGGTAGAGTGCTAGCTTTGAGCAAAAAAACCCTCAGGGACAGCACCCAGGCCCTGAGTTCAAGCCTCAGGATTGGTGTGCACGCACACGCGCATGCACACACACACACACACACACACACACACACACACGATAGATGGAGACAGACAGAAGGGATGGAAGGAGAAAGAGAAGACGACAAAGGAGCAGGAGTAGAGGTAAGGAGTTATGAGATGAAGGCAGAGAGGGGATCCCACCGAGATGGGGGGCCAGAAACAGAGGTGAGGGAGAAACACACCCAGGGAAAGTCAGAAACAAAGTCCACTCAGGCAGAGATCAGAGTTCCAACCATGATATCCTGTAGCAGAGGGCTGGTATGGGGGAGGGGATGAAATGGAATAGATGAGTGTCCTCCCGCCCGCCACCCCCCCTCCCCGGCCCCACAATGCCATATGCTTTGTGCTTCCTGCTCTACAGGCTCAGCTACTGTCCAGGGAGTGCGGACAGCATCTGGTGGAGGCGGACGACCTGTTACAGAAGCACGGACTGTTGGAGGGGGACATCGCGGCCCAGAGCGAGCGGGTAGAGGCTCTCAATGCTGCGGCCCTGCGATTCTCCCAGCTGCAGGGTAAGTCCAGGAGGAGGGGTGAGTTGAGGTGTCTGAGGATTGGCACTGATGGAGGTGAGGAGGATTCCTGAGAGACGGAAGAGAGTGAGAGCCTTGTCTGTGGAGACATGTAAGCAGAGACTAGGTTCTCTGTCCTTTTCCATTTCTGTCCAAGACTGGGACTTGAACTCAGTACCTGCTGCTTTCACTCATTGCCTGGAGCTCTACCAACTGAGCCATGCCTCCAACCCTGTGACTAGGATCTCATGTTCATTAGGAAATTTTGGAGAGAGGTTAGCCCCCCTGACCCCTTCCTGCTTTGAGATTCTACAGTAAATAGCCCATATTTATTGAGCATTTAAGGGCTCAGCCTTTCCCAGGTCAATCCCAGTGAACACCACTAAAAAAACAACATGCTGGGCACTGGTGGCTCATGCCTGTCACCCTAGCTACTCAGGAGGCTGAGATCTGAGAATCATGGTTCAAAGCCAGCCCAGGCAGGAAAATCCCTGAGAGTCTCCAATGAACCACCAGAAAACTGGAAGTGGAGCTGTGGCTAAAGTGGTAGAGTGCTAGCCTTGAGCAAAAAGAGCACAAGGACAGTGTCCAGGCCTACAGTTCAAGCTCCAGAACCAGAAAAAAAAGTCACCCCCCCCCAAAAAAATTGGATAAGATAATACCTAATCAAGACCTGTTTGATAATACCTAGTCAGGACCTGTTCAGTCAAGACCTGTTCAGTCAAGACCTGTTTGAAAGTAACGGATAGAAACTCAATGCACTCTATATGAAGGAGTCAAGAGAAGTATATTAGCCTATGTAACTAAATGACTAGGGAGGCATGTGGTTCTATAATGCTTTCAAGACTTAGTCTCTCTCTGTTTCAAGTGTCTGTGTTAGTGTCACTGTCAGTCAGTTCCTCCTCTTGTGGTGAAAAATTGGGGATGCTTCGTCCTTGTATCCACAACATCCCAACCACTTAACACACCCAGAAGGAGACAGTTCCCCTTTCTCTCAAGTAGTTCTGCCAAAAGGTCCAAGGAAGGATTTCATTGGCCCACTGTGTTTTCCATCTTCATTGCTCAGCCAATCATGTGGCACCAGGTCATGCAAGGCTTTCATTGGCCTATATCTATGTGATATGTCTGCCCGTTCCAGGGCTAAGAAGAGTGTCAGACCCCTGACTGAGAAAATCAGGAAGATGGGTCTCGCTTCTCGAAAGCAGAGCATGGGTGCTGATAGACAAAACTAAGATGGCATCTAGAAGGTTCCTGTTTACTGAAGCCAATGCCCATCAGTCAGAGAATGCCAGGAAGCTCTCTGTAATCCAACCAAGGTGGATTGGTTGGCTATGGGCATACTTGGGACACCACATAGCCTGTCAGTAAGAATCATTACAAGGAGGCTGAGTGTGATGGTATATGCCTGTAATCTCGGTTACTCAGGAGGTAGAGGTAGGAGAATCACCATCTCAATCTGGCCCAGGCAAAAGTGTAAGACTCTGTCAGAAACAGCATAAAACATAAAGGGCTGGCGTCATGGTTCAAGTGGTAGACATTTGTTTGGCAAGACATTTGTTTTGGCCCAGAGTTTAATCCCTGGTATACCAAAACAAAACACCCCACAAAACTTGCAAAAGGACTTTTTGGTGGGATTTGGTGCTGGCTTAGGTGAGGAGATGGGTCAATGCAGTGGGTGTTTTGGATAGGAATGAGAGGAAATTACATGATTGAATGTACATGGTAATTGCTTATTTTGTGTGTATGTGCTAGTACTGGTCTTGAACTTAGGGTTTGAGCACTGTCCCTTAGCTTTCTCACTCAAAGATGGTGCTCTACTACTTGAGCCACATGCACTCCAGTTCTGGCTCTTGGCTGGTTAATTGGAAATAAGAGTCTCATGGATCTGTCTGCCTGGGCTGGCTTCACTCCGTGATCCTTGGATCTCAGCTTCCTGAGTGGCTAGGATTACAGGTGTGAGCCACTGGTGCCTGGCTGTATTTATTATTTTTGTGTGTATGTGTTGGGATGGGATTGAATTTAGGGCCCTAATGTTGTCCTTTTATCTATTTTGCTCAAGGCTGGAGTTCTACCACCTTAGCCACACACATACCTCCACTTCTGGCTCTTTGCTGATTCATTGGAGATAGGAATCTCACAGACTTTAGTGCTTGGACTTGTCTTTGATCTGCGATCCTCAGGTCTCAGCTTCCGGAGTAGCTGGGATTACAGGCGTGAGCCACCGGGTGGGGTGGGGGGAAACACTCAGCCACAAAGATTTTCTAAATGATCTTCCTTTCTCTTACCTCGTGGGCCTTGGAGAAGGGACAGCTTCTAATGGGATGGAAAGGAGGTCTGGATAAGTAACGCGAGCATCATCTCCTCTCGGAGGTCCACACCCAACGCCACCCTCTCCTTCTCCAGGCTACCAGCCTTGCGACCCGCAGGTCATCTGCAATCGCGTGAACCACGTGCACGGCTGCCTGGCGGAGCTGCAGGCGCAGGCCGCCCGACGGCGCGGGGAGCTGGAGGCGTCGCGGAGGCTGTGGGCGCTGCTGCAGGAGCTGGAGGAGGCGGAGAGCTGGGCCCGGGACAAGGAGCGGCTCCTGGAGGCGGCGGCGGGGGCCGCGGCGGGGCCGGCGGCGGGGGGCGCGGCGGGGCCGGCGGCGGCGGCGGCGGGGGGCGCGCACGACCTGTCCAGCACCGCACGCCTGCTGGCCCAGCACAAGATCCTGCAGGGCGAGCTGGGCGGGCGGCGGGCGCTGCTGCAGCAGGCCCTGCGGCGGGGCGAGGAGCTGGCGGCGGCCGGCGGCGGCCCCGATCTGGGCCCCGGCGCCGACGCCGTGCAGCTGGCGGGTTTGGCGGAGCGCGCGGCGAGCGCCCGGCGCCGTTGGCAACGCCTGGAAGAGGCGGCGGCGCGGCGGGAGCGGCGGCTGCAGGAGGCGCGGGCCCTGCACCAGTTCGGAGCCGACCTGGACGGGCTCCTCGATTGGCTTCGCGATGCTTACCGTCTGGCAGCCGCCGGGGATTTCGGCCACGACGAAGCGTCCAGCCGGCGCCTGGCGCGCCAGCACCGCGCGCTCACCGGGGAGGTGGAAGCGCACCGCGGGCCCGTGGGCAGCCTGCGCCGCCAGCTGGCGACGCTAGGGGGCGCGAGCGGCGCGGGGCCGCTGGTGGTGGCGCTGCAGGTGCGCGTGGTGGAGGCCGAGCAGCTGTTCGCCGAGGTGGCCGAGGTGGCGGCGCTGCGGCGCCAGTGGCTGCGGGACGCGCTTGCCGTGTACCGCATGTTCGGCGAGGTGCACGCGTGCGAGCTGTGGATCGGCGAGAAGGAGCAGTGGCTGCTCGCCATGCGCGTGCCCGACTCCCTGGACGACGTCGAGGTGGTGCAGCACCGGTGAGCGCGCGCTCTGGGGTGGCGGGGTTGAGGGAGGGTGTCCCCCAGCCTCCGGATGCTTTGCTCAGTCCCCAGGCTCATCCTTAATGGGCTTTGTGACGATCTGGAGCTTGTCCAACCTCTCTGAACCTCTCATTTTGCCCATCTGTAAAATGGGGAGGAAAGCCAGGAGCCAGAGGCTCACGCCTGTCATCCTAGCTACTGGGGAGGCTGAGATCTGAGGATCGCAGTTCAAAGCCAGCCCCGGCAGGAAAGGCCATGAGACTCTTATTTCCAAGTAACCACCAGAAAACCGGAAATGGCGCTGTGGCTCAAGTGGTAGAGTGCTCGCCTTGAGTGGAAGAGCTGAGGGACAGAGTCCAGGCCCAGAGTTCAAGCCCCACTGCCAACGAAAAAAAAAAGGGGGGGGGACAGTTCCACAAACTGGTAGGAACATAAAATGAACTCAGGAGGGAGGGAGTGCGCTGGTGGCTCAAGCCTGTAATCCCAGCTACTCAGGAGGTTGAGCTTTGAGAATCACATGTTCAAAGTCAGCCTTGGGCAGGAAAGTCCTTGAGACTTTTACCTCCAATTAACTACCAAAAAGCCAGAAGTGGAGGTATGGCTCAAGTGGTAGAGCACCAGGCTTAAGGGGAAAAACCAAGGGAAAAGCCAGCCCTATCTCCACCTCTTGTCCCTCGCCTGCTTTACCTTTACCTCCCACCTTCCTGCTCCATGTATCATGCACCAAGTTGTCTGTGGCCTGACCTAAGCCTGAGTGTTAAATTAATGGGTGGAGGGCTGGGAAGTTGGCTCAGTGGTAGAGCGCTTGCCTTGCATGCATGAGGCCCTGGGTTCGATTCCTCAGCACCACATAAGCGAAAAGAAAAAAAGCCGGAAGTGGCACTGTGACTCAAGTGGTAGAGCGCTAGCCTTGAGCTGAAGAGCTGAGGGACAGCGCCCAGGCCCAGAGTTCAGGCTCCACGACCGGACCCCCCAAAAAAATGGGTGGACATCTGTCCTCTACCTACCCCCACCCCAGCATCTTATCCATACATTCATCCATGCATGTATGCATGCATGCATGCACAGGGATTTTTCTGAGTTCATCTCCAATTCCAGAGCTGGGCTTGAATAACTGTGCCCACAATTATCCAGTTGTTTTATACATTTTGTTTTTTTTACAAGAGCAGACCATGCTCAGTCCCCTGGCAAGCCATGTGGAGGGGCAGGTTGGAGCAAGAAACAGCTGGAAATTTAGAGAGGCAGCTAGGTTGGGGACTCGTGTTGGAAGGAGATAGGCTTGAACTATAGTTAAGAGTACAAAGCCAGGTGCCAATGGCTCACGCCTGTAATCCTAGCTTACTCAGGAGGCTGAGATCTGAGGATGGTGGTTCAAAGCCAGCCTGGTAGAAAAGTCCGTCAGACTCTTATTTCCAATAAACCACCAGAAAACTGGAAGTGGCGCTGTGGCTCAAATGGTAGAGCGCTAACCTTGAGCTGAGGAGCTAAGGGACAGCACTCAGGCCCAGAGTTCAAGCCCCATAACCAAAAAATAAATAAAATAAAAGAGTCCAAGTAAACTGGCCCTGGCCTGGGGGCTGATGGACTGGGATCGAGGTGCTAATCAAGGCCCAAGGGGGTCAGTTAATCTTGGAAGAGGAAGGCCAGGGCAAAGTCACAATGGCCATGAGAGCCCCAAGGAAATGTATAGCACGCTTTAAGGTTAGAGGTAGATCAAAAAGGAGTTTAGGCTGGTGACTGAATTGTGACTGGTGGTCAGGAGTTCGAGGTGTGGGGTCTGAAGATGTGGGGGGTGGGTGAGATGGGCCAGGGAGGGTGTGATGGACAGCCCATAGTCTCAGGATGAGGTGCTTAAGCAACCAAACATGTCTGTAGCCAATCAAAGAGGAGGAACTGGCAAAGGATTCTGGGAAATAGCTGGAAAGGTAGGACCAGAGCCAGGAAAGGGGAAGTGAATCAAGACTCAGGGCAGGGCTCCAGAAGTCTGACCCATGAGCACCTCCATCCTCTTTTTCAGATTCGAGAGCCTAGACCAGGAGATGAATAGTTTCATGAGTCGCGTCCTGGATGTGAACCACACGGTCCAAGAGCTCGTGGAAGGAGGTCACCCCAGTTCAGATGAGGTGCGCTCTTGCCAGGACCACCTCAACAGCAGGTAAATGGGGACTGGGCCTGGAAGTTCTTCCTGATATTGTACACTGGTTTTTCCCATCTTTCTCTTCATATTCAACCACCATGATAATCAAACCAAATTGTAGCAAATTGGTAGCCTCCTCCTTCAACTTTTCCTCCATCTCCTCGTCCTCCATCTCCTCCTCCTCCTCCTTCTTTTTCTTGTTGATTGTGGGGTTTAAACTCAGAGCCTGAGCACTGTCCCTGTCCACCTTTGTGCTCAAGGCTGCATTCTAACACTTGAGCCACAGTGCTATTTCCAAGTTTTGAGTGAATGGGTCTCATGGGAACTTCTGTGCCTGGGCTGGCTTCAAATCACAGTCCTCAGATCTCAGCCTCCTGAGTAGCTAGGATGACAGGCGTGAGCCACTGGCAACCAGCTCCAACTGGTTTCTTTCTTCTTAAAACACTTCCTGAATGTTCACTGTGGGTAGAGCTCATAAATTGTGTGTGCATGTGCGTGTGTGTGTGAGAGAGAGAGAGAGAGAGAAAGAGAGAGAGAGAGAGCATGTGTGCCAATACTGGGGCTTGAACTCAGCACTTGGGTGCTGTCCCTGAGCTTTTTCACTCAAGGCTGGTGCTCTGCCACTTGAACCACAGCTCCACCTCTGGCTTTTTGCTGGTTAACAGGAGATCAATATCTCTGCCCCCCACCCCCGGCTGGCTTCAAATATCTCCCCCCTCCCCCCACCCTCTGCTGGCTCCAAACAGCCATCCTCAGATCTGAGCCTCCTTAGTTGCTTGGATTACAGGCTTGCGCTACCAGTGTCTGGCTTGCTCTGCATCCAGGACCTGTTTGCTCGAAGCTGTGTGCTGGATGGGGCTCCATTTTAACAGGCTAACGGGTCTTTTCCAAGTCCGGGCGGGCCGTGGCCTGGCTTCTCTTCGGGATGGATGGGTGGGGCTGGGGGGAGGGCCCCTCCCTGCATAAGCCGAGCCCCTGCCCTCCCTTCGCCCTCTTTCCCCTGGGCAGGTGGAACCGCATTGTGGAGCTGGTGGAGCAGCGCAAAGAGGAGGTGAGCGCGGTGCTGCTGGTGGAGAACCACGTGCTGGAGGTGGCGGAGGTGCGCGCCCAGGTGCGGGAGAAGCGGCGGGCGGTGGAGAGCGCACCCCGGGCCGGCGGCGCCTTGCAGTGGCGCCTGAGTGGCCTAGAGGCGGCTTTGCAAGCGCTGGAGCCACGCCAGGCGGCCCTCCTGGAGGAGGCGTCCCTGCTGGCCGAGCGCTTCCCAGCGCAGGCGGCGCGGCTGCACCAGGGCGCCCAGGAGCTGGGGACCGAGTGGGGCGCCTTGGCGAGCTCGGCCCAAGCCTGCGGCGAGGCGGTGGCGGCGGCCGGGCGGCTGCAGCGTTTCCTGCACGACCTGGATGCTTTCCTGGACTGGCTGGTGCGTGCCCAGGAGGCAGCGGGGGGCAGCGAGGGGCCCCTGCCCAGCAGCCTGGAAGAGGCCGATGCACTGCTGGCGCGCCACGCTGCCCTCAAGGAGGAAGTGGGTCAGCGCGAGGAGGATTACGCGCGCATCGTGGCGGCCAGCGAGGCGCTGTTGGCGGCCGACGGCGCCGAGCTGGGCCCGGGCCTGGCTCTCGATGAGTGGCTCCCACACCTGGAAATTGGCTGGCACAAACTGCTGGGCTTGTGGGAGGCGCGCCGGGAGGCCCTGGTTCAGGCCCACGTCTATCAGCTCTTCCTGCGTGACTTGTGCCAGGCGCTCGCTGTGCTGCGCAATCAGGTGCCAACTCACAGGGGGTATGGGGCTGGCATGGGTGGGGGTCCTGGGCCCCCTGTGGGGACGGTGGGAAGTGATCTAAGTGCGTGATCTAATTTCCAGATCATTCTGGGAAGGGAACCAAATATAAGAATTTAGAGGATAGAAAGCCTCAGTTCAGGGGCTGGGAAGGTGGCTTAGTGGTACAGTGCTTGCTTAGCACGCATAAAGCCCTGGGTTCAATTCCTCAGAAAAATCTAGAAGTGGCACTGTGGTTCAAGTGGTAGAGTGTTCGTCTTGAGCAAAGGAAGCTCAGGGACAGTGCCCCAGGACTGGCAAAAGAAAAGAGGGGGAGGGGGTCTGGGAATGTGGCAATGTGGCTTAGTGGTAGAGTACTTGCCTAGCATGCATGAAGCCCTGGGTTCGATTCCTCAGTACCACATACACAGAAAAGCCATAAGTGACGCTGTGGCTCAAGTGGTAGAGTGCTAGCCATGAGCAAAAGAAACTCAGAGACAGTGCCCAGGCCCTAAGTTCAAGCTCTAGGACTGGAAAAAAAAAAAAAAAAGAAAAAGGAAAGAAACTTTCAGTTTAGCCGGGCGCTGGTGGCTCACACCTGTAATCCTAGCTGCTCAGGAGGCTGAGATCTGAGGATCACCTGTTCAAACCTAGCCTGGATGGGAAAGTCCTTGAGACTCTTATCTCCAATGAATCTCTCTCTTCCTCTCTCTCTCTCTCTCTCTCTCTCTCTCTCTCTCTCTCTCTCTCTCTCTCTCTCTCTCTCTCTCTCTCTCTCTCTCTCTCTCACACACACACACACACACACACACACAGAGCCATAAGTGGAGCTGTGGCTCAAGTGGTAGATCACCAGCCTTGAGTGGAAAAAGCCAAGCAAGAGTGTAAAGCCCTGAGATCAAGCCCCTAGTTCCAGCATACACACACACACAAAGCTAAAAACCAAGGCAAAATCAAGAGCTGACAGCAGGTATACGCTATGGGCACCAAGTGCAGTTGAAGGATATACTTGCTAGTTTGGCAGAGACTGATAGTTTCAGAGACTTAAAAAAAGAGGAGACCGCCCTGGTGCTATCTAGAGGTCAGGCAGAGCATTCAAGCATGAGCAAAGGCCTTGAGGTAAGGCCATTTCTGGCATGGTGCACTTGAACCCAGGAAAGGGGAATGGGAAGAGTGATTGGTACTTGGATGGTAGCTGGAGCTGGAGGAAGCTGACCTGTGTTCCCTTTCATTCCCAGGAGGTGGCGCTGTCCCGCGCAGAGCTCCCAGGCACGGTAGAGTCTGTAGAAGAAGCCATAAAAAGACACAGGGATTTTCTCACCACGATGGAGCTGAACCAGCAAAAGATGCAGGTGGCGGTGCAGGCTGCCGAGGGCCTGCTGCGGCAGGGCAACGTCTACGGGGAGCAGGCCCAGGACGCTGTGACCCGGCTGCTGGAGAAGTAGGTCCTCACACGGAGGGGGCCCGGGACAGGCATGCGCTCATGCCAATGTGGGACCCATACCTTTTAGAAACCTGGGCCTACACTGTGAGCAGAGGCCAGGCTGACTGGAGATGGATGTCTGGGCCTGGGTCCAGCCTGCTAAGTGTTCTCAGGGCAACACCTGTCCCCCCCCACCTCCCTATGCCCTGTGGGGGCATCATCCTGCCTCCCTGTGCTCCAATGCCATCTCTCTCTTCTCTCTTTGCATTTCTGCCATCCCCTGTCTGTCTACCAGACTGATTTCCTGGTGGCATCTGACCATTTCTCTGCCTGTCCCTAACTGGGGTCTCCCAACTTCCTCCGTCACTTCCCTCCCTCTTCCCCTCTCTTTCATTGTCTGAAACTGCTTCTCTTTGTGCATATATGTGCTGCTACTGGGGCTTGAACTCAGGGCCTGGACACTGTCCCTGACCTTTATGTGCTCAAGGCTATCACTCTACCACCTGAGCCACATTTCTACTTTTTTTGGTGGTTCATTGGAGATAAGAGTCTGTGGATTTTTCCCACCCAGGCTGACTTTGAACTGTGAGCCACAGATCTGCCTCCTAAGTAGTTAAGATTACAGGTGTGAGGGGCTGGGAAGGTGGCTCAGTGGTAGAGCGCTTGCCTTGCATGCCTGAGGCCCTGGGTTCGATTCCTCAGTACCACATAAGCAAAAAGAAAAAAGCCGGAAGTGGGGCTGTGGCTCAAGTGGTAGAGCGCTAGCCTTGAGCTGAAGAGCTGAGGGACAGCGCCCAGGCCCAGAGTTCAGGCCCACGACAAAAAAAAAAAAAAAAGAGAAAAGATTACAGGTGTGAGCCATCCATGCTGGGCTCTTTCCTCCTCCCCTTCCCCCTCCCCCTCCCCTTCCTTCCTTTCTTCTTTTCCTCTTCCTCCTCCTCCTCATCTTCCTCCTCCTCCTCCTTCTCCTCCTCCTCCTCCTCCTCCTCCTCCTCCTCCTCCTCCTCCTCCTCCTCCTCTTCCTCCTCCTCCTCCTCATCCTCCTTCTTCTGGATTTACCAGGTACTACACAAGTGTTCTACTACTGAGCCACATTCCCTAGCTGTCTGTTTCTCTTTCTCCTCCACCTCTTTCCTTGTCTTTGTGCCCCTATGGGTCTCTGTCAATATTTCTCTCTTGAGGTCTCTGCTTTTTTTGGTCTCTGGCCATGTTTATGTGTCTGTGTCTCTATATTAATACCTCAGGCTCTTTTTGCCCCCCCTCCATCTCTCTCCTTTTTTACTTAGTTTTAGTTTCTGAGTATCTTTTACTTTATCTTTAGTTCTGTATTATTTCTGGGCTTGACTCTCTTTTTTTCCCCATTTTTGCTTAATTTATTTTGACTCTCTTTTTCCCCTGATTATGTGTGTGTGTGTGTGTCTGTGTCTGTATACGTGCATGCCAGTCCTGGGGCTTGAGGGCCTGAGCACCATTTCTGAGTGTTTGTGCTCAAGGCTAGTGCTCTACCATTTTGAGCCACAGCACTGTTACTGGCTTTTGATTAGTATATTGGCTGGACCTTCCTGCCCAGGTTAGCTTTGAACCATGATCCTCAGATCGCAGTCTTCTGAATAGCTAAGATTACAGGTGTGAGGCACCTGTTTTCATTACCTCTGTCTCTCCAGATTTGTCTAATTCTCTCTGTCTCACTGCAGTCCAGTCCCTGCCTCTGTCCCACCTCCTCCTCCACCCTTTCCTCCCCCTCCTCCTCTTAAATTTTTGTGTCTCCCCACCAGGGTTTCTCCCAACCCTTCCCTCTCCCATCCCTAGGAGCCAAGAAAACCAATTAAGAGCCCAGCAGTGGATGCAGAAGCTATACGACCAGCTTGGACTGCAGCACTTTCTCCGAGACTGCCATGAGGTAGGACCTCCAGCTGGGCCCCCGGGGGCCTGGCAGGGAAGGGGGGCAGTGGTGTCCCCTTTCCTGGGGAGGGACTTGCTCCCTGGCAGAGGTGTGTGGGGGTGGGGACGCCCCATCCAAGTGGGTCGTGGAGCGATGCTCCCCCTGCGCCACCAGGGGGCGCGCGGGAGCCCGGTCTCAGTGCGCATGCCCCGCGGCGCTGGCCCGCCCACGCCGGCTCCAGGGGACAGGGGTGGGGCCCGGGCGCCCCTGGCAACGGCGCGCGCCCGCGCCTACGGGTCCCGCGGGGACGAGCACTGATCTCACCTCTCTAGAGGTCTGAGAAAAGCGATCTGTTCCAGGAGCTCCATAGAGTGGGGGTGGGGTTTTGGACAGTTGGGGGTGGACCTTGACTCAAACTTTGGGCCCCCTCCCCACAACTCTAAAAGCGTTCTGGAATCTAACGTCTTCTACACACACCTAAGGCCGGGTCCCTATCAGAGATGATGATTCAGGAGACTGGCTGCTTCCCCTTCCTTCTAGAACTGTGGTAGACTCTGCTCACATTAGATACGGCCCAGTATTTCCCTAACCTCTAAAGAGAGACAATCCTAGCCCCAAAGATCTTCCATCTGAGCCCCTTCCCCCCCCCAGATCCTCCACCTGAGCCCCAGATCCTCCACCTGAGCTCCTTCCCCCCAGACCCTCCACCTGAACCCCTTCTCCCCAGATCTTCCACCTGAACCCCTTCCCTCCATCCTCCATCTGGGCCTCTTCCCCCCAGATCCTCCACCTGAGCCCCTTCCTCCCCCCCTCCTCCATCTGAGCCCCTCCTCCGCCCTGGATCAGTATGATGAACCGGAGATGGCTTTGGAGTCAAGTCCTTGTTCTCCTCCCACCCCAACTAACGATAGTTCCACAGGGAACCCCCAAACACGCCATGGACGAGGGGACCTCCGCACCCCACCCTCCTCCACGCGCAGGTGGCTAGGCCAGGACGCGAGCCCAGCGGGGATGGTTGTCCTGCGCGCCCCCGCCCCGCAGACGGTCCTGGAGTATTACAACAGATGTTCCAGGTCCCCGTCCCCTATTTCCTTCCTCCATCTGGATCGCCAGATGCCTCAGGGGGTGCCTCGCATCTCCTCGAGTCCTCCCCACCCCGGGGCTCAGGTTCCCCCCACCCTCGCCATTGCATTTGGTCCAGTGCGCCCCCCCCCAACTCCTGAGACCGGAGAGTGTCCTAGACCCAGAGGTCCCCACGGGAGCCGGCTCAAAATCCCCTACCTCCCCCCAGCGTCAGGGGGAGTGGTGAGTCCTCCTTCACCCCAATTAGGGCCTCCTCCCCCGCCCCCCCCGCATGGAGGCGGGCCCGGAGGCCGGGGTGGGGGGGGAGAAGGCGCGCGCGCGGGCGGGCGCGCGTCCGCGGCGCGGGGGCGAGGAGGGAGGGGGCGCGCGCCCGCCGCAGCTCCGCCGCCGTCCCCGCCGCGGACTCCCCGCCACTGCCGCCGCCGCCGCCGCCGCCAGGTCTCGGGGGCGCCGGGGGGGGGGGGCGGCGCGCGCGCCCGCGGGCGGGGCGGGGGGCGGGCGGGGGCGGGCGGGGCCGCAGCGGGGACCCCCGCCCTGGGGGAGGGGCGAGGGCGCCGAGAGCTGTCCGCGGTGCTGGCGCGGGGCGGCGCGGGCGCGGGCGGGACTTGGGGAGCGGGGAGGGGGGGAGGGAGGGGGTCCCCCAGGAGAGGGAGGGGACGGGGGCCACTTAACAGACCTCCTGCTAGGGGAGTCCGCTATCTTTGGGGGCTCAGCCTCTGGGGGGGGGGCTCTGCTCTGGGTCAGGAGGGCGATGTGAGGTTTGCCGTGGGGTTGTCCATCTTCCGGGGTTCTGGCGGGGGGTCTGTGTCAGCTGCGGGTGATGGGGGGGGTGAATCACTTTTGCGGGGGCCTCTGCTCTTGGCGATAGGGTTCGCGGATTGAATCTGTGTTTGGAGGGGAGGGTGACTGACTTGGGGTGTCTTGGTCATTGGGGAGTTCGGCTTTATCCGCAGTGATAAGAGGTGGTAATTACTTTTTTGGGGGAGGGGGGAGGTCGTTACCTGGAGGACCGGTACCGTCTCCTCCCTGGGGGGCTTTGCCTTCGCCGTGGGCTCTGGCTGCCAGGGAACTCTGCCCTGCGTTGGGGCAGCTGGGGATTGATTGATCTGGGGACTGGGCATTTGTGCGTGCCTGTGTGTGTGTGTGTGTGTGTGTGTGTGTGTGTGTGTGTCCCCCTGGGGAGCAAATACTTAAGGGGTGCGGGGTGGGGCCTGGCCAGCTTGGGAATTGTCCTTCGGTATGACAGCATCTGCCTCCGGGGACCGTGGTGTTGGAGTCCGTGGTGTTTCTCTCTCTCTCTCTCTCTCTCTCTCTCTCTCTCTCTCTCTCTCTCTCTCTCTCTCTCTCTCTCTCTCTCTCTCTCTCTCTCTCTCGGAGGGGGGAGGAGGAGGATCTTATGACTAGATGGGGGGGGAGGAGCAAGCTTGTCTCAGGTGTCAGGTCTGGCCATAGCAAAGAGGTTGTAGCTTGGTGGGGGGGGGGGGATCGTCCTGTCTTGCCTTTTATTTGTATTTATTTATTTTCTTGGAGAAGGTCTCGGAAAACCCCTGGTCCTGTGTGCAGGGAATTGAGCGGATGCCGTGATTACATTTTGAATGGTTTTGTTGCTGGTTTCTGTTTGGGGAGCAGAGTGTCAGAGAGGTTTGGTTTAATTTACCTTGGAGAGTCTAGGGCTGGATTTTGGGGGGCTTGGCTGGTTCGGGGAGCAAGAAGGCAGCCTTGTTGCTCTCATTTTTTTGGGTGAAGGTGCAAAAGGATTAGCTTTGATTGGGAATTTAAGCTGATCATGGTTTGGGGAACCACGACCTGGATTTAGGGAGCCCTGTGGGTTCCTCTTGGGGGGGAACACTGGAATTCAGTTGTGTAGGATTGGGTCTGCATTAGATGGGGGGCTATTGGGGTTCAATCTGGCTGCATTGGTGTGAGTGCTGGAGTTAGGTGGAGGGAGTATATTAGAAGAGGGTGAAGATCTTGAACCAATCCTTAGGTAGGGGAGCAGGTGACTGAATTGATAGGTCTAAGCTTGGGGCTGGGAGCTGAATTGGGAGTTTGCTAGATTTGTTTGGAGAGCTTGTTTTGGTGCTGACCATGCCCCTGGTCTTGCGTGGAGACTTGTCCAGTCTCAGGACAGGCGAACTGAAGGATTTGCTAGTATTTGGGGACCTTTCCATACATATTCTACAGAGGACATAGCTTGAGTTTGTCCCTCTCCAACCACCCAGCCACCACCAATGTAAAGGCCTCCCTTGCAAAGATTTGCCCATCTCTACCTCGTTTGGATGGTTCAGCCACCTGCTCTCCCATCCCCCCCCCACCTACCATAACAGCCCAGGATCTGACAAATGGGGTTTCCTGTAAAGGCTGAGATGGGGTGGGGGTGGGGGTGGCTGAAACATCCTGCCATGCCCTGCACAGCTGGATGGCTGGATCCACGAGAAAATGCTGATGGCGAGGGACGGCACACGTGAAGACGGCCACAAGCTTCACAAGAGATGGCTCCGGCACCAGGCATTCATGGCCGAGCTGGCTCAGAATAAGGAGTGGCTGGAGAAGATCGAGAGGGTGAGGATCCCCAAGGCCCCTCTGCCTCATTTCCCATGCCTCTCCGCGGCCATCCTGCTGACCTTGCACCCCTGAACTGGTTCAAGCCAGCTCTGTGTCCTCCTAGCAGTGCAACCTCTTTGAGCCTCAGTTTACCCATCCACCTGCAAAATGGCCAGCCTCTCTTCTAAATGATACATTCTGTTTGTGAATTCTTCCACCTCCTGAGGCTTGAACTCAGAGCTTCATCCTCTCCCCTCATCGTCCCTCCCTCCCTCCCTCCCTCCCTCCCTCCCTCCCTCCCCCCCTCTCTCTTTTCCCTAGTTAATTGGAGATAAGAGCCTCTAAGATTGATCTCCCCAGGCTAGGAATGTGGCTTAGTGGTGGAGTGCTTGTCTAGCATGTATAAAACCCTGGGTTCCATTCCTCAGCATCACATAAACAACAAAAAAAGTGGAAGTGGTGCTGTGACTCAAGTGGTAGAGCACTAGCCTTGAGCACAGAGAGGGCTGGGCACAGAGCCCAGGCTCTGAGTTCAAGCCCCAGGACTAGAAGAAAAAAAACAAAACCTGTGATCCTCAGATCTCAGCCTCCTGTTGTGAGCCATCAGCACCCGGCTTGTGGTAGTATTTTTAATATGTAAGATCCATGTGGCTGAGCCGGGCGCTGGTGGCTCACGCCTGTAATCCTAGCTACTCAGGAGGCTGAGATCTGAGGATCATGGTTCAAAGCCAGTCCGGGCAGGAGAGACCGTGAGACTCCTATCTCCAATAAACCACCAGAAAACTGGACGTGGCGCTGTAGCTCAAGTGGTAGAGCGCTTGCCTTGAGCTGAAGAGCTGAGGGACAGCGCCCAGGCCCAGAGTTCAAGCCCCACGACCGACAAAAAAAAAAAAAGATCCATGTGGCTTTGGGCTACCAAAGTACTGGATCATTTTGGAGGCATCCAGGTAGAGAATTACTTACGATCCAACTCCCAAATCTACCTTTACTGCCCATGTAACTGTAACTCCTCTGTACGGTATTCTCACACACACACACACAAAAAAAACTACCCTTACTCTGCCTGAACCCCTAGACCTGCAAGCCCTGGAAACCCCCAATCTTCTTCCTCAGATGAAGAGATGGAGATTGTCCTTATACCTTGAAATAGCCATTGGTACCTCATAAATGGTAGCATAGAGCCAAGTCCAGTTTTCTGGACTAGGAGTTAAATGGAAATTCATTCTTTGCCTCTTGATCACTCTCTTCTATCTCTCCATTCTGCCCGCCTCTTCTTCCTCACTTCCTGCCCTCTACCACTGCCGCAGGAAGGCCAGCAACTGATTCAGGAAAAGCCAGAGCTGGCAGCCTCTGTGAGGAAGAAGCTGGGTGAGATCCGGCAATGCTGGGCCGAGCTGGAGAGCACCACCCAGGCCAAGGCCCGGCAGCTCTTTGAGGCCAGCAAAGCAGACCAACTTGTGCAGAGTTTCGCAGAGCTGGATAAGAAACTTCTTCACATGGAAAGTCAACTGCAGGATGTGGATCCTGGTGGGGACCTGGCCACTGTCAACAGCCAACTCAAGAAGCTGCAGGTATGGATGGCTGGGGATGTTCAGGTTCCACCCCCCCCCCCCCACCAATGTATTTCAACCTGAAGGGATTTAATGCTGGGATTTATTATTTCAAGCTTGTGGAAGAGCTGGAAGAGCACAAAGGGAATACTGAGGCAGTATTTGTTAGCGATAACTGTTAGAAGCAGTCACTACTCACAGGGCATGGAAAGGAAGCTGGGCACTGGTGGCCCACACCTGTCATCCTAGATACTCAGGAGGCTGAGATCTGAGGATCGCAGTTCAAAGCCAGCTCAGGTAGGAAAGTCTGTGAGACTCTTATCTCCAATGAACCATCAAAAACCAAAAAGCCAAAGTGGCACTGTGGCTCAAGTCGTAGAGTGCTAGCCTTGAGCGCAAAAGCTCAGGGATAGTACCCAGGCCCTGAGTTCAAAGCCCAGTACCGACACAAATTAATTAATTAAGAAGAGCCAAGGAGCAGTAGATACATAATTAGCACACTGAAGCTCTCTCTAGATCCTAGTATCTTTTGTTTGAAGAAATGAAGGATCAGAGGTAGAAAAGTCATTGAGACTCCAATTAACCAGAAAATAAAAATGCTGAGCTAGAAATAAAGCTGTGTCCCAAGTAGTAGGATACCAGCCTTGAGCAGAAAAAGTCAAGCAAGAGCCGGGTGCTGGTGACTAACTCCTGTAATCCTGGTTACCCAGGAGGCTGAGATCTGAAGATCTAGGTTCAAAGCCAGACCAGGCAGGGAAGTCCATGAGATTCTTTTTTTTTTTCTTTTGGTGGGTTGTGGGGCTTGAATTCTGGGACTGGGTGCTGTCCTTCAGCTATTCAGCTCAAGGCTCTACCACTTGAGCTACAGCACCACTTCCAGCTTTTTCTGCTCATATTGTGCTGAGGAATCAAACCCAGGGCCTCATGAATGAAAGGCAAGCACTCTACCACTGAGCCACCTTCCCAGCCCTTCCATGAAATTCTTATCCCCAATAAATTACAAAAAAAAAAAAAAAAAAAAAAAAAAGCTGGAAGTGGAGCTGTGTCTCCAGAGGTAGAGTATTAGCCTTAAGCAAAAGAAGCTCAGGGGGGCTGGGAAGGTGGCTCAGTGGTAGAGCGCTTGCCTTGCATGCATGAGGCTCTGGGTTCAATTCCTCAGCACCACATAAGCAGAAAAAGTCGGAAGTGGTGCCATGGCTCAAGTGGTAGAGCTCCAGCCTTGAGCTGAAGAGCTGAGGGACAGCGCCCAGGCCCAGCGTTCAGGCCCCATGACCGGACCTCCGCACCACCAAAAAAAAAAAAAAAAAGAAGCTCAGGGATAACACCCAGACCCTGAATTCAGGCCCCAGTGCTGGCACACACACAAAAAATCAGTAGCCAAAAGCTGGGTTGGAGGCATGACTCAAGTGGTAGGGCACTAGCCATGTACAAGGAAACTAAGCAAGGGTGGAGCATAAGAAGATATGATTTAACCAGGCACTGGTGGCTCACACCTGTAATCCTAGCTACTCAGGAGACTAAGATCTAAGGAACTTGGTTCAAAGCCAGCCTGGGAAAGGAAAGTCCACGAGACTCTTATCTCCAGTTAGCCACTTAAAATGGGAAGTGGCACTGTGGTTCAAAGTGGTACAGCACTAGCCTTGAGTGAAAGAGCTCAGAGATGGTATCCAGGCCCTTAGTTCAAGCCCTACAACTGACAAAAGAAAAAAGAAAAGGAAAGACAAAAGAAAAGAAAAGAAAAAAGTGCTGCACACATGTGCTTCTGCATTTGATCTGTTGCTGTCCCCTCGGTCATCTTGTTTCTGAAAAACTCTGTGGCACACTCCATAGGGCATTAGAAGGAGAAAGGCAAATAAGACCTTACTTTTATTTATTTATTTATTTTAAAGTTGTAACTAACTAGTAGCCAAGTGTGGTATTACTTTCCTGTAATCCCAGTCACTTGTGAGGCAGAGATTGTAGTTTTGGAGTCTGGCTTTGGGCAAAAAAATGTAAGATACTTATTTTAAGGAAACAAACCAAGCTGGGTGCTGGTGGCTCACACCTGTAATCCTAGCTACTCAGGAGGCTGAGATCTAAGGATGGCAGTTCAAAGCCAGCCTGGGCAGCAAAGTTCGTGAGACTCTTTATCTTCAATAAACCATCAGAAAATCAGTAGTGGTACTGGCCCAAGTGGTAGTGAGCTCGCCTTAAGCTAAGAAGAGCTGAGGGACAGCACCCAGGCTCAGAGTTCAAGCTCCATGACCACCACCACCATCACCAACAAAGAAAGAAAGAGAGAGGGGGGGAGGGAGAAAGGAAGGAAGGAAGGAAGGAAGGAAGGAAGGAAGGAAGGAAGGAAGAAAGAAAGAAAACCAAAAAACCAAAGCACTGAGGATGGGATTTCCCTCTGAGACCCTTAATTCAATCCTCAGTACTGAAAACAAAACAAACAAAACCCCAAACAGTGACCTTGTCCACAACCTTGACAAGATGCTGGATTCCAGGGTGTCGAGGCCACACTTGGAGACGCGCGGATGGCTGCACCAGGCTGTGCCTGGCACCGTTAGCCCCGCCTCCTCTCTGCAGCATTGCCAGCAAGCCACCGTTACCTCATGCGTCCAGAAAAAGCCACTGCGCAGCAAGCATCTGTGGTTAGCTCAAGGTCACACAGCCACCAGGTGGCTGTGTAGTACCCTGTTAATTCCCCTCCACCTTTCTCCCTGGATTACTTGTGGACCCCATTAGAGACCTGTGGCGATCCTCAGGCTGGCTTCTGACAAATGAGTCACAGCTGAGATCTCCAGGCCCCTCCCTGGCTGGCAGGTACTGAACACAGCAGTGACTTGGCTGTAAGTCTTCTCTTCTGGGTGTGGCCAGTAGTGTAGATGGCCAGACTCGAGGAAACAAACAGGAAAAGCAGCCAGGGACCCAGGGAGGAGAGCCTGAGCTCAGTTCCCAGCCCAGATGCATGCTCTTATTTCCCCCACATCTCCCCTCTTATCTCAAGGAACTCATCTGTGTGAGCTTCACTGGGCATAGAAAGGTGCCACTTAAGCCAGGCCTGAGGATCACAGGTCAAAGCCAGGCCAGGCAGGGAAGTCTGTGAGACTCTTATTTTCAATGAACGGCTCAGAAAAACCTGGAAGGGGCGTTGTGGCTCAAGTGGTAGAGCACTAGCCTTGAGCACAAAGAGGCTCAGGGACAGCACCCAGGCTGAGAGTTCAAGCCCCAGGACCAGCAAAAAAGAAAAAAGAAAGGAGCTGCTTAGCACAGTATTTTGAACCTGAGTTCAAGTCCAGCCTGAACTACAGAGCAAGTTCCAGGCTAACTTGGTCTATCCACTGAGACCCCAGCCCCTAAATAACTGGGGCTATGGCTCAGTGGACAGAATACCTGCCTAACATGTTTGAGGCCCTGGGTTCTATCCCCAGGGCTGGAAGTGATAGATAGATAGATAGATAGATAGATAGATAGATAGATAGATAGATAGAGTGGCGTCCTGATGGCTCCTACCTGTCATTCTAGCTACTCAGGAGGCTGAGATCTGAGGATCATGGTTCAAAGCCAGCCCAGGCAGGAAAATCCATGAGATTCTTATGTCCAGTGAACCACCAGAAAACTGGAAGTGGTGCTGTGGCCACAGTTATTTTTTTCTCCCCCTTTCCCTTGGTTATGTTTTACTTACGAATTTCATTTGTTCCTGTTCATATCCCTCTTGGGGCACTTTTCTCTGTGTTGTTTAAAAATATATTTTGAGGGGTTGGGAAGGTGGCTCAGTGGTAGAGCGCTTGCCTTGCATGCCTGAGGCCCTGGGTTGGATTCCTCAGCACCACATAAACAAAAAGAAAAAAGCCAGAAGTGGTGCTGTGGCTCAAGTGGTAGAGCGCTAGCCTTGAGCTGAAGAGCTGAGGGACAGAGCCCAGGCCCAGAGCTCAGGCCCCACGACCGGACGCCCAAAAGAAATATTATGAGGGTAGCATATAGAATATGAATCCACTCCCTGCATTTTGCCAATTATGGGGCGTCTTATGCAGAGTGATGCTCCAGCCCACAGGCACTCCCATCCCCTCCCCCCCTGGGGCCAACACCTGGGGTCCCCACCGCAGCCTCTCCCCCTCTCCACAGTCAGATGGGTGGGACTCAGGCAGCTCTCTCTGTGGCCCTCCCAGAAGTGGCCAGCTTGGGCCTTGCGTCCCTCTGGCTGGCCATATTGGTGTCAGAGGGCAGACATGGGGCCTCTGGGGTGTGGGGGGGTAACAATGAGAATGGGGTGTCCATTATCGAGAGGAGAGGCTGAGATCTGGGTAGGACAAAGGATCCGTGGTCAGAGGGATGGGGAAGGGCAGTCTTGGCACGCTGGGCTCTGTCCTGTTCCCCAGCAGAGGGAGCTCGAGGCAGGGAGTGGGACCCAGTGGGGCCAGCGCCCCCAGATGGTGCCCAGCTGGGGCCTTAGAAGCTGCAGAGGGGAGGGGCGGGGGGCCTCCCGAGGCCCTGCTGTCCCCTTGGGGCCTGGCCATCCAGCTTAGTGTGTGGCCCTGACTGTCCCCCCCCCCCCCCGTCTTTGTTCCTTCCGTCACCACCTCAAGGTTTACCTTCTGGATCCTTCTCTCTGCTGGCCACCTCACTTTTTCTTTTTATTTGAATTTCTCCTCTCTGCTACTCTTCCTCCAGCTGCCCTTACCCCCTGGTGTCCTCCCCAGGTCTCCACTACTCCAGTCGGGATGTCACCTCCCTGCTCTAGGCCGTGTGCTCAGCATCCTGGCTCATGGCCTCTTGCCTGTCCTTACTGGCCCAGGGAACAGATGGTGGCGTCCTGAACCCCTGATTCTCAGCCCTCAGGGGCCCTCCAGCCAGCTGGTCCTGCTGAGTGTGATGGGGGTGTGGGGGAGGGGATCCTTCCCCACCCCCCTCTCCCGGCTGTGCACCCCAGGGTTTGAATCTCTCTTGTGAGACCCAGATCTGTGACGCCCACCTACTTGAGATGCACAGTCCCGTTTATAGAGAAGCAGAATGGCCAGGAGTTTGGCTGGTGAACTGTGGTCCTAGGTTCAAAATCTGACTCAGGGAAGTTTTTACTCTGGGCCAGAGATGGCTCCCGTTCCTCTCGGAGCTTCAGTCTCCACAGCTGGAAGTTGGAAAGGAGCATGGAGGATCCAAGTGGGAAGGAGGCTGATCCAACACCTTGACTACTGTATGACCAGGGACTGAGGCTGCTATGCAAGAAGGCTCTTCTGTTTTGTTTTGTTTTCTGGTCATCCTAGGGCTTGAACTCAGGGCCTGGACTCTGTCCCTGAGCCTCTCTGTGCTCAAGGCTAGCACTCTACCACTTGAGCTACAGCACCACTTCTGGATTTTTCTGTGTATGTGGTACTGAGGAATGGAACCCAGAGCCTCATGCATGCTAGGCAAGAACTCTACCACTAAGCCACTTCTCAGCCCCTATTTTGTTTTAACTTGGATACCTTAAAAACAAAATAACAGGGCTGGGAAGGTGGTTCAGTGGTAGAGCACTTGCCTTGCATGCATGAGGCCCTGGGTTCGATTCCTCAGCACCACATAAGAAAAAAGAAAAAAGACAGAAAGTGGTGCTGTGGCTCAAGTGGTACAGTGCTTGCCTAGCATGCATCAAGCCCTGGGTTCGATTCCTCAGTACCATATAAACAGAAAAAGCTGGAAGTAGTACTGTGGCTCAGGTGGTAGAGTACAAGGCTTGAGCAAAAGAAGCTCAGAGACAGTGCCCAGGCCCTGAGTTCAAGCTCCAGGACTGGCAAAAACAAAAACAAAAAACAGAAAACCGGAAGTGGTGCTGTGCCTTGGCTGAAGAGCTGAGGGACAGCACCCAGGCTCAGAGTTCAGGCCTCACAACAGGACCCAAAAACAACAACAAAAAAAAAAAACCAAAATAACAAAATAACAAGCCAGGCGTGGGGGAATACACCTGTAATCCCAGCCCTTGTGAAACTGAGGCAGGGGGGTCAGGAGTTCAAGGCCAACCTAGGCTAGGTACTGAGACTCCTGTCTTAAAATAAAACACCCCCAAAACTGTTACATAGTGTGCTACAGAATGGTTTGGTAAATTTTTTGTTTTGTTATGTTTGGTGCTGAGGATGGAACCAAATCCAAGACTGCATACAAGCTAGGCAAGTGCTTTAGCACTTGGGTTGACTTGGGTTGAGCTATAGCCACAACCCAAAAGTCTAAAAGGACCATTTCTTCTTTAATTCTTCTTTTTTTTTTTTTTTGGCACTTGTGTGGCTTGAACTCAGGGCCTGGGCACTGTGTCTGAGCTCTTTTGCAAGTCTAGCACTCTACCACTTTGAACCACAGCTCAACTTCCAATTTTCTGTTTATTTATTTATTTAATTTTGGGTCCGGTCATGGGGCCTGAACTCTGGGCCTGGGTGCTGTCCCTCAGCTCTTCAGCTCAAGGCTGGTGCTGTACCACTTGAGCCACAGCGCCACTTCCGGCTTTTTTCTTTTTGCTTATGTGGTGCTGAGGAATCGAACACAGGGCCTCAGGCATGCAAGGCAAGCGCTCTACCACTAAGCCACCTTCCCAGCCCTCAACTTCCAATTTTCTGGTGGTTAGTTAGAGGTAAGAGTCTGCTTTTTTTTTTTTTTGTAAATCTTTTTTATTTTACCGCAATTGTAATTGTTCATCTGTTTGTGTGTGTGTGTGTGTGTGTGTGTGTGTGTGTGTGTGTGTGTGTGTGTGTACTGAGGCTTGAACTCAAGACCTTATGCTGTCCCTTAACTTTTTACTCAAGTCTAGCAAATGGAGTCATAGCTCCATATTTTGTGTGTGTGTGTGTGTGGTTAATTGGAGATAAGAGTCTCATGAGCTTTTCTAGCTGGGCTAGCTTCCAAATGTGATCCTCAGATCTTAGTCTCCTGAGTTACTAGGATTACAGGTGTGAGCCACCAGTACCCAGCAATTGTGCCTTTTAAATTTCCATCTTACAAAGTTTTGATTTGTGAAGTGCTGAATTTCTCCATGCCGATTGTGCACTAGATATGTTGGGTTTGTGGGGTACAGTTCACACCCAAATCAACTTAGGCAACATAAACTGAAAATCCCAGGGCTTGTGTAGCCACAGGGATGGCTGGATTTGTTTTCAAGTTAAGTTCTCAGGAATCTGTCCATTTTTGAACCTTGTGTTAGTCTTTGGGAGGCAGGTGGTCATGGGCCTTGAACTCAGGGCCTGGGTGCTGTCCCTGAGCTCTTCAGCTCAAGGCAAGCACTCTACCACTTGAGCCACAGTGCCACTTCTGGTTTTCTAGTGGTTTATTGGAGATAAGAGTCTCACAGACTTGTCCTGCCCAGGCTGGCTTTGAACCGTGATGCTCAGACCTCAGCCTCCTGAGTAGCTAGGATTACAGGTGTGAGCCACCAGCACCCAGCTTTCCCTGAGCTCTTTGACTCAAGGCTAGCGCTCTACCACTTGAGCCATTTCTGGTTTTCTGGTGGTTCATTGGAGACAAGAGTCTCACAGACTTTCCTGCCCAAGCTGGCTTTGAACCACAATCCTCAGATCTCAGCCAGGGTTATAGGGGTGAACCACCAGCACCAGCCCCTGTGTTAGTCTTACCAAGTTTTGCCCTTCCTGGGGGTGGGGGGAGGGTCTGCAGTAACCTTACACTCTGTCAGCTTAGGAACCCCATGGGAAACTGAGCACACACTTTCCCAGCCTGGGAGAAGAGTTTTCATTGGCTCATCTTGGGTCACATGCCTACCTTGACCCAATCAAAAACTGGGATGTTTCAAGTTTTCATTGATGAGCCCTGAGCCACATGACTAGGATTCATCTCCCCCCTCCCTCCCGGCCCCCAAGAAAGCTAGAAGTGTTTTCATTGGTCTACTTTAGGTAACTTGACCATATCTCACCCAATCATGATTGCCAGAGTAACTTTACTGTTCTGATTGGCCATGACCTAGGATGGAGCTCTAGGTTTGATTAGTTCCTCGGTGGGATTTAAGATCTTTGTAAAGGAGGGAATGGGTGTTGGCCCTCAGGCAAAGCCACAACTCTATACTACAGAACATTAGAATGAACATTTTTACTTGGAAACTCTGAGAAAACCCTGGAAACACTGGAAATCTCAGCTATTGGGAAGTTGAGGCAGAAGGATCATGAATTGGAGGCCTCGGTTACATAGCAAGACCCTGTCTCAGAAACAAAACAAGAGCCAGGTGCTAGTGGATCACACCTGTAATTGTAATTATATAGGAGACAAAGATTTGAAGATTAAACTTGGAAGCCAGCCTGGGCAGGAAAGTTTGTGAGACTCTTATCTCCATTTAACCACCAAAAAGCCAGAAGTGGAGCTGTAGTTCAAGTGGTAGAGCGCCAACGTACAACACCTAGGCCCTTAGTTCGAAGCCTAAGGCCAACCACACAAACAAAAGCAAAAACAAAAAGCCTTGACTCAGTTCTCAAGTTGTAATTTTTGGTTTATAGCCATTTTCTATAATCTGGTACCTCTTAATTTTATTATTTTGTTTTCTTCTTTAGCTTTCCTTCATCTGTTTAGAATCACATAAGTAATAGATAATCATATTCTTTTGATTAACTCACTAACCTAGAAGTCTTCAATAAAACATCTCCCTTGAACCTCTACATCCACTCAAACACCCCAATATGAACCTTAGGTTTTACTTGGTGTGCATATTTCCAGATCAGTGAAGAATATTTTTATTGTACATTTACAATCTCTTCTTATAATTGCATTATACATTCACTTCTTTGAAAAATACTTACTTTTATTAAGTAGTGTGCAAAATACATTCACTTTTAATGCTTTCATCTTATTTATCTTTCATCTTTGATTTGCACGTTTGAAAAACTACATCTTCATGGTTCAGGCATCAAAAATAATATTTAAAAAGATCCTTTGTGAAATTTTTTTCCATCAGTCTATGTTCCTTTCACAAAGTTCCCATCCCCCACCCCATCAATGCCACCTGCTATTAATTACTTGTTTACTCCCAGGCAATTTTTCATGCATGTACAATTCCCTACAAATACATATCATATGGAGGTTTCTCGATGGCTTTTTTCCTCTTCCTAGGAACTCTGCTCACCCACGCTCACGCAGATTTGGTTAACTATTTCATTCTGGCTGGGCAGTGAGGTCATTCCCAAGTTTTTCTCATTACAAACTCCATCCACTACAGTGAAATTCCTGGACACATCTTTTTTTGTGCGTGGGTGCCAGTGTGTCTGGAGCTCGTTCCTCGAAGGGGAAGTGCTGGTGCCCAGTTAAGCATCTACACATTTTGCATTTTGATTAAGACCTGCCAACTTGCTTTCCAAAGAGGCTCAACCAATTCACACCACCCATGGTGGCTGAACACTTCTATCTCCCTCCATCCCTCCATCTCTGCCAACCCTAGATACTATCCGTGTGTGTGTGTGTGTGTGTGTGTGTGTGTGTGTGTGTGTGTGTGTGTGTGTGTGTGTATTTGTTATTGCTGGTGGTGGTGGTTGTGGGGCTTGAACTCTGGGCCTGAGCACTGTTCCTAAGCTCTTCAGCTCAAGGTGAGTGCTCTATCACTTGAGTCACAGCGCCACTTGTAGTTTTCTGGTGGTTAATTAGAGATGAGTCTCAACGGAATTTCCTGTCTAGGCTGGCTTTGAACTGTGATCCTCAGATCTCAGCCTCCTGAGTAGCTAGGATTATAGGTGTGAGCCACCGATGCCTAGCCATCTTGTATATTTTTGCCAGTTAGATAGATAGAAAAGAATATCAAGCTGGGCATGCCATGGGCTCACACCTGTAATCCTAGCTACTCAGGAGACTGAGATCTGAGGATCATAGTTCAAAGCCAGCCTGGACAGGAAAGTCCAGGAGAGTCTTTTTTTTTGGGGGGGGGGTCTGGTCGTGGGGCCTGAACTCTGGGCCTGGGCGCTGTCCCTCAGCTCTTCAGCTCAAGGCTAGCGCTCTACCACTTGAGCCACAGCGCCACTTCCGGCCTTTTTCTTTTTGCTTATGTGGTGCTGAGGAATCGAACCCAGGGCCTCAGTCATGCAAGGCAAGCATTCTACCACTGAGCCACCTTCCCAACCCCAAGGAGAGTCTTATCACCAGTGAACCACCATGAAAAACAGAAATAGAGCTGTGGCTCAAGTGGTAGAGGTGTTAGCCTTGAGCAAAATTTCAAGAACAGTGCCCAGGCCCTAAGGTCAAGTCCCAGGACCAACACATACACATACACACACACACACACACACACACACACACACACGCACACACACAGACACAGTCAAGCTGGGTACTTGTAGTTCATGTCTAAATTCCTAGCTACTCAGGAGACTGAGATCTGAAAACCTCCGTTCAAAGCCAGCCCAGACAGGAAAGTCCACGAGACTTCAACTAGCAAAAAGTTGGGCTGGAAGTGTGGCTCAATGGGTAGAACCACACTATCCAACTTTTAAAATTTATTTTATCAGATACATTTTGTCCTGGGGAAGCCGTAGATTACAGTCCTTTTACCTGTCCCCACCTTATAGCTAGGACAAGTACACGCCGTCATGCCTGGCTTGCTGGATGAGATGGGCTATTGCTTTTTCTCCCAGGTGGCCTCTAACCTGAATCCTTCCAATCTCTGCCTTCCAACTAGCTGGGATTACAGGCATATGCCATCACATCTCGCTGCTTTTGCACTTTCTGCCTATGTTCAAGGTCCTCCGATGATCCAAATTACTATAGTTTTGTATTTCTTTTTGCTATATGGCAAAGTAATGTAGCCCTTTGGAAAAACTACTTCACCTCTGTGAACCTCAATTACCTTCTCTGTAAAACTGATATGATCAGCGGAGAGGGTGGCTCTGAGGATGGATAGACCATCTTAGACCTGAAGGTTAGGTAATCTTCTTTAAGTGGGTTATTTTATTTTATTTTATTATTTTTTATTTTTTTTGCTGGTCCTGGGGCTTGGATTCAGGACTTGGGCACTGTTCCTGGGCTCTACTACTTGAGGCACAGCACCACTTTGGTAGTCAATTGGAGATAAGTCTCACAGACTTTCTTGCCCGGGTTGGCTTTGAACCGCGATCCTCAGATTTCAGCTTGAGTAGCAGGGATTATAGGCGTGAGCCACCGGCTCCTGGCTGAGCAGGTGATATTTGAGTTGAAGTCTGACTGGCCAGGATAAATGTGCCTGGCAGAGGAACAGCAAAGCAGAACCCGGAGTCAGGGACTGGCTCAGACTGCTGCGGTATCATACGATACCCCTCACTGTGGCTGGTCAGCACGGATCTCACTGTGGCCTCGGTTCCCATCGGAAGGGAACTGGGGAGCCACAGCAGGCTGGCAAGGACGGGCACAGCATAGTGACGCTGCCCCTGTCCCCACAGTCTATGCAATCTCAGGTGGAAGAATGGTACCGAGAGGTGGGGGAGTTGCAGGCGCAGACGGCCTCGCTGCCGCTGGAGCCGGCGAGCAAGGAGCTGGTGGGCGAGCGGCAAAACGCGGTGGGCGAGCGCCTGGTGCGGCTGCTGGAGCCGCTGCAGGAGCGCCGCCGCCTGCTGCTTGCCTCAAAGGAGCTTCACCAAGTGGCCCACGATCTGGATGATGAGCTGGTGAGAAGAGGAGGGAGGGAATGGGGGCGGGGAGTGTGAGAGGGGGAGGGGGGGAGAGCTGGGTGGTGGCCATGACAGGTCCAGGCTGACAGCCCTTCACCCCCTCCCCCCTGTTCCTGCCACTCACTGAATTATTCATGAAGGCATTTATTTATCCACTCATCCATTCTTTATTCTGTTTTATCTACTTCCGGTGCATTCTCTCCTCTATTCATTTCCTCCTTCAACCACTCCACTCCTAAGTTTGCTCATTCATTTACTGGAGCAAGAATTTGCTGGCCCACTCCATCACTCTAGGTTCAGCCCTGTGTTTAGAATCTATCCTGGTCAGCAGGATGACTGCCCACAGACAATTCAGCGTCTAAAGGGAAGCCGGGCGCTGGTGGCTCACGCCTATAATCCTAGCTACTTAGATGGTTGAGATCTGAGGATCATGGTTCAAAGCCTTCCTGGGCAGGAAAGTCTGTGAGACTCTTATCTCTAATAAACCATTAGAAAACAGGAAGTAGTGCTGTAGCTCCAGTGGTAGAGTGCTTGCCTTGAGCTGAAGAGCGCAGGGACAGTGCCCAAGCCCAGAGTTCAAGCCCCACAACCGACAGAAAAAAAAGGTGGGAGGGGGGACACAGATTTGCGATCACTGGGCCCACTTATGGCAAAAGTTCAAAGTTATGGAGGGCTGTCTGAGGACTTAAGCCTCTGAGGTCAAGGAAATCCAGGAGTGAGAAGAATGGGCAGGGAATTTCAGGAAGCAAAACCTCCATGCAGCATGTGCAAAGGTCCTGGGCTAAGCAGAATCTGCCAAAGTACAGACATCAAGACCAAGTGTCAATGCAGGCAGCTCAAGGCAAGTCATGGCTCTTAGGCAAAGGACCTTGAATACTGTGGCAGAGGGCTCGAAGGATTCTTGGGCTGTAGGCACTCTTGGAGATAGTCTCTTTGACCTGGCTCTCTGTGTCCTTCCCAGGCTTGGGTTCAGGAACGGCTGCCTCTGGCCATGCTGACTGAGCGAGGGGATGGTTTGCAGGCTGTCCAGCAGTACATCAAAAAGAACCAGGTGAGCGGAGCCCATTGACACACAGGGAGAAACAGCTCAAGGGGGTAAGTAAGGGAAAGACAGACAGACAGATGGGCACCACAAATTTTTCTTAGATTTTTTTTCTTAATTGCTCTGTGTATGTACACAGGTGTGCACTGGGGCTGGGGCTTGAACTCCCTCTCACTTGGCTTTTTTCCATTCAGGACTGCCACTCTACCACTTATGCTACTTTTTAAAAACTGACTCTAAAGGTGATGTGCAGAGGGGCGATTCACAGATCCCAGCCTCCCTAGTAGCTGGGATTACAGGCGTGAGCCACTGCCATCCAGCCTTAAAGCCACTTCTTTTGTATTTTGATGAAATACTATGGCCAGTGGTTCATCCTTGTCCTAGATGATGCGTGGTTTGTTTGTTTGTTTGTTTTGCTTGTTAGGGTTTTTGTTTTGTTTTGTTTTCTGAGAACAAGCTGGCCTCCAACTTGTGGTCCTCCTGCTAGCAGCCTCTTGAATGCCACGATTAAAGGCATGGGGTTTATGAGTGATCGAGTACTGGCAAAATGGTAGCTAGCCCGTGGTCAGTGATGGGTGGGTGTCACTCAGTGGATCCTGCTTCTCGGGGTCTCGGGAGGCCCCCCTCTATTCGGATCTCCCCCCTCTGCAGAGCCTGCGTCGCGAGATCCAGGCGCATGGGCCGCGTCTGGAGGAGGTGCTGGAGCGCGCAGGCGCCCTGGCCTCGCTGCGCAGCCCCGAGGCCGAGGCCGTGCGCCGGGGCCAGGAGCAACTGCAGAGCGCCTGGGGCGGGCTGCGGGAAGCGGCCGAGAGACGGCAGCAGTCGCTGGACGCCGCCTTCCAGGTGGAGCAGTACTACTTCGACGTGGCCGAGGTGGAGGCGTGGCTGGGGGAGCAGGAGCTGCTCATGATGAGTGAGGACAAGGGCAAGGTGCGCCCGGGCTGGGGGCCGCGGGGGGTCCGGGGGCGCCGCAGCCGGGGGCCCGGCCGCTGCCGCCTCATGGCAGGCGCCCTGTGTCCCTCCCTCCCTTCGCCACCCCCCCCCCCCAGGATGAACAGAGCACCCTGCAGCTGCTCAAGAAGCACCTGCAGCTGGAGCAGGGCGTGGAGAACTACGAGGAAAGCATCGCGCAGCTCTCGCGCCAGTGCCGGGCGCTGCTGGAGATGGGGCATCCGGACAGGTGGGCGGCTGAGGGGGCGGGGCAACGAGGGGCGGGGCAACGAGGGGGCGGGCCGGTTCCCAGGAGAGGGGCCAATAGGAACCGAGGCTTCACTGTTAAAGGGACCAATAGAAACTGAGGCTTCGCTGTTAAAGGGGCCAATAGGAGCCGAAGCTCCTCTGTTAAACGGACCAATAGGAACCAGGCTTCGCTGTTAAAGGGGTCAATAGGAGCCGAGGCTTCACTGTTAAAGGAACTAACAGGAACCGAGGCTTTGCTGTCGGAGGTTGGGGCACGACTGGGATTGGATGTTGGAGTGGGATGGGGTCCTCATGGTCGTGTACTGGAGCCCTTGGATTAATGGCTGGATACAGAATTGTTGCCACCATGGGACCAGGAACAACTGGGAGGAGGGTCGTTGGATATCAAGGAGTGAATTAGGGAAGCCATGGCCAAGACAGGCTGTGTTGGGAGGACAGAAAAACCTGGGGTGTGGAGATGGGTATGGAGGCCAAGGCTTGAGGCCTCCTGATTTGGTTGGGTGGTGTCACTTCACTGGGCCTCTGGGAAACCTGGCCCTGGGGTGGGATCTGTTAGGGGGCACACTTGATATAGACATTGGGAACTGGGCACTTGTGGCTCATAGCTGTAATCCTGACTGAACAGAAGAGTGAGATCTGAGTGTTGCAGTTCAAAGTCAGCTAGGGCAGGAAAGTTTGTGAAATTCATTTCCAACTATCTAGCAAATCTGTAAGTGAAGGTATAGTTTAAGTGGCAGAGCACTAGTCTTGAAGAGAAAAAGCAGCTAAGGGACACTGACCAGGCCTTGAGTTCAAGCCCCAGGGCTGACACAAAAAGAAAGGGAGAGAGAGAGAGAGAGAGAGAGAGAGAGAGAGAGAGAGAGAGAGAGAGAGAGAGAGGAGGAAGGAAGGAAGGAAAGAAAGAAGGAAGGAAGGGTTGATGATCACTGCAAAAGGAATTAGATGATTGTGACTTAAGTGGTAGAGTGCCAAGAAAGCTTAAGGTCCAGAGTTCAATTCCCTAGTACTGTGAAAGAAAGAAAGAAAGAAAGAAAGAAAGAAAGAAAGAAAGAAAGAAAGGAAGGAAGGAAGGAAGGAAGGAAGGAAGGAAGAAAGAAAGAAAGAAAGAAAGAAAGGAAGAAAGGAAGGAAAGAAAGGAAAGAAAGAAAGAGGTCAGACCCAAAGAGTGAGCAAGGGGCTGGGAATGTGGCTTAGTGGTAGAGTGCTTGCCCATCATGCATGAAGCCCTGGGTTCGATTTCTCAGTACCACATAAACAGAAAATCATGGCTCAAGTGGTAGAGTGCTAGTCTTGAGCAAAAGAAGCTCAGGGACGGTGCCCAGGCCCTGAGTTCAAGTCCCAGGAATGGTCACACACACACAAAAAAGTGAGCAACCCTCACAGCAAAAACCAATAGAAATTGGGGGCTGGGTAGGTGGCTCAGTGGTAGAGCACTTGCCTTGCATGCCTGAGGTCCTGAGTTCGATTCCTCAGCACCACATAAGGAAAAAGCTGGAAGTGGCGCTGTGGCTCAAGTGGTAGAGTGCTAGCCTTGAGCTGAAGAGCTGAGGGACAGTGCCCAGGCCCAGAGTTCAGGCCCCATGACCGGACCAAAAAAAAAAAAAAGAAAGAAATTGATCAGGAAGGGCTAACAGCATAGCTTAGTGGTGGATAGTTTGTAAAGTGATTGAGTTCCCTGGTTCCTGGCCAGAGAAGGGGCCAGGTGTAAAAGAAACTGGGTGAGTCTGGATTGGGGTCAAGCTTGGATGTAAACACTTTCCCCAAGTGCTGAGATCCAGTGCAATGGGCTGAATCTGAGACTTGCAGAACACAGTGGGGGACATGACCCTTGCCTGGCAATGCAGGGGAACAGCCTTGCTGTCAGAAGAGGAGATTCCAGGGTGGGAAGCCTCAAGGGGCTCTTTTCCTGCCCCTCCTTTCCCTCATCAGTGAGCAGATAAGCCGGCGTCAGTCTCAGGTGGATCGTCTGTACGTGTCACTCAAGGAGCTGGGCGAGGAGCGAAGGGTGAGCCTGGAGCAGCAATACTGGCTGTACCAGCTCAGCCGTCAGGTGGATGAGCTGGAGCATTGGATTGCAGAGAAGGAGGTAGTAGCTGGCTCACCTGAGCTTGGCCAGGACTTCGAGCATGTCTCGGTGAGCATCATGGGGAATTGCATGGGTATACATCAGGAGCAGTTACTGAGTATGCTAGTAAGGCTTTCTGGGTCTCAGTTTCCCTATTCAATATCATGGGGATAGCAGAAGCACTCCTAGCTCTATTATGAGACAAATTAACACAATGCAAAGCACTTAAAACTATATGTGAGACTGGGCACTGGTGGCTCACACCTGTTATTCCAACTATTCAGGAGGCTGAGATCTGAGGATCACAGTTCAAAGCCAGTGAGGGCAGGAAAAATCCATGAGACTTTTATCTCCAGTTAACCAGCAAAAAGTTGGAAGTGGAGCTGTGGTTCAAGTAGTAGATGCTAGCCTTGAGCAAGAAAAGCTCAGGTACAGCACCCAGGCCCTGAGTTCAAGTCCTAGTCCTGGTATAACACATTTTCATTTATTTATTTATTTATTTATTTTATTATTTAATTTATTTATTGCCAGTCCTGGGGCTTGAGCTCAGGACCTGTGCATGGTCCCTGAGCTTCTTTTGCTCAAGGTTAGCACTCTACACTTGAGCCACAACACCACTTCCAGCTTTTTCTGTTTATGTGACACTGTTGCTATGGTACTAAGGAATTGAACCCAGGGCCTCATGTTTGCAAGGCAAGCACTCTACCACTAAGCCACATTCCCAGCCCCACAACACATTGTAAAAGGCTGAAGATGTAGCTCAGTGGTAAACACTTGCCTGACATGCGCAAGATCCTATGCTGAATTCCCAGCATCTGACAAAGTACAACTGTGCATAGCACATACTCAATACGCAGCACAGTGTAAATTATTAATACTCTATTATTATATGATTCTATTATTGCTACAGATTGTTTAAGAAGTGTTAGATGTTATTTCTATTTTACCGGTTTATTGTTATGACTGTATCTGACATAAGGGAGCAGGTTGGAAGGGCTGGGGGTGCAGAACTTTTGCCCACCTTGATGCTGTGCACCCCCACACACCCACACCCACACCCACACCATGGCCTTGTGGCAGGTGCTGCAGGAGAAATTCTCAGAGTTCGCCAGTGAGACAGGCACAGCCGGCAGGGAGCGGCTGGCAGCCGTGAACCAGATGGTGGATGAGCTGATCGAGTGCGGGCATACGGCAGCAGCCACCATGGCCGAGTGGAAAGATGGGCTGAACGAGGCCTGGGCCGAGCTGCTGGAGCTCATGGGCACGCGTGCCCAGCTGCTGGCTGCCTCCCGGGAGCTACACAAGTTCTTCAGCGATGCCAGAGAGCTTCAAGGACAGATCGAGGAGAAGCGGAGGCGGCTGCCCCGCCTGACCGCTCCGCCGGAGCCGAGACCCAGTGCCAGCTCCATGCAGAGGACCCTGCGAGCCTTCGAGCACGACTTGCAGCTCCTCGTGTCTCAGGTGGGCGCCAAAGGTGCCAAGTGGAAGGGGCCTGGACAGCAGGGCCAAGCGAAGTGGGCCTGAGCCAGAGGGGAGGAGGAAGGGGCGGGACCTGGGCCACGGGGGCGGGGACTGAGGGTGGGGCCTGGGCCACAGGGCGGGGCGGGGGCGGGGCCTGGACTGCAGGGAAGGGGTGGGGCATGGCCTGAATCATACGGATTGGTGGAGAGGCCTTAGCCATGGGGGGAGGGGCGTGACCTGTGCCGCAAGGGGGCGTGGCCTGGACAACGGAGACGAGGAGTAAGGGCATGGCTTTGGACCACAGGGGAGGTATGGGGCGGAGCCTGGGCCTCAGGGGAGGGGGTTGAGGGCGGAGCCTGGGCCACAGGGGCCGAGAGAGAGCAGAGCCTGTGGCAGGTGGAGGGCTGGCCCCCCGACCTGGCATGCCCCTCAGGTGCGGCAGCTGCAGGAGGGCGCAGCCCAGCTGCGCACCGTGTATGCGGGCGAGCACGCAGAGGCCATCGCCAGCCGGGAGCAGGAGGTGCTGCAGGGCTGGAAGGAGCTGCTGGCTGCCTGCGAGGATGCCCGGCTGCACGTGAGCTCCACGGCCGACGCCCTGCGCTTCCACAGCCAGGCCCGGGACCTGCTGTCTTGGATGGACGGCATCGCCAGCCAGATCGGAGCAGCTGACAAACCCAGGTTGCCCTTCATCCCACTTGGGGCTTCCTAGATGCTTCTAGCATCCTTCCCCAGCCATCCCCAGCCTATGTCCAGTCACCTTCCTGTAGCAAAGAGCTGATATCCGGGCACAACCTGTGTGTGCCAGACTTGTCAAGATTCCTGTCAGGCCTAGCATTGGGTCAGATGGTTACCCAGGAGACCTAAGAACCACATGCTTCTAACTAGTGGCCTGTCCTGTCTGCCAGGGAGGCTGAGGCCAAGTCCAGGAGTGTGCACTAGAAGATAAGGACCTGAAGGGCAAGGTCACGTGGCATTGTTCTTGTGATTATGGGCCTTGAGCCTTCTTTACTCAGCAAAGATTGTTTTTATTTTATGTATTTATGTATATATTTATTTATTTGCCAGTCCTGGGGCTTGAACTCAGGGCCCAGGCACTGTTTCTGAGCTTCTTTTGCTCAAGGCAAGTGGTCTATCACTTGAGCCACAGTGCCACTTCTTGCTTTTTCTGTTTATATGGCACTGAAGAATCAAACCCCACTCTACCACTTAGCCACGTTTCCAGCCCAGATTTTTTATATTTTTGTGCCAATCCTGTGCCAGGCCTCAGGGTCTGGGCGTGCTGTTTCTTAGCTTTTTCACTCAAGGCTGGCACTCTACCCCTTGAGCAACAACCACTTGGGCTATTGCTGGTTAAGTGATGGGAGCCTCAGGGACTTTCCTGTCTAGGCTGGCCTCAAACCTCAATCCTCAGATTTCAGCCTTGTGAGTAGCTAGGATTACCCCACAGCGAAGATTTATAGATTTGATGTTGGGCCTTTCATATGCCAGCTCATGTGCTACTCTGAGCTGCTAGAAAATATTTACTGAATGCTTGTTGGGGTCTGGATGGTGAACAGGCTGAGCTCTTGCCCCAAGGCTGCTTACATTCTGAGAGGGAAGACTAAACTACTCTCCCCCAAATATTAGTTCATAGAGTGAAACATTGCAATGAAGAAAAATAAAGCCAGGTGCTGGTATTTTTTTCTTACACCTTTTTATATTTTATTATCATTATATAGTTATACAGAGAACTTACGGATGGTAGGGGAAAAACAAAGGAGGAGGTAACAATGCTTGATAGGAAATGTACTCATTACCTTGCTCATGTAATTGTAACCCCTCTGTGTGTTATTTTTTATTAAGTTTTTGTGAAAATACTGTACAGAGAGGTTACAATTACATGAGCAAGGTAATGAGTACATTTCTTATCAAGCATTGTTGTTGCCTCCTCCTTTGTTTTTCCCTTACCATCCCTGCCCTCCCATCTCCATGACTACATTGCTCTCCCTGCCCCCCCCACAGATGCTGGTATTATACCTATATCCTAGCTGAGATCTAAGGACTGAGATTCAAAACCAGCCCAGGCAAAATGTGTGAAATTCTTCCTTACAATTAATCACAAAAAAAGCCAGAAGTGGAGCTGTGGCTCAAGTGGTTGAACACCAACTTTGAATGAAAAAACAAAAACAACATAAACAAGTGTGTGAGCCTTTGACCTCAAGCCCTAGTACCAAGACACAACACACACACACACGCAAGCACACACACACACACACACACCTCTCCTTGAATTAGTGAAGATGCTTCAGACCCAACTTGGTCATAGGAGGAGGTGTGAGAAGCTGAGAAGAATCCATTTCAGGGATTTGGGCTCATTAGCACCTGCCTATGGGGGACAGGCAGAGGCAGGGCAGCTGCCTGTGGCTCAGGTCCCCGCCCACCATCCACTGCAGAGATGTGTCTTCTGTGGAGGTGCTTATGAACTACCACCAGGGCCTGAAGACGGAGCTGGAAGCACGGGTGCCTGAGCTGACGGCCTGCCAGGAGCTGGGGCGCTCTCTCCTGCTCAACAAGAGTCCCATGGCTGATGAGGTAGGAAGGGGTGGGAGTGGAGGGTTCTCCTCTGCCCCTCTCATTGGCTCAGGAGTTACCCCTGATGTTCTCCCACCCAATCATTGATCTCAGATCCAGGCTCAGCTAGACAAACTGGGAAGTAGGAAGGAAGAAGTGTCGGACAAGTGGGACCGCCATTGGGAGTGGCTTCAGCAGAGTGAGTGGAGACCTGCACACGTGTGTTTCAAGGACACAGATACTTCATGGCTGACCGAGGTTCCAGGGATGACACGGACATATTGCATCCAACCCATAGGTCCCAAGAAACAAATCTAAGGGCCTGGGAGAGTGAATATGAGGGCTCCCTTACTATTGAATCTGGTTGGTATTGAACTACAGGAGAGAGCCTGGAACAGGTGGCTGAGATCTGAGGATCATGGTTCAAAGCCAGACCAAGTAGCAAAGTCTACTTTCAATAAACTAGTCAAAAAGAGGGTGAGGGGAAGGCTGGATGCGGGCACTGGTGGCTCACGCCTGTCATCCTAGCTGCTCAGGAGACTGAGATCTGAGGATTGCCTTTCAAAGCCTGGGTAGGAAACTCCATGAGACTATTTATTTACTTATTTTTTGTTGGTTGTGGGCCTTGAACTCTGGGCCTGAGCTCTGTCCCTCAGCTCTTCAGCTCAAGGCTAGCGCTCTACCACTTGAGCTACAGTGCCACTTCTGGTTTTCTGGTGGTTTATTGGAGATAACAGTTTCATGGACTTTCCTGCCTGGGCTGGCTTTGAACCACGATCCTCAGATCTCAGCCTCCTGAGTAGCTAGGATTACAGGTGTGAGCTACCGGTGCTCAGCATCCTTATGTCAGTTAACCACCAGAAAAATGGTAGTGGCTCTGTGGCTTAAAGTGGTAGACCACTAAAAGGGCTTAGGGACAGCACCTAGGCCCATGACTAACCAAAAAACAACAACCAGAAGTGGAGCTGTGGCTCAAGTAGTACAGTGCTAGCCTTGAGCACAAAAGCTCAGGGACAGTGCCCAGGTCCTGGGTTCAAGACCCAGGACTTGGTTCAAAAGCCAGGCACCAGTGGCTCACACCTGTAATCCTAGCTACTCAGGAGCCTAGATCTGAGGATTGTGGTTCAAAGCCATCTTGAACAGGAAACTCTGTGAGACTTTTTTTTTTTTTTGGGTCCGGTCGTGGGGCTTGAACTCTGGGCCTGGGCGCTGTCCCTCAGCTCTTCAGCTCAAGGCTAGCGCTCTACCACTTGAGCCACAGCGTCACTTCCGGCTTTTTTCTTTTTGCTTCCGGCTTTTTTCTTTGTGGTGCTGAGGAATCGAACCCAGGGCCTCAGGCTTGCAAGGCAAGCACTCTACCACTGAGCCACCTTCCCAGCCCATCTGTGAGACTCTTATCTCCAATAAACCACTCAGTAAACCATTAGTGGTGCTGTGGCTCAAGTGGTAGAGTGCTAGAGTGCTAGCCTTGAACTGAAAGGCTGAGGGACAGCGCCCAGGCCCAGAGTTCAAGCCCCACGACCGACAAAAAAAAAAAAAAAATAGAGGAGATAGCTCTAGGTTGACTCTGCTGTACAGTCAGCGTGTCTGGGCCAGGGATGGGTGGTGAAGCAAAAGAGGGATTAGATGTCCCCCCAACGGCTTTCCCTGCATGCCTGCCCCCAGTGCTGGAAGTACACCAGTTTGCCCAGGAGGCGGTGGTGGCTGATGCCTGGCTGACAGCTCAGGAGCCCCTCCTGCAGAGCCGGGAGCTGGGCAGCAGCGTGGACGAGGTGGAGCAGCTCATCCGGCGACATGAAGCCTTCCGCAAAGCAGCCGCAGCGTGGGAAGAGAGATTCAGCTCTCTACGGCGCCTGACCACGGTCAGCACCCCAGACTCTGCCTCCCACCTGGACTTGGGGGCCTTGGTCCTGTGTTGAGAGTGGAGACAGATGCTTACTGGGCAATCAGCAGGTGTGAAGGGGGCAGGAACAGACTGGCACTAGGAAGAGCCAGAGGGTATAGGATACAGGGAGCCTGGATGGCAGAGGCCCAGAGGGCCAGGAGAATCTTGATCTGGTTGGAAGAATGAGGTGAAGAGACCATTTATAACTTACAGTCTGGGGGCTGGGAATGTGGCTTAGTGGTAGAGTGCTTGCCTAGCATGCATGAAGCCCTGGGTTCAATTCCTCAGTACCACATACACAAAAAAAGCTGGAGGTGGCGCTGTAGCTCCAGTGGTAGAGCGCTAGCCTTGAGCTTTGAAACAAAGCTCTGGGACAGTGACCAGGCCCTGAGTTCAAGCCCCAGGATTGGCAAATAATAATAATAATAATAATAATAATAATAGTAATAGTTGGAATATTAAAGAAAGTCTGAGTTGGGATATTAAGGAATTAGTGTAGAGGGAGGTCAGAAAGGCACCTGTAAAATAATCACAGCTACTCTGGAAATTGAGCTCTGGAGGCTCTTGAGTGAGCTCAATTTCCAGAGCTCAATTTCCAGGCCAACCCAAACAAAAAGCTAGTGAGACCCCTATCAACAAATAACAGGAAGTGGGTGGGGAGACCAAAAAAACAAAACAAAACAAAACCAAAGCCTGTAATACCCTGTCTGAAAAATCACTAACGCAAAAAAGGACTGAGCTCAAGAACCTGCCCTGACCAGTTCAAGGCCCCGAGTTCCAACCCCAGTGCCATTAAAAATAAAGATTTGGCCTTCGTTTTCTTGAAGAATAGGCATTCATTAAGCAACTGGTAGAGAATAATAACGCAGGGCCTGGAATCCTTGCTCCTACAAAGCTGAATGTCCAGGCAGAACCGCCCCTCCAACTGACCCCTCTACCCCCACCCCTTCTTGACTCCAGATCGAGAAACTGAAGGCCGAACAGAGCAAGCAACCACCCACCCCTCTGCTGGGGCGCAAGTTCTTTGGGGATCCCACGGAACTGGCAGCCAAAGCAGCCCCTCTGCTGCGACCAGGGGGCTACGACAGAGGCTTGGAGCCCCTGGCCCGAAGGGCCTCGGACACGCTGTCGGCCGAGGTGCGGACCCGGGTGGGGTACGTGCGCCAAGAGCTCAAGCCCGAGCGCCTGCAGCCGCGCATCGACCGGCTGCCCGAGGCCCCGGCCAGGGCGGAGCCCGTGTCCCCGCCGGCCGCGCCCTCGGACACGGTGGACGCGCCAGTGTCCCCCATCACGGTGGTGGAGCAGGTCCGGCCTCGGCCCGAGCGCCAGGAAGCAGCAGATCGCGCCCCCGAGGAGCTGCCCCGGAGGCGGCGGCCTGAACGCCAAGAGTCGGCCGATCAACCCGAGGAGACTTCCCGGAGGCGGCGGTCGGAACGGCAGGAGTCTGTGGAGCACGAGGCGGCGCACAGCCTGACGCTGGGCCGCTACGAGCAAATGGAGAGGCGAAGAGAGCGGCGGGAACGGCGGCTGGAGAGGCAGGAATCCAGCGAACAGGAGACGCCCACCAGAGGAGAACTGGTCAAGGGGTGAGGCCTCCCAGCGATCGGGAAGGGTGCGGGGAAGCCAGACCTCCCCGAACCCCAAAGGCCCCCAAGAGTCAGTAAGGAACCCCAAGGAGCAAGGTGGCATCCTGGGTCCCGCCAGAGGTGGATGGGCCTATGGTTCACATGGGCAGCCTGCTTGATTGATTGGAGGAAGAGCAGAGACCAAATCTATCCTAGCTCTGCCTCCAGGAAGCTCAGAATCTGGGGGGAGAAGTCCCTGAGGGGTGACAGACTTGTCACCAATCAATGATAGGGCTGGGATGAGGATCCCAGTGGAAGGGAACTCAGGGGAGGGGTATAGAAAGGTGACAGTGGGTTGGAACACTTGGAGATGGCAACTTGCTTTTTTTTTTTTTTTAATCCTGAGACTGGTTAAAATTCAAAGGGGGAGCTGGGCACTGGTGGCTCACTCCTAGACTCCTGGCTACTCAGGAGGCTGAGATCTGAGGATCATCGTTCAAAGCCAGCCTGGGCAGGAAAGCCTGTGAGATTTTTTTTTTTTCTTGTCGGTCGTGGGGCTTGAACTCTGGACCTGGGTGCTGTCCCTCAGCTCTTCAGCTCAAGGCAAGCGCTCTCCCACGTGAGCCACAGCACCACTTCCAGTTTTCTGGTGGTTTATTGGAGATAGGAGTCTCACAGACCTTCCTGCTCAGGCTGGCTTTGAACAATGATCCTCAGATCTCAGCCTCCTGAGTAGCTAGGATGATGGGCGTGAGCCATGACTGGCCGCCTGTCGGATTTTTAAAAATCTCTAACTTCCCAGCCCAAAGCAGGCAGTGGAGAGATGGTTCAAATGGTAGTATGCCAACATTGAGCAAAAAAACTAAGGGACTATACCCAGACTATGAGTTTTCACAGCCTTAAGTACTGGCGTGCGTGTGCAGGCATGCACGCGCACACACACACACAATCTACAAGAGATACTGGTGCCATGGCTCCTCTGAGTTTTAACCTCAGTACTGTCAAATCTTAAAGGGAAGAGAGGCTTTGTATTGGGCATTGGTATTTTCACACATCTGTGGAGACAGTGAACAGTGGACAGGCACTGGTGTTTTAGGCTAACAGACAGAAGCCCCTCTCTCTAGTCAGGCATGCCAGGCTCTGATAAAAACGCACTCCTGCTCCATTGAATCTTTTTGTCCCTCCTCCCTCAGGAAGGCCACCCTGGCTGACATTGTGGAACAGCTGCAGGAGAAAGAGGCAGGCCCGGGGCTCCCAGCTGCAGTGGTAAGTTGACCAATGGCTGGCTGTGGGGGACTATGAAGACCCCTCTCCTTAGAGCAGGACCAAGGATCTCAGAAACAGTGATCAGTGTCCATCTCTGTACCTGCACCTGCACAGCCAATGTGGAACTCTTTTTTTATTTTTTGGCCTGTCTTGGGGCTTGAACTCAGGGACTGAACACCAACCCTGAGCCTCTTTGTGCTCTAGCACGATCCACAGCGCCACTTTCAGCTTTTTCTGAGCAGTTTATTGGAGATAACAGTCTCACGGACTTTCCTGCTTAGGCTGGCTTCAAACTGTGATCCTCAGATTTCATCTTTGAGTTGCTACGATTACAGGTGTGGGCAGCACTCAGCTTCAACATGGAACTCTTAGGACACCGAGAGGCGCCCTACAATCTGAAAAATTCTCCCTTAGGCCTGGTGTTGATGGCTTACACCTGTAATCCTAGCTACTCAGGAAGTTGAGATCTGAGGATCGCCATCCAAAGCCAGCCCAGGCAGGAAAGTCTGTGAGACTCATCTTCAATTCACCACCAGAAAACCAGAAGTGGCACTATGGCTCAAAAGTGGTAGAGCATTAGCCTCAAGTGAAAAAAGCTCAGTGACAGTGTCTAGGCCTGAGTTCAAGCCCCACAAATGACAAAAGAAAAATCCTTAGAAAGGTGGAATCTCTGGCTGGGAATGTGGCTTAGTGGTAGAGTGCTTGCTTGCCTAACATGCATGAAGCCCTGGGTTCATTCCTCAGTACCACATACACAGAAAAAGCCACAAGTGTTGCTGTGGCTCAAGTGGTAGAGTGCTAGCCTTGGGCAAAAGAAGCTAAGTGACCAGTGCCAGGTCCTGAGTTCAAGCCCCAGGACTTGCAACACACACACACACACACCAACACACACACACACACACACACACACACACACACACACATAGGTAGAACCTCTAACCTAAGAGATCATCCCCTCCCCAATCCTTACCCTTCACCCTACACACATAATTAGGCTCATGTCCTGGACTCCCTATTTCTTCAGCCTGTGGGGACCCAAATTTCCTCATGGACAGCCACAAAAAAGAGAAGACACCCCTAGATTTCCCTTTACACCCGACCTATAGGTCCAGCCCCCTTTTCTTCCCACATTTGGGCAGGATTCCTGGCAGACTCACACCCAAGATCTAAAGGAGCCCCCAAAGAGTTAACCAACCAGTCCCGAGTTCCTTCCATGCTAGCCTCCAAGGCAGAGGATGAGCCCTGCAGAGGGATGGGACCCAGACCCAGGGCACCTCCAGACAGATAACCTCCATGCCCTTCCCTTCATTCACACAGCCATCGCTGCCCCAGCCTCGCGAGCTTCCCCCCGGCCGCCTGCCTAATGGGCTTGAGCCGCCCGAACGGACACCTAGGCCGGATCGGCCGCGGGCTCGGGACCGGCCCAAGCCCCGACGGCGGCCGAGGCCCAGAGAGGGTGGCGAGGGCGGGGGAAGCAGGCGCTCACGCTCCGCCCCGGCCCAGGGAGGCTCCGCCCCCGCGCCTCCGCCCCCGCCCACTCACACGGTGCAGCACGAGGGCTTCCTGTTGCGCAAGCGCGAGCTGGACGCCAACCGCAAGTCATCCAATCGGTGAGCATGTGGGCGGGCTTTCGAAGGCGGAGCCTCCAGGCTCACAATGTCCAATCAGTGAATAGCAAAGCATGTGAGAGGCGGGACTCAACTTCTAGGTAGCGAAAGCTATGAATGGGAGAGGGTCTAGTTCGTGGCTGAGTGGACGGAGATGGGTTGGGACCTTGACAAAAATGTCCTGAAGCCGGGCACTGGTGGCTCACGCCTGTCATCCTAGCTGCTCGGGAGGCTGAGATGTGAGGATCGCGGTTCAAAGCTACAGACTATGGTTAAGGAGCAAGCCAGAGGTGGAGTCTTGTCACGAGGGTTCCAGTGACATATGAGGTAGAGGCTCAAGATGTCATACACCATCTGGGAGTCTTGAGGAGGCATGCCTGTCTCAGTCACTCAGGAGGCTGAGATCCGAGGATCAAGAGTTCAAGCCAGCCCAGGCAGAAAAGTCTGAGAGATTCTTACCTTCAATTAATCAGCGGAAAGCCAGAAGTGAAAGGGTGGCTCCCGGTGGTGGAGTGCTAGCCTTGAGTAAGGGATGGTGATGCACAGAACCTGGAGGAGACAGTAATTGACTATAGTGGGAGTAGGCTAAAGAAAGACAAGCCCTGGAGGCACCGCACTGAGCAATAGGCTTGATATTGGGAGCCTTAGATGATTCCCACAGTGCAGGAACAGCCAGCCACAGGAAAGAGAGTCCTGGGTAAATGTGCTAACTAGCTTGGACAAAGGCCTATTGGTAGGAAGGTCTACTGCCAAGCCACAGTGTTGTAGCTTTGCCTAAAACTCTTACGTCATCTACCCAGGTCGTGGGTGAGCCTCTACTGTGTGCTCAGCAAGGGGGAGCTAGGCTTCTACAAGGATGCCAAAGGCCCAGCCTCAGGGGGCACGCATGGTGGGGAGCCACTGCTCAGCCTGCACAAGGCCACCAGCGAGGTGGCTAATGACTACAAGAAAAAGAAACACGTCTTCAAGCTCCAGTGAGCAGGCCCCCATCCCCCGACCCCATCCATGGCAGGTGGGAGGGATCCAAAAGGCCCAGCTTCCTTTACCCAGCAGGCCCTGGGCTCCCCTGAAGGACATTGGGAAGGGAGGAAGAGGGAAACTGGGCCGCTTGAGATCTTTCAAGTCCTATGTCTCCTCCTCCAGGACCCAAGATGGCAGCGAGTATTTGCTTCAGGCTAAAGATGAGGTGAGATGACCCTCTGTGTAGCCCTCAAAGTGATATGGCTGGTTGGGTGACTGGGTCCTGATCCAGAGTGATAGGGCTATAGCAGGTATGTACATAGGCTAGAGTTATCAAGGCTATAATGACAAGCCTATGGGTAGTGGGAACCCAGGGAAGGCCCCTAAACCAGGAGTGGTAGGAAGAGGCTCAGCGAGGGCTGTAGTCCCTGATGCCAAAGTCCAACTTCCTTACCTTGGGTACTTAGGTGATACTGGAAAGATAAGAGGAGAGACTAATTTCCAATAGGGGTGATCCAGGGTCTGGGCACCAGTGGCTCACACCTGTAATCTCAGGATAAGATCTGAGGCTCCAGGTTCAATGCCAGCCTGGGCAAGAATAGCCCATGAGACTCTTCGTTCCAATTAACCCACAAAAGAAATACGGGAAGTGGGAGTGAGGCTCAAGTGGTAGAGCACCAGCTTTGAGTGAAAAAGCTAAGAGACAGTGCAAAGCTACATTGCCAGCACGTGCGTGTGTGTGCGCGCGCACACACACACACACACACACACACACAACTGTGAAGTAGGCCTTATTCTGCCAGCCCTCATTTTCCTTATCTGTAAAATAACAAATCATTTTGTTATGATAGTGTATTTGTGAGAATTAAATTAGTTGATACATACAAAGTACTTTACTCAGAGTCTGGAAAATATCACTGAACTGTATCTGCCAGGATATTTTCCCTGTTTTGATGATTTATCTCTAGCAGAGATTGCATATAATCCTAGATATGTGTAAGTGAAAGAATTCACAAAAGTGCCCTGGACAGACAATGGTACATTATAGATTGCTGTGTAAGTGCTTGTGTCCTCATCTTTATTAACATGATTACCCCGGTGTAATAGAGGGGGGAATGAGGGCATTCTGATCTAGATCATTCAGTTCCTGTCTTCCAAATATGGACCCTGTGTCCTGCTTCTTCCTCCAGGAGGAGATGAACGGTTGGCTGGAGGCTGTGGCCGCTTCGGTGGCCGAACATGCAGAGATTGCCCGTTGGGGCCAGACACTCCCTACCACATCGTCTACAGATGAGGGCAATCCCAAGCGAGAAGCCGGGGAGCGCAGGGCCAGTGGGCGCCGGAAGTGATCCCCAGCACCTGCCCCCAGGTTCTGACAAATCTCCCTGGCCCTCCTCTCTTGCACTGTGGGCACAAAGACACTTTCCCTTCCGCAATGGCCGCGGAGGCACCCTGACGGGCACTAGAAAGGAGGGGACTTCTCCCACACCCCAAGAAATGGGTGGGTGTATGTGTGGGGGAATTGCTGCCCCTATAGCCATATCTTGGGCCCCTTCCCGCTCGCCAGCCCCATCCCCCCACCCCAGGTGCTGGGGATCCATTATTTTTATGCAATAACTGAGCTTGGGGGGTGGCGGGCAGGGGGCCACTTAAGTCAAGCCCCTCCCCTACTCCAGTCCCCAGATCCTGCCCCCCCAAAAAAAACTGAAGTGGTGGGGGCAATCATTCCTGGACTCCTCTCCGCCCTAAGGATGGGCACGGGGGGCGCTGGTGAGGTCCCCTGGACCATCCAGGGTGCTAGGGGTGGGGAGGGGACAGCCCCTCCTTGCCTTTACCTCACTTCCAATGCTGCCTTGACTTCTGTCTGGGAGGGGGGAGCTAAGGGGCCCAGGTCCCTGCACTCTGCCACCTCAGAGCCATGCGGTTAATTCCTGACTTAGTTTATTTTTGCAAAACGTCGACCCCCACCTCTATCCTTCCCCACTCCCCCACCTCCACCCGCATCCGCGCCAAGGCTTTTAAATGGGAGGGGCGTCAAAGCTCAAGAAAAACAAACACCTGTCTTCCTCTCTCCTCCCCCCCCCAACTGTAAATGACATGTCACAGGAAGGGAGGGGAGAGGGAGAGCCCTCCCCCCTGCATGCTTCTGGCTGGAGCACCTCTCTGGGGAGTCTGGCAGGGTATCGGGTTGTGGCAGTCCCCCCATGGCCGCCTGGAGGAGCCGCTGGAGCCCCGGGGTGTGGGTATGGGGCAGTGTGGCTGGCGCACACTGTATGTACCTATAATAAACCCTTTGGCTTTGACGATCTGTACTGGTTTGTTCGCGTGTTACCGGCTCAAGCAGGAGGCTTGAAGAGTGGGCTGGGGTGGCGGGGTGCAGGGACCATCTTTATGTACCCCTCCGTGTGGGCTGATTTCTTGGTCTAAATACATGCTCCTCTGTACTGGTACTGGGCGCTGGACTCAGGGCCTGGGCACTGTCCCTTAGCTTTTTCCTTCAAGGCTGAGCACTCTACCACTTAAACCATACCTTCACTTCCGGCTTTTTGATGCTTAATTGGAGATGAGTCTCATAGACCTGCCAGGGCTGGCTCTGAACCCAGATTCTCAGTTCTCGGCCTCCTGAGTAGCTACAATTCCAGTCATGAGCCACTGGCACTCACACGTGCGCTTTGATGAACCACTAAAGTCACATCTAAACCGCAAACCCTGAAGCGATGGAAAAAAACAAACAAACTTCCCCAAAGAAGCCACGGCGCCCGTCCGCTCCGTCCAGGGCAGGAAAGGCGGATCCCTTTAAGGAGGCGGAGAACTAGTTGCGACCTGCGAGCACTCTGTCCAATCACCAGCTGTCCCGGGAGTCTCCTAACCAATGAGCAAGCATCGGGGGCGGGATTTGAGTGCACACCCGGAAGTGAGTGCAAGCTGGCCGGCTCACCCCCAGGGGCCATGGCGGCGGCTGAGACGGCGGCCGAGGGGGTCCTGGGTCGCGGCCCTCCCGGGGAAGTGATTCATCTGAACGTAGGAGGCAAGAGGTGATGGTGCGAGATTCCTTAGACACCCCCTCCCCGCCCATCCTCGGAGCCGGGGAGCCGGATGGGAGTCGTAACTTCATCCCTGTCAATCAAGGGTCGCCCCGCCCCCGTGCGGGGAGGCCCGGAGCCTCCCGGGGTGGGCCGCGAACTCGCGGCGTCCGGCGGGGGGGGGGGCAGGGGGCGTCGTGTTTCACCCTCCTCCCCATTCTTCATCTCTTGCTTTCCCGGTTTAGATTCAGTACCTCCCGCCAAACGCTCACCTGGATCCCAGACTCCTTCTTTTCCAGGTGATCGGGGAAGGGAGTTTGGGGCGGGGTAGGGGTGGGAAAAGAGGGCGGGGTGGGAGGGGGGGGGAACCTAATCTGCACCATTTTCCCTTCTCCCATCTCTGGTGTGTGATTACCTGCTGTGTTTCCTTCCTGTAGTCTTCTGAGCGGACGCATCTCGACTCTGAAAGATGAGACTGGGGCAGTGAGTAGTCAAGCCAGGGTTGAAATGGGGCGGCCCATAGCGGGGAAAGCATCCCACTCAGTCCCGCTCTTTGTCCTGTCCATCCTTTTCAACCCCCCCCATCTTTCCATCCCTCCCTCTGTTCCTCCCTCAGATCTTCATCGACAGGGACCCCACCGTCTTTGCCCCCATCCTCAACTTCCTACGCACCAAAGAATTGGACCCCAGGTTAGTATGGATGAAAAGGAGGGAGGAAACACCACCATCTTCAAACCCTTAGAAATGTCTTAAGATAACCAAAAAGCTCCGCTCCATTTGGCTTACTTAGAATCTTGATTCTAGTAGAAATGAGTGCTTTGGCTAGGGAGAATGGCTCATAACTGTAATTTCAGCTACTCAGGAGGCTGAGGTCTGAGGAGCACAGTTCAAAACCAACCCAGGCAGGAAAAGTCTAGGAATCTCATATCTCCAAAAAGTTGTGAGAAGTATTGCTATGGCTCAAGTGGTAGAGTGCCAGCCTTGAGTGAAAAAGCTCTGGGACTGCAGTAGGCCCTGTGTTTAAGCAGTAGTACTGACAAATAAAAAGAAAGAAAGAAAGAAAAAGAGAGAGAGAGAGGGAGGAAGGAAGGAGGAAGGGCAAGGAAAGAAGGAGGAGGGAGGGAAAAGAAGGGAAAAAAAACTGCCTTCCCAAATTTTCTGTACAGTTTTCTTTAACTTCCCCTTCAGAATTCTTTGCCCTTTCCTATACTCCAGACCTTGACCCCTAGTCAATTCCTTTACCCAGGGGTGTCCACGGTTCCAGTCTCCTTCATGAAGCCCAGTTCTATGGGCTTACTCCACTAGGTAAGTGGGGATTCTCAGTTAATATGCTCACTGCATAGGCAACCAGCCTTCCGGGGATGCTTCCTGAATGTTCCCTATCTTTATTCCCTCTCTCTCCTGAAAGAGGGTTGGGTTAGAACTAAGACCACAGGGATTTGGCTCTGCCTCTGAGGGGATTTGCTTATTCTGTAGAGAAAGAGATAGGGAGGTAGAAAGGGACCTGCCTCAGCATCCCTTAAAGCCCAGCTTTGAGTCCTTTGTTGCAGTTCGTCGTCTACAGCTGAGGGAGGAGTTGGATCGATCTTCCTGTGGAAATGTTCTCTTCAATGGTTATCTACCTCCACCAGGTGAGAAATCCCAAAGGATAGGCTGTAATCTATATTTCCTACAATGCTTCAGCCTTGTGAGTCCTGAGACCTGATGGGAATTGTAGTTCTCTATCAGATGTTTGGCCTGATGCTTGGAGAGGAAGTAGGAAACAGTATTTTCCATGAGGCAGTGGGCCAGCTAATTCCTTGAAATCTTAAAAGCATACACTAGAGCACAATGGAAGTTGTAGTCCAGCATTGTTTTCTGTTTGGGAAGATTTTGGAATAACTAGGGTCCTTCACATAGAAAGGAGGAAATTATTGATTAGACTCCCCAAGACAACCAGCCAGTCCACCTTTTGTAGAAAGTGCCCCCAGAGGCTGTTGGGATTTGTAGTCCACTAGACTGCTGATTAGTAGAAGGGACAGAATGGGGAGATTTGATGTATGGCTTTATTTCCTTAGCCTCAGTCATTATCTACAGTTGTAAAGTTTGCCAGGACCTATGCTATTATTTTCCTTAGCTTTACCCGTTTCCAAAAAATATATGTACATGCATGCATGCACACATGAATGCTAACACTGGGCTTGAACTCGGGGCCTTAGGCTCTCACTTGGCTTTTTCTTTTCTTTTTTTTTTTTTTTTTGGTCGGTCATGAGGCTTGAACTCGGCCTGGGCGCTGTCCCTCAGCTCTTCAGCTCAAGGCTAGCACTCTACCACTTGAGCCACAGTGCTATTTGCGGCTTTTTCTGCTCATGTGGAGCTTAAGAATTGAACCCAGGGCCTCATGCATGCAAAGCAAGCACTCTACCACTGAGCCACCTTCCCAGCCCTCACTTGGCTTTTTCATTCAAGGCTGGAGTTCTACCACTTGAGCTACACTTTCATTTCCAGATTTTTTTGTTGGTAAATTGGAGCTAATTGTCTCCTGGACTTTCCTGCTGGGGCTGACATTGAACCATGATCCTTAGATCTCAGCCTCCTAAGTAGCTAGGATTATCAACATGAACCACTGTGGCTGGCTGAAAGCTTCTCTTCATGTTAATATTGTAGTAGCCCTAAACTCTGCTCTGCAATAGACTTACAGGCACTGGGAAGGGACAAATTTGCTGTGTGACTCAGTGTCATTGAATGCTGCATCTGTATGAACATGAAGGAGGCAATATACACCCATAACTGTCATTACAACTATCACTACTCTATCCCTCCCCCAGTGTTCCCAGTGAAGCGCCGAAACCGACATAGCCTGGTGGGGCCCCAGCAGGGTGGGGTACGCCCAGCCCCTGTACGTCGAAGCAACACGATGCCCCCCAATCTGGGAAATGCAGGGCTGCTGGGTCGAATGCTGGATGAGCGAGGCCCTTCTCCACCATCAGGTAGCTTTCTGTCTTCCAGGGAGGTAAGGACAGCCTGTGGACCCCTGTGATCCTATTATAGGCCCTTCTCTTTTTTCCAAGGACAACCGGAGGAACCTGGGATGGTGCGATTGGTGTGCGGTCACCACAACTGGATTGCTGTGGCCTATGCCCAGTTTCTTGTCTGCTATAGGTGCCAGGAAAGGGGAGCTGGGGGGGGGGGAGGGTCTGATCTTAGATGGGGATGGTCTGAGATGGTGGTTGGTAATCTCTCCCCTCCCTTCTCCTCACATCCATCAGGCTGAAGGAAGCCTCTGGCTGGCAGCTGGTATTTTCTAGCCCCCGCCTAGACTGGCCCATCGAGCGCTTGGCACTAACGGCCCGCGTACCTGGTGGAGCACTGGGAGAGCATGACAAGATGGTGGCCGTGGCCACAGGCAACGAGATCCTGCTGTGGGCTCTGCAGGCGGAAGGCGGAGGCTCTGAGATAGGTACTGCTGCTGGACTTTTCCAGAACCCTCTGTCCTGGAGAATTCTGTAGCCTGTTAAAATAGCCCACCCCACAACATTCTTAACCCCATGAGAATTCTCTGTATCCCATGAGAATGCTCCAACCCTTCAGAATTTCATATCCTGGCTGAGCATCATGCTTCACACCTGTAATCCTAGTAACTCAGGAGGCTGAAGTTTAGATCTCAGTTTGAAGCCAGTCTGGGGCAGGAAAATCGTTGAGATTCTATTTCTGATATAACCAGCAAAAAGCCAGGGAAGCATGGCACAAGTGGTTGAGCACCAGCCACGCATGTGTGAGGCCCTTACTTCAAACCTCAGTACTGGGTGAGAAAAAAAGAATTTCAAATCTGGTTGGAATTCTTTGGTCTCTTAGGAAAATCCTCTTCTTAGGAAAATCTTCTTAGGAAAGTCCTCCCTGGTACAATTTTCTCCATCAAAGTCTGCTCTTTGTTAGATCTCTTTGCTCTGTTAGAATGTTCCATGGGAGTAAAATCCCAGGGCCTGTTAGAATCTGTGTTGCTGTTGGTGCTCAACTTTTTTTTTTTTTTTTTTTTTTTTGGGGTCTGGTCATGGGGCCTGAACTCTGGGCCTGGGCGCTGTCCCTCAGCTCAAAGCTAGCACTCTACCACTTGAGCCACAGCGCCACTTCCAGCTTTTTTCTTTTTGCTTATGTGGTGCTGAGGAATCGAACCCAGAGCCTCATGCATGCAAGGCAAGTACTCTACCACTGAGCCACCTTCCCAGCCCAGTGCTCAACTTTTAAACCAATCTGTCCTTGGGAAAAAATATATCCATCCTAAATCAACATATTTTTATTCATTTGTTTTTGTTTGTGCAAATACTAGGACTTGAACTCAGGGCCTGAGTGCTGTCCTTTCGCTTTTTCACTTAAGGCTGGTCCACTTACTGCTTTTTGCTGAGAAATTGGAAATAAGAGTCTCACAGACTTTCCTGCCTGAGCTGGCTTTGAACTGCTATCCTCAGATCTCAGTCTCCTGTAAATGGAGGATGATAGGTATGGGCTACCTGCACCCAGCTTTTTTTTTTACTTTCTGCTGGAATTTCTACTGGAGAGAATTCCATGGCCCAATAGGATCCTCTGAGCCTTGGCGTTCCTACTGCCACATCCCTCCCTGTGAAATGGGGTCCCGTCTGACTCTCCTTGTCCCCTCCTTGTCCCCCACAGGAGTCTTCCATCTGGGTGTGCCTGTGGAGGCCTTGTTCTTCGTGGGGAACCAACTCATCGCCACAAGCCACACGGGACGCATTGGGGTGTGGAATGCTGTCACCAAGCACTGGCAGGTCAGAGCTCTGGCCAGCCTGGGGTCCCCCTTTCCAGATCATGTAGCCTGAAAGAGGAGTTCCTTTCTTTCCCACTCTACCTAGAGAAAGCCAGGAGACCCAGTGGTGGGCAGAGCCTGGTTATGTGTGTGTCAAAGGTCTTCCCAGGCCAGGCACTGGTGGCTCACGCCTGTAATACTAGCTACTCAGGAGGCTGAGATCTGACAATTGGGGTTGGAAGCCAGCCTGAGTAGGAAAGTCTATGAGACACTTACCTCTCATGAACTACCAGAAAACCAGAAGTAGTGCTGTGACTCAGGTAGTAGAGCACTGGCCTTGAGCAAAAAAGCTCAGGGACAGTGCCCAGGCCCTGAATTCAAGCCCTATGCCCAGTACACAGAAAACAAATTGAGGAGAGACAGAGATGGAAGTTCAAAAGGGAAGGCCATGTGCTGGTAGCTCAGACCTGTAATCCTAGCTACTCAGGAGGCTGGGATCTAAAGATCACAGTTCAAAGCCAGCCCAAGCAGAAAAGTGTCCATGAGACTCTTATCTCCCATTAACCATGCAAAAACTAGAAGTGGCGCTGTGGCTCCAACTGTTAGAGCATTAGCCTTGAACAAAAGAGCTCAGAGTCCTCCACGGTAGAATCCCTGTTTTCACTGTATTTGATGTTGGTATAATTTGTGGAGGGGAAGGGAAAAAACAAATTGTTTAAGCAGGGATACAGGTGGACCCATTGCAACAATGAGATATGTACAAGATGTTATGGCAGAGGGGGGGCCGGGGAGATGGGAGGGCTGGGATGGGAAGGGGAAACAAAGGAGGAGGCAACAATGCTTGATAAGAAATGTACTCATTACCTTGCCCATGTAATTGTAACCCACTCTGTATGGTATTTTCACACACACACAAAAAAAAAAACCTTATTAATAAAAAAAAAAAAAGTTCAGAGACAGCTCCCAGGCCCAGAGTTCAAGCCCCACGACTGACAAAAAAAAAAAAAAGTTCAAAAAGGAGGTACAGGACACGTAGAGATAGACTATACCTGGCCAGGCTGGGAGAAGTAAATTTGGGACCAAGGTGGGTCTTGGAGGGAAGGAGGGCACCTTGTGAGAGGTACAATAGAAGCGAAGGTGTGGAAGGTACCATACTACCTACCACCTCCTGCCCTGCCTGTCCTGGCTTCAGGTCCAAGAGGTGCAGCCAATTACCAGCTATGATGCAGCTGGCTCTTTCCTCCTCCTGGGCTGCAGCAATGGCTCCATCTACTATGTGGGTGAGCAACAGCTTCCTGGGGACCAGAGGGGTCCAGCTGGGTGCCTGGAACCGGCCTCACTCACCCCTCCCCACTCCCCCATCGTCCCCAGATGTACAGAAGTTTCCACTACGCATGAAGGACAATGACCTCCTTGTCAGCGAACTCTACCGGGACCCTGCGGAGGATGGGGTCACCGCCCTCAGTGTCTACCTCACCCCCAAGACCAGTAAGCTCTCACACAACTTACTCTGCCCCCACCTCATTACCAGCCAGCCCAGGCCCAGCCTGTAGCCACGTTGCCACTTGTGTGGCCTAGCATGGGATTTATTATTGAGTCATTTAGCAAACATTCATGGAGCACTGTTTTTAGGGCTTAGCTGGGGCCAAGCCTCTCCACTGGAGGCAGAACTGGCCTCTGGGAGTTCATTTTGATGTTTCTCTTCCATCCCTATGGTCAAGACATGACTTTTGTTTGTTTGTTTGTTGGTGGTGGGGCTTGAACTCTGGGCCTGGGTGCTGTCCCTGAGCTCTTCAACTTAAGGCTCTACCACTTGAGCCACACTGCTACTTCTGATTTTCTGGTGGTTAACTGGAGATAGGAGTGGTTAATGGCAAAACTCATGGGAGTTCCTGCCCAGACTGGCTTTGAACGGAGATCCTCAGATCTCAGCCTCTTGAGTAGCTAGGATTACAAGCGTGAGCCACTGGCACCAGTCTAAGGCATGACATTTGTATGTTCATAAAACCAGAAAGGTAGCTGGGCATTGGTGGCTCACACCTGCAATCCTAGCTACTCAGGAGCCTGAGATCTGAGGATTGTAGTTTGAAGTCAACCCCGGGAAGAAAAAGTCCTGTAGACTTCCTGCCCAGCAGACTTTCATTTTTCTCTCTTCATGTCATATCTATCTGTTTGTCTGATTCTGTGTCATCCTAATTCAGTTTCCCAGTTCCCCGTGTCTCTGTTTTTCTATCTCTTCTCTCTTATTGTCTTAAATTTTGCTTGTGGTCTTTGTACTCTGCTCCTTTGTCTTCCTAGCCCCGTATTTCCCTCATCTTAGCATCTCTCTCTGTCTGTCTGTATCTGTCTACCTGCCTGCCTGCCTGTCTGTCTTGTCTCTCTGCCTTGCCCCCTGCTCTCTGGCATCTCCCCTGGATCTGCCTCTTTCTGTCCCCCTTGGTTTTTGTCTCTCTGTGATGCAGGTCCTGTCTTTGTCCCCCACCAGGTGACAGTGGGAACTGGATTGAGATCGCCTATGGCACCAGTTCGGGGGGTGTGCGAGTCATTGTGCAGCACCCCGAGACCGTGGGCTCGGGGCCCCAGCTCTTCCAGACCTTCACTGTGCATCGCAGCCCTGTCATCAAGATCATGCTGTCTGAGAAGCACCTCATTTCAGGTGGGTCCCCTGCAGGAGAGACCAGCTGGATGGCCGCAGAGAGGCAAAAAAGAGTCACTCTGGGGTTCTGGAAGGGTTGAGCTTTGTGAATCCCATGGCTGAGCCTGACTCTCTGCCGTCCTGTGCTCTCCTTAGTCTGTGCTGACAACAACCACGTGCGGACATGGTCCGTGACCCGCTTCCGTGGCATGATCTCCACACAGCCGGGCTCCACGCCCCTGGCATCCTTCAAGATCCTAGCTCTGGAGTCAGCTGATGGGCATGGAGGCTGCAGTGCTGGCAATGACATTGGTACTTCCTGGCTCCTGGCCCCTCCCCACTGCCATGCCCGCCCCTCTCCATTGACCCCTGTAGGTCTCTATCGACCAATTGAGCTGCTCTAGTTGACCTTCACCATTGATTGCTGGCCCCTGCTAACCTCCACTTGACCCCCTGATGACTCCTGTGGGGCTGTCACATTCACCAATTCCTACTGATAGCCTCCTGGCCCAGGGCCTCACCCACCCCCACAGTCCAGCACCCAATCCCCTGATGGGCTTGAATTAACCACTGGTCCCTCTCTTCTTCCCTGACCCCACCCAGCAGCCTGGGAACAGGACCTAGGTCTAGAAGGGGGTTCAGCAGTGGGAAAGCAGGCCTTAGGGTCTGGAGGTCCAAGGGTCCCTGGCTAGCCCTGAACACCCACCCCTGGCTGTCCAGGCCCCTATGGTGAGCGAGATGACCAGCAGGTGTTCATTCAGAAGGTGGTGCCCAGCGCCAGCCAGCTCTTCGTGCGTCTTTCAGCCACTGGGCAGCGGTAAGGACTGTCCTCTGGGCCACAGAGGCCAGAAATGGGGTCTCCACGGCGGGGGGGGGGCAAGCATGCTTGGTGGTTCAAATGGTAGAGTGCTAATCTTAGTGGAAAAGTTAAGGGATGGTGCCCAGGCCCTCAGTTCAAGTCCTAGAACCAGCAAAAGCAAAACAACACACACACACACACACACACACACACATACACTCTCTCTCTCTCTCTCTCTCTCTCTCGCGGACTTGCACAGCCAGCGCAGCCCCTGATGGCTTGTTGTCCACAGGGTGTGCTCCGTGCGCTCCGTGGACGGCTCTGCCACGACCGCCTTCACCGTGCTGGAGTGCGAGGGATCCCGGCGACTGGGCTCCAGACCCCGGCGTTACCTGCTCACTGGGCAGGCCAATGGCAGCCTGGCCATGTGGGATCTGACCACAGCCATGGATGGCCTTGGCCAGGCACCTGGTACTCCCTGCCTCACTTTGGAAGGCAGCTATGCTACCCACTATACCACCAACGCCCACCCTCCCTGCCTCAGTTTGAACCCAGCCCAGGGCCCCCCTGTCACTCCAGAGCCTGAATCAAAGCCTACTTTGGTGTGATCTCCCTTCTTACCCTGTCCTCCAGCTCCTTACCCTCACTTCCCTGCCCCCCCTTCACCTCTGACCCCTGCCTGGCACTCTCCAAATCTTTTCATCCATCTCAACCCTGGATGCTTACACTACTGTCTTGCTCCCTGACGCTGCTTTCTGGGCCCCCAGCAGGTGGTCTGACGGAGGAAGAGTTAATGGGACAGTTGGAGCAGTGTGAGCTGGCCCCGCTGGCTTCCTCCCGGGCCTCCCTCCCCAGCCCCTCACCCCGGACCTCACTTACCAGGTAGTAGCTCTATTTCTCCCCCATTTTATGGTGTGTGTGGAGGGGGGTAGGACAGGCGACAGCAGTGTAGCCCTTGGTGGGAGGGGCAGCCCACTGCCCCATGATGCCTGGTGCCCACCTCCCCCACCCCCTTCAGTCTCCACTCAGCCTCCAGCAACACCTCACTGTGTGGCCGCCATGGGAGCCCCAGCCCCCCACAAGCAGAGATCCGGCGCCGAGGGGGAGGCAGCTTTGTGGAAAGATGCCAGGAACTGGTACGGAGCGCGCCAGAGCCCCGGCGGCCACCCACACCAGCCCCTCGGCCCTCGGCGGGTCTTGGGACACCCCTTGCATCTCCCAAGAAGAAACTCAATGAAACTTCCTTTTAAACGCAGCTTGACAAGGTGCCTTTGGATACTCTGCTCCCAGGGGACTCAGGTGTCCTCCCTCCCCTCCCCCCCCTCCGCCTGCTTCCAGTGGGAGCCCTGGGTTCAGGGCCAGGGCCTCCTGGAAGCAATCATTTGTTACTAGGTCTCCATTTCCCCTCCTCCCCTCCCCCCCCCTACTTTTTTAGGAAGCCAAAGTCACTCTCCTCAATAACATTTTCACTGCCAACACCCTATTTTGTATTCTTAGATTTTTTTGGGCGGGTGTGGCCCCTAGGGAGATGTGGGTCCTAACCAGGTTCCTGGTGGTAAATTTATGAGTATTTGCCTCTCCTGGTTTAAGAAATGGCTTACCATCTGACTTCAGGCATGGCTGGATCCAGGGGTTCAAAACCCTCATCCCCCAATGGTTTTCTCTTATCTCTTGGATTTGCTTTCCTCTAGGATGCATCATAGTCAATCAGTGGCAAGACGATCTTAGGGAGCTCTTTAACATTCTTTTGCTTTCTAGCAGCAGAAATCATAGGGCTGATGATCATTGGCTGGAGTTGGTTCAGATGAGCATTTCTGAACCCTTTAGTATGCTCACTGTGATGGATGGCTGTAGGTCTTGTCTCCCAAGTAGCTGGAATTATGGACATGGACTACTATACCCAAATGGCATGGAGATTCCTGACTCTCAAAATCTAGAGTAAACAGTTGACCTAAAAGGAAATGGATTCTAAAACCTGTGTGTTTCAGATTTCCTCAAACTCCAAAGCAAATTTTGTTTTGCTTGGTGCTGGGGATAAAACCCAAGGCCTTAGCTGGGCGCCTGTGGCTCACACCAGTTATTCAAAGTCAGCTCAGGAGACTCTTTATCTCCAATAAACCACCAGAAAACCAGAAGTGAAGCTGTGGCTTAAGTGATAGAATACTCACCTTGTGCTGAAGAGCTGAGGGACAGTGCACAGGCCCAGAGTTAAAGCCCCACAACGGAAAACAAAACAAAATCAAACCCCAAGGCCTTATGCATGCTAGGCAAGTTCTCAGCCACTGAGTTGCATGCCTGTCATGGATTTTTGTTTTAAATATTCTAGGACATTCAGAACACTGAGAAATATGTGACTGTTAGGAATTATAGAAAAGGGGGAGGCATATAAAATGGCAGCATGTCTAGAATACAGAGATATTATATAATGCTCCCCCCATCTAAAATACTGACATCATTGCCCAATGCAGAGAACTCTTGTGAATGTGGAATCTCATGATCTTAAAGTAATAGAGAAAGATGGGATGTTATATCTGGAACACTGAAGGGTTGTTCTGAAGGTTGTTTGTTTTTTTTTTGGGGGGGGGGTCTTGGGGCTTGAACTCAGGGCCTGGGACCTATTCCTGAGCTTCCCTCCCCCCGCCAGGCCTGCACTGTACTATTTTGTTTGGTTGGTTTTTTTGGGTCCGGTCATGGGGCCTGAACTCTGGGCCTGGGCGCTGTCCCTCAGCTCTTCAGCTCAAGGCTAGCACTCTACCACTTGAGCCATAGCACCACTTCCAGCTTTTTTCTTTTTGCTTATGTGGTGCTAAGGAATCGAACCCAGGACCTCTGGCATGCGCTCTACTACTGAGCCACCTTCCAAGCCCCGCACTGTACCATTTTGAACCACAGCACCACTTCCAGTTTTCTGGTGGTTAATTTGGAGATAAGAGTCTCACAGGCATTCCTGCTTGGGCTGGCTTCCAACTATGCTCCTCAGATCTCAGCCTCCTGAGTAGTTAGGATTAGTGCCACAGGCACCTGGCTTTTGTTGTTGTTGTTTTTCTCCAAATAAGACTAAACAGAGCCAGGCAAGGGTAGAGTAGCTAAGCCTATAATCCTAGCTACTCAGGAGGCTGAGATCTGAGGAGCATGGTTCAAAGCCAGCCAGGACAGTCAAGTCCTTGAAAACTGGGAGTGGCACTGTGGCTCAAGTGGTAGAGTGCTCACCTTGAGCTGAAGAGCTCAGGGACAGTGTCCAGACCCAGAATTCAAACTCCACCACTGATATACACACACACACACACAAAGTAGGGATAAAAGTGTGTAGAGAGGAGAATGATAGGGAGAAGCTTCTGGAATGCCTTAGGACTAGATCTCTGAGAGGTTCTGAAGGGTTAGTAATCAGAGCAGAATCCAGGGATGATAACATCGATAAGATACTGGAAGATAGGAAAAGACTGGGAGCTGGGTACTCCAAATAATGGGGAGGGGAGGAAGGGAGGCCAATACCATCCCCGGAAGTTGCAGTGGTGAGCCAGAGGCTGTTGCCTAGCAACGAGCATTGAAGATGCCCTGGATCTCAGGCAGAAGGGAGAAATTTCGGCAGCGCCCCCAGCAAATGCTCCAGCCACAGGGTAGGATGTGGGAAGGGGGATGGAAATGGGTGAGGGACCATGGTGGCCTGTAGGGCCATGTGAGTGGGGATTTTGAGGTCACGCAAAGGCAAAGGCAGAACTCGTGGGCAGAGCCGGGCACTCTGGCCTCCAGCTGGGTCAGTCTCTGAATGGCTGTGATGAGACAGCCATGCCATTGTTAACTGCCCCAGGGGGATGCCTGTCCGTGAATGATGGTGGGCCCAGATTTCTAGGTGTTTGTATGAGATAGGGATTGCCGTAGGTGGCTATCACGGTGGAAGTGTAGCAGTGTGAGTCAGCCTGAGTGTCTCACTGCGAGGGAGGGGTGAAAGCTTCACTCCGCACACCACTCGTTGGCAGGAGTAAAAATAAGGAACCGGTGAACCTAGATTTTTGTTTTTAGTCTGCGGTGGGCTCTGCAGGTAGTACCAGGGGCCAGTGCCTTGTGTAAACTTAGCCCAGGAATACTGAAGATGGGCTATTGCTATAGGACTAAGGAAACCTCAAGAATCAGATGGCTGGGCTGGGAAGGTGGCTCAGTGGTAGAGCGCTTGCCTTGCATGCATGAGGCCCTGGGTTCGATTCCTTAGCACCACATAAGCAAAAAGAAAAAAGCCGGAAGTGGCTCTGTGGCTCAAGTGCTAGAGTGCTAGCCTTGAGCTGAAGAGCTGAGGGACAGCACCCAGGCCCAGAGTTCAGGTCCTATGACCGGACCCCCCCAAAAAAATCAGATGGCTGGGAGAGAACACAGAAGCTGAACAAACATAGAAAGCAGGGGAGGGCGGCTAGGATCCTAAGTATGGGACTTCTCTGGAAGAGGTATGGTGTGACCAATCAGGAAAATGGAGGTGGTCAGGGGGCAGGGTCTGAAGCCCTACAAGCAGGGTCTTAGGGGGAAGAAAAACAAGGCTTATGTGAAAAGAGGGCAGAAATTTGTATTTACCCCTGACTCAAGTATGAGCAAGAAAGCTGAGCGAGAGTGCAAACCCCTGAGTTCAAGCCCCAGTACCACCACCTCCACCACACACACACATGCAAATTACAATGAGCTGCTGGTCACTGGTAGCTTCATGCCTCTATTAGCTATTCAGGAGGCTGAGATCTAAGGATTGCAGACTGAAAGCCCAGGTAGGAAAGTCCCTAAGACTCTTATCTCCAATTAACTACCCAAAAAGATTGGAAGTGGTTTCAGTGGTAGAGTGCCAGCCTTGAGCAAAAAAGCTCAGGGACAGTGCTCAGGCCCTGAGATCAAGCCCCAGGACCAGCACAAATAAAAGATGCAAGCAGTAAAGGAATCTAGTAGCAGGAAAGGAATCTAGTACCTCCTAGGAGCAGAAGCAGGGTGGTGCTGAATAGGGCAGAGCTGGAGTTCTCTGGGAACAGAATCTGTGGGTAGAAGAAGCCAAGAGTGGTTCTCCCCACCCCCCAGGACAAGCTCTTGCAGATGTTGATCCTGGAACAGAGGGATAGGGCCTTGGGAAGGGACAAATCTTGGAAAGTTTAGGGTGGCTCTGGGACCCTCTGAAGAAAAGACCTGAACCTGGCCCATACTATTTCTCTGAAGAGGCAGGGATAGTCGGGGATAGGATCTTGATATGTGGGCCAGGCTGGCCTTGAACTAGAAGCTCCTACCTCAGCCTCTCTAAGTACTGGGATTATAGGTGTAAGCTACCAGGATTTTCACTCCCAAACCAGGTGTTTTGGAAGTGTTTTGGGAGTGAAAATCAAGAGGCTGGGATCTGAGGAATCTAGTTCCAAACCAGCCCTGGCAGAAAAGTGCATGAGACTCATCTCCAGGTAATCAGCAAAATGCTATAAATTCAAGGCAGTACTGGCTCACACACACACACCCCAAAAGATTTTCACCCCCAAATCTTTAGTACCCTTGGCGTGGGAAATGGGTACTGTGGGGCTGTGACTTGTACACCAGTCAGAACTGTGAGGGAGGATGTGGCCTGCCCGCAGAAATCTAATTCAGGGACCCTGCGCCTCCTTGTGCATGCCTCCCGGTTGTAAGCAACCACCTCATCGGGAACCTTTACTGCCTAAGCGGGTTTGAGGACTCGGTGCCCGACTCCAAGATTGCTTCTGCCGCCTTGAAAACTTCAGACCCCGGCCTCCCTCCGCCGCCCCCGCCCCGCACCTGTCCATCTAGCCCCGCCCCTGCCGCCACCTGATTGGCTAAATGCAGAGCGCTGGCAAGCGCCGGGGTCTGATTGGCGGGAAGTTTGCAGCCTGCAGGCTGGGACAGTGGAGAAAGTGAGTCGTCCCTGGAGCAGGGGCGGGGGCGGAGGCGGGGCTGGGGTCCCGCGGAGCTGGACCGGCCGGACAGACCGCCCGCCGGGAGCCGGACAAGATGTGGCAGCTCGGCCGCCGCAGCCGACACCCTCTCTTGACGCTGATATTGCTGATGCTTGCGGCCGCTGCCCACCCCAGGCCCGACCCCAGCCCCGGCCCCAGCCCGGCCATGGAGGTCGCGGAGGACCTGGGCCGCCCGGCCGGGTAAGCCTCCCTCTGCAGCCCCTTCTTCCTGGTGCACCCTCCACCCAGTAAGTCTGGAGGTCCGGGAGAACCAAGGCTTTCGGATGTAGGGGCGTACAAACACACGGACATAGTGATGAGAAGAGGACCGAGCCCTGGGATCCATTAGGGTCCCTATTGTGTAGGGGTCAGACTCCTAGAAGGACTGGGATTTTAAGAGGAAAGCGCCCCTCCCCTCCCCTAGTATGGTGCAGAGAGATGGATAAGGTCCTGCAAATCCAGGGACTTACTTTTTTGGGGGGGAGGGGAGGCTGGGGAATATCCCCAGTTGATTTCGGAGAAGAGGCTTCTTCGGATTCTATTAAGAATGATAGAGATGAGCTAGGACGGAGTTGCCCAAATTTAGGGAAGTTCTCAAGGAAGAAAGGTGTTGGGAGCCTCAGGAGAGTGTTTACGGGAAAGTTGAGATGTATTGGATTTCCAGGGACACTGGATTCATTTACAAGGACCTTTTGATTTTTCTAACAGATTAGGAAGACATGGATTCTGGGGGTGCTGGCATGGGGATTTGGGGGGAATCGTGGGAGGGAGGAGATCTTCAGGTTTGGGCATGCCCTAGGACTCTAGGATTGAATGAGTTACCATTTATTTCGCGGCGGGAGATGCAGAATGTCCTACTGATTGGGGAGTTATAGGCACCCCCTCCTATCCAGGGGTGACACGATCCAAACAAACAGTCTGCCCAGCACCCCACCCCCTTGCCCAGCGGCCCAGCACTCCGTTACAAAGGCCTCGGGCTCTGCTCCCGCCTTGGTCTCTGCGAATGCATTTAGTAACCCGAGCCGCGCTGGGGGGCGGAGCCGGGAAGGGGTTAACCCGAAGAAAAAGCAGGAGGGATCGTGACAGGATTGAAGGGGGTGTCAGAAGTCCCTTGGGTGGGGGAGGGGAGGCCTCCTTCTCCAGTGGGCCCCACATGTCTGGAATAGGTCCAATAAGCGGATGACCCCTTTCTCAGCATCCTCCATTGCTCTGCTCTGGGGGTCTGGGCGCAAGCCCTCATCCCTCACTCCCCCCCTTAAGCCTGAGGATAATGGACTTGTCTGGAGGGGGGGGGAGAGTGGTGCAGGCTGGATTGCCATGTACTTGGCCACTGAAACTTTTCTGGGTGTAGAGATGTCTTCAGGAAAGAGTCCTTCCTCCTGTCTAGGCAGGAAGCTGAGACCCACTGATCAGGAGATGCTGGCTCCAGCATGGAAGGCAGGAACGGGGTAGAACTCAGGCCTGGAGATTGCCTATCCTGGATGTCAGTAGCCCCTTCCACATCTCAGCACCCTGCTGGACCTACAGTCACAGGGAGCAGATAGCAACGGTGCCCAGTCGCAGAGACCTGAGGTTGTAGCACCACCTATCGACCAGGCCTCAGGGTGTCGCCTGAATCTCAGATTTGGGCTGGAGGGTTAGAATAGGGGGGTGGAGTTCTAGATCCTAACCAGTCGGGCATTTGGGAATGTTCTTAGAAATCTTTATTTTTTTTTTCTTTTTGTCCGTCGTGGGGCTTGAACTCTGGGTCTGGGCACTGTCCCTCAGCTCTTCAGCTCAAGGCTAGTGCTCTACCATTTGATCCTCAGCGCCACTTCTGGTTTTCTGGTGGTTTATTGGAGACAGGAGTCTCACGGACTTTCGTGCCCAGGCTGGCTTTGAACCGTGATCCTCAGATCTCAACCTCCTGAGTAGCTAGGATTACAGGGTTGAGCTACCTGCACCCAGCTTAGTTATTTTTTTTAAATAACAATTTAAAATCTATCCTGTAACAAAGCCATAGCTGCCAAGTGAACCTCATAAGATTACATGAAAGTAACTTTGCAAGCCAGATGCCCATGGCTCATGCCTATAACCCTAGATACTCAGGTTGCTGAGATCATGGTTCAAAGCTTGCCTGTGCAGGAAAGTCCATGAGATTCTTATCTCCAGTAAACTACTCAGAAAAAGCAAGAAGTGCTGCAGTGGCTCAAATGGTAGAGTGCTAGCCTTGAACAAAAGAAGCTCAGAAACAGCATCTAGGCTTTAAGTTTGAGCCCCAGGATTGGGGGTGGGGAGGGGGAATAACTTTGTTTTGGCCTTTATTCTTCTAGTATCTAAGCCCATTGCACTGATGGGGAAACTGAGGCAAGCAGAAATTAAAAAAAAAACAATTTTAATGCAAGTTTGTCACACACTTAAAGAATCCTTTCCTCCTTCCCTGCCTTCCTTTAGGGGAAGTTCTGAGTTGGGAATGGGAATGGGGTTATTCTTCTCCCCTATTTTTTATAGCATTGCTTCTTGCCATTGCTGCTTAGACCAGGCACCTAGGAGGAGCCGTTGTATCCGAGGTGGGTTCTTCCTTCTTCCTGATGGGATATGGGTAGGGGGTGAAAGAGGGTAAGGGCTGGAGGCAGTGGGGGGGCTCCATTCCCCAGTTTCATTCTAGTGGGAAAATGAGATGTACTAGGTAGGCTGGTCCTGCTTCACTTAGCCCTAGCTGTCTCTGAAGCCTCCTGCAGGGTCCGAAGCTGCCCACCTGAAGAATGCACAGGCCTCCAGCAGTGCCCTACCCTAGTACCCCCAGTGCCAAGCCCTAGTCCCAGCCCCAGCCCCAGCGAGAGCAAGAGACAGGTGTCCCTCAACTGGCAGCCACTGACGTAAGTGACCATTCACTTTCCTATCCAATCTTTTTTTTTTTTTGGTCAGTCCTGAGGCTTGAACTCTGGGCCTGGGCACTGTCCCTCAGCTCTTCAGCTCAAGGGGAGCGCTCTACCACTTGAGCCACAACACCACTTCCTATCCAATCTTTTGGGGACACCCTCCCCTCCTTTCACTATTGGCCTGTGTCAGTATTTCTATTTCTTTTTTTCCAGCCTAGCTGAGATTCTTCAGTGTTCTGTTTCTGTCTTGCTGCTTCTCTTTCTGAATTTGTTCTTTTTCTTTCCAAGCTGTCTACAGAACACTGAGGCCTGTTCACTGTAAAGGAGCTGGGGAGTGGGTGAGGTGGGGGAGGGGGCTCATCTCCACTGGGAGACCTCCTGGTGTGGGAGGCCCTTTCCTTGGAGGGGTGGGGTGTCAAGCTTCAGTGCAGCCCAGCCCTTTCTCTGCACCCCCCCCCCAACCAGGCTACAGGAGGCCAGAGCCTTGCTGAAGAGAAGGAGGCTTGGAAGGCCAGGGGGCCGGGCACTACTGAAAAAGAGGCCCCCACAGCGCGCCCCAGTGGGCCAGGCTCCGGGTAAGAACATCCGCTTTTCCTCCGCCTGGGGAGGGGTGGGGGGGGGTTCCGGGTCTGATAAAACCGTCTGGTTCCCACGGTCCAGCTGCCGCCTGCAGCTGGACCCATTGTAGCTCAGTCTCCCCCACCCTCTCCCAGGACTAGGCCACCTCTAGGGACCCCTGCCTCCGGCTGTGCGAGGTGAGCCCGGGACAGGACTAGACGCAGGCCAGAGGCCCTGACCCGTCGGGGTGGGGCCGGGAAGCCAGGCGTCCGGGCTCCCTCAGAAGAAGAGGGGGGCGGTGGCCCACTGGCCCAGCAGAGAACGAGGCTGAAACCAGCCCAGACAACAAAAGCGATTGTGCGGGTTGGAGCCTGCCCCAGAACAGAATGCCCAGGATTGGGGGTGGGGGGCTGGGGGGGGTCAAAGCTGGCCCTCCCCTGCTGTGCCCTGGGGACCCTTCCCCAGCTCTCCCCAGACTAGAACACCATCTAGAATCAACCATCCTCAACCGTCCCCCTTCTGCTGTGGTCTTCGGCCCAGATGTGTCCCCTCCTTCCTAAAGTCTTCCAGATGTGGGCCCAGGGCCAGATGTGAGGACCCCTGCCCGCAACTTCAATCCATCCTTTCCCTTTATCCATTCTGCTGGCTTTCTCTGACCAGGTGTGTGTGTGTGCCCCCTCTCCAGCCTCCTCTCCAGGATCTCGACCCCTCCCCCCCAATTCATTTAGATGCCACGACCCTTCTCACCCCCCAGATGTCACCTGGCTGCTCAGATGGGACACAACAGCTGCCTATCTAGATGATCAACCCCAGGCAGATCAGCCTTCAGCTGGCTTCCCAAATGCGAGACCCTCCCTCCCCCAACTCCCCCCCCCCTGCCCCTCACTACATTTTATGAATTTCCTCTTGAATGGATTTAACTCTGTGTGGGGGGTGGGGGAGAGGAAGTTCTTCCACCCCCACCTGTTCGTTTCCCGGATGCTCCCCTGCCAGTTCCTGCCACTTGTTGGAGTGCGGGGTGGGCGTGCGGAGGGGGCGCCCCCCTTCCCCCTGCGCGTCTAGCGCCCAGCCTTCGCGCCTCTGGCTAAGCGCCCAGCCCCACGCGCCCCTGCGCGGCCGCCGGGGAGGGAGTGGTGGGGAGGGGGGGCCTGGGCGGGGGCGCGGCCGCCCTCCCCCGCGGGCGGGCGGGCAGGCGGGCGGGCGCGGCCGGGCCCCTCGGGCGGGCTGGGGCGGCGGAGCTGCAGCCATGGCGGGCGGCGCGCGGCTGCTCTGGGTGTCATTCCTGGTGCTGCTCGGGCCCCAACCCGGGCAGGGCCGGCCCCGAGAGCGGCTCCGCGTGCGCTTCACCCCGGCCGTGTGCGGCCTGCGCTGCATCCATGGGCCCAGCGGCTCCCGCTGCACCCCGACCTGCGCGCCCCGCAACGCCACCAGCGTGGACAGCGGCGCGCCCGGCGGGGCGGCCCCGGGGGGACCCGGCTTCCGCGCCTGTGAGTGCGGGGAAGGGGGGGCTGTGATGCTGCGAAGGAATCGGGGGTGCCCTGAGGGAGGAGGACCCCAGGAGATGGGGGGGGGAGAGACAAAAATCCTGCTGGGAGAAGGAGCCCAGATTTTATGTGCATCAGTGCTGAGGGGTGGAGAGAGTTAATGCTTAAGGTAGTGAAGGAAAGATGAGGGGCTCACACTCCTAGATCGGGGTGGTGGGTCGTCAGGGTCTGGATTTTGCAGTTTGAGGTCCCGGGGACCAGTGTTGTCCCACGTGAGGGGGCTGGGGCCGGCTTTTGCCTCTGAGTCAAAAGTGGGAGCGTCAGAACTTTTGGGAAGGGAATTAACTTGGAGTCTCTATGTAATGGGTCCCCGGGGAACCAAGGGAACACTTTTTTCCTTTTTTTTAGGGCTGTGTGGGAGCAGCGGCGGAGGGGGGGTGTGGGGTGGAGGCTCCCACTTTCTGTGCCTTTGGGGGGGGAGAAGGGCATTTTACAGGGGGGGGTCCCACATGCTTCAGAAATCCAGAAAGGAGGCCTGGGGAAGGGGCGCCCCCTGGGGGGCGGAGGAGACTGGAGAAGAGTATGCACCGGTCGTGGGGGGGGGGTTGAGCCTTAGGAGTGGGGGCTCAGGTGAGATGGAAAAGAACGGCGGACACCTGTTGTTCCAGATTGTGGAGGTGGGCAGACTACAGGGAGGGTCGAATCCTCCCTGCCTCTCATCCCTCAGGTCCTTTGGAGTGGGGAGTGGGGGCCCCTGGCGCCGAGAACTCGCCCAGCCTGGCCTCTAGCCAGCCTAACCCGGGCCCCGGCGTGAGCTCATCTCCCGCCTGAGCCCCCGCCCGCTGCCACTCCCTCTCTCCTCCCCTTCCTCCCTCCTTCCTTCCTTCACTCCCTCCCGGCCCAGCCCCTACGTGCCCGTGCCAGGCGCCGTGCCCAGGCGGGTGCCAAGCCCCTGGAGGCACAAGGAGGGGCATGTGGAAGGAAGGCTGACCTCAACAGGACCCCTATGTCCTCATCTCATCTAGCTGAACGCTCCAGCCTGGGCACCTTTCAAGGGAATCGAGGCTGGTAGTCTCAAACCAGGCCCAAGATAAGGCAGAGAAGGACTTTCTGCAGCTAGGAAGTGCCTCTGGGTCTGGCTGGCTTCCCAGGATTTCCATCCGAGACCCTTCCCATTTTGGAATCTCGATTCTTAGAGAAATGAGATTAGTGAAGCTTCTTATAGGCCCTGCCACTCAAAGCCCCCCCCCCTTACAGTATTTGGAATCCAGATATGCTTCTAACCAGGGACCCCTGAGTTTCTGCTTCTAGATTTAGAGTTCCCTCCACACCCCTGCTAACAGACTCTGGAGACGAACTCCTCCTGCCAAGTTCCCTCCCAGTCTTTTAAAGTAATTCCCCCAAACTGTGGCCCTCTCTGGAGAATGCTAGTATTGTCCCTTGACCACTTTTTCCATTTCCAGGAGAAACCCGAGACTTTAAGCGCTGTGCAATGATAACTCCTCTCCCTGGTTGGGGAGCCCACAAAGGGGTCACATTTCCTTAGATTTCCAAGGGAATACCCCAATCCCATCAGAGATCCCTAATTCCTGCCTCTCCAAATCCAGCTGATTCCCTTCCCAGGAACTGAATCTCCTCTGTCTTCAGAGAACTTCAGAGTTGGTCCTGATGGGTGGATTATCCCCCAAACTCCAGATTCATCTCTCCCCTCCCCTAAGTCAATTCAAAAGACCTAGGGCAGGGTGGTACCTAATCTCTTGGTTGAAGGGGTTTCCACAGTATTTTAGGGTCCCAGCCAGTGAAGGTTCTTAGGTGCTGGAAACTACCACTTCATCCATGCTTGCTCTGATTGCCCTGATTTCTACATAACTCTCCCCTAAAGGACTTAAAAGGGATCCTCCGTTTCCTGAGTTAGCCTTCTCTGTTCTAGAAACTTTAAGCTGTCTTTGAACACCAGAGTACCGGGAACCTAGCTGATGTCCTCCCAGGACTCCTGTCCCCTGACCCTTCTAAATTGAGGTGGCCTTTTCCTGTGCTTTCCCCCCCCCCCCCTACAGTGGTGGCTCAGAATCCCAACTCCCCTCTCTGGACCGCCCTGGCGGTCTGCCGACCCTCCTTCCCCTCGGCACAGCTGTCTCCAGCTGTTTTCAGGGGAGGAAGGAGAGGGAGGGGTGCCTTCCATAGACACGTCCAATCTCCCTTTGGCTCTGTGGTCCCGGGGCTCCCCAAGGGTGGGGAATGTGGGGACACCGCCCTGCCCCCGCCGCACGCACCCCCTCTCTTTTGTTTACCCCGCCGCACAGCTGGCAGTGCCCCGCCCAGAGGTGGCCTGGGGCCCGGCGAGGGCGTGCAAAGGGGAGAGGAGTCGCGTTCCTGCTGCTTATCCCGCCCAGGTTCTACTGGGGGGGGGGGGGGAAGACTGGGTATAAAGGAAGGAGGGCAAATAGGGGTGAGGACGAAGGGTAGACGGGACTGAAGGTAATAGGTTAGACGATTGGGTGAGGCTGGGAGACCCGCAGCCACAGGTGATGAGAAAGGGGTGCTTGGCCAGTGGGCGGGGCCCATGATCAATGGCAGCGCTGGGGCAGTGGGCGGAGATTCATGGTTGGTGGGCGTGGTCGAGGAGGTGGGCGGGGCCGGGACACCTTGTTCTTGCAGAAAGTGGATATTGCTGTAATATAGGCGAAAGCAGGTGTCAGTTATAGGGAACTGGGAATGTGGCTTAGTGAGGAGTGATTACCTAGCTTGCATGAAGCCCTGGAATCCATTCCTCAGTATCACATACACAGAAAAAGGCTGGAAGTGGTGCTGTGTTCAAGTGGTAGAGTGCTAGCCTTGAGCAAACGTCCAGGCCCCGAGTTCAATCCTCAGGACCAGCACACACCAAAAAAGAAAGGCTGAACCACTGTATCCGGTCCAAGCAAACAACCAGAAGATGTCCTCCGCCTAACCCCCCCTCCCCCCGTAGCTTGGCGGCCTACTTGCCACGCTGGAGGCTGACTTAGCATGGGGTGCGTGGGCATGAGGGGAACCTGCCCTGTGTGGGCGCTGGTCTCGCATGTCCTCGATTCCTCCCCACCCACAGTTCTGTGTCCCTTGATCTGTCACAACGGCGGGGTGTGCGTGAAGCCTGACCGTTGTCTCTGTCCTCCGGACTTCGCCGGCAAGTTCTGCCAGTTGCATGCTTCAGGAGCCCGGCCCCCCGCCCCCGCCATGCCCGGCATCACCCGCTCTGTGTACACCATGCCCCTGGCCAACCACCGCGACGACGAGCACGGTGAGGGGCGCAGTCCCTTGTCCCTGTTGTCTGACCTCCAACTTGGTGACATTCTCCTGTACCTCTCCTCCCGGCTCCCCCACCCCCAGGAGACACCCCTTTATAGACATCCCTTTGCCCTCTCTGCCAGGCGTGGCATCCATGGTGAGCGTGCACGTGGAGCACCCGCAGGAGGCGTCGGTGGTCGTCCACCAGGTGGAGCGAGTGTCGGGCCCTTGGGAGGAGGCGGATCCCGACGCCGTGGCGAGGGCGGAGGCGGCGGCCCGGGCGGAGGCGGCTGCGCCCTACACGGTGTTGGCCCAGAGCGCTCCCCGCGAGGATGGCTACTCGGACGCCTCGGGCTTCGGTTACTGCTTTCGGGAGCTGCGGCGAGGCGAAGTGAGAAGAGGCCCGTGGGGAGGGGCCCGGGGAGTGCCGTCAGGTGGGGAAGCGCTCATCCAATGCATCCCCCACAGTGTGTATCACCGCTGCCCGGGCTCCGAACTCAGGAAGTGTGTTGTCGAGGGGAAGGCGTGGCCTGGGGCGTTCACGACTGTCAGCCATGCTCGGAGCACCTGGGTAAGCCTCAAGGGTTGTTCCCCCCCCCCCCGCCCCCAGGTACTGGGAGCCCCAGTAACTTTTTTTTTTGGTCTATCGTGGAGCCTGAACCCTGGGCCTGGGCGCTGTCCCTCAGCTCTTCAGCTCAAGGCTAGTGCTCTACCACTTGAGCCACAGCGCCACTTCTGACTTTTTCTGCTTATGTGGTGCTGAGAAATCAAGCCCAGGGCCCCATGCGTGCAAGGCAAGCACTCTACCACTGAGCCACCTTCCCAGCCCCCTAGTAACTTTTCCTACTGCCCTCCCAAGGGCAAACCTTCACTAATTCTAGCTAGGACTAGAATTTTATCATTTTTATGCTACATCTACAATTTTCTTTTCTTTTTTTTTTTTTTTGGTCGGTCATGGGGCTTGAACTCTGGGCCTGGGCGCTGTCCGTCCCTCAGCTCTTCAGCTCAAGGCGAGCACTCTACCACTTGAGCTACAGCGCCACTTCCGGTTTTCTGGTGGTTTATTGGAGATAGGAGTCTCACGGTCTCTCCTGCTGGGGCTGGCTTTGAACCGCGATCCTCAGATCTCAGCCTCCTGAGTAGCTAGGATTACAGGCATGAGCCACCAGCGCCCAGCCAATTTTCTTTTGTGGGGCTTGAACTAAAGGCCTGGGCACTTTACCATTTAAGCCATAGTGCTACTTCTGTTTTTTGAGTGGTTAACTGGAGATAAGAGTCTCACCAGGCCTGGCACCTGTGGCTCATGCCTGTAATCCTAGCTACTCAGGAGGCTGAGATCTGAGGATCGCATTTCAAAGCCAGCCCGGACAGGAAAGTTCGTGAGACTCTTATCTCCAATAAACTGCTAGAAAACCGTTAGTGGTGCTGTGGCTCAAGCAGTAGAGTGCTCGCCTTGAGCTGAAGAGCACAAGGACAGCGCCCAGGCCCAGAGTTCAAGCCCCATGACCAAAAAAAAAAAAAAAAAAAAAGTCTCACCAGGACTTTTCTGCTCAACTGGCTTTGAACTGTGATCCTCAGATCTCAGCCTCTTAAGTAGCTAGGATTACAGTCATGAGCCAACAGTACCTGGCTACAGTTTTCTTTGGGTGTCTGCTGGGGCTTGAACTCAGGTCCTGAGTGTAGCCCCTTAGCCTTTTCACTCAGTGCCAACGCCCTACCACTTGAGCCATAGGTCCACTTCTGGCTTTTCGGTGGTTAATTGGCGATAAGAGTCTCACTGGCTGGGAATGTGGCTTAGTGGTACAGTGCTTGCCTAGCATGCATGAGGCCCTGGGTTCGGTTCCTCCGTAACACATAACAACAACAAAATACAAAAATTAGAAGAAAGAAAAGTCTCTCAGACTTTCCTGCCTGAGTAGCCAAGATGGCAGACAGGTGTGAGCCACCAGCGTTGGTCTCTACGCCATTTTCTGACTTTGGCCCCTGGGTTCTCAATGCTTTTGTGCCTTGTTGATATCCATGAACTTCAAGAGCCTCCCAAGTGAGGGTGCACAGGCCCCACTCCTCTTAGTCCCTACCATCCCATCTTTGTTCTGCACCCACTAATTTCCTCTCTGCCACCCCTCTCTTCTCTCCGCAGGAAACAGAGTGGGTGGAGCCGATGGACCTTGCCCCACTGGCTTTGAGAGGGTTAATGGATCCTGTGTAGGTGAGGCGTGGCTTGTTTCTCGAGTCGGAGGGCTAGTAATCACGTGGCCCTTTCCACGGTGAAGTTTTACCCAACTCACGCAGATGTGGACGAGTGTGCGACCGGAGGGCGCTGCCAGCACGGGGAATGTGCCAACACGCGCGGCGGGTACACGTGCGTGTGTCCCGACGGCTTCCTGTTGGATTCATCCCGCAGCAGCTGCATCTGTGAGCTGCCAGCAGAGGGGCTGGATCCCCAGTCGGCTCTGACCTCAGACCACATCCCAAACCAATCCTGGGCCCTTCATTGTCTTAAAACGTTCCCCCCAATTCTGCCCCCACCAAACTTTTCCTGGGGTGATCCCTCTACCTCCCCAATCTCGCAGTCCTACCCCCCACTCCCCCCCTGCCCCCCCCCCTCAGACAATGCTCTCGCCTTCCCCCAGCCCAACACGTGATCTCAGAGGCCAAGGGGCCCTGCTTCCGTGTACTTCGGGATGGCGGCTGCTCGCTGCCCATTCTGCGTAACATCACCAAACAGATCTGCTGCTGTAGCCGTGTGGGCAAAGCCTGGGGTCGAGGCTGCCAGCTCTGCCCACCTTTCGGCTCGGGTAAGTGCCTCCAGGTTGCCAGGATCCACACAGGCGTCTTCCTAGGAGGTTTAGAGCACTCAAGCCCCCTGCCCCCCCTCCAATGGTCCTAGCTTTGGCCACGCCCCCAGTGCCCTCTTGATTGGCTAGAGGTTTCACCTTCATCCTTAGCCACACCCACCCCTGCACCACTCCACGTTAAAGTTAGTCTGTCTCCAGTACATTCTCCTCCCCTCAACCCCCTGCTCCTGAGATATGGAATTCTGTCTCAGAGCTTTAGTCAGAGCCCCAATTCTGGAGACACAGCCTTCAGTTTAGGCGTCATCACCCCCCCCTTAGAGCACTCCCTAAGAAGTTCTACCACAGATAGGGTTCTGTTCCCCCAACTCACCCTTATAGCTATCAAATTAGATTCTATTCTTACCCCCAGTCCCTGCCATCATCCCAAATGGGTAAAAACTGTTTGTAGTTTCATCTTCACTCTCGAAGACTTGCAGGACACCACCCCGTCCCTGCATCCAAGCAAAACTCCTGGCATACTCTCTCAAACCAAGCCCTGTCCCCTAGCCAAGGCCCTCCTGTCCACTCTTCTCCTCCGCTTCTTTCCTCTTCCTCTCCCTGTCTTGTTTCCAGAGGGTTTTCGTGAGATCTGCCCTGCTGGCCCTGGCTACCACTACTCAGCCTCTGACCTCCGATACAACACCAGACCCCTGGCTCAGGAACCACCTCGAGTATCTCTCAGTCAGCCACGTGCCCCAGCGGCCACCTCTCGGCCACCTACAGGTGAGCTGGTTCTAGGAAGTGGGGGGACATTATTTCAAACTCAGTCCCCACTCCCTAATACCTTTTCCTTACCAGGCTTTCTGCCTACTCATCGCCCAGAACCTCGCCCTCAGCCTCAGCCTTGGCCTCAGCCTCGACCTGAGCCTAGACCTGAGCCCCGCCCTGAGTCCAGACCTGAGTCGAGACCTGGCCCTGAGTTTCCTCTTCCCAGCATCCCTGCCTGGACTGGCCCTGAAATTCCTGAGCCAGGTGATGTAGAGAATGGAGTGTGTTGGTGGCAGGGATTCTGGAGGGAAGAAGATGCCAGAGGAGATCAAATACAGATAAGGGTACGGTAGGAAGAGATAAGAATGTGTGGAGGGTTGCATGGTAATTAGATTGGGTGCTGGCACCAGAATTGGTCTAAGTTCTCTATTAGTGGAGAGAGACCTTTAAGTCCTCTGAGACTCAGTTTCTTGTGCTGTAAAATGAGGACGGTCATGAGGTTTCAATGAGATACCTCTGAAGTATTCACCAGCTAGAGAGCCATGGTGGGCAGATTCTGACAGCTCAAATGCAAGTATTTCAAGATAAAGAAGAATAAGATTCTCCTCTAAGATTGGACTTGGGGAGAAGTGGTCCCTAAAGGTGTTTTAGGTGGAGAATTTGAGGGAATTGAGATCAGAATTGGAGGAACTTCACTGACTAGACCTCTTTCTGTTTCCCCAGGTCCTTCTTCTGGTGTGTGTCAGCGCAACCCTCAGGTGTGTGGCCCAGGCCGATGTATATCCCGACCTGGTGGTCACACTTGTGCCTGCGACTCGGGTTTCCGGTTGAGCCCCCAGGGTACCCGCTGTGTCGGTGAGCTGGACTGAGGAGGTGGGCGGGGCGTGGGTGCTGGGGATAGGGTGGGACCCTGCCCATCACCTGGTGACCCTCCCCTTCCATTCACTCAGACTTAGATGAATGTCGCCGTGTACCCTCTCCTTGTGCTCCGGGGCGCTGCGAGAACACACCAGGAAGCTTCCGCTGTGTGTGCGGCCCGGGTTTCCGAGCCAGCCCGAGGGCTACGGAGTGCCTGGGTGAGACACTTATCAGCCTGGCTCCAGGTCCCACCATTGCCTGGCTCTGGGCTCTGCTCTCACTCCAGAGTCGCAGTGACCTTCCTTTCTTTCCCCATAGGGCCCAGCCCCCTCCTTTAGATCAGCTCCAGACCTCTTTTTGGCTCCTGCCCTGCCCCCTCTTCCCAATCTGGCCCTTCTTTTCCTGGCGGTTGGCCTCTACTGTTGCCTAGCTTTCTTCCAAACCAGGCCCTGGCTCGGCTCTTCTGTTGTCCCCTCCTCTTCCCCATCTCTGACTAGCTCCGTCCCCAGGCCCCGCCTCTGTCCTACAAACCTTCCCGATTGCCCTGATTGCATCCCTCTCGCACCAGATTCCCCATCTCAAACTGCCCTTCTTTCTCTATCCCTGCTCCTGCTTTCCCTTTCTTGTGCTCAGAGGTTCCTTCCATCTCCTTCTCACATTGCCCCCTCTCACGGTCTTCCTCTGGTCCTAGCCAGGACAGCCGCCCTTGTCTGGCCTCCTGGCTCAATCCCTTCCTTTAGGCCTTCCCACTTTCGGGCTCCGCCCCCAGGCTCCGCCCCCACTTGGGTTCCGCCCATTGAATCCACCCCAGGACCAGGACCACGCTCGCAGACTCCGCCCCCACTCTGATATCAGCACGCTGGCCACGCCCACGGTGGCCACGCCCCCTCCAGTCTCTCCCGGGACTCGCTGCCCGCTCCCCAGCCACCCCAGTTCTGTTCTGCCTATAGATGTGGACGAGTGCCGCCGCGTGCCGCCGCCCTGCGACCGCGGGCGCTGCGAGAACACACCCGGCAGCTTCCTGTGTGTGTGTCCCGCCGGGTACCAGGCTGCACCTCATGGAGCCAGCTGCCAGGGTGAGGGGCTGAAGGGAAGCGGGCAAAGGGGAGCCTCCAGCAGGGATGAGGGTTGGTGAGTGGATCATGGAGAAAAGTGAAGTTGGCTTGGTGGAAACCCCAGGTCCTGGAACCAGATCTAAGGCCTTTATAGAGTGACCCGAGGCAGCAGAGGCCAATTAATGGGATGCAAGAAAGGCTGAATGCGAGGATGGAGAATTAGAACAACAGGGACAGGCAGGGAGGGGGTATGATGGAGTTGTGGAAGGTCAAGTTGATGGTCAGGGAAGCCAGGTGGAGCCTCAGGGAATAAAGGAGCAAGTGATCCTACGTCCTCTTGCCCCCACCTCTCCACCCCACAGATGTGGATGAATGCACCCAGAGCCCGGGCCTCTGTGGCCGTGGGGTCTGTGAGAACCTGCCTGGCTCTTTCCGCTGTGTTTGCCCGGCTGGCTTCCGGGGTTCAACATGTGAAGAGGATGTGGATGAGTGTGCACAGGAGCCCCCACCCTGCGGGCCAGGCCGCTGTGACAACACCGCTGGCTCCTTCCACTGTGCCTGCCCTGCTGGCTTCCGCTCCCGAGGACCAGGGGCTCCTTGCCAAGGTGAGGGTGCTGGGTCCTGCAGCACCACTGCTTGCTGTGAGAGCCGTATTACTGTGGGACAGAGCAGCCTAATTGGGCTCAGAGACCAAGGCCAGGGGCAGAGGGATGGGATACTGAGAAGGTGGGGAGTGTGTCACTAACAAAGAGGCAGGGAAAGGGATCTGGACGAGGTAGGGTAGGCCGAGAGCCTATGACATGGGCAAAGAATGGTTTCATCAGGCACCAATGGCTCATCCTATCTACTCAAGATGTTGAGATCTGAAGAACCCGATTCAAAGCCAGCCCAGACAGGAAAGTCCCTGAGGCTGACATCTCAACTAACCAGTAAAAAGCCAAAACAGGAGATGTAGCTTAAGTGAAATGAGTGAAAAAGACCTTGAGTTCAGGCTCCAGTACACACACACCACACACACCACACCACACACACACACACACACACACACAGCCTCCTGGGAGGCTGACTCAAGGCTGGAAAAGTAGATGGAGCTGACAGTGGGGAGGTATCTAGATCCCTTTCACAGCTTGACTGGTTCCCCTCTGACCCAGATGTGGATGAATGTGCCCGGAGCCCTTCGCCCTGTGCCTATGGGCGGTGTGAGAACACAGAAGGCAGTTTCCAGTGCGTCTGCCCCACAGGCTTCCAACCCAACGCTGCTGGCTCGGAGTGCAAGGGTGAGGCCGGGGAGGGAGGGAGGAGTGTGGATGGGGGAGGGCTTGTCAGGTTGCTTCTTCAAGGCACCCTCTCCCCTGCTCCTCAGATGTGGATGAGTGTGAGAACCACCTGGCCTGTCCTGGGCAGGAGTGTGTAAACTCACCTGGCTCCTTCCAGTGCAGGGCCTGCCCTGCTGGCCATCATCTGCATCGTGGCAGATGCACTGGTAAGACCATGACCCCTGACCCAAGACCATGACCCCCAGACTGCCCACAAGCTTGACTTGACTCCTAACCTAACCTGGACCTTAGTCCTCTTACCTGGACAACAACTCCCAGCTGTGACTCTTTACCTGACCAGACCACAATCCCTGAACCCATCCTGGGATCAGTCTATCAGCCAATCTATCTTGAATCTTATCTATCTTGAACCTGTCTTAAGTCTCTCTTATCTTTCTTTTTTGGTCAGTGGTGGGGCTTGAACTCGGCCTGGCTTGAACTCAGCTCTTCAGCTCAAGGCTAGCACTCTACTACTTGAGCCACAGAGCCACTTCTGGTTTCCTGGTGGTTAATTGGAGATGAGTCTCCCTGACTTTCTTGCCTGGGTTGGCTTTGAACTTTGATCCTCAGATCTCAGCCTCCTGAATAGCTAGGATTATAGGCCTGAGCCACCTGCGCTATTTTATCTATCTTGAATTATCTATTTATTTTGAATCTATCCACCTATCAATCTACCTACCTCAATCTTTGTGCCAGTATTGGGGCTTATACTCAGGGCTTCAGCACTTTTTCCACTCAAGGCTGGTACTCTAGCACTTGAGTCACACAATTCTTGCTTTTTGCTGGTTAATTAGAGATAAAAGTCTTCACAGACTTTCCTGCTGGGGCTGGGTTTGAACCAGGATCCTCAGATTGCAGCCTTCTGAGTAGTTAAGATTATAGGCCTAAGCTCACTGGTGCCCTCCTGGTCCATGAATCTATTTTTTTGGGGGTCCGGTCATGGGGCCTGAACTCTGGGCCTGGGCGATGTCCCTCAGCTCTTCAGTTCAAGGTTAGCACTCTAACCACTTAAGCCATAGCGCCACTTCCAGCTTTTTTCTTTTTTTGCTTATGTGGTGCTGAGGAATTGAACCCAGGGCCTCGTGCATGCAAGGCAAGCGCTCTACCACTGAGCCACCTTCCCAGCCCTGGTCCATGAATCGAAAGGTGACTCCTGACTCCCTGACCTGTGAACATGAAACTTGATTGTGTCATTTGACCCCCATAGATGTGGATGAGTGTAGTTCAGGAGCCCCCTGCGGTCTCCACGGCCATTGCACCAACACCGAAGGCTCTTTCCGCTGCAGTTGTGCACCGGGTTACCGGGCGCCATCGGGTCGACCTGGACCCTGTGCTGGTGAGCAGGGGAGCGACCCCCCGGGCCTGAGTTAGGGCCAGGGCTCCTGAATGAGGAAGCCAGTTGGAGAAGTGTGAGAAGCTGTGAGAGGGATGGGCACTTAGGTGGGACTTCAGGGCGGAGACACAACTGTTGTGGGCGTGGCCATAGATGGTGGAGGCGGGCTTACATCAGTGTGGGCGGGGCTTGTGTCTAGTGGGCGTGCCGCTCTCTGGCGTACCCTAGCCCGCTGTGGGCGGGGCTTGTGTCTAGTGGGCGTGCCTCTCTCCCTCTGGCGTACCCTAGACATAAATGAGTGTCTGGAAGGTGACTTCTGCTTCCCCCACGGCGAGTGCCTCAATACCGACGGCTCCTTTGCCTGCACTTGTGCCCCTGGTTACCGGCCCGGACCTCGCGGAGCATCTTGCCTTGGTGGGTACCTTGAAACAGTGGAAGAGGGTCGAATAGGGTCTCTACATAATTGGGGAGGGGAGGGGTGTCTCCTTGCAATAAGGGAGGTGGGACTTCCGGGAGTGTCAGGGTGAAGCAGGGGAACGCCGACTGGGGGAGGAGGAGGAGTCTGGGTAGTGGTTGGAAAGGATCTTCCCTAAACCTTTGGGGGCGGGATTTTCAGAAAGGGTCGGGGCCTCGCCAGGTGAGGTAAGGCTGTACGGGCCCAGGAGTGGCTGGGAAAAGGGCAGGGGAGGGGTGTGTGGCTTGGGATGTTAATGGAGGAAAGAGGTGAACTCTGGTTTGGGACACTCTGCAGATGTAGACGAGTGCAGCGAAGAGGACCTTTGCCAGAGCGGTGTCTGTACCAACACCGATGGCTCCTTCGAGTGCATCTGCCCTCCGGGACACCGTACAGGCCCAGACCTGGCCTCTTGCCTGGGTGAGGGGACCCCTGATCTGATCGCGCCCCAAAACTCTTCCTCCCTCCCCTCCCAGCTTCGACATCCCCTCCCAGCTCCCCCTGCCACCTTTGTGGGAAAGACTTTGGCACTTAGTTGGGACTTGTGGGTGGAGCTACAGGTATATGGGGGGCCATGTCATCATGGGGCGGGGCTATGTGGTTATGGGCGGGGCTTAGGTCTAGTGGGCAGGCCAGGTGACCCCATCTCTTCTCTACTTACTTCCCCTCTAATTTGTCTGTCCCCTCCAACTCGCCTGACCTCCCCCCTCCTTACCCCATCTGACCTTCATGCCTCCCTCCTCAGACATTGACGAATGTCGTGAACAGGGCCCAGCCCTCTGCGGGTCCCAGCGCTGTGAGAATTCCCCTGGCTCTTACCGCTGTGTCCGGGACTGTGATCCTGGCTATCACACTGGCCCGGAGGGCACCTGTGATGGTGAGACAGACCCACCACTCCAATCTGCTTCCTGGGTGATGAAAAGGGTCTGGGAGGAAGGCACCCTTCCCCTAACTCTTACCGTTCCCCTTCTTCCATGTCCTTGCATTCTATTATGGAGGCACAGGCTTAGGGAGGACACTTCCCAGTCACCTGGACAAGCCAAGAATCACCTAGCACAGAGCTAACCAAGGCAGGAGGCTGTAGGGCTTGTGGGCTGTACTCCTACTCAGGAGACTGAGATCTGAGGATTACAGTTCAAAGCCAGGCTGGGCAGGAAAGTTTGTGAGACTCTTATCTCCAATTAACTACCAGAAAACTGGAAGTGGTGCTGTGGCTCAAGTGGTAGAGCGCTTGCCTTAAGCTGAAGGGCCAGCACCCAGGCTCAGAGTTCAATCCCTACAACCAACAAACAAAAAATGCTTGTGAGTTGCCTTGGGCTCTCTGCTTGCTAAACCTCAATTAGTGTCACTAGATCTCATGCATTAATTCCAAAAGAACTTATTAAGCACCTAGTATAGTATGTGCCAGACACTCAGACCACAAACAAGAAAAGAGTCAGGGCTGGGAAGGTGGCTCAGTGGTTAGAGCACTTGCCTTGCATGCTCGAGGCCCTGGGTTCGATTCCTCAGCACCACATAAGAAAAAAGCCGGAAGTGGCACTGTGGCTCAAGTGGCAGAGTGCTAGCCTTGAGCTGAAGAGCTGAGGGACAGCGCCCAGGCCCAGAGTTCAGGCCCCATGACCGGACCCCCCCCCAAAAAAAAAAAAAAAAAAAAAAAAGAGTCAGATGAAAATCTCTGTTCTGGGCTGGGAAGGTGGCTCAGTGGTAAGAGTGCTTGCCTTGCATGCATGAGGCCATGGGTTTGATTCCTCAGCACCACATAAGCAGAAAAAGTCAGAAGTGGCGCTGTGGCTCAAGTGGTAGAGTGCTAGCCTTGAGATGAAGAGCTGAGGGACAGTGCCCAGGACCAGAGTTCAGGTCCCACAACTGACAAGAAAAAAGAAAGAAAGGAAGGAAGAAAGAAAGAAAGAAAGAAAGAAAGAAAGAAAGAAAGAAAGAAAGAAAATCTCTGTTCTCATGGATCTAATATGTAGGAGATAGGCAATATGTAAATTAGTTCAGGATTCATAATGAATATTATGGGGTCCTTACTATATGTAAGGCACTGTTTTATGTCTTTATTTTTATCTTTTATTTTTTGGTTGGTCATGGAGCTTGAAGCAAGGCAGATTGACATGAGAGAGGAAGCAAGGCAGATTGCTGAATGGCGGGTATACCTGACAGAGAAGAGCAAATACAAAGGCCCTGAGGTTGATTCTGATTGCGCCATTTGAGAAATGACAGTGTTCTGGGCACTAACTCATCTCTGGAAGCTCAGATTCCTTGAATATCAGATTCACGACAACTTCTCAATTGTGGGACGTGGAGGTGGCATTCAGAGCCCATCCATCCAGCCCTTGAGCTCACTTCCCTCTTTCTTTTTCTCTTGAAGATGTGGATGAATGCCAGGAATATGGCTCTGCTATTTGTGGAGCTCAGCGTTGTGAGAACACCCCTGGCTCCTACCGCTGCGTACCAGCCTGTGACCCTGGCTATCAGCCCACCCCGGGCGGCGGCTGCCAGGGTGGGTGTTCGTCATGCAGTGAGTGAGATGTGGGGGGGTTGAGGTGGAAGTTCCAGAGGTGTCCTGATGTCTTTGATGGTTGCAGATGTGGACGAATGCCGGAACCGGTCCTTCTGCGGTGCTCATGCAGTGTGCCAGAACCTACCTGGTTCTTTCCAGTGCCTCTGCGACCAGGGATACGAGGGGGCAAGGGACGGACGTCAATGCGTGGGTACGGGGCTCCTGGGGGTGGCTGGGGCCGGAGGGTAGGGAAGAACTAGCTTGTCAGTTCGTGTGTGTGTGTGTGTGTGTGTGTGTGTGTGTGTGTGTTGGTCTTGGTTCTTGAACTCAGTTCATGTGTGTGTGTGTGTGTGTGTGTGTGTGTGTTGGTCTTGGTTCTTGAACTCAGGGCCTGGATGCTGTCCCTGAGCCTTTTTACTCAAGGTTGGCACTCTACTACTTGAGTCACACCTCCACTTAGGACTTTTTAGTGCTTAATTGGAGATTAGACTCTCCCAGACTTTCCCTGCCCAGGCTGGCTTTGAACTATGATCCTTAGATCTCAGCCTCCTGAATAGCTAGGATTAAAGATATGAGTCACCAGCACCTGGCTGATTCTAACCTGCTTTCTTTCCTGTCTGTCCATGAATCTGTATAATTTTGGGGGCAGATTCTATCATTAGACTGTGGGCCCTGGTACATAAATCCCTCGAATTCTTCAGTATTTATGCATATCATTAACTAAAATTCAGTATGTTTTGTGGGTATTTTTATTTGAAGTCCAATTCATATATAAAGTGCATGATTCTTTTTGGCAGTACTGGGATTTGAACTTTGAGCCTTTGGTGTTTTGCTAGGCAGATACTTTTTTTTTTTTTGTCATCCATAGGGCCTGAACTCTGGGCCTGGGCACTGTCCCTCAGTTCTTCAGCTCAAGGCTAGCACTCTATCACTTGAGCCACAGTGCCACTTCTGGCTTTTTCTGCTTTTTTTTTTTTTTTTTTTTTTTGGGTCCGGTCGTGGGGCCTGAACTCGGCCTGGGCGCTGTCCCTCAGCTCTTCAGCTCAAGGCTAGCGCTCTACCACTGAGCCACCTTCCTAGCCCCCAGATACTACTATTGAGCCACTATTTTTCTGGTGTGTGTGTGTGTGTGTGTGTGTGTGTGTGTGTGTGTGTGTGTGTGTTGGTTCTGGGGCTTGAACTCAGATATAGTTGCTGTCCCTGACCTTTTTTATTTTTTGCTCAAGGCTAGTGCTCTACCACTTGACCCATACTTCCACTTGCTGGTTAAGCATGCTGGGGGCCTGGCCCAACTGTGAAGTGCCTGCCTAGCAAATATGAAGTCCTGAGTGTTCCATCAATTTCTAGTACCAGACAAAATTTTTTTTTTCATTACAGTAGAAAGCACAGATTTTCAGAGTTCAGGGAATTACAGATGTGTGTTCCTATCTCCTGCTTACAGATGTGAACGAGTGTGCAACACTGCAGGGTGTGTGTGGAACTGCCTTGTGTGAGAACGTCGAAGGCTCCTTCCTGTGTGTCTGCCCTAGCAGTCCTGAGGAGTTTGACCCCATGACTGGACGCTGTGTCCCCCCACGGACCTCTGCTGGTGAGAATGGTTTGTTTATTTGTTTAGCTGGTGGCTGCTGACCCTGTAGGAAAGCACTGTGGCCTGACCAGCCCTGATATGGACAGCTGCCACCAGTTAGTGCTATTGTTTTCAACAGCAACAACAACAACAACAAGAGTCCTGACCCAGTGGGTTGCCATGGATATTAGGACTCTCTCAGGAGATCTACATCCTGGCCTAGATGCTGCCAAATTACTGCATTCAGGAGGTGTTCACAGAGTGTTTAATGTGTTGAGACTTTATTGTAGCCACTGAGGTCTCAGTAATGTTCCAAATCTCTGTCCTTAAGGCCTCAAAGTCTAACAGAAAGCTAAGCTTGGTGGGTCACACTTGTAATCCCAACACCAGAGAAACTGAGGCAGGGAGATGGAAAGTACCAGACCAGACTGAGCTCCAAAGTGAGATCATGTCTCAAATAACAACAAAAGAGATGGGGGACAGTCATCTTAGCTAGTCGGGGAGGTAGAGGTCTGAGAATCAAGGTTCACAGTCAACTCACCCAGACAAATCTAAGTGACTCTGATCTTAATTTCATTAGCAAAAAAGCCAGAGTAGAAGTATGGATTAAGTGATAGATTGCCAGCCTTGAGAGAAATAACTAAATAAGAGTGTGAGGCCACTGGGCAGTGGTGGCTCACGCCTGTCATCCTAGCTACTCAGGAGGCTGAGATCTGAGAGGATCATGGTTCAAAGCCAGCCTGGGCAGGAAAGTCCGTGAGACTCTTATCTTCAATAAACCACCAGAAAACCAGAAGTGGTGCTGTGGCTCAAGTGATAGCATGCTAGCCTTGAGCTGAAGAGCGCCAGGACAGTGCCCAGGCCCCGAGTTCAAGCCCCATGATTGACCCCCCAAAAATAAAAAAAGGCCTGGAATTCAAGCCTCAGTACTAACACACACACACACACACACACACACACACACACACACACACACACACACACACACGTGTGCACAAGGCATAAATTAGAAAGATCATGACAGATTAAGAAGTATGAAGTGGGGGCTGGGAAGGTGGCTCAGTGGTAGAGTGCTTGCCTTGCATGCCTGAGGCCCTGGGTTCGATTCCTCAGCACCATGTAAGAAAAAAGCCGGAAGTGGCGCTGTGGCTCAAGTGGTAGAGTGCTAGCCAGAAGCTGAAGAGCTGAGGGACAGCGCCCAGGCCCTGAGTTCAGGCCACAGGACCAGCAAAAAAAAAAAAAAAAAAAGAAGTATGAAGTGTTCTTGTGCCACTGATGACTGGTGCCATGCTCAGGGCCTCGGCTTCCCCCTCTGTGACATGGAGGGTTAAGTGTTCGACCCACACTGACCTAACTCCCTCCCCCCTATTTTTTCCTCTCTAGGCACCTTTCCAGGCTCACAGCCCCAGGCACCACCTGCCAGTCCCAGTCTGCCAGCCAGGCCACCCCCTCCATCCGCACCCCGCCGGCCCAGCCCACCTAGACAGGGGCCTGTGGGCAGTGAGCGACGGGAGTGCTACTTTGACACGGCAGCCCCGGATGCATGTGACAACATCCTGGCACGGAACGTGACGTGGCAGGAGTGCTGCTGTACCGTGGGCGAAGGCTGGGGCAGCGGATGTCGCATCCAGCAGTGCCCAGGCACTGAGACAGGTGGGCACAGGGTGAGGGTTTGGATAGAATTAGAGGACCATGGGAACTGAGGAAGAGGTCACAGGTAGCAAGCAGAAAAGCCAGACTCTGGTGCTCACGCCTGTAATCCTAGCTACTCAAGAGGCTGAGACCTGAGGATCAAAGTTCAAAGCCAGCCCAGGCAGAAAAGTCTGTGAGAGGCTGGGAATGTGGCTTAGTGGTAGAGTGCTTGCCTAGCAGGCATGAAGCCCCAGATTTGATTCCGCAGTACCACATACACAGAAAAAGCTGGAAGTGGTAGTGCACTAGCCTTGAACAAAAAGAAGTTCAGGGACAGTGCCCAGGCCCTGAGTTCAAGCCCCGGAACTGGGAGGGAAAAAGCCAGAAGTCATGGTGTAGCTCGAACTGTAATGGGGAAAAAGCCAAACAAGAGCACAAGGTCCTTAGTTCAAGCCCCAGTACCAACACGCACACACGCACGCAGCAAGCGCAGGGGTCTATTAGCCTTGTCTCTTTGTGTAGCTGAGTACCAGTCACTGTGTCCCCGCGGTCGTGGCTACCTGGCGTCCAGTGGAGACCTGAGCCTTTGGCGAGGTGAGGCCAGACTTTAGCCCCCACCCACCCTCCATACCCTGACCCACCCTTGGCCGTGTCTCTCTGTCTCTGTCTCTTCCTATTTTCTTTCTCTCTCTGGATTTCTTGATCTGTCTTCATTTTTAATTTTAATGAATTTATTTTTTTTTTTGCCCCTATGTCTCCTGAGACTCTGCATCCTCCCCCTTCATTCCAGCGGTCACACCCTCCCTTCATCCAGCCCGCCTCCCCCCTGCCCTGGCTGGGCTCCATGTCTCTCCACCCTTCCTGCAGATGTGGACGAATGCCAGCTCTTCCGGGACCAGGTGTGCAAGAGTGGGGTGTGTGTGAACACCGCTCCAGGCTACTCGTGTTACTGTAGCAACGGTTACTACTACCACGCACAGCGGCTGGAGTGTGTTGGTGAGGGTCCTACAGCTCCCCACCCCACCCCTGTGCTGTGTCCAGTCACAGCGGGAAGGCCTTCTTGGAGTCTTGACTCCGTCCATCATACTGTCAAGGGACGAGGGGAGAGAAATGGGAAGGAGAGGAGGGCTGCCACTTAACAATCAATCCCCTTCCTCCATTGCTTCCCTAGACAATGACGAGTGCGCAGACGAGGAACCAGCTTGCGAGGGCGGCCGCTGTGTCAACACGGTGGGCTCTTACCACTGCACCTGCGAGCCCCCGCTAGTCCTGGACGGCTCCCGGCGCCGCTGCGTGTCCAATGAGAGCCAGAGCCTCGGTAGCCCCGCCCCCGCGGTTATGCCACACCCACTGACCCGCCCACCACCCTCCTTGGCTGGGCCTTAAGCCCATCTCTGGGCCGTGCCCTCAAGGCGACCAGGCCTCCCCTGTGGCCACGCCCCCAGGAGGCCACGCCCATTAGAGATTTTAGAGGCAATCTTTCACATTTCTTGTGTACACACACACACACACACACACACACACACACACACACACACACACACACATTGCATGTCCCCCTCTTTGGCCCCCTTGTTTTGAGGTAGATTCTTCCCCTCATCTAGTTGAGACTAGCATCAAATTCCTGATCCTCCAGCCTTCTGATTCCTGATCAAATTCTTGATCCCACTGTGTTGGGATTACAGGCATGTGCTCTACCCAAGGCCTCAGCTTTCCTTTTACACAGTCTTTGACTCTGGATGTGTTTGTATCTCTCTCTTTAGGTTTTTTTTTCTTCCTTTCTCTAGTTTTGGCTCTGTCTAGTTGCTCCTCTCCACTTTTCTGTAAGCTTCTGACACACTGTTTTTATCCTTCAGCCCAAATGTTCTTCTCTCATTTCCTGTTCCTTAACATCTTCACATTTCTGAGACTTCACTCAAACATTTCCCATAGGATGTCAGGCATGGTGGTCAATGCCTATAATCCCAGCACTCAGGAAGGGAACTCAGCCTTGGAGAGGATCTGAGTACCAGTCCCTCCTTCTGATGCTTGTTTTCCCTGCCCACAGATGACAATCTGGGAGTGTGCTGGCAGGAAGTGGGGCCTGACCTTGTGTGCAGTCGGCCTCGGCTAGACCGGCAGGCCACCTACACAGAGTGTTGCTGTCTGTATGGCGAAGCCTGGGGCATGGACTGTGCTCTCTGCCCTGCCCAGGACTCAGGTACCGCCCATCTAGTCCTTTAGGCTACCAGTATCACAACCCCAGGTCCCCCCAAATGTAGCATCTTAATCTATGTCATAGCCTGTTTCCAAATCTTGGTCCCAAAGACACATTTTAATTTCATTTTTATTTTTTGGCAGTACTGGGGTTTAAACTCAGGTCATTGTCCTCACTAGGCAAGTGTTCTGCCACAGAGCCTTACCTTCAGCCCAAAGTCACATTCTGAAGACTTATTACAACAACAGAAATCCCAGGGCTGTCTCAGCAGATCCCTTAGCTCCAGCACCATAAACTCCCCGAGTCCCATCTCTTGTACCATCAACTCTTGAGCTCTTAGACCTCAAATGCCAGTGGTCCAGATCCCCACATCCTGGTCCACAGACCAGGGCCCCAGATCCTAACATATAGCCCCTGGAGATCTGAGATGCCCCCCTAATCCTCAGCCTTGGAGAAACCCAGTTCCCCAAAACCCTAGTCTTGAGTCCTCAGATCTTAGGAGCTTAGCACCATGATTCTCCAGGCCCTATCCTCTCTTCCCAACAGGGGTGGGTGCATGGGGAGCGGGGGGGGGGGGGGGGGGGGGATTACCCTGCAGATAGAGGCACCCAAGTGCCAACTGTGATGGCTTGCTCTTCACAGATGACTTTGAGGCCCTGTGCAATGTGCTGCGCCCCCCTGCATATGGTCCCCCGCGGCCAGGTGGCTTTGGACTTCCCTATGAGTATGGCCCAGACATAGGCCCACCTTACCAGGGCCTCCCCTATGGGCCGGAGTTGTACCCACCCCCTGTGCTGCCCTATGATCCCTACCCACCTCCGCCTGGGCCCTTTGCACGTCGTGAGGCCCCTTATGGAGCTCCCCCTTTCGACATGCCGGACTTTGAGGATGATGGCGGCCCTTACAGCGATTCTGAGGCGCCTGAGCCACCTGGGCGAGGCGCCGGCTGGTCCTATCGGTCCCGGGACACTCGTGGCTCCTTCCCAGAGCCTGAGGAAGCTGGAGGCTACACCGGTGAGTGATGCCCTGGCTCAAGCCAGGTGAGACAGAGAGCAGAGAGTAAGGAGGCCAGGAGGGACAGGACTGGACTCGGGAAAACAATCAGAAAGTCGGATGCTTTTGCCTCATGCCTGTCTTATCAACCTAGCTGCTCAGAAGGCTGAGCTCTGAGTTCTGCAGTTGGAAGCCAGCCTGGGCAGCAAAGTCCATGAGACTCTTAACTCCCAATTAACCACCAAAAAGTTGGAAGTGGAGCTGTTGCTCACGTGATAGAGTACCAGCCCTGAGCACAAAACCTAAGGGACTTGGATTTCAAGACCCAGGAGCAGCACTAAATAAATGAATAACTAAATGCAGAAATAAGGCCAGAAATCCTCTGTCCTTGTTCCCTCCAGGCGCTCTGTCTGAGCGTTACGAAGGGCTGGAGGCGGAGGACTGCGGGATTCTGGACGGCTGTGCCCATGGCCGCTGTGTGCGGGTGCCAGAGGGCTTCACTTGTGACTGCTTTGATGGCTACCGCCTGGACATAACCCGCATGGCTTGCCTTGGTAAGGAGCAGGGAAGGGCAAGGCCCAGCCAGAAAGGAAGGAAGCTGGGGCCAGAGGTAGGAGGAGTCAGGGACTCTGGGAAAAGGGGATGAGACCAGCCTGGAGAGAGCCGTCCTTGCTGGAGGTTGGCACTTGGATGAAGAAGGGGGGGGGGGGTGTCCGGGTGTGACAGAGGTAGGGCTGGACTCCAAGGCCTGGACAACCACCCTGTCCACCTGACTTCTGAGGACTGCCAGTGCTATCTTGGACAACTGCATGACCTCTTTGGAAAACATCAGTCTTTCCTATCTGTAAAACAGGAATATTAATAACATCTGCCTAGGTTAGACAGGGGTCAAGCCAAGTGGTTTACAGGAAAAAACAAAAACAGCAGCTGGGGGGGGAAGCTGGGCGCTGGCGGTTCAGGCTATAATCCTAGCTACTCAAAGGGCAGGATCTTTGTGGTTTGAAGCCAGCCTGGGCAGGGAAAAGTCCATGAGACTCTTGTCTGCAATTCACCGGCAAAAAGCAAGAAGTGCAGATGATCCAGTGGTAGAAGCGCCCACCTTGAGTAAAGAGACACAGCATCCAGACTTTGAGTTTGAAGCCCCAGAACTGCCATAGACAGGGAACCCCAAAACCTTAGTTATTGGGGCCTACCGCACCCCTAGGACGGGACCCAGAGCTGGGGCGGCCGGCCTGGGCTCCTGGGTGGGGAGGGGCCGGCCAGGCAGGCCCGAGTGGTCATTGTCCTTCGGCCCCCTCCGCAGACATCAACGAGTGTGACGAGATGGAGGCCGCCTCCCCGCTCTGCGTCAACGCGCGCTGCGTCAACACCGACGGCTCCTTCCGCTGCGTCTGCCGTCCCGGATTCGCACCCACGCACCAGCCACACCACTGCGCGCCTGCGCGGCCCAGAGCCTGAGCGCGCGCGACCCCGCCCACTCCGCCCCGCCCCCCGCCCCGCGCGCCTGCGCAGCCCGGGGCCTGAGCGTGCCCGCGCCCGCCAAGGCCTGCCTAGTACGCCTGCCTGCGCGTGCCCCGTAGCCTGAGCTCCCTCGACCACCCACCCAGTGCGCCTGCGCGGCCCCTGGGTTAGCGCGCACGCCACTGCCTGCTCAGTGTGCTTGCCCTGCCCCGGGCCTGAGCCTGCACCTGTTGTGGGCTAGAATTCAGGGTGCACTGATAATGTCCTGACAGGAGTAGGCCCCCCTACTGTCCGGCCCCTCCCACAACTCCCTGGACCTGGCCATCCTTTGATCCCCTTTTATGAAATCTTCAATTAAAACCACCTATTTTGTATCTTTTTGTTCCTGCTTGCCTTTATTTTTATTTTCTTGGCCAGTCCTGAGGCTTGAGCTCAGGGCCTGGGCACTGTCCTTGAGGCTTTTGCTCAAGGCTCGGGCTCTACTACTTGAGCCACAGCGACACTTCTTTTTCTGCTTATGTGGTACTAAGGAATTGAACCCAAGGCTTCATGCATGCTAGGCAAACGCTCTATCACTAAGCCACATTCTCAGCCCTGCTTGCCTTTATTTCTCCTCCTGCACCTTTCCTCTTCCTGCTTATCCTTTACCTCTCTCCCCTTCTCTCCCTTCATCCCTAATGCAAGCATGAGGTCCTGAGTTTAAGTCCTTAATGTTGTTGGGAGCCAGAGGTTCACACCGGTAGTCCATAGCCGCTTAGGGGGCTAAGAGCTGAGGATCATGGTATCCAGCCCAGGCAGGATAGTCCATGAGACTTTTATTTCCATTAATCACCAAAAAGCCAGAAGTGAAGGTGTCGCTCAAGTGAAAGTGCCAGGCCTGAGGGAAAAAGCTCAGGCTCTCACACACCAATACTGTATGACCCAAGAAAGAGATAAAAGAAATCCCAGGCCCCTGCTTTTACAGAACTCCTGGGGGAGGAGGTGTATGCCACACATATCAATCTGTGTTGTTAAGACATCCATAGAAGAAAAGAATACAAATGTGGGGCTGGGAAGGTGGCTCAGTGGTAGAGCTTGCCTTGCATGCATGAGGCCCTGGGTTCGATTCCTCAGCACCACATAAACAAAAAGAAAAAAGCCGGAAGTGGCTCTGTGGCTCAAGTGGTAGAGCGCTTGCCTTGAGCTGAAGAGCTGAGGGACAGCGCCCAAGCCCAGAGTTCAGGCCTCATGACCGGACCTCCCCCCCCAAAAAAAAGAATACAAATGTGGCAAGCAATTTCTAAACATTTCCACTCTCTTCCTGAGAGCTCCTGTGGGCATCTCATTCCCAGACTTCCTCCCCGATCACCTGGCTGTGTAGCTGTTCTGGAAGCAGGGGACAGGCAGGGAGGCAGGGGTGGTACACAGGGTTGGAAAACTTTGAGGTCAAATTTCAACCTCAGGGAGGTCGGGGTGGGGGTGGGGCGGCTAGTTGTCTGCTGAGATCTCTTACCTCCTGTGCAGTCTGGAAATTGCACCAAGCATCTACATTTCCTCCTGCCTATGTCCCCTGCATTAGGCCCCAGCCTTGGCCTTGGGCTTTTTGGCAACACTGTCTAGGATCCACCAGTTCCCCTCTGGAATGTCCAAAGAGAAAAAGTCCAGCCGGTCACTGGGCCGGCGGGACAACCCCCGCAGCGGCCCCTGGTGGTCACCATGCCCTGGTGCAGCCCAGGCTGGGCACACCCCCTAGTGGCTGATACTTGTATGGTCATCATTATCATCACTGGTATGGTGGCTCAGGCCTGTTGTCTTAGCTATGCAGGAAGCTGAGATCTGAGGATTGCAGTTTGAAGCCAGCCAGGGCAGAAAAGTTCCTGTGAGACTCTGACCTCCAATTAACCACTCAAAAAAAGAGAAGTAGCAATGTGGCTCAAGTGGTAGAGTACTAACCTTGAGCACAAAGAGGCTCAGAGACAGCTCCCAGGCCCTGAGTTCAAGCCCCACGACTGACCAAAAAAAAAAAAAAAAAAAAAAAAGGAAGTCAGGGACAGTGCCCAGGCCTGTCATCCTAGCTATTCAGGAGTCTGAGATCTGAGGATCACGGTTCAAAGCCAGCCAGGGCAGGAAAATCCTTGAGATTTTTACTTCCAAATAACCAGCAAAAAAGCCAGAGAGTGGAAGTCTGGCTCAAGGGACACAGCACTAGCCTTGAGTATAAAAGCTTACAGGCAGTACTCAGGCTTTGAGTTTAAGCCTCAGTACTGGTGCGCACACACACACACACACACACACACACACGTGCAAAATATATTTTTTAATCCAGAATATTATGGTTTGTCCCTGAAGATTTACTTGTTGGAAGCTTGGGGATGGAAGAAGGCACAGATCCCAGCAGGAGGTGACGGAACACAGAGACACCGCTCATGGAGCACTTGAAGGCAGTGCTAGTGGGACTAGATTATCTCTCCCGAGAGAGCAGTTAGAAAAGAGCAAGGCCGGCACCTCCCTGGGCCCTGGCTTCCTGCCTGCCCATGGGAGCTTTCCCTTTCCAGCAAGTTCCTGACATGAGGCCCTCCTGGAGCCAAGCATGGGGTCAATGCCAGGCCCTGAACCTCCCAAACCATGACCTAAACAAGCCTTCCTTCTCTACATACAACCTCATGGGCTGAGGATGGCACTCAGGGCCTGAGGCTGTTTGATAAGAGCTCTACCACTGAACTACACAGCAGATCTATGTTGAGTACTTTGTTATAGCTGTGGAGAAAAGTTTAATTCTCCCTCTCCTCCCTTTCCCTTCCCTCCCTTCTCCTACCCTCCTGCTCTCCCCTTCCTTCCTCCCCTCTTCTCTTCCCTTCTCTTCTTTCTCCCCACAGGAGAACTCTCCATCTTTCTGCCTCAACCTCCTAAGTGCTAGGATTGCAGGCATTCACTCCCATACCAGCCTTTAGTGTGTATTTCTCTTCTTTTCTTTGGAAAATGATCTTGGGAAAGAGGGAGGGGGAGAGGACTGAAAGGATCCAGGAGGGGACTTTGGGGGATGGAGATGTCCTGATGTGGGAGCTGGGAACACAAGTTGGTTCTTATCCACCCAGCTCTTTCTTTCTTTCTTTTTCTCTTTCCTTTTTTTTTTTTTTTTTTTTTTTTTTTTTTGCTTATGTGGTGCTGAGGAATCGAACCCAGGGCCTCAGGCATGCAAGGCAAGCGCTCTACCAGTGAGCCACCTTCCCAGCCCCTTATCCACCCAGCTCTTATACTCATAGTTTATGCTGCTACTCATGTGCATCTACTTCAATAAAAAGCAGTTCTAAGCTGCATACCATGCATGGATCACACCTGTAATACTAGCTACTCAGTTTAAAGCCAGACAGGGCAGGAAAGTCCATGACACTGTGATCTCTAATGTATCACCAACAAGCCTGAAGCAGAGCTGTAGCTCCAGTGATAGATCATTAGCCTTGAGCACAAAAGCGCATGGATAGTGCCTAGGTTGAGTTCAAGGCCCCAGGGTTGCACAAAAAGTAAAAACAAGTTTCTATCTCGGAAGACCTACTGGCCTTTCCCAAGCTTAGCAGAGCCTTCAAGGCAAGTGGCAGACCAGAGACTGTGCAAGGGTACTGGGGCAGTCTGAGTACTTGTCGGGTTTCTGAGACAGTGTGGGGGCTGGGCTTTCCCTAAGGGGCTGAAGCCAAATGGGAGGACTCTTCTGTAACATCCCTATCCAGTGCTAAGGTCTGATTAGCGGAGAGGGACTTTACAAGCTGTTCCCTAAGTTTTCCAGGAGTGGCCTCTCTTCTGATTCTTTCCTTGTCTCCTTTCTTCCTTCCAATTTTTCTCCTCCACAAGGAAAAACAAAGCCTCGAGATGATTTAGATAAAGTATCACTCTATTGTAGCTTACCCCAAAGGAGCCAAATTCAAATTTTGACTTTTTAACAAAATTTGAAGAAATAATAATACTTGGGGCTGGGAAGTTGGCTGAGTGGTAGAGCGCTTGCCTTGCATGCATGAGGCCTTGGGTTCGATTCCTCAGCACCACATAAGCAAACAAGAACAAAGCTGGAAGTGGCGCTGTGGCTCAAGTGGTCGAGCGCTAACCTTGAGCTGAAGACCTGAGAGACAGCGCCCAGGCCCAGAGTTCAGGCCCCACGACTAACAAAAAGAAAAAAGAAAAATGGAGTGGTGCTGTGGCTCAAAGTGGTAGAGCTCTAGCCTTGAGTGAAAAAGTTCAGGGACAATGCCCAGGCCCTGAGTTCAAGCCCCACAACTGACAAAAAAAAAATAATAAGGGGTCTGGGAATGTGGCTTAGTGGTAGAGTGCTTGTCTAGCATGCATAAAGCCCTGGGTTCGAATCCTTAGTACCACATGAACAAAAAAAGCTAGAAGTGGCCCTGCGGCTCAAGTGGCTAACCTTGAGCAAAAGAAGCTCAGCAACAGTGCCTAGGCCCTGAGTTCAAGCCCCAGAACTGGCAAAATAATAATAATAATAATAATAATAATAATAATAATAATAATAATAATGTTTTCTGGGGCAATCGTGGCTCACATCTGTAATCCTAGCTACTCAGGAGGCAGAGATCTGAGGATCATGGTTCAAAGCCAACCCTGGGTAAATAAGTCCATGAGACTCATCTCCAGTGAATCACTAGAAAACAGAAGCGGTGCTGTGGCTCAAAGTAGTAGAGCTCTAGCCTTGAGCAAAAGAACTCAGGGACTCAGGACTTGAGTTTACGCCTCACAGCCAACAACAACAAACAAAAAGGAAGACAGAAAATAGGGGGAGGCACAAATATTAAAACTCTTGATGATTTCTGAAGGTGGGTGAAGGGTGTGTGTAAGTTTGCTTAAGACTGTTGTATTATTGTTTTGCAGCTTCTTCTATGTGAGCTTTCTCTCTCTCTCTCTCTCTCTCTCTCTCTCTCTCTCTCTCTCCCTTCTGTGTGTGTGTGTGTGTGTGTGTGTGTGTTTTACATAACTGGGTGAGCAAATTGTTTACACAGCCTGTGTTTTCGCCTTCTTAAAATGTAAGTAGTTCCTAAGTTAAAATGTCTCTGTGTAAACACTGATTCTAATGTTTCCATTCTGTTTACTCAGAACGGTCTCATCACCAGGGGCTGAAGCTGCTCCCAGTTTCCTCCCATTAGAAATAACGCCCCAACAGGCGGCCCTGGGAGTCCCAGGGGTGGCATTCAGGGGCCAAAGGGTGAGGATGGCTTGCTAACCTGCCAGCGCCCAGCAGCTGTGCTCTCCTCAGACAGAGGGAAGACTGCAGTACTGCCGGCTGCCAGCATGACTCAGCTTCTCTCTGTCTCTTTCTCCTCTCTGTCAGTCTCTTTTTGTCTGTCTCTCTTCTCTATCTCACCTCTCTCTCTCTTTCTGCTGTCCCTCTCTCCTTTTAGCTGCTGGTGGCTCATTTCTGTCATGCCAGCAACTTAGGAGGCTGAGATCTGAGGATCTGGTTTTGAAGTCAGCCCAGCAAGTCAAGCCTATGAGACTCTTATCTTCAATTAGCCAGAAGTGGGGCTATGGTTCAAGTGGTAGAGCACTAGTCTTGAGTACAAAAACAACAACAACAACAACAACAACTAAGGGGAAATCCCCTCCCGGTCTTTTGACCCTTGAGTTCAAACCATAGGACTGGCACACACACACTCACAAAGAGGCTGCTGGTACAAATTGTGGCGTGGGGAGAGCTTTCTAGAGGAGGGAGGGGCTGTACCGGGCCTTGAAGGATAACTTTTTTTGTCAGTTGTGAGGCTTGCACTCTGGGCCTAGGCGCTGTCCCTCAGCTCTTTAGCTCAAGGATAGTGCTCTAGGGCTGCGAAGGTGGCTCAGTGGTAGAGTGCTTGCCTTGCATGACTGAGGCCCTGGGTTCGATTCCTCAGCACCACATAAGCAGAAAAAAAAAGCCAGAAGTGGCGCTGTGGCTCAAGTGGTAGAGCGCTAGCCTTGAGCTGAAGAGCTGAGGGACAGCGACCAGGCCCAGAGTTCAGGCCCCATGACCGGACCCCCCCCCCAAAAAAAATAAAGTGCTCTACCACTTGAGACACAGCGCCACTTCTGGTTTTCTGGTAGTTCTGGACTTTCCTGCCTGGGCTGGCTTTGAACCGAGATCCTCAGATCTCAGCCCCCTGAGTAGCTAGGATTACAAGTGTGAGCCACCTGTGTTTGGCTAGGATAACTTTTTTTTTTGTGCTAGTACTGAGGCTTGAACTCAGGGCCTGAGTGCTGTGTCCTCCTCCTTCTCTTCTTCTTCCTTCTTCTTTCCTTTTCTTTTTTTTTTTTTTTTATTATTTTTTTTAACCGCGGGGCCTGAACTCTGGGCCTGGGCACTGTGGTCTTCAGCTCAAGGCGAGTGCTCTATCACTTGAGCCACAACGCCACTTCTGGCTTTTTCTGTGTATGTGGTGCTGAGGAATTGAATCCAGGGGCTTCCTGCATGCTAGGCAAGCGCTCTACCACTGAGCCACATTTCCAGCCTTACTGTTCGTGTGTGTGTGTGTGTGTGTGTGTGTGTGTGTGTGTGTGTGTGTGTGTGTGTGTGTGTGTGTGTGTGTGTGTGTGTGTGTGTGTGTGTGTGTGTGTGTGTGTGTGTGTGTGTGTGTGTGTGTGTGTGTGTGTTCTGTCTTCCTTGTCTCCTTTGGGCAGGGCCCCAGAGGGGACCGGCAGGCACTGCGCGGCCTCAGCCAGCAGGGGGCGCTGTCACCGCGTTTCACTGTCCTGGACCACGAGCCCCCCCTCCCCAGCCAGCAGGTGGCGCTGTCCCACCGTGCTGCCGAGTCCCGGACCACGTGACCTCGTCGGCATTCGCCCCGGCTGGTCTCGATCTTCCAGCCAGAGTGTCTGGTGGGCGCATGTGGAGCTGGAGCAGCAGCAGCAGCCCGGGCATCCGGGCCTTGCAGTGGGCGGAGCTTCCCAGACATGACTGGAATCACAGGAGGAAGGGGGGAAGACAAGGCCAGGAAAGGCGCTGGGGAGAGCAGAGGCGCTGGGCGTGGGGAATGGCTTCAGAGGGGCCGGGCTTCCCGTAGGGCCAGAGAGGGGGTGCAGGTCAGTTCCTGCGAAATGACCTCAGCGCTGGGGGCTGGGGGGCCTTATTCCAGGGTTCCTGCGCTGATTCTGGGAGCAAGAAGTGGGGGGCTGGAGACCACCACCTCCTCACTTTTGTTTCCATCCAGGACGTGACGGGGGAGATCTGGAGACCCCCCCCCTCCTCCCCACAGGAGCTGGAGGGATGGCTCCCTTTCCCACCTGCTCTCCGGGCGCTGGGCCCAGGGGAGAAGCGGCTTCGTTATCTAGGCCAGCAGAGGCCTGGCCTGTCCCGGTCCCTGGGGCTCAGGAGCAGAGGGGGTGCTTCTGGCCCAGCCTTAAGGGTCAAAGAGTTGGTTCAACGGAGACAGGCTTTACAAGATGGTTGAACTCAGTGCCGGCCAGGCTGGGTGCAGGTGTGTGGGCAGAGGCTTGGGGATGAGTCCGTGGGGATTATCTCTGGCGGGTAGAGGGGGACTTGGAACCATGATCCTCCTGTATCAGCCTCCTGAGTGACTAGGAGTACAGGCATGAGCTGCAGGCACCAGGCCAAAAATCCCAAGAGAGCTTTTGGAGCTTGTGGCTACACCAGGTGGGAAGTGCCTGGCCTGAATTGTGAGACGGGCAGCATTTTTGGCCCGGGGGGGGGGGGGGGTCTTTGTTGAGCTTGGCCCCAGCTATAGAAGCAGCTACTTGTTCTCAAAGTTGAAAGGGATCAGAGGTACTTTAGAACCTGCCCTTCTTATTTTCCTCATCCCAAGTCTGCTAATAATAGAAGTGGGGTGATTAACGTCGGGCTCCCTGCAATTGCCCACATCGCAGGAGCTGAGCCCCAGCCATGACTCACAGGTAGGGCTCAGGGAGTCCCTCCTCCTCCCACCTGTCTCCCCATGACTCAGGAAAGCCCCATCCCCCCACACCCTGCAGGCGTCCCCAGGGCCACCAGTACAGTCTTCCTTTATTGGCTGTCCTTGTATAGTACAAATCTGCAAGTTTAGATACAAAAAAAAAAAAATCTGGAAATAAAAGATAGAAAAGTACCCGCCAGGCACCCCATCTCCTTGTTCTGGGACCCCCTCCCCTCCCCAGCGGGCACCCACATGAGGTAACTGAGCATCTCCTCTCCCCCCTCCCCACCTCCTGGGCCCCCGACCTGGCCCCTGCCCCATGAGACCTCGGTCCCCCGGATGATAAAGAGCCCCGAGTGGTGAGGGAAGGCAGTGGGGTGGGCACAGCATTGGCAGTGAACGCAGCGTGGGCACAGGGGAGCCCTTAGCTTGTGCTGTGTTTAGGGGGGGAGAGGAGATAACCAGACTTGGGTGGGCCCAGGAGGGCCCCTAGGTGGGTAGCCCCTCCTCTATCCTGCGCGACACTGGCAAGTTGAAAGGGCAACAAGAGAAACTGGGAAATGTAGCTTGAACTGAAGGGGGGGGGTGGGAGGAAGGGGAGAAGGGCTGGGGCAGGGCATTGCCAGCTTCAGTCCAGCAGTGAAATAGTTAGTTCCCTTAGCCAGGCTGGGTCGGTCCCTGAATTCCATCCTGTCGCAACCTGGGCATCATGATATTGGTTCTGTAGTGGTTTCTGAGGGGTGGTGGAGAGAAGGGCTTAGAGGGGGGCGCTGAGGGGCGCAGTCTTAGGGGAGGGAGGCTGGGTCCCCACTCCCAGGCATGGCACGCCTAGCGCGTCTGGGTGGGCAGGGCAGCTGGGGCTACAGTTCAATCTCGAAGGTCTTCTGCAGGTCTCCCGAAAAGGGGTTGGGGGGCCTCTCGGTGGAAGGTTTGCCTTCTAATGCTGCCCACTGGGCCTCGAAGGGGTCCAACTCAGGGGCTGGGGCGGGGGCTGGCTCTGGAGGCCAGGGGGCTCCATTGGGGCGTGGCCGGGCCTGGCCCCCAGGGACACTGGGGGCGGCCGAGGGTGGGAAGGCCCCAGCTTTGCCAAGTAAGGTGGCGGGCTGAGGCTGGAGCTGGGCAGCTGAGCAGAAAGCGTTGGCCACCATCTGTGAGGGGGTAATGCCCACCACGGGCACCCGGGGCATGGGGGGGTAGCCTAGGCCGGGGTAGGCAGGTACGAATGGGGGAGGCTGCATGTGGGGGGGTGGCAGGAACACCGCCACCTGGGCGGGTGTGGTGTCGAAGGGCCCCACGGGGGCAGGGAAGGGCTGTAGGGCAGGGGGTACGGTGGGCACCGAGGTGGCTTGCTGCTGCTGCTGCTGCTGCTGCTGCTGCTGCTGCTGCTGCTGCTGAGCTTTGGCCACCTGAGACACTTCCTCCAGCCATCGTTCAGCCTCTGATGGTGTCCGTTTGTGTCCAGGCTGGAAGGTAGCTGCAGGGGGCACTGCGGGCTCACCCCAGGCAGACGATCCTGGGAGAGCAGAGAAGGTGGGTGAAAGGGCATGGGGCAGTGCCAAGCTGGGAGTGTGGATGGCTGGGCATCAGGGGGCGGCTCTGGAGCTACCTCACCTCTGATTCTAGCCTTTTTAAGACCCTAGGACTGCCAGGCGCTGGGGGCTCACGCCTGTTACCCCAGCTACTCAGGAGGCTGAGATCTGAGGACCATGGTTTGAAGCCACCCCAGGCAGAAAAGTCCCCCTATGATTTTACCCCCAATGAATCACTCAAAAAGCAGAAGTGGCACTGGCTCAAGTGGTAGAGCGCTAGCCTTGAGCACAAAGAAGCTCAGGGACAGCACCCAGGCCCTGAGTTCAAGCCCCACCACCACCAACAACAAAAAAAGATCGTAGGACTGCATAGATGTTTCTTTTTTTGCCAGTCCTAAGATGATCTCATGGTTCTAAGGTGATCCCACGGTTCTAAAATGAACCATGATGCTATGATAATCCCAGGGTTCTAAGATAATCCTACGGTTCTAAAATGACTCATGATCTAAGATGATCCCATAGTTCTAAGGTGCCCCCATGGTTCTAAGATGATCCCAAGCTTCTAAGATAATCCCATAGTTCTAAAGTAATCCACGGTTCAAAGGTAACCCCACGGTTCCCAGGTGATCTCCTGGCTCTAGATAATTCTATGGCTCTAAGATGATCCCATGGCTCTAGGATGATCAATGGTTCTCACTCTAAGCCATCCAAAATTCCCAGGTTGGGCTGGGAAGGTGGCTCAGTGGTAGAGCGCTTGCCTTGCATGCCTGAGGCCCTGGGTTCGATTCCTCAGCACCACATAAGAAAAAAGCCGGAACTGGTGCTGTGGCTCAAGTGGTGGAGCGCTAGCCTTGAGCTGAAGAGCTGAGGGACAGCGCCCAGGCCCAGAGTTCAGGCCCCACGACCGGACCAAACAAAACAAAACAAAACAAAACAAAATTCCCAGGTTGTCCAAGGAGGCCGTAAATGGGGAAGGGGCTGTAGGAAGGTGCCCTGGAGGGTGTGTGCCCAGTGAGGGGCTGCCGTACCTGCTGCGGCAGGCGGTGGTCCTGATGCAGGGGCAGCAGCGCTGGCAAAAGAGGAGCTGATCTGTGTGCACAGAGCATTGATGCTGTCACTGTCGCTGGCACCCGGCGGCTCCATCTCGGGCACTGGGAAAAGGTAAAGGCAGAGATCAGTGAGCAGGTCCTTGGAGATCCCGGCTCTTTTCCTTCCCAACAGCATATATGCTGCTTTTCTTCTTTCCCTTGTGAGAGGCAGACTTATTTCCTGGATGTATTATGTCACTCATTTCCTTTATGTCCTCTTTCCTTCCTTCCTTCCTTCCTTCCTATGCAACCCAGACTGTTCTCAAACACATGATTTTCCTGCTTTGGCCTCCTGAGTGCTGGGATTACAGGCATGCCAACCACTCCCAGCTCTTCATACCCTTCCTCCAATTCCTTATTCTCTGCAGACATTATCAATTGATCATGATATGTCCCACCCATCGAGCCTTTGCTCCCAGCAGACAGTGCTCATCAATCACACGGTGTGAACCATCTTCCTCTTTCCTTGCCCACATCGGTGCTCCCCCTGGGTCCGGGCTCACCTGTGCCCTTCACCTGGAAGTCAGTCCGGCGCTGCAGAGTGGATGGCAGCTCATTCAGCCGCAGGCTCAGCTGCCGTTTGAATGGAGAGTTCTTCTGGCTGAGAGCTGGAAACCCTCGAAAGGAACCCTGGCGGACCAGCTGCTCCAGGGGGGCATGGCGCCGGGGGATGGCGGCTGCCGTGGTGCCTGCGGCCACTGGGGTGCCTGCCTCCCCTTTCTCACCGGGGGATGTGGTGGCGGGGGTTGGGGACACATGTCCAGGCTGGGCAGGGCCAGGGGCCACAGCCGGAGCAGCCACTGCCTCTGCTAAAGACATGAGAGATGGTCAGGTGACATCTCACATCCCCCACCTAAGTCTCCCAACCTCAGCCTCCTGCTGGCTGGGATTACAGGTGTGCACTACTGTACCCAACTATTGGTTGAGAAAAGGGTACCCTGAGTACCCTACACTGGTCTCAAACCACAATCCTCCCCATCTCAGCCTCCCAAGTAGCCAGGATTGCAGGTGTGAGTTAGTGGTGGCCAGCTTCCTCTTCCTTTCATCATCCTTCTCACCTCAATGATACCCCTGTTCTTCTTCTATCCTACACCTGGCTTGGCACAGCTGTATCCTTTTAGCTTTCTAGATTGTTCCAGTGCCTCAGACTGGCCTCCTGCATACTGAGACTATCTTCTGACTGCTGGGAAAGCCAGTTCTCCACACTCAGGCTTAAGAAGCAGGGGAAGGCTGGGAAGCAGGGGAAGGTGGCTCAGTGCTAGAGCGCTCGCCTCGCATGCATGAAGCCCTGGGTTCGATTCCTCAGCACCACATACACAGAAAAGGCCAGAAGTGGTGCTGTAGCTCAAGTAGTAGAGTGCTAGCCTTGAGCAAAAGAAGCTCAAGGACAGTGCCCAGGCCCTGAGTTCAAGCCCCAGGACTGGGGGAAAAAAAAAAAAAGCAGGGGAAAGCCAGGCACTGGTGGCTCACGCCTGTAATCCCAGCTACTCACGAGACTGAGATCTGAGGTTGCGGTTTGAAGCCAGCCCTGGGCAGAAAGCTGTGAGGCTCAATTCCAATTAACCACCAAAAAAGCTGAACGTGGAGCTGTGGCTCAAGTGGTAGAGCGCTAGCCAGTGCCCAGGGCCCCTGAGTTCAAGCCCCAGGCCTGGCACGCATAGACACACTTCTCTGGCTACTCATGAGGCCGAGGCGTGAGGCTGATGGGTGCAGCCGTCCAGGCAGGCCAACAGGAGCCTCTAGTGCTGTTCCCAAGCAGGGTCCCGACTCCAGCAGCGCCCCTCCCCTCTCCAGGCAGCACCCACCTTTCTTCTTGTCTGAGGCGTCGCGCTCGGCAGGCCGCCCGCCACCCGACAGGCGGAAGGAGCCCTCGCGGGCAAAGCTGGTGCGGCTGGGGTCGAAGGCGGCCGTCACGCCGCACTCCTTCTCCCTCCGCTGCTTCCGCTCCAGGCAGGCCGCGAACGCGCAGCCCACGGCGTGGCTCAGCCGCTCTCCCTGTACATGCACATGGGGCGGGGGTCCGTCAGAGATGTCAGGGCGTGGACCCAGCTCTGGGTGTGGGGCTCCCAAAAGGGTTCCTGCACCTCTCGGGGCCTGGGTGGTTCATCAGTACTGTAGACCAGGGTGACAAGTGGCAGGTCCTGGGGTGGGGTGTGGCTCTGCATTAGGGAGATGACCCAGCACATGCAAAGGCCCTGGGCTCATCCCCAGCATGGGTATGTGTGTGTGTGTAATCATAGTCTCAGTTACTCCAGAGGCGGAGACAGGATTATGTCTTGAGCCAGGAGTTCAAGGCCAACCTGGGTGGAAAAACCAAGATCCTGGCTCAAAAGCAAACCCCAACTAACAGAACAACAAAATCTCCACCATAAATCAAATAGCAGCTGGAGTGAAACATGCCAGACACAAATCTAGGAGCTAGGCAAGTGGCTCATTGCCTATAATCCTAGCTACTCAGGAGGCTGAGATTGGAGGACTGAAGTTTGAGGCCAGATCAGGCAGGAAAGACTGTGAGACTCCAATTAACCGCCCAAAAGCTGGATGTATAGCTGTGGCTTAAGTGACAGAGTGCTAGCCACGAGTTTAAAAAAAAAAAAAAAAAAGCTCAGGGACAGTGTCCAGGACTTGAGTTCAAGCCCCAGGACTTGTGGTCACACACACGCATGCACACACGTCTCACACACACACACACACACACACACACACACAAAGATTGGAAAACTTAATTTATGGTTAAGATGGCTGTATGTCCCGAAGTAATTTACAGATTTAACCAACTATCAGAACCCCCAATTGTACTCTTTGCCGAAATGAGCCAACACTAAGATTCATCTGGAGTTCCAAAGAAATCCAGAATAGCCCAAACAACTCTGAAAGAAAAAGAAAATACAGAAGGAGAATCATCACATTTGCTGATTTCAAAACTTAACTATGCAGCGACATTAATCAAAACAGCATGGCACTGGCTCAGGGACACGCATGCATGCATGCTCACACACACACACACACACACACACACACACACACACACACACACAGAGCAGTGCAAACAGAGCTGAGAGCAAAGAAATCAACCTCCACTCACAGCCTCTACTGTCCTCAATAAGGAGGTCCACAGGGCTCCACGGGGAAAGACAACGCCTCAAAAATCAATACCTGCATTCTTGGAGAGTTGGACTACCCCCCCCTCACACCCCACATACAGAACGTAACCTAAAGCCCAGCCTGGTGACACAGGCCTGTAATCCCAGCACTCTGGAAGCTGAGGCAGGAGGATTTCAAGTTCAAGGCTAACCTGGACTATATAGCAAGTTTCAGCCCAGCCTGAGATACACATTGAAATCTTATCTTAAAAAAATAATTCAGCCGGGCGCTAGTGACTCACGCCTGTAATCCTAGCTACTCAGGAGGCTGAGATCTGAGGATCATGGTTCAAAGCCAGCCCGGGCAGGAGAGACCGTGAGACTCCTATCTCCAATAAAACACCAGAAAACCGGAAGTGGCGCTGTAGCTCAAGTGGTAGAGCACTCACCTTGAGCTGAAGAGCTGAGGGACAGCGCCCAGGCCCAGAGTTCAAGCCCCACGGCCGACAAAAAAAAAAAAACAAACTCAAAGCCAGGCTCTGGTGGTTCATGTCTTTAATCCTAGCTACTCAGGAGGCTGAGATCTGAGGATAATGGCCAGCCCAGGCAGCAAGTCTGAGAGACTCTTATCTCCAATGAACCACCAGAAAAGTGGAAGTGGCGCTGTGACTCTAAATGATAGAGTGCTAGCCTTGAGCAAAGAGCTCAGGGACAGCGCCCAGGCCTGGAGTTCAAGCCCTACGATCAAGAAAAAAAACAACAAAACCCTCAAAGCCAGGTTCTGGTAACTCAAACCTGTAATCCTAGCTACTCAGGAGGCTGGGATCTGGGGGGTCATGGTTCAAAGCCAGCCCAGCCCAGGCAGGAAAGTCTGTGGGATTCTTACTTCCAATTAACCAGCAAAAAGCTAGAATTACAAGTATGGCTCAAGTGATAGAGCTCAGCCATGATTTAAAAAATAAAAAAGCAAAAAAGCTGGGGCTGGGAAGGTGGCTCAGTGGTAGAGCACTTGCCTTGCATGCATGAGGCCCTGGGTTTGATTCCTCAGCACTACATATGCAGAAAAAGCCAGAAGTGGTGTTGTGTCTCAAGTGATAGAGTACTAGCCTTGAGTTGAAGAGCTGAGGGATAATGTGCAGGCCTGGAGTTCAGGCCCATTACTGACCAAAAAAAAAAAAAAAGCTAAGCAAGAGGTTGAAGCTCTGAATTCAAGGCCCAACACAAACAAAACAAACTAAACACAGGCAAACATACCTCCATAAAGTGAAAACCTCCCAAAGGTGAAAACAACCCAAATATCCATAAATGGAGGGGCAGAATAGTATTAATCAATTGAAGAATCCACACAGTGGAATATTACTTGGCTATAAAAAGAAGAATGCAGGGCTGGGAATATGGCTTAGTGGTAGAATGCTCACCTCACATGCATGAAGCCCTGGGTTCAATTCCTCAGTACCACATACACAGAAAAATCCAGAAGTGGTGCTGTGGCGCAGGTGGTAGAATGCTAGCCTTGAGTAAAAGAAGCTCAAGGACCGTGCCTAGGCCCTGAGTTCAAGTTCCAGGAATGGCCAGAAAAAAAAATTCAGCTCTAACACCTGAGGGTAGGAAACATCATGGCCAGTGAAGGAAGGCAGACATATGATTCTGTCTCATTCACAACAGGCAGATCCCTGAAGAAGGCAGAGTAGCTGCTGGCCAGGGTTCGGGGTGGGGAGGGGATAGGGCAGGCAACTTCATGGGTATAGGGGCCTCCTTAGGGTGGTGGGAATGTTGTGGAATCAGAGAAATGACAGTTAGTTGTCATTTTGAATACACCAAAGGTCACTGTACATATTTCTGTCTTAATTTGTGTCTTTGTGTGCACTTGCTGGTCCCAGGTCTTGAACTTAGGGCCTGGCTGGTTGTCCCTGTGGTGTTCTTTTGCTCAAGGATGGCACTCTTATCACTTGAGTCACAGTTCCACTTCTGGCCTTTCTGGTGGTTCACTGGAGATAAGAGTCTCATAGAGGGTTGGGAAGGTGGCTCAGTGGTAGAGCACTTGCCTTGCATGCCTGAGGCCCTGGGTTTGATTCCTCAGCACTACATAAGAAGGAAAAGCCGGAAGTGGCGCTGTGGCTCAAGTGGTAGAGTGCTAGCCTTGAGCTGAAGAGCTGAGGGACAGCACCCAGGCCCAGAGTTCAGACCCCACGACTGGACCTCCTCCCCCCCAAAAAAAAAGAGTCTCATAGACTTTCCTGCCTGGGCTGGCTTCAAACGACGGTGATCCTCAGATCTCGGCCCCCCCCCCCCCCCCCCCGTGTGAGCCATGTGTCCCTAGCATCTCTAATATTTTGTCGGTGGTATTTTCTTCAAGAGTCTTGAAGGAAGGTATGACATTGTCCAAAAAAAGAAATATATCCATTACCTGACTTATGCAATGGTAGCCCCTCTGTACATTACCTTAATAATTATAAAATTGTATATTTTTTAAGTCTTCTGGCTGGGTGCTGCTGACTTATGCCTGAAATCCTAGCCGCTCAGGAGGCTGAGATCTGGGGATCCCAGTTTAAAGTCAGACTCAGCAGGAAAGTCTGTGAGACTCTTATCTCCAATAAACCACCAGAAAACCAGAAGTAGGGCTGTGATTCTAAATGATACAGCACTAGCCTTGAGCAAAAGAGCTCAGGGATAGTGCCCAGGCCCAAGACCCATGACTGACTGAAAAACAAAAACCATCCTTTGCTATTTATTTCTGTTTTGGTGGTCCTGGAGTTCGAACTCAGGCTCTCAACGCTTCCTAGGCATGCACTCTACCACTTTGGCCAGCCTGGGATTCATGATCTATCTCAGCCTCCCAAGTGCTGGGATTAGAGGCGTGCGCCACCAACCGCACTTGGCTAAAATAACTAATTTCATGTGAAAGTCACTTAAAATGAACAAGGTTACATTTGAGGAATCCTAGGAATTCCACGAGTATTTTAACCCTGAAGCTCAGATTTGAGAAAGCAGTTACCTACTGCTCCTCGGTCTTCCCGAGCCTGATTCTCTCACAGTTTGGTTTGCTTCTCTTCCCTAAATATTTCCATCCACTGAGTCACTCTGGGCCTCGAGAGACTGTGCTGGGTGGGAGTACAATGAGCCCTCCTGTGACTCCTGAGGAGCCCCCCTTTCTCCCCAAAGGGGGTCATGGCACTGGGCCCACACAGCCGGGTGGCTAGACACCAAATCCACACCCCCTGCCATGCGCCAACAGATCTTCCAGAAATAGCCACAACAAATTTCTGGCCCACATGTGCTCTTCTAGAAGGTTCCACTCCCCCACCCCTGGTGGAGTCTTGGTCCTCTCCTGGAACAAACACAGTACCATGGTAGCCATGCTGGGTGATAGCCAGTCCAAAACCGCAATACAGCTTTCTCCTGGCCCCCCTACCTTCATCTCTTTTTTTGGGGGAGTGGGGCTAGGGGAGGTACTGGACTTTGAACTTAGCACCTTTGCTTGCTAGGCAGGTGTTCTATCACTTGAACCACACCCCCAGGCCCCTTTTGCTTTCATTATTTTTCAGATCGGGTCTTGTACTTTTGCTCAGTCACCCTTGAACTGTAATCCTCCGATCTCTGGAGCAGCTGGGATTGTAGACGTGCACCGACACATTTGGCACTTTCTTCCTTGAGACTTCCTTGAGCCTAAGTTCTCTAGAAGCTTCCACATTGGAAAGACGCCCTGGGGAGATCCTACCACCACAGGAAGACATCTGGCTAGTCTCCTGATGTCATCAGCCCAGAGGCTAGCAATGGCAGGAGACATCCTGGAGCCAGAGCCGTGCAGCTGGCCTTCCCAAAAAGGCCGTGATTTCAATTTCAAACTATAAAATTTAGGGGTGCTTTGTGACCCAGCAATAGCAAACTGACTCCGCCCTTGCGTACTCTGCTGAGTTCAGTGAAGAGCAGCTGTCCCAGGCGCCAGCATTCCCGTATCAACCCTTGCTAGCGCCATTTACAAGAGACTCAATCAATATAAATGTGGTTTCCACTCTTCTGTCAGTTCAAGTTACATGTGTAAGTGGGCAGATTGGGGGTACTAATTTTGGGGGCTCAGAGTTATTAGGATTGGGCTCTCTCTTGCTCTCTCTCTGACACAAGGCCTTACTACATAGTCCTGGCTAGCCTCAAACAGAGGGTCCTCCAGCCTCAACTTCCTGATTGCGGAGATGACAGGTATGCACTCCCAAGCCCAGCATGCATTGGGAAATTGGGAAATAAGAAGGGCAAGGTATGGGAAACACTTGAGTGGGGACAGCAGCAGGGTCTGCGGCGGACGGTTTGGATGACACTCACAGAGTCCTTGAGCGCCAGGAAGCAGTGGCAGATCCAGCGGCGAGTCGTGCCATCCCGGCAGATGTAGGAGAATGCCTTGTCCAGGTTGCGGTCAGGAGCGCAGAAGGAGACTTTCTCGATGGTTTGATCCACCAGCAGGTCCTAGAAGGAAGCACGTGCACAGCGTGAACCTTCTCTCCTGAGTGCTGGGATTACAGGCGTGTACCCTCATGCTCACCTGACTGTGGCCAGTGTTTAAACAGGTTTTACAGACTTTCTCTCTACTGGAAGGATCTCTCACAACCTCCCTCCCTTTTTTTTTTTTTTTTTTAAGAAGAGGCCACTGAAGCCCGGAAGGGGTGAGTCTCCTGGCCAGGCTCCCCCCACCCTCCCGCCCCAGCTGGTGAGGGGGTGGCTGGGATCCGTGCTGAGGCGGCCGCTCCAGTTCGTGCTCTCACCCACTCTATACCAACTCGCAAATAACTGCAGCCCTCATTTCTGAATTAGGACTGTGCAGCGAGCTGCAGCCTTTACAGGAACACATGGCACAGTCTACAAGAGCCCTGTGGGAGAGGAGGGTCGGGAAGGTCCCAGGGGGCGTGGCCAGGTATCCTTGGCCTGATTGGAGCAGGGTGGGAGGAGGGGGCCTCCTACCTTGGTCTTGTCATCCACTACTCGGAGCCCATCAGCAGACACCCACAGGACCGACTTGACGGACTTCCGGCCCATCTGGGGGAGGGGGCAGGGCACAGAGGGGCCTGGTCAGGGCCGCCTGTGCCAGGCTGGCCTCACCTCCTCCCTGGCTCCAGCGGCCCCCCTCAACTCACCGCCTTCAGCTTCTTCACAGCATCTTCACACACGTGCATGCCTCGGGACTCCTCCACCTCCACGTGGCCCAGGTACTTGAGTGGAGATGGGGATGGAGAGACAGGAAATAATAAGCACCTGGGAGCCTTTCCTGGGTTCACTACCCAGATGCCACACACCCGGCACCGTGCCAGGCCCATCAGAGACGGGAATGCGTTCATTCTGCACCACCTCAATGCAAGTTGAGGTGTGCAGTGCATTTCCCAGCCCAGATGTGCAGCTGAGGAAACACAGGTGTGGATTGAAGTGTTTTTTGTTTGGTGTTTTTGTGCTGCTCTGTCCTGGGGCCTTAACTGCTGCTTAACGATGGTGCTGGGTTTGCATCCTTGTGGCTGAGGGGACTGGTTGAAGGCTACACCAGGCTGCTCTGCCTCCTGGGACCACAGGTAGAAAGAGCCAGAGCCAGTCCCCCGCCCTCTGCCCTGGCAAGGACTGATGGGAGGTGGAATGGAGCTTGGCTGCCCAGAGCTGTAATTCAACAGCATATCCTCCACTGGCTGTCTCCCCTTCCTCACACTCAGGGGAAGGGAAAATTAGGCAGAAGAGCTAGCCTGAGCCCCCCCAGCCACGAAAGGGCTGAGCTCCACAGCAAGGCCCTCAATCCTGCTGTCTTCCCATGGGAACAGCACAACAAAGTATGTTGTACAGAGTTCTGGTTGTCTTAAAGCAAAACCCTTAAGCCCTTAACAGTTGAGGGCTTTGCGAATGCTACCAATATTTTCCAGCGTGACCTTCTAGTGGGGTTCTTGTGAGTCCCCAGGGAATTGGGTAGCCTCTCCCCCAATACCAAGCAGGACACCCTCCAGGTGCTATTTTCCTGGTACAAATTAACTTGTCCTGGGTTTTATGTCAACTCCAACAGGCTCCATAGCTTTTTTTTTTTGTCAGTCGTGGGCCTTGAACTCTGGGCCCCCAAGCTCTTTAGCTCAAGGCTAGCACTCTACCACTTGAGCCACAGCGCCACTTCCATTTGTTTGGTAGTTCATTGGAGATAAGAGTCTCATGGACTTTCTTGTCCAGGCTGGCTTTGAACCTCAGATCTCAGCCTCCTGAGTAGCTAGGATGACACATGCGTGAGTCACGGGCACCCAGCAGGCCATAGCTTTTTTTTGTTTTTGGTCCATCGTGGGGTCTGAACTCTGGGCCTGAGCACTGTCCCTCAGCTCTTCAGCTCAAGGTTAGCGCTCTACAACTTGAGCCACAGCGCCACTTCTGGCTTTTTCTGCTTATGTGGTGCTGAGGAATTGAACCCAGGGCCTCGTGTATGGCCCAGCCCCAGGCCATAGCTTTTTAAGAACAGAAAGCCTCTGCTCACAGCACCAGGCCTGGTATGGAGACTGGCAGGACCCAGCAGGTGGCTCCGCCCACTGCTGCACGCACGCCCCGCCCCTCACAGCCTTATGTCTCTCCTACCACTGCCTGCCCCACCTATCAGGGCCCTCTCATGGCCTCACGCCCCGCCTATCACTTTATGCCCCACCCACCACTGCACATCCTATCATATCACACCACGCCCAGGGCTGTATGCCCCTCCCATCACCACCCATTTCTCCCCCCATCACAACAGGCCCTGCCCACCACCACGTGCCCCGCCCCCACTACCTTATACCATTCCTATTACCGCTTGCCTTGTTCATCATGCCCCTCCCATCGCCTTATGCCCCGCTCACCACTTCACATCCGGCCCAGTCACATGCCCCACCCACCTCGCCCACCGCCTTCTGCCCCGCCCACTCACCCTGACCGGGAAGCTGCAGGTGCCCTTGCGCACAGCGTCTTCGTCCGCCTGCCACTGGTGCGGGCGCGATGCTTCGGGCACGTAGGCTGGTTTCCTCCGCCGCAGGCTCTGCCGTAACTTGTTCATGGTGCCCGCCCCGTCTAGTGACACAGGACAGCAGAGTGGGGCAAGGGCGGGGGTCAGCTGACATGGAAGTGGGGTTTCAGGGTCGGGGGGGGGGTCACAGGGTGAGAGGACATGAACCCACAGTCCAGGAAAGGGACACGGGGGAGGGCCGGGGAGCTGGAGTGTGGCACCCAAGGGGCTCAGAAACAAGGGACGAAGGAATAGGGCAGTTTGGGGTAGGGGTGAGGGTCATGATTCACGGCTTTAGGGGTTTGGAAGCTGGGATGTGAGTACAAGAAGCCTGAAGATCCAAAGGACGGGAAGGAAGTCAGACACTGGAGGACACTAGGATCAGAGGGCATATAGGGGTCAGGGGTCACACAGTCAGGGGCTTTAGGAGTATTTGGGTTGAAGGTGCACTGATGAAAAGGCCCAGGAGTTGGAAGTTGAATGGGTCAGGGGCACGGGGTTCTGGTGTGGGATTCAGGGGGCGTAGAAGGGCTGTGCTTGTGATGTCAGAGGTAAGAGTGTACATATGTGTGTGTTTATACCGGTACCAAGGCTTGAATTTAGGGCCTTGAGCTCTCCCTTGGCTTTTTCTCTCACAGGTGGTGCCCACTATTTGAGCTATGCTCCCAGTCTGCCTTTTTGCTCATTAATGAGAGATAGGAATCTTGCAGACTTTTCTGCCCAAGATGGCTTTGAACTGAGATCTTTAGATCTCAGCCTCCTGAGTGGTTAGGATTACAGATGTGAGACATTGGTGCCCAGGTTTTTTGTTTTTGACAGGGTCTCACTGTGTAGCCCAGGCTGACCTGAATTTGCCATCCTCTTGCTTCAGCCTCCTGAGTACTGGATTACAGGTGTATGGTACCAACCTGGCTTGTGCATTGTTGAGTGTGTATCTCATGAGTGCCTGTGGTTCCTGGTGAGTCTGGGGAATGTGTGTACAATCCATCCATGTGAACCCATGTGCCAGTTTAGCAATATGAAGGAATAGTTACTTAGCACATCTTCAAGTATGCCTGTCACTCATCGGTAAGTATGCATGGAGCTGAAAGAATCATCTGTGTGTGTGTGTGTGTGACTAAGTCAATGGCTGTGTAAAGAATGTATGAATCTGTAATGGTGTGATCCTGTACACAATCACTGAGAGTGTGAGGACTTTGGTGTGTATCTGGAACTCAGGGCCTTTGATGGCCCATGCACCTACCCAGCCTCTGTTGGACCCCAACAGGTCACTCACCCGACTCCGTCCTGAAGGTCTCAGGAGGCCCCGGGGCCCCACAAGGGGCTGGGGGCAAATGCTGTTCAGGCCTCCTGGGTCCGCCCTGCCCAAAGGAGGGAGGAGAAAGTAAGAAGTTTGTTTGGGATGGGGATGAGTTCCCCTACTTTGGACTTTAGCCAACCCCCTCCATCTCAGGCTCCCTGGTGAGAACCCTGGTTGCCATAGCAACTGTTACCAGGGAGACCAGCCACCTGGTTCTTCAGGCCTAGGAACTAGTAGGTGTACTGAGGTGTGGGGGGTATTGTTAGGGATGCGCTGGCCTCAGGAGGCCCTAGGTACTCAAGGGAATGATATGGATTTGTCATGACACATGCACAAGGCTACAGGTTAACATATATTTACATATATGAAGCCACCTCAGGGCTACAGTTGTCCGGCACACCCAGTCACAACTCTGCATGCTTAGTTACACACTGATACCATCACAGCCACACAGCACACTTCAGGTTACACTTCAGAGCCACAGAAACAGTCCTACAGTTGCCAGGAGGAAGATACACAGCTCTATTCAGGGCATTTGGGCCGCATCTACAGAGATTGTCCCAACCTCAGTAGCCTGGTCACACTAGCAAGTGGTCTTTGTTCACTCCCATTTTCTCAGCCATACACACAGAGCAGGGCCCAAGCATAGCCACAAGGACGACACATGTCCAACCACACCCAGCAACAGTTGTGTTTCCTCAGGCACCCACCCAGGAAACCCACATCCCAGGCCCCCAGACAGAATTCTATCCAATCAGAGTTCACCCATCAGGTTATCCACTAGGAACCAGACACGCAATGACATGATCACAGCTGTACATACTTGTCCCACACAGCTCCATGGTCACACAATAACATCTGTATGCCTGACAGGTGTTTGGTTTCATAAAACTCTCTCACACACACACACAGCCATCCAACCCAACCCTGGGCAGTCATACCAGCATACTTTTTTTTTTTTTTGGTCAGTCATAGGGCTTGAACTCAGGACATGGGTTCTGTCCCTAAGCTTTTCTGCTCAAGGCTAGCACTCTATCACTTGAACCACAATGCCATTTCCAGTTTGGAGGTGGTTAATTGGAGATAAGAGTCTAATGGAGCCGGGCACTGGTGGCTCATACCTGTAATCCTAGCTACTCAGGAGGCTGAGATCTGAGGATTGTGGTTCAAAGCCAGCCTGGGCAAGAAAGTCTGTGAAACTCTTTTCTCCAGTAAACCACCACAAAACTAGAAGTGGTGCTGTGGCTCAAGTGGTAGAGGGCTAGCCTGAGCTGAAGAGCTGAGGGACAGCGCTCAGGCCCAGAGTTCAAGCCCCACGACTGACAAAAAAAAAAAAAAAAGGAGTCTAATGGAGGGGCTGAGAAGGTGGCCCTGGGTTTGATTTCTCAACACCACATAAGCAGAAAAAGCTGGAAGTGGCACTGTGGCTCAAGTGGTAGAGAGCTAGTCTTGAGCTGAAGAGCTGAGGGACAGTGCCCAGGCCCAGAGTTCAGGCCCCATGACCAACAAAAAAAAAAAGCTTAATGGACTTCTGCCGGGCTGGCTTCGAACTTAGATCTCAGCTTCCTAGGATCATAGGCATGAGCCACTAGCACCTGGCCACCAGCACACCTTTTATGAGACAGAAAAACTTAGCTAAGTGCTCACATTTGGTCTCACTATTATTCACATGACAAATCACTCTTACATGACACTTCTTTCTACACACAAGCCATGTGCTGTACTAATGGCCATAGCCTATCATTACAGAGACAGGCAGCTACATGAAAGACCCAGCATACAACCCAGACACAAACATCCCTAAGAAAGGCCACTCTCACATAACCAACACATTCCAGAAAGGGTCCTGTGCACATACACACACAGCATCAGTGTCCACAATACCCAGACTTCCGCCATGGTCAGTGTGCCTACAATGTTCTCCTAGGTCACCCTCTTACACAGAGACACAGCCTCTTCAGGTAATGCACAAGTCATGTGTCATTACAGCTTCACATGAACAGGTGGAAAGTCACAGCCCCACCTACACACTTAATAGAGCCATTAGCACACAGCTCAATTGCCCATAACACAAGTACACAGTTGGGTGTGTGTACAGAAGAAACTATGTAGATCTAGGCACTGGTGGCTCATGCCTGTAATCCTAGCTACTCAAGAGGTTGAGATCTGAGGATGGTGGTTTCAAAGCCAGACTGTACAGGAAAGTCTGTGAGACTCTTACCTCCAATTAACCACCAGAAAACCGGAAGTAACCTTGTGGTTCAAAGTAGTAGAGTGATTGCCTTGAGCAAAAGAACTCTCAGCGACAGCCTCCAGGCCCCGATTTCAAGTCCTATAACCAATTAAAACAACAACAAAAAAAAGGGTGCTGGTGGCTCATGCCTGCAATCCTAGCTACTCAGGAGGTTGAGATCTGAGGATTATGGTTCAAAGCCAGCCTGGGGAGGAAAGTCAGTGAGACTCTTATCTCCAATAAACCACCAGAAAACTGAAAGTTGCACTGTGGCTCAAGTGGTAGAGCTCTTGCCCTGAGCTGAAGAGTTGAGGGACAGCGCCCAGGCCCAGAGTTCAGGCCCCACGACCAACAAGAAAAAAAAAAAAAGAGAGAGAGAAAAAAATGGAAAAAGAAGAGAAAGAGGAGGAGGAACAGGAGGAAGAGGAAGGCGAAAGAGAAGAAACGAGGTAGGCTATGCGTGGCATTTGTAACTTGTTTTACACGGTCCTAGACAGTTATTTGCAGTGTCATGGGCAGTCACCACCACACCAAATCTCAGAGATTCAAACTCAGGTAATCCAGCACATGTATGAGCATGCTCACATACACACAGAGCTACATTTTGCAGACACGCACATTCCCACCGATTAGGACACACACACACACACACACATACACACACACACACACACACACACACACACACACACACAGAGCCATTCAGGTTACACCAGGACATAGCCGGTCACATACCCCAAACACACACCCCAAGTCCCTGAGCCAGCTCACAAACATTAGATCTTGAGCCATACTTGATTAAATAAATACATAATCCAAATCACACATAAGAGACTGTAAGTACACACGCAGCTACAAGCAGAGTCATTTACACACACACAGCCTCCATCACATAGGCACGGATATGATGGCAGCCACACACCCAGACTTACACAGACAAGAGTGTGTCACACACACAGAAATACATTTTCAAGTCACCAGGAGAGTCACACATGAAACAAGGCCTCACAGACAGAACTCCACTGAACACACACAATCACCCACATCGTTGTTACACACCAAGGCACACAAAACACAGGGCCAGAAGACACAACCACACAACCACAACCATGTTCTCACCCAAACACAGACTCACAAGTAGAGGGTTCTGTACAAGGAGCAGCTGTCATTCACAAATACTAGGATCACCACAAACACCCCCTACCACCACCACAACATGCACACATACTAAGCAGGATTCCTCACAGTCACCAGCTTTAGTACACACACACATACATATACACAAACATGGGGTCACATTCCTAGTCACGTATGTCCCCATCCCTTGTTCCCTGCCCCCCCCCACCCTTCAGGTACCATATACAAAGCTGCTGGTCACTGAAGCAGCTCTGCATGGGGTCTCTGGGGAGTGGCCCCCAGCCCAGCCTGTATCCTGGAGCCTGGGAGGCTAGGTCTGGGAGGAGGGGGGCGGCTGTGTACCGTCTGTGGGTGGGGCCTTTCGGACAGCTGGGCAGCCCTAGGGACAAAGAGGGTGGCCTAGGAGACCTGTGCCCTGAGACCCTTGACCAAGCGTGGGGGTGGGGGTTGTCTGAATCCTCTGTGTTTGACTCCAGTGGAGATGGAATGAGGTGGAGTTCCAGGCACGGCGGGGGGGGGGGGGCACCTTGTTTTGAGGAGGGGATGTGCCTGGGACCCGCCCAAGGACTAGGGTAGGGGTGGGAAGACTGTTCTGGGTGCCTCCTTCTAAGGCCTAGGGGAAGACTGCTTGGAATCTGACATGCCTCCCAACCCCCATCCTCGGCTTGGTGGTTAAGTGGTACCCAGGCCCCCCACCCCAAGACCTTGTCTTTGAGGTTTGTGCTCACATTCCCCCTCAGGCTAGGAAAGATGAGGATTGTCTGGAATCGCTTCCGAGGCCATGGTTTTGATATTGGGGGGGGGGGCTGTGTCCCAGACCCTATCCCCCAAACCTTGCTTAGGGAGTTGTCCCTAGAATTTCTGGACCTCTGTCCTCGGTCGGGGGGGGGGGTCTCCTATGTCTAAGATCCCTAGTTCCAGGGTCTTGGCCCGTGCCGGAACCCACTCCCCCCTACTCCCGTCTCCCCGTTTTTGGCTGGGGGGGAGAGCCTGTTCCCGGGTCCCCAGCCAGGACCCCCCTCTCCAGTGTTGGCATCTCCCCTCCATCCGGGCGCCGCGGCCGCCTCCCACCCTCCGCCACATCAGCGACACCGCCCCCGACCCGAGCCCCCCTCCCTCCCTCCCACCCTTCTCACGCTGGCCGCCGCGCTGCGGGACATCCAGGGCCCCGGCGCCCCCGCCTCCCGCGGCCCCGGCTGGGCCTGGCTTCCCGAGTGGCTGCGGCTGCTGTGGCGGCGGCGGCTCGGTGTGACGCGGACCGGGCCCGGGGCCGGAGGCTGGTGCGGGATGCACGCGCGCGAGCCAGCTCGGCTCCCCGGAGGGTTCCGCTGCGGGGGCGGGGGAGCGTCCCTCCCGCCTCGGCGCCCCGCCCCTCCACGCCCATTGGCTCGCCGCCGGCTGCACACGCAAAGGGCCCCGCCTCGTATGCAAATACAACCCCGCCCTCCTGGCGGACACCGCCCCGCCCCGCCCCCCTGGTCCGGTGGGGCTCGGCGGGCCGGGGGAACCCGGCTGGGTTCTCCAGCCCCTCCCCCGTCCCCGGGGCTGTCAAGCGTGGGGGTCCCCCTCGCCTTCTGTCACCCCTGACCTCAGATTCCCCCCCGACAGTGCCGCGTCCAGAAGAACCGCTCTGGGAGGCGCCGTGCGGCCGACTGTCCTCAAATCTTCCCGTAACCCCGGGCTCTCCCGGCCTGGCGGGGGCGGGCAGAAACGGTGACGAGGCGCTTTTCACCCTGAAGCGGGGGACGGACCCCGGCGTGAGGGCGGGGTGCGCCGGGCTCGAGCCCGGGGGGAGGTCCGGGACGGGACGCGGGGGGGGGGGGGACCTGGCCCGCTGCGCCCCTACTCCCCCCCCCACCCCTCGTCCTGTGGGTTTGGCCAAGCAGCTGGCGAGGGCATCTGAGCCCATTAGCAAAGGCGAGGTTGCTGGGAGTTAAGAAGGGACCAGGGGCCGGGAGGCCAGAGGCGGTGTGTGGGGGTGATGGGGGGGCGCTCCTCAGCTGCCACAGCCCTTCGAGCAGGTGGTCAGCACATTGGGGGGGGGCAACAGATGGCCCAGGCAGGGCTTTTAGACAAGGGGGCTTGGGGTGGGGGCTGACCATCTGCACCTGGAGGCCTCCCGAGAGCTCCTCCCCCTTCAGTGCAGAGAAAAAGAGCTGGGGGAAGGAAGGGGAGGGGCGCCTTTATTCGGAGGGAAGGTGCAGACCCCCATCCCACCCCCACCCCCCCAATACACAGGCTGGAGCCCGGGGAGCGGGCAGCTGGAGGAGTTTGGGAGGCTAAGGTAAGGGGCGCCTCTGCCAACCCCTATCTTCCCTTTCCACGCCGGATGGTGGGAGAGCTGAAGGCATGCAGGGGGACGCAGGGCTCCCTCAGAAATCCGTTAACTGGCTCCCTGGCTTGGAGTTCCCGGATGCCAACTTTGGAGTGGGAGGAGCTAATCTGGGTGCTCTCTAGCCCCCAAAGTTCCTGAGCTCCAGGGTTAAGAGGGGTGTGTATTTCCGAGGGGAGGGGTGCTCTTTGACCAGGACAAAGGGGGAAGGGAGAAGAGGCATAGCAGTGGGTGACCCCCACTATGGTGCTGTTCCCCAGCATGGAGGCTGTCATAGATCCCAAGAGAGGTCTGCTCTGATCAGGAGGTTGGGGCCAATGGCTGTGCGTGGTGCCTGGCCCAGTAGCGGTGGTAGATGTCATGGAAGAGGTCCCTGCAGGCTACGTGGGCTTGGAGGCGGGAGCAGGCCAGGAAGGCCCCTGCCAGCTTGCGGTGGAGGGCGTAGGTTTCTTCCGGTGGCGGGAGCAGCCGGTGCTGCAGGAGCACAGGGATGAGGCCCTGGATCCGGCGTGCTGTGTCACCTGCCCCAAAATTGTAGGGGCCAGGGGCAGCAAAGGGCTCTCCCAGGATCATCACTGCTTCCACGTGGGCATTGGAGAATGCCTAGGGGTGGGGACAAATGTGCGCAGAGGGACATGAGAGCCCCACACTTTGGGAGGCAAGAGAGACCTCAGCAATCTGGAGTCTCCAGTGCCAATGCAAGCCCCCCACTCCTCTAAGAGCGTGCCCTAAGTACATAGTAGCCTGTCCCTACTCCAAAATAACTGTGCTTCCTCAGGACTTCTTACAGACAAGGAGTCCTCCACTCCTGACCCCCAGAATCAACCCCTGCACCCCACTTAGAAAGGCAAGTAGTGCCTATTTTCCAAGGTTTTGTGTGTGCATTTACATGCAGTTCCTGGGACTTGAACTCAGGGCCTGAGTGTTATTCTTGAGCTTTTTTGCTCAAGGCTGGTGCTTTACCACTTCTGGCTTTTTGTGGCTAATTGAGGTAAGAGTCTTACAGACTTTTCTGTACTGCCTGGCTTTAAACCAACGATCCTCAGATCTCAGACTCCTAAGTAGTTAGGATTACAGGTGTGAGCCACCAGTGCCTGGCCCAGTGGTTCTTTTATAGTCAGACAGCTGTTCTGGATGCCCACTTCCCCAGGGTAGAAATATACCTTCCATATTCCCTAGTAGACAGGGGGCTCCCAACTGCTGCTCCCCATAGACCACAGTGACCTCCACCCACCCAACCACTATTCCCTAGTGTCTCCCAACCTTGGTTTCAAAGCCTGTGAGGAATTTTAAGTCCCGGGATTTCTGCAGGACACGGTCTCTGTCTCCATCAGCTGCAGCCTTCACCACCTGGATAGATGGGTGTTGGGGAGTCAAAGACCAATGAAGAAGCCAAGGAAGGTTCTAGATCAAAGGAAACACCTGAGCTCTGGCACCACTTGTAATGCAGCATAGGGGAGGCAAAGACGAAAGAGAGTTCCAGGCCAGCCTTGAACAGTGAAACTGCGGTTTACAGGAGTCTGGCAGGTGCATGGGTCCACACACAACCCAACAAGGATGGGACACTGGGTTCCCAATTGGGTTCAGTTACCCAGGGCATAGGGCCCGGGCACTCAGGATGCCCTGGGCACACCTGGCCTCAGCAAAGCAGCGGGTGTAGAGCTGAGCCCCTCTCCAGCCTGGAGGAGGGAGGCTGGCTCTGAGATCGGAGGCCAGGCAAGCCACCCACCTGGTGAGCCTCTGCTTTCCCAAGGAGAAGCCTGGATCAGGAGTGTTCTGGTCCTGGGGTGGTTGTGGACACACTCAACACAGGCTTGTGTGCAAGGAAGCACTGTGGACAACCCAAGCTGTTCCTCTTATTATGGGATGTGAAGAAACGGGCTCAGTGTGGAACTGGGTCCCCACTGTGTGGTCCTTTCTTGAGGGGAGGGAGAGTCCAGGATGAATCTGGCATTCTACTCCATTTCAGCAGTCCCCACCTCCCCCCAACCTGTGCCTGTCTGGCCATCTGTTAGGCCTTGTTCCCCGGGGGCCCATGTGACTGGGCAGTTTTAAACTCAAAAAAGCTACAGAGGCCTGGGGGGGGGGGGGGGGAGGTTGTTGATGGGTGGCTTTGACTTTGTGTGGCCTGCAGAGGAGATCCAAAGGACCATGGGGGGGGGGGGGAAGATGACAGGGAAGAAAGCTCTCCCCCGCAGCTTCCAGTTTATTCACTCCCATGGACTGCCACTAGGCATCCCAGTGCCACCCAGCAGGCTCCTGTGCCCATCTCCACAGCCTCCCGGCTCCAGACCCCTAGCTTCAGAGGGAGTTTCTTTTCTTCCTTTCAACCCTTCCTGCCTCCCCCCCCTCCCCCCCATACTGTCTTGAGGATTGAATTCAGAGCCTCAGACTTGCTAAGCAGGCACTCTACAATTTCAGTCACACAATCAGCCTTTTTTTTTTTTTTTTCCCACCCTACAGTTATTCAGATAAAGTCTCTGGCTATTGCCTAGGGCTGGCCTTAAATCCCATCTTCCTACCTCAGCCTCCAGCACAGCTGGGATTACAGGCTTGGGTCACCTCCCCTGGCCAAGACTGTATCTTTCCAAATCCTCTGGGTAGCTTCCTAGAACTCCAGATAAAGTACTGACCTCTGGGGCCCAAAATGATTTGGCTATGTGGGCAGCTGTCTGGCCAGTGAAAACAGCATCAGGTAGGATCAACACCGGCCCCACCCCATGGTCTGTGGGAGGCTCAGCATCTTAAGTCTAGCTTCAGACTAGAACCTGCATTTCATAGTATCAACAGCATCCATACACACAGAAAAGTCTGGAAGAGCTTTGACCTCTGTACATATTGTTAGCTGGAATCCCCTTCTAGCCTCCTCCTGATTGCTCCTCTGCATTTTTCCTGGCTGCTCCTCCAGGAAACCTTCCATCATGCCCCAGGGCAGTTTCCTGTTGTCTCCTAACCCCACATTTGATCTCTCTGCTCCTTACTGCCTGTGAGCGCCACCACAGACAAGCTCTGTGAAGGTAGGCCTGAGTGGGCCCTAGGTCCCTGGTGTGTCCTCAGTAGCATCAGAACAGAGCTGGACACAGATGGTTTCACCTAGATGATTAGAAGACTGGATGAGTGTCCAACCTTTAGATACTCACCAGACAGTGTTTTCTGAGGCCTCTGGGACCAACTGACCCTGATGGGGGTGTGTGTGTGTGAATGACAGATAGAGTAGGTGAGGAAGTGCTTCCTGAGGCCAGAGCAACCTGTAGGCAGAGGCTGGACACAGGCACTGGACAAGGTGGACATCACAGGCTCTCATGGCAAGGGCTGGGATGAGGACTCTGGACCCAGACTCCTGAAGCGTGCCTCCCAGGCCTGCGGGGATGTGAGGCAGCCCCTCTCCAGGCCCAGCAGCCTTACCTGTAAATGACCCCGAGGAGCTGCTGTGCACCACAGGGCCTGGCATACTATGAAGTGCTTGATATTTATGAGCTGCTTTTTTTTTTTTCTTGCCAGTCCTGAGGCTTGAACTCAGGGCCTGGGCACTGTCCCTGAACTTTTGCACAAGGCTAGCGCTCTACCATGTGAGTCACGGCGCCACTTCCACATTGCAGGACTCACCTCGATGTAATGATCTGTGAACTCGGTCCCAAATTCCCGGCTTGCACCAAAGTCCAGCAGGGTCACCTGGGAACAAGGATGTAGGGTAAGAAGAATGTGGGGGGACCCATTCACATGTGCCTCCCCCCGCCCCCCCCCCCCCCCCCCCGTCCCGCCACTGTCTACCAGAGCAGCAAGTACCCAGCTCTCTCTCTTCATTCCTTACCGTTACTCTAGCCACAGTCCCCACCTGGCTACTGGAAACCTCCAGTTTCCACACTTCCCAGTCATCCCAGCATGGCAGCTGAAGGGGTCTGGCTTTCATTTTCTTTCAGTCCTGCTTAGTTTTCATTCATTCATTACAGTGAGGTCTAGCTATGTATGTAGTAGCTCAGGCTGGCCTTGGACTCATGATCCTTCTGCCTCAGACTCTCAAGTGCTGGGATTGCTGATGCACACTATCATATCCAGCCCTATTTTCTTTTATTATCTACTTTAGGCCCAGAAAAATCCAGAGAACAAGATATATAGAAAAGCAAATGAACACAAATCCTACCACCCAGCTGGAAATATAAAATACGACCCAAATAGGTAGAATCTTCTTGTATTCCACCTGGGACCCCCATATCTTTGGGTGTTTTGTTTTGTTTTAGGGTCATTACTTTCCTGAAACTATTATTGCAAATTACTTCTTAAAGTTCTCAGGCAGGGCTGGGAAGGTGGCTCAGTGGTACAATGCTTGCATCACATGCAAGAGGCCCTGGGTTTGATTCCTCAGCACCACATAAACAGAAAAAGTCGGAAGTGGCGCTGTGGCTCAAATGGTAGAGTGGTAGCCTTGAGCTGAAGAGCTGAGGGACAGTACCCAGGCCTAGAGTTCAAGCCCCATGACTGACTGATTAAAAAAAAAAGTTCGGAAGTGGTGCTGTAGATCAAGTGGTAGAGTGCCAGCCTTGAGCTGAAGAGCTGAGGGACAGCGCTCGGGCTGAGTTCAAGCCCCATTACCGACAAAAATATAAATAAATAAAGTTCTCATGCATGTGTTTCTATGTGTCACCTCCTGGAGTTAGAGAAACACTCCCCAGGGAATGCCCAAGCTGACCTCCTGGGTACCCAACCCAGGGCAGGCTGGGGCAGGCACATCTCCTAGGGTCCCACAGCCTCCCATATCCTCCCCCATCTCAGTGCCCTGAGTTTCTGCATCCAGGTACCAAGCAGATCATCAATGAAGTAATGATAAAGGAAATGACATGACATCATTATGGCCAAAGCAGTTAGGCAGGAGTCACCCTCTCCAGCTTTCTCCCCAACCATCACTGCAGGGAAAAGGGCCAGCCAGCCTGATGTGTGCGTAGTAAGGCACTCCTGTAGTGAGCTACTGAAATACTGGGGACTATTTGTTACAGCCGCAACTGTACCCTAGCTCCCATTACAAGGAACCAACCTGGTGGCTGGAGGCATCGTACAGGAAATTAGCCCAGTTGGGGTCTGTCTGCATGAATCTGAATTCAAACAGTTCCCGCAGACACAGCCTCAGGAGCTGGAAACAAATCTGGGCAGGGAGAAGTCATCTCAATGCTGTGCCCCTGCAGAGCCCCCTGGCTTGGCCAGGGAGCCTGGGCCTAGCTGGGCTCTCCCTGTTGTCCCACAAAGCACTGTACCTGGTTCCGGATGTCCTGGCTCAGGCCCTGGCACTGATCCAGAGGGACACCTCCAGCCAGCTCCATGGCCAGCACCCGCCTGGTGCACAGCTCCTTCACCACAGCTGGCACCCGGAAGAAGGGGTCATCTGTCAACAGCTGCCTGGGGCAGGAGGAAGCAGAGTAAGTGGGACATCATGCTTTAGACCTGAGGGTAGGTCTGAGTTGGCCTTCTTTTCTGACAAACCCTTCAGGAAGTCCTCTTCCTCTGGGTGATAGCTGACGTTGAACCAGTACCTCTGCACTTCCCACTGTGCTTTATTTACCCTTCAGCTCGGTGTTGCTGGAGACCCAGCGACCACTTCCTATCAGAAGGATTATAGATGTGAGAGCTTGAACTCTGGGCCTGCGCGCTGTCCCTCAGCTTTTCAGCTCAAGGATAGCGCTCTACCCACAGCATCACTTCTGGATTTTTCTGTTTATGTGGTGCTGAGGAATCAAACCCAGGGCCTCATGCATGCGAAGCAAGCACTCTACCACTGAGCCACCTTCCCAGCCCAATCCTGCAAGCCTTCTGAATAGGGTGATAAAATCCCAATTCTATCACTCCTGTGCAGAGGATGCACCATGTATATGCTACCTGCACATTAGTCACTCAGTAGCCAGCTCAGCTTTCAGTCTGACTCTCATCTCATGGTATTCCACTACCAGAGGCTGGAGGGGCAACCTGGGTGGAGGGGGTACCCCCTGAGGCCTGTGGGAAGTCAGCTCACCGGAAGTTCTGGGCACACGCTGCCTCCCGACGGTAGTCGCACTCCCAGGCCAGCTCCTGCTGCAGGCTCTGCAGGCTCTGTTCGGCAAACAAGCCTGGGGGATGGCATCCAGGTCAGCCGGGGATAGCCACAGCCTGTCCCCTTGCTCCAACCCTCAATCCCACCCTCCCGACACACAGCCCAGTCTATCTCTCTTACACCTATGTTGCCACCATCCTCACACCTGGGGGCTCTTTGGAAGTCTGTGGATTGGACTGTCGGTCATATGCACCCCGGATCCGAGTCATCATAGGCATACAACTTGACTTCCTCCCTGCCTCTGGCTCATGCTCTTGTCTTGCTTCTGCCTCTCATCTTGCTTCTGGGCCTGTCTCTGACTTTCTGCTGGCTCTGGTAAAGTACAGCCTGCTCCATCTTCCACAGACATGTCTCCCATGCCTGGAGACAAATGCACTGCACCTCACCCTGAGCCCCTACTCTGCTTGCTTGGTTGCATGGAACCTGCAGTTCCTTTTCCCAAACTGTGCATGCTCAGTGTCTGTTTCTGCGTGCAGTCTCTGGACTGTCATGTGACCTCTTCTCACTCTCTGATCAGCATGTATTCCGTCATGCAGGTGCACACACGCATACCTGCAGGCATACCCAGCCTTCCCTGCCCAGAAGCCTACTTCCTTTCCTCAGGCACCCCTACTTGGCTGGGGACAGAGTGGGCACCTCACCCTCGGGCAGGGCTGTGCTCATCTTCAGCACAGCCAGCAGGTTCTGCACGTCACTCTGGATGCTCTGGGCGACACCAGGGTACTGCAGGATGTGAGGGGGGTGGGGGGGCAACTGAGAATCACATCTCTGGAACAGCAGGGTGCCTGCTCCCCCACCCTGCAATCCAGCCTCACCACTCACCTGAATCTTCACAGCCACTTCTGTCCCATTCCTCAGCATACCCTGGTGCACCTGCCCGATTGAGGCAGCGGCAAAGGGCACCTCCTCCAGGAAGGCTACCTTGGTCTGCCAGTCCCTGCCCAGCTCTTCTTCCAGAACTCTCTGTGGGGAGAGGGGGGAAAGTGGTCATGACAGTCACCATCATGGTAATAGCCTGCTGAGTTATTTCCAGTGAGCTGGGCTAGCCCATCAGTAACCCTGACTGCTATCCTACTTCACAGATGGGGAAACTGAGGCTCAGGAATTAAGTCCCTTGCCAAGGTGACCAGGCAGGCACTGCCAGATGAGCCCAAATCTGTATTTTTCTTTTCTTTTCTTTTCTTTCTTTCTTTCTTTCTTTCTTTTTTTTTTTGCCAAATCTGTATTTCTTCCTTGCCTGTGCAAGTCTTTTGGAGACTGCTTGATAACCATGATTTTTGGGGATGGTACCAGTACTAGGGTTTGAACAAGGCCTATGAGCTGTCCCCCAGCCCTTTAGAGAGAGAGAGAGAGAGAGAGAGAGAGAGAGAGAGAGAGAGAGAGAGAGAGAGAGAGAGAGAGAGAGAGAGAGAGAGTGTGTGTGTGTGTGTGTGTGTGTCCTGAGACTTGAATTGGGGGACTGGGCACTGTCCTTGAGTTTCTTTTCAACCCAAGGCTAGTGGCTCAACCATTTAAGCCACAGCTCCACTTCTGTGTTTTTGGTAGTTTGCTGGAGATCAGAGTCTCACAGACTTTCCAGCCCGGGCTGGTTTCCAACTACAAATCTCAGATCTCAGTCTCCTGAGTAGGTAGGATTACAGGCACAAGTAACTGGCACTCAGCTGTATTTTGTTTTTTTGAGATAGGTTGCCCTGAGTTTATCTGGCCTAGATCTCACGATCCTCCTGCTGACCCTTCACATAGGGTGGCAGAGGCAGTTCTAGGTTCTTCATTATAAATTACTAATGATTTATTTCACCCTAGGAAATGTGTGTATGGCTACTATTCTATTTCTCAGATGAGGAGACTGAAGCCCAGAGAGGTCCAGGCAGGTGTGTGGGAAAGAGACAATGACAGGTAGCAGAACCCTAGCTCTTGCTGCCTGGCTAGAGCACTGAGTAACATCTAGGACTAAACAAAGCACCCATCTTTTTTTTTTTTTTTCTTCCAGTTCTGGGGCTTGAACTGAGGGCCTGGGCACTGTTCCTGAGCTTCTCTTGCTCAAGACTAGCACTCTACCACTTGAGTCACAGTGCCACTTCTGGCACTGTTTATATGGTGTAAGGAAGCAAACTCAGAGCTTCCTGCATGCTAGGTAAGCACTCTACCACTAAGTCACATTCCCAGCTCATTGTCCCCTCATTTAGTCACAGTAATGCCACTTGGAAATTCCCATTTTACAGCTGAAGAAACTGAGGCTGCCAGTCAGGCCATGAAGTATGGGGGGGGGTGGAGAGGGGAGGGCAACCGTAGGTATGGAGGAGACTCACCAGCATCTGCCATCGGGGCATGAAGTCGGCGCTCTGGCGGACCCGCTCGAAGATGTGTTGTAGTTGGGGGCTGATGAGACTGTTGTCTTAGGAGACAGTGGGGCAGGGGAACGGTGAGGGAGGAGGCAAGGTGGGGGGGTGGGCATGGGGAGGATCTGAAGCCAGTTTGTTGGTGGGTGAGGTCAAGGGTCAGGGTTCAAGGATCATGCAATACCCTGGATGCTGAGCATTTGGCCAATCTTGAGGGCGGCCCCCCGAACTGTACACAAGGTCTGCACAATCCGCTCCGCATTGGCCTCGGACAGGAAAGGGTTGGAGCCAGGCCTAGAGCCGTCCTCTGGGGAGGAGAGGATAACTGTTAGCATTACAACCAGGATGGCTCAAACCAGAAAGGCAATACCAAGTGCTGGCACAGACAGGGGTGTATGCTGGCATACACCCTTTGGGAGGGTTCCAGAAAAGCACTTGCCTTTTTTTTTTTTTTTGTCATGGGGCTTGAACTCTGGGCCTGGGCACTGTCCCTCAGCTCTTCAGTTCAAGGCTAGCACTCTACCACTTGAGCCACAGTGCCACTTCCAGTTTTCTGGTAGTTTTTATTGGAGCTAAGAGTCTCAAGGACTTTCTTGCCTGGGCTGGCTTTGACTCATGATCTTAGCCTCCTGAGTAGCTAGGATTATAGGTGTTAACCACAGGCGCCTGGTAGCACACACTTTTTTTTTTTTTTGGGTCCGGTCATGGGACCTGAACTCTAGGCCTGGGCGCTGTCCCTCAGCTCTTCAGCTCAAGGCTAGTGCTCTACCACTTGAGCCACAGCGCCACTCCGGGCTTTTTTTCTTTTTGCTTATATGGTGCTGAGGAATCGAACCCAGGGCCTCAGGCATGCAAGGCAAGCGCTCTACCACTGAGTCACCTTCCCAGCCCCAACACACACCTTTTATCCTATACAATTCTCCTCCCAGGTGTATAGAGAAGAGAATATGTCCCCTGCCTGATATGCAAACATGACCACAGCAGCACTGCTGGTGACAATCCCAAACAGGCAACAACCCAAAAGGCTGCACACATGACTACTACTTACTTTCTTTTTTAAAATTTTTTGGGTGTGTATGTGTGTGTGCCAGTACTGGGGCTGGAACTCAGGGCCTGGGTGCTGTCCCTTAGCTTTTTCACTCAAGGCTGGCACTCTACCACTTGAGCCACAGCTTTACTTCCAGCTCATTGGTGGTTTAATTGGAGATAAGAATATCCCAGACTTTCCTGTCAGGGCTAGCTTTAAACAGCGATCCTTGGATCTCAGCCTCCTGAGTAGCCAGGTCTATCGGCATCCAGCTTGGTTTTTTTTTTTTTTTTTTTTTTGGAGACAATGTCTCTCTATGTAGCTCAGGCTAGCCTGAAATCTTGCCTTGGCCTCTTGAGTCCTGGAATAACAGGCGTGCACCATCATGCCCAGCTTTAGATGATATACGTCTATTAATGGCTGTCCCGACAGGGGCTAAGCTTTGATTCTGACAGCTAAGAGATGGCTCATCTCTTAAATAATTATCATCACACTCATCTTCCAGAAGAGAAAACTAGGGCTCAGAGAAATGATGTCACTTACCTCAGGGCACACAAGGCCAGTACCTGACACTGGCAATGTGGCTCACTCACCTGACTGAAGACTTCCTCCAGGCAGGGACTTCTTGGCTACCTCGGCCAGCGCTCCCAGCCCCAAGCCCACAGCCAGTCCTGGGGAGCAAGAGAGAGGGGTCTGGTAGTCTGGGGCCTGCTTTCTCCTCCCTCTCCTTCCCTGACTCTTGCAAGATTGCCTTGCATTGCTATGTTGCCAACATCCTATATATGTCTCCAACTCAAGCTCTAGCTTGCTTTTTGCTGGAATTTCTTTCAAGGCTATGTTGCTTTCTTCATCCTTCTCCCCAGGACCTCATCTCCCTCCCAGCACTTCAGATCTCTGGCTATACTTCATGGTCATCTGAGAAGCTTCTGTAAATCTTATGCCGAGCTGGGTATGGTTTCTAATACCTGTAGCCAACACCTTAGAAGGCAGAGTTCAGAAGGATCAGATTTTGAGGCTAGCCAAAGCAAAAAGTTATCAAGACTACAGCTCAGTAAATAAATTGGTTTGGCAATTCATGCATGGCTGTGACCCCAGCTATATGGGAGGCTGTGGGTTGATTGTGGTCCAGACTGGCCATAGGCAAAAGCTTAGAACTTACCTAAAAATTAACAACAAAATGAGCATGAAGAACGGTTCAAGTGGCAGAGTGCTTGCTTAGCTGGTATAAGATCCTATATTCACACCCTACTACTGCCAAAAGAAAAATTAGGCCAGCTGGGTGCTGTTGGCTCACGCCTATAATCCCAGCTACTCAGGAGGCTGAGATCTGATGATCGTGATTCAAGGCCAGCCCAGGCAGAAAAGTACATGAAACTATGGCTCAAATGGTAGAGCACTCACTTTGAGCTGAAGAGCTAAGGGATAGCACCCAGGCTCAGAGTTCAAGCCCCAAGCCCCACCAAAAAAAAAAAAAAAAGACTCATGGAGCTGGGTGTGGTGGTATACACCAGTAATCCCAGCTATTTAGGAAGCAAAAATAAGGGAATCTATGTTCTAGTTGAAAGCCAATTTCAAGAAAAAGAGATTGCCTGACTCAAAAACACACCTGTAATCTCAGCTATTTGAGCGGTGGAAGTGAGCATGAGACCCTAGCTGAAAAAACAGGAAAAGGACTAAGAGTATGTTTTAAGTGGTAGAACATACAAAACTCTGAGTTCAATCCCCAGTACCATAAAACAAAACAAGACCCTAAACTGGGCACTGGTTACTCACACCTGTAATCCTAGCTACTCAAGAGGCTGAGATCTGAGGATGATGGTTTAAAGCCAGCCAGGGCAGGAAAATCTATGAAACTCTTATCTCCAATTGACCACCAGAAAACTGGAAATAGGAGTTGTGGCTCAAAGTGGTAGAGCACTAGCCTTGAACTAAAAAGGCTCAGGGAGGGGCTGGGAATAATGTTTTAGTGGTAGAGTGCTTGTCTAGCATGCATGAAGCATGGGTTCGATTCCTCAGTATCACATACTCAGAAAAAGCTGGAAGTGGCACTGTGGTAGTGCTAACCTTGAGCAAAAGAAGCTCAGGGAAGGGACAGTGCCCAGGCCCTGAGTTCAGACCTCATGACTGATAAAACAACAACAAAAAAAACCTGTCTGGTGCTGGTGGCTCATATAATTTCATGAAACAGTATTATTCCTCACTCTACAGGTGTATTCATACCCTCCCTCCCTATTGTTTTACTTTTTTTTTTTTTGGTCAGTCGTGGGGCTTGAACTCTGGGCCTGGGCGCTGTCCTTCAGCTCTTCGGCTCAAGGCGAGTGCTCTACCACTTGAGCTACAGCGCCACTTCCAGTTTTCTGGTGGTTTATTGGAGATAGGAGTCTCACGGTCTCTCCTGCCCGGGCTGGCTTTGAACCGCGATCCTCAGATCTCAGCCTCCTGAGTAGCTAGGATTACAGGCGTGAGCCATCAGCGCCCGGCTTGTTTTTCTTTTTGAGAGAGGGTCTTACTTTATAATCTAAATTGGCTTTATCCTCTTCAAGTGCTGGGATTACAGCTGTGTATCACCAAACATTATTCTGGCTGCAACCCTGTAAATTATTGCTTGCAGGTTTGAACAATTCTGCTGCATGATCCTATGTGTGTCACCTCACCTCTCCTAGCCTTGGTTCCTCATGTACATACTGGAAAGAAACCCTCATCAATCCTAAAGGGAGAACGCGATGGGGGGTGGAGGGTGTTCGACAGCTCAAGCTTTCAGTAAAGGCTGTCATAGGTGCATTCCCATTTATTTTGGCTTATCAGGCTTTTCCTTTGTCACTCTTTCCATCTCTCCCTGCTGTCTCTGATTCATCCCTTCTCTTGCTTCATTCCAATGCTGGCTTCTCAGATTTAGGTCACAGGTAGATTCCCCGAAAGTCACCTACCCCCAAAGCTGGCCAGGCGGCTGATGCGGGAGGCAGGCACCTTACGTTCCCGAGAGCGATCACTCAGCTGGGAAATGGGAACAGGTCTGAGGACAGGATAGTGGGCCCGTTGCCCAGAGAATCCAACCAACCTGCCACCACCCTTCCCCTTCCTCAAGATTGGGTTCCAGCAGTCTTCATGGGGAGTTGCTGGGCCAGGGAAGGGGGCAACGATACCTGGGGCCGAGGCATCTTCTTGGGACAGGCCTCCCGTGCCCTGTGAATATCCTCTTCACTCAGGCCTCTGCCAGGCCCATCCTGATGCAGCTTTTGGACCCAAGACCCCCCCGGTGGTCCCTGTAAGAGACACGGACTTTGGCAAAAGAGCAGACCACAAGAGGTCTGCTGCATGGCCCTTTTGGAAGCCTTCCTGTCCTTTTACTCCATGAAAGCCTACCTCCACCTCTTCCCCTAGGGGTCCCCTCCCCAGCCTCTTACCCACCAGTGGGGCCTAGGCCCCAGGGCTGCACATGGCAGCCCAACATTCCGGCCCAGCTGTTTACAGGTCCCCCGCAGTATGCCTCCTACTTCAGGCCACATTGCCTAAGGAAAAGAGGATTATTCAGATATGAACTGTAGGACTGGGCCCCCACATACTCCAGTGCCCATCATCCATCAAAGGCCTCCTTCCCTGCTAATAGAGCCCCCATCCCCCACCCCTTCGTTGCTAGACATCCACATATCCTCTAGGGATACTTCTACTTCTTTGAGACCCCCTCCCCTCCCTTGTTGCTAGGCACCTACCATTCTTCCAGTAACCCCCCCCACACACATACACACCCCGTTACTGGGCACCTCCCCCCGTTGCTAAGCACCCACCGCTCTCAGGCGCGGGGTCCAAAAACTCGTGGGCCCTCCCATGCTTCCGGGAACATGTGTAGCCCCGCCCTCCCCGGTCAGCTAGCCAATGGCGCTGCGGAAGCTTGTTGACGGGCACGAAGCGCACGTCCTTGGGAGAAAGGGAGGGGCAAGGGGCAGGGCCGAGACGCTAGATGTTGGTTTGGGTGGGGTTTCAAAGCCAGGCTGGATTGCCAAGGGCACTGCGGGGAGCAGTCGTGCCCCCTCATGCCCTTCTACTAACTTCAGAATGCCTTGTACGCGGCGGGCCTTTGAGACCACATCTTTCTGGCAAGCCTGCGCCACGCCTCCTTACACACATCACAGCCCTCTGCATAAACATCTTGCCCACCTCCCTTATTTTAATGCTTAGCAGGTTCTTTCTCCTCTGAATTCAATTCAATTAAACACTCCCTATGCACATGGAACACCTCTCTCTTTTGCACAAACACCCACATCTTGGCACCCAGCCTCCTTGTTCGTGCAGATAAATCCCCTGCCCTCACTACCCAACTGTCTCCACCTCACACCCTCCAACTTGTGTACATAAACCCCTTCACTTGCACACTGAGCCTCTGTTCCCTCACACACCCTGCTCTCTCTGATTCCCACCCACCTTCGGGATGGCTTGAGTGGGAGACCTCTGTTTCCTGTAGGCCTGACATTTCCCAGAACAGCCTCAGCCAAGATTCCCAGTGCTTACTCAGGAATCTTGGCCCAGAAAAATCGGCTCACAGACTGGCTCTGTGTGTGTGTGTGTGTGTGTGTGTGTGTGTGTGTGTGTGTGTAAAAGTGCTGTGGGCTTACACTTCTCACCATCTGGAATAGAAACAGCTGTTTTCTATTCCAGGGAGGAATGTAGATTGTCCCTCACAGCACCCAGCTGTCCCTGTCCAGCACTTCCACCCTTGCCAGGAATTGGGCCTCTTGGTCCTTATCCCTTTGCTGTGTGACCTCAGAAAAGTCCTGGTCCTCTCTGAACCTCAGCTACCAACATGTATGGTATAGCAGGTAGGCCTCTGCCTGTGATTTCTCAGTGGTCTAAAGCCCTGGGCCTGTGACCTGTCTCTCTTCCCAATAAGTCAATTTCAAGACTAAAAGCACCTAGCGGTCTTCCTTGAAAGGTGAGGATGTGACTTATGAGCTGGAGGCAGCTTACCATTGGGGCAAAAATGTAAAACCTATCTATAACCCCCTGAAGAGCTGAGATTGCCAGTACCAAGCCTGGCACCAGATGTTTCACATACAGAACATAGCAAATAGCCCCAAGGCTACAAAAGCTAGAGGCTGGCAGACCCTTTCACCTCAAGTGTCTTTATTTGTAAAATACGACAGCCCTTACTAGTCATTAGTAGTGGCCATTAGAGACAGTGAAATAATATTAGGGCTTGGTACAAACGACTGCTCTAGATACACTTACTTTCCTCCCTCTCTCGCTTCCTTCCTTCATTGAGATCGAACCCAAAACCTTTTGCATGCAACTCTGTCACTAAGCTACAAGCTCAGTCCTATCTATCTATCTATCTATCTATCTTCGTTTCTATTGAGAGACAGGGATTTAAAAACTCGGTCCTTGACGCTCTGCTCATTGGCTGTGGCTCTACCAACTGAGCCACGCCCCCTACTCCCCCCCCTTCTTTTTGAGCTAGCGTCTCAAAAAAAAACCTGGTAGCCCAAGCTTGCCTTCTCTTAGCCTTCCGGTTCTGAGTGATGGGATTAAGTGATAGCCTCTATGCGCAGCCGAACACATAGCATTTCTTACGGAAATTCAGTGGAGCATAAAGCATTCGCTCAAAGAAACGGCGGAGGAAGTGGCAGACACGGGTTTCGAACCCCGGCCTGGTACGATTCTCCAAATCTTTGAAAATTTCGTTTTGCTTCTGCATGAAGAGTGGGTGGCGCGGCTGAACCGGTCACTCGAGGGGTGTTCGGGAAGCTGGGATTCGAGACCCCGGAGAGGTGAACGGGAAGGGGGTCGCCAACAGCGTCTCCAGAACTACACCTCCACGCTGCGAGGCCCGGCCAGGAACAACATCCGGCGCGCGGAAGCCACGCCCCTCGACGCAGATGGAAGGAACGTGAGCGTCATTTCCTGTGGGCGGGGCCTCGGGGCTTCCCCTGGGAGGTGGAGTATCGGTTAACCCCTGTGTGGCTGGGCGGGCTGGAGCTCCCGCGGGCCGGAACCCCGCGAGTCGGGGCTCCCCAGCCACACCCCTCACGGGATTTAAAGCCGGGGAAAGCAAAGGGGGGCCGAGCCGCCCGAAGCCCGAGCTGAGGGAGCGGGCATGAGGCGCTGTCCGTGCCGGGGGAGCCTGAGCGAGGCGGAGGCCGGGGCGCTGCCGGCGGCGACGGCCCGCATGGGCCTGGAGACGCCTCGAGGTGGGCGGCGGCGGCAGCCGGGACAGCAACGACCTGGGCCGAGCGCTGGGGGCCCGATGGGACGGCCGGAGGGGGGCGGGCCTCCAGCCTGGAGAGAGGGCTTCCACTTGCACACCGAGCCTGAAAGAACCAGCCTGGGACCGGAGGTGAGGACAGACGTTCCACAGACAGAATCCTGGACAGATGGACAAGCTGATGAGCCCGAAGCAGCTGGCTTAGGAAGCGGAGAGACGGAGGAGCTCAGCCCCGATCCAGAACCCGACATGTCCGGCCTCCAGACACATCGAAGAAGAAGCCACCACAGGTCAGAGCTGGAGATGGCCGGTCCCTGGACGGAGATTGCGACAGATGGCGTTTGGACTGGTCCAAACAGATCCGACCTCCAGGCTCAGCCAGACTGTGCCAATCTCTGCACCCAGCCAAAGGTTGATGCGCCCTGGTCAGAGCTGGAAATACTTGGGTGGCAAACGGAACAAGAGGGTATCCAACCTTGGGCTGATAATCTCCGGACTCACCTAGATGGATCCTGCCTCTCAACAAAACCAAGTGCCGATGGCTTAGGGAGAGAATTGTACGCCCATAGCTCCAAGACACCCCAGGATCCTGAAGGCTCCTGGACAGACTCACATACTGATGACTCCCCCAAACATGCAAACACTCAGACATCTTGGAAAGACCCTGGGACTGAGGGTTTCCCCACACAAGATAGACATGGTCCCTGGAGACTGCATGGCACCGATGGTCCCCAGTGTACAGCCCTTGGAACAAACTGTCTTTTAGGGGAGCCTAATGGAGATGGTTCTTTAGAAGAACCAGAACCTGAGGAGTTGGTGACTCATCCCCATTCTCACCTGGAGTGCAGCTCCCTGTCCTCTGTCCCTCGCCTCATCATTACCCCTGAAACTCCTGAGCCTGATGCCCAGCCGGTGGGACTCTCCTCCCGGATTGAGGGGGGCAGCAGTGGCGGCTTCTCCTCTGCTTCATCTTTTGATGAGTCTGAGGATGACCTGGTGACTGGGAGTGGAGGTACCAGCGATCCTGAGGATCCCTCCGGGGTGAGTGGGACTCAGCCTCTTAGCTTCTTTCCAAAATCTCCCGCTTTGAGAGATACCTCTCCCCAAAAGCCAAGTTGTCAGAGGGTTCTCCTAGCATCTTCAACATCCCCTCCTTTCCCCTTTTCCCACTTTCTCCAGTTCTGGGGTCTACAGCGAAGCAATCTGGGAGCGGGGTGGTCTGATTCACTGAATGTTTTTTTTTTTTTGGTAAATCTATTTTTTTGTGCCAGTATTGGGGCTTGAACTCTCAGTGCCTGGGTGCTACCCCTTAGCTATTTCCACTCAAGGCTGGTGTGCTACTGCTTGAGCCACATCTTTGCTTTTTGGTGGTTAACTGGAGATAATTTCACAGACTTTCCTGCCCGGGCGGGTTTTGAATCTTGATCCTCAGGTCTCAATCTCCTGAGTAGCTCGGATTTCAGGTGTGGAACCACAAGCACCCTGCTCAATTGTGTGTTTGGGTATATTTGTATTTACATAATTTTGCAGCCGGAGTCAGTGGCTTGACTTGAATCATCTGGGGGAGATGAAGAACACAATAGGGAGACGGAGTACCCTTTCTTGCCTAGATGTTTTAGTCTGGCTTCTGCCTTAAGTGGTCATGAACTTTCCTCATACCTTTGCTCGTTTCTCTATAGAATGCAATCACACACACACCCCTAACCTAAAAATGCTCAGCTTAGCCAGGGACCCACCTGATCTTCCTGTAGTCCCCAGCTCCCCAAGGACCCTGGGAACTCTTGTTTACCTCTTCCACCCTGGCCCCGAGCTCGGGTGTGGCTCTTCCCAGGTGAATCAGGAGGGCTTGCTGGACAGGTTTGGGGAGGGAGGGCGGGAAGGTTGGAGCAGATGCAGGTGTGAAAGGAAGCTTCACATGTGTCTGGGAGTGCAGTCCATAGTCCATCTGTCTGCCAGCTAGCCTCTGAGTCCCTAGCTGGAGTCTGCCCTCAGCGCAGCTCAGCCCAGGGGATGTGTTCATACACAGACCTACCTGGACATGCCAGTGCCCGTGCACTGAGCTGAGCCCTCAGGGGCTTTCTGCCATCACTCTTATGTCTACTCTCATCTCTTTGGCATCTAGGACCAGCTGAGCTGGAAGTGGGTGACTGATAGTAAGAATAACAGTGGGGCTGGAGGCGTGGCTACCTGGATTGCATTCAACCCCTCCCCCCCAGTTGTGCCAAACAATAATAACAATGTCAGAGTAATAATAACCGTGACAAAGAGTTCATGCTGACTCTTACTCCTGCCTGACCCTGTGTAGCCTTCTCTGCTCTTTGCTGTGGTTAATTTACTCTTCACAGCAGTCCTATAATGTAGATACTGTGATTAAGGTGTAGACCCTTTAAAAAATATTTATTTACCGGCTGCTGGTGGCTCACGCCTGTTAATCCTAGCTACTTAGGAGGCTGAGATCTGAGAATTGCAGTTCAAAGCCAGCCTGGGCACAAAAGTCCTTGAGACTCTTATCTCCAATAAACCACTCAGAAAACTGGAAGTGGCACTGCGGCTCAAATGGTAGAGCACTCGCCTTGAGCTAAAAGCTGAGGAACAGCTTCCAGGCCCAGAGTTCAAGCCCCACGACCGACCAAAAAAAATTATTTTATATTTTTTAGACATGTCTCTCTATGTGTCCTAGGCTGGACTTGAACTTTTGATACACTTACAGTTCTTGGGATCACCAGGCAATATTCTTAAGTGCTTTGTGTTACCTCTGAATTCAGACAGCAGCCAAGTGGGGGACAGTTATCTCCATCTTACAGATAAGGAAACTGAGGTACAGAAAGGTGATGTCACTTGCTCAGGGTTCTCAGTCCTGCTTGAGTTTCAAACCTGTCATTTTTAACCCCTGTAAGGTTGCAGATCCATCCCTCACTTGTCTTTTTCCCAGGCCTCCCTGTCTCTAGCTTTTCCTCATTTTTTTTTTTTTTTTTTTTTTTTTGGCTATTCTTGGGGCCTGAACTCAGGGTCTGGGCACTGTCCCTGAGCCTTTTGCTCAAGGCTAGCACTCTACCACTAGAACCACAGCACCACTTCCGGCTTTTTCTGTGCATGTGATACTGAGGAATCAAACCCAGAGCTTCATGCATGCTAGGCAAGCACTCTACCACTGAGCCACCTTCCCAGCCCCTTCCTCATCTTTTTGGAAGCTACCTCTGTGGAGCCTGTGGGCCCCACTCTTCCTCTGGTGAGATGTCTCCCTGAGTGCTTTCATGCTCAGCACTGCTGTTTTTCAGAGCTGTTTTGTCTCAGGCCTCTTTCCAGTGGCCCGCCATCCCTCCTGACCCGCCCCTCTGCTGTAACTAACCCGAGTACATAGTGTCCAAGAACATTCTGCCACTTTCCCGCCTCCCCACCAGTCATTGCTCAAGCTCTTCCCACTGACCGCGTGCTTTTCCCTTGTTTCCTTCTCCCTTCATTTGGAAATTCCATCTGACCTCAAAACACATAGCCAGCTTCCTTCCTCTCTCCCTTCTTCCTTTCCTTCCTCCCTTCTTCTCTTCTTTCCCTCCTCACCTTCCTGTTCTGATCAGACACTAGTCATTCTCTGAGCTCCTACTGTGTGTCTGGCTTACTGCTGGCTTTGCTGAGAGGGAGAACAGGGCAGGACTGTTCTCCCAGGCTGGTGGGGAGGGAGACACAGCCGATCTCCAGACATTGGCAGTTCAGCACAGGCAGGGCAGATGGCAGAAATCCAGAAAGGTGTGGGAGCCTAGAAGATAGGATTGGCCTAACCAGAGCGATCAGTAAAAGCTTCCAGGATGAGGGAACATAGTTGCTGACACTGTCCTGAACATATCTGAATACTTAACCCTTGGACCGAAGATAAAAGAGAAAGGGCAGGAGAGTCAGTGGCAAAGCAGGTTAGAGGTCCTGGATTCTATCTAGAGCTTTGTGGAAAAAAGGAAGAAAGGAGAGGAATAGAGGGGAAGAAGAGGGCTGGGAAGGTGGCTCAGTGGTAGAGTGCTTGCCTTGCATGCATGAGGCCCTGGGTTTGATTCCTCAGCACCACATAAGCAGAACAAAACCAGAAGTGGCGCTGTGGCTCAAGTGGTAGAGCACTAGCCTTGAGCTGAAGAGCTGAGGGACAGCGCCCAGGCCCAGAGTTCAGGCGCCATGCCTGACAAAAAAGAGAAAGAAGAAAAGATCACCTCAAATTGGGTGTCATAGTGCACACCTGTAGTCCCAACCTTTGGAAAGCTGAGGCAGTAGATGCTCAAGGCCAGCCAGGGCTGCAGAGCCAGTCAGTCTTGATGAACTTCCTTTACTCTGAGCACTGTTTCTGGAGCATCTCCTATGTGTCTATAGGCGGTGTGGTGGGGACACATATCTATGACAGTGGCATGGGTTCCTTCCTGCCCTTGTGGGCTCATGGGGTCAGACCCAAGTCAGATGGCCATCACTTTGCTGAGTGGCATTAGGAGAGTGACTTCACCTCTCTGAGCCAGCTTCCTCCTGGGTGACACGGCTGGCCCCACTGTCTTCCCAGGGTTGTATTTTTAGGAGTAAATAGGGTATGGCATTCTGGCGTATTTGTCATTGTGTCTGGAATGTTCCAGGTGCCTAGTAAACAGGAACCTCGATTAATCATCTAGGAACAGCCTCTGCTGTCCAGCTCCAGTCCCTCCTTAGTCTCCTGCCCTGGCAGCTGGTAGCTGAGATCTCTGTTGGGAGAGAGAGAGAGAGAGAGAGAGAGAGAGAGAGAGAGAGAGAGAGAGAGAGAACTCCCTTAACTCTGCAGGGCGGGGGCAGGAGGAGGACACAGCTTCCTCCTGGAGAAGACCCACCTCCCAAGAGCTGCTCAGGAGACAGGTGTCTGTGTGCCTGTGGGACAGACAGTCAGGTGGACTGACATACTTGCCTGCCTGAATCAGGCCCTGGCTCTTGGTTGAGGCAGTCCAGAATAATACAGCTAAATCCTGTGACTAGGTTGCTTTCTCCCTCCCTCTCTCCTCTTCCTTCCTTCCTTCCTTCCTTCCCTCCTTCCCTCCTTCCCTCCCTCTCTCTTCTCTCTCTCTTTCTTTCTTTCTTCCTTTCTTTCTTTCTTTGTTTCCCCAGGGTTTTTGCCTGCCTAAACTGTGCTCTATCACACTCCACTGGCTTGCTTGCTTCCTTCCCTCCCCTCCTTCCCTCCCTCCCAGCCCAATAATACTTATTATTACTCACAAGAAAAGTACAAAACAAAGAACAGAGGCAGCAATACTTTCCCCACCTTTGTTCACACCATTGGTGATCTTATGATGTCTAACCTCTATGAGGTCCCCTCACCCAACAAACTTGATCACAGGAAAGGGCTCTGGTCCCAGCAAGACCCCAGGTCCACCTTGTTTTCCAGCCTTTCCCTTCCCTGGCCTCTGCCCTCAATCCAACCTTATCTGCCCCACAGACCAAACCCTGGAAGAAGCTGAAGACGGTGCTGAAGTATTCGCCCTTTGTGGTGTCCTTCCGTAAACACTACCCTTGGGTCCAGCTCTCAGGACACGCTGGTGAGAACTGGGAGGAGGGGGGCAGAGGGTGGGCAGAGGTCTGGTCTCCCTAATTTTTAGTTTCCCTGCCTATAAAATGGCTTTGGTGAGGTGACAGTCACATCTCTTAGAGCAATTCGGAGGAATACTCAGGCCCCAGGCCTAGGCATTTTTTAACTCAGTACCTCTCACTTGCCAGGCAGGTGCTTTACCACTTTTGCCACACCTCCAGTCTTTTGGCTTTAGTTTAGAGAGTCCCCCTAAATTTTACTTTTCCTGGTTGGTCTCAAACTAGACCAACCATGATCTTCCTGTTTCTGCCTCCCGAGAAGCTGCAATTACAGATGTAACAAAACTCACCGCAGCCCTGAACTGGGTATTCTCATGTCAGGCTACAGGCGCGCGCGCGCGCGCGTGCATGCGTGCGTGCGTGTGTGTGTGTGTGTGTGTGTGTGTGTGTGTGTGTGTGTGTGCCAATACAAGGTGTGTGTGTGTGCCGTGTGTGTGTGTGTGTGTGTGTGTGTGTGTGTGTGTGTGTGTGTGTGTGTGTGTGTGTGTGTGTGTGTGTGTGTGCGCCAATACAAGGTGTGTGTGTGTGTGCCAATACAAGGGCTTAAACTCAGATCCTGGGCACTGAGTCTAACCTTTTTCACTCAAGGCTAGTGCTCCACCACTTGAGTCATGGTTCCACTTCTGGCTTTTTTTAATTTGGAGATGAGTCCCCGAGACTTTACTGCCTGGTTGGCTTTGACCTATGCTCCTCAGACCTCAGCCTCCTGTATAACAGGTGTGAACCACCTGCATCCAAATCACTCTGCTTTTTATTCATGAGTGGCCCTGGGAAGGTTACCTGCCCTTCTTGGACCTCCCTTTTTCCATCCATTGCCATGGCTACCCAAACTCTTTGAGGACTGCTGCATGGATGGAGTCAGGCAGGGTGTTGGCTTGCAGGGAGATGGGAGTGGGCTTGGAGGGGTGGCTGGGGAGTATCTCCAACCAGTTTCTGACTGGCCCCTTGGTCCTACTGCCTTTAGGAAATTTCCAGGCAGGGGAGGATGGCCGGATTCTGAAACGCTTCTGTCAGTGTGAACAGCGCAGTCTGGAACAGCTGATGAGTGACCCCCTGCGGCCCTTTGTGCCTGCTTATTATGGGATGGTGCATCGTGATGGCCAGGCCTTCAATCAGATGGAGGATCTCCTGGCAGACTTTGAGGGTCCCTCCATCATGGACTGCAAGATGGGCAGCCGGTAGAGTCTGGGCAGCAGTGGATGGGGTGGAGGGTGTGTGTGTGGGGTGAGGTGGTGTGACTCCCCTTGTTCCACTTGGTGTTGTTTTACTACTTAAATCCTTCTGATGGTTATGCAGAGGGATTCCTTCGTGGTCTTGATTGCTATTGTTCTCTCTCTCTCTCTCTCTCTCTCTCTCTCTCTCTCTCTCTCTCTCTCTCTCTCTCTCTCTCTCTCTCTCTCTCTCTCTCTCTCTCTGTGATTTTTTTTTCCTGTCCTGGGGCTTGAACTCAGAGCCTGGGCTCTGTCCCTGAGCCTCTCTCTGCTCAAGGCTGGTACTCTACCACTTGAGCCACAGCGCCATTTCCAGCTTTTTCTGTATAGTTTATTGGAGATAATAGTCTCACAGACTTTACTGCCTGGGCTGGCTTTGAACCGTGATCCTCAGATCTCAGGCTCCTGAGTAGCTAAGATTATAGGTGTGAGCGCTGGTGTCTGGCTTGTGTGTGTGATTAAAAAAAAAAAAAAATTCAGGGCTGGGAAGGTGACTCAGTGGTAGAGTGCTTGCCTTGCATGCATGAGGACCTGGGTTCGATTCCTTAGCACCATATAAGCAGAAAAAGCCAGAAGTGGCACTGTGCTCAAGTGGTAGAGTGCTAGCCTTGAGCTAAGAGCTAAGAGAAAGCACCCAGGCCCAGAGTTCAGCCCCCATGACCGACCAAAAAAAAAAAAAAAAATTGCTGTGGGTTGTGGGGCTTGAACTTAGAGCCTGGGAGATATTCCTGAGCTTTTTCACTTAAGGCTAGTGGTCTACCACTTGAACCATATCTCCACTTCTAGCTTTTTAGTTTATTAGAGATAAGAGTCTTATAAAGTTTCCTGCCTGCACCTCATATTTCATCCTAAGTAGCTCTGATGATAGGCATGAGCCACTGGCACCCAGCTTTATTTACATATTCTAACCCATCATAGCTTGAACTGTGTCTTCATGTAAGGAAGGATAAACCTGCCAGCCTTGTGCCTTCTGATTTTCTTTGTCTCATCCTTGTGTGCTCAGAACCTACCTGGAAGAAGAACTGGCGAAGGCCCGGGAGAGGCCCCGGCCCCGGAAGGACATGTATGAGAAGATGGTGGCTGTGGACCCTGGAGCCCCCACCCCAGAGGAGCATGCTCAGGGCGCTGTCACCAAGCCCCGCTACATGCAGTGGAGGGAAACCGTGAGCTCTAGCTCTACGCTGGGCTTCCGGATCGAGGGCATCAAGGTGAGAGCCTGCCACTGACAGCAGAACCAGACCTGGGGCTGTGTGTACTTCCTACAGAGCAGGGGAGGCTGAGAGGCTAGAAAGACACAGCTGTGAATGAGAAGCAGGCCTTGGAGGATGGACAGGCCAGGTCTGAGGAAGACTCCACTTTTCTTTCACCCCTGTAGAGATGCTCAGATCTCAGCCTCCTGAGTAGCTAGGATTACAGGCGTGAGTCACCAATGCCCAAGAGACGTATCATCTTCTCCTCTTGCTCTTTATGGCCATGGTCAAGTCCAACCTGTATCTTCTACTGTCCTAGCCTCCTTGGGCTCCTCAGCTCCTCATATCCTCTGGTCATGACCTCCAGTTCTCTAGGAAGTTCTTTCGTCTTTGCTATGAAGATTGAAGATTTCTATTTTTTCTTTTTTGCATTCCTTTTTCCCTTCTTTTTATTATTTTTGAAATAGCTATCTCAAAACGTAATTTGAATAGTCAAGAAATAAGCCAGGTGTGATGGTGCATGGCTGTAATCCCAGCACCTGGGAAGCTGAGGCCAGGAGGATTGTGATTTCAAGACCAGCCTGCACTATGAGTTTCAGGTTAAGCTAAGCTACAGAGTCAGACCTCGTCTCAACAAAAGGGTGAGCTGTGATTGTAGCTCAGTGAAAAGGGCTTACCTAGTATCTGCAAGATCCTGGGTGCTACTGGAGAGAAATAAAATAATAAATAAAGCAAGCCAGGCACACTGGTTCATGCCTGTAATCCTAGCTACTCAGTAGGCTGATATCTGAGGATCGTGGTTCAAAGCCAGCTAGGCAAGAATAGTCAGAGACTTATCTCCAACTAACCACAAAAAGCCAAAAGTGGAGCTGTGGCTCAAGTTGCCAAGAGCTAGCCTTGAGCAAGAGCTCAGGGACAGCTCCTAGGCCCTTAATTCAAGCCCCAGTACTGGAACCAAAAAAAAGAGAGAGAGAAGAAAAAAGAAAAGGGGAAGTGCATAGAAGCCAGGCACCATGCCCCATCCCCCGTACCCTACACCCAAGTCTCCTCCAAGCCTCACATCAGCTTTAGGAAGAAGATCCAAATACACTTCCGTTTTCCAGATAGGTCACCTGAAGCTGAGCTGACTTAAGACTATCCAGTTAGAGACTGTCATAGTCACAACCAAAAGCCAGAACCCCCTATTCTCTAAAAGCCTGGCTGGCTAAATTGGCCCAATCAAAGTTAGGCTGAGAACTGAGCACAGTGGGTCACACCTATAATCCTGGCTACTTGGGAAGGAAGCAGAGATTGAGAGGATTATGTTCAATGCCAGCCCAGGCAAAAAGTCCACAAGTTCTCAATAAAGAGCTGAGCATGGTAGAGTGTACCTATCATTCCAGCTATGCGGGAAGCCTAAATAGAAGAATCACAGTACAGAACAGCTGGGCATATACGCAGGATATTATTATTATTATTTTTTTTTTTTTTTTGTCGGCCGTGGGGCTTGAACTCTGGGCCTGGGCGCTGTCCCTCAGCTCTATCAGCTCAGGGCAAGCGCTCTACCACTTGAGCTACAGCGCCACTTCTGTCGCAGGATATTATTTGAAAAACACCTAAAGCCCAAAGGGCTGGATGTATGGCTGAAGTAGTCTAGAGCCTGAACAACCCAAGATCTTGAGTTCAAATCCCAGTACACCTCTCCCCAAAGTTAAGACTTTGGAGCTGGGTTGAGCTGGGCCAGGCAGGTGGACTTGTTTGCCTTAAACATAGAGTAGGCTTCTTGGAGGCCCATGGGGGGGGGCACAATCACAGCATTGACAACACCCCTTCACCCTTCTTGCAGAAAGCTGATGGCCACTGCAACACCAACTTCAAGAAGACGCAGGCGCTTGAGCAGGTGACGAAGGTGTTGGATGACTTTGTGGACAGGGACCGAGGGATTCTGGTGAGTGGAATGTCCTCGTCTCTAAATGCAGCCACCATCTATTGTCACTTCAAGTCATTTAGCTCTGGGCCTGGGCTGTTGCTGGCATGCTTTGCTCAGAGCTCACAGTCAGCTGGTGGCTTGGCCTAGGCTGGCAGAGTCTCGCCTGGCTTGACTTGGGTGTCTGCCTGCTGGCTCATTGTCTTGGCTCAAAATGGCCATCTGTCCTGATGGAGCAGACCAGCCCAGACTGCTTCTCACCTTGGGAACAACAAGCCAAGAGAGCAAATAGATGGGTCAGCCTTCCTGGTACCCGGGCCTGGAATGGCTTCATTCTGTTGGGCAGGGCAGGTCATGGCACATGACTAGGCCAAACCAAAAGGAAAGGGAAAGCCCGGCACTGGTGGCTTATGCCTGCAATCCTACTCAGGAGGCTAAGATCTAAGGATCATGGTTTGAAGCCAGCCAGGGCAGGAAAGTCCGTGAGACTCTTGTCTCCAATTAACCACTCAAAAACTGGAAGTGGAGCGGTGGCTCAAAGTGGTAGAGTGCTAACCTTGAGGAAAAGAGCTCAGGGATAGTCCCCAGACCCCAAGTTCAAGCCCCATATCAACCAAAGAGAAAAGGAAAGAGAAACAGGTCCAGCCCTCCATGCAAGGGACTGTATAACATGCTTCACTCTTGTCTGTGCCACTCCAATGAGTCCTACCCATTTCCCACTTTGGGGAGGCTTCTAGGTGGCTGACAAGTCTCTAACCAAGACACCTATCCTCTCCCACTCAGAGAAAGTACGTGGCCCGGCTAGAAGAACTTCGAGAAGCTCTGGAGACCTCCCCTTTCTTCAGGACCCATGAGGTGCGAGCCCCTGGACACCGTGGGGTGTACATGAGGGTGGTGGGCCAGGCAGCATGCGGGGACCGTGGACAGTGATAAAAGGGAGGCTCCGCTGGGTGCCCATGGCTCATGCCTGCCATCCTAGCTACTCAAGAGGCTGAGGATTGCTGTTCAAAGCTAGCTTGGGCGGGAAAGTCCATGAGACTCTCGAGTTAACCACCAGAAAATGCAAAGTGGTGTTGTGGCTCAAGTGAGCAAAAGAGCTCAGGGACAGCAGCGAGGCTGTGAGTTCAAGCCCCATAACCAACAATAAAAACAAGAGAGACCCCAAAGTTTGGCTGGGCTCCAGGACACAGACAGGAACAACTTTCAGTGTTACTGAGGTATGACAGAACCCCCGGAGACTGATTTTGGGGGCATACAAAGCATTCTAGCTCTGACAAGAAGTTTTTTTTTTCCTTTTTGTCCTAATATTCAGGCTCGAACTCAGGGGCCTGCCCTACTGCTCAACTTTTTTGCTTATGATTAGTGCTTTACCACTTGAGCCACACCTTCAGTCTAGCATTTTGCTGGTTAAATGGAGATAGAATCTCACAGATCTTTCTGCCCAGACTAACTTTGCACCTCAATCCTGTGGATCTCCGCTTCCTCAGCAACGAGGAGACAGTAATTATTTATAGTGTCTGTTTTTATGTCTTCTTTATTTGGTGTCAGGCGCCTTTGCTGTATCACCCACATTCCCACACCATCTTTCTTGGGAAACATACTGCTGAGAGGGGTTGGGAAATCTATGAAGCGGTGGCCTCGCCCTTGGTGAGCATCCTCTGCTCACAGGCTCCTTCATCTGACCCTCAGCTTCTTTCCTCTCTTTCCTGATGTCCCAATCTCCCCAGAGATCCAGAGACCTGGGAGTTCGATGGACCTAGGTTCCAGTCCCAGCTCGGCCCCCTCCCTAGCCTCCTGAGCCTGGCAGCCATTCCAGGCAGTCTCAATGTCCATACCTGGAGGACAAGGGACAGCACCCCTGCCACGTGGGCAGAGAGAGGATGACAGGCAAATTCATGAGAGCCCAGCCCCGAGTAAACCATTAGTAGGTGCCAGCTGTCACTGTCATGTTTGTTTTTAAACAAATGTCACCTTTGTTATCCTTGTCCCTGCCTTCAGGCATTAAATGGCAATCACAAAGGGAAGGCCCGAGGGCTCCCTCTCACCTCTGCTGCTCTGTGCCTCTGTGTGGTTTTGCCAGTTTGGTGATGCAACTTTTTTTTTTTTTTTTTGGTAGTACTGGGGTTTAAACTCAGGGCTTGCCCTTGCTAGGCAGGCATTCTAATACTTGAGCCACACATCTGCTTCTAGCTTTTTTGCTAGTTCATTGGCGATAAAAGTCTCACAGATTTTTCTGTCTGGGCTGGCTTTGAACCTGGATCCTCTGATTGCAGCCTCCTGAGTAGCTAGGGTGACAGGCAGGAGCCACTGGTGCCCTGCTGTACCCACACACAGAGATTAAACCATCTCTCCAAGACAGCCCTGTGACAGTCAGTCAGGACTTGAACTCAGGCCAGCTGGGACCAAGGATCATGCCATCTACCAGCCAGTTCTCCTGCCAGCCAGGGCATAAACTTTGACCTTTGCCCACTCCTTCCTCACTGTCTGTCTCTCCCCTACAGGTGGTGGGCAGTTCCCTTCTCTTTGTACATGACCACACTGGCCTGGCCAAGGTGTGGATGATCGACTTTGGCAAGACGGTGGCCCTGCCTGACCACCAGACGCTCAGCCACAGGCTGCCCTGGGCCGAGGGCAACCGAGAGGACGGCTACCTCTGGGGTCTGGACAACTTGATAGGCCTCCTTCAGGGACTGGTCCAGAGTTGACCTACCCATCAGCTGCCAGGCTCATTCATGGGATGGCCCTGCTCTGGCTTGGGAGGAGCCCCAAGATTCCGTGGGAGTCTGAGCTGGTGGCACAAGACCTCTGTGTGGAAGGTCTTAAGGCCCTGGAACACTAGGCAGCAGCGGGCTCTGCTATGGTCTTGGGAAAACACCAGGTCTCCTGACCCACGGGGAAGGCTTCTCCTGATAGCTGGGGTGACCTGTGGCCACCCTTGTGAGCTCTTCCTGGTTCCCAGATCAGGCATCATTTACAAACATGGGGCCAAGTCTCCAGTCTCTCTGGAGGCTGTCCAAGTGCCGAGTGACAGGGCAGGACACTGCAGGGCACCTGCTGACACTGCCCGGGTCTGAAGTTCCTGGGTGGGGCACAGCCACTCCCTACAGCCGGGCTCTTTGGGATCCTCCCTTTTCCTCTGAGGACTCCCCTGATCTGCCACACACCCAAACCACAGCCACCTGCCTGCCGGCACTGTGACCAGCACAACCTCATTCCTTGGTGCACCAGATCCAGCCTCTGGACTGCCTCCTCTTCCTGTCAGCCCCCTGCCCTGGGGCTCTGGAGGTCCTTCCTCTCAGCACACTGGGGCTGCGGGAAGGGGGTTTCTGAGGCCAGGGTAACAGGTTTTTTTCCTTGGGAATCCCCGTGGCCTTGCTCAGGAGGCCCCTCCCCCCCCCCCCCCCCCCCCCCAGTGAAAGGGCAGGTGGCCCAGAAGCACAGGTGGAGGTGCTGGCTGTGACCTTGGGCCTGCAGTCCAAGGTCGACACCAAAGATTCCAGAACCTTGGGTGTGGCAGATGTGTCCACTGTTCCACTGCTGCAGCATCTGTGACTTTGGCTTCCTGGCCAAAGGGAGGACAGATGGCCGCCGACTTGTTCCCCAAGCCAAGGATCTGGGCTGCAGGGCTGAGAAGATGGCCCTGTCCTTTTCTACTGATCATCTTCCTATGTATTTATAAGCTAGGTAGTTGTTAGATTGGGGGTTGGGTGGGAAGGGGTTTGAGGCAAATGGCTTCACTGCGCCTTTACCCACAACACCCCAATAAACAGGACAAAGTCAATATGGTGGGTTGCTTTTGTTTTTCCTTTGTATCTGGGGTATGTGGGTTCACATTCGTATTCTATGTTTTAGTGCTAGAACAGAGAAGCAGGCTCAGGGCTGACTCAGTCCACATCTTTTTATTTATTTATTTTTAATCATGATGATCAGCCTGGTGCTGGTGTCTCATGCCTGTAAGCCTACCTTCCTCAAGAAGCTGAGATCTGAGGATCATGGTTCAAAGCTAACCTGGAGAAGGAAAGACAGTGAGACTGTAATTCCTACTTAAACACAAAAAAAGCTGGCAGTGGAGGTGTGGCTCATGTGATAAGCACCAGCCTTGAGCAGAAAAGCTAAGGCACAACACATGGGCCAGAGGGTGAGAAGGGCCAGGAGAACTCAGTGGGAAGTGTTCTATGTGGTCTTCTAAGCAGGCTGGGGTTGGGGCCCAGGCAGGAGGTACCTGCAGATGTCCAGGGAGGTGACAGTTGCTTAGAAGATGCCCCCAAGAGGCAGGTGGGGGTTATATCAGGGTGGGATGGGAAGGATGTAGGGTCTGAGTTATGTCTCCCCAGAGAGGGGGATCAGTATCCAACTCCAGAAGGGATGGGCTTGAGACAGTGGGGGGGCCGGGGAAGGGTCTCTGAACTAAATCCACAGCTGTCACACGGGGAGAAGCTGGGGCACTTGTCCAGTGGTGACAGAGCTAAGGTGTGGTCAGGTCAGTGGCTTGACTCCCGTGATCTGAGGAGCAGGGCCTGGCCACAGAGGCCGGCACGCACCCCACCAGTGGGCACCACATACACCCGTCCATCGGTGGCCCTTGCGGGTGAGAAGTCTGTCAGCTGCAGGTTGCTATCCCGGACTTGGTCATAGTCCCACAGCTGGTAGTGCCAACTCTTGCCTTGCTTGGAGAGAAGGAAGACGGTGCCTGGAGTGCCTTCCTCTGGTAGGGATGGTAGGTGGCTGGCTGCACCAGGCGCAGGGTGGAAAAGGCCTGGCATCTCAGGGTCCTCCAGGTAGCCGAGGCTCAGTGTACCCTGCACACCCACCAGGATGCCTAGAGGAGAATAGGAGAATAAGAGGAAGAGGAGTCGGGATATGGCTCATACCCATCATCCTACCCAGGAGGCTGAGATCTGAGGATCAAGGTTTGAAGCCAGCTGGGGCAAGAAAGTCCATGAGACTCTCATCTCCAAAGAACCACCTGAAACTGAAGTGGAGCTATGGTTCCAAGTGGTACAGTGCTACCCTTGAGCAGCAAAGCTTAAGGACAGTGCAAAGCCCTGAGTTCAAGCCCCGGTACCAGCACAAAAAGAGAAATGTTCAACTGCCTAATTTTATAGGGGCTCAGCAGGCACACAGCTAGGTTGAAAGTGGGGCCCAGGCATCTGATTCCACACTCCAAAGCTTCAGGCATCTGAGGCTCTGCCCTGTGGTTTAGGGCAGTGGGAGGGGGTGACACTGGAAGGAGGAGAGCCTGTCACCTCCAGCCCTGCAGGAAAAGATGCTCAGGAAGAGCCCTCAAGGCCCCAAAACCTCCATAAACAGGCTGAGCAGAGCTTCCATTCCGGCCTCATGACATGTACAATTGTGGCCTCTTCCAAGGCAGTGGGGTAATGAGGGTGACAGGCTGCTGATGCTTCCTGAACTGGGTCATGTGCCAAGCACTGGTCACATGCTCTACTGTCACCTTCCATTTCCAGATGCGATGCACCTTTGTGGAAATCCCAAACAGGGGAGCCCCGAGGCACCTACCGCTTGCCATGTCTCATGCTTGTGTCACCCGTGGGGGAAATGGGTGACCCAGCTCTGCTATGCCCCAAGTGCATGGCCTGGCTATACAGCATCAAGGCAAGGGCAAGAATGTGAGGAAGGCTAATGGGGGGGGGGTTGGGGAAACCCAGAGAGGGGGTACAGGGACAAAGGAGGGGATCTCACCTGCACACACTGCCCAGTGGGCCTTGTGGCCCTTCCTCAGGCATGGCTCATGATTGAAATCCTCATCGTAGCTGATGTGGATGTTAAGGACCAAAGGCCCAAGGACCCACCCTTTGCACCCCCTGCTTCCCCTGCCCACCCGTCTGCCTCCCAGGCCCTGGGATACGGGATAAGCATGGGCTGTCCAGTGATGAGGTGCTGCAGGACACGAGTTCGGTTGGGACCACCCAGGCCACCATAGATCAGCTCGGCCTGGCAGCCCAATGTCTCCTGTGCCAGCCTGCCCATGTCAGCCACTGCAGGTGAGAAAGAGAGAGAGAGCGAGCTCACTATATGCCTAGCAACATGCCAAGGGCTTGCACAGGATCCATGTTTCCAACCTCAATACACCCACCAACACTTGGGGACAAATACAGAAAAGAAAGCATGAAAAGCCAACCAGTAGGCAGAGCTGGGCTTGGAACCCAGGCAGCCTGGCTCCCCAATTCAACTTGGTAACCATTCTGGCTGACTAGCCTAAGGGGAACAGGCCTGGAGAATGGAGTGAGCGGCTTTCCCCCTTATCCTGCCTCTTTAGCCCCTTTTAGGGAAGACCGAGGGGAGCACTGGCTTGAAGCTCTTTCCCACTCAACTCACCAGAGAACATCTCTCCCTGGGCTGTGTAGCCTCTCTCCATGGCTACCTGTACGAGTCTCTCCAGGGAGATGCCACTGGGGGGTGACAGAAGGGTGCCAGCCATCCACAAGGCCACCAACCCGCACCTGGGAGAAACAGCCCCAGTTCCTTAAGCCTGCTGTCTTTATTGGACCTCTGTGTACGTAAAGTAGAGATCAGAGGGGGTTTCCATTCCCTTCACCCAGGACACATACTGAGGGCCTTCTTGGATGAGGGATGGCAGGTCAGCACAGAAGAGAATCCACTGCAAATCACTCCGGAATCTGAAGGAAAAAGAAATGCCTGGATTCATAAACTTCCAGCACTGAGCATGGGAACTCATGCCTGTAATTCCTGGCTGCTCAGGAAGAGTTCAGGAGATAAGAGGATTAAGGTTCAAGGATGCACTGGTACAAGATTGAGACCCTATCTGGAAAACAAACTAAAAGCAAAATCTAGAGGACATAGTTCAAGTGGTATATTGAGGCCTTGACTTTTTTTTTTTGGTTGTTGTTGATTGTGTGGTCTGAGCTTTTGGGCCTGAGCACTGTCCCTGAGCTCTTCAGCTCACGGCTAGCACTCTACCACATGAGCCACAGCACCACTTCTGGAGGTAAGTCTCACAGAAGTTCCTGCCTGAGCTGGCCTTGAACTGCAATCCTCAGATCTCAGCCTCCTAAGTAGCTAGGATTACAGATGTGAGCCACTGGTGTCCGGCCAAGCCCTAACTTTAATTCCTTATACTACTTAAATAAATACTTCCAAATTCTCCAGCCACGTTGTATATGTGTATGTGCACACATGTGAGCATGCAAGTGCACATATGGGCCAGTCCTATGGCCTATGGTCAATCTGTCTTCTCTCATCACATACCTCCTGCATGACCTGCTTGGCAGCACTGAGGGTTCCTTTTCTCCCAGAAATCCTCAGACTCCCCCAGCTTGGATCAGACACCCACCTCTGGATTCTATCACCACAATCCTGGCTACTATGGAGATAAGTGGTGGACCCAAAATTTGACTGCCTTTTCTACTGGACCAGGCACTGGCACACCATGGCTGATAGGCCTTAATAGAGGATTGAGGGGTTAGGAAGGTGGCTTAGTGGTAGAGTGCTTGCCTTGCATGCATAAGACTCTGGGTTTGATTACTCAGCACCACATAAGCATAAAAAGCCAGAAGTGGTGCTGTGGCTCAAGTGGTAGGGTGCTAGCCTTGAGCTGAAGAGCTGAGGGACAGCGCCCAGGCCCAGAGTTCAGGCCCCACAACCACCACGACCACCACCACCAACAAAGAATTAGAGGACAAATAAACTCTTGAGAGATAACAAGTGATCTTGGGGACAAGGTCACTGTCACCCAGATGAGCCCAAGTGGGGTGAAATGTGGAGACCCTACCGGTCCTTGTGCAGCTTAAGGAGCCTTTTCACATCTTCTCTCCCCTTGGCAACAGGGCAGGATTTCTCCAAGGCTTCTTTCAGGAACTGACTCTTCTCAAGGCCATAGACATGAGGAGGAACAGTCCCCATGGCAGTGGGTGGAGGAGGCAGTGGAGGTGGTGGAGGGATGGGGGCCTGGATACCACAGAGAGGGAGTGAAAATGAGACATTCAAGAGATTTGTGGGTAGAGGAGGTGGAAGGATGGGGGCTCTTGGAGGGACTAGTGACTCTATGGGAAAAGGGCACGGAGAAGTCATTTTGGGGTCTTCAGGAGGCAGGATTCCCCAAAAGCGCTGGTCTCAGGGATGTAGATTTCAAAGTTTTAGTGCATCCAGATGTGGTGGCAATCTTCTTGTAATCTCAGCACCTGGGGAGATGGGAGGATCATATGCTACATAAGAAGACCCTGTCACAAACAAAAAAAGATGTTAAGAGTTTAGTTGCCGACTGTGGTGGTTACCCACGTATTGTGAAGGAACAAAGACTAGAACCTGAAACCATGCGACACGGACTGGGGTTGACTCAAGGGAAGAGAGGCCTGAGTGGGGTCCTTAAAGTTGGAATATTTGTGCTAGGAGGCTGGGGTGAACTGGGTTATGTATGTATTGTAAGGCTTATCTTCCCCCTCTGGAGCTGGATTCCGTTTTGTGTTATAAGGGGCCAGATCTAAGCTGTGGACCCACAGCTTAGAAACCTGAGCAACTTAAACCCGAGGATCCCCAAAGCCACACAGCCCAGACCCAAGTTCAGAACCCGGGAGCTGACCTTTGAGCCAGAGGTCAAGAGGTCACAAGGGCATCAGGCAGGGAAAACGGCCTAGCAATCAGAGGTGGTCCCGGAATCAGCCAAGAGGAAAAGTCTTGAGATTGGAGACATCTGAGACCGCCAGGCTGTGGGATGAAGTTTAGGAAGTACAAGGTGCCGCCCTCCCGCGCAAAATGGCAGCTCCGGCACCCCGTCTTTGCCACGTCACGTGGACGATCGCGCAGCGAGGGCCCACCCCTTTCGCCTACCACGTGACTCGAGCCGTGAGAAGACAGGGAAGAGGTGTTGCTTCCGAAAGACGACTTCCGGAAAACTACAGCGCGAGCAGATTGGCTAGGAACTCGTGACCTTCGCTGATTGGGCCCGTAGGCCGGGGCGCGGCGGAGCGCGGAACGCTCGCAGGGGGCGGGATTTTTCTACTGAGGCGGGAACCCAGGCGTCTTTTTGATTGGCAAGTTGGAGCCGAGGGGATGAGACTGACTCTGATTGGTCAATCTTCCGAATCTCCGTGCGGGGATTGGTTTTTCAGGAAAGCAGAGGTGGGGCCAGGGAGGAAGCTTTGTGGTCCGGTCTGAGGGAACGTAGTTGAAGCTATTTGCCGGAGCTGCGGCTTTTGTTGGTAAGTTATCTAGACCACAGAACAGCCATCGGCCCCCGGGAGGGTGGGCGGAGTACTTGGTGCTGGGCCTATTCGCACGTCGTTTGGGGATTTTTTTTTTTGCGTTGTAGGAGTTCAGGTTATCTGAAAGTATCGCCGCTTTCTTTAACTGGCTCTACATCCGGGGTTTTTCGCCCTCACTGCCCCTTTTCCCTATGGACCAATAGATATCGCCGCTTGGGACGCTCCGCCTATTGGCTCGCGTGGTGCATCTTGGGAGTTGTAGTAAACTTTTGGAGGTTGCTCTAAGCACGCTTTCTGGAGGAGCAGGAGTCGCACGCACGCATTGTTGTTTCCCTGGGTGTTCCGTCAAGTCCCACAACTCGAGAGCCTGCCTGTTTTCCTCTTATCCATCCCTGAGCAGACCCCGTAAGGCAGTTGAGTCAAAAGATTGGGAGTAACTCAGACTAAAGTCACTTTCTAAATTTTTTTTTTTAAGCTCTACCTCAGAATCTCACAACATGGCAGTTCCTGAGACCCGCCCCAACCATACGATTTATATCAACAACCTCAACGAGAAGATCAAGAAAGATGGTAAGTTCTTGGTGTAGTCTGATTGTAGATTGCCCGGCATGAGTTGATGCCTTTCCATTTCCAGCATTCACTCTTGCTGTATCCTCCAAACCGGGGGTGGGGGGGAGGCTAACCCCACTGGGGTTTGTAAATAACCTCTGCCTCCATGTCCAGCCTATGCTCTGCCTTTGAACCTGATTAGCATTGGTAATTCATTTAGGCACTAATTTATACAGGATCTTTCTTACAAGAAGCCTTGTTGGATTTCTCCTGCCTTCCCCTGAACCCCAGATCATTTTGCGAGTCATCAGGCTGTCTTTCCACTGGCCTGTGACATCTTCGAGCACAGAAACTGAGATTGTCTTGATTTCAGGGGTGTTCTCATTGTTTAGATCCTCTTTACCTCCACTCCAGAACTGGGATTACAGGTTTGTTCCACCATGTCTGTCAGGCTGTAAATGTTGAATATATGTAATCCTTACATTAAACCTGCAGGAGACTGCTGTTTTATTTTTTTCCCCCATTTCTTTGTTACATACTAGGATTTGAGCTCTGCCTTGATCTTGCTGGGCTGGCCCACTACCATTTGAGCCACACCCTTACCTCTACTTTTTATTCCTTATTTTGGAGATGGAGGCTCATAGACTTTTCTGCCTAGGCTGGCCTTGAACTACAGCTGTCTGGATATTGGTTTCCTGAGCAGCTAGGATTACAGGAATGAGCTACCAGTGCCTGGTTATTGGAATGAAAATCTATTTTAGAACAACTTATTCTTGGAAGTGGAGGTTGGCTTAATGGTAGAGGGGCAGCCTTGAGTGGAAAAAGCCAAGTGAGAGCATAAGGCCCCGAGTACAAGCCCCAGTACTGGCATACAAAACAAAAACTTATTCTTGAGCTGGGAGTAGTGGTGCACTCTGTAGTCCAAGCATTTGCAGGCAGAAAGATCTGAGGTTTAAGGGTGGCCAGTGTCACAGAGCTATGTCTTGTTTTTAAACAAATCAAGAACAATAACAAAAGCTCTCTCACCTCTTGCCTGGGATGTAGCTAATGGGGAAAACACACAACCTAACTATGTGTAAGGTCCTGACTTTGATCCTCAATACCAAAACAAATTCAAGCCACTTCAATTCTTGTAAGCAACAAAACTCTTAGAGTTTTTAGTTATACCCAGTGGACTGAAGGGAGAATGAATGGCAACTCTTACTACCATCTCTAGACAGTTGGTCACAAGATCAGGCATAGTGTTGTACCTCTGTATCCCGCCACCTGCCCCCCCCCCCCCCAATTTCAGAAGTTGGAGCAGCTGAGAGTTCAGAGGCCAGCCTGAGCTACGTGAAAAGGGGAGGAAAAAAAAGAAAACTATCAGAAGAACCATAGGAGCTTGATGGAATGAATTTAGGTTATTACCAGGCACTGGTAGTTTCTGAGTGTTATCCTAGCTACTCAGGAGGCTGAGAGCTCAGAATTGTGGTTCAAAGCCAGCTTATAAAGGAAAGTGCAGGAGATTCATATCTCCAAGTAATCATCAAAAAGCCAGAAATAGAATTTTTGCTCAAGTGGTAGAGTGCTGGCCTTGAGTGAAAAAAAGCTCAGGGGAATGTGGCTTAGAAGTAGAGTGCTTGCCTAGCATACGTGAAGCCCTAGGTTCGAGTCCTCAGTACTCCATAAACAGAAAAAGGTGGAAGTGGCTCTGTGGCTCAAGCAGTAGAGTGCTAGCCTTGAGCAAAAGAAACTCAGGGACAGCACCCAGGCCCTGAGTTCAAGCCCTAGGACTGGCAAAAAAAAAAAGCTGAGAGACAGGGCCCAGGTCCCGAGTTCAAGCCCCTGTATCAATGCACACAAGAGTAGATTTTTTTTTTTTTTTGGTTGGTCATGGGGCTTAAACTCTGGACCTGGGTACTGTCCCTCAGCTCTTTACCTCAAGGCAAATGCTCTACCACTTGAGCTACAGCACCACTTCCAGTTTTCTAGTGGTTTATTGGAGATAAGAATCTCATGGAGTTTCCTGCCTGGGCTGGCTTTGAACCGTGTTCCTCAGATCTCAGCCTCGTAAGTAGCTAGGATTACAGGTGTGAGCCCAGATACTGTTTTGAGCCCTTCCCATGATGCACTCCAGCACCTTCTTGCCCCCAACCTGCTTGTTCTCCGCTCTTGTGACTGTGCAGTCAGGAGAGGTGACTGACCTGTGACATTCTGGATGCTCTGTCCCCTAGTTGGTGCAGTCGAGTCCTAGGATATGGAACATAGGCATCTGGTTACAATGTGGTCTTCTCTTCCTCTTCCCTGCCCACAGAACTGAAGAAGTCCCTGTATGCCATCTTCTCCCAGTTTGGCCAGATTCTGGATATCCTGGTATCACGGAGCCTGAAGATGAGGGGTCAGGCTTTTGTCATCTTCAAGGAAGTCAGCAGTGCCACCAATGCCCTGCGCTCCATGCAGGGTTTCCCCTTCTATGACAAGCCCATGGTAAGGAGACAGAGAGAGAGAATTTTGTTAGAAAATCCTTTGAACTTTATCAAAACACATAGCTACTGTCACCTGCTTCTTGTTTGTGGTTGTTGTTGTCAGTTGTGGGGCTTGAACTCAGGGCCTGGGTGCTGTCCTGAACTCTCGCTCAAGCCTACCACTTTGAGCTACAGGACCACTTTCAGTTATCTGGTGGTTCATTGGCGATAAGAGTCTCACAGACTTTTCCTGCCCAGATGGGCTTCCATCCTCAATCCATAGATCTCAGCCTCCTGAGGTAGCTGGGATTATATGCATGAGCCACCAGCACCCAGTATATATTGCCTGCTTCTTGCACTTTTGTGCTTCAGGCCTAGTCAGAGCAGATGGCAGTTGCCTGTTCATGGGGGTCCTGCTCCCCAAGTTCCTTGTCCACACCACAAGGCTCCTTTCGAGACTTGAGTGAGGATTCCTTGCTCTCCTGCTTCCAACACTGTAGCCTTAAGCTTCCTAGGACAAATATAGTCTTCACTCATGATGGTTCCTGACCACCTGGGGCCTTTGCTTTCTTCCTCCCTCTCATCAGTGTCAGCAGGCCTAGCTCTTTCTGTGGCCATTCCTGTGCTAGAAGGCTCTGTCTCCAGATAGCCTCATGGTTGGCTCTTCCCCAACCCCCTTTGTGATCTGGACAAATGTCACCTCCATGAGACCTTTCCTGGCCACCCTGTCTGCAGATGTCACTTGTCAACATGTTGGAAGTCATGTTTCAGCCTTCTTTGCCATGCTGACCGTGCTCCATTGGACAGGGCTTCTGTGTGCTCATCTGGCTGTCCTCCAGGCCTGGAGTGGGGGCCCAGCCTCAGATAGATTGTCCCTTAGAGGGCTGAGTGGGTGAGTTTTAGCACCTGCACCGCTGAGCTCTGTCCATGTGTGAGCAGAAGCTCCCCTGCATGGGGCTGGTGGTGAGGCGGTTCCATCTGTCCCCTAAAAACCCCAGCGTTCTCGCTGTGTGTCAGGTACAGCCCGTTCTAGCACTTACACTCAACCCTCCTCTTTTCCCAATGGGAAGCATCCCCAGTTTGGGCATGAGTAAAATTGTAGCCAAGCAGTTTCTGTAACGGTTCTTTTCCAAGTTCCCGGTGGGTCCCAGGCAGTTTGGCTCTGAATCCCACACCTTCCCTTCTGTTTTTGGTAGCGCATCCAGTATGCCAAGACGGACTCGGATATCATTGCCAAGATGAAGGGGACCTTTGTGGAACGGGACCGCAAGCGGGAGAAGCGGAAGCCCAAAAGCCAGGAGACCCCATCGGCCAAGAAGGCTGTGCAGGGTGGGGCCGCTGCCCCTGTAGTGGGAGCTGTACAGGGGCCTGTCCCGGTAAGCCACCAGGCCTCCAGCAGCATCAGGCTCTGGCTAGGTGGGGAGACATCGTTCTTGGGATTCAGACCCCTTCCTTCCTTTTTTGTGTCAGTCCTAGGGCTTGAACTCAGGTCTGGGCACTGTCTCTGAGTTGAGTTGTTTTTTTTCCTCAAGGCTGCCACTCTACCACTTGAATCACAGCACCACTTCTAGATTTTTTTGGTGTGAAGATAAGCGACTCAGAGACTTTCTTGCCCTGGCTGGCCTCTAATTATGATCCCCTTATCTCAGCCTCCTGAGGAACCCTCCAAGGTTTACAGGTATGAGCCACCAGTGCCTGGCTCCATTTTTTTCTTTTTCTTTTTCTTTTTTGGTGGGTGTGGGGCTTGAACTCTGGGCCTGAGTGCTGTCCCTCAGCTCTTCAGCTCAAGGCTAGCTAGCACTCTACCGCTTGAGCCACTGTGCCACTTCTGGTTTCTGAGTGGTTTACTGGAAATAAGAGTCTCACAGACTTTGCTGCCAGTGCTGGCTTTGAACTGAGATCCTCAGATCTTAGCCTCCTGAGTAGCTAGGAATACAGATGTTGAGCCACCGGCACCCGATTCTTCTTCGTTTTTTTTTTTTTTTTTTTTTTTTTTTTAAAGCAAATACAGTGTTTTTCTGGGAGGGGCAGGGGAGGTTCAAGCACCTCCCCTGGGTAGGTTCTCTTTTTTTAATACCTATCTCCTCTGCTGGACTATTTCTGAAGTTTATTTTTCTCCATTATCTATTGCCTGATTTCTTTCTTCACCTTGATTTTGCTGTTTGTCTGTCTGTCTTTCTCTCTTTCTCTCTCGCTCTTTTTGGTCAGTCATGGGGCTTAAACTCAGGGCCTGGGTGCTGTCCCTGAGCCTTTCTGCTCAAAGTTAGTGCTCTACCACTTGAGCCACAGTGTCAATTTGTGGTTTTTTGGTTGTTAATTGGAAGAAAGAATCTCATGGACTTTTCCTGCCCAGGCTGGCTTTGAACCACAATCCTCAGATCTCAGCCTCCTGAGTAGCTATGATTATAGACATGAGCTACCAGTGCCTGCTGTCCATGTCTTTTAAATCACTGTCTATGTAGAAAATTACTTTAGTGGATAAGTGGCACTGGATATAAGGCTAGTAATAAACAGGAAAAGACATACCAATGGGGCAGACAAAAGAGTCTAGAAATATCCATATATACCTATCCCTTTTTTATTTTCTTGACAGATTATGGCTGTGTAGCCCAGACACACCTTGAACTCAATCCTCCAGCCCAAGGGCTCAGATTACAGACATGCACTCTTACACCTGGCTGAGTGTGGGCTCTTTTCTCTCTCTCTGTCTTTCTCTCTCTTTTTTTTGGTTGGTCGTGGGGCTTGAACTCTAGGACTGGGTGTTGTCCCTCAGCTCTTCAGCTCAAGGTGATCGATCTACCACTTGAGCCACAGTGCCACTTCTGGTTTTTGAGTGGTTCATTGGAGAGAAGAGTCTCACGGGGACTTTTCCTGCCTGGGCTGGCTTTGAACCACAATCCTCAGATCTCAGCCTCCTGAGTAGCTGGGATTACAGGCATGAGCCACTGGTGCCTGGCTCTTTTTGTCTCTCATCTGAGGGCACTGTAACTTGCCTTCCCTTGGCTTCGCCTCCTTCCTTAGCGTGTCGATCTCATCCTCTTCCTCTGCAGGGCATGGGCATGCCGCCGATGACTCAAGCCCCACGCATCATGCACCACATGCCAGGACAGCCGCCCTATATGCCGCCTCCTGGCATGATTCCACCACCAGGCCTCGCGCCAGGACAGATCCCACCAGGAGCCATGCCCCCGCAGCAGCTCATGCCAGGGCAGATGCCACCTGCCCAGCCTGTAAGTGTCCTGTGCCTCCCCAGTCCTCCAAAGCAGAATAGGGGAACAGAACGGGCAGGGTGGTAGAGAGCTGTTTTAGATGGAGTGATCTGGGCAGCCCTCTTGGTACTGGAGCGGGGATCCCAAAGTATAGGGCAAGTAGCAGGGAGTGAGGAGGGCGGCCTAGTCAGAGGCATCAGCCTGTTGGGAGGTGTGAAGGCCAGGGGGAGGCCGGAGCAGAGGCCAGCATCTAGATTTATCTGCCACGTGCCAGTTTGTGCAGCTGGCCTTGTACCGCACTTTGGAGGCGTGGGGTGCAGATAGAAATGTAGGAGTGCATGTGGGGCCACCAAGCCCCCCCCCCCTTGTGGCTCTGGTGTTCACACTGGTCCCCTCCCTCCTCTGCAGCTTTCTGAGAACCCACCCAATCATATTCTGTTCCTCACCAACCTGCCGGAGGAGACCAACGAACTGATGCTGTCCATGCTCTTCAACCAGTAAGTGCAGCCGCAAAGGGAAATGACGCGAGTGGGCCTCAGGGCTGTGCTCTTAGCCCCCTGAGCCAGCTCAGGCCTGGCAGGCAGCAGGGACTGCTATGGAAGGTGGAAGGTGGAGGATTCCAGTCTGGGGCTGTGGGAGAGGCCATCTGTGGAGATGGGGGTCACGCTGGTCTTGGTTTAGCCTCTGAGGAGGGGGTCAGTAAACTCCAGGTTCTGAGCCTTTTGTGTGTGTATGTGCATTTCCTGAGGCTTGAACTCAAGGCCTAGACACTGTCCTTGCACTTTTTCACTCAAGGTTGGTGCCCTGCCACTTGAGCCACAGCTCCACTGCTGGGGTTTTTGTTTGTTTGTTTCATTGGAGATAGGAGTCACATGGACTTGTCTTACCCAGGCTGGCTTTGAACTATGATCTTCACATCTCAGCCTCCTGAGTAGCTAGGATTGCAGGCATGAGCACTGGTGCTTGCCTGTTGTCCTATTAGCACTGTCCACATTTTGGGCCTGATAATCTGGCTGTTGTGAGAGCCTGTCCTGCCCTCTGTAGGATGTTTAGCATCTGTTCACTAGGTGCTGACATGAGGGGCGGAGCCCTGAGATCTGCTGTTCCCTCTTCATAGGTTCCCTGGCTTTAAAGAGGTCCGTCTGGTCCCCGGGCGGCACGACATTGCCTTCGTGGAGTTTGACAATGAGGTTCAGGCCGGGGCAGCTCGAGACGCCCTGCAAGGCTTTAAGATCACCCAGAACAACGCCATGAAGATCTCCTTTGCCAAGAAGTAGCACCCTTCCCCTGCCCCGGACTGCCCCCAACCCCGTCCTGGGGCCACCTCTGTCCCCCTTGGCTCAGTCCCTGAAGGTAAGTCCACCTTGGGGGCCTTCTCAGAGCCGTGTGTGAGTGCGTGGTCGCCACACAGCATTGTACCCAGAGTCTGTCCCCAGACATTGCACCTGGCGCTGTTAGGCTGGAATTAAAGTGTTGTTTTTTTTGTTTTTGTTTTTGTTTTTTGAGGTTTGTTTTTTTTCACAACTGTTTGTCTGTCCCATTATTTTTTTGCTTTCTATGGTTCCTTCCCTTCCCTTCATATCAACACACACCAGGCTTTTAGATCTCATGGAATTTTGGGAAAACACACAGTTTGTATAATAACATTACACAAACTTAAGTTATATTGACTTCTGGCTCTTTTTCTGTCTTGTGTCTTCTCTTCTCTCCCCTCTTCTCCCCTCCCCTCCCCTCCTCTCTCTTCCCCTCTCCTTTCCCCTCCCCTCCTCTCTTCTCTTCTCTTATGAGGCTTGAACTCAGGGCCTGGGCTCTATCCCTGAGCTTTTTTGTTCAAGGCTAGCATTCTACCACTTTGAGCCACGATTTCACTTCTGGTTCTCCGGGGGTTCATTGGATATAAGAGTTTCACACACTTGGGGCTGGGAAGGTGGCTCAGTGGTAGAGCACTTGCCTTGCATGCCTGAGGCCCTGGGTTCGATTCCTCAGCACCACATAAGCAAAAAGAAAAAAGCTGGAAGTGGCGCTGTGGCTCAAGTGGTAGAACGCTAGCCTTGAGCTGAAGAGCTGAGGGACAGTGCCCAGGCCCAGAGTTCAGGCCCCACGACCGGACCCAAAAAAAAAAAAAAAGAGTTTCACACACTTTCCTGCTTAGGCTGGCTTTGAACCGCAATCCTCAGATCTCAGCCTCCTGAGTAGCTAGGATTACAGGTATGCCACCAGCACCCGACCGGTTCTATTTTCGACCTGCTCCGTTTCCGACCTGGGCCGGTTCACCCCTCCTTAGGCAACCTGGTGTTTCCCCGCTCCTGGGAGGTCACCATATTGATGCCGAACTTAGTGCAGACACCTGATCGGCATAGCGCACTGCAGCCCAGAACTCCTGGACTCAAACGATCCTCCGGGCTCAGCCTTCCGAGTAGCTGGGATTACAGGCGCGCGCCACTGCGCCCGGCTGACCGGTTTTATTTTCTAACTGCCCTGTGCAAGTTAGGCAGATTGTAGACCACACAAAGATGCACTTGTTAAGAGTACCCCATTTTGTCTGGATGCTGCTTCCTTCTCCTCCTCTCCCCTGTCTACTGTAGGGGAATGTGTAGTCTTTCTCCCCACATGACGTGAAGGTCAGGAAAGGAGGACGGGGTTGCTGCCATCATTCCGTGGTGCGGCCTTAATGCAAATGGGCAAGTGGAAATGTCTCACCCACTGCACAGAAACCATGGGCCTCATGGACCTGGTGCTTGTGATGTGTGGCTTCTGTGATCAGCTGATCCTGATTTCCAGTCTGGGAAACCACCCTTCTTTCCCAACCCCCCTCCCCCCCCATTACCCCAAGGACTATCCATGTCCTGGTGGTATTTTGATTTTCTTCTGTTAATACCAGGATAATGCTTGTGCACACACCCACAGCACACTTAGTGTGTGCTTGCTGTCTCCTGTGGTGGGGATCGGGTGTGCAGTAAGCCAATGGTAAATGTGCTAATGATAGCAAAAAAAAGTGCTCACTTGGCAATCCAGAGGTTGGGAAGCGGGGCGGGAGGTGGTTCTTGCGCATGCATCTGAAACAGGTGTACAGGTGAGAGAGGAGTGTTCATATCCACCACTTCCTGTTTCTGGCCATGGCATATTACTGGACTCCAGGCCCTGGGTTTCTCCTCAGCTTGACAGAAAAGGAAAACTACAGACAGCATTGCAGAAGGGTCTGTGAAGGCTGGAGCTGAGTACTCCCTGGGCTGAACCCCCAGAAAAGACCCAGAACATGCAGGCCATTGGAAAGGTCTGGAAGCAGTACAGAGGGCCTGGGGTCGAGTGAGAGACCTCAGGGTTCGAGGACTGTGAAGAAAGGAATGGAGCGGGGCTCCCATTTGCATTCTCATGAATAGAATTGTGTCTCTCAGGGCCCTGCTGGAATGCCTGTGTTATGGAGGAGAAATAAATTTTCCATGGGAGTTGGGGTGGAGGGTGGGGTCCTGGATGAAGTGGATATGGCCACATTGAATAACCTTCACCCTCTGTTCCTCATGCTTTTGAAATTTCCTGCCAGATCTACAGCACATGAAGACAGTGGGGGACCCCCCTCTGCTTTTCTGGGGGGAATGCCGCTGAACCTCTTGATCATACCTGAAGACACAGATAATACCAAATCTCTACAGGGTCTTTGCCAGTCATAATTACAAATTTGTTTAATGCAGCCTTGATCTAGGATACTTTGCTGTCATGAATTATGCAGCAATGGATAAGTAAAATTGAGATTTGGGAAATTAATTTCAACCATTATGGGCTACAGCTAATCATAGTGTGTTCTAAAATAATCATTTTTTGGGGGGTTGGGAGGGGACAGAAACTCTGGCCTCACCATTCAAAGCATACACTTCACCAACCTACCCTGATTTCTTCACACACTTGTTTAGCCGAGGTGGGTTTACTGCTTGTCTGCCCCTATACAAGTTTTTCACTTCCTGATGAGTCTCCAAGGCCAAGAATAGGAACTAACATAATGTGTATAATCATATTTATTGAATGAATATAAAAAATTACTCCTTTAATTTTAATTGCCAGTCCTGTGGCTTGGAACTCAGACCTTCCTGTTTTTGCTCAAGACTGGCACTCTACTACTTGAGCCACAGTTCCCCTTCTATCTTTTTAGTAATTATGATAACAGGCACAGGCTTTCTTGCTCAGGCTGGCTTTGAACCATGATCCTCAGATCTCAGCCTTCTGAGTAGCTATGTTTACAAGTGTGAGCCACCAGGGCCCAGCTACTTTTTAATTTTGAGTGGGGATCTCAATGTTTCCCATCCTCCAACTTCTCAATCTCCCAAGTAGCTGGAATTACAAGTATATACCATTAAATCTGGCTTTTTTTTTTTTGTGTGTGTGTACTGTGGATTGAACTTGGGGGCTCTAGCCTTTTGAGTGATTTCTCCCAGTCCAAAATCTATATACACCATCATTGCCCTGTGAAATGGGATTATAATTGCCTCTCCTTAGGTGATGCCAACCATCTATAAAAGCTGGACTCTGGTGGCTCATTGCTGTAATCCTAGCTACTAGAGAGGCTGAGATCTGAGGATTACAGTTGAAAGCTGGAGCAGGAAAGTCTGTGAGACTCATCTCCAATTAACCACAAAAACCTGGAAGTGAGCCGGGCACCAGTAGCTCATGCCTGTAATCCTAGCTACTAAAGAGGCTGAGATCTGAGGATCGAGGTTCAAACCCAGCCCAGGTGGGAAAGTCCATGAGCCTCTTATCCAATAAACCATCAGAAAACTGGAAGTGGCACTGTGGCTCAAGTGGTAGAGTGCTAGCCTTGAGCTGAAGAACTGAGGGACTGCGCCAAGGCCCAGAGTTCAAGCCCCATGACTAACAAAAACAAAACCTGGAAAGCAGGAGAGCACAGAAGCTCAGGGACATCGTCTAGCCCCTCCAACCAATAAATAAGTAAATAAATCATCTGAAATGTACCTTTGGGAGACTGTAGAAATTTGCTTTTGTAATCTCCATTTTATAGCTAGGAGGGGTGGTTTGAGAGGAGGACTTAGCCTAGCCCTGGTCATCTGGTCCGGAGTTTGCTAGTGAGCAATAGAAGGGGAGGCATTGCCTGAGGCCCAGAATAGGGGCTCCCTCAGCATCTGAGCTCTGAGGCTGGCCCAGGTAATCAAAGGTTGCCTTGTTTTGCGCCCCCACCCCTCCCCTACCCCACACAAGGTAATTCCAAGATGGATTTCTACACTTGATCTAGTTCTGTCCCTGGGGACAATGGGAGATAGCAAAGTTCCAGAGTCCAGATTACTTAGCTGACTCAAAAGATGATGGAATTGAATATCTTGGCCTCAGGTTGGCGAGGGGAGGGGTGACTCACTTGGAGTGGCCTGGTTTGCTTTGGGGCCCATCTGGGGGCATTTTCTTGGACTGATTGCTCTTACCTTGGAAGTGCTTCTGGCTGCCAATCTGGATGGTGAGTGTGGTGGGGGAAGTTTGGTTTAGGGCGGAGACAAGGCTTGAGAACACAGGTTTCCTTGTGTCTCAGGAGGGGAGGAAGGGAGGGATGGCAAGAGGAAAGAGACCCCACTTGTTTGCTTGCTCACAATCCATGATGGCGGGGTCTGCACTGTTTCTTGTCATCCTCTTGCTGTGTGCTTTCCCGGGGCCTGGAGGGGCAGGCCGCCCCATGCCCAAGCTGGCTGAACGGAAACTCTGTGCGGATGAGGAGTGCAGCCGTAAGAGTGGGGGGACCCAGGAGTTGGGGGTTTGGGTTGGTGGATTGTGTGGAAGCTGTTGTCATTTCCCTTCTATTCCTTCCCCAGACCCCATTTCTATGGCGGTGGCCCTTCAGGACTACGTGGCCCCCGACTGCCGATTCCTGACCATACACAGGGGCCAAATTGTATATGTCTTCTCCAAGCTGAAAGGCCGTGGCCGCCTCTTCTGGGGAGGAAGTGTGAGTCTGGAAGGAGACAGACAGGGAGAGAGACAGGGAGACAGGGAAGGATATGGGGCTGGGGTCAGAGCAAAACCTGTTTCTCACCTGAAGGGAAAACCAGAGGCAGGGTGGGGTACAGTGGGGTGCGGGGGGGGGGGGAAGGGGAGAGAGTTCTGTGACATACCTTGTTTGTCATAGGGATTGAATTCAGGCCTGGGCACTGTCCCTGAATTTTTGTTCAAGGCTAGCATTCTACCACTTGTAGTTAGTTGGAGATGAGCCTCATGGATTTTCCTGCTTGAGCTAGCTTTGAACTATGATCCTCAGATCTCAGCCTCCTGAATGGTTGGTGATGTGAGCCACCAGCAGCCATCTAGCTACTTTATTTTTACTCTAGTAACTGTGGTATCATTTAGCACCAAGTCCTTTTCTCTTTCCCCTGGAGATAGGGTCTTGATATGTAGCTACACTGGCTTTGAACTCACTGTACACACCCCTGGTGCAAAAGTTGATCCTCCTGTCTCATGCTCCCAAGTGCTGGGATTAAACGTATCCACCACTGTGCCTGGGACCAGCTTCTTGTCTTGAGTATCAAAGATAGAACGGGGAATGATAACCTTTCCTAGTGAAGGAAGACAATAAGGAAACCATAAAAAAAAAAAAAAGTAAATGTGGGCTACTGTATTCCTACAGAGTGACTAGGAGTGCTCAGGGAGGGCCTCTGAGCAGTTGACATTTTAGTGGAAAGATGGAGGTAGGCATGTGGAGATCCAAGAGAGGAGAGCATAGAGGCTTTTAGCTGGGATAGGAATGCCGTCTTCCCAGATCAGGTTTTCAACAATTCTTCTTCAGGTCCAGGGAGAATATTATGGAGATCTGGCTGCTCGTCTGGGCTATTTTCCCAGTAGTATTGTCCGAGAGGACCAAACTCTGAAACCTGGCAAAGTTGATGTGAAGACAGATGTGAGTTTCCTGGGGCTGGCAGGGTTCTGGTGGGAAGACCCTTGGGAGTCTTGGGCAAATAGGCTCTGCAGCTGCTTTGCTGTTTGAGTTGGGACAAATTCATGTATGTGTGTGTGAGTGTGTGTGTGAGCGCTGGTACTGGGATTTGAACTCAGGGCCTCCCTCTCTCACTTGTCTCTATTGTTAAAAACTGGCATTCCGGGGCTGGGAAGGTGGCTCAGTGGTAGAGTGCTTGCCTTGCATGCCTGAGGCCCTGGGTTCAATTCCTCAGCACCACATAAGCAAAAAGAAAAAAGCCGGAAGTGGCGCTGTGGCTCAAGTGGTAGAGTGCTAGCCTTGAGCTGAAGAGCTGAGGGACAGCGCCCAGGCCCAGAGTTCAGGCCCCCCAAAAAAACAAAAACAAAAAAAACCTGGCATTCTGTTGCTTGAGCCACACAGCCACTTGTGGCTTTTGCTGATTAATTGGAAATATGAGTATCGGATTTGTCTGTCATGGCTGGCTTTGAACTAGGATCGTTGGATCTCAGCCTCCTGAGTAGCTAGGATTACAAGTGTGAGCCACCTAATTTTTTCCTCCCTTTGAGACAATCCTCTCTGTTGCTTAGGCTGGACTTAAACTCTCCATCCTCCTGCCTCAGCTTGCTGAGTTGCAGGTCTTACCCAGTACCACTGTATCAGGCCCTTATCTACTTTGGAGGAGCATCAATTAGAAGACTCTCGGTCAATTTGCATAGGTCTTGTGTGGCCAAATCTGGTTCCTGTGGCTACACGTTTTTTTTTTTTTTTTGCTAAAACCGCTAGATCCATTGTGGCATAATTCCTCATTTTCTTTCCAACGTTTTGCCTTTCTCTTTTTCAGAAATGGGATTTCTACTGCCAGTGAACTCAGCCTACCACTGTCCCTGCTGTGCTTTAAACAAAATATATCAGCCCAGTGCAACTGCCTCTTTCTGTGGTTTTTTGGGTGGGTTAGGGATGTTACAAAGGAAATGTTTCGCAGGGTCCTGAATCTAACCAATCATCTTCCTGAAAGTGGTGACATCACAGTTGCTAGGTTGACTTTCACTAGTGAAAGCCCGTACTGCAAGCTGGGTACCCAACAAGGGCTCCTAAACTTAGTTTGGGGACAACAAAGAGCAAGGGAGAAGACGCATCGTAAATAGAATATAAATTGCAGATGCAACTCAGGCTGATCTCCAACCCCGATCCCCCTACCACCGAGGTGGCACCTGCCGGACAGCGGCTTTATTTCATTTTTTTTTTTTTTCCTTTGTGGTGGAAGAGATCCAAACCCAGGGGCACGGGCATACTAGACAAGCCGTCCTCTGCTTTATACCATCTTTTGAGAGCGAGAGAGCGAGCGCACGCGTTCGTGCATGCTTGTCTTGGGGCTTGAACTCAGGCCCTGAGCCACTGTCCTTTAGCTTTTTCACTCAAGGCCAGCGCTAGACCAGTTGAGCTTCTGGCTTTTTTTGGGGGGGGGGGTTAACTGGAGATAAGAGTCTCACAGGCTGTGCTGCCCACGCTGACTTCCAACTGCAATCCAGAGATCTCAGCCTGAGAGTAGCTAGGATTACAGGTGTGAGCCACCGACGCGTTTTCTTTGAGACTATATGCAAAGGTTGTTGAAGAGGAATTGGCCACCTGTCCTTCCAGTTTTCTTCTTTCCTGCCTTTGGACTAACAACTGGCCCCCTCCAGCTCAAGAATCGTTCCTCTGCTGTCAATCGTGTCCTTGTCCCTTCTTCGAATTCGTATCCCCGCCCCTGTGTCCGCTCCTATCCAATCAGGAGTCTTAAATGGCCCCCCTGACTCCTGACCAAATCCGTTCCTCTGCTGGAGGAGCCGTCTCTGTCCCGCCCCTTCCCACTTGCCCCACCAATCGTTCGTCTTGGCTCCGCCCCTCTCGACTAGCCCCTCTTCCTCTACCAATCAATGTCTCTTATCCCGCCCCCTGCTCGCGGAGTTAACCAATCGCTGCTTTGAAAAGCGTGGCCTGGCATCCCGCAGCATTAGCGGGTCGCATCGGAGCGGTGTGTGTTGGGGAGGTAGTGGTGGTGGTGGGGGGGGCGGGTGGAGGCGGAAGTGGTGGCGCCGGGTCCGGGAGTAGGAAGGAGCCGGGGCTGCAGCCGGAGTGGAGCGGCTGCCTGCCGAGGAGCCAGGCGCGGCCGCGGCGCCATATTTGCGGCCCTTAGCGGCCGCGACCGAGTCATGGCCGAGACCTACGGTGAGGACGGTGGGCTAAAGCTAGAGGGGTTTCGGGGTCCAGGCCCACAGAGGATGCGGCCTGTGGGAATGGGGCGGGGCTCTCGGCGCAGGGGGCGGGGCCTACAGCAACAGGGGCAGGGCCTGGGCGGGAGCAGGGAGGGGTTTCGTGGGTCGGGGGTGGGTGGGCGGAGCTTGTGGAGGGTCCGAGGCGGGATTTGAGGGAGCTGGCCAGGATGGGTTCAGGATAGGCCTGGAGGGGAAGACGGGCACCCTCACGGAAGGGGCGGAGTCTGGAAGAAATGGGCGGGACACTCGCGAGAATGGCAGGGGTCGCGCTTCCGGGTCTAGCTCTGTGCCCTGGGCTGCTCTGGAATGAACTTGGTACCTAGGTTGTCCTTGAGTTAGGGTGGTGAAGGGATGGGACTTAAGCGTGAGAATAGGGTTGAGGGGAGTCTGGGGAGAAGAGGATAGGGAAATAGAAAAAAAATCAGTGTGAATGTACAATCAGGTGGATGCAAGGGTTTCAGGGTGCTGGTCACCGATTCATTCAAGTCCAGAAAAGCAGAGGGATTAAACACAAAGATCCCCTGTTCAGAGAATATAACTTGAAGGCTAGCTATATAGGTGCAAGAGTGCCAAAGGCCATTTGGATATTTATGACATCACTCAAAGGCCATACAAGATGATCAATACAGCTGGACACTAGTGGCTCAGGAGGCTGAGATCTGAAGCTCCCAGTTAGAAGCCAGCATGGGTAGGAAAGTCTTTGAGATTCTTATCTCCAAGATAAGAATCTTATCACCAAGAAAAAAAAAAAAACCAACCCAAACAGACAGAGGTGGAGCTGCACTAGGCTTGAGCAAAATAAGGGACAAGGCCCGAACCCCCAGTTCCTGAGTTTAAGCCTTAGTAGCCTCACAAAATAAACTTTATAAAAAGGATGGGGCATGGCTCAAGCAAGTAGAAGAATTGCCTGGCAAGGGAGGCCTTGGGTTCAATCTCTAGTTCCATAAGAACAAAGAGGACAGAGGCTAGATTGTCAACCTTGATTAAATGTCATTCTTTAGACTCTTTAGTGGTAGCCACGCGCAGGTTTCATGCCTATGTTACCAGCTGTTCAGGAGGTAGAGGCAGGAAGATCTTGCACTCATAAGATGTTTGGCTTGGGTTTGCAATTCAGCTCTTCCTGTGTGATGTCAGGCAAATCAATTAATCTTTCTGGCCTCATTTTTCTCATCTAGAAAAATGGGAAATCATAATTTATTTTATTTTTTAGTGGGGTTACTAAGGCTTCAACACAGAGTCTGGTCTCTGTCCCTTAGCTTTTTCACTCAAGGCTGACACTCTACTACTTGAGCCATAGCTCCGCTTTATAGTTTTTTGGTGGCTAATTGGAGATAAGCATCTCAAGGATTTTCCTGCCCAGGCTGGCTTCAAACCTCCATCCTCAGATCTCAGTCTCCTAAATAGCTTGGATTACAGGTGTGAGCCACCAAGGCTGGGCTCTTAACTCTTCTTGTTTCCCTTTTTGTCCTTGATTCTAACCCCATCCACATAGACTTCCTCTTCAAATTCCTGGTAATCGGCAGTGCAGGAACTGGAAAGTCATGTCTGCTTCATCAGTTCATTGAGAACAAGTGTGAGTTTTTGGCAGTGGCCTGGGAGCACTGAGCTGTGGATCTGGACCTAGATAAGGGCAGGTGGGCAGCTGGTGGCACGGGTTGGGATGGCCATACTTATACAATAGCTCTGTTGTTAGCTTCTTCACCCTTGCCTTGGTCTATGTTCTTTGCTAGGTCTTCAGTGACCCCAGTAATGAGAATGGGTCTGTAGAGGATGGGGGCTCCTCTTGAGTCTCTGCACTACTTTCTGTCTGTCTCCATCTCCCAGTCAAACAGGACTCCAACCACACGATTGGTGTGGAGTTTGGATCCCGGGTGGTCAGCGTGGGTGGGAAGACGGTGAAGCTACAGATCTGGGACACGGCTGGCCAGGAGCGGTTTCGGTAGGTAGCCTGGGCTCCCAAGGAGGGATGGCGGGAGACTGAGGTGTGCAGTGTCACCAGTGATTTCACAATAGTAGCAGGCAGCCATGAAGAGCAGGAGAGACAGAAACAGAGACCATTGCTCTCAGATTAAAAGTAGCAGGGTAGGGTGGTGCATGTTTATAAGACAGACAAACAAAGCGCGAGACTTATAGTCAGACTCAATTGCTCTGAGGCAAAGAAGAGAAATTGTATCTCAACCAGAGGAAAGCTAGAGTGTTTTTTTTTGTGTGTGGGGGGGGTTGGATGGGCGAAAAGGTGAAGAGGGGCCTCCGAACCACCAGTCTCTCTCCGCAGAGGGGGGCAGTCCCGGGCAGACCCCAGCCTTGGGGGTGACTGGGTCCCCCTGGCCCCACAGGTCGGTGACGCGGAGTTATTACCGAGGGGCAGCTGGAGCTCTGCTGGTGTACGACATCACAAGGTGGGTGTGGGGGGGGTGGTGTGGGCCAGCTGGGCCCCAACGACCCCTCTCCCATGCTGCCTTCCTCCTCTTATTTCTTCTCCACAGCCGGGAGACATACAACTCTCTGGCTGCCTGGCTGACCGACGCCCGAACACTGGCCAGCCCAAACATCGTGGTCATCCTCTGTGGCAACAAGAAGGACCTGGACCCTGAGCGTGAGGTCACCTTCCTGGAGGCCTCCCGCTTTGCCCAGGAGAATGGTGAGGCCTGAGCTTGAGACTGACCAGTGGGGGCAGAGAGATTGGACAGTACATGGCGCCCATATGCTTCTTAGCTCTCAGTGGCTGTGTCCTGCAGGTGGAGACACAGGGATCTGGTTCAGATGTAATTGTGGAGATGTGTGGCCACTTGGGGGTTGAGGACCCTTAGCTGGGAAAGGGGGATCCCTGCATTGCCCAGGAGATCATCTGCCCTCCCCACCCCAGATGGGGTTGGCTTTATAGAATATCCATTAGTCTAGGGAAATAGCACAGGATGTTGTAAACTCAAGATGGCCCTAGGTGCTGGGGCGCTGGTGGCTCAGGTCTGTAATCCTAGCTGCTCAGGAGGCTGAGATCTGTGGATCCTTGTTCGAAGCCAGCCTAGGCAGTCAAGTCCAAGAGACTCATCTCTAACTAGCAAAACGCCAAAAAGAGAACTGCTGTGGCTCAAAGGTTAAATGTGCTAGTCTTGAGGGAGAGAAAAAGAGCTATGCCTCCCCACATTTTGTAACCTCTAGATATAGAGATTTTTGCCACTACAAAACTTGGGGTTTGAATCCTGTCTCCAACTCACCTTCCCTGAGATCTTATCCTATGGGTGATGGGTGACTGGTGGGTTTGAGGCTGTGCTAAGTGGTACTGCGGATTCAGTGGTGAACCCAGTCCAAGGCATAGCTCTCACAGGTCTCTCAGTGCAGTGGATTGGGGTCAGATACCCCATTGATAAGACAGTAAGAGTGAAAGCCAGAGAGGACAGACCAGAGACAGGGAAAGCTGTGGAAGCACCCAGGAGTCATGTGACTCAGGCTGCCTTGCTTGCTGAGCCAGGATGGAAGAGCTAGGTGGGTGCCAGGGAAGTGAGCAACTTGCTGCAGAGGGCTGCGGTGAGGGCAAAGGGTGGAGGGGACATTTGGGGAACCAGTCAGAAGTGGAGAAGAGACAGAGACTGATGGAGGCCTTGTCTCCAGAGCTGATGTTCCTTGAGACCAGTGCTCTCACGGGCGAGAATGTGGAGGAGGCATTCCTGAAGTGTGCCCGAACCATCCTCAACAAGATTGACTCAGGTGAGCCCCGTGGGGCTGGGAGGTGGAAAGCAGGGCTGGAAGGACTCCGAGGGGACAATGCTGACCTCCCCCATTCCACAGGTGAGCTGGACCCCGAAAGGATGGGCTCTGGCATTCAGTATGGTGATGCGTCCCTCCGCCAGCTGCGGCAACCTCGGAGTGCCCAGGCCGTGGCCCCTCAGCCCTGTGGCTGCTGAGACCTGCAGGGTCAGGTGGGACACTGGGGACATTGGGATGTAGGGGAGGGGGTGGTGGTGCGGAGAAGACATGGAGACACAGAAAATGTAGCTGCAAGATAAAAAATGGCCCTCACTGGACACTGGTGGCTTATGCCTGTAATCCTAGCTACTCAGGAGGCTGAGATCTGAGGATCACAGATTGAAGCCAGCCTGGCAGGAAAGTCCCCATGAGACTCTTATCTCCAGTTAACCACTCAAAAACCAGAAATGGGGCTGTGGCTCAAAGTGGTAGAGTGCTAGCCTTGAGCAATAGAGCTCCGGGTCAGTGCCCAGGCCCTGAGTTCAAGCCCCACAACTGCCAAAAGAAAAAGTGGCCGAGGGCTGAATAAGCCACATTCCCAGCCACAGGGTACCCATATGTCTGCCTCACCCCCAGGTCTCTGCCTGCCCTGACCAGCTCACTCAGGGGCTTCACCTATGCAGTGAGCACCTACTGTGTGCCAAGGCTTGGGGTCAAGGCTCTGGGGAGACTGTAGCCAGGAAAACAGGCCAAAAACCACTATCCCTTTGCATTGACAGTCTCTTGGGAGGAGACAGAGCATAAACAAACATATGTGTGGTTAGGGTGAGAAGAGCTATGGAGCAAATAACAAGCCTGCTGGGGAGGTGGATGGGGGATGAATGTTTTGATGGTTTCTGAGACAAGCTCTGGCTATGCAGCCCAGGCTGGCCTCAAACTTGTGATCTTCCTGCCTCAGCCTCTTGAGTACTAGGATTATAGGTATGGGTCACTATTTCCAATCCTCCCCCCCCCTTTTTTTTGGTTTCTTCTTTTTGTGCCAGTTCTGAGGCTTGAACCCAGGGCCCCGTGCTTGTTTAGCTGGTGCTTTCCCACTTGAGCTATGCCTCTAGCCTTGCTTTTTTTCGTTGGTTGTGGGGCTTGAACTCTGGGCCTTGGGTGCTCTCCCTGCACTCTTCAGCTCAAGGTAAGCACTCTACCGCTTGAGCCATAGCACCACTTTTGAATTTTCTAGTGGTTAATTGGAGACAAGAGTCTCACAGACTTTTCTGCCCAGGCTGGCTTTGAATCGTGATCCTCAGATCTCAGCCTCCTCTGTAGCTAAGATTACAGATGTGAGCCACCGGTGCCCGGTCAGCCTTGCTTTTTTATTTTTGTTGGTCATGGGGCTTGAACTCTGGGCCTGAATGCTATCCCTCAGCTCTTCAGCTCAAGGCTAGCGCTCTACCACTTGAGCCTCTGTGCCATTTCCGGTTTTCTGAGTGGTTAATTGGAGATGTGAGTCTCACAGACTTTCCTGCTTGGGCTGGCTTGCAACCATGAGCCTCAGATCTCAGCTTCCTGACTAGCTAGGATTACAAGCATAAGCCACCAGCATCTAGCTCAGCCTAGCTTTTTGTCGATTATTTTTGGAGAGGTAGTCTAGAGGAATTTACTACCTGGGACTCTGGAGTAGCTAGAATTAGAGGTGTGAGCCACTAATGCCTGGCTTAATCATATTTTATTGTTTTCTACCAATGTTCTTTGTGTTTTTGTTGTTTATTTTAGTTTAGTTTTTTCGGTCAGGGGCTTGAACTCAGGGTCCAGGTGCTGTTCCTGAGTACCTTTTGCTCAAGCCTAGCACTCTATCACGTGGAGCCACAGCACTACTTCCAGTTTTTTGGTAGTTAATTGGAGATAATAGTCTCATGGATTCTTGCCCCAGCTGGCTTTGAACTGCGATTTTCCTGAGTAGCTGAGATTACAGGTGTGAGCCACCAGTGCCTGGCTCTTGTTTTTATTTTAAAACTCTTATTATCTTTTTATTATTATTATTTGTTTTGTTTTATTTATTTATTTTGGTTGTGGGATTGAACTCTGGGCTTGGGCGCTGTCCCTCAGCTCTTTAGCTCAAGGCTAGCGCTCTACCACTTGAGCCACAGCACCACTTCCAGCTTTCTGGTGGTTTATTGGTGATGAGTCTCATGGACTTTCCTGCTCAGACTGTCTTTGAACTGTGATCCTCTGATCTCAGCCTCCTGAGTAGCTAGGATTACAGGCGTGGGTCACCTGCACCCGGCTTATCTTTATTATTTTTAATTGAGGTTAAGTTCACCTAACATAACCTTGATCTCACCTCTCTCCTTCCCTCCTATCTTCCCTTCCTCCTACCCTTCCTCCCTCTTTTCTTCCTTCTTTTTCTGTAGTAGGGAATTGAACCCAGGGCCTTGTAAAGTGAACAATTCAGTGACATTTAGTATGTTTACTAAGTTGTTCAACTATCATCTCTAAGTTGTAAAGCGTTTCGTTTTGTGTGTGTGCTGTTTCTGAGGCTTGAACTCAGGGCATCATGCTCATATATTTTTTTTTAAAATCAAGTCTGGTACTCTACCACTTGAGCCACACTTCTACTTCCAGCTTTTTGATAGTTAATTAGAGCTAAGACTCTCACCCATTTTCCTGCCTGGGCTGGCTTCAAACAGTGGTCCTTAGATCTTAGCCTCTAGAGAAGCTACAATTACAGGCACGAGCCCCTAAGTGGCCCAGTTAACTTTTTTTCTTTTTTTTTTTTTGCTGGTCTTAGGGCTTGAACTCAGGGCCTGAGCACTGTCCCTGAGCTTCTTGTGCTCAAGGCTGGCACTCTAGTACTTGAGCCACAATGCTTTCTGGATTTTTCTGTTTATGTGGTACTGAGGAATCAAACCCAGGGCTTCATGCATGCTAGGCAAGCACTCTACCACTAAGCCACATTTCCAGCCCGCAGCAAACATTTTTGATACCTTGAAGGAAAACTGCATGTTCATGACACTGTCATTCCCATTCCCCCTACACTTGTCAACCAGCAATCTGCTTTCCATTTCTATCCACCAGTATTTCTTCTGTGTATGTTTGTATGTACAGGTAATCGTTCTTGAACTTAAAGCCTTGAGCCTTTGTTTTGCTTTTTTGCTTATGGCTCAGGTTCTACCACATGAGCTATGTCTCTACTTCTGGCTTTTTACTGGGTTAATTGAGCTTGGATTGGCTTTGAACCTCAGTCCTCAGATCTTAGCCTCTTGAGAAGCAAGGATCATAGGTATGAGCCACCAGTGCCTGACTTCCAATATTTTTATTTCATATGACTCACTTTTTTTGTGTGTGTGTGCCAGTAGAGGGGCTTGAACTCAAGACCTGGGTGTCATCCCTGAGCTTCTTTTTCTCAAGGTTAGCACTCTACCACTTGAGCTACTGCACCACTTCTGGCCTTTTCTAAATTGTTCACTGAAGAGGAGACTCATGGACTTTCTTGCCCAGGCTGGCTTTGAACCATGATCCTCAGATCTCACCCTCCTGAGTAGCTAGGATTACAGGCATGAGCCACCAGTGCCCGGTTTGCTCACACATTTTTTTAAAAAAAAATTTCATTAGTAGTTTATATTAATTGTACAAAATACTGGGTTTTACTGCAACATGGTCACACATGCATATGACACAGTTTGATCATATTTAACCTCCATTATTTTATCTCACACATCCCTGGGATGTCTTTAATTTAATTTTTTATTTTATTTATTTATTTTTTTTGTCAGTTGTGGGGCTTGAACTCTGGGCCTGGGCACTGTCTCTCAGCTCTTCAGCTCAAGGCGAGCGCTCTACCACTTGAGCCACAGCGCCACTTCCAGTTTTCTAGTGGTTTATTGGAGATAAGAGTCTCATGGACTTTCCTGCCTAGGCTGGCTTTGAATTGTGATCCTCAGACCTCAGCCTCTGGAGTTGCTAGGATTACAGACGTGAAACACTGGTGCCAGGCATCTTTTATTTTTTATTCTATCTGATAAATCAATTAGTCAAGGCCTGGCATCCATGCAGTACTCTACATTGGATCTGTTAGAAAGGGGGCGTAAGAGCTACTGATGCCCAGGAATTACCCCAGAGATTCTGAAGTAATTTGAGGATTTCTAGAAGCTTCCAGATAATGCTTTATACAGTCAAAACAGGAACCACTAATTAATGTGTCTGTCTAGTTTGGAAAAAGCTGGAATGAAGCCTAGAATCAGGGTGAGATCACGGACATAGAAGGACAGAGATACAAAGGTGAGATAGTGGCCTTGTGGTCCTTAGACATTGCCAGGTTCCTTTCCAAGATGCAGACAGCTCTCCGGGCCAAACAGAGAGATTGAAATTCCCTGCAGAGGAGAAACAAACAATTGAGACTCTGGGAGAAAGCAAAGTGTATGGACTGGCAATCAGGAAGACACTCGGAAATGAGACACAGACACTAGCTAGCCAGGCCCCAAGACCCCTTAAGGTCATCAACTTCTTCTCTTTCAGCTCATCTGTTCTCCAAGACCAGCCCTGCCCTTCCGGCTGGGGCCTAGACCCAGGCCCCAGGAGGCCACGCCCCAACCTGCTCCAGCCCCAGAAAAGCTGCCCTGCCACTTTGTCCTCCTTCCCTGGCCTGGTGGGGCCTGGCTATGGGGCAAGACTGAGCCACAGGGGAAGGGAGAACCCATTCCTGCTGCTGCTTCCTCTGTCTTGGCTAACCTCTGTCTCCCTCACCCCTGAACCCCTAACCAGAACCCAAGAGCTTCCAAAGCTTGAGACCAGGGCCCTTTGGCCCCAACTTCCTGCCTGGCCCTGCTGTTGCGAGTACTGAATACATGTTATTTATTACCTGGAGGCCTGCCCCTGTCTCAAACCCTGCCCCATCCACCATAAAGCATTGTTTACACCAGCGTCTTAGCCTCTGTCATTTTGGGATGTTGGGTAGATGGAAGACGTCTCTGGTGGAAGAGTTGAGGGGTCTTGGTGTTTCTGGAGTTGGACAAAGTGTGGAGGTAATAGGGCTCATGTGGAAAGCCTGGAATTCAGAAATCCTCCTTCCTCAGCCTCCTCGAGTACAGGTATGCACACCACACCTAGCTTGTGTTCACACTGGTGACAGTGGGTGTGACGTGTTTATGACCTGTAGGTATCTCTCTCTATAGGTGACTGTGCCCGAGGAATGTGTGATTCTGAACATGAATGCCCTTTTCCCGGTGATCAAATTAGCGAGGCTAGTGGATCTGTGGGCATCAAGGTCAAGGATGGGCCCGTGGGGGGGGGGGGCGGTCTCTTGGAGCTCAGGGTGGCAGCCACCACCTTCAAGCAGCCTGCCAGACACAGTCCTGGCTGCTCTCCCAGGCAGTTGGCCCTGCAGGGCGTTGGCAGAGAGGCCGGCCAGTCAAAATGACCTTATCTCCACAGTCCTCCCCCGAGCGATGCCCCACATGTCCTCAGAAGCCGGTCACGCTAATGTCTCCCGCATCGCCGTCCCGGGTGGGTTCATTCCGGGCCGGCCGCAGAGCCGAGGTTCCTGGGGGAGGGGAGGGGGGCAGGGCAGGGTGGAGCGGGTCACGCAAATATTTGCTCACCGTTTCTTCGTCCGCTTTCCCTGTAGGACATCCCGTCCTTTCTCCGTTATAAAAAGTGCTTATGTAAATTACCGGCGCGCAAATTTACATACATTTTTTCCCAACTAACTGCGCAGCCATTTTTCAACACCCCTCTCTTAGGGCGGGCGGGGAGGAGCGGCCTATGCAAATGAGCTCACTTGCCGGGCGCTTTCCCAACCCGCTGCTCCAGGTTGCTCCGCTTTTTACAGCCCAGCCGCTAGGGCTTTCCATGTAAATGATCTCATTTGCATTTCCCCCCTCAGGACCGCCCCTTCTCAGCCGCGTTCCTACGCTCCGGGTGGAAGGGGGCGGGGCATGATAGGTAAATGAACCACGCGCCGCCGGCCGTCCCAGTTCTCCAAAGGGACTTTCTCGGGTTACCCCACCCTGTGCGGCTTTGCGCCTGCGCAATGCCTATCCCGAAGGGAGAGGGAGGGGTGAAGAGCGGGCGAGGTCACGTGTCCACCGGACGCGGCGCGGGCGGGGGGAGGAGGAGGTGGGGCGAGGGTGGAGCGGCGCGGGTGGTGGTGGGGGCGGGGTATGGCGCTCTGTGAAGCGCTGGGCGGTTGGCACAAACGGCGTCGCCGGGGCCGGAGGAAAAAGCTCGGTGAGGAGATCGCGGAGAAGGAAATGGAGGGATGTGGGGAGGAGGAGAAGTAGCGGGAGTCGGGGCGCCCTTGCGCGCCGGGCGTGGTGTGTGTGTGTGTGCGCGCGCGCGCGCGCGGTGGTGGGGGGCGCGCGGGGCCCGCGGCCCGCGGAGGGCGAGTGGGGGAGGGGAGGCACGCGCGGCGGCCGCACGTTGGGTGCCGGGCGGGCGTGGGGGGGCGGCAGGGGGTACTGCGCGCCCCGAGGCCCGGGGGCCAGGGGGGCAGGCGGGGAGCACGGGGCCTCCTCAGGGTCCCCGGAGTACGCGGACCCCCCTCGGTTGCCGTAGGCCCCTCCTCCCCGCTTCCCTTCCGTGTGTCCGTCCTCTCAGGACCTCCCTTCCGTCTGGGTGTGAGTCCAGCCCCCCCCCTCCAGCAGGCTTCCTCCGGTTGGGCACAGGTCAAGCCCCCCCACCCCCACCTGGCCTGTCTGTCCGTGTCAGGCCCAGCCCTCCCAGCTTCCCTCGGGTGTTTTGTTTTTGTTTTTGTTTTCCTCTCTGCCTCCCCCCCCCAACCCCGATCTCTTTGTCTCTCAACTCCCCAGTTTCCTCTATGTGTGCCTGCTTCTCTCCACCTACGACGACTTCCCCTAGATTCCCTCATTTCCTCTTTCTGTAGACCCCCCCCCTTCCATTTCTCCTTCTTGAGCCTCCCCTCCCCGACAGATCCCGCCTCCTGCCCACCCCTCCAACCACTCCTTTTCTGCCCCAGATCCCTCCTCCTCTCTGGGATCTGGATCTTATTTCCCCGCCTCCCTTCTCTGCCGTCCTCTCTTTGGGCCATCCCATCTCTTCCCCTTCACCGTCCTGTCACAGGTGCGCGATTCCTCCCCTGCCCTGCCCCACATTCTCAGACTGACCCTGCACTTGAACTCAGGTACCCGGGGTTTGAAATCACTAGTGTCCCCAGTCATCTCTCTCTACTGTCTATACCATCGCCTACCTGTTTGTCCGTAGCTCCTCTTATGTTCCTTTTTCTCTCTCTCCCTCCAGCAACCCCAGCCGGTCTCTTCTCACATCCTTAGGGACACCAGTGGACTTGGGGGCCAGCAAGCATCCCCAGAGCACCAAAAGGAGCTCCTGCTGCCGGCCCTGCCTTACCCTGCCCCACGCCAGGTCCAGCGGCCCCCGGCTGCAGCAAGTAGAGGAGGAGGAGGAGGTGGTGGAGGAGGGTGGCATCATGGGCCGGGGCCGTGCCCTCCATGCCCGGGGGATGAAGACACTGCAGCCATGGACAGCCCGTGCCAGCCACAGTCCCTGAGTCAGGCTCTCCCTCAGTTGCCAGGGTCTGTGTCAGAGCCCTTAGAGCCTAGCCGAGCCAGGATGGGGGTGGAAAGTTACCTGCCCTGTCCCCTGCTACCTTCCTACCACCAAAAGGGAGCAGCCGGTGAGGTCTCGGCTGGCAGTGGGACCTCCAGAGCCACAGCCACCGTTACCACTGCCAGCCCCCTGCGGGAAGGCTTCGGTAGTCAGGATGGCGGTGAGCTGTGGCCGCTGCAGAGTGAAGGTGCAGCGGCCCTGGTCACTAAGGAGTGCCAGCGACTGGCTGCCCAGGGTGCCCGGCCTGAGGCCCCTAAACGGAAGTGGGCTGAGGATGGCGGGGATGCGCCTTCACCTGCCAAGAGGCCCTGGGCCAGGCAAGAGGACCAGGAGGCAAAGGAAGAGGGTGATGTAGGCTGTGGCAGTGGCCCCAGCACTACCAGCAACAGCACTGGCAGCGTCGGTGAGGCGAGTGCCCGGCTGAGGGAGGAGACTCTACCCTGCGCTCCTGAGCGCCTGGCCCTGGACTACATTGTGCCTTGCATGCGGTACTATGGTATCTGCGTCAAGGACAACTTCTTGGGGGCAGCACTGGGGGGCCGGGTGCTGGCCGAGGTGGAGGCGCTGAAGTGGGGTGGGCGCCTGCGCGATGGGCAGCTGGTGAGCCAGCGGGCCATCTCACCGCGCAGCATTCGCGGGGACCAGATTGTCTGGGTGGAAGGCCACGAGCCAGGCTGCCGGAGCATCGGTGCCCTCATGGCCCACGTGGACGCTGTAATCCGCCACTGTGCTGGGCGGCTGGGCAACTACGTCATCAATGGGCGCACCAAGGTAAGGCTGGGTGGGAGGCTTTCACGGAGGGCCTGGGGAGCCCTTTGATTTCTTTAGTAGTCCTGGCATGGGTGGATCGGAGGCAGGCTTCTGGGGTTCGGTTTTAGTCAGTTCCAGTGGGAACTGCGGGATCGCTGGCTTCCCTCTGGGCCTTGCTTTATGCACCTGTAAGCCGGAGGTTTAGCCTGGGGCACAGTGTTCTTAACCTTGCTGGAATCCTTTGGAAAGCCTGATTAGAGCTGGTGACACACACAGCCTCGCACCTGTGCACTGGCTGTGGCTGGTTCTTGGCCCCAGGTGTCTGCACACAGCCCCTGGATAGAGGATAGTCTGTAGGGCAGTGTTTCTTCCTCTGTCCCCGGCCCCTCTCCCTTTTGCCCTGTCCTCTGATTTGTTCCTGTCTGCTGGCCTCTTGTCCATCCTACCTTTGAGGTAGAAGACCTAGAAGGCCAAGGAGAGGGAGTTAGGGTGAGCTGGGATGAGAGAGGACGGGGGTGCTGCCTGCCATCTGAGCACTTGCCCCTGGCTACTTTGTGCTCTTGGGCCAACTGTGGCATTTGCCTCTGGGACAGCCTCTGGGGGTGACATTGTGTGTGTGCATTCGGTTCAGGCAGAGCTGTCCTAGACTGTCACTTCTTCCTCATTCTCGCCCCCTTTCCCCTTGTCTCTTCTTGGTCCCTTTTTCTTGTAGAATAGTAGTTTTTTTTTTTTTTTTTTTTTAAATGGAGTTAGGGCCTTTTTAGGAAAAGTGTTCATTGAGTTGGACTTCATAGACAATTGTCAAAGCTTCATGGGCCTCCAGCTACCATCCAGGGGCCATAGCCAGGCGCTGGTGGCTCTCACCTGTAATCCTGGCTACTCACAAGGCTGAGAACTGAGGATCACAGTTCAGAGCCAGCTGGGACAGGAAAGTCTGTGAGTCTTACTCCAATTAACCACCAAAAAAGCTGCAAGTGGAGTTGCGGCTCCAGCTGTGTAGTGCTAGTCTATGCCTGTGAGGGTCCTGGCCTCCAGTCTCAGGCTTGTTGTTGGACAGGTGTGTGGGGCAGGAATGCCCATTTCTCAGCCCCAGCGATGCCAGGCTGACAGCCCTGGCTGTACTCTGCTCCACAAGCAGGTGTGTTCCTGGTGTGTCCTCCCTTGTCGCTCAGGTCCCATCTTAGATTGTGGCTCTGTGGCTTTCCTCTCAGGCTGGAGCCTGCTCAGAGACCAGCCTCCCCACCCCCAAGTCAGGCCTGTGTCCTCCCCACCCAGCTGGACCTCATCCCCCGCCCCTCTCCCGTTACTTGATAGCCAACACCCACCCCTTCCCCTGGGCATGGCTCCTGTGCTGGCAAAGTCAGTGTGGCTCTCATGGCTCAGCAGCTGTATCCCAGGGTCAGCTCCCCCCCTGCCCCCCCGCCCCCCCATCCCTAAGGAGGAAGTGGGGAAACCAGAACTGCTGAGTGCCCAGGGTGGGAGGCCCTGAGTCTCCCTCATACACACAATTAGACAGTGCGGTGAAGTCTGCAGAGAGAGAGAGAGAGAGAGAGAGAGAGAGAGAGAGTGTGTGTGTGTGTGTGTGTGTGTGTGTGTGTGTGTGTGTACTCTTGGCACCTTGTCCCTAATAGTATAACTCTTCAGTGTCTTTGCTGATCCCACCTGCCACTCTGAGCAGTTTTCCGGGCTGTGGCTGAGGTTTTTGCTTGGGGGTGGGGTGCTGTCAGCAGGCAGAAAGTGCACTGGGCACTGGGCAGGGGAGCTTGACCCCAGAGGCTTCCATAGGGACACTTTTCAGACTAGCCTAATGTTGAGAGCTGTGGAGTACTTAAGGTGGCACGTGACCTGAGTGGCAAGGAGACGCGGGGAAGGGATCACTGGTGGAGTTGAGGCCTGGGGTGGGGATGAAGTAGATACCATGACTGAGCACAGGGAAGGCCGTAGCATGTGAGGCTGGGGATGCTGGGGTACAATGTAGGGAAAGATTCTAGGTGGAAGAGTCCAGTACTACCCTCTGACTGCATTTCCAGGTGGGGGGCCTTGCCCATCTCATCAGTGACTCTGTGATCCCAGCAGCTAGGCTGAGGCCCCACCCGGAGTGGAAGGGGGTGGGGGGGGGCTTCTCAGGACCACTCTTGTCTTTAGGGAGCTAAGCTGTGTAAGGTGGGCTCTCCCTCCTGATCCTCGTGGTCAGGCCCAGGGCTTGCTTTCTCTGGGGGCTTCTCCCTGTATCCTGGGGCAGGCAGAGAGCAGGTTGGGTTCTCTACTGCCTTAGGTAGTGGAGTAGATACCCACAGCTAGGCCTGAGAGTGAACCTAGGACTTTCCTTCACACCCCAGCCACCTTCCTCTTAGCTCCTGGGTGAGTGGGGTCAGGAGAGTGCAGGAACTCTAGCCAGATGGATGCATGCAGCAGCCCACACTGGGAGGCTAGACTGTTAGGTGTGCGGTGATCTGGAACCTTCTCTGTGCTCTGGGGCTGAATGCTCCTGTTGAAATAAGGTACCCTAAGGTTGCTTTACAGCTGGGGTAGGTGAGGCGGGTTGAAGCGACATGCCCAGCATCACGCAGAGTGTTTGGAGCGGGAGCTTGAGGATGAGACCGATGTGTGTGGATGTGTATTAGCCAGGTTCTTGTAGTCAAGGGCACAGGTTCTCCACATCGCAGCACCTTAGAACTTACCTGGGGGTCCTTTAAGAAAAGAACTCAGGCCCCACCTTAAGTCAAGCCTGGCAGCGCAGCCTCTGTGGTGAGGCTGGCCTCCTCAATGCAAAGCTGCCCAGGAGACGCCACTCTGCGGCAGCCAAGGGTGAGGGCTCAGGCCAGGTGCCTGTCCACCTGGAAACATTGAAGTTGGGTTTTGCTTCACTGAGATGTCTGAGGTGTAGGGTGAGGAAATTTTAAAAACAAAAACCAAACAGTTACACATTGAGCCCCTCTGGGTCCTGGGTGGCTGTGGAAGCTTCTGATGAACCTGGGTGGGGGTAGAGTCTTGGTTGGAATTGGGCCCCAGATGAGGAGGGACTCCTGGAGGAGGAGGCGGCGGGAAGGTCCCGGCCTGGCCTCAGCACACCACTTCCCTGTCTCCGCCAGGCTATGGTGGCCTGTTACCCAGGCAACGGGCTGGGGTACGTGAGGCACGTTGACAATCCCCACGGCGACGGGCGCTGCGTCACCTGCATCTATTACCTGAATCAGAACTGGGATGTCAAGGTAGAGGGGGGTGGCGGGCGTCCTTTCCATTCCAGCCTGCATGGGACAGCGCAGGCTCTTCCTGGAGAATGGCACCTCCTTTCCAGCCCACTGCGGGGGGGACCTCCCCGCTTTCCGGGAATGGTGCTGCTGGCCCAGCCCCACCCGGCTGCCTTGTACATTCTCCCCCTTTTCCTGTCTTTAGTAGCTTCCTGCCCATTGCCATGGCGATGGGGACTCTGGGCTGTCATTCATTCTAAGAGCCCAGGCGGGGGCGGGGTAGGGGAGGCACTCCCCCTAGTGGGCGTGCAGGCGCAGTGCATGGCAGAGGCGCTGGGCAGGCTCAGCTAGCTGCTGCCTCTGGCCTGCCTGCAGGTGCACGGTGGCCTGCTGCAGATCTTCCCCGAAGGCCGGCCTGTGGTAGCCAACATCGAGCCGCTCTTTGACCGGTTGCTCATTTTTTGGTCTGACCGACGGAACCCCCACGAGGTGAAGCCAGCCTACGCCACCAGGTATGACCTGTGTTTCTAGGAACATGCACGCATCTCAGAACCCTGGAGAGGAGGGTGGGCTGAGATGCTGAGCCAAGGTCTGGGGGAACACAGCCAAATGCCCTAAAGTGACTTGATTGCCCTTGTGTGGTGTCGGGAATGCAGAACGCTGATTGCACCTATGATTTTTGTTCACAGGTACGCCATCACTGTCTGGTATTTTGATGCCAAGGAGCGGGCAGCAGCCAAAGACAAGTATCAGCTAGGTACCTGCTTCCCCAGCCCTCTTTGCAGTTGTCTAGCTCCCCGAACTCCCTGTGCCCATACCCTGCAGGCCTCTGCATGTGTACCCAGGGTCTTGCACACTCTACAGAAGTACTCTTCCACTTGAGCTACATGCCCTTTCTCAGTCTTCCCTCCCCCTTATGGTACTGGGGTGTGAACTCCGGGCCTCCTACGTTGTAGGCAGGCATTCTGTCACTTAGGGTCTCTTGTCCAGGGCTGGCCTTGGACTTGAGTTCTCCTGCCTGTGCTTCACAGTGGGTGGGATTATAGGCGTGAGCCACCCTGTGCATGATTTATGTGTTGAAATGGAGGTCTTGTTAACCATTTGCTTGAGCTGGCCTCCAGGTACAATCCTCCTGCTCTCTGCCTCCCAAGTAACTGGTATTACAGGCAAGCAGCACCATGTTCAATCTTACTGAGCCTCTTCCTTGAGTCTTGACTCCATGTAGTTCTTTCTCATCTCCCCCCTCCCCCCCACAGCCAGCCCAGTTTCCTATCGTCCCCATCAACAGCTTCATTTCTTTTCCCTTGGCCTCTTTGCGCCATTTCTAGTGACTCATGGTCTCCTGTCCCCTCCTCTCCCCGCTCAGCATCAGGACAGAAAGGTGTTCAAGTACCTGTTTCACAGCCGGCTACCCCTACTTAGCGGTCAGCCCTAGCGCTGCCTGGACGGACAGCTCGCCTGCCTGCCCAACTTCAGGAGAGCCTCGGGCCTGGCGGCTGCCCACCAAGCCTCAGTGCCCTCTACTCCCCTGCCACCGCTGCTGCTTCTGGCTTGCCTCTGTCCTTCCTGGCGTGGAGGACTGCATGGCCGAGGACCAAGGAGGATGAGCCTGTGGCTGCCCCAGGTGGGGGCAGGGCGGGGGCAGTTGTTGGGGTGAAGCGGAGGGTCTGTGTGTCCTGCCCGATCTGGCCGTTTCTCCACTGGGTGTGGAGAGGCAGGAGGCGCGATTTGGGGTTGAGGTGAGTCACAGCCTCTTGCTGGTGAGGGTTTGTTGGGGGGGACCTTCTCCAGTCTCCCCACTCCCCCAGCCTGGAATGTGAAGTGACTCCCCAACCCCTCCCTGCCATGGCACCATTCGGACTGGGCTGCCACCTGCTCGGGCAGGGCGACGGTGCCAGCAGGAGCATGGGTTTGAAAGTCCTGCCAGCCAAGAAATAAAGTTTACCTCAGAACTGCATGTGTGACTCCCTCCATGAGTACAGGACTTCATTGACAAAAAGGGGCAGGAGGACGGAGTGCCCGGGAGGCTGGGCAGGTGGAGCCTTGCCCCAGGCGGCTGTCAGCCCAAGCTGGGAGTGCACTGTGGGGTGAGGTGAATGGAAGCACTGTAGGATGGCCAGAAGGAAGAGGAAGCTCTGAGCACTTATCTCCCTGGGGATATGGGTGCAAGGTGAGTACCACTGTGCCCCAGGGCTACCCACACCCAGGGCAAAAATGCTGGAGGGCCTTATCTGGGACTTTCCAGATTGGTGGGCCTAAAATGGAAGTGGTTGATTCTGGGACTGGGCAGGATGCTGGTGGGCAGACAGGGGAGGAGGAGGACGCGGGTGCTGTGTTCAGTGAGGGTGCCATCCAAGACTTAGTTTTGCAATGCTAGGATCAGCTTTGCACCACTGAGCACCGTCCTCAAATTATACAGCCCAGACTGGCCTCAAATTCTCATCCTCCCATCTCAGCCTCCAGAACTGGGATTATAGGTGAGGGCCACCACTACTGGCCCAAGACCTTTCCCAAATCAAGGCCCTTGTGTGGGCTGTACAGGTGTGTACTGTGCTGCATCCCTCAGACCTCATAACCTGGGGCTTGAATCAGGACCTGGGTGCTGTCCCTGAGCTCTTTTGCTCAATGCTAGTCTTGTATAACTTGAGCCACAACTACATTTGTGGTTTTTCTAGAGGCTAAGTGGAGATAGGAGTCTCATGGACTTTCATGCCTGGGCTGGCTTTAAACTGTGATTCTCAGATCTCAGCCTCCTGGGTAGCTAGGATGACAGGTGTGAGCCACTAGCACTCAGCCCCATGACTTTTTTTTTTGGTTGCTCGTGGGGCTTGAACTCTGGGCCTGGGCGCTGTCCCTGCACTCTTCAGCTCAAGGCGAGTGCTCTACCTCTTGAGCCACAGCACCACTTCTGGTTTTCTAGTGGTTTATTATCTCACGGACTTTCCTGCCCAGGCTGGCTTTGAACTGCGATCCTCAGATCTCAGCCTCCTGAGTAGCTAAGATTACAGGCGTGAGCCACCAGCGCCCAGCTCCCCATGACTTTTTTTTTTGGGTCCAGTCGTGGGCCTGAACTCTGGGCCTGGGCGCTGCCCCTCAGCTCTTCAGCTCAAGGCTAGCGCTCTACCACTTGAGCCACAGTATAACTTCCAGTTTTTTTTTTTTTTTGGGTCTGGTCATGGGGCCTGAACTCTGGGCCTGGGCGCTGTCCCTCAGCTCTTCAGCTCAAGGCTAGCACTCTACCACTTGAGCCACAGCGCCACTTCCGGCTTTTTCTTTTTGCTTATGTGGTGCTGAGGAATCGAACCCAGGGCCTCTGGCATGCAAGGCATGCGCTCTACCACTGAGCCACCTTCCCAGCAACTTCCAGTTTTATTTTGCTTATGGGTGCTGAGGAATCGAACCCAGGGCCTCAAGCATGCAAGGCAAGCGCTTTACCACTGAGCCACCTTCCCAGCCCCTCCCCATTCAAAGAGGCTGTGGGAGATGTTAGGCTGTGGAAGATGTTTTCTGTTTCTGGGATTGCTAGATCACATCAGTCTTGCTGTTGGAGCTCCAGTCCCCAGTTGGGCACAGAACCCCAAAATCCTAGCCTGTCATCAGCATGCACAGCTGCCAGCTCTGGGCACTTGGGGTCGAGTAAGGAGCCACTGCACCAGCTGCTGCCACCTGAGAACATTGTGACTCACATTCTGGGCCCCTCCTACAGCGCAATGGCATCTGCTGGGCACAGGTGTGGGGACTCAACACTTTTGAAAGCTACGGTGGTGCAGGCAAGAGCCAGGGGAGGGAGGGGGAGTCTCACATCTGGGTTGATGCTTGTAGGTTGTTGCTCAGGGTCATGAGCCACATGTTGCTTGGGGGGGTGGGGGAGGCGGAGCAACTGAGATGAGTCCATGTGGGTGTGTTCATCCTGAGTCTTGAACTTAGGACCCTGTTTGTGAGATTTTTTTTTTTGATCAAGGCTGGTGCTTTCCATTTGTGTTACGCTTTTACTAATGACTTTTTGGTATTTCATTGGAGATAAGACTCAGGGAGTTTCCTACCTGGGCTTGCTTTAAAACCTGATCCTCAGATCTCAGCCTTCTGAGTATCTGGTTCATTTTCTTAATGACAGTTACTGACCATTGACAGGCAACACACGTGTCATTTTGTTTTTCTGTTCTCCATCTTTAATTTGGCCAAGACAGGTTAGAACCTATTAGAAAGATAATTTGATTGGAAATGGTACGGAAATTCCAGGAAAGAGTAACAGAACACATCGTGCAGGTCCAGGGCACAGGAGATGGGTTTCCATCCCCCAGTGTTTCTGAACCCAGTGGATAAATGTACAGGATAAAATGAACAGGACAAATATAGGATGACAGGAAGGGCACATGACAACCAGACAGGAAGGGACAGTGGAGGAGGATGGAACATTCCCTAGACACCTGCCACCAAGCTCCCAGGCCAGGCTACCAGGTGTGGGGGTGTCAGCAGGGAGCACCCGCAACTTGAGCTGAGCGGGGTCAGGTCGATGTCCTCGGGCGCCCCCAGCGGCTGCAAGGGGAAACGCTGCAGGATGGCAGTGAAGTAGAGGAAGCATTGCATTCTGGCCATTGACTCCCCTGGGCACAGCCTGCATAGGGTGCAGGGGTGCAGAGGGGAGGGCCAGGAGGAGTTAAAGTGACTCAGGGGGGTTGAGAGACTGCAGCTTGCCCCCCAAAACTCTCAGGGAAAATCCTGAGGTAGAAAGATGCTTGGAGAAAATGGAGCAAATGCAAATTCAAACACAGCTGTTCCAGGTTCAAATATTGGTAGTGTCAGAGCTAACTTTTGTGTTCTTGGAAAAGGCACAATTTCTGGTCTGTGTGTGTGTGTACTTGTGCTGGGAGTAGGGCTTGAACTCAGCTCCAGAGTGTAGTCAAGGCTGGCTCTCTACTACTTGAACAACAGCTCTTCCTCTAGCTTTTCTGATAGTTAATTACAGTTAAGAGTCTGATGGACTTTCCTGTCCTAGCTGGCTTCAAACCACAATCCTCCAGATCTCAGCCTCCAAAGTACAAGTGTGAGCCACTAGGACCTAACTTATCTGCATTTTATGGGTGTGGGAGTTGAGGCTCAGAGAAGAGAAGTAACAAATCCAAGGCTACACAGGACAGAGGTGAGGTGCAAACCCTCTGGGTGACCAGCTGTGAGCCCAGCTCTTAAGTCACTTCCCTGGTAATCCCTCTCAAGCGGCAACTGGCATACACTAGTCAATATGGTCATTTATGATTTTTCTTCTTCATACAAAGTAAATGGGAATTTCCCTGCTAAAGGCAGAATTGAGCCAAAACAAAGCACCAAAGCTGGCAGTACTTCAATTGCGCCACCTAGTGGCAGAGATTTTAAGTTACTTTAGAGTTGGGAGAGAGTTAACTTATCTGCATTCAAGGATAAATAAGCATGGGGTGGGATGGAGAAGCAAGGGAGATACCGAGTTAAATTAGAACTAGGGCTGTAGTTACTCAGGAAAATGAGATCTAAGGATCCTGTTTCAAAGCCAGCCAATGCAGGAAACTGCATGAAATTAACCAGCAAAAAAGCTGGAAGTGGAGCTATGACTCAAAGTGCCAGCTTTGAGGGAAAAACCAAGTGACAACACAAGTCCTTGAGTTCAAACCACAGTTACTGGCACAAATACCACCACCACCACCACCGTGGAAGAAGCAGAACCCTAAGGCTTGGAAGACTGACTCATATACTTACCAGCTGAGAAGGGCACGAAGGCTGGACTCTTCTTGAAGGACTGATTGGCATCTAGGAAATGCTCAGGATTGAACTCTACGGGTGTCTTGAACTGGCTGGGGTCGTAGTGCACGGTGTTAAGGAGGGTGATGATGTCTGTGTCCTGTACAGACCAGAAGGGGTCAGTGTTGTGCAAGCTGACATTTCCACTTTACAGACCTGGAATTCCTGGGGACTTTGAAAGGAGGTGAGGGTAGGACACTGGACTCCATCTTCATCTGGGGTTCCCAGTGATGCTGGTGCTTGTATTGGTGTCTGAGGAAGGAATGGGGGTTCCCCCACCTTTCCTTGTGTAAGCAGCTGTTCGATTCCTGGGGAGGGGAGAATTCTGAGGATAGGGTTTGGGGCCACTAGGATTAAGTCCCAAACCCTGTGGATTGGAAAGATGAGCCCCAAGAAGGAGGTCTAGGACAGGAAAGGGGTGTGTGATTAAAGACAGGCCCTAGTGCACTCTGGTGTGAGATGGGGTCCTGGGAAGGGGCTGAAGTTGTAGATTTAAGGATCTCAGAGGTGCGATGCTAGGGCTTTTGATGCTTCCTTGCTAAGGCCTTAGGGCACTGGTGGCCATGTCCTAGGGAGCCCACGGCCAGCTGTAAGCGCGGGAAGTCGTGGGCCAGGTGCCTAGCACACCTTGGGTATCAGGAAGCCGCGGAAGGCCGCGTCCTTGATGACGCGGTGCGGCAGGTTGATGGGGATGACGTCAGCGAAGCGCTGCACCTCGTGGATCACGGCGTCGGCGTAGGGCGTGGCCTTGCGGTCCTCCAGCGTGGGCTGTCGCGAGCGGCCCACCACGGCGTCGATCTCTTCCTGCACGCGGGCTGGAGGCAGAGGAGGGAAGGCGGGGAGGGGCTGGGACTGGGGGTGGGACTTCCGGTTGCTGCTGGGATTCTGGGCGGGGCTTCCAGGACCTGGCTGGTTGGCTGATGGGTACCGTGGTTGGGTGGAACGTGTATGCCCATGATCTGGGGGGCGAGGGGGGGCAGGAAAGAAATTGGGGGTCCACCCAGAGGCTGGGCTTAGGAAGGGGGTGGGTCACAGACAGGGCTTTGTGGGTGGGATAATACAATGGAGGGGGGGTTGTGTTTTGGACTTGCTCAGAGTCGGGGCCTTAGGAGTGAAACTGGAGAGATGAATGGGGGGTGTGGCTATGGGCGGGACTTGAGAGGTATGGTTGGAGGGGTGGTCAGGGGCGTGGTTAGGGGTGTGGCTTTACATGGGTCATGTGGGCGTGGTTAGGGGCGTGTTCTGGGCAAGGATTGGGGGCGTGGCTTTGGGCAGGGCTGGGGAAGGACCTAGAAAAGTGGTCACAGGTGGGACCCCTGCAGCGCGGGTAGGATCCTTGGTAGCAGGTGTGGACCCAGGGTTTGGCTGGGCCACCTCAGGCGTTAGCGCTATGTGGATAGGACTCAGGGCCAGCTGGCAGGGGGGCAGCACCTTGAATTTTGGGGTATTTCATTAGTATGAGGAAGGCATGGCGCAGCGTGGTGCCCACTGTCTCGGTGCCACCGAAAAGGAGGTTATGTGTGGTCATCAGCAGGGTGTCCATTTGGAAGTGGGTGAGCGGGTCCTTCTTCTCCTGCAGAGGTTGACACATGACGGTACAGGCCGGGGCCAGGGGATCCCATTCCCCAACTGGTGCCGCCAATGCTGCTGGGTGCCAGGTTGGCTCATTCCCTGGTTCCCTTTCCAGGAAGATGGGTGTGGGGGGGTGGTTTGGGGAGGTGCAAAGGCCAGATAGGGAAAATCTCAGCCTCAGGCTCCAGGATGAACTGGGCAGTGGCAAGGTCTTATTGAGCTGTTAATTGGCGTTCTCAGCAGAGCCAAGTACCCCAGCCCTTGCCTAATCTGGGATCCCTGGAGGTTTGAGGCCAGGGTAGCAAGAGGGTTGGTTTCAGGCTAGACTACAGGTGTGATCTCCAAGCTGAGGATTACCTGTGCCATCTTGGTAAGAAAACAATCGATGAAGTCTTGGGGATTGTCAGAGTCTGGGGAAGCCTGGTGTTCCTGGATGCTGCAAGTGATCAGATCTTTCATACCTCTGAAGTTCGGGAACATTAGTCGATGTGACCCCCACAGGCAGCCAGTCCAGAAGACCTGGGAAGATGTTGTATAGCTGGGGAGTGGGAAGAGTTGGAAGGGCTTGGAGGAGCAGGCAGGATGTCTTTATTTTCTTTCTTTCTTTCTTTCTTTCTTTCTTTCTTTCTTTCTTTCTTTCTTTCTTTCTTTCTTTCTCCCTTCCTTCCTTCCTTCCTTCCTTCCTTCCTTCCTTCCTTCCTTCCTTCCTTCCTTCCTTGCTTCCTTCCTTCCTTCTTTCCTTCTCTCTCCCTCTCCCTCTCCCTCTCCTGGCTTAAACTTAGGCCTGGACACTGTCCCTTAGCTCTTCAGCTCAAGGCTAGCACTCTACCACTTGAGCCACAGAGCCACTCCCAGCTTTTTTTTTCTGCTCATGTGGTGCTGAGGGATTGAACCCAGGGCCTCATGCATGCAAGGCAAGTGCTCTACCACTGAGCCACCTTCCCAGCCCTTTCTTTTCTTTCTTGTGCATGCTTCCCCTAGGGCTTGAACTCAGGGCTAAGCTGGAGCTTTTTGGCTTAAGGCTACTGCTCTACTACTTGAACATACACCTTTGTGTGGTTAATGGGAAATAAGAGTCTCATAGACTTTTTTTCTGGGCTGGCTTTGAACTGGATTTCTTTCTTTTTTTTTTTGGTCAGTCGTGGGGCTTGAACTCTGGGCCTGGGCGCTGTCCCTCAGCTCTTCAGCTCAAGTCGAGCGCTCTACCACTTGAGCTACAGCGCCACTTCCGGTTTTCTGGCGGTTTATTGGAGATAAGAGTCTCACGGTCTCTCCTGCCCGGGCTGGCTTTGAACCGAGATCCTCAGATCTCAGCCTCCTGAGTAGCTAGGATTACAGGCGTGAGCCACCAGCGCCCGGCTTGAACTGGATTTCTTAGCTCTCAACTTGGTGGTGTGAATAAGCTAACAGTGCTGGGGTGGATTTTTTGGGGGGAATGGATGTGTACAGAGGAAGGAGACATGGGGTAAATCAAGAGCTGTAAGCAGCCTGGACACCTATTAGGTCTGGAGTGGCCAGAGGATTAGAGGAGATAGGCGCGGCCATAAGGGGTGGGAGTGTGGCCAGACTGGGACAGTGGAGGTTCCTTGTGCAGAGGGCCATGGCCATATGGGGGCATGGTCAGACAATAATGGTTATGGACAGACTGGGTCTTGGAGGTCCCTTCTCCAAAGGTTTGTGGCCCAGTGTCATCATGGCCAGACTGTATCAGTGTTGGTCTCTGCAGGTTATTTCTAATGTGTTTAAATCCTGGGAACCACACCCTCCTCCCTTTTCACCCCTAGCACAGTGCTCTCCCAACTCAGTCTGCTGACCTCATGATATGGAAATTGTCACTGATGAAGTGGATAATGACCACCAAATGCTCATCACTAATTGAAGCGGTGGCTGAAGATTACCGAACAGATGATGTTGGACACGGAGGGGCTCAGCATGAACATTGGGTCAAAGGATTCACCTGAAGGGTGGAGAATGCCAGGGGAGGTTCATTTGTCTTTTCATTTTTATTATTTTCATTTTTAGATAAATCTGTATTTTTTTTTTTGTCAGTCATGGGGCTTGAACTCTGGGCCTGGGCGCTGTCCTTGAGCTCTTCAGCTCAAGACCAGTACTCTACCACTTGAGCCACAGCGTCGCTTCCGGTTTTCTGGTGGTTTATTGGAGATAAGAGTCTCACGGACTTTCCAGGCCAGGCTGACTTTAACCATGATCCTCAGATCTCAGTCTCCTGAGTAGCTAGGATTACAAGCGTGAGCCACCGGCATCTGGCTGAATCTGTATTCTTTTTTTCTTTTTTTTTTGGGGGGGGTCTGGTTGTGGGGCCTGAATTCTGGGCCTGGAAGCTGTCCCTCAGCTCTTCAGCTCAAGGCTAGCGCTCTACCACTTGAACCACATCACCACTTCTGGCTTTTTTTTCCTTTTTGCTTATGTGGTGCTGGGGAATGGAACCCAGGGCCTCAGGCATGCAAGGCAAGCGCTCTACCACTGAGCCACCTTCCCAGCCCAGAATCTGTATTCTTTACCTCATATATAGTGTATACCTACGTACATCTGAGGAAAGGTGGGTGGAGGGCACAGAATCAGTGGAAAATGGGTGAAAACGTGCAGCAATGGGACTCACTGGCTGCAGTGGACATTGGTGAAAGTGAACCAAGCAACTCATGGGCAGCAGGCAGGGATTGAGAGAGAATGAAGGAACAGATGATACTAAGCAAAAGGAAAGAACTGTACTTATTATCTGATGTATGTAAAGGTAACTGCACTGTATATTACCTCTAAAAGAATGATAAAGTAATATAACAAAAAAGAATGGGGAGAACAGGTTTTATTTTTTTTGTTGTTGTTGTTTTTTGGTCAGTCTTGGGGCTTGAACTCTGGGCCTGGGCGCTGTCCTTGAGCTCTTCAGCTCAAGGCTAGCGCTCTACCACTTGTGGCCACAGCTCCACTTCCAGTTTTCTGGTGGTTCATTGGAGATAAGAGTCTCAGGGACTTTTCTACCCCTGCTGGCTTTGAACTGCTATCCTCAGATCTCAGCCTCTTGAGTAGCTAGGATTACAGGTATGAGCCACTGGTGCTGCAGGGCTAAATTTTTTTTTTTTTAAAGAAAAACAAAACAGGGCTGGGAAGGTGGCTCAGTGGTAGAGGGCTTGCCTTGCATGCCTGAGGCCCTGGGTTTGATTCCTCAGCACCACATAAGAAAAAAGCCAGAAGTGGCGCTGTGGCTCAAGTGGTAGAGCGCTAGCCTTGAGCTATCAATTTCTCCTGAGCTGGGATACTTCCTTGGGATGGCTCCTTCATTCTTTAGATATTCTCCTACTCAAGCCAAAATATGTTATAGGCTATAACAGTCTTAATGGCCCATCCTTTTGGCTGGTGCCCTTAAGCGTGGGACTCTGTCTGTCCTTTTCCCACCCCTCCCTCTAGGTTTCCTCTCCAAGGTTAGGCATTCTGGGCTTGAAACTGTAAGGTAAATTAGTAGCTGATGAAGAGAATGCCACGTAGTATTCAAGGCAGGAAGAGATGTTTTATTATTACCGAAGTGCTGCACCGCCATGCATGGTGGAGACTCACAGGCTGAAAGGGGCTAGCTGCTGTCCTGCCTGGGTTTAAGTCAGGAAGGGGTGGTGAGAAGGTGTGGCCAGGGGAGGGGAGGTGTGGCCACACTGGATGCGGATGTGACCTCAGGGCCTGGTGGGATCCTCTCCCCAGTCTGATGGGACCTTGGTGTGTGTGTGGGGACAGCTCAGGATTTGACCTCAGAGGAGGGGGAGGTGACTGCTTCCAGGTGTGCCAGTTACCTGGGTGACACAGGTACTGAAGGGGAGACTTATGCAGGAGGTAGGGAGTCCAGGGCCTGTGCAGGACCAGGCAAGACCATATAGAAACCAGATCTAAAACCAAAAGAAACTTATCTGCTTAGAAATTTGGCCTCAGCCGGACAGCACTGCTTTAGATGTTCATGTGGCTCTTACGTTAGTAAAAATGGATGGAATGGGCCAACTATTTCAAAAGATCCAAGGATTTTTTTCCCCTAGGTATTTTGGATGACCATATTATAGTAAATACTATAGAGATCATGGGAATAAAGAGTTTCATAAGGCCATTTTCCAAAATGGTTTAGTGCCATTAAGTCTGATTTACAGAGCCACATTTAAAATACCTCAGGCTAATTACTGTTAATTTTGGGAGGTGAACTTTTTTCTTTCTCTCTCTTTTTTTTGACAACCCAGTAGAATTGCAGTGCAATTAGAAGAAGATTCTTTTGAGAAATGTCATATTAAGATCTTAGAATGTAAACACATTTGTATAGTACTATCCATAACTCTTCCTCAGTTTTTTAACTACTGGAAATCCTTAACCAATTACAATAGTTTTTTTCTTCTTTTTATTTTCAAGATGATTTGATTGCTTTTATTAGACATTCTTTGCTGATTTTTTTTTGTAATTATAGTTCATCTAAACAAGCTGTTTTCTGAACATTAAAATTTGTAGTCTAAGGATAGAATCCTATTTTTAATGAACGTACAGAAGTAGCAACATCATTATTTTTCATTCCTTTAGGAAACAGCTATTGCCAAATTGAAGATTATATTTCATGTTGTTATATAATGGGGATGCGTTTGACAGAGGAATTGTTTTCTTTATAAAGTTTCAAAGGTTCATTTATGCCATTTCTTCAGTTCCAAAATGGTTCTCTTCCATTCCAGAAATTTGAAATATGTAAACTGAAATCCTTAATAAAACTTGGATTTAATTTTATTACAAAAAAGAAATTTGACCTCAGTATCAATGGACAATCACAGATTTAAAAACTTAGCCACTTAGAACTTTGACCTTAGTACCAATTGGGTAATTGCACTGACCGGAAAACACCACCTTTTAAAATTTCCTTTATTTGCAGTAATATTTATTAATACATATTAAAGTAATAAATATTGTCCTGTGATTTTTTAAATTTATGAACATTGTTACAGGTACTTTTCCTACTATGTCACAATAATACAGTGGCAATAGCAATGAGAGCAATAACAATATCTCTTCCTGTTAGATGCTTATTAAAGCTTTCATATTTGTTTTAAGTATTGTTTATTTTAATCTTCACTGCTGCTGTGATTTAAGTATTTCATTACCCCCGCTTTATTAGTGAGTAAATGAAGGCTTTGAGAATTTAATTTATTTTACAAATTTACACAACTCTTTAGCATTTAGTCCAGGTTTCTAGACACAAAGTCTGTGGTAGTAATATTTTTATCTATACCCTCAGTTTACTAATATTGTCCTGAAACAGTCTGTGGAAATGTTATTAAAGAAAACATCATAGTTCTTGCAGCTATTCTTTTTTTTTTTTGGTCCAGTCGTGGGGTCTGAACTCTGGGCCTGGACGCTGTCCCTCAGCTCTTCAGCTCAAGGCTAGTGCTCTACCACTTGAGCCACAGCACTACTTCTGGTTTTTTTCTTTTTTGCTTATGTGGTGCTGAGGAATCAAACCCAGGGCCTTAGGCATGCAAGGCAAGCGCTCTGCCACTGAGCCACCTTCCCAGCCCAGCTTGCAGCTATTCTTTACAGTATTTCATCTCCGACAACATACTTGCAACAAGTTGTTTAAACTCAACTTTTCAATAGCACACACTTCTTGCAATTTTTCTTTTTTTTTTTTTTTTTTTTTTGTGCGTCGCGGGGCTTGAACTCTGGGCTTGGGTGCTGTCCCTGAACTCTTCATCTCAAGGCGAGTGCTCTACCGCCTGAGCCACAGCGCCACTTCTGGTTTTCTAGTGGTTCATTGGAGATAAGAATCTCATGGACTTTCCTGCCCACGCTGCCTTGACTCTGATCCTCAGAGCTCAGTTTCCTGAGTAGCTAGGACTATAGGCATGAACCACCGATGCTCTGCTGCAAATTTTCCTTTTTAGTGGATTACTCTTCTCAGTTTAAATTTTGTTAGCGGTTCTGAGCTAACTCATTAACATTTCTGTTTCAAATTTTATACACCTACAAATCTTTGAAGCTATTGATGTATGGTTATGAAAAGAATGTGTGCTGTAATACAAAGATAACAACAAAAATGCAAAGCCCATAAATACAAGCAGCAAAATAACAACTTGAAGGTATACTTGCTGTGATAAATTGTCCCCAGATACTAGATAAGTATCTGTCAAGACACAAAGGCCACCAAGCATTGACTAGCTCCAAGCTTGGGACATAGGTGTACTTTGAAGAATGTACAGTAAGAGGGTAAAAGAATTTCTGTAAGGATCATGATAACTAATTTCAATATTGTAATACATTTCAAATTTGTGACATGTTTGTGCCCTCTCAAACCATTGAAGTTTCCTGTAGTCTACTTAAGGGTCTTTGGGGGAAACACAGTTCTTTGACTTTGTATTTTGAGATAATTTTAGATTTATAGAATAATTACAATAATAGCTCAAAGAGCTACTTGTCTTTTATCAGCATCTCCTAAGATTGAAAACCCACAGAACCTTACTATAATTACCAAGAGATGTAATGCTTCAAAGTAAACTGCTTTAGTTACATTGGCTTTTTTTTTTTTTTTTTTTGTCGGTTGTGGGGTCTAAACTCTGGGCCTGGGTACTGTCTGGGTACTGCTCTTCAGCTCAAGACTAGTGCTCTACTACTTGAGTCAGAGCACCACTTCTGGCTTTTTCTGCTTATGTGGTGCTGAGGAATTGAACCCAGGGCCTTATGCATGCAAGGCAAGCACTCTACCACTGAGCCATCTTCCCAGCTCCATACATTGGTTTTTATTAGTAGTCAGCAGCATTTTTTAAAACTAGATTCTTTCCATCACAAAATCTAATCTAGCCTGCTTAGTTATCCTGTTTACTTAGTTTACCTAATCTGCAACAATTCCTCTGTCTTTCCTTAACTATGATCTTGAGGCTTTCAAATATTAACTATTCAATTAACTGAAAGGGTGGAACAAGGTCTTCCAAACAATGGCCCTCATAAATAGGCTGGGGAAGTAATAATAATATCAGATAAAACATATTTGAAATTGCATTTAGTCAGAAAACACAAAAAAGGACATTTGATATTATTGAAGTGAACTCTTCACTACATTTCTGTCTGATATGGTTCCTGGATCCTGGTTATTTTCTTCAGGTTATATTCCTCCTTTTAGTATTTTTTGTAGCACTGGCTGGCTTCTTGTTCGTGAATTCCTTTCATTTTTCTTTATGATTAAAAATTTTAGTTTCTCTATCAAATGTGCATGCTAGTTTCACTGGCTATACCAGTCTGGGTTGGCAGCTATTGATTTTCAGGACTTGGATGGTACTTTTCCAGGCTCTCCTTGTGTTGAGAGAGTTTGTATGGAGAGATCTGCAGTGATTCTAATTTCCCTTCCATTGGACTGTAGCTCCTTCTTTGATCTGACAGCACTTACAATCAGCTCTTTGCAATTCAGGTCTAGAGTCTTTACTACAATGTGTCTAGAAATGTTTCTTCTAAGATCCTATTTTCAAGGTGTTCTGTATGCTTCTGTTACATGGGTGAGGTTTTCTCTTTTGAAACTGGGGAACTTTTCTGTAATAATCTTCATGCCTCTATTCTGGTATTCCTCTCCTTCATTGATCCCAATTATACGAAGATTAGATTTCTTGGCATTGTCTGCCACTTCTTGGACTTCCCTATGGTAATTTGAGTGTTTTTTTTTTTCTCCATATCTATGACTTTCTTCTCCAGCTCCTCTGTTTTATCTTCAACTCCTGATATTCTATTTTCCATCTCATTCATTCTGTTACATATGGATTCCATTGTGGAAATTGATCTATTTATGGTTTCTACATTGATTCTCAAAGTGTTAATTTCATCTTTTATGGAGGTATGTACTGCATCTATTCTTGACTGCTCCTCTGTTTAGGTCTTGGAATTAATTCCTTTGACATTTCTCCTTTGTCCTCTTGAAATTGCTGTTATAACTCTTGTTATTACTTTGGCCAATTGTGCTATCATTGCTATATTTAATCTTCTGTTCTCCATTTCTTTTTAGCCCTCACTGGAGTTCTTTCCTGGGTTGCTGCTGCCTTTGAGTTTGGTGTGTTGTCTTGATTGTTCATGAGTCTTGTCATCTTTCATTGTGATTTACTCAGTGAAGTTCAGGATTTGTGAGGTCTGTGGCCCAAGCCCTGCCTGTTGGTGTTCAACAGGAGGGAGCCTTTACTTGGCCTGGGTTGGTTCCCAGTGGGTTGCCTAACCTTGGGGCCAACTGTTCATACTCTCTTGGCAGCTCCCAATGTTGGTGGGTGCTCCTTTAGTGGCAGGAGCATGCACGTATTTTGCAGTATGGGTCAGGGTCCAGTGGCCTCGCTGGTTTAGGATCCCCGTTGGGTACACTTGTTTGTCGGTTCCCAGCTGCTAAAGTTTACAGGCGATTCCCAGTTCCATTAGTCAGGGCCAGATGGGGAAGGCTGCTGGATCTCCTGTCCGGAGCACATAGGTAGGGACCACGTACCATTCCCATGTAGGGGGAACCCTGTGGGGTGTTCACGGTTCCAGTGGTGCTGTGGCAGATCGCTCTATCTATGTGCTGTAGTTTGCTGATTGCTGGTCTTCACCATGCTCCCTGGCAATGATTGTGGGCTGAGCAGTGCGGTGGTGGGTTCCTGGTACCTCCTCCAGTCCCTGTCTCTGTCTCCACTGTCTGGGTCTGGTGCTGTGGGAGTTTTCTGCGTTTGGGTTCTATGGTCTGCTTGTGGCTCTGAGGTCCCAGGTAGCCACAGGCTGGGCTGCTTTTGCGGCTGGGCGGTGCAGAGTCCTGCTGCTGGTGAGTGGTGGGGAGGGAGGGGGCTTTCGTGATTTTCTATCTTTGTGAAAGTTCTGTGGTTTTTTCCCCCCTCTTTCTTTTGTCAGGTCCTGTATTTCTCTGGTTGTTTGCCTTTTTGCTATTGTTGATCCCGAATTCTCTATTTAGTTGGAAAGCACTGTGGTGTTTCCCTACGGGTTCATCACCATATTGGTTCCTCTCTGAAAACACTTTTGACCCCATATTATTGCAAGATTTGGACAATTTCTTCCAAGACAATGGTAAAGGATCAGAGTTTCCATACATTCAGGTTTTCTTTGCTCTTTGCTGGTCTTTTTCACTCTCTCCTCAAGAGCACCCATCCTGCTAGAGTGTGCCCCTTCCTTTCTGCTTGTCTGTCTGCTTGCTCACTCAAAGCTCTACCAAGTTTTCTTACCATCGTGACTTGTCCAGAACTTCACCATCTGGCCATGTGGTTGGTTAAGGGTTTAGGTTCACATAATCCCCTTCCCCCTACCCCTGCCTCTTTCTAACACTCATACTCCTCCACCCATCCAGGAAGCATTCAATGATCAATTCATGTCCTAATGTGCCTTGCCAACAAAGTTGCCACCTCTCTTTGCAGGCCCTGGAAACAGGCCCACCCATCTAATGTGCTTTGCTAGCCAAGATTATCGAAACATATTCTGTTTTTGGCTATCTAGATCTTGGTTATCTGTAATAAATCATTTGTTGTTGGCCAAAATTTTGTGTCTTGAGTTTTGCCTTGTAATTTGTTTGGTGCTGCCTGTTTTTCTAGCATTGACTATGTGGTTATATCATGCAATGGGCAAAATGTCTTTTGCCATTGGAATTCCAGCAAACTTATGGCTGATTTTCATTTTCTTTTCTTTTCTTTTTTCTTTTTTGTTGGTCATGGGGCCTGAACTCTGGCCCTGGGTGCTGACCCTCAGCTATTCAGCTCAAGGCTAACACTCTACCACTTGAGCCACAGTACCACTTCTGGTTTTCTGGTGGTTTATTGAAGATAAGAGTCTCATGGACTTTCTAGCCTGGGCTGGCTTTGAACCACGATCCTCAGATCTCAGCTTCCTGAGTATCTAGGATTACAGGTGTAAGCCATGGGCTCTCAGCTCATTTTCTTTTAAACCTAAGTGGACCTTGAAACTTTTGTGTGCAAGTGTGAGTGAAGATATGAAAATGTGGGGCTGGGAAGGTGGCTCAGTGGTAGAGTGCTTGCCTTGCATGCATGAGGCCCTGGGTTTGATTCCTCAGCACCACATAAGCAAGAAGAAAAAAGCCAGAAGTGGCACTGTGGCTCAAGTGGTAGAACGCTAGCCTTGAGCTGAAGAGCTGAGGGACAGTGCCCAGGCCCAGAGTTCAGGCCCCATGACTGGTCCCCCCCCCCAAAAAAAAGATATGAAAATGTTCAAAACAACCTCATTTTAATGCATAAAGTCTATCATCAAGGTGTAAAAAAGAGTCTTTTCTACCAAACTATTGATTTTTGATATTGATTGATATTGATAATTTTGGTACTGATATTTTTTCAAATTTTTTATTGTGATTAAGTGGTTAAATAATTTTCCAAATTTCATAGTATTGTGGGATAGTGATGCTCAGTTAAAGTCACAAACACATTCTAACTTTCCTGGAGCAAATTGTCTATCACAGTCTATAACATTTATGAGTTCTATGAGCTTTGTGATAGTTATTTCTTCCACATTGGGTGATATGTACATTTCTTTTGTTTTGCATAGCATCAGCTGTTCCCTCTTTCCCACTTGTTCCCTCCCTCCCATCGCTGCCATTAAGTTGCTTAGTTCATTTTTGTCAATTTCCAGTGCAGCTGATTGGTCCCACTGTTATATGTTTTTTCCTGATTCCCTCTAGTTCTGTGTCATCTTCCTGGTTTCCCTCTGGTGTGCACATATATACCATATATGTGATCAGCAGCATGGGGTTATTTAGTAGTAATTTGACCAAATGAGTGGAAGTCTTTGTTTCTTAAGTCCTGTTAATTTTGTCGTATCACCTTATGTTTTAATTTAACATCCACTTATCAGGGAGACCATGTACCGTTTGTCTCTTTGCTCTTGGCTTACCTCGCTCAACATGTTTTCTTCTAGCTCCATCCATTTCCCTGCAAATGCCATTATTTTGTCATTTCTAATGGCTGCGTAATATTCCATTGTGTATAGATACCACAATTTTTGGATCCATTCATCTGCGGTGGGACATCTGGGTTGTTTCCATATCTTGGCTATTGTGAACAGTGATGCAATAAACATGGAGGTGCATGTGTCCTTGTATACTGGTTCCTGTTATTCAGGATAGATGCCTAGAAGTGGTATGACTGGGTCATAAGGGAGGTCAATATTAGCTTTCTAAGGACCCTCCAGACTGCTTTCCAAAGTGGTTGTATAAGTGTACATTCCCACCAGCAGTGTAATAGGGTTCCTCTTTCTCCACATCCCCTCCAGCATTTGTCGTTGGCTGACTTGAGGATGTGGGACATTCTGACTGGGGTAAGGTGGTATCTCAGGGTTGTCTTTATTTGCATTTCCTTCACAACCAAGGATGGTGAACATTTTCTCATGTGTTTCTTTGCCATTTTTATCTCTTCATCTGAGAAGTCTCTCTTTAGTTCCCTTGCCCACTTAGTAATTAGTTTGTGAGGTTTGGGAGGGATTAGCTTCTTGAATTCCCTGTATATACTGGATGTTAACCCCTTGTCTGATATATTGCTGGTAAATATTTGTTCCCAATTAGTTGATTGTCTTTCTAGCTTGGTTGCGATAGCTTTAGCTGTGCATAAGCTTTTTATTTTAAGGTAGTCCCATTTGTCGAGTCTCTCTCCAATTTGTTGTGACCTTGGGATTCTGTTCAGGAAGTTCCTTCCTGTGCCTATTAGTTCAAGTGTCTCTCCTACTCTGTCCTGCAGTAGTTTCAGAGATTCAGGTTTAATGTTAAGGTCTTTAATCCATTTTGAGTTGATGTTGGTGCATGGTGATAGGCTGGGGTCCACTTTTAGTTTTCTGCATGTGGCCACCCAGTTTTCCCAGCACAAATGGTTGAAGAGGCTGTTTTTTCCATTGTATGTCTTGGCTCCTTTGTTGAATATCAGCTGGCTGTAGGCCTGTGGATTTATTTCTGGATCTTCTATTCTGTTCCATTGGTCTTCAGGTCTGTTTTTGTGCCAGTACCGTTCTGTCTTTGTTATTATAGCTCTGTAGTAGAGTTTGAAGTTCAGCATGGATATCCCTCCCATATTGTCTTTTTTTCCTAGAATTGTTTTGGCTATTCTAGGTCTTTTGTTGTTCCATATGAATTTTTGGACTGTTTTCTGTATTTCAGAGATGTACATCATTGGGATTTTAATAGGAATTGCATTGAATTTGTATATTAGTTTTGGCAGTATTGCCATTTTCACTATATTAAGTCTGACTATCCAAGACCATGGGAGGTCTTTCCATTTCCTAGTGTCTTCTGTAATTTCTTTCTTTAACTTTTTATAGTTTTCATTAAATAGTTCTTTTACATCTTTGGTTAGGTTAATTCTTAAATATTTCATTTTTGGGGAGGTTATTGTGAATGGGATTGCTTCCTTTATTTCCCTCTCTGCTTGTACATTGTCAGTGTACAGGAAGGCAACTGATTTTTGTGGGTTGATTTTGTATCCTGCTACTTTGCTGAAGGGATTTATGATTTCTAAGAGTTTGAGGATGGAGATTTTGGGATTGTGGATGTATAGTATCATGTCGTCTGCAAAAAGGGATAGTTTAACTTCTTCTTTCCCTATGTGGATCCCTTTAATGTCTTTTTCTTGCCTTATTGCCCTGGCTAAGGGTTCCAGGACTATATTGAAGAGGAGTGGAGACAGTGGGCAGCCTTGCCTTGTTCCTGATATTAGGAGAATTGGTTGTAGCTTTTCCCCATTAAGTATAATATTGGCTATTGGTCTGTCGTGAATGGCTTTTATTGTTTTAAGAAATGTTCCTTTTATTCTCCAGCGCTTTTAGCATGAATGAATGTTGAATTTTATCAAAGGCCTTTTCTGCATCTCTGGAGATAATCATGTGATTCTTGACCTTGGCTCTGTTGATGTGTTGGATTACATTTATTGACTTACATGTTAAACCATCCCTGCATCTCTGGGATGAAGCTTACCTGGTCATAGTGTATGTTTTCTTTATGTGTTTCTGGATTCTGTTAGCTAGAATTTTGTTAAGGATCTGTGCATCTGTGTTTATCAAGGAAATTGGCCTGTAATTCTCTTTTTTGGTTGGGTCTTTGCCTGGTTTGGGGATGAGTGTGATATTGGCATCATAGAATGAGTTTGATATAGCTCCCTCCTTCTCTGTTTCTCTGAAGAGCTTGAGAAGTATGAGTTTAGTTCTTCTTTAAAGTCTTATAGAATTCTGTTGTGAATCCATCTGGTCCTGGGCTTTCTTTGTTGGAAGACTTCTGATTGCTTCCTGTATCTCGTAGGATATCGGCTTATTTAATTGATTTACTTCTTCTTTGCTCAGTTTGGGCAACTTGTATTTCTCTAAAAATGCATCCATTTCTGCCAGGTTTTCTTTCTTTAGAGAGTATAACTTTTGAAAGTAGTCCATTAAAATTGTTTGGATATCTTGGGTACATGTTGTGATTTTTCCCGTGGCATCTCTAATCCTGTTAACATGGGTTTCCTCTCTTCTTTTTTAAATTAATCTTGCCAATGGTCCATCAATTTTATTTACTTTTTCAAAGAACCAGCTTTTTGTTTGGCTAATTTTGGCTATGGTTCTCAGATTCTCTATTTCATTAATCTCTGCTCTTAGTTTGGTTATCTGGCTCCATCTAGTAACTTTAGGTTCCATTTTTTCATGTTTTTCTAGTTGCTTTAATTGCAACATGAGATTATTTACTTTGTCTGTCTCTATTTTCTTTCTTTCTTTATTTTGGGTCTGGTCGTGGGCCTGAACTCTGGGCCTGGGCGCTGTCCCTCAGCTCTTCAGCTCAAGGCTAGCGCTCTACCACTTGAGCCACAGCACCACTTCTGGCTTTTTTTCTGCTTATGTGGTGCTGAGGAATCGAACCCAGGGCCTCATGCATGCATGCAAGCATTCTACCACTGAGCCACCTTCCCAGCCCTCTGTCTATTTTCTTGATGTGGGCACTGAGGGCAATAAATTTGCCCCTCAGGATTGCTTTTGCTGTGTCCCACAAGTTTCTTTGTGAGGTGTTTTCATTTTCATTGAGTTGTAGGAATTTTTAAATTTCTTCTTTAATCTCTTCCATTACCCAGACATTGTTTAGAAGTGTGCTGTTCAATTTCCATGTATTTGAATAGTTTCTGGGGTATGCTTTGTTATTGAAAACTAGCTTGATTCCACTGTGGTCAGATAGGATACAGGGGATTATGTTGATCCCCTTGTATTTGCTTAAGTTCCTTGCATGAACTATGATATGCTCTATTTTGGAGAAAGTTCCATGAGCTGCTGAGAAGAATGTGTACTGTGTTGTTTTAGGGTGAAATACTTGGTAGATGTCAGTTAATTCCACTTGAAGTATGGCCTCACTTAATTTGGTAGCTTCTTTGTCAATCCTCTGGTTGGTAGACCTGTCCTTTGGTGAGAGTGGGGTGTTATAGTCTACTAGTACTATCGTATTGGGATCTATTTTATTCTGTAAGTTTGAGAATATTTGCTTAACATATCTGGTTGCACCAATGTTTGGCAAATGTAAGTTGATGAGGGTAATATCCTCCTCTTGGATTGTTCCCTGTATTAATATGTAGTGTCCGTCCTTGTCTTTTTTACTGATTTTTTTAAAATTTAATTTAATTTTATTTGTGAACATACTGTACAGAGGAGTTACAATTACATGGGCAGGATAATGCATACATTTCTTACCAAGCATTGCAGCCTCCTCCTTTGTTTACCCTTCACATCCCTTCCCAGCCTCCCCCCTCCCCCATCCCAATCCTATTCCTTCTCCCCCCCACACCGACTTTGTAAAGCTCGTTTTGGACATGACAACTTGTACTTCTCATTGTTGCAACAGGTCCACCTGTATCCTTAAACAACTGGTTTTTCCCCATCTCCTCCACAAGTTATACTGACATCAAACATAGTGAAAGCAGGGGTTATACTGTGGGGGATGGACATACAAAGCAACAAAGAGATAATCTTATAAATGCGTTAGAAACACATGCATGAAAGAAAAAAACATTAAAATACACATCTAAGGGTTCATTTTCCTGACATCACATTATCTGACCTTTTCCACTTGACTCATACATATACTAGATATTACAGATAAGGGAAACCATGGGACCTATGTTTCTTTGGGCCTGGCTTACTTCACTTAATATAATTTTTTCCAAGTTTTTCCATTTCCTAACAAATGGGGCAATGTCATTCTTTCTGATGGAGGCATAGAATTCCATTGTGTATATATACCACTTTTTGTATTGATTTTAATGAAAGTTTATTTTGTCAGATATCAGGATTGCTACACCTGCTTTCTTACTGGGGGCATTTGATTGGTAGATTCTTTTTCAACCCTTTACTCTGAGTTTGTTTGTATGTTTGGCTGAGAGGTGGGTCTCCTGAAGGCACCAGATGGATGCGTCATGTTTTCTGATCCAGTCTGCAGTTCTTTTTCTTTTGATTGGTAAATTAAGCCCATTAATGTTAAGAGATAGTATTGAGAGATGCATTGTGGTCCCTGTCATTCCCTGTTTTCCTTCTTTCCTTTCCTCCTGTGCTTGCTCAGTTAGACTTCTATTAATGCCTGTCTGGGTGCAGGCCCCTGTTCCTGGTTGCTTTCTTCAGGTTGTGTTCCCCCTCTTAGTATTCTTTGTAATGCTGGCTTAATGTTTATGTATTCATTTAGTTTTTCTTTGCTATTAAAAACTTTCAGTTCTCCATCGAATGTGAATGCTAGCTTTGCCGGGTATATCAGTCTGGGTTGGCAGTTATTGGCTCTCAGGGCTCGTATGGTGCTTTCCCAGGCCTTTCTTGCATTCATTGTTTGTGTGGAGAGATCTGCAGTGATTCTAATTTTTCCCCCATTGTAGTATAGCTCCGCCTTCATTTTTGCTGCATGCAAGATTGTTTCCTTATTATTCAGATCTATCATTTTTACTATAATGTATGTAGAAATGTTTCTCCTGGGATCTTGCTTGTTAGGTGTTCTATATGCTTCTGTTATGTAGGTAAGACGTTCTTTTTTGAGATGGGGAAAATTTTCACCAATTATCTTGTTGAATAGCTGTTGCATTCCCTTGCTTTGATATTCCTCACCTTCTTCAACTCCAATTATACGAAGGTTAAATTTCTTGGCACTATCTGCTTGCTCTTAATTTTCCTTTGGCATAAATTAAGTGATTTTTCTGTGTCTGTCATTTTTTTGGTCCAGTTGGTGTATTCTGTCTTCTGTATCTGACACTCTACATTCCATTTTGTTCACTCTGTTAACTGTGACTTCCATTGTGGTTTGCATGGAGGAAATGGACTCATTTATGGTTTCAATGTTGGTTCCCAAAGTACTAATCTCACCTCTTAATGAGGTGTGTAATGCCTCTATTTTGTAACTAATCTCACCTCTTAATGAGGTGTCTGCTGCCTCTATTTTTGCATGCATCTCCTAGTTGATACCCTGCATCTCTTTCGATATTTTGACCCTGTGTTCTTTCCATTTCTGGTCTATTTCTCTCTTTATTTCTTGAGTCATTGCCTCTAGCATCTCTTGGATGTAGCTTTTGTCTTCCATTCCTGTTTTGCTCCCACTGGGGCTCTCCCCTGGGTGGCTGCTGGCTTTTGGGGATAGCTTGCTATCCTGGGTGTTGATAAACCTTGTAATTTTTCTTTGTGATTTTCGCATGGGGGTTCAGGGATTATCGGACACTAATCTGAAATTTTGTTTTGATCAATAGGTGTCTGTCTTTGCTTGGTTGCTGTTCCTGTGCTGGTAGAGAGAGTCTGTTCCTGATCTCAGTTCTGTTGGGGGCCGACCTCCAACTGCTGGTCTGACCCACATAGGGTTCTTGGCTCTCTGCTGTAGATCACTGGCAGTTCCCGCCTTAGAAGGGTTGAGCAGCCTAGACTGCTCCTGTTTGCTCCTACAGGTGCTCTTGGCGAGATCGGATGTGCTGGATGCACTCTCCCAGATGCTGGAGTCTGCTATGGGCTCCTGATATATATATATATATAGATATAGATATAGATATAGATATAGATATAGATATAGATATAGATAGATATAGATAGATATAGATATAGATATAGATATAGATATAGATATAGATATAGATATATTTTTGGCTGGTTGTGGGCTCAAACTCTGGGCTTGGGTGCTGCCCTCAGCTCTTCAGCTCAAGGCTACCACTCTACCACTTGAGCCACAGTGCCACTTCTGGCCCTTTCTGCTTATGTGGTGCTGAGGAATCAGATCCAGGGCCTCATGCACCCAAGACAAACACTCTACTGCTGAGCCACCTTACCAGCCTGAGCTCCTGACTATTATAAGGTGCTGGTGGTCTGTGTTGTCCAATTCCCAGCCTAGAACATATGGGTTGGGTTCTGGTGGGGTTTGGGCTTCTCTTGTCCTAAATGCCCAGGTCTTTTGCTGTCACAGGTGTGATTCCCAGGGGGTGCAGTTCTGTTTCTCTCCCCTCTGCTGAGGTGTATGTTCAGCTTCTGACTTCAGTTGGGAGGAGTTGGTTGTGTTGCTCAGGCACCGGATCCCCAGGCCTGGTCCCGGTCCCCGGCCTGGGGCATGCCGGTTGGACCTGTGCTACTGTATATCCCGCCTAGGTTATGCAGCCTGGGTTACACAGTTCAAATTTCTTCCACTGTTGGGTGTCTTGACCCAGGGGTGCTGTTCCTGGCTTGGGCGTTTAAGCTCCCTTCCAGGGGCACTCCTGCTCTAGCTTGGCCAGTTGAGTGTGCTCCATGGGCTGGTGGAGCTTTCCAAGTTCCCAGTCTTAGTGGGTCCTATGGTCCAGGTGTTGGGGTAGGGAGTCTGGGTCAGGGTCTGGGGATTCCCACCAGCTCTGGTCTCCCTTGAGGGATACACTATCCCCTGCAGGGTACTCACCCTGGAGCTAGTTGTTGCTTCTGTGTGATGTAGGTCGTTGGTTGCTGTTGCAATTAGAGTTCAGTTGAGGTGGTTGTGGGCTGGGCTGGGTGGTGGTGGCTCTGTGTGTTTCTCTTCTGTCTCTATCTCAGTTGATGCTGTTCGGGTCTGTGCCATGGGATGGGACTCGGGCCTCTGGCCGCGGTTGGGGGTGGGGAGGAGGGGCCTCTGTGCAGGTTCTGAGCACTGGGGTTTGTTTCTATTTGTGCTCTCTGGATCAGCACCAGTTCCTTGCAGGTCTTTTGCTCTGGTTTCTGTGGGCTTCCCGTGTAGCTCTGGGGTTCCCGCTGTGAGGCCGAGTGGCTTTGGCGGGATTGAGCCTCTCTGCTTGGATGGAGAGTGAGGGGTGGGGGTGGGATCTTTGTGCAAGCCCCCAGCTTGGAGGTTTCTCTGTTTGTCAGGATCAGTGGGCTTCTGTGCAGGTGATCTGCAGACAACCCCTGTGTCTCTGGGGGCCACAATGGTTGGGGGAGGGGTCTTTGCGCTTCTCTGTTCTGAAATTCTTCTTTTCCTCTCTTTCTTTTTTGTTTTTTCCCACTTCCTGTTTTTCTCTGGGTGTTCATCTTTTTGTTGCTGTCAGTCTCTTGGGGAGATTAAGCGTTGGAACTCGAACTGTCTTTCTGGTTGGGGAGAGCTGTGGCGTTTCCCTACTGCTCCGTCGCCATCTTGGTCCCCCCCCCCTTCGGTACTGATATTTCTTGAAATTATTTTCTTTTTGGCTTCAATTGTAACTACTTAATTTGCTCCACTCCAAGAAGGTTATCAGATGGGTTTTACCAAATGTTTCAAAGGATTGTTACATTGTATTGAAAGGAAACTTTAGTTGAAAGGTTTTCTGAGGGTTATTTAAAATGCAAATTAATGCAAAGGGAGTGTAAAAATAGCAGAAGTTAGTAAAGAAAGGCTTTGGAAAGGGAATTAAAAATGGCTTCCTTTGGGAAACAAAAGAATCTGGGCAGTAAGAATTTGTTCATGTCAAGACTCGATTTTTCCCTGTCTAATGTCTGTTTCCCAAGTATGTAAACTGCCCTGGATACATGGCTGACAATAGTTTCAATCTTAAGTAGTATCCTAAAGTGCTAAATTAATTAATCTGTAGCTGTTCCAAATTTAGTTTTATCATTGTAAATTTCATCCCCTGCAGCATTGGTCAGACCCACAGAGGAATAAATAACTCTTGCATGCACTTATTGGTCAATTGTTAACAAGTTCCAGGTACATCTTACTTAAAAATTATTTCTATTTATCTCCTTGTTGGAGATCAGTTGGAAGTAAAAGGGGCAAAGGCTCATTTGATCTGAGGATTGCAGTTTGAGGCCAGCTTGAGCAGAAAAATCCCTAATTACCTCTAATTAACCAGCAGAATGCTGAAGTGGCCCTGTGACTCAAAGTGGTAGAGTAATAACCTTGAGCAAAAGAGCTCAAGGACAGTGCCCAGGGCCTGAGTTCAAGCCCTGGGGCTAACAAAAGAGATGCCAACTGGGACAAGCTATTCTAACCACGAGTACCTACCCCCACCCCATGCTATTCCTGGCAACAAGGGATCATGGAGAGGAGTAAAATGGGATGGTGTCACATTTTAAATGGAGTCATTTTGTGCTTGCCCTTACAAAATTAACCAGAGCTGGGAGATCAAAAGGAAATACTTAATAAGCATGCCTATCTAATGTTCATACCTGTCTTTCTTCTAAATGGACAGGAACTTATAGTGAGTCTTAGACTCGGGACAGTTTGCCTGTGGATCCTCCTGGGTCTCCCATCTTTGTAATTCAGACATCTCCTAAGGCCTCCCACTGGGCTCTTAACTCCAATCCATCCCCAGCTTCTGACTGTGCTCTCCCTACCCAGTGGCCAGATGTTATTCAGAAGTAGCTAGGGACATTTTCTGCCAACTCCAGGACTGCCTGGAACACAGGAGATAGGAACTAGACGTGTCATACAATTTTTTCTTTTCCACCCCGAATGCATGGATGCCCTTCCTTCTATTTGTGTGACCTCTTGTATTTGTTTTCTTATTGCTCAGCCTGTGCCTCATAAGATTCAGATTTCATCCAAAGACCCATACATGTGTCCACCACCTATGAATGATTACTGCTTCCTTCTCCAGGACTGGACAACATCTCCACCCCTTGCCAGCAGGAAGTAGGGAGAGTTGGTACCCCTTTCTAACTATGGAAAGGCTGGAATGTTAGGTCTGCCTATGAGAACAGCCCCTCCCCCTTCTTCCTTGTGAAAGATAGTGCAAGGCCTTACCAGAAATCACCTGCCTGAAACCAGTAATCACCTGACTGTCAACCACCTGACTGAGTCAGCAATAGACCCCAGATTCTGAGGACACCTCCTCATCTGCTGAGGCCACTTCCTTTTTTTTTTTTTTTTGTCGGTTGTGGGGCTTGAACTCTGGGCCTGGTTGCTGTCCCTCAGCTCTTCAGCTCAAGGCTAGTGCTCCACCTCTTGAGCTATAGTGCCACTTCTGGTTTTCTGGTGGTTTATTGGAGATAAGAGTTTCACAGACTTTCCTGCCTGGGCTGGTTTTGAACCACGATCCTCAGATCTCAGCCTCCTGAGTAGCTAGGATTATAGGCATGAGCCACCGGTGCTCGGCTTTGAGGTCACTTCCTGAACAAGCTGGGCATGCCTCCTTCGGACAATGAGAGTTTCCCCTGGCTCTGAGATCACTTCTGTATCTGCAGTGGTCCTGCCTCCTGTCTTTCCCCATATAATTTCACTCACCCACAGTCCCCTCCCTCTTCTCTTTTCTCTCCACATGCCTCTATCTCATGCAGACTTGCAGTTTGCTCTCACCACAATAAATTCTTTTCTTCCTGAACCATATGGCAGTCTCCTCACAGTGTTCTCTCTCTCTTCCTCCCTCCCTCTCCACCTTCCCTCTCCTTTTACCCTCCCCTTCCTTTCTCTTGTCCTCCTTCCCTCTCCTTCCATTTTCCTCCCTCTCTCCCTCCCTCCCTCCTTTTTTCCTTCCTTCCTTCCCTTTCTGTTCTTCTTTTTTTTTGGGGGGGGGGTCTGGTCGTGGGGCCTGAACTCTGGGCCTGGGCGCTGTCCTTCAGCTCTTCAGCTCAAGGCTAGCGCTCTACCACTTGAGCCACAGCACCACTTCTGGCTTTTTTCTTTTTTGCTTATGTGGTACTGAGGAATCGAACCCAGGGCCTCATGCATGCAAGGCAAGCACTCTACCACTGAGTCACCTTCCCAGCTCCTTCCTTCCCTTTCTTCTTCCCTAGCTCTCCTTTTCTTTTTCTCCCTCTTGTGCTCTCTCCTTCCTTCCTTCCCTCTCCCTCCCTCCTTTCTTCCTTCCTTCCTTTCTTCCTACCCTCCCTTCTCTTTCTTCCTCCCTCTCTCTTTCCCTCCCTCTCTTTCTTTCTTTTCTTTCTCTCCCTTTCTTTCTTTCTCTTTCTTTCTCTCTTTCCTTCTTTTCTTTTCTTTCTTTCTTCCCCTCCCTCCCTCCCTCCCTCCCTTCCTCCCTCTCTCCCTCCCATCTCTCTTTCCATTCTGGGCAGCTAACAAAGATTCATGCTTTTTTATGCCCTGAGTTGAACACTGTGAAAGCCAAAGGTCCACCATCTGCTCCAGTGTTTGGAGATGGTAGACCATGATATGGCCTTGTTTGTTATGAAATGTGACACATGACACTAATGGCTCCTCTCCTGTCTCCTTGTCCCACAAGGCAGTGAAAGCAGCCAGTACCAGAACCTAAACCCCCATTAAAAATCTGGAAGTATTTGGGAGTTGCTTACTCTGCCATATTATGACACACACAGTGCTTGAGAGATTCAGTTACTTTGCACTAACTACACTGGTCTGCCTGTTGAACTAGAAGGTTCTGGAGAGAGCCAGGCCCGTGGAGCTCAGACCTGAAGCTGTCAGTCAGAGCCTCTGACAGTACTTTTTTCTCTCCTGCAAGATGACAATAATGATGGTACCAAGAGTAGTAGAAGTGATGCACTGAAGGATTGTAGAAAGATCAAGGCAAACTCTATCTCCAAATTTGTAGTCTGAAGCCATGTGTTGGATGTTCATGCCTGACATTCTAGTTACTCAGGAGGCTGAGGTCTGAGGCTCATGGTTCAAAGCCAGCCTGAGCAGAAAATCCATGAGACTCTTATCCTCAGCAAACCATCAGAAAAGAGGAAGTGGAGCTAGGGCTCAGTGTTCAAATTCTCCCTCTAAATCAGTGAACCAAGAAGCTTCCTTCCACTCCTGTAGAAGTCTTGTTTCTATTGCCACAGGGTAGAAATTACACACCAACTTAATTATGTGGGTTGCAGTATTATCTCAGGAGTTGAAATTATATGCTCATTCAAATCCCTTGATTTGGGCTGGGAAGGTGGATCAGTGGTAAAGTGCTTGCCTTGCATGCTTGAGGCCCTGGGTTCGATTCTTTAGCACCCATAAGTAAAAAAAAAAGCTGGAAGTGGCACTGTGGCTCAAGTGGTAGAGCACTAGCCTTGAGCTGAAGAGCTGAGTGGCATCGCCCAGGCTCAGAGTTCAGGCCCACTACTGGATCCAAAATAAAACAAAACAAATCTCTTGATTTTTTTGTTTTACTTTTTTTTTTTAAGCAGATGCACTTTATTTACAATGACCAGTTGGTGATGCACAAATCTTTGGGCTTTTAGTGGCCTTGTGGGGACACCTGGACAGAGAACAGCCCCCTCTTCTGGGTGCATAGATCCTCTTCCTCCCACTTGCCATGAGCATCTACTGCCTATCTGCGCTTAGACCTTTGGCTTGGGGCATCTGTCCCTAGGTCCTGCCACAGGATCTCCTTACCTCTTTTGAAGGCCCAACCTTGGTCCGGGTTGTGGGGCACAGATTAAGGGTGACATTCATCTGACTGCAGAGTGAGGAAAGTATGAAATTGATGGGGAATACCAAGGCAAAAGCTTAGGCAGCTGCCTAGTGCAGAGATCTTACCATACCCAACCTGTCCTCTAATGGTAGGAGGTGGGACCAGTCTAGACTTCTCCAGAGGGTGGAGGCAAATGGGTGGATGGTTCTTCCCTACATATGTTGGGCTCCAAGATGCAATGTCCATGTTGGGCCTGGCCTTGGTTCTCCTCAGCCTGTCTGTCCATCCATTCCCTCTGAGAATGCTTCTTGGGGGAGGAAGACCAGAGGGACCCAGGGAGGGGCCACAGTCCTCCGCCATACCTCCAGTGGGGTCCTGACTCACCTTTTTGGGTGTCTGGAAACTGCTTGCTTCTCCTTCTCCTGGGAGGACATTTTGAGATGAAGTGGGGAGGTCTGTGGGCAAAAAGGCTTGGTGTAAAGCAAGGGGGGAGCATTTCCACAAGGGAGAGCCCAAGGAAGTTTGGATGTGGGAAGAGACACCAGCTTAGCAATGAAGAACATTTCAGGCATCATGAAGGGTGAAGAAACCACTATGGAGATGCAGCTGACCCATGTGGTGTATGTGGGGGGTCTCTGGGAACTCATGGGAGTCCCTGCCACTGGCTGGGGATAGGGAAAAGCAGGAAGACCCCCACCTCCCCAGAGTTGCCCATATGGGGCTCCAGATGCCCAGTGCCACATTGGGGATAGCTTCACAGGTGCTGGGTACCCAGCCTGGCTGGCCAGCCTGGCTGACCGCACAGAAGCCCAGTGGGAATTGGGAACAGAGTCCACCCCAGGACTAGCTCCCACCATCTTGGGAAACAACAAGGTGCTGATGTGTGTGTATGCGTGGGGGTCAGAGGTGGTGGATGCCCCCCTCCCCAGACTCAAACAGGGGTCTGATTCCCACAGTCCCCCGCTGCCGGGAGATGGCCCATGCTGGAGTTGGCGGCTCCTTGGTGGGGTAGACCAGAGAGCTCTGCTGCTTTCCTTTCACTTTTCAATGTCAGTACGAAGACTTGAATTCAGGACCTTTGCTTTGGTTTAGAGTTATTTATTTTTGTTTTATTCATGGCTGGCACTCTGCCATTTGGGCTGCACCTCTACTTTTAGCTTTTTTTGCTAATACATTGGAGATAAGTCTTTCAGATTTTGGGGCAAGGAATGTGGCTTAGTGATAGGGTGCTTGCCTAGCATGCATGAAGCTCTGGGTTCGATTCCTTGGTACCACATAAACACAGAAAAATAAATAAAGATTAAAAAAAGATGTTAAGAGTCTTTCAGATTTGTCTGCTTGGACTGGCTTCAAACCATGATCCTCAGATCTCAGACCCCTGAGGAGCTCGAGTATAGGCTCCTCTCTAGAAGTTTTCTTGATCTGTATACCACAGTAACATTATTGCACCTCTCTCTCTCTCTCTCTCTCTCTCTCTCTCTGTCTCTCTCTGTCTCTCTCTCTGTCTCTCTCTTCCCCCTTTCTTGTACTTATTTCATGTGACAATATCTATTGCAAGCCAGGCACTGGTGGCACAGGGCTACTAGGGTGTGTGTGTGTGTGTGTGTGTGTGTGTGTGTGTGTGTGTGTGTGTGTGTGTGTGTGTGTGTGTGTGTCTATGTGTACCAGACTTTGGGCTTGAACTTGGTGCCTGAGTGCTGTCCTTGACCTTTTTCACTCAAGGATGGTGCTCTACCACTTGAGCCACACTCTACTTCTAGCTTTTTTGGTGGTTCTTTGGAGATAAGAGTTTTGCAGCTTTCTGAATCAGCCTGCTTTGAACCTGAAACAAGATGCTCAGATCTCAGGCTCCTGAGGAGCTAGAATTACAGGTGTGGGGGCCACCAGTGTAGAGTTTGTTTTCTTTTTCTTTCTTTTTTTTTTTTTTTGTCGGTCATGGGGGCTTGAACTCTGGGCCTGGGCGCTGTCCCTCAGCTCTTCAGCTCAAGGCTAGTGCTCTACTACTTGAGCTACAGCGCCATTTCCGGTTTTCTGGTGGTTTATTGGAGATAGGAGTCTCACGGTCTTTCCTGCCCGGGCTGGCTTTGAACCGCGATCCTCAGATCTCAGCCTCCTGAGTAGCTAGGATTACAGGCGTGAGCCACCAGCGCCCGGCTGAGTTTGTTTTCTTAATGACAGCCATTCTGACAATTGCTAGGCAATGCAGTGTCATTTAATTCAGCCAAGACAGGTCAGAATCATTATCAAGATAACGTAGCTGGGTGCTGGTGGCTCAGGTCTGTTATCCTAGCTCCTCAGGAGCCTGAGATCTAAGGATTGTGTTTATTTTATTTTATTGTTATGATAATGATGAAGTGGAGGGAGAAAGGAGATAAAGTGAAGCAGAGATAGGGAGAAGCCAGAGGAGAGAAGGGGAGGAGGGGAGTGAAGAGCAGGAGTATGGGGCAAAAAATAGAGGCTGAGATGTTCCAAATACAGAGAGACAGGAATGTGGATGAGAGACACAGACAGATACCTGGAGACATGTCTCTGTTCTTAGATATCTGCTTTTATGTGTATTCCTAGATATCTGCTTATCTATCTATCCATCTAGGTACCAACTCTAGGCCCAGAGATTAGACAAATCAAAACACAGAGATTGAGCCAGATCAAGAGAAAGAAAAATGTCTCAGAAAGAGGCAGAATCAGACCTAGAGCTAGAGAAAGACAAAAGAAGAGATGGAGATAAGGAGATAGAAAGGTACAATTACTTTAAAAAGGTGGGCGGGGGGAGGGTCAAAAACCACAGACAGAGTGAGGTGTTCTCTCAACAACAACAAAAACAGCAAAATCAGAACCCCCAAAACCGGGGCTGGGAAGGTGGCTCGGTGGAAGAGCGCATGCCTTGCATGCCAGAGGCCCTGGGTTCGATTCCTCAGCACCACATAAGCAAAAAGAAAAAAGCCGGAAGTAACGCTGTGGCTCAAGTGGTAGAGCACTAGCTTTGAGCTGAAGAGCTGAGGGACAGCGTCCAGGCCCAGAGTTCAGGCCCCATGACCGGACCCAAACAAACAAACAAACAAAAACAAAACCCCCAAAACCATCACTAAAAAGCAGAGATACTGCAAGAGGTAGGAGAGAGGGATGGAAGGAAGGAAGAAAAGAAAAGAAAAGGAAAAGATGGGGCTGGGAAGGTGGCTCAGTCTTAGAGCACTTGCCTTGTATGCCTGAGGCCCTGGATTCCATTCCTCAGCACCACATAAGCAAAAAGAAAAAAGCCGGAAGTGGTGCTGTGGCTCAAGTGGTAGAGCGCTAGCCTTGAGCTGAAGAGCTGAGGGACAGCGCCCAGGCCCAGAGTTCAGACCCCACGACCAGACCCCTCCCCCCCAAAAAAGAAAAGAAAATGAAAAAAAGACTAAGTGTAAGAAAAGGAGCCACAGAGACAGAACACAGACCCAGAGACATCTTGATTCACCCAAAATCTGGCAGGTAAGTTTTAGGAGAGGGAGATATGGAACCCACAGTCTTAGCTTTGGAGAACCCTTCTCCACGCCCTCCCTCTCCCCCCCCCCCCCCCCACCGCTCCCTTACCCCTGCTGTGTACAGCTGAGTCACTTTGGGAGATCTGGAGCATGGTGACTTCTCAGGGTTTTTTTTTTTTAATTTTTTATCTGCATTCCTTCTTTGCCCTACCCTGTCCCTGCTCACCTCTCCCCTCCATGCCCTGGGCCAGCAGCCATGGGGAGGGGGCTGGCCTGGACAGGAGCAGATCCCGTGCGGCACTGAGTTCCTTTGGCAATTGTTTTTTTCGTCATGGGCCTTGAACTCAGGGCCTAAGCTCTCTTTGCTCAAGGCTAGCATGTCATCACTTTGAGTCAGGGCACTATTTCCATTTTTCTGGTGTTACACTGGAGATAAGAGCCTTATAGACTTTCTTGCCCAGGCTGGCTTGGAACCACAATCCTCAGATCTCAGCTTCCTGAGTAGCTAGGATGGCAGGCGTGAACCACTTGTGCCAGGCTCCTGTGGCATTTTGGATATTGGTTTTCATGTCTCTGGGTTTAAGGCCAATTCTGCAACTTACTGGTCAGAGACCTTGGGGAAGCCATTTCCTTCCCTAAGATTTTCTTGTGTCTAGGGAGCTGGGTTTCCATAGCTCTCCTCCTTCTCCTTCTTCTTCCTCCTATTCTTCATATATATCTATATCTATATATATACACACACACATATACATACACACATGCATTCTGTGTGTGTGTGTGTGTGTGTGTGTGTGTGTGTGTGTGTGTGTGTGTGTGTGTGTTGTGCTGGTCCTTGGGATTCAACTCAGCATCTAGGCTGTGTTCCTTAGCTTTATTTTTGCTCAAGGCTGTAGCTCTACTGTTTCAGTCATGGCTCCATGTCCTTCATAGCTATCCGTTGTTTCTCCATCTCTTAGGGCTTGCTTGTCTCTGAGATTCTGTGGGATCTCACTTGGCTTCTGTCTTCCAGGGTAGGGTGCAGGGATTTCAAGTGTGAATACTAGTTGGGTCTCTTCTTCTTCCTCTTTGTGTTGGGTCTTTTGGATTGCTTTCTCCTCTCTGTCTCTCTCCCATCCATCTCCTGATAAATCTGTGCGTATTCTCACTCTCTTTCTCCCTGTTTCTGTCCCCTCTACCTTCTGTCCCTTTGCCCTTCCCTTCTCTTCCCTCCCATTCCTTTCCCTTGCCTTCCTTCCCCTTCCATTTTTCTTTTTCCCTCCCTCCTTCCTTCCCTCCCTCCCTCTCTCCCTCCCTCCCTCCCTCCCTCCCTTCTTCCTTCCTAACTTCTTCCCTCCCTCCTTTCCTCTCTCCCTCCCTTTTTCTTTCTTTCTTGGACCAGCAAAGATTCATGACACTTTTGGCCCTTGATCTTGCATTCGTTCATTCCTTCCTTTGTTTCTTGGCTCTTCCCCGCATTCTGGACAGCCTGCAGCCTTCATTCTGGACTCTCTATGCCCTGAGTTGAACCCTGTGTACATCTAAGGTTTCCTGTTTGCTCCAGCGTTCAAGGATGGCAGACCGTGCTATGACTTTGTGCCAAGTGACACTAATGTCTCCTCTCCTGTCTCCTTGTCCCACCAGGCAGTGAAAGCAGCCAGTACCAGAGCCTGAACCCCACTGAAAATCTGGAAGTATTTGGGAGTTGTTTACTCTGTCATATTATGACATACACACACAGGGCTGGAGAGATTCGGTTACTGCCCGGAAGACAGATTGCCTGTAGAACTGGAAAGCTCTGGAAAGAGCCAGGGTGGTGGGGCTCAGGCCCGAAGCTGTCAGCAGCGCCTCTGACAATAATTTTTTTCCTCTCCGGTAGGGTGACAAGAATGATTGTCACAGTAGCAGTGGAAGTGATGCACTGAAGGATTGTAGAAAACCCAAGGCAAGCCCTGTCTCCAGATTCTTCCTCTAAATCACTGAACGGGGAAGCTTTTGTCCACTGCCGTAGGTGTGTCCTCCTTTCTATTGCCACAGGGTGTTAATTACACACAAAGTTCATTGTGTGGGTTGCAGAATTATATCAGAAGTTGAAATCACATCCCCACCCAAGTCCCCTTTTGCCTTTTTAAATTTTTATATTTAAATATCAGTAGCAGAACTTAAGTTCAAGACCTTGTGCTTTGGCTTAGATTTATTTATTTTTGTTTTGCTCATGGTTGGCACTCTGCCAATTGAGCCACACCTCTACTTCTAGCTTTTTATTGGTTTACTGGAGATAAGTCTTTCATATTTGTCTGCTTGGACTGGCTTCAGACCAAAACCCTCAGATCTCAGCCCCTTGAGTAGCTAGGAGTAAACGCTCCTCTCTAGAAGTTTTCTTGATCTCCATACCACAAACAACATTATTAGACTTTCTTTCTTTCTTTCTTTCTTTCTTTCTTTCTTTCTTTCTTTCTTTCTTTCTTTCTTTCTTTCTTTCTTTCTTTCTTTCTTTCTTTCTTTCTTTCTCTCCCTCCCTCTTTCTTGCTCTCTGTCTCTGTCTCTGTCTCTCACACACACTTTCCTCTTTCTTGTACTTCTTATTTCATGTGACAATATCTATTGTTAGACAGGCAGCGGTGGCTCAGGTTTCTGGTACCTCTGTTGCTACTAGGGTGTGTGTGTGTGTATACCAGTCTTGGGGCTTGAATTCAGGGCCTAGGTACTGTTCCTGACCTTTTTCAGTCAAGGCTGGTGCTCTACCACTTGAACCTCACCCCCACCCTTGGCTTTTTTGGTGGTTCACTGGCAACAAAGAGTCTCTTAGACTTCCAAACAAGCCTGGCTTTGAACCTGGATCTTCAGATCTCAGCCTCCAAAGTATCTAGGATTATAAGTGTGAGCTACCAGTGACCAATTGTTTATTTTCTTAATGATGGCCATTCTGACCTTGGATAGGTAATACCAGTGTCATTTAACTCAGATCTATTAGAAAGATAATTGGATTGGAAATTCCAGGAAAGGGCAAGTCACAGAACACATTGTGCAGGTCCAGGGCACAGGAGATGCATTTCCATCCCCAAGTATTTCTCTCTGAACCCACAGTGGATAAAGGTACAGGATGGATGTAGGATGACAGGCAAAGGGAACGTGACGCTGGAGGAGGGCAGAATATTCCCTAGATAGACACCCCACACCAAGCTCACAGGCCAGGCTTCCTGGTGTGGGGATGTCAGTGCGGGAGCACCCGCAACTTGAAAGGCCTGGGTACATTGCCCAGCCCAGAGCTGAGCGGGGTCAGGTCGATGTCCTCGGGCGCCCCCAGCGGCTGCAAGGTGAAGCGCTGCAGGATGGCAGTGAAGTAGAGGAAGAGTTCCATTTTGGCCAAAGGCTCCCCCAGGCACAGCCTGCGTCCTGCAGGGGTGGAGAGGGGAGGGCCAGGAGGAATTAAGGTGAATTAAGAGGGGTGAGGAACTGCACCTCTCCCCCTAAAACTCCCAGAGAAAATCCTGAGGTAGAAAGATGCTTGGAGAAAATGGAGCAAGTGCAAATTCAAACACAGCTGTTCCAGGTTTAAATATTGATAGTGTCAGAGCTAACTTTTGTGTTCTTGGAAAAGGCACAATTTCTGGGCTCTGTGTGTGTGTGTGTGTGTGTGTGTGTGTGTGTGTGTGTGTGTGTGTGTGTGTGTGTGTGTGTGTGTGTGTGTGCTGGGACTAGGGCTTGAACTCAGCTCCATGAAGTAGTCAGTTCCCATTTTCCCACAAGGCTGGCTCTCTACTATTTGATCCACAGCTCTTCTTCGAGCTTATTTGCTCGTTAATTACAGCTGGCTTTAAACTCTGATCCTCCAGGTCTCAGCCTCCTACAAAGCTCGGATAAGTGTGAGCCACCAGGGCCTGACTTATTATCTGCCTTTTTATGGGTGTGGCAGTTGAGGCTCCGAGAAGAGAAGTAAGAAATCCAAGGCCACACAAGCAGGACAGAAATGGGGTGCAAACCCTCTGGGTGTGAGCTCAGCTCTCACCCTCTTTCCTGGTAATCCCTCTCAGGTAGGGTCTGGCACACACTACTGAATATGGTCATTTATTATTTTTCTCCTTGCTACAGAGTAAATGGGGATTTCTCCCCTAAAAGCAGGAATGAGCCAAAACAAAGCACCAAAGCTGGCAGTACTTCAACTGTGCCTTGTAGTGACAGAGCTTTTAAGTTACTTTAGAGTTGGGAGAGTGACTATCTATGCATTCACGGATAAGCATGGGGTGAGATGGAGAAGCAAGAGAGTTTATGGAGTGAAGTTAGAACTAGGGCTGAGACAGGTGCTGGTGGCTCTGCCTGTAATCTTAGCTACTCAAGAGGCTGAGATCTGAGGATCCTGTTTCAAAGCCAGCCAGAGCAGGAAGGTCCATAAAGCACTCTCTCTCTCTCTCTCTCTCTCTCTCTCTCTCTCTCTCTCTCTCTCTCTCTCTCCCTCTCTCCTTCCCTCTCCCTCTCTCTTTTGTCAGTTGTAGGGCTTGAATTCTGGGCCTGGGCACTGTCCCTCAGCTCTTCAGCTCAAGGCAAGTGCTCTATCACTTGAACCACAGCCCCACTTCTGGTTTTCTGGTGAATAATTGGAGATAAGAGTCTCATGGACTTTCCTCCTCTGGCTGGATTTGAACCATGATCCTCAGACTCAGTCTCCTGAATAGATAGGATTACAGGAGTGAGCCACCAGTGCCCCTTAAAACTCTTATCTCCAGTTAACCAGCACAAAGCTGGAAGTGGATCTCGAGTGATAGAATGCCAGCGTTGGAGGTAAGACCAAGTGAGAACAAAAGCCCAGAGTTTAAATTCCAGTTACAACCCCCCCCCACCCCCAAAAAACCACCACCAAAACAGCACCAACAGTAACAACAAACAACAAAAACCCTAAGGTTTGGAGACTGACTCATGGGCTTACCAGCTGAGAAGGGCATGAAGGCTGGACTCTTCTTGAAGGCCTGATTGGCGTCTAGGAAATGCTCAGGATTGAACTCCTGGGGTGTCTTGAACTGGCTGGGGTCCTAGTGCAGGGTGTTAAGGAGGGTGATGATGTCCGTGCCCTGTACAGACCAGGAGGGGTCAGTGTTGTGCAAGCTGACATTTCCACTTTACAGACCTGGAATTCCTGGAGATTTTGAAAGGGGGTGAGGGTAGGGCACTGGACTCCATCTTCATCTGGGGTTCCCAGTGATGCTGGTGCGTGTGGTGGTGTCTGAAGAAGGAATGGGGCCTTCACCCCTTTGCCTTGTGTAAGCAGATGTTCAATTCCTGGGGAGGGGAGAATTCTGAAGATAAGGTTTTGGGCCACAGGGGGTCATAAGATTAAGTCCCAAACCCTAGGGATTGGAAAGATGAGCCCCGAGATGGAAGTCTTGTGACAGGAAAGGGATGTGTGATTAAAGACAGTCCCTAGTGCACTCTGGTGTGAGATGGGGTCCTGGGAAGAGGCTGAAGTTGTAGATTTAAGGATCTCAGAGGTGTGATGCTAGGGCTTTTGATGCTTCCTTGCTAAGGCCTTAGAGGGCACTGGTGGCCATGTCCAGGGAGCCCACGGCCAGCTGTAAGCGCGGGAAGTCGTGGGCCAGGTGCCTAGCACACCTTGGGTATCAGGAAGCCGCGGAAGGCCGTGTCCTTGATGACGCGGTGCGGCAGGTTCATGGGGATGACGTCAGCGAAGCGCTGCACCTCGTGGATCACGGCGTCGGTGTAGGGCATGGCCGCGCGGTCCTCCAGCGTGGGCTGTCGCGAGCGGCCCACCACGGCGTCGATCTCTTCCTGCACGCGGGCTGGAGGCAGAGGAGGGAAGGCGGGGAGGGGCTGGGCACCAAGCGTGTGCAAGGTGCACGAGAGGGGCTACTGCTGCAGTGTGCATGTGTGTGTGTGTATGCAAATTCGAGTGAGTGCAAAAAGCAGGGGGGAGCCCGGGAGCCAGTGTCATGCTTTGTGGGTGGGACTTCCGGTGCACCTGGGATTCTGGGCGGGGCTTCCAGGGCTGGTTGACTGATGGGTACAGTGGTTGGTTGGATGGTGCACGCATGTGTGTGTATTGGGTGGGGCAGGAAAGAAACTTGGGGATCTACCCAGAGGCTGGACCTCAGGAGTTGGGAGTTGCAGACAGGGCTTTGTGGATGAGGTAAGACAATGGGGGGGGGTGGGTTGTGTCTTGGACTTGCTCCAAGGTGGGGACTTGGGAGGCGTAGTTAGGGGCCCGGCTGGAGAGATGGATTGGGTATGTGGCCACAGGCATCAATTGGGAGATATGGTTGGAGGGGTGGTCAGGGGCGTGGTTAGGGGTGTGGCTTTACATGGGACATGTGGGCGTGGTTAGGGGCGTGTTCTGGGCAAGGATTGGGGGCGTGGCTTTGGGCAGGGCTGGGAAAGGACCTAGAAAAGTGGTCATAGGTGGGACCCCTGCAGCGCGGGTAGGACCCTTGGTAGCAGGTGTAGACCCCTAAGGGTTTGGCTGGGCCACCTCAGGCGTTAGAGTTATGTGGATAGGACTCAGGGCCAGGTGGCAGGGGGGCAGCACCTTGAATTTTGGGGTATTTCATTAGTATGAGGAAGGCATGGCGCAGCGTGGTGCCCACTGTCTCGGTGCCACCGAAAAGGAGGTTATGTGTGGTCATCAGCAGGGTGTCCATTTGGAAGTGGGTGAGCGGGTCCTTCTCCTGCCGAGGCTGACACATGACGGTACAGGCCGGGGCCAGGGGATCCCATTCCCAAACCGGTGCCGCCAATGCTGCTGGGTGCCAGGTTGGCTCATTCCCTGGTTCCCTTTCCAGGAAGATGGGTGTGGGGGGGGGTGGTTTGGGGAGGCGCAAAGGCCAGCTGGGGAAAATCTCAGCCTCAGGCTCCAGGATGAACTGGGCAGTGGCAAGGTCTTATTGAGCTGTTAATTGGCGCTGTCTCAGCAGTGCCAAGTACCCCAGCCCTTGCCTAATCTGGGATCCCTGGAGATTTGAGGCCAGGGTAGCAAGAGGGTTGGTTTCAGGCTAGACTACAGGTGTGATCTCCAAGCTGAGGATTACCTGTGCCATCTTGGTGAGGAAACAATTGATGAAGTCCCGGGAGTTGTCAGGGTCTAGGGTAGCCTGGTATTCACGGATGCTGCAAGTGATCAGATCTTTCATACCTCTGAAGTTCTGGAACATTCGTCGGTGCGATCCCACAGGCAGCCAGTCCAGAAGACCCGGGAAGATGTTGTATAGCTGGGGAGTGGGAAGAGTTGGAAGGGCTTGGAGGAGTAGGCAGAGTTTTCTTTTCTTTCTTGTGCCTGCTGCCTGGGTCTTGAACTCAGGGCCTGGCAACTGTCCCTGAACTTCTATGCTCAAAGTTAGCTCTCTACCACTTCAACACACTTCTTTTTGGCTATTTGGTTGGTTAATGAGAAATACGAGTCTCATAGACTTTTTTGGTCTAGGCTGGCTTTGAACTGGATTTCTCAGATGTTAACCTGCTGAGTACTAAGATTACAGGCATGAGTTAACCAACAGCGTTAGGATGGTATTTTGGGGGGAATGGATGAAGTTAGGGGAAGAGGACATCGGGTAAATGAAGAGCTTTAAGCCACTTTAGGGATGTGGGTGGCAGAGCTGGCAAGTTGGTAGACTGGGTCAGTTAAGGTTTCTTCTGCAGAGGGATGTGGCCAAATAAGAACTGGGTGTCCCTACTGGGTCCACGCAGGGCCTTTCTCCAGAGAGGCGTGGCCAGACTTGTTCTTTGGTGGTCCCTTCTCTGCTGGCTATTTCCAATTTGTGTTTAAATACCGGGAACCACACCCCCTCCCACCCCAGCCCCAGCCCAGCTCTCTCCCATCTCTCACTCTGCTGACTGACCTCGCCCCAGGGGTTGCTCATGATCTGGAAGTTGTCATTGATGAAGCGGATAATGGCCAGCAAACGCTCGTCGCTGTAATCGAAACAGTGGCCGAAGATCACAGAACAGATGATGTTGGACACGGAGCGGCTCAGCACGAACACGGGGTCGAAGAGCTCACCTGAAGCGTGGAGAAGGCGGGAGAAGGTGTGAGGCGCGGATTTGGGAAGACACCCCGCGCCACCCAAGGCCCTCAAACCCATGCAACCTCAGCTGGAATTGCCACGCTGGCATGCAACCACTGACCCAGTCCACATCTTGCAGCACCCACAGGGCCACCCAGCATACAAGCCGTATACCAGACCCAGAAAATATCTGGCAACAGGCTGGGCATCTGAAAACCACGACATTCTGCAAATCTCAACAAGACGATACCAACAAAACAGGCTGTGCCTGAGACCACGCAGCCCATTCCAGATGATCAGAATTCACAGAACACAGCAGCAATCTCACAGTGCACACACTTACCCACACACAGGAACACAATCCTCAAAACCTCCAACAGCCAAACAGACCACACCCAACAAGAGCAGAGGAACCCATCTCAACAGAGCCACCAAGACCCACTAGTCCCAGCCCAGTCTGCAGTTAAAGAGACTTAATTTGAAGGTTGACTTGGGCTCTCCTTAGTCCTGAGGTGACCTGGGCCAGAATGAATCTCTTTCTCTGAAACTTTTCTCTTGTCAAATGGGCTCCATGGCAGTGCCCTGCCTCTTTGTGAGGCTGTTAGAAGACATCAGTGTTCAAGGGTGGAAACTCCTGATAAGATCTGACCCATTAGGAGACTGTAGCATAATGCTTCCCCCTCACAACCACCAAAACATTGATGTCCCCTTCCCTACAACCCTGTAGAGAGCTGCGAGAGGCAGCACCTGGAAGATGGAGCTGGCTTCCGCCCTCCGCCTTCCCGATGGCGAGTGCTCTCGTGGTAAACAACTCCTTATATGGCTAAGGCAAAGAATCTGGCTTGCTTCCGTGCACCTGAACCTATTGGTGGTTCCCACGTGGCGTATCAGGGTTGGCTACCCAGCGGGTACTTAAGGCTGTGGGGAATTCTCCCCGGGGTTGGGGGTCAGAAGATTACTCAAAGGTCCTGAATAAACTGCAGAGAGAAGAGTCCGGTGTCGCATCTTCCTTGCTGGTTGAGGCGGTAGCAACACGTGGTGGCCCGTACGGGGAACTCAGCCACGAGGACTCAGAACTCTCTGCGGTCAGGGTGGTGCACCGGTAAGTTCCCAGGTAAAAGGGGAATCCGCGACAAAAGCGGGGGTAAGTCCCCAGGTAAAAGGGGAATCCGCGACAAAAGCGGGGAGTAAGTTCCCAGGTAAAAGGGGAATCCGCGACAAGAGCGGGGGGGATTTTTGCTCTTCTCTGTAAGATAGGGAAAGAGCGAGAACCCGGGGCTAGTCAGTAGAGTAGCCAAAAGTGAAAGTAAAAGTTTGTTTACCAGCTTTAAATGTTTAAAACATGGGCGTTTCTTCTTCGCACCCAATTTTTTTGGCTCTCAATGAGCTACTGCACTCAAAAAAGTTAAAAATAAAAAAGAGTACTTTAGAGAGATTTTTGAATGAATGTGACATCGTTGCCCCATGGTTCGCTGTCTCCGGAAGCCTCACAGTGGCCTCTTGGGAGAAACTAGGGAGGGACCTAGATTTTGCCTCTGAACAAGGAACGCTTAAGAGCGGAGTGAGACCAATATGGAAACTGATAAGAGGCTGTCTCGAGGACCAGCGTTGCAGTGAGGCAGTAGAGAATGGTCAGGCCGCCTTAGAAATGCTGCAGGAAGAAAGATCGGAAAGGGCAGACAGCGAAAAGGAGGAGAGCAGGGGGGAGGGGTTATACCCCGATCTTGCCGAACTAGAGACCTCTGAGTCTACAGACTCAGAGAAACTACAATCACTCATAGAACAAATAGAAAAAACAAAGATAAGAAAGAGGAGGAAAGGGAAGGAGAGAGAGGACCCAGATAAAGACAAATGCACGCCCTCCATGCACCGCGCCACACCTATGGCCCCTCCGCTCTATGCGGAGGACCCCGGGAGTGGCAGCCCCGGCTGTTCTTTCAGCCCAGATGTGTGGAAAGCGGTCAGAACTGAGTTACATCTAGCCTGTCCAATATTTCAGGATCCACAGGGACAGGGGTATCATGAACCCTTAGATTTTAAGGTTATAAAATCTTTAGCTGAGTCTGTGCGGACGTACGGAATCACAGCCTCCTTTACTGTAGCCCAGGTGGAGGCCCTAAACAGACACTGCATGACACCCGGTGAGAGTGGGCTCGCACGAGCTTGTTTGAGCCCAGGTCAGTATTTAGATTGGAAGGCCTTTTTGTTTGAATTTGCTAGTGAAGAGGCTGCAACCAATCAGGCTGCGGGGAACCCAGCTTGGGACAGAGATATGCTGCTTGGACAGGGGAGATTCGCCAATCAGCAGATAGGCTACCTGGTTCAAGTTTATGAACAAATCAATAACATTGGCATAAAGGCATGGAAGGCCTTACCAAATAAAGGCGAGGTGAGTGGCAATCTCACCAAAATCCTGCAGGGCTCTACGGAGCCGTTTTCGGACTTTGTTGCTCATATGGTCGAGGCTGCTGGCAGAATTTTTGGTGACCCAGACACAGCCATGCCATTAATTAAACAGCTTGTTTACGAGCAGTGCACTAAGGAATGCAGAGCCGCCATAACCCCATATAAGAATAGGGGACTAGAAGCATGGATGAAAGTTTGCAGAGAGCTGGGCGGACCACTAACTAATGCTGGATTAGCTGCTGTTGTGGTGCAATTAACCCAGAAGAAAGGGGCTGGGAAGGTGGCTCAGTGGTAGAGCATTTGCCTTGCATGCATGAGGCCCTGGGTTCGATTCCTCAGCACCACATAAGCAAAAAGAAATGAAAAAAGCCGGAAGTGACGCTGTGACTCAAGTGGTAGAGCGCTGGCCTTGAGCTGAAGAGCTGAGGGACAGCGCCCAGACCCAGAGTTCAGGCCCAGGAATAAAACCTATTCAAAAAATGCTGCAAATTTGTCTAAACAGTTGTCTAGTTATCTTTTAGGTAATTGAACTGGGGAGTTCGACAGCCTGATGGAACAGCTCAGGGTTGCCATCGTCATGGTGAACTCGACCCAAGTGGATGCCGGATTGGCGGAGGGGTTATCTTCATGGATCTCCGCTGCTATGAATCATCTTAAGGAATGGGCGGGTTTGGGAGCCCTGACAGGCCTCCTGGTGTTAGCCTCCTTGGTATGTCTGTGGTGCATTTGCCAAATTAGAGGTTCTCAGCGTCGCAGTGCAGCCATGATTATCCAAGCCTTTACAGTCATTGGAGCAGGTCAGTCCCCCCAAGCGTGGCTTGCCACCCTAAAACAATGAACACAGATTGCAAAGCCAAAGTACTGCAGTCGAGAGGCATGAGTTTTGCCCTCGAGGAGAGCATGTTTGATTGCACACGGGTTCGATTCGCCTTTTCCCGTCCTTGTGAAAAACGAATCAATGGACAGGCTGAGTCATCCCTAGAGAAGGTACCCTCTGGGAGAAGGCTTGTATGCAGTCCTTGCATTGCACAACAGGGATCAGACCTCTGTTCTCATCTGTGTTCTTTAAACAAAAAAGGGGGAACTGTAGAGAGCTGCGAGAGGCCGCACCTGGAAGATGGCGCCGGCTTCCGCCCTCCGCCTTCCCGATGGCGAGTGCTCTCGTGGTAAACAACTCCTTATATGGCTAAGGCAAAGAATCTGGCTTGCTTCCGCGCACCTGAACCTATTGGTGGTTCCCACGTGGCGTATCAGGGTTGGCTACCCAGCGGGTACTTAAGGCTGTGGGGAATTCTCCCCGGGGTTGGGGGTCAGAAGATTACTCAAAGGTCCTGAATAAACTGCAGAGAGAAGAGTCCGGTGTCGCGTCTTCCTTGCTGGTCGAGGCGGTAGCGACACAACCCGTGAATAGACTGTCTTGTTTCTCATGGTAAAAGTGACTTTACAGATGCGATAAAGAATGGGGAGAGCCAGGTGCTGGTGGCTCACGCCTGTAATCCTAGTTACTTAAGAGGCTGAAATCTGAGTATCACAGTTCAGAGGGAGCCTGGGCAGGAAAGTCATGAGACTCTTATTTCCAATTAATTAAAAGCCAAAAGCTGCACTGTGGCTCAAAGTGCTAGAACACCAGCCTTGAGCAAAAGAGCTCAGGGACAGTACCAGGCTCTGAGTTCAAGCCCTGTGACCAATCCCCCCCCCCCCACACAAAAAAAAGAATGAAGAGAATAAAAAAGAAAGTTAAAAAAAGAAAAGAAAATAATAATTATGGGAGAGCCAGGTGCTGGTGACTCATGCCTGAAATCTTGGTCATAAGTGGACCCTCCTCTAGGGGCGCTATTCTCATAATGAGGCAAGTAAGGCCCCTTCAGAAGTCTTGCATTCACCACAGTGCCTACTGAGAAGGATGGGTGTGGGTTAGGGGTGCAGACTGCATTCATTAAGAACCCTCCTCCCCCCCCCCCCCCCCACCTTGTGTATTCTGCAGGGACTCCAACAGGAAGCTGCTTTCCTCCAGGATCCGCTCCTCAATGCTTCTCTTTCCCATCCCAAAGTTCCGTAGTATCTGGACAGAGAACCTTCTCAGGGCCTTCCACCGTTCTCCATTGGAGAAAGCGATGCCTGGGGAGAGGAGCAGTGCTTAGCTCAGTGGACAACTCAGCCCCTGACCACCCCCCCTTTTCCTGGTGTTTGCTGGAAGGGAGACTGAGTCTCTTTCCAGGGAACCATCCCTGACCCTCCAGGCTGAGCCAGGTTGTTTTCTTGGAGTTTTCACGGGGCCGTGGGCTTTCCTTTCCCCACTTCTGAACATTCTGACTATTTCTTTAAGGACCTCATGACTGATGGATGTTGGTGGCTCCCACCTGTCATCCTAGCTACTCAGGAGGCTGAGATCTGAGGATCATGGTTCAAAGCTAGTCTGGGTAGGAAAGTCTGCGAGACTTTTATGTCTAATGAACCACAAAAAAAGCCAGAAGTGGAGCTTGGCTCATGTGGCAGAGCACCTGTCTTAAGCACAAAACTGGAGTTGCATAGTGATGGGGATTGGGATGGCGGTACCATTCAAGGTTCTGGAGTGACGGGGGTGAGGAGGAGAAGCTTAGGGAATGGTGGAGAAAGGAGGAGGCTTACCATTGCCTTTAGTAAAGTTAAAAAACACTTGGTAATCTCCACGGCCACTGAACTCCTCCCCCTGGTCCACCAGCACCTCCTTCACCGTTTGGTACCTGCTGAGTACCACGACTCTCCTGGGCCCCAGGTACACGGTGTACATGGAGCCATATTCCTTGCTCAGCTGAGGATGGAAGGAGGTCACAGGGGCCTCTTCCCCCTCCCCCTCTCCCACCCCATCCTGTTCCCCCAAGGCCCCATGCCAGCACCTTGGTGAGTGAGGTCAGCAAATCTTGGGAGCGGAGCTGCAGCAGGTTTCCCAGAATGGGGAGAGGCCTGGGGCCCGGGGGCAGCCGGCCCTTGCTGCGAAAGCCAAAGGACAGGAGCAGGTAGATGCTGGCCAGCAGCAGGAACAGCACCGCGGTGCCCATACCGTCCATGCCCAGGCAGCTGCTGGGTCTGGAAAGCAAAGGGAGATGAGAGTAGGGGCCTATCAGTCCTCTCTCCTTCTGGAGTCTTCCTTCCTCAGGTCCTGGCAATGGGGCAGGTGGAGAAGGCAGGGAGATAGAAAGAAGCAGAGATAGGGAGAAGTCAGAGGAGAGAAGAGAAGGGGAGGAGGGGAGTGAAGAGCAGGAGTATGGGGCAAAAAATAGAGGCTGGGATTTTCCAAATACAGAGAGACAGGGATATGGATGAGAGACACGGACAGATACCTGGAGACATGTCTCTGTTCTTAGATGTTTATCTATCTATCTATCTATCTATCTATCTATCTATCTATCTATCTATCTATCTATCTATCTATCTATCTATCTATCTATCTATCTATCTATCTATCTATATGTCTGTCTGTCTGTCTGTCTGTCTGTCTGTCTGTCTGTCTCAATCTCCATCTATGTATTTTCCTATCTATAAATGTACCCATTCCATAACAAGATGTAAATGTACACAAACACAGAGATTAATTAGGTAAATCAAAACAGAGGATTGAACCAGATTCAGAGAGAGAGAGAGAGAGAGAGAGAAAGAGAGAGAGAGAGAAACTCTCAGAAAGAGAGGCTAACAGAGAGGCATAATCAGACCTAGAGCTGAGAAAGACAGAAGAGATGGAGATGAGGAGACAGCGAGGTATAGTTATTTACATCAACAACTACAACCACAGGAGGAAGTAGGCTTTGTGTCCAAAACAATAAAAACAGAAAACAGAAAAAAACAAAACCACACACCCAGAGAGATAGACACTGCAAGACAGGAAGAGAAAAGAAGAGAGAGTGGGGGGTAGGGAGAGAAAGGAGAGAGGCAAAGACTGACTTAGACAAAAAAGAGCCACAGAGACAGAACACAGACCCAGAGACATCTTGATTCCCCTAGAAGCTGGCAGGTAGGTTTGGGGAGAGGGAGATATGGAACCCACAGCCTTAGCTTTTCAGTCATCCCTCCTCCTCCACACCCCTCCCCTTACCTGCTGTGCACAGCGGGAGGTAACTGGGTGATCTGGGCTGTGGTGCCTTCTCAGATTGTTTTTATTTGCACCCCTCCTTTGCCCTACCCCGTCCCCGCCCACCTCCCCACCGTGCCCACAGCCAGCAGTCCTGGGGGTGGGGACCACAGCCCAGGAACCCTCCTTCACCTGGGGCCTTGTAGGCTGCAGACTGAGCTGTGCTCTCCCAGCTGAGGTCAATGCTAGATGTTTGTCCCTGATCATGGCAAAGGCTTCTGCTCTAGGCTGGGTTCTAGGAGGGGAGGGGTGGTTGTGGGGTTGTTGGGTGTGACTGCAGGACAGAGCCAGCCTGGACAGGAGCAGCACTGAGTTCATGCAGCATATTTGGATACTTCAGTTTTTTTATTTCTCTGGGTTTAAGGCCAATTCTGCAACTTACTGGTCAGAGACCTGGGGGAAGGTGATTTCTTCCCTGGGATTTTCTTGTGTCTAGGGGGCTGAATTCCCATAGCTCTCTCCTTTTTCCTCTCCTTCTCTTCCTCCTTTTATTTGTTTGTTGCCAGTCCTGACACCTGAACTCAGGGTCCGGGCACTGTCCCTGAGCTTCTTTTTGCTCAAGGCTAGCACTCTACCACTTGAGCCACAGCGCCATTTCCAGCTTTTTCTGTTTTTGTGGTATGGATGAATTGAACCCAGGGCTTCATGCATGCTAGGCAAACACTGTACACTAAACCATATGCCCAGCCCCTCCTGCTTCTTTATAGTCTTATATACATATTTAAGTATATGTATACATACTTAAATATACCTACATATATATACATACACATTCATACATATTCCTATCTATCTATCTATCTATCTATCTATCTATCTATCTATCTATCTATCTATCTATCTATCTTGGTCCTTGGGATGGAACTCAGGGCCTACGCTGTGTCCCGTAGCTTTATTTTTCCTCTAGGCTGGTGCTCTACAGCTTGAACCATAGCTCTATATTCTTCAGAGCTATTCTTTGGTCCTCTATCTCTTAGGGCTTGCTTGTCTCTCAGTTTCTGTGGAATATCACTTAGTTTCTGTTGGGGAAGGTCTCAGCTATGGGTTCTAGTTGCTTCTCTCCCTCTTCCTCTGTGTCTTAGGGTCTTTGGCTTGCTTTCTTCTTCTGGTTGTCTCTCTCCCATCCTGATAAACCCTTATTTATACTCTCTCTGTCTCTGTCTCTGTCTCTCTTTCTGTGGGTCTGTCTCTGTCTTTTTCTTATGTTTCCAGGAGTGACTGCAGAGCAGTGAGATTGAAGAAAAGCAAAGGAGAAAGTCAGGGAAGGGGAGAAAAAAGCCCCCAGCCTCCCCCAAGCCATGCTTCAGTCCATATTAAGTTCTTTGGCTGCCCCAGGGAGTGTTCCGCCAGCTCGGTTTTGCTCCATTACTCAACTGGTGTCCAAGTCAGAGTACAGAGTGTCAGATGCAGATTTTGGCAGAGGACTCTTGAGGCCAAAGATCTGGGGGAGCGAATGGAGGTAGGGCTTCCCCTCCCCAATACCACAGCTCTGTTCCTCTGGGAGGCAAAGGAAGGAAGGCTGGGCCCCCCCTCGGGGGGAAGGTGACACCCCAGGTGTCAGGTACCTGAGAGCTGGGGGGTGGGGAGGGACCCATGGTGTGGATTCTGTCCTGAAAGTCTGGTTTGGGCAGGGCTGGGAGAGGGGGATTATGGGATTACAGGTCTCTGCTTTCCCAGGACCTCCCTGCCTCCCCTGGGGGGAAGGGTGCTGCCTGGACCCCTTCCAGCCCTCTCAGCAGTTTGCCCTGACTTGGAACTGTGTTCAGAGGCATCTGAGGGGTGCCCGCCTCCCTCGGGGGGACCCCCACCCGCGGGAATTCAGAAGAAGGGGTTTGAGTGCTTGTCAGGGTTGGATGGGCTCCAGCTGGAGTGGCTGGGGGAGGGGGAGGAGGGATGGGCTGTCCTTTTTCCACATGGGCCCCACTCCAGGGTTGTCCACAGGCCAGAAACCAGGCCTCCAGCCCTCTAGTAATCCCAGACATGGATCCCCGCCACCACTACCATCCTCCGGAGAGGAAGAAGGCAGTGCAGATGACAGCCATGGCACTGAGGGGTGACAGGAGACAGACACAGACCTGACCCACTTCCCCCGCAGCCTCCCCCTCCACACACCAGCTTCCTGTCTAGAACCTGCAATATGGTTCCCTCCCCTTCCTTGCCCTCCCCTCCCTATCCTCTCTCTTCCCTTCTCTCCCTCCCCTCTCCACTTCTTCCTTCCTCCCTTCCTCTTTACCCCCTCCCTCCTTCTTCCTTCCTTTTCTTTTTGGGTCCAGTCGTGGGGCCTGAACTCTAGGCCTGGGCACTGTCCCTCAGCTCTTCAGCTCAAGGCTAGCGCTCTACCACTTGAGCCACAGCGCCACTTCTGGCATGCAAGGCAAGTGCTCTACCACTGAGCCACCTTCCCAGCCCTTCTTCCTTCCTTTTACTCTTCCTTTCCTCCTTCCTTTTCCTTCGTCCTTCCTTTTCCTCCCTCCCTCTTTCCCTCCTTTCCTCTCTCCCTCCCTTCCTCCCTCCCTCCCTTCCTCCCTCCTTCCTTCCTCCCTCCCTTCTTTCCTCCCTCCCTTCCTTCCTTCCTTCCTTCCTTCCTTCCTTCCTTCCTTCCTTCCTTCCTTCCTTCCTTCCTTCCTTCCTTCCCTCTCTCCTCACATCTCTGTTTCTCTGTTCCTCTCTGTTCTCCCCCCCCTCCACATTAGGTATCCAATTTCTGCGGTATTCTACTAATCTCAAAACTCCATAGAGCTATTTATATCTTCATTATGGGGCTGGGAAAGCCCCATAATCATGTGTGGATAATGCAGCCATGCTGGAAATATGAGATGTCCACAGACTTTGGCTTGGAGTCTGGCAACACTCAAGTGTATCTTGGGAGGACTGAGTGCTGACTCGTGTGTGTGTGTGTGTGTGTGTGTGTGTGTGTGTGTGTGTGTGTGTGTGTGTGTGTGGTGTAGCTTTTTTCCTCAGAGTTAGTCCCCTACCACTTGAACCACGGCTCCACACTTCCAGCATTTTGCTGGTTAATTGGAGATAAGAATCTCATCTCATGGATTCTCCTGTCTAGGCAGGCTTGAAACCCCAATCCTCAGATATCATCCTCCTGAGTGCATAGCTGATTGAAGCGTGTGAGCACTGGCATCCCACAAGGCAACCTTCTGATGCCTTTGGTGTTAGATCTTTAAAAAGAATATGGTAGTTGGAGGAAGTGGCTCTTTCTCCTGGCTGCAGAAATTTAATTCTGGAGACTTTATTTGTATTCCTTGTTTAGTTTGTCCTTCTGTGCTTGTTGTACTGTTTGTCCAAGGGCTTTTTTTTTTTTTTTTTTTTTTTTTTTTTTTTTTTTTTTTTTACCAAACCCCTCCTTTTTTGGAGAGCTGGAAATATGTATACTACATATTCCAAATCTCTATGTGCAGAGAAGAAGCAGAAAGCAGGAAGAGCCACCCAGAGCCTAATTGGAATGTCATGGTTCAGATTTGTAGCCTTTGTTTTTTTCCTTCTTTGGGATTGAGCCCAAGGCTCATGAGCACCAGGTGAGCACTCAAGCCCTTGGTGCTCTGCCCGTTCTGTGGTCTGCCAGATGAATACTTTTTCTTTTTTCTTTCTTTCTTTCTTTCTTTCTTTCTTTCTTTCTTTCTTTCTTTCTTTCTTTCTTTCTTTCTTTCTTTCTTTCTTCTCTCTCTTTCTTTCTTTCTTTCCTTCTTTCCTTCCTTCTTTCCTTTCTTTCTTTCTTTCTTTCTTTCTTTCTTTCTCTTTCTTTCTTTCTTTCTTTCTTTCCTTCTTTCCTTCCTTCTTTCCTTTCTTTCTTTCTTTCTTTCTTTCTTTCTTTCTTTCTTTCTTTCTTTCTTTCTTTCTTTCTTTCTTTCTTTCTCTTTCTTTCTTTCTTTCTTTCTTTCTTTCTTTCTTTCTTTCTTTCTTTCTTTCTTTCTTTCTCTCTCTCTTTCTCTCTTTCTTTCTTTCTCTCTTTCTTTCTCTCTTTCTTTCTTTCTCTCTTTCTTTCTTTCTCTCTTTCTTTCTTTCTCTCTTTCTTTCTTTCTCTCTTTCTTTTCTTTCTTTCTTTCTCTCTTTCTTTCTTTCTTTCTTTCTTTTTGGGTTCAGTTGTGGGGCCTGAACTCTGGGCCTGGGCTCTGTCCCTCAGCTCTTCAGCTCAAGGCTAGCACTCTACCACTTGAACCACAACGCCACTTCTGGCTTTTTTCTTTTTGCTTATGTGGTGCTGAGGAATCGAACCCAGGGCCTCAGGCATGCAAGGCAAGCTCTCTACCACTGAGCCACCTTCCCAGCCCTGAATATTTTTCTGGAAGCTCTGAGTGCTTCCACTTGGGCTCTGATTTATAAACTGCCATGGAGCAATTATTTAACCTCCACTTTTTGAATAGCTGGTGAATACCCAGAAAGAGGACATTTGAAGGTGATGAGGTTGGAGATGGCAAACAGTGCACACTGTCTCTCTAGTGTTTAGAAGAGCTTAGATCTAGGCTGGGATGTAGTGGCTCAAGCTGTAAAGCACTTGTCTACTAAGTCCTAGGTTCAAACCCCAGGAACACCAAAGAAAACTTGGGCTTGTTCTTCATGGATATATATAGACACTTCATTCTAACCCATGGTGTTAGTAAGGAGAAAACATGGTCCTCCTGAGGCCCCTAGTCCAGGAATATATCGTGCCGCCCTTGTTGGTGTCCTATGACCCTCTGATTGGGGGCTTGGACTGGGGACCACTAGTCTCCTGTGGGTGGTTCTAGAACTTCTGGGAGTAGATGGGGGTGTGTGTCAGTGCAACAGTCTGTTTTTTTCTTAGTGGGATGATGATGAAGATGATGATGATGATGATGGTGACAATGATGGTGATATTATGACCATGGTGATGGTGAAGATGGTGACAGTGATGATTATTATGACAGTGGTGATGTTGATAACAATGATGGTGTCATGATGACAAAACAAGATTAATAATGACCACAACGGTTATGTATATCACTAAGGATCAATTCCAGGGTCTTACACATTCTAGCAAGCGCTCTTCCTGAGTTCATCTCAGCTCTTGGTGGGCCTATTATGGGCTGCATTGGTTCCTGTGGAGGGAGGGCAGATGGTAGATTTGTCTCCACAGAACAGGGTTTGGAGGACTTGGACACTGAAAGCTCCCACAGAACTGGAAGGCTTTGATGTACAACCACTACACCAGGGGGACCCCAGGGCCCTTTAAAAAGAAAACTGAATGTTAAGCTGGAGATGGTAGTACACACCTATAATCCCAGCACTGATGAGGCCAAAGCAGAAGGATGGTGAGCTCCAGGCCAACACAACACAGTCTCAGAACACCCCTGCCATGAGCAACGACAACCACGAAACCCCAACCACTGGAAAGTTGTTTCTCTGTCCCAAAGCCACCCAAGGGAATCAGTCAATCCTCAGGACTCCTGGTGGGCTCCACCAAGCCCATGTTTGTGGGGATGGGATCCTGGGAAGGGAAGCTCTGGGGCCAAGCTTCAGAAAGGTGAGTTTAGATTCTGTATTGCGCACGTGTGTTTACTGTAGGGGTGGAGTTTGTTTGTAGTGTTTTGTAAAGCTGGGGAAAAGGACTTGGCAGAGACCCCAACTTTCCTGCTGGCCCATGAGACTGGGATGAAGAATTGAGCCTGTGAGAAGGTAAATGCCAAGGATGGAGTGGCGTGTGCAACCCTAGCTCGCCCAGCTCGCCTTTCCCTTCCTCTTCACCATCTTCCTCTTTCTCCTCTTCCTCCTCCTCCTTCTCTACCTTCTCCTCCTCTTGTTCTTCCTCTTTTCCTCCTCCTCCTTCCCTTCTTCCTTCTCCTTTCTTCTTCTTGCTGAGGATCAGGCCCACATGGTAAACACATAACTTACCACTGAGCTACACCTCAAAGGCCCAGGCTTTCTTTCTGCAATCAAAAGCCATGGAATTTGAGGCAGAGATCTGAGGATTGAGGTTTAAGGCCAGCCCAGGCAGGAAAGTCCGTGAGATTCTTTGTGTGTGTGTGTGTGTGTGTGTGTGTGTGTGTGTGTGTGTGTGTGTGTGATGAGGCCTGAACTGTGTGTGTGTGTGTGTGTGTGTGTGTGATAAGGCCTGAACTCTGGGCCTGGGCGCTGTCCCTCAGCTCTTCAGCTCAAGGCTAGCATGCTACCACTTGAGCTGCAGTACCACTTCCGGCTTTTTTGGCTTATAGGGTGCTGAGGAACCGAACCTAGGTCCTCATGCATGCAAGGCAAGCGCTCTACCACTGAGCCACCTTCCCAGCCCCCCGTGAGATTCTTATCTACAGTGAACCATCAAAAAAACCTAGAAATGGCGCTGTGGCTCAAATAGTAGAGTGCTAGCCTTGAGCTCCAAAGTTCAGGGATTGCGCCCAGGCCCAGAGTTCAAGGCTCCAGACTGGCACACACACAGACACAAAGAAAAGGTACGAATGCCTTGCCCTCCCCATGACCTGCTGACTGTTTTGTAAAGTGCTGATACAGGTCGCCCTTGTTGTTCATGGTCCTGTAGGAATCTGACCTTTATTCTGAGCCCAGAACTTCTTTTTTTTTTTTTTTTTTTGGTCCAGTCGTGGGGCCTGAACTCTGGGCCTGGGCGCTGTCCCTCAACTCTTCAGCTGAAGGCTAGCGCTCTACCAAGAGCCCAGAACTTCTTAATGCCTTATGTAAACCAAATTCACAGCTGGTCTCATTTCTGACACATCTTGGAAATGCTCCATTTTCTCTCCACGGTGAGAACCGCCGGCCACTCTGTAAATAAGAATAAGACCTCTAATAAGTGCTTTGAATGGATCATCTTGGTACTCTGCTTTTTTATTCTTTTGGTTGCTGTTTATGGTGGTAGTAAGATTTGAACTCAGGGTCTTGTGTTTTCTAGGCCAGAGCTCTACCACTTGAATCACGCTCTCATCTCTTTTGGCTTTTCGTTTGTTTTTCAGGCTGGGTTTCTATTTTTTTTTTTTTAATTTTAGATCTTAGACCATGATCCTCCTACCTCTTCCTTCCGTGGAGCTGAGTTTACAGGTGTGCACTAACATTCACGGCTTTGTATTGTCTTTTGAATCCACCCCACAATATTTTCTCCTCCACACTCACTGAAGTTGCTGTCTATCCCTTGGGCTACTATTTACTTCTAAAGTGCTAAATCTGAAGCAGCATTGGGATTTGTGTATCTTCATCCTTTTCTCGTGTGGAAAAATTTAATGTAAAATAGATGCATCAATGATACTCACTAGATACTATGTGGGAAAAGAATTCTACAACTTGTGGGTGGGGATGGGAGGAAAAATCTGAGAGAACAAGAAAATGGGTGACATTGTCCAAAGCTGGGCACCTGTGGCTTACACCTGTAATGCTAGCTTGAGTAGCTAGCTGAGATTTGAGGATCATGGTGTTGAAGCTAACTGGGTCAGGAAAGTCTGTGAGACTCTTATCTCCAATTAACCACCACAATTGAGTCATGCTCTTATCTCTTTTGGCTCTGTGGACTCAAAGTGGTAGAGCAGTAGCCTTGAGCAAAATAAGTCTCAAGGACAATGACCAGGCTCTGAGTTCAAGCCTCATGACTGACTGAAAAAAAGAAAAAGAAAAAAGAAATGTACTCATTACCTGACTTATGTAATTATAACCCCTGTGTATATCACCTTTATCATAACAATAAAAAAGTTAAATACAAAAAGGTTCAATAGCTGGAGTTTTTTTGTTGTTCATTGAGAAAAATTCTCACTATGGCACTAGAACTTTCCATACTCCTGCCTCGGCCTCCTGAGTGCTTGGAGTACAGGTATTCACTGTCTGTGAGGGTTTTGGTATCAGGATGGCATGTTGAGAATTGAATGAGTTGAGAAGTATTCTTGTAACAGAGGCAAAACCTAAAGACAGCATGCAAAATTCTGTGGCTGGCACTTGTTACCCTAGCCACTCAGGAGGCTGAGATCTGAAGATCGTATTTCTAAGCCAGCGTGGGCAAGAAAGTCAGTGAGATTCTTATCTCCAACGAACTACCAAAAAGCCAGAAATGGAGATGTGGTTCAAGTGGTAGAGCACTAGCTTTGAGCAAAAAAGCTCAGGGATAGCACCCAGGTCCTGATTCTAGCTCCAGGACCAGCACACAGACATGCACACACACATAACCATACACACACAGACACATACACAAAGATACACAAAGTTAAATAAAAATTGAGACCACTTTGCAGTGAAAAATCTCTTCTGTATACTAGGAAGGATAAACAGAATATTGATATGGCCAACTTCCACATAAAAATTTCTGAGAAAACATTGTTCTTCCATGGTCAAGATAACAAAATGAGTTTATTGGATGACAAAAATTATGAACATCTTGAATGGGTTTAGTTTCCTCCAAGAAAATAGTTTCCAGCTCAATAATGATTTATTTTTAAATTGTGCAATGAGGATTATTGCAATCCAGAGCATTTTTTAATACTTTCTCCTTCCTATTCCTCTTTCTTCTTCTCCTCCTCAACTTCCTGAGTAGCTGGGATTGTAGAAATAAATCAGAGGTGCCTGACTTTCTTTCTTTCCTTTCTTTCTTTTTGTTGGTTGTGGGGATTGAACTCAGTGCCTGGGCACTGTCCCTGAGCCTCTTTGTGTGCAAGGGCTAGCATTCTGCCACTTGAGCCACAGCCCCACTTCCAGTTTTTGAGTGGTTTGTTGGAGAGAAGAGTCAGTCTCTACAGGGACTTGTCTGCCTCGGTTGGCTTCAGACTGCAATCCTTAGATCTCAGTCTCCTGAGTAGCTAGGAATATAGGCGTGAAACACTGGTGCCCGGCTTTCTTTTTTCCTCGTTTTCCTTCCTTCCTTTCTTCCTTCCTTCCTTTCTTCCTTCCTTCCTTCCTTCCTTCCTTCCTTCCTTCCTTCCTTCCTTCCTTCCTCCCTCCCTCCCTCCTTCCCTCCCTCCCTTCCTTCCTTTCTTTCATTCTTTCCCTCCTCCTCCTTCTCCTCCTCCTCCTCCTCCTCCTCCTCCTCCTCCTCCTCGTCCTCCTCCTCCTCCTCCTCCTCCTCCTCCTCCTCCTCCTCCTCCTCCTCCTCCTCCTCCTCCTCCTCCTCCTCCTCCTCTTCCTCCTCCTCCTCTTCCTCCTTCTTTGTCAGTCATGGAGCTTGAACTCTGAGCCTTGAGCCCTTTTGCTCAAGGCTAGTGTTCTACCACTTTGAGCACCAGCTCCACTTCTAGTTCTCTGGTGGTTAATTGGAGATAAGAGTCACGTGGACTTTTCTGCCCAGGCTGTCTTTGAACTGTGATCTTCAGATCCTAGCCTCCTGAGTAGCTAGGATTACAGGAGTAAGCCACCAGCACCCGGCTTGCTTACTTGCTTGCTTCCTTCCGTCCTCTCTACCCTTTCCCTCCCCTCCCCTTTTCTTCTTTATTCTTACCATTCTGGACAGCCTACAAAGATTCAATGCCCCTTTCTGCCATGGGTAGATCACGGTGTATGTCTAAGGTTCCCTGTTTGCTCCAGTGTTCAGGGATGGTGTACCGTGCTATATGACCTTGTTTGTGGTGAAACATGACAAGTGACACTAATGCCTCCTCTCCTGTCTCCTTGTCCCACCAGGCAGTGAAATCAGCCAGCACCCATTGAAAATCTGGAAGTATTTGAGAGTTGTTTATTCTGCCATATTATGACACACACACAAGGCCCAAGAGATTCAGTTACTTTGCACTGACTCCCCTGGTCTGCCTTTAGAACTGGAAAACTCTGGAGAGAGCCAGGCTCATAGGGCTCAGGCCCGAAGCTGTCAGCAGCGCCTCTGGACACTGATTTTTTTTCTCTCCTGCAAGCTGACAATAATGATTGTCTCAGTAGCAGTGGCAGTGATGCACTGAAGGATTGTAGAAAAACAAAGGCAAGGGGCTGGGAATGTGGCTTAGTGGTAGCGTGCATGAAGCCCTGGGTTCAATCCCTCAGTGCCACATACACAGAAAAGCCAGAAGTGGTGCTGTGGCTCAAGTGGTAGAGTACTCACCTTGAGCAAAAGAAGCTCAGAGACAGTGCCCAGGCCCTGAGTTCAAGCCCCAAAAAAGAAAAAGACAAAAAGAAAAACCAAGGCAAAGTTCTGTCTCCAAATTCTTTGTCTGAAGCCAGGTACTGGATACTCACACCTATAATCCTAGCTGCTCAGGAGGCTGAGATCTGAGGATCATGGTTCAAAGCCTGCCTGGGCAGGAAAGTCTGTGAAACCACCAGAAAACCAGAAGTGGAGTTGGGGCTCAAAGTGGTAAAGTGCTAGCCTTGAGCAAAGGAGTTCAGGGATAGAGCCCAAGCCCTGAGTTCAAGCTCCAAGACTGACAAAAAAAAAAAAAAGTCAAAAATTGCCACGCCTACTCAAGTGGAGTCTGCTTAGCATGGGAAACCAGCTTTCAGACCTGAGAATGAGGCTTCAAAGAGACCTATCTCTGAGAATGGGACTTCACCGAAGTCTACCTCAGAGAATGGGGCTTCAAAGAGGCCTACCTCCTGGAAAGGCTGGCAAACCCCTGGGAAAGATGTGTTTCTGTTCCTGTTTTTCTTTTCTTCAATGTATATGAGTGCCTATTAATCTTTTACTGTTTCTGCTGCTCATTGTACTTACTCATGCTCAACGTTCCCTTATTCAAAGCTCTTTCTTAAGAGTGTTGACGACTCCAACATCTGATGAGTGTATTAAAAATATGACTAACTCACTAGAGTTAAGTGCTACCCTGAAAGCCCCTCTTATGGAAGCTAGTAGACAAGTCATAAGTAAATATAAAAGTATTGGGGGTTTCACAATGTCACTTCAGCAGAAGGAATTGTTTGTAAGAGATTTACAAGAAGCTGTAGGTGGGGCTAGAACAGAAAGAATGTATGGCAATTGCTGAGAGAACTACTTAGGAGAAATAATTTCCTGCTACTCTCTTTTATTTACTAAGAGACTTGCTAGATCTAGGCCTCCTTGGTGCTTACTATTAAAGAAGGAACAGGAAAGATCTTATGGGACAGTTAAGGCCTCTATAAAAATAGGTAATAGTTAATCGGTGACAAACATCGAAACCCATTGTATTTCTTAGAGATAAGTCGGAAACAAGTGCCTATCAGGCGACCAGCTGGTGACCACCCAAGAATGAAGCCATGCAGCAAGATTGTGTAACCTTTTGCCCTTTCTCATGAAGACTTTTGCTATAAAAGTTTGTTATCCTCTGCATTAAATCGCACTCAGCATCCACTCCTCTTGTGTGTGAGTTGTCTGTTTGCCATCTCCCCACCTATTCCAGTTCCTCCCCTAGGTGTCCTCCGTTGTCCCGACAGAGCCTGTCCGTGGCAAAAAATCTTTGTCTAAATCAGTGAACCAGGAATCTTCAGTCTAACACTATAGGAATCCTTCCCTTTATATTGCCACAAGGTTGGGCTGGGAAGGTGGCTCAGTGGTAGAGTGCTTGCCTTGCATGCCTGAGGCCCTGGGTTCGATTCCTCAGCACCACATAAGCAAAAAGAAAAAAGCCAGAAGTGACACTGTGGCTCAAGTGGTAGAGTGCTAGCCTTGAGCTGAAGAGCTGAGGGACAGTGCCCAGGCCCAGAGTTCAGGCCCCACGACCGGACCCAAAAAAATAAAAATAAAAATAAAAATATATTGCCACAAGGTGAAAATTAGACATGTACTTAAATTGTATAAGTTTCAATATTATATAAGAAGTTAAAATTACATCCTTACCCAAGTCTCCATTGGCATTGTCCCTAAGTTCTTTTGCTCAAAGCTAGCACTCTACCATTTTGAGCCGTAGCCCCACTTTCAGTTTTCTGGAGGTTAATTGGAGATAAGAGTCCCACAGGCTTTCCTGCCTGGGTTGGCTTTGAACCTTAATACTCAGATCTCAGCCTCCTGAGTAGCTAGGATTACAGTGCCTGGCTAGACTTTTTTTTTTTTTTTTTTAAATCTGTATACTGTATACTTTCCTGTTTCACAGGAAAGGGGATCGCCCCCCTTTCCTACTTCTTATTTCATGTTAAAATATCTTCTTTTTTTTTTTCAGTCATGGGGCTGGAACTCAGGGCCTGGGTGCTGTCTCTGAGCTCTTTAGCTCAAGGCTAACATTCTACCACTTTGAGCCATAGCGCGACTTCTGGTTTTCTGGTGGTTCCTTGGAGATAAGAGTCTCATGGATTTTCCTGACAGTGGCTTTGAATCTGTATCCTCAGATCTCAGCCTCCTGAGTAGCTAGAATGACAGACGTGAACCACCGCGTGCCTGGCTTCTTGTTAGGATAACTGTTGCTATTTACCTTTTAAAATTAGCCTTCAGACTAGAGAGCACACTAGGCAAGACAAGGACTACAATAGAAGGAGAGAGATTTGGGGGGAGGGGGGAAACCTCAGAGGAGAAGCTGCATGTTTAGTGGGAGCTATGAGGGCCTAGAAGTCTGTTCTGGAGGTTGTGTTCTGAGTTCCAGAAAAACTAAGACAAGTAGACCAAGACTTAGCCACTGAGGGGATAAATACAGACTTCCCTCACCATATCACGGGTCACTTCTTGTGGCTTCACTATAGCATGGGTTTAAATATATATATGTATATGTATATATATTTATATATATATATATACATATATAATTCTGTATCGTGGAGTTTTTGCTATATTACAGAATTTTGTGGTGTATTATAGGTAGTGTGTGTGTGTGTGTGTGTGTGTGTGTGTGTGTGTGTGTGTGTGAGTCATGGGGCTTGAACTCTGGGACTGGGCTCTGTTCCTTAGCTCTTCAGCTCAAGGCTAGCGCTCTACCACTTGAGCCACAGCACCACTTCCAGTTTTCTGGTAGTTTATTGGAGATAAGTGTCATAGACTTTCCTGCCAGGACAGGCTTTGAACTATCATCAGATCTCAGACTCCTTAGTAGCTAGGATTACAGGTGTGAGCCACCAGTGCCCACTGTATATAATGTGTGTATATGTAATTCATATATATAAAAAAATCACACAATTACATATTCTATCTATAAATATATGTATTATATTTTAAATTAGATTATATATTATAATAACATTATAATATAATGTATAACATGCTATATATAATATATTGTGCAGCATATAATAGTATAGCATATATTATTATGTACTATGTATTATATGCTATGATACTATATACTATTATATAGTATAAATATATCCTAGTATATGTAATATATTCTATGTTATAGTATAATATATTTATTAAATATAACATATTATTATATTACACAAATTATTATATATTTAATGTAAATTATGCTATATTAAAATGATATACATTGTATATTATTACATATAGTATAGTATATAATATGTAGTAATGACTAATATATAGTTGGGATATCTATCTATTCATCTATCAATTGATCAATTTGTCTATATCTCCCAGGGAGCTAATGAAATTCTGAGTTTTGTTTTATGTGCTTGTTTTGATCATGTCCTGTTCTGTTTTGAAATGTGTGTGTGTGTGTGTGTGTGTTTTCTAGTACACAGTCTTCAACTCAAGGCCTCAGCTATTGCTTGGCTCTTTTCCTCAAGGCTAGTGCTCTACCACTTAAGCCACACTTCCATCTCTGGCATTTTTCCCACTTTAAAAAAGTTTTATTGAGGTATAATTCATGATTTACCCACTTAATATGTATGATTTAATGACTTTTATATTCATGTGGTTTGTGGATCCAATGCCCAACTTCATAACATTTTTTCATTATCGTTAAAATACCTCTGGCTTTTTGCTTGTTCATTGGAGTCTCATGGACTTCTCTGCCAGGGCTGCCTTTGAACTGTGATCCTCGGATCTCAGCTTCCTGAGTAGCCAGGATGACAGGTGTGAGCCATCAGCGCCTGGCAGCTTTGTTTCTTTTAAAGCAGGCTGGAACACTTCGCATGGGTTGCAAACACTCAAGTGAGAGGATCATAAGCTATTTGTAGCATAGAGCTGAATGGCATGATGAAAAATATCTAATAATATTATTAGTAGCTTCTTGTATCTATTGTTAGTATTATTTATTATTATTACTATCTATAATTATTGATATTCTTCCTCAATAGAATACATTCTCCCTCTTCTGTTCCTTTTCAAGGTATGTTTTCTTTTTATTCTTTACTCTTTAAAAATTATCTTTAAGTAGTTGTACAAAGGAGTTGCCATGTGACAAAGCAGTTTATGAATAAAATATACCTAGATCAAGGTCATCTCTTCCAGCGTTCTCATTTATCCCTCCCCTTCTCACTCTTATTCTTTCTTCCTCTCCTATGCATCTGGTCCACTCTCTGCCCTCTATTTCCCCCCAGCCCCACCCACACTTCCTTCCTGGGCACAAGCCTGGCTCAGAGAGGCAGAAAACCCAAGGTGTATTTCGGTACGATTCTGGTAAAGCCTAAGGAATCAGGGTCCACTGTGATGTCCTGGGGAGCCTTTGGGGACTTGAAGTGGAAGTTCTGCAAAATGGTGGTGAGGAAGAGAAAGAGCTCCATTTTAGCCAGGCCTTCTCCCAGGCAGTACCGCTTTCCTGCAGAGGAGAAGAGGGAGGAGAGCAGGGGTGAAGGCAACTCCCTGGGGCCTAGTTTCAATATGGAGCCTCCAGCTGCATTCCATAGAGGAGGGGAGGGGCTCTAAGTCTCGGAGAGACTTTCCACGAAGGTTCTAAGTCTCTCTGAGCCCAGAGTCCCTCATATAAGAGATGGGGTGGTCCATGCCAAGCTGGAGCAATGGGAAATCTAGACACCTGTATCCAAAATACACTCAAATAAGACCATTGTGCTAGCATGTCCCTCCCTCCCTCCCTCTCTCCTTCCTTCCTTCTTTTTCTTCCTTCCTTCCTTTTCTTCCCTCTTTCTCTCCCTCCCTCCCTCTCTCTTCTCTTCTTGTCCTTTTTTTTTGTTTGTTTGCCAGTCTTGGAACTTGAACTCTGGGCCTGGGCACTGTCCCTGAGCTTCTTTTGCTTAAGGCTAGTACTCTACCACTTGAGCCACAGTGTCACTTCTGGCCTTTGCTGTGTATGTGGTGCTGAGGACTCAAACCCAGGGCTTCCTGCATGCTAGGCATGCACTCTCCCTCCCTTGCTCCCTCCCTCACCCCTTCTCTTTCTTTCTTTTCTCTTGTGTCATTCCTGCATCTTGAACTCAGAACCTTGGTACTTTAACTTAGCTTTTTTTTCCCCTCTCAAATCTCGCAATCTACCACATGAGCCACACCTTTACTTCTGGCTCTCAGTGGTTCATTGGAGATAAGAGTCTTATGGACTTTCCTCCTCCAGCTGGCTTTGAACCACGATCCTCAGATCTCAGCCTCCTGAGGAGTTGGGGTGACCAGTGTGAGCCATCAGCACCCAGATCCCATCCCCTTTCTAAGGGCTGGAAGAATTGGTTGTTTCTTTGGAAAGACTGATGACTAACTGACCCTTTTTGTTTTGTTTTGTTTTTTTTGTCCAGTCGTGGGGCCTGAACTCTGGGCCTGGGCACTGTCCCTCAGCTCTTCAGCTCAAGGCTAGTGTTGTACCACTTGAGCCACAGCGCCACTTCCGGCTGTTTTCTTTTTGCTTATGTGGTGCTGAGGAATCGAACCCAGGGCCTCATGCATGCAAGGCAAGCACTCTACCACTGAGCCACCTTCCCAGCCTGACTGACTGACCCTTGATCCCTCCCCCCAACCCTGCCCATCTCTGAAAGGGGTTTGCACATTACTTTTGTCCTGGATATAAATGCTTGGCACTTTACACTTATTTGTGATTCTCCTAGTTGGCTGCAAAAGGAACTTCCAAGCCGGAGAAAGGTATTAATGAGGCCGTAGCTCAGAGAGGGGCTGGCCTATACAGTTGACCCCTTTGCTGTGAGCCATGGCCTGGTGGCAAACACTGGACACTCACCGATGGAAAAGGGGATAAAAGCCTCACTCTTCTTCAACTGTCCCTTGTCATCCAGGAAGTGGTGAGGGTTGAAATCTCTAGGGTTGGGGAAGAACTTAGGGTCATTCAGCACAGAGCCCAGCATGGGGAACACTTCAGTACCCTGAAAAAAGGAGGAAGAAGAGGAGGAGGAAGAGAAAGGGAGATTTGATTAGGAAGATTAAACGATTAGTGTGCTCAAGGCAGAGACTCTACTAGAGATGGTGGGAGGGTGGGAAGTTGCAGAGACCCAGGTGAAGAGAAACAGAAGCAGCCAGTGGAGCTGGGCGGGGGGTCCATGAGGGAGGGAACTTGGAGGAGCAGGATCACTATGTCCTTGAGGCATGGGAAATATTAGGTCTGGATCTCCTGAAGCAGAGGGTCTGGAGCCTCACTGGCACATGCTGTGTGTGTGTGTGTGTGTGTGTGTGTGTGTGTGTGTGTGTGTGTGTGTGTGTGTGTGTGTGTGTGTGTGTGTGTGTGTGTGTGTGTGTGTGTGTGTGTGTGTTCACAGGTGCACTGGTCCTGGGGCCTGAGCTCAGAGACTGGGCACTGTCCCTGCACTTTTTCACACAAGGTTAGACTTCTACCATTTGAGCCACAGCTCCACTTCTGGTTTTCTGGTGATGCATTGGAGGTAATAGTCTTATGGACTTTCCTGCCTGGTCTGGCTTTGAACCATGATCCTCAGATCTCAGCTTCCTGAGTAGCTGGGATTATAGACATGAACCACCAATGCCCAGTCTTGGCTTTTCTTTTGATGCCAGTACTGAGGCTTGAACTCAGGGCCTAGGTGCTGTCTCTGAGCTTTTGTGCTCAAGGCGAATGCTCTACCACTTTGAGCCACAGCTCCACTTCTGGCTATTTGCTGGTTAAGTGGAGATCCGAGTCTCATGGGTGTTCCAGCCCTGGATGGCTTGGAACCGCCATCCTCAGATCTTGGCCTCCTGAGTAGCTGGGATTACAGAGGTGAGCCCTGGCACCCAGTTGCAGCTGGTATCTTTCAAGGTAGGAATTTTTTTTGAGGGGGACTGGACTAGGAGGGTTACCTGTCTCGAGACAGGGAGCTGGGAACCAGTGGGTCAAATCCACTTGAGACATTCGGATGGCAGAGTGGGGGGGGGGGGGAGAGAATAGCAGGATGAGTCTGAGAGCGACCTCTGGGGTGACATGGAGGGTCAGGAATTGTTGGGTAAGAAAATGGAGTGAGCGTTTAAAAGCTGTGGGTGGAAATTCGTTCTGGGGTCCTGGGGAGTGGGGAGGTGTGCACCTTAGGGAGGAAGAAGCCTCGGAATCTGGTGTCCTTGGTGACCCGGCGAGGGATGCCCATGGGGGCAAGGCTGGCGAATCTCTGGATTTCGTAGATCACTGCCTCTGTGTAGGGCAGCTTGTGGCGGTCCTCGAACTGAGGCTGCCGGTTCCTTCCGATCACCCGGTCAATCTCTTCATGGACTTTGGCTGAGGCAGAAGGGGTGTGTGTTTAGGGGTGCAAGGACGACAGTCCAAAGAGCACCCTACCGCTTGAGCCACAGCACCAATTTTGGCTTTTGGGTGGTACACTGAAGATAAAGAGTCTCACACTGTCCTGCCTGGGCTGGCTTCAAATCATGATCCTCAGATCTCAGCCTCCTGAGTAAGCTGGGATTACACACATGAGCCACCAGCACCTGGCTTCATATTTGATTTTCAACCTAGATCTCTGATTGACCAGAAACGTGTGCCATTTTGACAACTTACAATCCCCAACTATGCAAAGCAGGGCATGTCTGAGGATCAATGCTTGTGGGCATGCCCGGGTGTCAGAGAAGTTTGGAGGTCCTAAGGAAGGAGTCCCCGGCTTCCTGTTGTCCTTCAGCCTTACCCTCCACCTCTGGATGTTTCAGGAGCAGCAGGAAGCCATAATAGAGCGTGTTGCTGACTGTTTCTGAGCCTGCAACGAAGAGACTCAGTGCTGTCACAACCAGGTTCTTCATAGAGAACTCTGTGTTGGGGTTTTTCTTCTTCTCCTGGAGGAAGAGAGGCCTCAACTTGAATCTGTCTATCAACTGCTATCTTGGGTTCATTCTGATGGTGTGTGTGTGTGTGTGTGTGTGTGTGTGTGTGTGTGTGTGTGTGTGTGTGTGTGTGTGTGTGTGTGTGTGTGTGTGTCCTGGGGCCTGGCCACTGTCCCTGATTTTTTTTTTGCTCAGTGCCTGTACTCGATCACTTGAGTCACAACTCCACTTCTGGTTTTTTTGGTGGTTCATTGGAGATCAGAGTTTCATGGAGTTTCATGGACTTTCCTACTTGGGCTGGCTTTGAACCATGATCCTTAGAAAGATGAATTCTAGATCTGCCAGGCTTGCTCCACTGTCCTGGCTCCTGGCTGTGCTTTTCTGCCAAGCTCAAGCTACCTGTCCTGCCAGGTGCTGGTGGCTTACACCTGTAATCCTGGCTACTCAGGAGGCTTAGATCTGAGGATCACGGTTCACAGCCAGCCTGGTCAGGAAAGTCTGTGAGACCCTTATCTCCAATTAATCATCGAACACTGGAAATGGTGCTGTGGCTCAATTGGTAAAGCGCTTGCCTTGAGCTGAAGAGCTCAGGGACAGCACCCAGGCCCAAGCTCAAGCCCCACCACTGACAAAAACAAACAAACAAACCCCAAATATCTGTCCTTTGTCTTTTGGTTGTTACTCTTTTTTTTTTCCTGGTCAGTTGTTTTTGTGCCAGTCCTAGGGTTTGAATTCAGGGCCTGAGCATTGACCTTGAGCTTTTGTGCTCAGAGGTTAATGCTCCACAGCTCCAGTTCTATTCTGTTCTGTTTTGTTGGTTAACTGGAGATAAAAGTCTCACAGCTTTTCCTGCCCCTTCTGGTTTTGAACCATGACCCTTGAAACAGCCTCCTGAGTAGCTGAAATTATAGGCATGAGCCACTGATGCCTGGCTGTTGTTACTCTAAATGGTCAGAGTATTTAGGAAGCAAGGGAGGGCCTAGGTAAAAGAAGGGCAGGTATGTCACCGTGAGGGTGATATAGAGACACATTCTCTGAGACAGAACTTTCAGTGATAGCATCTGACTCCTTTAAGTACCTTAAAACGTTTCCAAATCCTTTAGCCATCAGATTTCATAAATCCTCAACTTTTGTTTTGTTCCCAGATGGGAGACTGTCATACAGATTAGGGTGTGAGCCTCCCATGTCAGGTCACCTGTAACGCCAGGCCACCTGGCCCCCCAGGTGTATCTGATATCAAGAAATAGAAGACAGAATGGAGCCTAAAAGGCTTAGAGCCATAGAGTTGGGAGGAGCGAGGGTTCACGCTCTCCTCCGTGTGTGCCTAGGGAAGGCATTCGCGTCTCTGGGCTGTACATTCTTCCTCTGTAAAACTGGGGTCAAGAGCTAACATGAGGCCAGGTGCTGTGGCTCACATCTGTCATCTACCTACTCAGGAGGCTGTGATCTGGAGGGTCTCAGTTCCAAGCCAGCCCAGGCAAGGAAAGTACTATTAATAAAACTCTTATCTCCACTGAATCAGCAAAAAATAATCAATGAAAGCCGGAAGTGGAGCTATGGCACAAGTGGCAGGACACTAGCTTTGAGTGGAAATGTTGGAGAGCATCCAGGCCCAGAGTTCAAGCCTCAGTATGGCAACTCACACATACAAAAGAAAGAAAGAAGGAAGGAAGGAAAGAAAGAAAGAAAGAAAGAAAGAAAGAAAGAAAGAAAGAAAGAAAGAAAGACAGAAAGAAAGAAAGAAAGAAAACAAGCAAGCTAAAATAACACCATGCACACGGTGGTGTCTTGTACACATGGTTCTTGTGAGGGTTTGCTTGCCCATGTCCTATAGTCAGGTCTTAGTAGATGAAAGTGGTGTGTGTGTGTGTGTGTGTGTGTGTGTGTGTGTGTGTGTGTGTGTGTGTGTGTGTGTGTGTGTGTGTGTGTGTGTGTGTGTGTAGATACTGGGGCTTTATCTCAGAGCTTGGGCATGATCCTTTAGTGGTTTTGCTCAAGGCTGGTGCTCTACCACTTAAGCTGCAGCTTTACTTCTGGCTTTTTGGTCGTTCATTGGAGATAAAAATCTCACAGACTTTCCTGCCCAGACTAGCTTTGCACCATGATCCCCAGATCTCAGCCTCCTGAGTGGCTAGGATGACAGGTGTGAGTCAGTGGCACCTGGAACCAGGATGTTTAATTATGAGAGGGACGTTGAGGATGATTAGCACAAGTCCACATTTGATTGGGCCTTTCTCCTCTACACTCCCTAGCCTGATTTCCTTCTTCTTGGCTTCCTTTTTCCTAGTTCTCCCTGCTCCCCCACCCCCAGGGGATGCTACTGGCAGTACCTCCTGCATACGGATGAGGAAGGAGTCGATGAAGTCTCGTGGGGAGTTGGGGTCCAGGGTGCGCTGGTTCTGTTCCACCTTCTTGATTATGAAGTCCTCTAGCCCCTGAATGCTTTTAACGATCTTTCTCTGTGGCCCTGGAAAGTGTTTCATGATGGAATAGAACATGTCATAGATCTGGAGGGTGGGAAGAAGAGGAGATATGAAAGAAAGACAATTAAAATGGGTGATGGTGGCTCCTGCCTGGCATCCCAGCTACTCAGAAGGCTGAGATCTGAAGACTTGTGGTTCAAAGCCAGCCCAGGGCAGGAAAGACTGTGAGACTGGTATCTCCAATGAATCACTGAAAAGCCAGAAGTGGTGCTGTGGTTCAAGTGGTAGAGCACTACCTTGAGTGAAAAAGCTCAAGAACTGTGCCCAGGCCCTGAGTTCAGGCCATTAGACAGGCATGGTGGTGCATACAGTAGGCGGAGCGGGCACTGGTCACCTGGCCCACAGGAGAAGCTGCAAATGCGTTGATCATCATCATCATCTTTAGCAGGGACCGGAACTCTTTGTCCTCATAGTCAAAGCGGTCCCCAAACACCACGGAGCTGATGACATTGGAGACAGTTTGCCTCAGGTAGTAGGTAGGGTCAACAAAGGCACCTGGAGGGGTGGGCAGGGTTAAGGAAAGATGAGAACAGTCAACTTGAAGCCAGGAGGGCATTGGTGGCTCACGCCTGTCATCCTACCTACTCAGGAGGCTGAGATCTGAGGATTATGGTTCAAAGCCAGCCTGGGCAGGAAAGTCCATGAGACCCTTATCTGCAATACACCACTCAAAAAACTAGAAGTGGCGCTGTGACTCAAGTGGTAGAGTGCTTGCCTTGAGCTGAAGAGCTGAGGGACAGCACACAGGCCCAGAGTTCAAGCCACACGACTGACAAAAGAAAAAAAAAGTCACCTTGGTGGGCTGTGTCAGTCGAGCATTTGAGGACCACCAAACTTCTGACCCCGAGTTCCAGGCCTCCCAGTGCAGCCCAGGCCTGGCTGTGAGCCCCATATGCGCAGTCACAATGTTTTCTTTCCCTTTCGTCCAACAAGTCAGGGGACCTACCTTGCCCCGGCCGTGGCTCACCTTGGGTACCCCGCAAGGTCTTGATGAGGAAGCCTGCCTCCTCCTGGATGCGCTCCTCGATGCCGCGCTTGCCCACGCCAAAGTCCCGCAGCGTGGACATGGCGAAGCGCCGCATCTGCTTGGCGCGCTCCCCGTTGCTCAGTGCCACGCCTGGAAGAGGAGGTGTGTGTGGGGGTCACGGGGGAGGGGGGACTGGGGGGGCATGGGGGGCTACCCACCCCCTGGGTGAGGGGGCCTGAGAGGAAGAGGGACAAAGGTGGGGGGGAGGGAGACAGAGGAAGAAGAGGGGGAGGAAGAAGGGGAGGAGGGAAAGGGAGGATGGAGAAAGATAGGGAAGGGGAGACAAAAGAAGAGAGAGGAGAGGAGGGGAGAGGAAGAGACAGGAAGAGAGGGGAGAAGAAAAGAGCACAAAGAAGAGTTAAAAATGTAGAGCCAGTCTCAGACCCACACAGAAAAAGTGCCTGAGTGGGGAGAAGTCAAAAAGAAGAGAGACATGGAAAGGCAAGCTAGAAGGCTGGGCGCCAGTGGCTCAGCACCAGGATCCTGGATACTCAGGAGGCTGAGATCTGAGGATTGTGGTTCAAAGCCAGCTTGGGCAGGAAAGCCTGTGAGACTATTTTGTCCAATATACCAGCAAAAAGCTAGCGTGGAGCTGTGGCGCAAGTGTTAGAGTGCCATCTCTGAGTGGAAAAACAAAACAACCTGAGGGACAGCACCCAGGCCCTGAGTTCAAGCACCAGTACCTGCACACACACACACACACACACACACACACACACACACACACACACACACACACGAAAGAGAGAGAGAGACAGAGACAGAGACAGAGACAGAGACAGAGAGAGCTGAAGAAGGAGGAGGAGGAGGAGGAAGGCAGGAAGTGAGACAGAAGTAGTAAGAGAGATTCAGAGCTACTCCAGTGCAGAAAGGGAAGGGAAGAAGGAAGGCAAGAGGGAAAGAAGGGGCTAAGATGGTCGAGATCTGGCACGGGTACAAAGTGTGTGACATTTTCCATACTGAGTTGGACAAGAAGCAGAAATCAGGGAAGAGAACCCAGACAAGGTCTGGGAAGAGGAGAGGTTGTTTCTGGGAAATCCAAGTATGGGAACATTCAAGATGATCTTGCATGAGATTCAGGAGGAGAAAAGGGTGAAGAGACAAAGAATTTTGGGGAAATAGAGAATCTGAGCATGACCAAAACACAAAATCATGAGGAAAAGGAGGAAAAAGCTAGATTCCAATAGGGAGGCTCTCAAAAAGTTCTTTCCTCCTCCTCCTCCTCCTCCTCTTTCTTCTCCTCCTCCTCCTCCTCCTCCTCCTCCTCCTCCCCTCCTCCTCCTCTTTTTTCTCCTCCTCTTCCTCCTCCTCCTCCTCTTCCTTCCTCTGCTTCTTCTTCCTCTTCTTCTTATTTTTAAATATTTTGTGCCACTTCTCAGCTCAAACTTAGGGCCTGAGTCCTATCAGCTTTATCCATTCACAACTATTGCTTTACTACTTGAGTCACAGCTCCATTTCTGGTTTGATTTGTTTTTTCTGTTTCATTGGAGATAACAATGTTGGATTTGGTTGGCTTTGGACTGTGATTCTGAAACCCAGTAGCTCAGACTGCAGGCATGAGCTACCAGAACTGACATGGTTTCTCAAGAGTTTCTAAGAAAGAAAAGATACCCAGTATGAGAGAAAGAGACAGAGGTAGAGACAGGAAGAAAATGGGATGCACAAGAAGACCTTGGATGGGCACAGAGATGGACAGAGAGACACCAGCGGAGAACAGGGCAAAACGAGGCCATTAGGAGGCTCTGGCTACACTGTCCACCAGTGATGGCTCCCTCACCGTAGTCGTCGAAGAGCATGTTAAAAGTGGCCTGCTGGCCTCACCCGCTGAATTCCTCCGCCTGATCCACCAGCGCCTCCTTCACAGTTTGATACCCACACAGCACCACGACCCGTCGGATCCCCAGGTGGATGGTGAACACGGGGCCATAGCGCTCGCCGATCTGAAGGGGAATGAAGGGAGTGGAGATCGCTTTGGCTGATAGACCGTGTCCCCCCAGAAGTCAGTTCTGACCTATGTCCTGTGTGTGCATGCACGCATGCATGCTGCTACTGGACCTTGAACTCAACGCCTCATGTCCTTGCTTGGCTTTCTTCCTTTTCTTTCTCTTTCTTTCTTTCTGTCTTTCTTTCTTCCTTTGTCTTTCTTTCTCTGTCTCTCTCTCCCTCCGTCCCTCTCTGTCTTTTTCTTTTTCTCTCTTTCTTCCTCTTCTTTCTCCGTCCTTCCTTCCTTCCTTCTTTTCTTTGTTTCTTTCTCTCACTCGTTCTTTTTTTTCTTTTTTTGGTCTGAGACTGGGAGTCAAACTGGGTACTTGATGCATTTATTTATTAGCTAGCCCCCTACCAATGGAGCCATGCCTCCAGCCCCATCTTTCTTGCCTTTTTTTCTCTCAAGGTTGGTGCTCTACCACTTGAACCATGGTTCTACTTCTGGCTTTCTTGGTGGTTCACTGGAGATAAAGAGTCTTATGGACTTTCCTGCTTGGGCTGCTTTGAACTGCAATCCTCAGATCTCAGCCTTGTGAGTGGCTAGGATGACACAGGCATGAGATCAAATAAATGGTGCCCCACTCAATCTGATGTTGATAATCAAGGAATGGAACATCCAAAGATCTGGTTGTTCCTGGCTTGCATTCATCCACTCAATCTGCCAAACTCTGGCTAACCCTCTGGTTTACCCTACCAATATTCTGCCAATGTAGCCAGGTGAAACGGAGGCAAATTCTATATCTTCCAGGAGTGACCCTTCTCCCTGCCAGTCCGTACCTTCATAAGGGCATTGTACATGTCTCCCGTGTCCAGCTGGAGGTAATTCCCAATGAGGGGCAGTGGGGTGGGGCCAGGAGGCAGCTTCTTCCATAACTTCTGGTTCCAGACAGACATCAGCACCATGGCGCTCAGGCAGGCCAGGATGGCTGCCAGAAGCATGCCTGAGGCCAGCATGGTGGCGGTGGAGGCGACAGGCAGGGATGGCTGGGGCAGTGTGCGTTTAGGTTTTTGAGGATAGAAGGGGAGGCCTTTGCTCCTATTTAGTTAATGTGTCATTTTATCACTCAATATCATCCCCCCCTCATACCTTGCAACACCCACAGCCAGGAAGAACAGGGCACACACTGCTGGGCACACTCACAGGTTCCGGAGCTCCAGGCTGAATTCAGAGCTGGGGAGTGGAGATTTTCAAAGCTGTGTGGCTGATGCCTGAGACAGGACTTGGAACCCCAGACTGAAGACAGGCCAAAGAGATAGAGATTTAGGGGATGCACAGTAGACTTGAATTCCTTAGATTTATTGGTGGTGAGGACAGGATGTATGGGTTGGGAATCTCTCTATAACAGAGACAGGATCATGAAAATCAGAAAGCCATGGGCCAGTGACACACACACATAATCCTTGCTACTCATTGTACTGAGATCTGGGGGTTGCGGTTCAAAGCCAGCCAGGTCAGGAAAGTCTGTGAGAGTCTTCCCTTCCATAAACTACTGAATAGTAGAAAATGGAGCTATGGGTGGAACTGGTAGAGCACTAGCCTTAAGCAAAAAAAAAAAAAAAAAAAAAGGCTTGGATAGTGCACAGACCCTGAGTTCAAGCCCCAGGACCAGCATAAAAAATGTTAGGGAGGGATATACTAAGATTATAGAGTATAGCTGTGTTGTAAGGATTTCTATGTGAAATTCTTCCTTCTCTCTCCTCTCCCTCTTCCTCCTCTCCCTCCTCCTCCACCTTCTCTTAGGAGACAGGCAGGGGGGAGATGCACCAGCAACTGCTATCTGTCTGGGGTCAATGGGGAGGGCCAAAGTGCAGAAAACAAAACACACAACAATATACGCAAGTTGCTTGTTGATTTTGGAAAGGGAGAGAGGGATGAGTTGAGTGGTGTGGTCAGCTACCTGTCTGCCTTTGCCTAACCCCAAGCCTGGGCCCTTGCTTTGCTTCTCTTTTTCTTGAATAGAAAGTGAAGATTGGAAACATCATTTCTCAGTGATTCTTGGGCCATGAATTGTTAAAGAGTAATTCTCTCTCTATCTTTCTTTTACTATATCTTATTACCTTGCTGAATCAATTACACAGATGGAAGTTTCACAAACCCATATTCTGTGTCATCTATGCTATATTCTATCATCTGCCTGAAGGTTGGTATATTCATACATGACAAAGTGTTAAGAACAATGTGGAAGAGACAATTGTTGAAGGGAAGCCCCTTCCCCCCACCACCAGGAGAGACCATACAGGCTCAGAGAGTACAGTCAAAAGAAAGTCTTTAATACTGGCTGGGACTACACTGGACAGTCAGGTGCCCCAAAAAGTGCAGTGCCCAGTCTGGTCTTATGGCCCCTTTTAAATAAGAAAGTACACCCGCCCCCATCCTTATTCACTCAGGCGAAGAAAGTCCCTGATGGTTTTTTCCTGCAAGTGCAATCCAAGGGTGACGTTACAGAAGCTAAATCAATATTATAAGCAGGCATGAACAGGCTTAATCTCCCACTGCCCAGACAGAGATCATCTTGTTTCATGAAGTCAAGTTCTGGTTCTGCAGGACCATTTCTGCTAAAGAATCTACTTGGGTTTGTAGTCAGGAAAGGGAATTTTCTTTTTTTTTTTTTGTCAGTCGTGGGGCTTGAACTCTGGGCCTGGGCGCTGTCCCTCAGCTCTTCAGCTCAAGGCTAGCGCTCTACCACTTGAGCTACAGCGCCACTTCCGGTTTTCTGGTGGTTTATTGGAGATAGGAGTCTCACGGTCTCTTCTGCTGGGGCTGGCTTTGAACTGTGATCCTCAGATCTCAGCCTCCTGAGTAGCTAGGATTACAGGCGTGAGCCACCAGAGCCCGGCTAGGAAAGGGAATTTTCTAAGTGTCCTAAATCCATATCTCTCTGAGGGCATAGTTCTTTGAAGTTTTTTCTGCTATGACTAATGCAGATGTGCCAACAGCAGCTGACTTAGCAATCCATGCTCCAACTAAAAAAGGCATGAGGAATCGGATGGCCCTTTGAGTCTGGACCAGTCCTGTGTTTATGTGAATATAGGCTCTCCCTTCTTCCCTACTGTAGCTCTACACTTGAGGAATGACTTGGAGTAATACACGAAGACCTCACCCTTCTTGGCCTTCTAATAAATCAGAAGCTACACACTTAGCTAACCCATTCCAACCAGATAGTCTGATAATAATCTCTTTCTTTCTTTCTTTTTTTTTTTTTTGTTCATGGTGGGGCTTGAACTCTGGGCCTGGTCACTGTCCCTGAGCTCTTCAGCTCAAGGCTACTGCTCTACCGCTTGAGCCACAGCACCACTTCTGGTTTTCTGGTGGTTGTATTGGAGATAAGAGTCTCACAGACTTTTCTGCCCGTGTAGGCTTTGAACTGTGATCCTCAAATCTCAGCCTCCTTGGTCCCTAGGATTACAGCTATGAGCCACCAGCGCCTGGCTTGATAGTAATCTCGTTGGTTTGTTACTCTTCATGTATGCAGGGTAGCATAGCAGGCATCTGTGTAGGGAAATTTCTTTAGGTCATAGACAATCACCCTGGGGAGCCTTCAAAGTCCAGGAACCTTGTTGCCTGCCAGGGTGATTCCAGGGATTACAACCTATTGGATTTTTAACAGGAGTGAAGGTCTGGTTAGTCTCAACCTCTGTGTAGTAAGTAGGTTGCAGGTCTAAGCACAATCAACAGTCTTGACCTAGACTTGGACTAGAATGAGTTAGGAATTGATGGACCTTCTCTAACAGGCTTAACATTGAGAGACAAGCCTCTGATCTTGGGATATTGTGATCGGGATCAGTCCACAAGCGGTAACTATAGGGGCCTGAGAATGCCTGTGATCTGTAGGCCTCTGGGGTCCTGGTAGAACTAAACCAGAGATAGGGCCTATAGGCTGAGAGTCTCAACGTGGGAGCCTCCATTGTATGGTGAACTTCTCTCCGGGATCCTGACCCTGGGTCACATAGAGCCTGGCTGCCCGGGCCCTTCCAGTCTCCCAGCCAAGGTTACTAACAGCATTCCAGGCCAACACTTTGACATCATGAGATCACAGCTGCCCAAACAACAGATGGTAGGTTTTCTTTCCCAGAACACAGAGACATAAGAATCTACATGTTTTCACGATGCCTCTGTCTCACAATCCAGTGGGCACAGCAGCAGTGGCCCTCCCCTTGGTGAGAGGGTCCTGCAGTAGCAAGACACTCATAGAGTTGAATAGACTGATAACTTTCTCTATAGTCGCATTTCCACATTCATAGCCTCAGCTGCCCCCTCCTAATACTTGCCTTGATGGTAAGCAAAAGGATTTATCATGGAGCAAAGATCCTCTTTCAAGATGAGTTGACTAGCCAGGTGACAGTGGCTCAGGCCTATAATCCTAGCTACTCAGGAGGCTGAGATATGAGGATCATGGTTCAAAGCTATCGTGGGCAAGAAAGTCTGTGAGTCTCTTATCTCCATTGAACCACCAGAAAACCAGACGTGGCGCTGTGGCTCAAGTGGTAGAGCACTAGTCCTAAGATGAATGAAGAGCTGAGAGACAGTGCCCAGGCCCAGAGTTCAAATCCATGATCAAAAAAAAAAAAAAAAAAAAAAAGATTGGTTGAGTAGCAGTAGTTACAAGAAGTAGCAGTAGTTTGCAAGAAGTTTCCTATCGCCTGTCTTTCTGAGTTGCCATTCCCATGTTTGGAGACAGAGGTTGTTGTATATTGCCTGACCCATAAAATAAATGTAACCATTAAGGGGCTTGTCATAGTCTTATCTTTAGTAGATCAGAAGTTTGGGTGACTGTCCATGTTTCTTTCTCATCTGCTACTTCCTTTAGCTGCGGCTGGTGGATATAGGAGGGAACACCAGCTACCCTCACAGCCATTGCTGTGCTCAGGATTATAGGATAAGATCCCTTCCAGGTTGGATCTAAAGTCTGAGCAGGAACTCTTTTCACCCACCCCAAGTCCTCTGGTTGGAATCTGTGGACTGGCTCGAGCGCAGGCTGGGGGTCTGCTCCTCTGACTGCCTGGTGAATAGCCTTGCAAGTGGGCTGGAGGTCCTGAGATGACTTGAGAGAGTGATTATTCGTCTCTGCTCTGGGGACATCTCTTCATCTCGGGGGATAGGTGATGGTCTTCCAAACATGATTGCATAGGGAGTAACCCCCTCCTGGTATGGATACATGTAGTCCTGAGGGGGCAAAGGGAAGGAGGCGGGTCCAAATTGTGCCTGTCTCTCAGACCAGTTGAATCAAGGTTCCCATTAGGGTCCTATTCATCCTCTCTACTTGCTTTGAACTCTGTGGCTTATAGGCATAATGTAATTTCCAATTGGTATTTAATGCCTTTGCCATAATTTGGGATATTTTGGCTGTCAAAGCCAGGCCAGAGTAATTGGTAGGCCAAATGTAGGAACTAATTTTTTAAGTAACTTCTTGGTGACTATTACAGTCCAGGTGGGAAAAGCTCTGCCTAGCCTGAAAAAGAGTCCACGGTTACCAGGAGGTATCAGTATCCAAAAAACAGTAGGTTTGGTTTCAGTAAAGTCCAGTTCCCAATGCTCTCCAGGTGAGGTGCCTCGGGACCGTATTCCTTCGGGGGCCCTTCTTCCCTCTTTAGGACTCACATGAGCATAGGTAAGGCAGCTAGTGTGACACCCTTAACGATATAATCCAGTCTAGGGATGTAGGACCTTGGCCTAATGAGCTCAGCAAGTTTGGAGGTTCCCTGATGCCTGGTCTAGTGCAGTTGAGTCACCAACTGTTTTCCCAGCACTGCTGAGAGAACGGGTCTCTGCCTGGCAACCAGCCAACCTGTTCCTTCTAGCTTGAAGTCCAAGTATTCTGCCCATTCTTTCTCCTCTGATGTGTGGGAGGGTCTAGGAGCAGATCTGGCTCTGGCAGCATTATCAGACCCTAGAGAGGCCCCACTAATTCTAGGGGGCCTCCCTGGCTGCCAGATCTGCCACACTGTTCCCCTGAACTTCAGGAGATTCTCTCTTCTGGTGTCCCTGCCAGTGCACAATGGCCAATTTCTAGTTTATCCAAATAGCTTCTAGTCAAGCCAAAATCTCCTTCCCAGCTGAGGTGAGGAGCCCCCCTCTCCTGATACATAGCTCTGGGTACGTGAGTAGTAGCAAATGCATACTTGCTGACTGTGTATACTTCATGGCCGTGTCTCTTTCCCATCTCAATGCCTGTGCCAAGGTGATAATTTCAGCCATTTGAGCCAACATCCTTTGATTGAGGGACTGAGCCCATATTGTTTGATCTTTTTTTTTTTTTTTTTTTTTTCCGGTTCATGGGCCAGGAACTCTGGGCTGGGCGCTGTCCTCAGCTCTTCAGCTCAAGGCTAGCGCTCTACCACTTGAACCACAGCACCACTTCCCGCTTGATCTTTTGTGGAGACTGCTGCCTTCACATACCTTATCCCATCTTGAATAAAACTGCTCCTGTCCATGTATACCTCCTCTGCCTCCAGCAGCGGGGCATCAGGCAAGTCCAGTCTGGGAGACTAGATCAGGTCAGTTACCTCTGTACAGTCATGCAGAGGTCATTCTGGGTCATCATCGAGCAACAAGCTTGCTGGGTTCAGGGTTGATGTTCTGCAGAACTTGATACAAGGTTGATCCAGGAGAAGTGTCTGGTAGTGTGTCACTTGGCTATTTGACATCCATCTTTTCTGAGTACAATATTGATTTAGCTTCTGTAACTACACATTAAGCTGGCACCTGTAGAAAAGAATCCTCAGTTACTTTCCTCCCCTGAGTGAATAGAGGGGGTGTGGTTTTCTGGATTAAAAGGGGCCATGAGACCACACTGAGCACTACACTTTTTGGGCACCTGACTGTCCAGTGTAGTCCCAGCCAGTATTAAAGACTTTCTTTTGATGATACTCCCTGAGCCTGTGTAGTCTCTCCTGGTTGGAGGGTGTGTGGGGGGGGCCTTCCACTCAACAATTGTCTCCTTTACATTGTTCTTAACACTTTCTTACGTATGAATATACCAATCTTTAGGAAGATGGATAGAATACAGCATGCATGACAGGGAATATGGTTTTGTGAAACTTCCATCTATGTAATTGATTCAGCAAGGTAATAAGATTTAGCAAAGGAGAGATAGAGAATTACTCTTCAGCAATTCATGGCTCAAGTATCGCTGAGAAATGATGTTTCTAATCTTCACTTTCTATTCAAGGAAAACACAAGCAAAGCAAGGGCGCAGGCCTGGGGGTGGGCAGGGAGCTGACCACACCACTCAGCTCCTCCTGCTCTCCCTTTCCAAAATCAACAGGTAACTTGCCTATATTGTGGTGTGTGTTGTTCTCTGCACTTTGGCCCTCCCCATGGACCTCAGACAGATTGCAGATGCTGGTGGGTCTCCCCCTGGCCCCCCCTCTCTTTTTTGTTGTTTGTGGAGCTTGAACTCAGCCTGGGCACTGTCCCTGAGCTCTTCAGCTCAAGGTGAGTGCTTTACCACTTGAACCACAACTCTAATTCTGTTTTTTTGGTGGTTAACTGAAGGTAAGAGTTTCACTCTTGCCTCCCGTGCGCGTGCGCGTGCGCTGGTCCGGGGCTTGGCGCCTCCGTGCCAAAGGCCCTGCGTGTGGACAGCACCACGTCGGGGTCCGTCCTGAGCCTCAACAGGCCCGGGCCCCTCAGGCCCCTCGGCTGGCATCACCAGCGCCTCCGACCCCAGCGCGGGGCGCGCCCAGGGCGGGCCGGGATGCCAAGGTGACCTTGGGGCCCGCGGGCGGGGCGACGGGCCAGAGAGCCCAAGCGGCATGAGGTCCACCCCGGACTGGACTGGAGGAGCCGTCGCGCGCGCCCGCGAGAACCTAGCAACCGCCGGCCAATCCCCGCCCGCTCCGAACGTTTCCGACAGCAGGTCCCGCCCCGCGTCGCGCCGAGGGGTGGGGAAGGTGTGTGGCCGGTGCAAGCCAATCCGAAACGTCTATTTCAGCGCTGCGCCTTCCCATAGGATGGGAGGTGGGCGGCCGTAAGGCGTGGCCGAGCGTCGTGAGGCGGGCCCTGTAGCTTCGCGGTGGGCCGTGGAGGTTCTAAGGTGGAGTCTGCTTTCCGGGCCGGCACCGCGGGGCCCAGCAGCTGCATCTCCGCCATGGCCGGGGCCCTGGTGGGCAAAGAGCGGCGAACTATGTCGGGAGCAAGGATTTCCGGGACTACCTCATGAGCACGCACTTCTGGGGCCCAGTAGCCAACTGGGGTCTCCCCATTGCCGCCATCAACGACATGAAGAAGTCTCCAGACATCATCAGCGGGCGGATGACATTTGCGCTCTGTTGTTATTCTCTGACGTTCATGAGATTTGCCTATAAGGTTCAACCTCGAAACTGGCTGCTGTTTGCGTGCCATGCCACCAATGAGGTGGCCCAGCTCATCCAGGGAGGAGGGCTCATCCAATACCAGATGGGTCAAAAGGCCTCTGCATAACCATGGAACTGCTCTTGCTGGTCAGCACCCAGCCCCCACTGCGTGTCTCCGATCCCCTGCACGGGAATGGCCTTGCCAAGGAGAAAGTGCCCAACTCCTGCTCTCTCACACCATCGTGTAGAGGTGGTGGAGACTCCCTCACCCCCACTCTTCTGCCTTTCCAGTGCTGAATGCTTTATTTCCTTCAGCTCCAAAAAGGGAGCTGACTTAATCATGCCTGATGAGGATTTCATGAGTACTATATGTATACCTCTCTTGGGATTTGCTTAATAGACATCAACAAAAACAAAATTGTGTAAGTACTAACACTTTGGTCCTCGGAATTCTTGACTTCAGTGACCCTAGACACCCAACAGCTGGCCATATACCTAAAATCTGACTTCCAGTGTTGAGAAGTACCTTCTTATTCATACAGTGTGTATAGTGAGATGCTGTAACTTAAAGGCAATAAATGACATAAATATTTAAAAAAAAAAAAAAGAGTTTCACTCTTTCCTGCCTGGGCTGGCTTTGAACTGTGATCCGTAGATCTCAGCCTCCTGAGTAGCTACCTGGTGGCATGAGCCACCAGGGCTTGGTCTCTGCTTGTCTTGTAAGAGAAGAAGGAGGAGGAGGAGGAAGAGGAGGAAGAAGAAAGATAGGAGGGAGAAGTAAGAATTTCACCTAGAGATCCTTACAACCACAGCTATAATTTATAATCTTAGCATCTCCTTCCTAGATTTTTTTTTAAAATGTTGATCCTGGGGCTTGTATTCGGGGACTGTGCATTGTCTAATCTTTTTTGCTCAAGGCTAGTGCTCTACCTGTTCCACCACAGCTCCACTTCCTACTCTATTGTAGTTTATGGAAGGGAAGAGTCTCACAGACTTTCCTGACCTGGCTGGCTTTGAACTGCAACCCCCAGATCTCAGTACAATGAGTAGCAAGGATTATGTGTGTGTGTCACTGGCCCATGTTTTTCTGATTTTCATGATCTTGTCTCTGTTATAGAGAGATTCCCAACCCATACATCCTGTCTTCACCACCAATCAATCTAAGGATTTCAATTCTACTGTGCATCCCCTAAATCCCTATCTCTTTGGCCTGTCTTCAGTCTGGGGTTCCAAGTCCTGTCTCAGTCATCAGCCACACAGCTTTGAAAATCTCCCCTCCCCAGCTCTGAATTCAGCCTGGAGCTCCGGAACCTGTGAGTGTGCCCAGCTGCGTGTGCCCTGTCTTTCCTGGCTGTGGGTGTTTCAATGTATGGGTGGGGGATGAGATTCAGCGAGAAAGTGACACATTAAATAATAGGAGCTAAAGCCTAAAGGCACACTGCCCCAGCCATCCCTGCCTGTACAGAGGGTTACAGTTACATGAGTCAGGTAATGAGTACACTTCCTCTTGAACATTGTTACCCCCTCCATTGTTTTCCCCCTACCATCCCCTCCCTCCCTCCTTTCCCGGAGGTTCTTTTTTTTTTTTTTTTTTGATTGTGATTAAGTGATTACATAATTTCCGGAATTTCACAGTATTGTGGAATAATGATGCTCATTTAAAGTCACAAGTTCATTCTAACTTTCCTGGAGGAAATTGTCTAGCACAGTGTGTAACATAACGGTGTTCACATGTTATACACCATATATGTGATCAGCAGCATGGGGATATTTAGTAGTGGTTCGACCAGATGAGTGGGAGTTCTTTGTTTCTTAAGTCCTGTTAGTTTTGTCATATCACCTAACATTTTGGATTTAGCATCCACTTATCAGGGAGACCATGTACCGTTTGTATCTTCGCTCTTGGCTTACGTCGCTCAACATGATTCCTTCTAGCTCCATCCATTTCCCTGCAAATGCCATTATTTTGTCATTTCTAATGGCTGCATAATATTCCATTGTGTATAGATACCACAATTTTTGGATCCATTCATCTGTGGTGGGGCATCTGGATTGTTTCCATATCCTAGCTATTGTGAACAGTGCTGCAATAAACATGGAGGTGCACGTGTCCTTGTATATTGTTTCCTGTTGTTCAGGGTAGATGCCTAGAAGTGGTATGACTGGGTCGTAAAGGAGGTCAATGTTTAGCTTTCTAAGGACCCTCCAGACTGCTTTCCAAAGTGGTTGTATAAGTGTACATTCCCACCAGCAGTGTAATAGGGTTCCTCTTTCTCCACATTCTCTCCAGCATTTGTCATTGGCTGATTTGTGGATGTGGGACATTCTGACTGGGGTAAGGTGGTATCTCAGGGTTGTCTTTATTTGCATTTCCTTCACCACCAGGGATGATGAACATTTCCTCATGTGTTTCTTTGCCATTTTTATTTCTTCATTTGAGAAGTCCCTCTTTAGTTCCCTTGCCCATTTAGTAATTGGTTTGTTAGGTTTGGGAGGGATTAGTTTCTTGAGTTCCCTGTATATACAGGATGTTAACCCCTTGTCTGATATATTGCTGGTAAATATTTTTTCCCAGTTAGTTGGTTGTCTTTCTAGCTTGGTTGCAATAGATTTAGCTGTGCAGAAGCTTTTTATTTTAAGGTAGTCCAATTTGTCGAGTCTCTCTCCAACTTGTTGTGACCCTGGGACTCTGTTCAGAAAGTTCCTTCCTGTGCCTATTAGTTCAAGTGTTTCTCCTACTCTGTCCTGCAGTAGTTTCAGAGATTCAGGTTTAATGTTAAAGTCTTTAATCCATTTTGAGTTGATGTTGGTGCATGGTGATAGGCTGGGGTCCACTTTTAGTTTTCTGCATGTGGCTGCCCAGTTTTCCCAGCACCAGTGGTTGAAGAGGCTGTGTTTTTTCCATTGTATGTCTTTGGCTCCTTTGTTGAATATCAGCTGGCTGTAGGCCTGTGGATTTATTTCTGGATCTTCTATTCTGTTCCATTGGTCTTCAGGTCTGTTTTTGTGCCAGTACCATGCTGTCTTTGTTATTACAGCTCTGTAGTAGAGTTTGAAGTTCGGCATGGATAGCCCTCCCATATTGTCTTTATCCCCTAGAATTGTTTTGGCTATTCTAGGTTTTTTGTTGTTCCATATGAATTTTTGGACTGTTTTCTGTATTTCAGTGATGTACGTCATTGGGATTTTAATAGGAATTGTGTTGAATTTGTATATTAGTTTTGGAAGTATTACCATCTTTACTATATTAAGTCGGCCTACCCAGGAACATGGGAGGTCTTTCCATTTCCTAGTGTCTTCTGCAATTTCTTTCTTTAACTTTTTATAGTTCTCATTAAATAGTTCTTTTACATCTTTGGTTAGGTTAATTCCTAAATATTTTATTTTTTGGGAGGTTATTGTGAATGGGGTTGCTCCCCTTATTTCCCTCTCTTCTTGTACATTGTCAGTGTACAGGAAGGCAACTGATTTTTGTGGGTTTATTTTGTATCCTGCTATTTTGCCAAAGTGATTTATGATTTCTAAGAGTTTGGAGATGGAGTTTTTGGGATCGTGAAGGTATAGTATCATGTCGTCTGCAAAAAGGGATAGTTTAACTTCTTCTTTCCCTATGCGGATCCCTTTAATGTCTTTTTCTTGCCTTATTGCCCTGGCTAAGGGTTCCAGGACTATGTTGAAGAGGAGTGGAGACAGTGGGTATCCTTGCCTTGTTCCTGATTTTAAGAGAATTGGTTGTAACTTTTCCCCATTAAGTATAATATTGGCTATTGGTCTGTCATAAGTGGCTTTTATTGTTTTTAGAAATGTTCCTTCTATTCCTATTTTCTCCAGAGCTTTTAGCATGAATGAATGTTGAATTTTATCAAAGGCCTTTTCTGCATCTGTGGCGATAATCATGTGATTCTTGACCTTGGCTCTGTTGATATGTTGGATTACATTTATTGACTTACGTATGTTAAACCATCCCTGTGGCTCTGGGATGAAGCCTACCTGGTTATAGTGTATTATTTTTTTTATGTGTTTCTGGATTCTGTTAGCTAGAATCTTGTTAAGGATCTTTGCATCTGTGTTCATCAAGGAAATTGGCCTGTAATTCTCTTTTTTGGTTGGGTCTTTGCCTGGTTTGGGGATGAGTGTGATATTGGCTTCGTAGAATGAGTTTGGGATAGCTCCCTCCTTCTCTGTTTCTCTGAAGAGCTTGAGGAGTATGGGTATTAGTTCTTGTTTAAAGGTCTTGTAGAATTCTGCTGTGAATCCATCTGGTCCTGGGCTTTTTTTTGTTGGAAGACTTTTGATAGCTTCGTGTATCTCGTTATAGGATATTGGCTTCTTTAATTGGTTAACTTTTTCTTTGCTCAGTTTGGGCAACTTGTATTTCTCTAAAAATGCATCCATTTCTGCCCGATTTTCTTCCTTTAGAGAGTATAGCTTTTGAAAATAGTCTGTTAGAATTGTTTGGATATCTTGGGTACGTGTTGTGATGTTTCCCGTGGCATCCCTAATCCTGTTAATATGGGTTTCCTCTCTTCTTTTTTAAATTAATTTTGCCAACGGGCCTTCAATTTTGTTTAGTTTTTCAAAGAACCAGCTTTTTGTTTGGTTTATTTTGGTTATGATTTTCTGATTTTCTAATTGGTTAATCTCTGCTCTTAATTTGGTTATCTGGCTTCGTCTAGTAGCTTTAGGTCCCATTTTTTCTTGTTTTTTCTAGCTGTTTTAATTGCAACATCAGATTATTTACTTGGTCTGTCTCCATTCTCTTGATGTGGGCACAGAGGGCAATAAATTTGCCCCTCAGGACTGCTTTTGCTGTGTCCCACAAGTTTCTTTGTGAGGTGTTTTCATTTTCATTGAGTTGTAGGAAATACTTTATTTCTTCTCTGATCTCTTCCATTACCCAGGCGTTGTTAAGGAGTGTGCTGTTCAATTTCCATGTCTTAGAGAAATTTCTGCAGTATGCTTTGTTATTGAGAGCCAGCTTGATTCCACTGTGGTCAGATAGGATACAGGGGATTATGTCGATCCCTTTGTATTTGCTTAAGTTCCTTGCATGAACTATGATATGGTCTATTTTGGAGAAAGTTCCATGAGCTGCTGAGAAGAATGTGTACTGTGTTGTTTTAGGGTGAAATAGTCGGTAGATGTCAGTTAATTCCGCTTGAAGTATGGCCTCACTTAATTCGGTAGCTTCTTTGCCAATCCTCTGGTTAGTAGACCTGTCCTTTGGTGAGAGTGGTGTGTTAAAGTCTCCTAGTATTATCGTATTGGGATCTATTTTATTCTGTAAGTTTGAGAGCATTTGTTTAACATATCTGGGTGCACCAATATTTGGGGCATATAAGTTGATGAGGGTAATATCCTCCTCTTGGATTGTTCCCTGTATTAATATGTAGTGTCCGTCCTTGTCTTTCTGTACTGATTTTAATGAAAAGTTTATTTTGTCAGAAATCAGGATAGCTACACCTGCTTTCTTACTGGGGGCATTTGATTGGTAGATCCTTTTCCACCCCTTCACTCTGAGTTTGTTTGTATGTTTGGCTGAGAGGTGGGTCTCCTGCAGGCAACAGATGGATGGGTCTTGTTTTCTGATCCAGTCCTCATTTCATTTTCTTTTCATTGGTCAATTCAGCCCATTTATATTAAGAGAAAGTATAGAGAGATGCATTGTTGTCCCTGCCATTCCATTTTCCTAAGTTTTTCTTCTTTCCTTTCCTCCTGTGCTTGCTCAGTTAGACTTTGAGTAATGCCTATTTGGGGCAGGTCCCAGTTCCTGGTTGCTTTCTTCAGGTTGCGTCCCCCCTCTTAGAATTCTTTGTAATGTTGGCTTAATGTTTATGTATTCATTTAGTTTTTCTTTGCTATTAAAAGTTTTCAGTTCTCCATCGAATGTAAATGCTAGCTTTGCCAGATATATCAGTCTGGGTTGGCAGTTATTGGCTTTCAGGGCTCGTATGGTGCTTTCCCAGGCTTTTCTTGCATTCATTGTTTGTGTGGAGAGATCTGCAGTGATTCTAATTTTTTCCCGTTGTAGTATAGCTCCTTCTTCATTTTTGCTGCATGCAGGATTGTTTCCTTATTATTCCGGTCTATTATTTTTACTATAATGTGTCTAGAAGTGTTTCTCCTGGGATCTTGCTTGTTGGGTGTTCTATATGCTTCTGTGATGTAGGTAAGATGTTCTTTTTTGAGGTGGGGAAATTTTTCAGTGATTATCTTCTTGAATAGCTGTTGCATTCCCTTGCTCTGGGATTCCTCACCTTCGTCCACTCCGATTATACGAAGGTTAAATTTCTTGGCATTATCTGCTTGCTCTTGAATTTCCCTTTGGTTTAATTTGAGTGATTTTTCCATATCTGTCATTTTTTGGTCCAGTTGGTGTATTCTGTCTTCTGTATCTTACACTCTACTTTCCATTTCATTCAGTCTGTTGACCGTGGCTTCTATTGTGGTTTGCATGGAGGAAATGGATCCCTTTATGGATTCAATGTTGGTTCTCAGAGTACTGATCTCAGTATGTATTACCTCTACTTTGGTGTCTATCTCACTTCATACTGAGGTTTGTGCAGCTTCTATTTTTGCATCCAACTCTTGTTTGATATCCTGTATCTCTTTTGATAGTTCATCCTTGTGCTCTTTCAATTTCTGATCAGTTTCTCACTTTATTTCTTGAGTCATTGCCTCCAGCAACCCTTGGATGTAACTTTTGTCTTCTATTCCTGCTTTGCTCCCATTGGGGCTCTCCCCTGCCTGGCTGCTGGCTTTTGAGGTGAGCTTGCTGTCCTGGGTGGTGGTAAACCTTGTGATTTTTCTCTGTGATTTTCTCATGGGGGTTCAGGAGACTGCTCTGCAATTTTGTTTTGGTGTGTCTGTCTTTGCTTGGTTGCTGATTCTGTATTGGTAGAGAGAGTCTGTGCCTGATCTGGGTTCTGTTGGGGGCCTATTTCCAGCTGCTGTTCTGACCTACTTAGGATTCTCAGCTCTCTGCTGTAGATTGCTGGCAATTCCCGCCTTTGGAAGGGTTGAGCAGCCTAGACTGCTTGTGTTTGCTCCTACGGGTGCTCTTGGGAAGATCAGATGCTCTGGATGCACTCTCCCAAATACTGGAGTCTACTATGGGCTCCTGATGTGTTTTTGTTTGTTTGTTTGTTTTGGGCTGGTTGTGAGCTTGAACTCTAGGTTTGGGTGCTGTCCCTCAGCTCTTCAGCTCAAGAATGGCACCCTACCCTTTGAGCCACAGCACCACTTCTGACCCTTTTTGCTTTTGTGATGCTGAGGAATCAGATCCAGGGCCTCATACATCCAAGACTATCACTCTACTGCTGAGCCGCCTTATCAGCCTGAGCTCCTGCTTACTATCAGGTGCTGGCAGCCTGTGTTGCCCAATTTCCAGCCTAGGGTATATGGGTGGAGTTTTGGTGGGGTTTGGGCTTCTCTTGTCCTGAGCCTCCAGGTCTTTTGTTGTCACAGGCGTGCTCCCCGGGGAGTGCTGTTCCCTGTCTTTCTCCCCTCTGTTGAGGCGTATGCTCAGCTTTTGACTTCAGTTGGGAGGAGTTGGTTGTGTTGTTCAGGCACCAGATCCCAAGGCCTGGTTCCAGCCCCAGCCTGGAGTGCGCTCGTTAGGCCTGTGCTGCTGTGTTATGCAGCCTGGGTTCCACAGTTCAAATTTCTTCTACTGTTGGTAGTCTTGACCCAGAGGCGCTGTTCCTGGCTTGGGCATTTAAGCTTCCTTCCAGGGGCACTCTTGCTCTGGCCTGGCCAGCGGAGTGTGCTCCAGGGGCTGGTGGAGCTCTCAAACAGTTCCCAGTTTTAGTGAGTCCTGTGGTCCGGGTGTTGGGGTAGGGAGTCTAGGTCAGGGTCTGGGGATTCCCTCCAGCTCTGGTCTCCCTTAAGGGATACACTTCCCCTGTGGGGTACTCACCCTGGAGCTGGTTGTTTCTGTGTGTTGTAGGTCGTCAGTTGTTGTTGCAATCCGAGTTCAGTTGGGGTGGTTGCCGGCTGGGCTGGGCGGTGGTGGCTCTGTGTGATTCTTTTCTGTCTCTGCCTCTATGGAAGCTGTCAGGTCCCCAGTGTCCACGCCCAGGCGGCTTCTTCACGGGTTGTGGAGATCCGGTGGGTCTGACGCCGGTGACTCAGGGGGCTTCTCGCGGTTGATCTGCAGGCAGCCCCCTGTGCCTCTGGGACCTGGGCGGCCCCCTCCGGCTCATTGTGATCAAGGTCGGGCACGCGGTCGGGTGGGTCCGGTGCCTCAGGCGGCTTCTGCGAGGGTTATCTGCAGGCAGCCCCCTGCGTCTCTGGGGCTCCGGCAGCCCCAGCCGGGCAGTAAAGGTTGGGGGAGGGGTCTTTGCTTTTCTCTGTTCTGAAATTCTTCTTTTCCTCTCTTTCTTTTTTTTTTTTTTTATTTTCCACCTCCTGCTTTTCTCTGAGTGTTGGTCTTTTTGTTGTTGTCAGTCTCTTGGGGGAGATTAAGTGTTGGAACTTGAACTCTCTTTTTGGTTGGGGAGAGCTGTGGCATTTCCCTACTGCCCCGTCGCCATCTTGGTCCCCCCTCTCCCTAGATTTTTTTAAAATGTTGATCCTGGGGCTTGTATTTGGGGACTGTGCATTGTCTAATTTTTTTGCTCAAGGCTAGTGCTCTACCTGTTCCACCACAGCTCCACTTCCTACTCTTTTGTAGTTTATGGAAGGGAAGAGTCTCACAGACTTTCCTGACCTGGCTGGCTTTGAACTGCAACCCTCAGATCTCAGTACAATGAGTATCAAGGATTATGTGTGTGTGTCACTGGTCCATGGCTTTCTGATTTTCATGATCCTGTCTCTGTTATAGAGAGATTCCCAACCCACACATTCTGTCATCACCACCAATAAATCTAAGGATTTTAATTCTACTCTGCATCCCCTAAATCCCTATCTCTTTGGCCTGTCTTCAGTCTGGGGTTCCAAGTCCTGTCTCAGGCATCAGCCACACAGCTTTGAAAATCTCCACTCCCCAGCTCTGAATTCAGCCTGGAGGTCCAGCACATGTGAGTGTGCCCAGCTGTGTGTGCCCTGTCCTTCCCGGCTGGGGGTATTGCAATGTATGGGTGGGAGGGATGAGATTGAGCGATAAAGTGACACATTAAATAAATAGTAGCAAAAGCCTAAATGCACACTGCCCCAGCCATCCCTGCCTGTCACCTCCACCGCCACCATGCTGGCCTCAGGCATGCTTCTGGCGGCCATCCTGGCCTGCCTGAGCGCCATGGTGCTGATGTCTGTCTGGAACCAGAATTTCTGGAAGCTGCCACCTCCTGGCCCCAACCCACTGCCCCTCATTGGGAATTTCCTCCAGCTGGATACGGGAGACATGTACAATGCCCTTATGAAGGTACGGCCTGGCAGGGAGAAAAGTTATGCCTGGAAGATATAGAATTTGCCTCCATTTCACCTGGCTACATTGGCAGAATATTGGTAGGGTAAACCAAACGGTTAGCCAGAGTTTGGCAGATTGATGGATGAATGCAAGCCAGGAACAACCAGATCTTTGGATGTTTCATTCCTTGCTTTTCAACATCAGATTGAGCAGGGGCACTGCTCAGTTGAGTTCATGCCTGTCATCCTAGCAATTCAGGAGGCTGAGATCTGAGGATTGCAGTTCAAAGCCAGCTGGGGCAGGAAAGTCCGTGACACTCTTATCTCCAGTGAACCTCCAAATAAGCAGAAAGTCTAGCTCTGTTTCAAGTGGTAGAGTGCCAGCCTTTAGCACAACAGCTCAGGGACAATGCCCAGACCCAAGTTCAAGTCTTAGGATGGCACACACTCAAGAAAATGACACAAGCAATATCAAGCTTGATACTCTAGTACAGTAGTACATAATGATAGGCCGTATATTTTGACCTTTCTGCCTCTGTGTATGTGTGTGTGTGTGTGTGTGTGTGAGAGAGAGAGAGAGAGAGAGAGAGAGAGAGAGAGAGAGAGAGAGAGAGAGAGAGAGAGAGAGAGAGAGAGAGAGTTGTGCTGGGTCTTGAATTCAGGGCCTTGGCACTATCCTTTCAGCTTTGGTTCCTATGGCTAGTAATCTACTACTTGAGCCACAGCTCCACTTCCAGCTCTTTGGTGGTTCATTAGAAATAAGAATTTCAGGGGTTTTCTTGCCCAGGCTGGCTTCGAACTGCAACCCTCAGATCTCAGCCTATTGAGTAACTAGGATTAAAGATGTGAGCCACCAGTGCTCAGCTAAATGGGCTCCTTTTATTCTTTTCTTTTTAAAGTTGGTTTAAGATTTATTAATAGTACAAGATAGGGGACAGGTCATAAGAAAAGTTCACGGCTGCATATAATACCTTTGGATCCAGAAATCTTCCGGGCTGGGTAGAAACTGTGGTTTCAAGTCTGTGTTGGGCCAAGGCCAGGTGCTGGGCTCTGAGGCTGGCCTGAGGACTCTGGGGTTGATACTGGGCCCCATCAGGGTGGGAAGGGCAGAAACTTTGCTCCATCCATATGCACAAACTCTGCCCATCTGCTTGCTTCTGGGCCTAGGAGACAGGCTTTAGAAGAACACAGGTCTGATGGAGCTATTGATTGGCGGCTGGGGATGAGTAGGACGTGGATGTTGGCTCATGACTTCCATGAATAATTGCCTGTCTACCTTGAGCAGACTCCAAAAGGAGGGAGCATCAAGGCTTATTTGAATCATCTGTTGGCTGCTGAGGTGGGGTGGGGCCCCATTCTCCCTCTGCAAGCGAATCCTTTGTGTGTAATTTCCAGCCATAATAGGGGGAGCATGGACAGGAGCCACCAGGGCTGTGGTTCAAGTGGTAGAGCCCCGGCCTTGAGCACCAAGAGGCTCAGGATCAGCACCTTGCACCTGAGATCAAGCCCCAGGATTGGCAAAAAAGAAGGAAGGAAAGAAAGATGAAAGAAAGAAAGAACGAAAGAAAGAAAGAAAGAGAGAGAGAGAGATGGGGGATGAGGGAAGGGGAGAGGGAAGAAGGAAGAAAAAGAGGACAATCCTTTCTCTCTGGAGTTTGTTTCCTTTGTGTCTGTCCTTCGTTATATTTCTTTCTCAGCCAGGCATTAGTGGCTAACCCCTGTAATCCTAGCTACTCATGTGGCTGAGATCTGTGAGGATCACAGTTCAAAGCCAGCTTGAGCATAAAAGTCTCCCCCTTCTGACCCCATGACTCTTATCTCCAATGAACTACTAAAAAACCACAAGTAGAGCTGTGGCTCAGAGTGGTAAAGCATTAGCCTTCAGCACAAAGAGCTCAGAGACAGTGCTCATGACCTGAGTTCAAGCTCCATGACCAAATAAATAGAACACACACACACACACACACACACACACACACACACACACACACACACACACACGTAATAAAAAGCGATGGAAACGCCTCAGCAAATGTCATAAAGCTGCTGGGGACTTAGCTCCTGTCAAAGGCCATAACCAGGCTTGGAGCTGCACGGTCTGATTGTGCTCAGCCATGCACACAGGCTTTGAATGAGAGCTGCTGCTGCTGCTTGGAACTCAATCTCCAGACTTGCCTTTCTCCTTCCACTGAAAATCCCTACCCAGCTTTACCCTGCAGCCTGGATCTACAAAGATAAGCTCCCTTGTATGTGCATGATCCGCCCTCCTTCACTCCCTCTCTCTGTTCACCAAGCCTCACCCACAAGTTCCTACAGATGCCCCCAAAACAACATTAATTCATATGAATATCAGTTGTTCAAAGGAGCTTCAACATAGGCTTTTTTTTGTCTGTGTGCTGGTACTGAGGCTTGAGCTCAGGGCCTGGGCACTGTCCTTTAGTTTTGTCCACTCAAGCTTGGCACTCTAGCACTTGAGCCTTAAACTTCAGCTCCACTTTTGGCTTTTGAATAGTTCATTGGAGGTAAGAGTCTCATGGTCTTTCCTGCCTAGACTGGCTTTGAACCTCAATCCTCAGATCTCTGCCTCCTGAGTTGCTAGGATGACAGGTGTAAGCACTGGTGCCTGCCAGATGTCAGTTTGTGGTTTTGCATGAGAAATTCCCTTTGTGATTTCTTATGGTGTTCCCTTGTAGGGGAATGAAAAGTCACCAATCAATTCATGAACAATATAGAAGAGAGAACCCCAAAACAACAATTTAGGTTAGTTTCAGACCTTGTGTGTGAACATTTGCCAAACTGGAAGACACGTGTAATGTCAGTGTCAACACTGGGTCCAAGTGTTTTGGAACTGTGTGCTTTTCTTTGAGGTCCCTAGAGGCTGATCCATGCTCTCTCTGTCCCTGGCATGTTTGTGCTCAGCAGCAGCCTGACTGATGTTCTTGCCAAATAGCTCAGATGAATTTTCTATATTTATCAAAGCTTTGGCAATGCTCTTCCTGATGGTAGCAACAATTTTGCAGGGCTGAGACAGACAAAAGGGACCCAACTTTCTGGGTCCCTTTAGGTGTTGGGCCAAGAGCTAAGCAAGTAACTGGGAAATCCCTGTGACAAGAACCTGTTTTCATACGTATTTCCTCTTCTTTTATGTATGGTACAACTTTGAGGGGCAAGGAAATTGGACTTTGTGTATGCGTGTGTGTGTGTGTGTGTGTGTGTGTGTGTGTGTGTGTGTGTGTGTGTGTGTGTTTGCCAGGACAGGGGCATGAATTCAGGGCCTGAGCACTGTCCCTGAGCTTTCTCACTCAAGGTTGGTGCTCTACCACTTGAGCCACAGCTCCACTTCTGCCTGGCTCCAAGAGTTTCTTGAAGAGATTATTCTTTTCCCTGTGGCTTCTTGTCAAAGTTAAGAATTGGTATCTGGACACTGGTGGCTCACACCTGTCATCCTAGCTACTCAGGAAAGTAAGATCTGAGGATCATGGTTTGAAGCCAGCCTGGGCAGAAAAGTCCCTATGAAACTCTATTCTCCAATTAATGAGCAAAACCCCCCAGTGGGCTGGAGGACTGAAGTGGTAGAACAGCAGCTGTGAATAGAAATGTCAAGCAAGAGCAGTACCGCAGTCTGAGCGTGCGCACGCGCGCACACGCACACACACACACACACACACACACACACACACACACACACACACACACTACAATAGAATGGCTGCCCTACTTGATAGACAGGAAATGGAGACCCTAAAGGATAGACAGTTCCCAGTGAAGAAAAGCTCAACCTGAGAACCTACTTTGTCTTGAGTCCTAAACTCAACAGATACTCAGCTATCTTCCAGTCTACATGGAATTTTGAACCAGGGATGAGAAGAACTGGGGAATTCAACACAGGAAGAAAAACCAGGCACTGGTGGCTCATGCCTGTGACCCTAACTACTCAAGAGCCTGAGATCTGAGGATGGCAGTTCAAAGCCAGCCCCAGAAGGAGAGTCCCCATGAGACTCTTATCTCCAATGAACCTCCAGAAAACCAGAAGTGGCACTGGGGCTGGTGGTAGAGCGCTAGCCTTGAGCAAAAGCACTCAGAGACAGTGCCCAGGCCCCAAGTTCAATCCCCACGACTGACAATAAAAAAAAAAGAATCAAAAAGCAGTAAAAGGTAATAGGAAGAAAGGAGAAGACCCCTCCCCAGAGATTTTTCCCAAGGGTGAATTCAATCTATTTGTACTCAGGGGGAGATTATAAGTTACATAAATCCCCTGCCAAGGAATCTGTTCCTCTGATGGCATTACACCCAGCACACCTGAGTTTCAGGATATTTAGATTTCAGTTTAAGCTCCCAGAAACTATTTAGGAAGGACCTGAAGCCGAGGAGTGAACTTATCTCTCCGTGTGGCATGATGGATATTGAGGGGCCTTAACCATGTTTCTGGCATTCAGTGTATCTTTTCTGTTCATCCTCATGGCCTGGAAACAAATCAACACGGGAGGAAAGCTGTCCCCAGGCCCCACCCCAATTCCTTTCCTGGGGAACGTGCTGCAGGTCCGCATCGATGCCTTTTTCACTCTTTCATGAAGGTGAGTCTTGTGGGCCTCCCCCCACAGGAGAGGAAGTCATGATCCCCACGGCCCGGTGCCCAGGGCGAAAGTACACATAGGGAACACACTTGGTTGGCCATCTTAGAATGTGGAAAACAATCCCAGAATCAGAAACTTCATGAGAACTTACGTTCCTTGTGCATCGGGGTACATCTCTGCGTAATGTCAGGAAGAAAAGTTGGAGGGTCAGTATCTCAAGATTCTAGAAAGTTACCCTGGGGTGTCAGTGGCTCATGCATGGGATCTTAGCTACTCAAGAAGCTGATATCTGAGGATCCTGGTTCAAAGCCATCCTGAGAAAGAAAGTCTGTGAGACTCTTATCTCCAATTCACCAGCCAAAAAAAGAAAAGCCAGAAGTAGCTCAAAGTGGTAGAGTGCTAGCTAAGAGTCAGCACCTATGCCTTGAGTTCAAGTCCTAGTACACACACACACACACACACACACACACACACACACACACACACACACACACACACGCACGCACACACACACACAACATATACACAGAAAACATACGGTCAGAAAGTTAATGTTTTAGAGAGAAGCATGGATCTGAATTCATCTAATCCACATCCATCACTTTACAGATGATGAAACTAGAACATTCATCTTGTGTGTGTGTGTGTGTGTGTGTGTGTGTGTGTGTGTGTGTGTGTGTGTGTGTGTATGCTAGTTCTGCAGTTTGAACTCAGGGCCTGGGTAGGCACTGTTTCTAAGCTTTTGTGCTCAAGACTCGAACCACAGATCTACTTCTGGATTTTGGTGGTTCATTGGAGATCAGAGTTTCACACATTTTCCTCCCCAGGCTGGCTTTGAACCATGATCCTCAGATCTCAGTCTCCCAATTAGCTAAGATGACAGATTGGAACCACCAGCCCCTGTGGACTTTCATCTTTGGTTATCTGGATGTGGGTCCCCACCCAGCCTCTGCCCCAGGTCACAGAAGTAGACTGTCCATTAGTTCTTTCAAACTTAGGATGTATCTTTATGTTATTGCACTCCTCTGGAATCCCACTAATCTCTATCAGCTCCTTGACTGGTCCCTGTGTCCTGCTCTAATCCATCATCTCCTCCATGCCTTCCTTCCCTCCCAGCTCCAGAAGAAATATGGCAATGTGTTCACTGTGTACTTGGGTCCCCGGCCAGTGGTTATTTTATGCGGACATGATGCAGTAAAGGAGGCGCTGGTAGATCAAGCAGATGACTTCAGTGGCCATGGAGAAATAGCAACCATAGAGCAGAACTTTCACAACCATGACCAAATACCACCAAAGAAAAGTGATCACTATGTCAAAACTAGATCTCACACACACACACACACACACACACACACACACACACACACACACACACACACACACACACACACACACACACTGGATGTGATAAATGATATGGGACTCCAGACTTTCACTCACAATGAGATCAAAGATGAACAAAAAGGCACAATGCCTACATGCTTCTGATCATATAAAATAATACTGAATGAGCTAGGGGTCAGTGGCTTATGCCTGTCATCCTAGCTACTCAGGAGGCTGAGATCTGAGATGGGGGTTTGAAGCCAGCCTGGGCAGAAAAGTCCCCTTGAGACTGCTATCTCCAATTAACCATTCAAAAAACCGTTAAGTGTCACTGTGGCTTAAAGTGGTAATACTCTAGCCTTGAGCAAAAGAGCTCAAAGTCATTGCCCAGGCCCTGAGTTCAAGCCCTATAACCACCAAAAAAGAAAGAAAGTAAGAAAGAAGGAAAGAGAGAAAGAAAGAAAGAAAGAAAGAAAGAAAGAAAGAAAGAAAGACAGAAAGAAAGAAAGAAAGAAAGAAAGAAAGGAAGAAAGAAAGGAAGAATGGAAGGAAAAAAGGAAGAAAGGAAGAAAGAAAAGAAAGAAATGCTCACAGTGCATTTAGTATGTTCCATGTTTTGTAAGAAGAGCAGGAATCCTTGTTTTGAGTCCTTTGAGGAAACTATCAAAATTAGGCTAATTTTGCTAACATGAAAGCTGATGGTGAGAGACAGAAGGTAATGATACATGGTGAGTGGCATTCCACTTTGATTTTTATTATTAATTGGTGTGTATGTGTGTGTGTGTGTGTCAGCCCTGGGGCTTGAACTCAGATCCAGTACAATGTCCCTGAGGTGGTTTTTTTTTTTTTTTCGGTCATGGGGCTTGAACTCTGGGCCTGGACACTCTCTCTCAGCTCTGCAGCTCAAGGCAAGCGCTTTACCACTTGAGCCACTTCCTGTCCCTGAGTTTTTTCACCTCCTCAGTAGTAAGGATTCCAGGATTGAGGCACCGGCACATGGCCCTGCCAACATTGAGTTTTATCTTACCCCGCATACACATGTGTTTTCTAGAAGCTCCAGAAGGTTCTTTTCTAGTGTTTCTCTGGCACCCGCCTGTCTGCATCCTTCCATCCTAATCAGGTTACCTTGTCTGTTCCATCTCTAATCTACCCATTGGTCCCTGTATTTTTTCTCCTCCTATCTATTACTCCATAAATCTGTCAAAAATATATTTATTAGAGATTCTTCTAATAAAGAAGAATCTTTCCAACCAACTATATATACTAACCTATCAATTATTTTTCATTCACCCATCAATATATCATTTTATCTATTCTTTTACAAGCCTCTTCATCATTCATAAGTCTGTTACTCTTTCATCCATCCACCAATTTATCCATCTATCCATCCATTTCTCCATTACCCATCCATTCATCCATCCACGCACCCATCCATCCATTGCACCCACCTGCCATTCCAGTCATAAACCTTTCCATTCATCAAATTACATTTCCCAACAACTCACTAATATGGTTATTTCCACATGAGAGTTAATCTTAATGTTACCCCAACACCCACTGAGTGGAAAATTGGGGGAAGTTTCCCCCAGAGCAGAATTGAGACCTTTGCTAGTCCATCTCCATCCTGACTACCACAGTGTTAACCAGAAAGCAGGGCAGGGTAGAGGGAAGATGATTCTGACATCTTGGCAGGTTTGGTTATGGCCAATGGAGAACGATGGAAGGTCCTTCGCCGTTTTTCTCTGACTGTCCTTCGAAACTTTGGGATGGGAAAGCGGAGCATTGAGGAGCGGATTCAGGAAGAGGCTGGGTACCTACTAGAGGAATTCCGGAAGACAAAAGGTATGGAGGTTGGGGGGAGCTCCCCAATGGCTGCTAGGTGATGGAGTGTCAGTGGAGGGAGAGTTCAATCATAAGAAGATGGGCCTTGTGGCAGAAAACTGAAATGGGAGAAGATGGAAACTCTCCAGATTTACTGAGATTTCCAGCCAGGTTCCAGGTTAAAAAACTAACATGTGATAATCATAGCTCATTCCTGTAACCCTAGCTCCTAGGAGGCTCACACCTTGAGAATCACGGTACAAAGCCAGTCTAGGTAGGAAAGTTTGTGAGACTCTTTGTCTCTCATTAACCACTAAAACCACAAGTGGAGCTGTGGCTCAAGTGATAGATCAGCAGACTTCACCCTGAGTTCAAGCCCAGTACCCACCAAAAACAGTCAACATGGAAGACCCTTAGAAACTACTTATCCAGAGCCCTTCATCAATGGACTCCCAAAATCTGTATGTAGAGTTTTGGTGATAAGGGTGTAGCCAGGGCTGGTTTTATACTCTCAGTTATTCTCAGCCTGCCCAGTGCTGGGTCTATACTCATGTACCTCTATACCCAGCCCTCAGTGTGCTTACTGCACATCAGGAACTGAGTGAAGCCTTTTTTCATAACTCCATTACTGCGCGTGATCACCTCCAACATGAATGATTTCCACTCCCTCCCTCTCCCCTCACTCCCCCCTCCAGGCACCCCAATTGATCCCACCTTCTTCCTGAGCTGCACGGTGTCCAATGTCATCAGTTCTGTGGTCTTCGGAAACCGCTTTGACTACGAAGACAAGCAGTTCCTGAGCCTTCTGGGGATGATTAATGAGACTTTCATTGAGATGAGTGTGCCCTGGGCCCAGGTAACCATGGGGAGTCACTTTCCCTGCCCCTTCCTCGGGGTCCCCAACTCTGACATGCACCAGTGACTCATGCCTGTCATCCTAGCTACTCTCAGGAGACTGAGATCTGAGGATCGTGGTTCAAAGCCAGCCTGGGCAGAAAAGTCCATGAGACTCTTATCTCCAATGAACCACTAGAAAATCGGAAGTGGTGCGGAGGCTCAAGCAGTAGAGTGCTCGACTTGAGCTGAAGAGTGCAAGGATAGTGCCTAGGCCCAGAGTTCAAACCCCACAACTGACAAAAAAGAAAAAAAGAAAAAAGAAAATGAGAAGTGGTGTTCTGATTCAAAGTGGTAGAGAGCTAGTCTTGAGCACAAAGAGGCTCAGGGATAGTTCCTTATGTGCATGTGGTGGACGAAAAGAGGAAGTATTTCATACAGTTCACAGTGTGTGTTTGTGTGTGTGTGTGAACACAGGCATGCACATGCATGCACCCGCCAGTACTGGGGCTTGAACTCAGGGCCTGGGTGCTATCCCTGAGCTTTTTCCTTCAAGGCTAGTGCTCTACCACTTGATCCACAGCTCCACTTCTCACTTTTTTGGTGGCTCAGTAGAGATAATCGTCTCATGGATTTTCCTGACTAGACTGGCCTTGAACCTTGACCCTCAGATCTCAGCCTCCTGAATATCTAGGATAACAGGTGCAAGCCACTAGCGCCCAGCTAGAAATTTGCATCTTTGCATTGCAACATTTTCATGATAGAGTATTAGCCTTGAGCACAGAGAGGCTCAGGGACAGAGCCCAGGCTCCGAGTTTCAGCCCCAGGGTTGACAAAAACAAAACAAAACAGAAAGGAAGTTTTAATGACACTCTGCTTTCTTCTCCCAGTTCTCTCTCTCCCCCTCTTCTCCACCTCCCCCTCACCCACCCTGTGTCTGCCTTACTATTTTCAGATTCACTCCTGCTTCTGGACTTTGTTTACCCATATGTTATATTTTGGAAAACAATTGCCTTTCTGGGCACCAGTGGCTCATGCCTGTATTCTTAGGCATTCAGGAGGCTGAGATCTGAGGATCATGGTTCAAAGCCAGCCCAGGCAGGAAAGTACATAGTAGACTCATCTCCAATGAACCAACAAAATAAAATCTGGAAGTGGTGCTGTGGCTCAGGTGGTAGAGGGCTGGCCTTGAGCAAAACAGCAAATGGACAGCACCCAGTCCCTGAGTTCACCCACCAGGACTGATACACACACACACACACACACACACACACACACACACACACACACACACCCCACACATACACACACACAAATCAGCCTTGTACATGGGTGGAGGAGAACCCCAACAACACAGAGACAGAAGAAGGTAATCCTATTCACGATCTCCTTCTCTCCCAGGATAAAAAGGATCCACACACAGAATTCAACCTCAGGAACTTGGTGCTTACCACCCTCAATCTCTTCTTTGCTGGCACAGAAACAGTGAGCTCGACCCTACGCTATGGAATGTTGCTCTTAATGAAATATCCTCAGGTAGAAGGTGAGCTGAGGTGACATCTCCCACTCCTCTAATAGGAAGAAAGGAAGATACCATCTTGAAAGGGCAAGATATACCAGGCACTGGTGGCTCATACCTGTCATCCTAGCTACTTAGGAGGCTGAGATCCGATGATGATGGTTCAAAGCCAGCCTGGGCAGAAAAGTCTGTGAGACTCTGATCTCAATGAACCAGCAAAAATGCTAGAAGTGAAGCTGTGGGTCAAGTGGTAGAGCTCTAGCTTTGAGTGGAATAGCTCAGGGACTGTGACCAGGCCCTGAGTTCAAGCCCCAGTACCAACACAAAAAAACAACAAAATAAAACAAACAAAGCACACAAGGCTTTTACCTTCAGAGGTGAACAATAATTTGTAATGGAGATAAAGCAATCTCTCCATCTAAGGATCTATAACTCTATGGTATTTGCAAAATCCAGACCAGCATCTGCCTTAGCTACTCTGACAGAAACACCTGCTGCCCTTTCTTGCCTTCTTTTGCTCAAGGCTAGCACTCTACCACTTGAGCCACATCACCATTTCCAACCTTTACTGTTTATGTGGTACCCAGGGCTTCATGCAGGCTAGGCAAGCACTCTACCCCTAAGCCATATTCCCAGCCCTTTCCTGCCTTCTTTTGTGAAATGTCTTCCTGGATTCTTCCAGCTAAGGTCCAGGAAGAGATTATCCAGGTGATTGGACCACACTGGATTCCCACAGTGGATGAACGCATCAAGATGCCCTACATGGATGCTGTCATCCATGAGATCCAGAGACTGACAGACATCGTGCCCCTGGGAGTCCCCCATACCGTCGTCCGGGACACTCACTTCCGAGGCTACTTTCTGCCCAAGGTGATAGTTTTCACTGTTACCTCTTTATCTTCTCCATGCCCCCCCCTCTCTCACACACACAATGCTCCTTATTCAACACTGACTTTTTCTAAATTCCCTCCATCTTCTCACCAGGGCATAGATGTCTATCCACTACTTGGCTCCGTCCTCAGAGACCCCAAATACTTCCAACACCCAAATGACTTTTATCCTCAGCACTTCCTGGATGAACAGGGACACTTCAAGAAGAATGATGCCTTTGTGGCCTTTTCTTCTGGTGAGTTCCCATGGTCTATGAAACTCCCCCCAATAAGGACTAGAGCCATCTCTTCAAGTCCACAACAGAATGGGATGCTAAGGGCTATGTTACAGAATCATTAAATCCTAGAATCCCAGAATCAAAAATCTGAATGACTGACTCCATGATTAGTGGAAAAATGGTAGCTCTGGGCATGGTGGTGCATGCTTGTAATCCCAGCATTTGAATAGTTGAGGCAAGAAGATCGAGAGTTCCACTTTAGAACAACAGTACGACTGGACAAGGCCTCAACAGATTTCTTTCCATTAAGAAAAAAATTTAACACCGGTGCTGGTGGCTCCAGCCTGTCATCCTAGAGACTCAGGAGGCTGAGTCTGAGGCACACAGTTCAAAGCCAGCCTACGCAGAAAAATCCATTATACTCTTATCTCCAATAATCAACCAAAAAGCTGGAAGTGATAGAATGCTAGTATTCTATCACTCTATTCAAGCGGTAGAATGTTAGCCTCAAAGTGTGTGTGGGGAGCTCAAGCCCCAGGACTGGGACCCAAAGATAAGAAAAAAATCCCTAGACCCTGTTCAACCCTCCCACCTCTTCTGTACCCTTAGGAAAGCGGATCTGCGTTGGGGAGTCCCTGGCCCTCATGGAACTCTTCCTCTACTTCACCTCCATCTTTCAGAACTTCTCCTTCAGCTCACTGGTGCCACCTGCTGACATTGATATCACCCCCAGAATTTCAGGCTTTGGCAACATTCCCCCCAGTGTATAAGCTCTGCCTGGTGGCCCGCTGAGTGCCCCCTCCTGGGCCAATAAGAACCTTCCTGTTGCACAGGGTCCATGTCTCCTCCTTCTCCTCTTCATCCACCAATAAAGAACCTCCGCTTTGTACTGGCCCCATCTCACCTCCTCTTCCTCTTCCTCCTCTTCCTTCTGCTCGTCTTCCTCTTCTCAATATCACACTAAGAGTTGGCACTCTCCCTATTTTCCCTCAGGCTTAAGGTCAGGAAGAGTCATCTACAAACACACAGCTGGATATTTTATTCAGGCGGAGAAAACATTAAAAAAAATCTATGCCCTGTCCAAGATTTTGTGAGTTAACACAAACTCCATACCCTTCTTGCCTTGAAGTCTGCCTACACCAAACTCTGGTACTTTTTTTTCTCTACATCTTTATATTGTCTCTTTATTTTGCTTTTCTTTTCTGCCATGGATGTTACCAAAATGTAGTCCCTAATCCATTTCTCCCGTATTTCCATCTTCCTTCTCCCTCCTCCCTCAATAAAGTCAACACCAAACTCAAGACTGTTAAATGTAAACAAGTTTATTGTGCATCGTGCAAACACTCAGATTATCTATGCTAACAACTTGAAATTGAGATAGGAAAATGAAGAGCACAGGAAGGGGGAGAGTAAAAAAAAAGTAAAATATAGGGACAAGAGCTCTGGGCTCACAAGAAAACCCCAACGTGAACTGAAAATGACCCCATGAAGGTCCTGGACCTTCAAAAAACCTAGGTGAAAATGTAACTAACAGCCAGGTGCTGGTGGCTCACGCTTGTAGTTCAGCTACTCAGGAGGCTGAGATCTGAGAATCATGGTTCAAAGTCAGCCCAAGCAGGAAAGTCCATGAGGGTCTTATCTCAAATGAAGCACTGAAAAGCTTGAAATGGAGCTGTGGCTCAAATGGTAGAGTGCCAATCTTCAGCACAAAAGCTCAGGGACCGTGCCCAGGCCCTGAGCTCAAGCCCTAGGACCTCAGGGACAGTGTGTAGGTCCTGAATTCAAGCCCCAAACTGGCACACACACACACACACACACACACACACACACACACAAACACACACACACACACATACACACACAAAATGCAGAAGGGTGAAAATAAAGATCAAGCCTGATGATATTGTTAGTGTCATTTTTGTGTGTGTGTGTGTGTGTGTGTGTGTGTGTGTGTGTGTGTGTGTGTATGTGTGTCCTGGGGCTTGAACTCAGGGCCTGGGCACTATTCTTTTCCCTTTTGTGCCCACAGCTAGCCCCTACTACTTGAGCCACAACTTCACTTCCAGCTTTTTGGTGGTTCATTGGAGATAAGAATCTCAGGGGGTTTCTTGTCCAGCTTGGCTTCATCAAACTGGGACATTCAGAACTCAGCCTCCTGAGTAGCTAGGATTATGGGTGTGAGTTACCAGTGTTGGCCTATTGGCTCTTTTTATTCTTTTATATTTTTTGAAAGCTTACTTTAGTATTTACTAAGAGTACAAGAAAGGGGGCAATTGATATGAAAAGTCCATGGCTGGGCTGGGAATGTGGCTTAGTGGTAGAGTGCTTGCCTAGCATGCATGAAGCCCTGGGTTCGATTCCTCAGTACCACATGAACAGAAAAAGCTGGAAGTGGGCCTGTGGCTCAAGTGGTTGAGTACTAGCCTTGAGCAAAAGAAGCTCAGGGCCAGTGCCCAGGCCCTGATTTCGAGCCCTAGGACTGGCAAAAAGAATAAAGAAAAAAATAAAGGTCCATGGCTGCATATGTATTTGGATGAGGAAATCTTCCAGGTTGGGTAGTAACTGTGGTTTCAAATCTGTGTTGTGCCAAGGTTAGATGCTGGGCTCTGAGCTTGGCCTGAGGTTTCTGGGGTTGATACTGGCCCCATCAGAGTGGGAAGGGCAGAAACTTTGCTCTGCCCATATGCATAGAATCTGCCCATCTGCTTGCTTCTGGGCCTAGGAGACAGGCTTTAGAAGAACACAGACCTGGTGGAGCCTTTGATTGGCAGCTGGGGTTGGGTAGGATGTGGATGTTGGCTCATGACTTCCATGAATAATTGCCTGTCTGCCTAGAGCAGACTCCAAAAAGAGCGAGCATCAAGGCTTATTTGGATCATCTGTAGGCTGCTGAGGTGGGGTATGGCCCCATTCTCCCTCTGCAAGCAAATCCTTTGTGTGTAATTTCTGGGCAGGAACCATTCTGGTAGCTACATATATTATTTATCCAAACAATCAGACAGAGGAAAATAACCAAAGCAAAAGACACTGATTTTCTTCTCTTCCTTTGTTTTCTCCTTCATGACATTTCGCCAATCTTCTCCCTGCTCCAAACTCTCAGAAAGAAAGCACCCCATCCAAACGCTCAGAAACACAAATATTTTCAATATTCTGGTCACAACCTCTTAATCCCCAGCCTCACCTTCCTCTTCCATGGCCGGACCTGGCCTGGCACTACCTGATTGCTTGGATCTTTGGTTAAGATGGCAGAGAACATAAACAGTAGGTGGAAGATCAAATCTCTTTCCTCTTAAGAGACATGTGTGTGCATGCGTGCACTGAATCTGGGGCTTGAACTAGGGGCTTGGCACTGTCCCTGAATTTTTGTGTTCCAGACTGATGCTCTACCACTAGAACCACAGCTACACTTCTGACTTGATAGATAAGGATCTCAACAAAATTTCTTGCCTGGCTGGCTTTGAACCGTGATCCTCAGATCTCAGCCTCCCGAGGAGCTTGGATTATAGGCGTGAGCCACTGATGCCCAACCTTAAGAAACTTTGAAAATCTATTTTTTTTTCAGCGATGAGGACTGAACTCAGGGTCTTTTCACTTGTCAGTCAGTGCTCTTCCACTGAGCTAAATCCCCACTTTCAGGTTTAGGAGGACTTCCCCCCCCCCCCCCAAGAACTACAGGCAATAAAGTAACAAAAATAGAAAAGAAAGCCAGGCATTGGTTTTATTTTACTCAGTAGACACTACGTAGAAAATGAACTGTGCAATTTGTGGGGCAGGGACTGGAACGGAGAACTAGGGGAAAGCAAAGGAAGAGTGACATTGTCCCAAACAACAAAGATAATCATTACCTGAGTTATGGAAAGGGGACCCCCTGTACAACACCTTCATAATATCAACAAAATTATATTAACAATAAATGAGAAGTCCTCATCTTGCAACTCTTGTAGTATCTGCCTAATTTTCCTTCCCTACTCTCACATGAGTTTAGGAAAGTGGTGGAGGTGTCTGGAGTTTTCCCTGGTTTAATGTTTTTATTCACAGCTTATTCAGGGCCATCTCCTGGTGTTTCATACAGAAAAGCAAGCAAGGCTGGGTGATCAGGAGTGGTAGGTAAGGACATGGAATGTAGCAGGGTACCAGTGCTCATGCCTGTAATACCCTTTCCTCACGAGGCTGAGATCTGAGGATCTCAGTTGAAAGCCAACCTAGGCAATCCAAGAGACTGACTCTGATTTCTAATTAGCCACCAAAATGTTCAAAGCAGAGGTGTAGCTCAAGGGGTAGAGAACCAGCTTTGGGGTACAGCGAAGAGAGGGAAGCTCAGGGAGAGTGCCCAGGCTCTGAGTTCAAGCCCCTAGGACCCGTGAACTCAAAATAAATAAGCCAGGCACTGGTGGCTCCTACTCAGGAGCCTGAGATCTGAGGATCACAGTTCAAAGTCAGAATGGGCAGAAAACTACTCACCCACACTCTCATGTCCTAGGAACCACTTGCAAACTGGAAATGGAGCTGTGGCTCAGAATGCTACGAGTGCTAGCCTTGAGCACAAAGAGCTCAGAGACAGTGCCTAGGCCCTGAGTTCAAACCCCAGGACCAAATATGTAGATAGATAGATAGATAGATAGATAGATAGATAGATAGATAGATAGATAGATAGATAGATAGATAGACAGATAGATAGAAAACAAAATAAAATAAAACAGGGGCTGGGAAGGTGGCTCAAGTGGTAGAGCGCTAGCGTTGAGCTGAAGAGCTGAGGGACAGCGCCCAGGCCCAGAGTTCAGGCCCCACAACTGCCCCCCCACCCCAAAATAAAATAAATAAAATAAAACAAAGTAGTATGGAAATTCTTTAGCAAATGGCATAAAGCTGCCGGGGACTTGGCTCCTGTCAAAGGCCATAACCAGGCTTGGAGCTGCACGGTCTGATTGTGCTCAGCCATGCACGCAGACTTTGAATGAGAGCTGCTGCTTCTGCTTGGAACTCAATCTCCAGACTCGCCTTTCTCCTTCCACTGGAAATCCCTACCCAGCTTTACCCTGCAGCATGGATCCACAAGCTAGGCTCCATTGTATGTGCAAATTCTGCCCTCCTTCACTCCCTCTCTCTGTTCACCAAGCCTCACCCACAAGTTCCTACAGATGCCCCCAAAACAACATTAATTCATATGAATATCAGTTGTTCAAAGGAGTTTCAACATATGCTTTTTTGTCTGTGTGCCAGTACTGGGGCTTGAACTTGGCCTGGGCGCTGTTCCAGAACTTTTTCACGCAAGGCTAACACTGTACCAATAGAGCCACAGCTCCATTTCCAGCTTTTTGGTGGTTCATTGGAGATAAGTGTCACATGGACTTTCCTCCCCTGGGCTGGCTTTAAACCTCAGTCCTCAGACCTCAGCTTCCTGAGTAGTGAGGGTGACAGGGGTGAGCCATTGGCACCTGGCTTTTTTTGGTCAGTTGTGGAGCCTGAACTCTGGGCCTGGGTCCTGTCCCTCAGCTCTTCAGCTCAAGGCTAGCACTTTACCACTTGAGCCACAGTGCCACTTCTGGATTTTTCTGCTTATGTGGTGCTGAGGAATCGAACCCAGGGCCTGATGCATGTGAGGCAAGCACTCTACCACTGAGACACCTTCCCAGCCCTAAACCTGGCTTTTATCAGATGCTTTTTATGAAGGATGTATCACTCATATACACCCATCAAAACAGCCAAAGAGGTAGCTCCTTGGTCTCCTTGGTTCCAAAAGCTCAGAGAGCCAAATCATCTCTTCCAGGGCACATGAAAATGAAGAAAGAAGATTCTAGCCAGGCATTGGTACCCATGCCTATAATCCTTGCTAGAGGCTGAGATCTGAGCATCAGAGTTTGAAGTCAGTCAGGGCAGGAAAGTCCATGAGACTCTTAACACCAAAAAAAACAAAAAACAAAAAACAAAAAAAACCCCAAAACAAAACAGTGGAGCTGTAGTCTCATGATAGAGTGCTAGTTTGGGGCACCGAAGTTAAGGGACAGCACCCAGACACCAAGTTCAAATCCCACAACCAGCATAAAAAATAAAAATAAAAAGAGCATTCTAAAATCTGAGCTTCATACTTGCTCTTAACCTCAGGGAAACTGAGGGTCTGGCCAGGGGGTAGAGGGAGATATTTCTTTTGTTTTCTTTTTTTCTTTATTGAATATTTTCTTTCTTTTTTTTTTTTTTGCTTATGGGGAATCAAACCCAGGGCCTCATGCATGCAAGGTATGCGCTCTACCACTGAGCCATCTTCCCAACCCTTGAATATTTTCTTGAGTTTAGCCTCACTTGCTCATTTTGTCCTGAGTCACTACGACTGACAAGTGTCTCTCCCACGTGACTCCAAACATCGATCCCTCATTCCAAGTTCCAGAAAACATCAACAAGAGCAAACACACATGACCTCTTTGTCCTTAAGTCCATCTATTCGCCTATACCAAGCCCATTCCAGGAGGGCTCACTGGAGCCCAGCTCAACTCTCAGACCACTTCCTGATGCATCCTTCACAAAGCACTAAATTCTCCCAATGTCTCTTATTCAAGAAGAAGGAGAAAAAACACAGAGGGGAGAAGAGAGGCCCAGGCGAAGGGCTAGCCCAGGTGTACACCCCGATCTAGGGTAGCAATTTCTGCCAAGCCTTTGCTAATCCTTTTTCCCACCTCTTCCCTCTCCAAAATCAACAAACACCTTTTCTATCTCTCAGCTTTGTTCTCTGCACTTTATTCACCCCACATAAGGCTCAGAGTCCAGCACTTAAAATGGGAGGAAGCAAACCGCAAGCACCAGGCCAGGCCCGGGGATGCCAGCCTCACCCAGCTCCCACCCATCCAAAGTCCTGAAGTGGGTGGCCAGCTTCTGCTGTGTCAATAATCAATGCCTCTATATTGCTTATCCAGAGCCTCTGCCAGGGTCTGTGACACAACCCACATGACCCAAACTCACAAGTTATATGGCGTCATCTTTATGCCTTCTCCAAGGAACTTTGGTGACCTTCTCCTGTATCTACTCTTTCGCCACACAGGGCCCCAAGCTCAAGGCCAGCCTGATATCTCTCCATCTCTGAGTGTAGTTCAAGCTGACTGCACAACTATTCCAATCTTAGGACCCACCTTAGGCAGGGAGGGCTGGGCCAGGCAATGAAGTGTGGAAGGAAGAGAGTTCTAATCCTGCTTTCTCACACAGCACCTGGGTCACTTTAGTGGAGATGATGAGGCAGTGTCTTCATCACCACTAGCAATCAAAAGATAAGGAAGCCAGGAACCAGTGTGCACGCCTGTCATCCTGACAGCATAAGAGGCTAAGATCTGAGGATCTTGGTTCAAAACCAGCCTGGGAAGAAAAGTTCATGAGACTCTTTATCTCCAGTAAACCAGCAAAAAGCCAGAAGTGGAGGTGTGGCTCAAATGGTAGAAGGCCAGCCTTGAGCATAAATAAATAAATAAAGCTAAAGGACAATGCTGTGGCCCTGAGCTCAAACCCCAGGATTTGCATAAGAGAAAAAGAAAAAGAAAAACAGGCTGAGACCTGGTTGCTCATGCCTGCCATCCTAGCTTCTGAAGAGGCTGAGATCTGAGGATCTTGGTTCAAAGCCAGCCTGGGCAGGAAAGTCCATGAAACTCTTATCTCCAATGAACCACCAGAAATCCAGAAGTTGAACAGTGGCTCAAAGCGATAGAGTGCTAGTCTTCAGCAAAAGAGGGATAGCACCCAGGTCCTGAGTTCAAGCCCCACATTTGATGAGACAGTTTCCTATGTTTGTATTCTAGGCATAATCCCTGGGTTCTGGGCACAAGACACCTACATGTAAACTAGGCGACAATCATAAATAACCACAATAACAGAAGTGATATAATAAATTGAGTGCACTTGCCTATAGGTAGGAAATCCAGTGGGAGTTCTTTGCCAATCGGACCCCTTTGTGGATGGGATTTTCTGCCATACTGGTGGTTATTATTTCTAAACTTGGTCTGTTCCTCTGCCCATGGTGACCTTGGAATTCTGTCTTCAGGGCTGGGTGGTGTTCCACTGAAATGTGACTCTGGTGGCCGACCACAGGCAGTGGCAGGTCCTGGCTCCAGGGCCCCCAAACGTGACCTTCAACCTGGGGTCTCAAGAGACAGCACAGGGCTTGAGTCACAGTAGGTCCACATCTGGGCTCAGGGGCTCACTCTAGATTCCTATTGGGCTTTCTTACCCCACACTCACAGTTCTAGATCTTTCTTAGCCAATCTATCCAATCTATCATCCTACCCCTCCCAAATCTCACCTCATTGAAACATTGTCAAATTCATATCCAACTATCTTCTACCAATCATTTGAGTGAGACCCACACCTCTCCTGAGACCCTAAAAAAATCCATCCATGGCAGGGAATGTGTCTTAGTGGTAGAGTGCTTGCCTAGCATGAATCAAGCCCTGGGTTTGATTCCTTAGTACCACATAAACAGAAAAATCCAGAATTGGCACTGTGGCTCAAGCGGTAGAGTGCTAGCCTTGAGCAAAAGAAGCTCAGGGACTGTGCCTAGGTCCTGAGTTCAAGCCCCAGGACTGACAAAAAAAAAATCTACCCATACTTTCAGAGTCCTTGGTCTGAGAGACTTTCTATCTAAAGCTCCAGGAACTCTACCCTAGCTTTGAGGGTAACAGATCCACAGTCTTGGGATATTTTCTGGTCAAATGCCACCAGCCTGGCCTGTGCCCGGAGAATCTCGGAGGTCTTCCCCTCCCCAACTCACTGGCTACATCTCAAACTAGTTACAATGTATGGTCAGGGAGAAGGGGGGAAGGAGGTCTTGTACAAGGTAAAGGAGACAGTTATGCAATCAAGGCCAAAGTCCAGCCTTCCATCCCACAGAGTATAAAGGCAGCCAGAACAGCTGCTCAGCCACCAGCATCTGACTGGCACCCTGGCCGCCACCATGCTGGCCTCAGGCATGCTGCTGGTGGCTGTGCTCACCTGTCTGACTGTCATGGTGTTGATGTCTGTCTGGAAGCAGAGGAAGCTCTCAGGAAAGCTGCCTCCAGGCCCCACACCATTGCCCTTCATTGGAAACTATCTGCAGCTCAACACGGAGCAGATGTACAACTCTCTCATGAAGGTGCGTTGGGGATGGGAGATGGGTGGGATGGGGTGGTGGGAGGGAACTGCCCAGATTCACTGGGCACTGGCCACAGACTGGACAAGCCACAGTCTTAAATGGGGAATTTTTTTCTTGGAGGTGGAGGGAATTTAGAATTTAGAAGCCAATTTCTATCTTGGCACTGTGGCTTATGCCTGCCATTTAGCTACTCAGGAGACATCTGAAGATTGTGGTTCAAAACCAACCTGGGCAAGAAAGTCCATGAGACTCTCATCTCCCAAGAACCACTGGAAAACCAGAAGTGGGGCTGTGGCTCCAAGTGGCAGAGCGCTAGGCTTGAGCAAAAGAACTCAGGGACAACACCCAGACCCTGAGTTCGAGTCCCACGATGGGCACCAAAAAATAAAAATAAATGTGTGTTTTATTTTCTGAGTAGGAAAAGACCATGTGTGGGAATATTCAGTCTGTTGACTTGGCCAGAGTTTCAGGGGAATCAAAACCAATGCACCTTGGTACCTGGCTCCTTAAATTATTCCCATCTGCCCTTCCCCCAGTTGAGTGATCGCTTCGGTCCAGTGTTCACGGTTTACCTGGGCCCTCGGCGGGTCGTGGTGCTGTGCGGTCAGGAGGCCGTGAAGGAGGCGCTGGTGGACCAGGCCGAAGAGTTCAGCGGGCGCGGGGAGCAGGCCACCTGTGACTGGCTCTTCCAAGGCTATGGTGAGCGGGGTGCATGTCATCGTGTAAAGGGATGTGTGGCCTCCGTTTCCCCAGCCTTTCTCCTCTGGACCCTTCAAGTGTCTGCCATGCCTCATGTCCTCCCGGCGTCTTCCCACCTCGCCTTCCCGTTCTCTGTGGACAAAAACCATTCACTGTTTTTCACTTCAAGTCACCTCCCCTCTTGCTGCCTCTCCCCTCTCTCCTCCTCCCTCCTTTCCCACTCCCTCCATTGGCTGCCTCTGTGCCTGATGGGGCAGTGTGGGGGCTGCCTCCCCTTCTCTGTGCCTTGGGGACCCTGTCTCCCTTCTCTGTCTCTTTCTGATGATCTGCAGATCGTTGGCGCCGAGTCTGAGGCTTTCTTTCCTCTCTCCTTAGTGTTCTCTCTTTTACCTATAGGGTTTCCTTCCTCTCTTGCTCTCTGCAGAATCTGGCATCCTGGCCTCCCTGCTGCCCCAGTGTCTCCAAGGGTACTCTGCAGGTCCATTCCATATTCTGCAGGTCACCCTGGTCTGATCCCACCCTCCTTCCCAGCATGACCATCAGCCTGACCCCTTCTCTTGGCCAGGTATGGTCTTCAGCAATGGGGAGCGGGCCAAGCAGCTGAGGCGCTTCTCCATCACCACGCTGCGGGACTTTGGACTGGGCAAGAGAGGCATCGAGGAGCGCATCCAGGAGGAGGCAGGCTTCCTCATCCAGGCACTGCAGGACACACATGGTAGCTGCTGGACGGGGTGGATGGGGAGTAGGGGGAGGGGAGGAGGGAGGCCCTGGGGTTCAGACACCCCCCAAAATCTTTCCCAAATGGTCAGACTGGCATCAGAGCACTCCGTTTGGTTGTTTTCCAGGAAGACAGATATTTCCTGGGTTCCCCAGCATCCCCTACTTTCCACCCCTGCAGACCCCTACCCTCCACTCCTGCAGACCCCTCACCAGAGCCCTCACCCTCTACCCCTGCAGACCCCTCATCCTCCACCCCTGCAGACCCACACCCCCCACTCCTGCAGACCCCTCACCAGAGCCCTCACCGTTCACCCCTGCAGATTCCCCACCCTCCACCCCTGCAGACCCACACCCTCCACTCCTGCAGACTCCTCACCAGACCCCTCATCCTCCACCCCTGCAGACCCACACCCTCCACCCCTGCAGACCCACACCCTCCACCCCTGCAGATCCCTCACCAGACCACTCACCCCACCCCTGTATACACCTCTCCCTTCTCCCCTAAAGATCCTCACCCTCTACCCTTTCAGATCCAGACCCTCTACCCCTGCACACCCTTCACTCTCCATCCCTGCAGACCCAAACTCTCCAGCTCTGCAGCCCCACACCCTTCACCCCTGCAGACCCACATCTTCCACCCCTGCACACCCCCACCATCCACCCCTGTAGACCCTTATTCTCCACTCCTGCAGCTCCTCACCCATCATCCCTGCAGACCCCAACCTCCTCCTGCAGACCCCTACCCTCCACCCCTGCAGACTCTCACCCTCTAACCCTGCAGACCCCTCACCCTCCACCCCTGCGGATCCTTACTTTCCACCACTGCAGACCCCCATCCTCCACCCCTGCAGACCCACACCATCTACCCCTACAGACTCCTCACCCTCAACCCCTGCAGACCCCAACCCTCCACCCTGCAGATCCTCACCCTCCACCCTTGCAGACCCCCACCATCTACCCCTGCAGACCCTCATTCTCCACTCTTGTACACACTCACATTCCACCCCTGCAGACCACCACCATCCACCCTGCAGACCTCCACCATCCACTCCTGCAGACCTCCACCCTCCATCCCTGCAGACTCAAACCCTCCAGCTCTGCAGCCCCACACCCTTCACCCCTGCAGACCCACATCTTCCACCCCTGCACACCCCCACCATCCACCCCTGTAGACCCTTATGCTCCACTCCTGCAGCTCCTCACCCACCAGCCCTGCAGATCTTCATCCTCTACTCTTGCAGACCCTCCCCCTCCACCCCTGCAGACCCCAACCTCCTCCTGCAGACCCTTACCCTCCACCCCTGCAGACTCTCACCCTCCACCCCTGCAGACCCTCACCCTCCACCCTGCGGATCCTTACTTTCCACCACTGCAGACCCCCACCATCTACCCCTGCAGACCCTCTTGTAGACCCTCACACTCCACCCCTGCAAACCACCACCATCCACACTGCAAACCCCATCATCCACCCTGCAGACCCCACCATCCACTCCTGCAGACCTCCACCCTCCACCTTTGTGGACCCCAATTCTCCACCCTTGTAGGCTCTTCCATAGACCCTTCACCCTGCGACCCTACAGGCCCTCCATAGACCCACACCCCATCTCTGCAGGCCCCTCCATAGACCCACACCCCCATCTCTGCAGGCCCCTCCATAGACCCACACCCCCATCTCTGCAGGCCTTCCATAGACCCTCCACTCCAGCAGGTATCTTCATACACTCCCACCCATCACCCCTGCCAGCAAACCACCTCCACCCCCTGCAAACTCTCCCATTCTTTATCCCTTCCCTCTTGCACGTACCTGCATAAACCCCTCACTCTCCACCCTGCAGGCACCTTCATAGATCCCACCTTCTACCTGAGCAGAATGGTCTCCAATGTCATCAGCTCCATTGTCTTTGGGGACCGCTTCGACTATGAGGACAAGGAGTTCCTGTCTCTCCTGCGAATGATGACGGGCAGCTTCCAGTTCACAGCCACCTCCACTGGGCAGGTAACCCACGCCACGCCCTGCCCCGACTCTATGAGCAAAACCCAGGTCAGAAAAATACCTTGAGAATATCCAGGACTCACGCCTGTCATCCTAGCTGCTCAGGAAGATGAGATCTGAGGATGGCAGTTTAAAGCCATCCCTGGCAGGAAGGTCTCTGAGGCTCTTATCCCCAATTAACCACCAGAAAATCAGAAGTAGAACTATGGCTCAAAATGGGTAGAGTGCTAGCCTTGAGCAAAAGAGCTCGGGGACTGTGCCAGGCCCTGAGTTCAAGCCCTACAGTTGACAAAACAAACTTGAAGGCCTGTGACCCAAGCCTGGATTTCCAGCTATTCAGGAGGCTGAGATCTAAGGATCTCATCCTGGGCAGGAACAGCTGTGAGATTCTTATGTCTAATTAACCAGCAAAAAGCTATAAAGTGGAGCTGTGGCTCAAGAGGTAGAGCATGCGGGCAGTGGCCACACAGTCACGAGCCCAGGACTGGGCAGTGTGCATCTGTCAGAGACCATTCAGTTGGTTTGGTGCCACCTCACAGCCCAGGAGTCGAGTGGGTGGTGGTGCCCACGCTTTTACCAGCAGGCTCTGTTTTCAGGCCATGGTGGAAATGTCCAGGAGTCCTCAGAGACCTGCATATTAGACACTTGCTCTAGGTCCTGACATAACTGTTCAGATGTACAAAAGTGGAGGCTGGTTTTGAGGAGGCCTTGGAGGCAGGAGGATGGCAGATGGGGACCCCATGGCTGGGGGAGGGCAGTGACACTTGGGGTAGGGATGTGATTTTGCCTTTGGTTCCACTGGAGATTGAACCCAGGCTAGTGCATATTAGGCAAGTATTCTATAATTTGAACTATGTCTCTTAGTCCTTATTTTATTTATTCACTCATCTTTGTGAGGCAGAGTTGCCTCAAATGAGGCCTTTCTGGACTCTATTTCCAGAGAGGCTGGGATTCCCAGTATGCGCTACACCACCTGGTGAATGTCTGTCTTTTCTCTGCTTTCTCTCTCCACCCCTCTCCCCCACCACAGCTCTTTGAGATGTTTTCCTCCATCATGAAGCATCTGCCGGGACCACAGCAACAGGCTCGTAAGGAGCTGAAGGGGCTGGAGGACTTCGTAATCAAGAAGGTGGAACAGAACCAGCGCACCCTGGACCCCAACTCCCCACGAGACTTCATTGACTCCTTTCTCATCCGCATGCAGGAGGTGTGTGCCGGAGGTGGGAATGGAGGGAGGGAGGGAAGTTCAATGCCAGGCAGAGGGGACTCAGATTGGGCTGGGGTGGAGAGCAGAGGGCTATGCAAATTATATAAATTATCCTCAAGGTTGATTGTAATGAACATGGGTGTTCATCTACAGAGCCCTCATCCACAGAGAAGATAATCCCAACCAAGTCTACTGCATTATCTATGCTAAGCATTTTTGGGGGGTTGGTTGTGGGGCTCAGAGTCGTGTGTGTGTGTGTGTGTGTGTGTGTGTTTTGTGTGTTTGTGTATGAGTCAGTCCTGGGGCTTGAACTTAGGGCCTGGGTACTGCTCCTGAGTTCTTTTGCTCAAGGCTAGCACTCTACACGTGGGCCACAGTGCCGCTTTCAGTTGTTGTTTTTGGTTTGTTTGCTTGCTTGGTTGCTAGTTAGTTGGAGGTAAGAGTTGCATAGACTTTCCTGCCTACTCTGGTGTTGAACAGCAAATCCTCAGATCTCAACCTCCTGAGTAGCTGGGATTATAGGCGTGAGCCATCGGTGCCTGGCCCATTGTAGATGTTGAATGAAGTTATATTAGGATCACAATGAGGAATCGCAGCACAGAGAGTGTTGATGACCTGCCTGAGCTCCCATAGCATGGAAGCTGTGCCATCTAGCTTACTCTTGGTCTGTCTCTGAGGCTAGTGCTTTAGGCCTGGCTCAGTTGGTAGATCACCAGCCAATAAGCGAAAACATCAGGTACCAATGTTGAGTCCCAGTCTCAGCTTTTATAAAGAAAAAAAAAACCTCAGAGGTTCACCAGGCAAAGGTGAGAGGTATATTTTGGGCAGAGTCAGAATCCTGGGCAAAATTCTGCAAACTGGACAGAGCCTGGCAGATTCATTTTCCACCTGGACCTCACAGAGGTAGACTCTAAGGGAACCTTCCAGAAGATCCTGCTAAAGCATGGGAAGAGGGGTGAACTTGAAGGCCTCTCTTCCTGCAGGAGAAGAAGAACCCCAATACAGAATTCTTCATGAAGAATCTGGTGCTCACCACACTGAACCTCTTCTTTGCGGGCACAGAGACCGTCAGCACCACCTTGCGTTATGGCTTCCTGCTGCTCATGAAATATCCAAATGTGGAAGGTAAGGCTGGGTAGGGGTAGGGATAGAGAAGTGGGGGGTGGAGGCCCAGGCCCTAAAAGCTCCCCTAGGTCAGCTGCAATGTTCTGATTTCTCCCAAGAACCCAGACCCTCACATGGGTTTGGCTATAATCAAGACAGGAGAGCCAGCCTGTAGATTTAGCTATTAAAGTCTTAGCTATGAAAACACTGCACATGGGTGGCTCAGACCTGTCATCCTAGCTACTCTGGAGGCAGAGATGGGAAGATCATGGTTCAAAGACCATCTGGGCAGGAAACTCCTTGAGACTCTTATCTCCAGTGAACTATCACAAAACCAGAAGTGGAGTTGTGGCTCAAGATGGTAGAACACTAAGCCTTGAGTAAAAATAGCTCATGGACAGTGTCCAGGCCCCAAATTCAAGCTCCCCACCCCCACCAACAGAAAAATGATGCTAACTGAATGGATTGATAAATTGCTGATCTAAACCCCAAAGGACTCCTTCTCCAAGCCACACCCCTAAGCCTGCTCCTTTAATACTGACAGAATAGTGAGCTAATGGCCAACACCCACTGTGAATGAATGGGGAGCTGTTTGCCTGTCATCCATTGTTTCAAGTCCTTCATCCAGTTTTCTTTCCTTTTCGTTTCTTTTCTTTTCTCTTCTCTTCTTTTCTCTCCTTCCCTCCCTCCCTCCCTCCCTTCTTTCGTTCCCTTCTTTCCTTCTTTCCTTCCTTCCTTCCTTCCTTCCTCCCTTCCTTTCTTCCTTTCTTTCCATTTTTGTGGGTTATTGGGCTTAAGCTCAGGACCTGGGCATTGTCCCTGAGTTTTTTCCCTCAAGGCTAGTGCTCTACCACTTTGAGCCACAGCACCACTTCTGGTTTTCTGGTGGCTTATTGGAGATAAGAGTCTCATGAACTTTCTTGCCAGGCTGGCTTGGACCCTGATCCTTAGATCACAGCCTGCTGAGTAACTCGGATAGCAGGTGTGGACGACCAGTGCCTGGATCTTTTCTTTTCTTCTTCTTTTTTTTTTTTTTTTTTTTTTTTTTTGACTCTCATCCCTGCCTTGAAGCTTTCAGATATCTAAACATATTTCCCTTTCTCTCCCCAATCCCAGCCAAAGTCCATGAAGAGATTGATCGGGTCATTGGCAAAAACCGGCAGCCCAAGTTTGAGGATCGACTGAAGATGCCCTACACAGAGGCCGTGATTCATGAGATCCAGAGATTTGGAGATATGATCCCCATGGGGCTGGCCCGCAGGGTCACCAAGGACACCAAGTTCCGGGAATTCTTCCTGCCCAAGGTGCCACTTGCCCGCCCCTGGGATCCTGGCACCCCAAATCCCTAACAGGCAGGACTCCCTGGCTTCCCATCTTTTTTTTTTTTTTTTTTGTCGGTCATGGGGCTTGAACTCTGGGCCTGAGCACTGTCCCTCAGCTCTTCAGCTCAAGGCGAGCACTCTACCACTTGAGCTACAGCGCCACTTCCGGTTTTCTGGTGGTTTATTGGAGATAGGAGTCTCACGGTCTCTCCTGCCCGGGCTGGCTTTGAACCGCGATCCTCAGATCTCAGCCTCCTGAGTAGCTAGGATTACAGGAGTGAGCCACCAGCGCCCGGCTCTGGCTTCCCATCTTAATCAAAGACTCCCTCACCCACCCTGTCCCTTCTTTCCTACTGAGAGACTTCTGTATCCTAGCTCCCTGCAACCCCACCTTACCCCCAACTTCCCCTGCTCAAGAGATCCAAGCCTGGCCTTCTTAAATCAAGAGTTGACGCCAGGTGCTGGTGGCTCACACCTGTAATCCTAATTGCTAAGGAGGCTGAGATCTGAGGATCACAGTTCCAAGGTGGTCTGGCACAAAAATCCCCATGAGACACTTATCTCCAATAAACTCCCCCAAACCTGGAAGTAGCATTGTGGCTCACGTGGTAGAGCACTTGCTTTGAGCACAAAGAGGTCCAGGGACAGCACCCAGGCCCTGAGTTCAAAACTCACAATTAGAGGGGGGGGGATGGGAAAGAGAGGGAAATCCAGGCTCTTGTGACTCAGACCTTGTCATCCTAACTATTCAGGAGGCTGAGATCTAAGGATCAAGGTTTGAAGCCAGGCCAGACAGGAAAGTCCAGGAGACTCTTATTTGGAATTAACCACCAAAAATGCTGAAAGTGGAGCTGTGGGCTCAAAGCAAAAAACAGGGCAGGGACATTGCCCAGGCCCTGATTTCAAGCCCTAGGACTGGCACACACACACACACACACACACACACACACACGCACACACGCACACACACACACACACACACACACACACACACACACATACAAACACACACACGGAGGGCGGGGCAGTTCAATCTTCTTTACCCAGACCTCTTGCTTAAGAACAGGAATCTCCAGTTTGTGATCCATCCTTCTCAAGGATTCCATATCTCATGGCCCTGGCACATCTAACTGCCAAGTCTCCTGCCCCCCCCCCCTGCAATCACCTGCCTGGAGAGATGGGAGCTGCAGATCTCCCAATCTTTGGCATCAGAGACTCAAACCTGTGTCCATCAACCAGCTGATGTCATTGAACGGGAGCTTCTACACACCCTCAGGGACCTTAACTTCATGTCCCCTGAAGCTCTTCCTTCCACCCTCCACTCCCACAGTTCCACTTCCTGGCCCCTCCTACCATTGTCCAAGGGGAGTTTCAGCACATTCATTTTCCCATCTGCATATCTCACTCTCCCTGCTCCTCTTCTTTTCAGGGTACAGAAGTGTTCCCCATGCTGGGCTCTGTGCTGAGAGACCCCAAGTTCTTCTCCAACCCCCAGGATTTCAACCCTCACCACTTCCTGGATGACAAAGGACAGTTTAAGAAGAGTGATGCTTTTGTTCCCTTTTCCATCGGTGAGTGACCAGCGTTGGCCACTAGGCCACAACTCTCAGCAAAGGGGACAGCTGCATAGGCCAGCCCCCTCTGAGCTACAGCCTCATTAATGCCTTTCCTCAGCTTGGAAGTTCCTCTTGGATCTACTCTGCGATCAATTACATGCAATCCCCCATCATCCTCAAATATCCTGTATGGGGGTCCAGGAAAGCAAAAAGGGTTATCAGATCTCATTCATTCAGAGATGAGGAAAATCAAGAACAAACAGTTAGCCAGGTTGTCCATGGCTCACACTAGCTGTCCATTCTAGCTACTTAAGGGGCTGAAAGCTGAGGATTGTGGTTCAAAGCCAGCCCAGGCAAGAAAGTCCTTGAGACTCTTAGCTCCAACGAACTACCAGAAAACTGAAAGTGGTGCTATAGCTTAAAATGGTAGAGCACTAGCCTCCAGAGGAACAGCTCAGGACAGCACCCAGGCCCTGAGTTCAAGCTCCATGACTGACCAAAATTATATTGTAAGTGGAGCTGTGGCTCAAGTGCTATAACCAACCTCAATGGGAAAAGCTAAAGGACAGTGCCCAGCCCCCTCAATGACTAGGGAAACGGAGGCTCAGAGAGGATGAGAGCCTTCATGGAAAGTCTCCCGGGCAAGAATTTTACACCCCTCCCTACGCCTATTAGAGAACTCAGCTGGGGATTTGGGGTTTGGGGGTGACATCTCAGAGAGAGGGTTGGCTTCACCCCTGCCCTCTCTCCTCTCCTCTGCAGGAAAGCGGTACTGCCTAGGAGAAGGCCTGGCTAAAATGGAGCTCTTTCTCTTTCTCACCACCATCATGCAGAACTTCCGCTTCAAGCCCACGCAGGCTCCCCAAGACATCGACGTGTCCCCCAAATGTGTGGGCTTTGGCACCATCCCACCCACCTATACTTTAAGCTTCCAGCCTCGCTGAGCCCCAGGGGATTGCAAGGGGGTGTTGGAAGAGATGAGGATGGGGGATAGGGGGACCCAGGGAAAGGCAGAGACTTAGGCCACTCAGAGTGGGGAGGGCCAAAATGAGGGGGGAAGGGAGGGGACCAGATGGGAAGAGGAAACAGGCCAGATTGCTGACCTTGCTGAAGAAGATGGCCACTTCCAAGTTGAGATGCCAGAAAGGGAATTTTTAGGTCACAAAGAGTAATAAAAAATAAACCAGATCTTATTTATTGAAGGAAGGTTGTTTGTCAAATTCATATCTGGGGTCTGATGATGTCTGCACACACCACCTGTGCAACGGAAACAGGGCTTGTGCATCTTTTGCAGATGAGCAGCATGCTCATGTTTAGGAAGTTGAAGTGGTTGCTGAGTGCTGCTATTCATGCCTGTCATCCTATCTACTCAAGAGGCTGAGATGTGAGGATCAGAGTTAGAAGCCAGCCCAGGGAGGAAAAGTCCATGAGACACTTATCTCCAATGAACCATCAGAACACCAGAAGTGGTGTTGTGGCTCAAAGTGGTAGAGTTCTCACTTTGAGAAAGAAGAAGAAAGTTGAAGTGGTTGCTGAATGCTGTCACTCATCAGAAGGCTAAGATCTGAGATCCCAGTTCAACACCAGCCGGGGCAGGAAAATTCCATGAGAAGCTTATCTCCAATGAGTCAGCAAAAAACTGGTAGTGGAGGCATGGCTCAAGTGGTAGAGTGTTAGACTTGAGAGAGAAAGCTGAAGGACAAACAAGCACCCAGGCTTTAAGCTTAAACCCCATGAGAGAGAATTGGGGGCTGGGGGGGGGGAGAAAGCCAAGAAAAATTACGAAAGCTTAGGAAAAAAATAATTAAATCACCAAAAACTTTAATACCAGAAGAGGATTTTGGTATGAGAGTGGCATCTCCAATGTCTTCAATGGTCAGAAGTGGAAGAAACACATTGCGTCCCTCTCTGGTGCTGGTCCAGTGTGTTGGAAGTACATCAGGCGCCAGCCATGACTCCCCTGCTCCCCCTCCTGGCCCATCATAGTATTGTCAAGCATGGATGGAAACCACCCAATTTCTTATCATTTCTAAAAACTATTATCCTGGGGTTGGAGGAGTGGCTCAGGTGGTAGAGTGTCAGCCAATGAGCATCAGATACTGAGGTTTGAGTCCTGCTACTATTGCATATGTGTGTGTGTGTGTGTGTGTGTGTGTGTGTGTGTGTGTGTGTGTGTGTGTGTGTGTGTGTCCTGAGGTTTGAACTCAGGACCTGGGCAATGTCTCTAGAAGCTTTTGTGCTCAAAGATAGTGCTCTACCACTTGACTCCCAGCTCCACTTCTGGCTTTTGTTTTGGGTAGGTCATTGGTAGTTAACCTTGCTCAGGCTGGATTTGAACCATGATCCTCAGATCTCAGCCTCCTGAGTAGCTACCATTTAGGCATGAGCCACAGCACCCAGCTTCTATCTTAATTTTTAAGCTTATAGTGTAATAGGGATTCACCACTTTAGAGTTTACTCTTAGCTTATATAACTCTGTTTTTTTTGTGACTCCACCTTACAAGGCTGCACCCCACTTGTGAGATTAGTTCTTTATAGCTGGACACTTCCAGATATATGTAGGCATTGTTTCTTTCTGTTTCTAGGTAGCAATCATAGTAATGGGTTATGGAAATGATCACAGTAATGAGTTATAGGAATGATCATAGCAGTGGTTATGGTTATAGAAATGTCATGGTGACTATCATGTTGCCCCGCTTATGATTGCTTACAGCACTGTTTTAGCCCACTCATGCCTGCTTACAATATTGTTTTACCTTCTGTAACTTCACACTTGGCTTGAACCTGCAGGAAAGAACCAGGGACTTTCCTCCCCTGAGTGAATAAGTGGTGGTGGGGGGCTTTCTGCTTTAAAAGGGGCTGTGAGACCAGACTGGGCACTGAACTTTTGTGCACACCCAACTGCGCAGTGTATTCCTGGCTGGCAATAAAAGACTTTCTTTTGGTTGTACTCTGAGTCTGTGTGGTCTCTTTGGGGGGGTCTTCCCCTCAACGTTCTGGAGTCCCTAACGAGATCCCAGGAGACAAGACCTCAGACAACCCCAGGTTGTCTTGGCACCAGGGAGATAGGGTGAGTCGATTCCTAGGGGAGGCACCCCTTGGAATGCCCCAGGGCCCCAGGGACTGCACCCCTCTCCTCCTTGCTGCTCTCGAGGTAGCACCCCAAATTATTATTTTTCTTTATGTTTTCTTTTTGAATTGAAAATGTGATGAGCTGGGGGGTTACTTACGTAGGTAAGACAATAAGTATACTTGTTTTTAATCATCATCACCCCATCCGTCTTTATCTCCTACTTATCTCTCCCTAGCCCCACCCTAAGTTGTAATGTTCACATCCCACATAGTGTCGACTATGGATGTTGCTGTGGTTCATCCGTTGTTCTGCGGTTTCTGTGATTCCCTTTCCCTTTTACACATTGCATTGTCTGTTAGGCAAAACACGAGGCTCAAAACACTGAGAGAAATGAAGAAAGACAAAAACAACACTAGAGAAAAAGAATGAGCTATGTACAGGGTCTAAGGTGAATATCCGTTTCTATAAGTTGGAGTTCATATTAATATTCTTTATTATATATAGATTTTTGCACTAAGCACTTGGGTTCCTGAGATCCCCTGTTAAGAATATTTTCTACATATTCTAGTTCTTAGAGATGAAGCAGATCGTGTGACCTGCTTTTCTTTGGGTCTGGCTTACTTCACTTAATATGGCTTTTTCCAAGTCTTTCCATTTCCTTATGAATGTAACAATAATAACTAGGAGAAACACTAAGGCTCCTTGGCACAGGTCAAAACTTTCTTAATAAAGATCCAGAAACACAAGTCACAGAAAGCCTGGATAAATGGGATTGCATTAACCTGCAGAGCTTCTGCATGACAAAGGACATAGCTAGCAAAATATATGAAAATCCCATACAACAGACAAAGGTCTCATATCTAAAATATGCCAACAGCTCAAGAAATTAAATTCCCCCAAAACAAACCCCCAAAGAAACAACCACCCTATTAAAAAGTGGGCTAAAGACCTTAAGAGAGACCTCTGTGAAGAGGAAATAGGAATGGCCAAGAGACACATGAAGAATTGCTCAGCCTCTCTGCTTAGAAAGGAAATGCAAATCAAAACAACATTGAGATTCCACCTTACACCAGTTAGAATGTCCATAATCAAGAAATCTAACAACAGATGCTGGCGGGGATGTGACCAACGGGGAACGCTACTACCCTGTTGGTGGGAGTGCAAACTTACTCCACCACTCTGGAAAGCAGTGTGAAGATTCCTCAAAAACTACACCTAGAGCTCCCCTAGGACCTGGCAACCCTACTTCTGGGAATCTACCCAAATGTCCACAAACAAGGCCACACTAAACCCGCCAGTAGGATGATATTCATTGCTGCAGGATTTACCTTAGCCAAGATATGGAACCAACCCAAATGCCCCTCGGTAGATGAATGGATCAAGAAAATGTGGTACCTATACACAATGGAATTCTATGGATTCACCAAATTATTTTTTGACATCATAGAAAGTTGCTTTTCTTGGAGACCTCTGGCGGGAAGTTTGTGTGGGGTGCCCTCTTGTGGACATCGTGGAGAGTCTGGACACAGCCGTTGATCCAGTGTCCTAGGACCTTGAGAGACATCACAGGCCCTTTGAAACAGACTCAAGTCTTGGTTGGGATTCTCTGGCTTGAGTCCTGGTGTGTGTGTGTGTGTGTGTGTGTGTGTGTGTGTGTGTGTGTGTGTGTGTGTGTGCACGTGTGCGTGCACACATATGCATTGTTAGCCACCTAGTATTTGCTCTGTGATGGTTTCTGTTGGTGTTGGTCTTGTTTTCGTTGTTTTATAAAAAAAAGAAATGGGGGGAAGTTCAAGCTGCCGCAGAACTCCTTTGAAGTACATGCTGAAACATTTCAGAAGCGAGGTGTTGGTTGCTCAGGCCTGTAATCTTAGGTACTCAGAGGCTGAGATCTGAGGATCATGGTTCAAAGCCAGCCTGGGCAGAAAACTCTATGACTCTCTTATCTCCAATAAACCATTCAGAAAACTGGAAGTGGTGCTGTGGCTCAAGTGGTAGAGCACTGGTCTTGAGCTGAAGAGCTGAGGGATAGCGCCCAGGCCCAGAGTTCAAGGCCCACAACCGACCAAAAAAAAAAAAAAGAGTGTTCAAAAATAGGGAAAAAAGGACAGATGTCCAACTGAGTGCATTTCATGGCTCCCCAGGAGCCCATGGTGTCAGCAAAAGTTGCCCATGGTTGGAGGAATATTGCCTACAGCTGAAATCGGCTCCTGGCAGTACTCCCCAGCCCTCGGAGTATCCACACTCACTGAAGACCAGATTCCCCCAAGTCTGGGCAGAGAACAATCCACCTGGCCTGGCAGCCCACCGACCTCCATCTGTTGTCTAGTTACTGAGCTTGGCAAGCCCCATCAGAGTGAGGCGGTACCCCATGAGTCTAGAGGTGAAGCAGGGAATTGCACTCCACTTGCCCCACGTCATTCACCTTGGAAGACCCCATGACTCCCAGTCTTGAAACCCAAGACTACTGGCTGGTGCAGGACCTCAGGGCAGTTAATAGACAGGTTGAGACTATACATCCAATACATCCTCTGAACCCCGATACTCTCCCAAGTCTCCTTCCACCAGAGAGGTAGGTCTATACTGTCCTGGATCTTAAAGATGCTTTCTCCCTGCCCTTGGCACCTGTATGCTAACCCATCTTTGCTTTTGAATGAACTGACCCCAAAGGGGGATACACAGGCTAACTCACTTGGACTAAGTTGCCTCAGGGATTTAAGCACTCCTCAACCATGTTTGATGAAGCCATGAGTGTTGATTTATTGGAGTTTCACCAAAAATACCCAAAGAGCACCCTATTCTAATATATAGATGACCTCTTAGTTCCTTCTGAAACTGAGGAGTGTAGAGCAGCAATTGAAGGACTATTGGAGACTCCACAGACCCTGGAGTATGGAGTCTCACCAATGCCCCATGTCACCTACTTGGGGTAGAACCTTGAGGAAGGGAAACACACCCACTCTCAGAGTTGCATCTCAGTGATTTTGAAGATTCCTTCTCCAGAGAACAAGAAGCAGGTAGAAGAGTTCCTGGGGCCGCTTGGCTACTGCTACTTGTGGATTCTAGGGTTTGCTGAGATTGCCAAATCCTTCTATGCTGATCTCAGGGGAAGCTAACCCCTGCAGTGAACACTTTTTTATTTTTAGTCATGGGGCTTGAACTCTGGGCCTGGGCACTGTCCCTGAGCTCTTCAACTCAAGGCCAGCGCTCTACCACTTGAATCACAGCACACTTCCAGTTTTCTGGTGGTTCATTGGAGAGAAGAGTCTCATAGACTTTCCTGCCAGGGCTGGCTTTGAACTGTGATCCTCAGATCTCAGCCGCCTGAGTAGCTAGAATGACAGGCTTGAGCCACCAATGCCCGGCCAGAAAGCTTTTGAGACTTTAAAGAAAGCCTTTTTGTCTGCACTAGCCTGGGCCCTCCTGGACATCACAAAACCCTTTCACCTATTCATGGAGGAGGCTAAAGGGATAGCAAAGGACATCTTAACCCAAACCCTGGGACCCTGAAAGCAGCCTGTGCCCTATCTCTGCAAAAGGCTGGGCCCAGTGTCTGCTGGCTGTCCAGCCTGTATTGGAGCCGTGGCAGCCACTGCCATACTCAAAAAGGAAGCTGATAAGCTAACTCTGGGACAGGAACTTTAGCTAACTATTCCTCACTCAGTTGAGACTCTCCTGCAGGGATTTCAGAAAGATGGATATCAAATGCCCGGTGACACGCTACCACGCGCTTCTCTTAGATCAACCCCCTGTATCAAGTTCTGCAGAACCTCGGCTATCAATGTGGTAAGCCCGGGGCCCGATGATGACCCACAACAACCTCTGCATGACTGTGCAGAGGAACCCACTTGATCCAGTCTGCCAGTCCAGACCTGACTGATGCTCCACTGCTGGAGGCAGAGGAGGTATTGTCCGTGAATGGGAGCAGTTTCTCTCAAGAGGGTATAAGGTATATGGGAATAGCAGTCATCAGAAAAGATGAAGCAATCTGGGCTCAGTCCCTCAATCTAGGGATATCAGCTCAAAGGGTTGAAGGTATCGGCTTCGCCACAGGCATTGAGACGGGGAAGAGAGAAGGCCATGCAGTATACACAGACAGCTGGCATGCATTTGCTACCACTCACGTACCCAGAGCTCTATATCAGGAGAGGGGGCTCCTCACCTCAGCTTGGAAGGAGATCAGAAACAAAGAAGAGATCTTGGCTTTATGGAAAGCCATTTGGATGAACTAGAAATTTGCCATTGTGCACTGGCAGGGACACCAGAAGAGAGAATCTCCTGAAGTTCAGGGGAACAGGGTGGCAGATCTGGCAGCCAGGGAGGCCCCCTAGAACCAGTGGGGCCTCTCCAGGGTCTGGTAATGCTGCCAGAGCCAGATCTGCTCCTAGACCCTCCCACACATCAGAGGGAAAAGAATGGGCAGAGCACCTGGGCTTCAAGCTAGAAGGAAAAGGTTGGCTAGTTGCCAGACAGAGACCCGTTCTCTCAGCAGTGCTGGGAAAACAGTTGGTGACTCAACTCCACTAGACCAGGCATCAAGGAGCCTCCAAACTTGCTGAGCTCCTTAGGCCAAGGTCCTACATCCCTAGACTAGATTATATCGTTAAGGGTGTCACACTAGCTGCCTTACCTGTGCTCATGTGAGTCCTAAAGGGGAAGAAGGGCCCCGGAAGGAATACGGTCCCGAGGCACCTCACCTGGAGAGCATTGGGAACTGGACTTTACTGAAACCAAACCTACTGTTTTTGGATACTGATACCTCCTGGCATTCGTGGACCCTTTTTCTGGCAGAAGCTTTTCCCACCCAGATTAAAACAATCTCAATAGTCACCAAGAAGTACTTCAAAGTTTAGTTCGTAGGTTTTCCTTTGTTGTTGTTTTTAATGTACTATGTGATTTATTAGTTTCTTTTGTATGTTCTTCCCCCTATGATATATTCCTTGTTGTCACTGTATTTGAGTTTGGTATCCTGGTATTGTATATACATTTATTTGAATTAGGGAAGAGAAGGGAATAGCAAAATGGTGAGACAAAGGACAAGGGAGGATCCAATGCAACAGCGACATCCACAGACAATGTGATGGAAATGATCCGTACAGCCAGGGGCTGGGCAGGTTGTGGGGGAGGGCAAATAGGAGAAAAATGAGGGAAGGGGTAACCAGTTTGACAAGAAATGTACTTATCACCTTGACAATAAAAATAATTAAATACACAAATAAAATAAAAATAAAAAGTAAAAAAAATAGTTCCTAGTTTTAGCCTACCTCTTATTTTAGGGTCTGATAATGGCCTGGCTTTGACAGCCAAAATATCCCAAATTATGGCAAAGGCATTAAATACCAATTGGAAATTACGTTGTGCCTATAAGCTACAGAGTTCAAAGCAAGTAGAGAGGATGAATAGGACCCTAATGGGAACCTTGATTCAACTGGTCTGAGAGACAGGCACAATTTGGACCCGCCTCCTTCCCTTTGCCCCCTCAGGACTACATGTATCCATACCAGGAGGGGGTTACTCCCTATGCAATCATGTTTGGAAGACCATCACCTATCCCCCGAGATGAAGAGATGTCCCCAGAGCAGAGACGAATAATCACTCTCTCAAGTCATCGCAGGACCTCCAGCCCACTCGCAAGGCTATTCACCAGGCAGTCAGAGGACCAGACCCCCAGCCTGCGCTCGAGCCAGTCCACAGATTCCAACCAGAGGACTTGGGGTGGGTGAAAAGAGTTCCTGCTCAGACTTTAGAACCAACCTGGAAGGGATCTTATCCTATAATCCTGAGCACACCAATGGCTGTGAGGGTAGCTGGTGTTCCCTTCTGAATCCACCAGCCGCAGCTAAAGGAAGTAGCAGATGAGAAAGAAAAATGGACAGTCACCCAAACTTCTGATCTACTAAAGATAAGACTATGATGAGCCCCTTAAAGGTTATATTTATAGTTCCTTTTATTCCATGGTGGACAGGCAGTACACAACAACCTTCATTTCCAGTCTCCAGACATAGGCATGGCATTCAGAAAGACAGGATATGGGAAACCTCTTGCAAGTGTAACTACTGCTGGTCAACCAATCTTTCTTTCTTCTTCTTTTTTTTTTGTTGGTTATGGGGCTTGAACTCTGGGCCTGACAGCTGTCCTTGAGCTCTCCAGCCCAAAGCTAGTGTTCTACCACTTGAGCCACAGTGCCACTTCCATTTTTCTGGTGGTTAATTGGAGATGAGTTCTCAGACTTTCCTGCCCAGGCTGGCTTTGAACCGTGATTCTCAGATCTTGGCCTTCTGAGTAGCTAGAATTACAGGTGTGAGCCATCAGTGCCTGGCTCAACCCATTTTTTCAGTGCATCTTGGCTCATTAATAAATCCAGTTGTTTACTTCCCCACTGGGAGAACCAGAGGTGGGGTGGGGAGCTAAGGCTGTGGATGTGGAAATGCGAAATAGAGAAAGGTGTCTACATATACATATACACATAGACATATACACTCTTGTGAACAAAGATTGTTTTTTGTGTGTGTCCGGTCATGGGGCCTGAACTCTGGGCCTGGGTGCTGTCCCTCAGCTCTTCAGCTCAAGGCTAGCGCTCTACCACTTGAGCCACAGTGCCACTTCCGGCTTTTTTCTTTTTGCTTATGTGGTGCTGAGGAATCGAACCCAGGGCCTCAGGCATTCAAGGCAAGTGCTCTACCACTGAGCCTCCTTCCCAGACCGTGCACAAAGATTTTACATGTGCAAAATGAATACCAGCTGTACATTTTCCAGAATTTTCAGTTGCAAGAGATCTTCTTGCTAATCTTACTCTTGCAGTTGACTAAGATTTAAGATGAAAGTTTTAGCAAATCACTTTAGTATTTTCCAGCCCCATCACCTCAGAGCTTGCTCGCTTTACCAAGCAAGGCATATTAGCACATGAAATATTTTTTTGCTAGAGAAAGCTGAGTGTGGGTCTCCGGAGCTAAACTCAGCCCACCCAGTACTTGACTCTAGATGTTAGCCAAAGTTTGACTAGAGCATTTTACATATTAATTGACTTTTTGAATACCTTCAGTTGGGGGAAAGGATGGGGGTTACCTGAAGTTAATCTCAGCCTATCTGGTGGCCTGACTGTCTTTTACCAGTTATAGCTTTACCATTTTTAATCTGCTATGATTAGCAAGTTGTTTGAATCAGGCTCTCAGTTGCCTGCACGCTCCAACTGCCTCCTTACAGAAGGGTCATAGCACCTAGCAGGTCTGATTTCCCCCATAGAGACCCAAGACCAAACCCAACAAGAGACTCAAGACCAAGACAAACACAGAAAAAGTTGGCCAAGGTGGGGTCTCTCCCACCATGAGTGGGACCCCCCAACGCAACCGTATCCAGAACTCTAGACTGCACAAGAACACTCGTGGTGGGATTTGATCCACAGATCTTCCATCAGAGGCTGCAGAACTGTCCACAGTATCAGAGTCTGCAGAGTGAGCCACTCACACCCAGTGCCACCAGAACCTCCCGACTCTGTCGGTATGGGAGGAGGAAGAAGGGCGGGTCTCGAACATGTCGGCTCCCTTTACCTCTTCAATCTCCAGATGGATCGGTCCCCAGATTTCAGAAAAACATAGAAACATAAAAGAGGACAGAGAAGCAGAGACTTACTTCCGGAAGATTTCTAAGAGACTCCAGGAAGATTTCTTTTTGATGGCATGTCTGGCATCAACAAGCTAGCTGTCACAGCGGCAGAATAGACCACAGGGCCCTGGAACTTTTCACAGGGTGCACTTCCCTCGTAGGGGTTTCCATCCCTTGACAGCTGGCCCTCCAAGGCCAGCTTCAAGACCAGGGCTTCAAGGAACCCAGATGCTCTCCTTGGACCTGGGATCTCGGTGGGGTCTCTATCTGTTGTAAGGTGAGAATTCAAAGAAGCCGCATTTTGAAAGATTGAATCTTGGAGTCTTTACTAGAGCGCTAGCACTGTGCAGGCAGTCAATTGTTACGAAGGCCTGCCACCCACAAACTCACTTAACACTGTTAGGAAACAGACCAGAGAGGAAAGAAAGAGCAATCACAGCACCAACAAACCAATTCAGCTCCAGTGGAGAGCTGAATTGAGATATGTGGTGACAGAAAGAGCCAGGGGACAAGATCCAGGACGTGAACATGGACACACATGGTATAGCATATGGTGTCTATGCTCGGCTCGTCCTAAATAGGGTCAGAGCAGGGGGCAGCGTCACAGGAAATTCCCAGGCACTGAACTGAGAGGCCCAGCAACACATCAGCCAAGTGCCCACCAAGTGCCTGCCTGCAGGGATTCAGGTTCGCCATCACATGAGGGGTGTAGGCTCCACCTTCCCCCACTATGAAGGCAAGATGCCAGACCTTAAATGGAGATACCTAGGTACCAGCAGAATTTTTCCATCAGGGAAAATAGGCCTTAACCTTCCACATAGGGTATGCGAAGAGGCTACTCAGAGGCTAGGGATTAAAACCATTTAGGGAGTTAATCAGTGCAGAATTGGAGTATTCTCTCTCTCCCTCTATCTCTCTCTCTATATCTATATCTCTATTTCTATCTCTAGATATCTAGAGATATATATCTATTTCTAGATATATATAGGTATATCTAGATATCTAGATATATATAGAAAGATACATACATACATATATAGGGATAGATAGATAGACAGATAGATATACATATAGATATAGCTTTCCTAAAGCGATAACATCTGAATTTCTCTGAAGCAGAGCCCTCCTAGCTCACCTTGAGCTAGCATCTGTATTGAGTGAAGCCTCTCTCGCCTTTAAGCTTTTCAGCATTGGATGGAGAATTTCCCCCACATGCAAGAGGCATATGGATGGCTACCAGAAATTACTTAGACTCAGCTTCCTTACTTCAGCACCTTTAATCCTCGAAAGAGCATCAGACACATCCATCCCAGGGGACCAGGCAGAGGCAGGCAGGCACAGGAGAAAGATTATTACCAGGTTTATCAGAGGAGCCATATTTCCCCCAAGAGGGCGCACAGGACACCTGTCCCTATCAGGTAGTAGGAGGGTCTGAGGGATAGGAAGTGAGGTAGATGGGAGATCAGGTGGGTCTGGTCGGAGAGAGGGAGGGGCCAGATGTATAGCGGGAACTCCAGGAATGGGAGAGGGCCCAGGTGTGGGTGGAGCTGAGGACCAAAGGTGAGCATCATACTAACAATCCTAGCTACTCAGGAGGCTGAGACCTGAGGGTTGTAGTTTGAAGCCAGCCTGGGTAAGAAAGCCCCTGAGTATCTTGTCTCCAATGACCCACTAAAAAGCTGGAAGTGGAGTTGGGGCTCAAGTAGTAGAGTGCTAGCACAAAAAGCTGAAAGTATAGTGCCCAGGCCCTGAGTTCAAGGCCCAAGAGACTCTGTCTCTCTCTCTGTCTTTCTATTTCTGTCTGACTCTCTCTCATACACACACAAAGCTGAATGGCGGAAATAAAGGACATATCATTATGCATTACTACAATAGAGGATCAAGCTGATATTGTTAGTGTCATTTTCTTGTGTGTGTGCCAGTCTTGTGGCTTGAATTCAGGTCCTGTGCACTGTCCCTGAGGTCCTAGGGCTTGAAGTCCTGGGCACTGTCCCTAAGCTTTTGTGCTGAAAGCTGGCACTCAACCACTTGAGCCACAGCTTCACTTCAAGCTTTTCAGTGGTTCATTGGAGATAAGAATATCATGGACTTTCCTGCTTGGGCTGGCTTGGAAACATGATTCTTGAATCTCAGCCTCCTGAGTAGCTGAACTACAAGTGTGAACCTCCAGCCCCTGGCTGTTAGTGACATTTTTCACCTAGGTTTTCTTGAAGGTCCAGGACCTTAATGGGGTCATTTTCAGTTCTTGTTGGGGGTTTCTTGTGATCCCAGAGCTCTCTGCATGAATAAACATAATAGGGAAAGCTAGTCTCTATATCTTACTTTTTTTTTTATACTCTCCCCTTCCTCATGCTCTTCATTGTCCTATCCCAATTTCCACTTGTTAGCATAGTTAATCTGAGTGTTCGCATGGTACACGATAAACTTACTTACATTTCACAGTCTTGAGTTTGGTGTTGACTTTATTGAGGGAGGAGGGAGAAGGAAGATGGAAATGCAGGCCAAATGGATTAGGGACTACATTTTGGTAACATCCGTGGCAGAAAAGAAAAGGAAAATAAAGAGACAACATAAAGATGTAGAAAAAAAGTACCAGAGTTTGGTGTAGGCAGACATCAAGGAAAGAAGATTAGGTATGGAGTTTGTGTTAACTCACTAGCTTTTTGCCAAAATCTTGGACAGGGCATAGATTTCTTTAAATTTTCTTTTCTCTTCTTGATTAAAACATCCAGCAGAGAACCCTTCCTGATCTGAGGCCCCAGAAAAAAAGGGGAGAATGCCCATTCTTAGTGTGATGGTGAGAATTTAAGGAGGAGGAGCAGGAGGGGGAGGAGGAGGAAGAAAGGCAGCCAGAGGAAGAGGAAGAGAGGAGGAAGAGGCCCAGCAAAAGCACATGGTGTATTATTGGCCCATCAAGGGGCATTCAGCGGGCCACTAGGCAGAAATGATAAATTGGGGGAATGTTGCCAAAGCCTGAAATTCTGGGGGTGATATCAATGTCAGCAGGTGGCACCAGTGAGCTTAAGGAGAAGTTCTAAAGGATGGAGGTGAAGTAGAGGAAGAGTTCCATGGGGGCCAGGGCCTCCCCAAGGCAGATCCACTTTCCTGCAGGCACAGAAGAGGTGGGAGGGTTGAATAGTGTCTAGGGAGATTTTTTTTTTCTTTTACTTTCTTTTGGTGTCAGTCCTGGGGCTTGAACTCAAGGCCTGGGCATTGTCCCAGAGCTTCTCCACCCCCATCCAAGCCCTTCAAGGCTAATGTTCTACTGCTTGAATAGAGTTACAGAGTTACCAGAAGAAAAGGCCACAAAGGCATCATTGTTCTTGAGGTGTCCCTGTTCATCCAGGAAGTGCTGAGGATAAAAGTCATTTGGGTGTTGGAAGTATTTGGGGTCTCTGAGGACGAAGCCAAGTAGTGGATAGACATCTGTGCCTGGTGAGAAGATGAAGGGAGTAAGAAAAAGTCAGTGTGGAATAAGGAGCATCATAAGAGAGAGAGGGAGGTGTGGAGAGATAAAGAGGTGAGAGTCAACGCAATCTCACCTTGTGCAGAAAGTAGCCTCGGAAGTGAGTGTCCCAGGTGATGTTCCGGGGGATGCCCACAGGTGCGATGTCTGTCACTCTCTGGATCTCATGGATGACCGCATCCGTGTAGAGCATCTTGATGCGGTCGTCCATCATAGGAATCTGGTGTGGTCCAATCACCTGGGTAATCTCTTCCTGGACCTTAGCTGGACGAATCCAGGAAGACATTTCACAAAAGGGTACAGGAAAGGGCTGGGAATGTGGCTTAGTGGTAGAGTGCTTGCCTAACCTGCATGAAGCCCTGGGTTCCATTCCTCAGTAACACACAAACAGAAAAAGCTGGAAGTGGTGCTGTGGCTCAGGAGGTAGAGTGCTAGCCTTGAGCAGAAGAAGCTCAGGGACAGTGCCTAGGCCCTGAGTTCAAGCCCCAGGACTAGCAAAAAAAAATAATAAAAGGCAGGTAAACTGATGCTGCCAGTGACTCATGCCTGTCATCACAGCTACTCAGGAGGCTGAGATCTGAGGATTGCTGTTTGAAGCCAGCTTTAGGCAGAAAAGTCCATCAGTCTCTTATCTCCAATGAAATCACAGAAAAAGCTCGAAGGGACACCATGGCTCAAAGTGGTAGATTGCTAATTTTGAGCAAGAGGAGCTCAGGGACAGCACCCAGGCCCTGAGTTCAAGCCCCACAAGTACAAAACATAAAAGTTAATAAAAAGAAGGCAAGAAAGGGCAGGAGGTGTTTCTGTCAGAGTAGCTTGGGCAGATGCTGGTCTGGATTTTGCAAACACCATGGAGTTATAGATCTTGAGTTGGGGAGATTAATTTTTATCCGCAGTACAAATTATTGTTCACCTCTGAAGGTAAAAATCCTTGTGTGCTTAGTTGTGTTTTGTTTGTTTGTGTTGTTATTGGGGCTTGGACTCCGGGCCTGGGCACAGTCCCTGAGCTTTTCCACTCAAGGCTAGAACTCTACCACTTGAGCCACAGCTCCACTTCTAGTTTTTTTTTTGCTGGTTCATTAGAGTCTCACAGAATTTCCCGCCTAGGCTGGTTTTGTACCACAATCCTCAGCTCTCAGCCTCCTCTGTAGCTAAGATGACAGGCCTGAGCGACCAGCGCCTGGCATATCTGGCCTTTTCAAAATGCTATCTTCCTTTCTTCTTGTCAGAGGAATGGGAGAGGTCAGCTCGGCTCACCTTCTACATGAGGATATTTCATTAAGAGCAACATTCCATAGCGTAGGGTCGAGCTCACTGTTTCTGTGCCAGCAAAGAAGAGATTGAGGGTGGTGAGCACCAAATTCCTGAGGTTGAATTCTGTGTGTGGATCCTTTTTATCCTGGGAGAGAAGGAGATCATGAATAGGATTATCTTCTTTCTCTTTCTTTCTCTGTGTTTTTTGGGTTCTCGCCCCTCTCCCCCCACCTCCCCACAATGTAAAATGTAGATTTCTATGTGTAAGTCCTGGGGCTTGAACTCAGGAGCTATCCTTTCGCTGCTTTGCTCAATACTAGCACTCTACCACTTGAGCCATAGCATTACTTCTGGCTCTTTTTGGTGGTTCTTTGGGGATGAATCTCCTATGGACTTTCCTGCCTGGGTTGGCTTTGAACCATGATCCTCAGATCTCAGCCTCCTGAATGTCTAGGATTACAGATGGGAGTTACTGATGCCTAGCAAGGTAGATATTTTTGGAAATGTAGAAGATAGGCAAGCCAAGTCCAGAAGCAGGAGTGAGTTTGGTGTGTTAGAAGAATAGCAAGGCAGACATGGGGACTGGGGAGGAGGGGGGAGAGCAGAGAGAACTGGGAGAAGAAAGCAGAGTGCAATTAAAATTTGTGTGTTTCTGTGTTTTTTTTTTTTTTTTTGCCAATCCTGGGATTGGAACTCAGGGCCTGGGTTCTGTCCCTGAGCCTCTCTATGCTGAAGGCTAGTACTCTATCAGGAGAATTTTGTGATATGAAGATGCAACTTTCTAGCTGGGTGCTGGTGGCTCATGCCTGTTATCCTAGCTACTCAGGAGGCTGAGATCTGAGGATTGAGGTTCAAGGCCAGTCTGGACAGGAAAGTCTATGAAGCTTTATAATGAGCCACCAAAAAAAAATCCAGAAGTGGAGCTGTGGCTCAGGTGGTAGAGCACTAACTTTGAGGGGAAAAGCTCAGGGACAGCGCTCAGGCCCTGAGTTCAAGACCCAGTACTGGCGTGCACACGTGTGCATGTACACACACATACACACACACACACACACACACACACACACACATGCACACACACACACAGTATGAAATAGGGATTAAGTGACCCCAGCAGAACTTCAAGGAGAGAGAACAGGGCAGGGGGGGGAAGCATCTTTATAAGGAAGCAGTCGATGAAATCTCACGGGTTTTGGGGTCAAGCGTGGCTTCATTGGCCTTCACTCTGGATGCTATGAAGGCCTTAAGGTCCTCTATCAAGTCATAGAGGTGGTTGTGTCTTCTGAGCAAATACTGCATGACTCCCGAATACATGTCATATAGCTGAGGACCCGAGTGACAGAGATGTGTCAGCCATGGGGAGCAGGGGGCCAGGGGAACCAACCAGGTGACCTGAGACTGGGATCAGGAAAGAGCTAGGGTTGAGAATTTGGGGTGACCTTTATAGATTGATTGATTGTTTGATGGATGGATTGAATTTTGTCATTCACAGGTCTTGCATTTGGGGCCTGGACGCTGTCCCTGAGCTTCCTTGTGCTCAAGGCTAGCTCTCTACCACTTTGAGACACAGTGGCACTTCTGGTTTTCTGATGATTCATTGGACATAGAGTCTCACAGGGACTTTCCTGCCCAGGCTGGCATTGAACTGCAATTATCAGCTCTCAAGTGTCCTGAGTAGCTAGGATGACAGGCAGGAGCCACCTTCGTCTGTCAGGGTTGGGACTGGGGGTCCAGGGAAAGTGACTCCCCATGGTCACCTGGGCGCAGGGCATGCTCATCTCAATGAAACTCTCATTAATCATCTCCAGAAGGCTCAGGAACTGCTTGTCTTTGTAGTCGAAACGGTTTCCAAAGACCACGGAACTGATGACATTAGACACTATGCGGCTCAGGAAGAAGGTGTGATAGATCGGGGGGCCTGGGGCCGGGCAGTGGAAACCATCCATATTGGACATGATCTCGGGCGACAATGGAGTCAGTCATGCAATGGTGGAATTTGACTCTTAGATCTGCTACTCTGTGGCATCAAGGGAGTGACTTCATGTTTGTAAACTGAGTCTATATCTCCCTGTCTGCAAAATGGTTGAGACCCCAACTAGGCATCTAGATAATGATTTGTAAGAACAATTTCACTCAGTGCCTGATGTGCAGTAAGCACACCGAGAGCCAGGTATAGTGGTGCATGAGCGTAGTCCCAGCACTGCAAAGGCTAAAGATAAATGGAAGTATAAAGCCAGCCTGGGCTACACAACAACAAGCCTTTATCATCAGAACTCTCCATACAGATTTTGGGAGTCCATTGGTGAAGGGTTCTGGATAAGTAGCCTCTAAGGGTCTTCCATTTTGTTTATTTTTTGATCCATCATGGGGCCTGAACTCTGGGCCTGGACGCTGTCAATCAGCTCTTCAGCTCAAGGCTAGTGCTCTACCACCTGAGCCACAGCACCATTTCTGGCTTTTTGTGCTTATGTGGTCTGAGCAATCAAACCCAGGGCCTCATGCAGGCAAGGCAAGCACTCTACTAGTGAGCCACCTTCCCAGTCCCCATGCTGATGTTTTTTGGTGGGTACTAGGGCCTGAACTCACGGTGAAGTCTGGTCCTCTATTATTGAGCCGCAGCTCCACTTGTAGTTTTACTGGTTAATAAGAGATTAAGAGTCTCACAGACTTTCCTGCCTGGACTGGCTTTGAACCACATTCCTCAAGATAGGAGCCTCCTAGTAGCTAGGATTATAGAAGTGAGCTACAGGTGCTTGGCTAATGTCAAATTTTTAACATGTAACCTGGCTGGAAATCTCAGTACATTGTGGAGAGTTTCTATCTTCTCTCATTTCAGAGATTTCTGCCACCAAGGCCCATCTTCTTATGATTGAACTTTCCTCCATTAACAGCTCACCATCTAGCAGCCCTTCCCATTGTGGGAGCCCCACCATTCCTATACCTTTTGTCTTCCAGAATTCCTCTAGTAGGTACCCAATCTCTTCCTGAATTCGTTCCTCAATGCTCTGCTTTCCCATACCAAATTTTGGAGGACAGTCAGAGAAAAACAGCGAAGGACCTTCCATGGTTCCCCATTGGCCATAGCCAAATCTGCTGAGATGTGAGAGTAACTTTCCCTCTGTCCTTCCCTGCTCTGTGGTCAACACTGTGGTAGTTAGGATGGAGACAGACTAGTAAAGGTCTCAACTCTGATCTGGGGGAAACTTCCCACAATTTTCCACTCAATGGGTGTGTGTGGAGGGGAACAACTACAATTGCCTCTCATGTGGATATAACCAGATTAGTGAGTTGCTTGAAAATATAATGAACTTATTTTGGCAGTTTAATGAATGGAAGAGTTTATGACTGGAATTGTGAGTGGGTGCAATGGATGGATGGATGGATGGATGGATGATGGATGAATGGATGGATGATAGATAGAAAGATACATGGATGGATGGATGGATGCACAGATGGGTAATGGAGAAATGGATAAATGGATGGATAGATGAAAGAGTAATAGACTTATGAATGAGGAAGAAGCTTGTAAATGGAATGATGGGTGAATGAAGTATGATTGAGAGGTGTATTCATAGTTGGTTGGAAAGGCTCTTCTTTATTAGAAGACTCACTAATAAATGTATTTTTGACAGATTTATGAAGCAATAGATAGGAGGGAAAATACAGGTTCCCTACAAGGGAACACCATAAGAAATCATAAAGGGAATTTCTCATGCAAAACAACAAACAGACATCTGGCAGGCACCAGTGCTCACACCTGTCATCCTAGCAACTTCGGAGTCTAAAGTCTGAGGATTGAGGTTCAAAGCCCATCTAGGCAGGAAAGTCCATCAGATTCTTACTTCCAATGAACCATTCAAAAGCCAAAAGTGGAGCTGAAGTTTAAGGCTCAAGTGCTAGAGTGCCAGCCTTGAGTGGACAAAGCTAAAGGACAGTGCCCAGGCCTGAGTTCAGGTTTCTGCTGAGGCTGGCTTTAAACCATGACCCTCAGATCTAAGCCTCTTGAGTAGCTTGGATTACAGGGGTGAGACACTAGTGCCTGGCTGAGAAATATAATGAAGGACAGACACAAAGGAAACAGACTCCAGAGAGAAAAGATTTTCCTTTTTTCTTCTCCTTTCTTTTTGTTTTTCTTTTTTTTGCCAGCCCTGGGGCTTGATCTCAGGTCCTGAGTGTTGTTCCTAAGCCTCTAAGTACTCCAGGCCAGGGCTCTACCACTTCAACCACAGCCCTGGTGGCTCCTGTTCATGCTCTCCCTATTCTGGGTGGAAAGTACACACAAAGGATTCGCTTGCAGAGGGAGAATGGGGCCCCACCCAACCTCAGCAGCCAACAGATGATCCAAATAAGCCTTGATGCTCGCTCCTTTTGGAGTCTGCTCTAGGCAGACAGGCAATTATTCAGGGAAGTCATGAGCCAACATCCACGTCCTACTCATCCCCAGCCACCAACCAATAGCTCCACCACACCTGTGTTCTTCTAAAGCCTGTCTCCTAGGCCCAGAAGCAAGCAGATGGACAGTTTATGCATATGGGTGGAGCAAAGTTTCTGCCCCGCCCATTCTGTGAGGCCCAGCATCAACCCCAGAGATCTGAGGCAGGCCTCAGAGCCCAGCACCTGGCCTTGGCCCAACACAGACTTGAAAACACAGTTACTACCCAGCCCGGAAGATTTCCAGATCCAAAGATATTATAGGCAGCCATGGACTTTTCTTATGACCTGTCATCCATTTTGTACTACTAATAAATCTTAAACTAATAATAAAAGAAAAAAGGATAGCTGGGTACATTGGCTCATGCCTGTAATCCTAGCTACTAAGGAGGCTGAGATTTGAGGATCACATTTCAAAAGTCTGTGAGACTCTTATCTCCAATAAACCACCAGAAGACTAGAAGTAGGGCTGTGGCTCAAGTGGTAGAGCCCTAGCTCTGAACTGAAGCTGAGGGACAGCACTCAGGCCGAGTTCAAACCCCATGACTGACAAAAAAAGAAGAAAAAAGACTAAAAAGAGCTGATTGGTTAAGTACTGATGGCTCACACCTCTACTGCTACTCGTACCTTTAATCCCAACTACTCAGGAGGCTGAGATCTGAGGGTTGCAGTTCAAAGCCAGCCTGAGCAAAAAAACCCGTTGAGTTTCTTATTTCAATGAACCACCAAACACCTGGAAGTGGGTTGTGGCTCAAGTAGCAGAGTGCTAGCTGTAGACACCAAAGCTCAAAGGACAGTGCCAAGACACCGAGTTTAAGACACTGGACTCATTCACACACACACACACACACACACACACACACACACAAACACACACACACACACACACAGCAGAAAGGTAAAAATAAGGGCATATCATTATGTACTACTGCACTAGAGTATCAAGCTTGATATTGTTTGTGTCATTTTCTTGAGTGTGTGCCATCCTAAGACTTGAACTCGGGTCTGGGCATTGTCCCTGAGGTTTTGTGCTAAAGGCTGGCACTCTACCACTTGAAACAGAGCTCTACTTTCTGCTTATTTGGTGGTTCACTGGAGATAAGAGTCTTGTGGACTTTCCTGCCCCAGCTGGCTTTGAACTGCAATCCTCAGATCTCAGCCTCCTGAGTTGCTAGGATGACAGGCATGAGCTCAACTGAGCAGTGCCCCTGCTCAATCTGATGTTGAAAAGCAAGGAATGGAACATCCAAAGATCTGGTTGTTCCTGGCTTGCATTCATCCACTCAATCTGCCAAACTCTGGCTAACCCTCTGGTTTACCCTACCAATATTCTGCCAATGTAGCCAGGTGAAACGGAAGCAAATTCTATATCTTCCAGGAGTGACCCTTCTCCCTGCCAGGTCATACCTTCATAAGGGCATTGTACATGTCTCCTGTATCCAGTTGGAGGTAATTCCTAATGAGGGGAAGTGGGGGGGGGCCAGGAGGCAGCTTCTCTAGAACTTCTGGTTCCAGACAGACATCAGCACCATGGCACTCAGGCAGGCCAGGATGGATGCCAGAAGCATGCCTGAGGCCAGCATGGTGGCGGTGGAGGCGACAGGCAGGGATGGCTGGGGCAGTGTGTGTTTAGGCATTTGGGGGATAGAAGGGGAGGCCTTTGCTCCTATTTATTTAATGTGTCACTTTATCGCTCAATCTCACCCCCACCCATACCTTGCAACACCCTCAGTAGGGAAGGACAGGGCACACAAAGCTGGGTACACTCACAGGTTCTGTTGCTCCAGGCTGAATTCAGAGCTGGAGAGTGGAGATTTTCAAAGCTGTGTGGCTGATGCCTGAGACAGGGCTTGTAACCCCAGACTGAAGACAGGCCAAAGAGATCGAGATTTAGGGGATGCACAGTAGAATTGAAATCCTTAAATTTATTGGTGGTGAAGACAGGATGTATGGGTTGGGAATCTCTCTATAACAGAGACAGGATCATGAAAATCAGAAAGCCATGGGCCAGTGACACACACACATAATCCTTGCTATTCATTGTACTGAGATCTGGGGGTTGCACTTCAAAGCCAGCCAGGTCAGAAAAGTTTGTGAGACTCTTCCCTTCCATAAACTACTGAATAGTAGGAAATGGAGCTATGGGTGGAACTGGTAGAGCACTAGCCTTAAGCAAAAAAAAAAAAAAAAAAAAAAAAAGGCTTGGATAGTGCACAGACCCTGAGTTCAAGCCCCAGGACCAGCATAAAAAATGTTAGGGAGGGATATACTAATATTATAGAGTATAGCTGTGTTGCAAGGATTTCTATGTGAAATTCTTCCTTTTCCCTCCTCTCCCTCTTCCTCCTCTCCCTCCTCCTCCACCTTCTCTTAGGATACAGGCAGGGGGGAGATGCACCAGCAACTGCTACCTTTCTGGGGTCAATGGGGAGGGCCAAAGTGCAGAAAACAAAACACACAACAATATAGGCAAGTTGCTTGTTGATTTTGGAAAGGGAGAGAGGGAGGAGTTGAGTGGTGTGGTCAGCTACCTGTTGGCCTTTGCATAACCCCAGGCCTGTACCCTTGCTTTGCTTCTCTTTTTCTTGAATAGAAAGTGAAGATTGGGGGCTGGGAAGGTGGCTCAGTGGTAGAGTGCTTGCCTTGCATGCTCGAGGCCCTGGGTTCGATTCCTCAGCACCACATAAGCAAAAAGAAAAAAGCCCGAAGTGGCGCTGTGGCTCAAGTGGTAGAGCGCTAGCCTTGAGCTGAAGAGCTGAGGGACAGCGCCCAGGCCCAGAGTTCAGGCCCCACCAACGGACCCAATAAATAAATAAATAAATAAATAAATAAATAAATAAATAAATAAATAAATAAAGTGAAGATTGGAAACATCATTTCTCAGTGATTCTTGGGCCATGAATTGTTAAGGGCAATTCTCTCTCTATCTCTCTTATTATATCTTACTACCTTGCTGAATCAATTACATAGATGGAAATTTCACAAATCCATATTCTGTGTCGTCTATGCTATGTCTCTTTCCCATCTCAATGCCTGTGCCAAGGTGATAATTTCAGCCATTTGAGCTGATACCCTTTGATTGAGGGACTGAGCCATATTGTTTGATCTTTTTTTTTTTTTTTTTCCGGTCATGGGCCTGGAACTCTGGGCCTGGGCACTGTCCCTCAGCTCTTCAGCTCAAGGCTAGCGCTTTACCACTTGAACCACAGCACCACTTCCTGCTTGATCCTTTGTGGAGACTGCTGCCTTCACATACCTTATCCCATCTTGAATAAAACTGCTTCTGTCCATGTATACCTCCTCTGCCTCCAGCAGCGGGGCATCAGGCAAGTCCAGTCTGGCAGATTAGATCAGCTCAGTTACCTCTGTACAGTCATGCAGAGGTCATTCTGGGTCATCATCGAGCAACAAGCTTGCTGGGTTCAGGGTTGATGTTCTGCAGAACTTGATACAAGGTTGATCCTGGAGAAGTGTCTGGTAGTGTGTCACTTGGCTATTTGACATCCATCTTTTCTGAGTACAATATTGATTTAGCTTCTGTAACTACACATTAGGCTTGCACCTGTAGGAAAGAATCCTCAATTACTTTCCTACCCTGAGCGAATACAGGGGGTGTGGTTTTCTGGATTAAAAGGGGCCATGAGACCAGACTGAGCGCTACACTTTTTGGGCACCTGACTGTCCAGTGTAGTCCCAGCCAGTATTAAAGACTTTCCTTTGACAGTACTCCCTGAGCCTGTGTAGTCTCTCCTGGTTGAGGCTTCCCCTCAACAATTGTCTCCTTTACATTGTTCTTAACACTTTCTCACATATGAATATACCAATCTTGAACTCAGCCTGGGCATTGTACCTGAGCTCTTCAGCTCAAGGTGAGTGCTTTACCACTTGAACTACAACTCCAATTCTGTTATATTGGTGGTTAATTGAAGATAAGAGTCTCACAGTCTTTCCTGCCTGGGCTGGCTTTGGACTGTGATGCTCAGATCTCAGCCTCCTGAGTAGCTAGGATTATAGGCGTGAGCCACCAGGGCTTGGCCTTTGCTTGTATTTTAAGAGAAGGAGGAGGAGGAGGGAGAGGAGGAAGAAGAGAGATAGGAGGGAGAAGGAAGACTTTCACCTAGAGATCCTTACAACCACAGCTATAATTTATAATCTTAGCATCTCCTTCCTAGATTTTTTTTAATGTTGATTTTGGGGCTTGTATTCGGGGACTGTGCATTGTCTAATCTTTTTTGCTCAAGGCTAGTGCTCTACCTGTTCCACCACAGCTCCACTTCCTCCTCTTTTGTAGTTTATGGAAGGGAAGAGTCTCACAGGCTTTCCTGACCTGGCTGGCTTTGAACTGCAACCCCCAGATCTCAGTACACACACATACACACACACACACACACACACACACACACACACACACACACACACACACACACACACACACACACACTAAAAAGCAATGGAAACGCCTCAGCAAATGGCATAAAGCTGCCGGGGACTTGGCTCCTGTCAAAGGCCATAACCAGGCTTGGAGCTACACGGTCTGATTGTGCTCAGCCATGCACACAGGCTTTGAATGAGAGCTGCTGCTTCTGCTTGGAACTCAATCTGCAGACTCGCCTTTCTCCTTCCACTGGAAATCCCTACCCAGCTTTACCCTGCAGCCGGATCCACAAAGATAAGCTCCCTTGTAAGAGCACGTTCCGCCCTCCTTCACTCCCTCTCTCTGTTCACCAAGCCTCACCTACAAGTTCCTACAGATGCCCCCAAAACAACATTAATTCATATGAATATCCATTGTTCAAAGGAGTTTCAACATATGCTTTTTTTTGTCTGTGTGCTGGTACTGAGGCTTGAACTCAGGCCTGGGCACAGTCCTTTACCTTTGTCCATTCAAGGCTGTCACTCTACCACTTGAGCCTTAAACTTCAGCTCCACTTTTGGCTTTTGAATGGTTCATTGGAAGTAAGAATCTCAGACTTTCCTGCCTAGACGGGCTTTGAACCTCAATCCTCAGATCTCTGCCTCCTGAGTTGCTAGGATGACAGGTGTGAGCACCGGTGCCTGCCAGATGTTTGTTTGTTGTTTTGCATGAGAAATTCCCTTTGTGATTTCTTATGGTGTTCACTTACAGAAGAAAGAAAAGTCAACAATTAATTCTTGCATGATATAGAAAAGAGAACCCCAAAAGAACAATTCAGTTTAGTTTCAGACCTTGTGTGTGAATATTTGCCAAACTGGAAGACACGTGTAATGTCGGTGTTAACATTGGCTCCAAGTTTTTTGACATTGTGTGCATTTCTGTGAAGTCCTTGGAGGCTGGTGCATGTCCTTTATATGAGGTCATGCACCACACACACACACACACACACACACACACACACACACACACACACACACACACACACACACACATATACTAATTTGCTTCATTTAGCTCAATTGATAATAGCAAAATATTACTTTTTCACATCCTATATTGTTTTATTCCTCAATCAAAACTCCAAATTTAAAAATATCTTTCTCCCTGGAGTCTGTTTCTTTTGTCCCTCTCTTTCATTAAACTTCTTTCTCTGCGGGGCACTTGTAATCCAGTAATATAGCTCACACCTGGAATCCTAGCTACTCAGGGGTCTGAGATCTGAGGATCCTGTTTCAAAACCAGCCCCGGCAGAGAAGTCTTCCCTATGAGACTCTTATCTACAATTAATCATTCAAAAACCAGAAGTAGAGCTGTGGCTCAAAGTGATAGAGCACTAGCTTTAAGCAAAAGAGCTCCAGGATAGCACTGAAGCCATGAGTTCAAGCCCCAGGACCAACTAAAAACAAATTAATAAACTTCTTTCTCTTTGTTTCCACACTAGTTCTTCTCATTTCTGGGCAGGAACCATTCTGGTAGCTACATGTATTAGTTATCCAAACATCTAGACAGAGGAAAAAAAAAAACAAAACAAAAGACACCAACTTTCTTCTCTTCCTTGGTTTTCTGCTTCATGACATTTCACCCACCCTACCCCCAGCTCCAAACTCTCAGAAAGAAAGCACCCCACCCAAACGCTCAGAAACAAATATTTTCAATATTCTGGTCACAACCTCTTAATCCCCAGCCTCACCTTCCTCTTCCCTGGCCAGACCTGGCCTGGCCTGGCACTACCTGATTGACTGGATCTTTGGTTAAGATTGCAGAGAACATAAACAGTAGGTGGAAGATCAAATCTCTTTCCTCTTAAGAGACACGTGCATGCATGCGTGCACTGAATCTGGGGCTTGAACTAGGGGCTTGGCACTGTCCCAGAATTTTTGTGTTCAAGACTGATGCTCTACCACTAGAACCACAGCTACACTTCTGACTTGATAGATAAGGATCTCAACAAATTTTCTTGCCTGGCTGGCTTTGAACCATGATCCTCAGATCTCAGCCTCCAGAGTAGCTTGGATTATAGGCATGAGCCACTGATGCCCAACCTTAAGAAACTTTTTTAAAATCATTTTTTTCAGCACTGAGGACTGAACTCAGGGTCTTTTCACTTGTCAAGCAGTGCTCTTCCACTGAGCTAAATCCCCAACCCCTAAGATCTGTTCTAACATTCTGGAATCTTCACTTTCAGGTTTACAAGGATTTTCCCCCCAAGAACTATAGGCAATAAAGTAACAAAAATAGAAAAGAAAGCCAGGCATGGGTTTTATTTTACTCAGTAGACACTATGTAGAAAATGAACTGTGCAATTGTGGGGTAGGGACTGGGGAACGGGAATCTGGGGGAAAGCAAAGGAAGAGTGACATTGTCCCAACCAACAAATATAGTCATTACCTGACTTATGGAAAGGGGACCCCCTGTACAACACCTTCATAATATCAAGAAAATTATATTAACAATAAATGAGAAGTCCTCATCTCCCAACTCTTGTAGTATCTGCCTACTTTTTCTTCTCTACTCTCACATGAGTTTAGGAAAGTGGAGGAGGTGTTTGGGGTTTTCCCCCATTTTTATGTTTTTATTCAGAGTTTAATCAGGCCTATTTTCTGGCATTGCATAAAGAAAAAGAAGCAAGGCTGGGTGATCAGGTGTGTTAGCTAAGAACATGGAATGTAGCAGGGTACCAGTGCTCATGCCTGTAATACCCTCTCCTCATGAGGCTGAGACCTGAGGATCTCAGTTGAAAGCCAACCTAGGCAGAAAACCCAAGAGACTGACTGATCTCTAGTGAACCACCAAAATTCTGGAAGTGGTCCTGTTGCTCTATAGGAAAGAGGGAAGTAGCGGGGGAAGTAAGGGGGAAGCTAAAGGGACAGCACCCAGACTCTTCTGAGTTCAAGCCCCCAAGATGTATGAATTCAAAATAAATAAACAAGCCAGAATGAGCACCAGTGGCTCACTCCTGTAATCCTAGCTACTCAGGTGGCTGAGATCTGAGGATCACAGTTCAAAGCCAGCCTGGGCAGAAAAGTCTCTCCCATGAGAATCTTTACTCCAATGAACCACTCAAAAACCAGAAGAAGAGCTATAACTCTGAGTGGGAGAGCACTAGCCATCAGCACAAAAAGGTCAGAGAGTGCCCAGGCAGAATTCAAGCCCCATGACCAAATAAAAAATAAAAATAGGGTCAGGCGCTGGTAGCTCAGACCTGTAATCCTATGTACTCAGGAGGTTGAGAGCTGAGGATGACAGTTCAAAGACAGCCTGGGCAGGAATGTCCGTGAAATATTTATCTCCAATAAACCATCAGAAAACCAGAAGTGGCACTGTGGCTTAAGTGGTAGTGTGCTTGCCTTGAGCTGAAGAACTTAGGGACAGCGCCCAGCCCAGAGTTCAAGCCCCATGACCAAATAAAAAATAAAAATAGGGTCAGGCGCTGGTAGCTCAGACCTGTAATCCTATGTACTCAGGAGGTTGAGAGCTGAGGATGACAGTTCAAAGCCAGCCTGGGCAGGAATGTCCGTGAAATATTTATCTCCAATAAACCATCAGAAAACCAGAAGTGGCACTGTGGCTTAAGTGGTAGTGTGCTTGCCTTGAGCTGAAGAACTTAGGGACAGCGCCCAGCCCAGAGTTCAAGCCCCATGACCGACAAAAATAAAATGAAATAAAATAAAATAATAAAAATTTAAAAATAACAATAAAATAAAAAGTATGGAAACTCCAACACAAATTGCATAAAGCTGCCGGGGACTTGGCTTCTGTCAAAGGCCATAACCAGGCTTGGAGCTGCACGGTCTGATTGCGCTCAGCCATGCACATAGACTTTGAATGAGAGCTGTTGCTTCTGCTTGGAACTCAATCTGCAGACTTGCCTTTCTCCTTCCACTGGAAATCCCTACCCAGCTTTACCCTGCAGCCTGGATCTACAAGCTAGGCTCCCTTGTAAGAGCACGTTCCGCCCTCCTTCACTCCCTCTCTCTGTTCACCAAGCCTCACCTACAAGTTCCTACAGATGCCCCCAAAACAACATTAATTCATATGAATAGCCATTGTTCAAAGGAGCTTCAACATATGCTTCTTTGTCTGTGTGCTGGTACTGAGGCTTGAGCTCAGGGCCTGGGCACTGTCCATTAGCTTTGTCCACTCAAGGCTGGCACTCTACCACTTGAGCCTTAAACTTCAGCTCCACTTTTGGCTTTTGAATGGTTTATTGGAAATAAGAGTCTCATGGAATTTCCTGCCTAGACTGGCTTTGAACCTCAATCCTTAGATCTCTGCTCCTGAGTTGCTAGGATGACAGGTGTGAGCACTGTTGTACTGTTGTTGTTTTGCATGAGAAATTCACTTTGTGATTTCTTATGGTGTTCCCTTGTAGGGGAAAGAAAAGTCACCAATCAATTCTTGCACGATATCGAAAAGAGAACCCCAAAACAACAATTTAAGTTAGTTTCAGACCTTGTGTGTGAACATTTGCCAAACTAGATGACACGTGTAATGTCAGTGTTGACACTGGGTTCAAGTGTTTTGGAACTGTGTGTTTTTCTTCAAAGTCCTTAGAGGCTGATCCATGCTCTCTCTGTCCCTGGCATGTTTGTGCTCAGCAGCAGCCTGACTGATGTTCTTGCCAAATAGCTCAGGTGAATTTCCTATATTTATCAAAGCTTTGGCAATGCTCTGCCTGATGGTAGCAACAATTTTGCAGGGCTGAGACAGACAAAAGGGACCCAACTTTCTGGGTCCATTTAGGTGTTGGGCCAAGAGCTAAGCAAGTAACTGGGAAATCCCTGTGACAAGTACCTGTTTTCATACTTATTTCCTCTTCTTTTATGTATGGTACAACTTTGAGGGGCAAGGAAATTGGACTTTGTGTACGCATGTGTGTGTGTGTGTCTGTGTCTGTGTGTCTGTGTGTCTGTGTGTGTGCGTGTGTTTGCCAGGACAGGGGCTTGAATTCAGGGCCTGAGCACTGTCCCTGAGCTTTCTCACTCAAGGTTGGTACTCTACCACTTGAGTCACAACTCCACTTCTGCCTGGCTCCAAGAGTTAATTGAAAAGATTATTCTTTTCCCTGTGGCTTCTTGTCAAAGTTAAGAATTGGGATCTGGGCACTGGTGGCTCACACCTGTCATCCTAGCTACTCAGGAAACTAAGATCTGAGGATCATGGTTTGAAGCCAGCCTGGACAGAAAAGTCCCTATGAAACTCTAATCTCCAATTAATCACCAAAAACCCTCAGTGGGCTGGAAGACTGAAGTGGTAGAACAGCAGCTGTGAATAGAAATGTTAAGCAAGAGCAGTACCCCAGTCTGAGCGTGTGCGCGCATACACACACACATACACACACATACTCTCTCTCTCTCTCTCTCTCTCTCTCTCTCTCTCTCTCTCTCTCTCTCTCTCTCTCTCTCTCTCTCTCTCTCTCTCTCTCTCTCTCTCTCTCTCCCCAATAGACTGGCTGACCTACTTGATAGACAGGAAACTGAGACCCAAAAGGATAGACACTTCCCATTGACGAAAAGCTAAACCTGAGAACCTACTTTGTCTTGAGTCCTAAACTCAACAAAGATACTCAACTATCTTCCAGTCTACATGGAATTTTGAACCAGGGGATGAGGAGAACTGGGGAATTCAACACAGGAAGAAAAACCAGGCACTGGTGGCTCATGCCTGTGACCCTAACTACTCAAGAGCCTGAGATCTGAGGATGGCAGTTCAAAGCCAGCCCCAGAAGGAGAGTCCCCATGAGACTCTTATCTCCAATGAACCTCCAGAAAACCAGAAGTGGCACTGGCGCTCAAAATGGTAGAGCACTAGCCTTGAGCAAAAGCACTCAGAGACAGTGCCCAGGCCCTGAGTTCAAGCCCCACGACTGACAAAAAAAGAAAGAATCAAAAAGCAGTAAAAGGTAATAGGAAGGAAGGAGAAGACCCCTCCCCAGAGATTTTCCCAAAGGTGAATTCAATCTATTTGTACTCAGGGGGAGATTATAAGTTACATAAACCCCTGCCAAGGAATCTGTTCCTCTGATGGCATTACACCCAGCACACCTGAGTTTCAGGATATTTAGATTTCAGTTTAAGCTCCCAGAAACTATTTAGGAAGGATCTGAAGCCAAGGAGCGAACCTCTCTCTCTGTGTGGCATGATGGAACTTGACGGGCCTTGACTGTGTTTCTGGCATTCAGTTTGTCTTGTCTGTTCATCCTCATGGCCTGGAAACAAATCAACAAGGGAGGAAAGCTGCCCCCCAGGCCCCACCCCAATTCCTTTCCAGGGGAACGTGCTGCAGGTCCACATCGATGCCTTTTTCACTCTTTGATGAAGGTGAGTCTGTGGGCCTCTCCCCACAGGAAAGGAAGCCATGAACCCCATGGCCAGGTGCCCAGGGCGAAAGCACACATAGGGGACACACTTGGTTGGCCATCTTAGAATGTGGAAAACAATCCCAGAATCAGAAACTTCATGAGAACTTACGTTCCTTGTGCATCGGTGCACATCTCTGCCTAAAGTCAGGAGTTTGGAAGACAAGGGCTCTTGTGGTCAGATTATTTTACAAGTTGGAGGGTCAGTATCTCATGATTCTAGAAAGTTAGCATGGATGCCAGTGATTCATGCCTGTAATCCTAAGTACCCAGGAACCTGAGATCTGAGGATCCTGGTTCAAAGCCAGCCTGAACAAGAAAGTGGGGAGACTCTTATCTCCAATTCACTAGCAAAAACAACAAAAAAGCCAGAGGTGGCTCAAAGTGGTAGAGTGCTAGCTAAGAGACAGTGTCCAGGCCTGGAGTTCAATTCCCAGTATTCTCTCTCTCTCTCTCTCTCTCTCTCTCTCTCTCTCTCTCTCTCTCTCTCTCTCTCTCTCTCTCTCTCTCTCTCTCTCTCACACACACACACACACACACACACACACACACAGACACAGATACACACACATAAAGCATGCACACACACACAACAAACACATGGTTAGAAAGTTAACATTTTATAGAGGGAAGCATGGATCTGAGTTTCTCTAATATACATCCATCACTTTACATGTAAGGAAACCAGAACATTCATCGTGTGTATAGGTATGTGTGTATGTGTGTTTATATATGTGTGTATGTATGTGTGTGTATCAGAGAGAGAGGAAGGGAGGGAGGGAGAGAGGGAGAGAGAGAGTCTTGGGGCTTTAACTTAGGGCCTGGGTGGATGCTGTTTCTGAGCTGTGGTGCTCAAGGTTGGTGCGGTACCACTTGAAACACAAATCTATTTCTGGCTTTTTGGTGGTTCACTGGAGATCAGAGTCTCACAAACCTTCCTGCTCAGGCTGGTTTGAACCATGATCCTCAGATCTCAGTCTCCTGAGTAGCTAGGATGACAGGCTTGACCCACCAGCTGACAAGGACTTTCATCTTTGGTTATCTGGTATGGGTCTCCACCCCAGGGTCACAAAAGGAAAGACTGTCCATTAGTCCTTTCAAACCTAAGATGTATCTTTATCTGTTATTGCATCCCTCTGAAATCCCTTAGCCCTCCATCAACTCCTTGACTTGTCCTTATGACCTACTTCAGCCCTCACCTCCTCCATGCCTTCCCTCCCTCCCAGCTCCAGGAGAAATATGGCAACTTGTTCAATGTGTACTTGGGTCCCTGGACAGTGGTTATTTATGCAGACATGACACAGTGAAGGAGGCGCTGGTAGATCAAGCAGATGATTTCAGTGGCAATGGAGAAATAGCAACCATAGAGCAGAACTTCCAAAGCTATGGTAAGTTACAACCATGACCAAACACCACCAAAGAAAAGTGGTTACAATGCCGAAGCTATACTTCAAAGACACGGGCACATAATAAATGATGCAGGACTCCATGCATGCACTCACAGTGAGACCAAGGAGGAACACAAAGGTGAAATGTCTACATGCTTCTGATCAGATAAAATAATACTGATTGAGCCAGATGCTGGATGCTCATGCCTGTAATCCTACCTACTCAAGAGGCTAAGATCTGAGAATCACAGTGTGAAGCCAGCCAGTGCAGAAAAGGCCCACTGAGACTCTATTTATTTATGTATTTGTTCATTTATTTATTTATATTGGCTGTGGGGCTTGAACTCAGGACTTGGGCAGTGTCTCTGAGCTCTTTGTGCTCCAGGCTAATGTTCTACCCCTTGAGCCACAGCTTCACTTCTGAGTTTTTGAGTGGTTAATTAAAGAAAAGAGTCTGATGGGGATTTTTCTGCCCAGGCTGGATTGGAACCATGATCCTCAGATCTCAGCCTCTTGAGTAGCTAGGATGGCAGGCGTGAGCCATCGGCACCCAGCAGGGCCTCCCTTTTATCACTGTCCACTGTCCCCACATGCTGCCTGGCCCACCACCCTCATGTACACCCAGGGTGTCTAGAGACTTGCACCTCATGGGTCTTGAAGAAGGGGGAGGTCTCCAGAGCTTCTCAAGGTTCTTCTAGTGGCCATGTACTTTTTCTGAGTAGGAGAAGTTGGGTGTTTTGGTTAGAGACTTAGTGGGACCTTTGTCAATCACTTTAAGACCTGCCCTCATTCTGTGCTCTCCAAAGTGGCCAGACTCCACAATCACAAAAAAATAGAATAGGAACGAAGGAAGGAAGGAAGGAAGGAAGGAAGGAAGGAAGGAAGGAAGGAAGGAAGGAAGGAAGGAAGGAAGGAAGGAAAGAAAGAAGGAAGGAAGGAAGGAAGGAAGGAAAGAGGGAGGGAGGGAGGGAGGGAAGGAGAGAGAGAAGGAAGGAGAGAAAAGGAAAGAGAGAGTGGAAAAACAGAAGGCAGGAAGACAAGAAGGAAGGAAGGAAGGAAGGAAGGAAGGAAAAAAGGAGAAAGAAAATGATCACAGTGCATTTGGTATGTTCCATGTTCTTTGAGAAGAGCAGGAATTCAAGGATTCCTTGTTTTGAGTCCTTTAAGAAAACTATCAAAATTAGGCTAATTTGCTGATATGAAAGTTGGTAGTTGGGCTGGGAAGATGGCTCAGTAGTAGAGTGCTTGCCTCCTATGCATGAAACCCTAGGTTCGATTCTTCAGCACCACATAAACAGAAAAAGCCGGAAGTGGTGCTGTGGCTCAAGTTGTAGAGTGCTAGCCTTGAGCAAAAGAAGCTCAGGGACAATTGCCCAGGCCCTGAGCTCAAGGCCCAGGATTGGCACAAAGAAAAAACTACAGGTGATGAGAGAGAGCAGGTAATGCCACACAGCAAGTGGCATTCCACTTTTGGAGTTACTAGTAATCTTGGGGTGGGGAGGGTGAGCCCTGGCTGGGGATTAAATGCAGGACAATGCCCCTGAGCTTTGTTTACCCCCTCAGTAGCAAGGATCCCAGGCATGACCCATCAGCATGTGGCCTTGCCAACATTATTTTTGTCTTCCTCTGCATACAAGTGTATAAACACAACAGGTTCCACAAGGTTCTTTTCTAGTGTACCTCTGGCATCCAACAGTCTGTGTTCTTCCATCGCAATCAAGTTCACCTTGTTCCATCTCTCATCTACCTGTTGGTCCTGTATTCCCCCCTCCTATCTATTGCTCCATAAATCTGTCAAAAATACATTTATTAGCAAGTCTTCTAATAAAGAAGAACCTTTCCAACACTGTATGGCTGGCGACATTAGCTAGTGCTCGCTCTACTCTATCTAATGGGGAAGTAGAGGAGTATAAGAGACGGAACTGTATCTGCCTCTATTTCCAATGGGCTCACGTTCAACTTACACACAACACACACACACACACACACACACACACACACACACACACACACACACACTCCAGGAAAATTGTATTAATCCTTTTTTTTAAGTTAATATAAAATTATAGCAAAAAAATTTAAAGGAACCTGGACTTTGCTAACAGCTGGGATCATCCGCAGCAGCGGCGGGAGAAGAGATTTAACTGAGTTGATTTGCTGTGGTCATTGGTTGTTCTCTAGTCTCACAGTGATGGTGGCTGAGCATTGTTTTTCAAAGGGACCCAGAAGCTGCTGGAGGTTTGGTTCTTCTGGCATCAGCCCGATGCAAACCAAGGATCTGGGGATCTTTGCACTACCCCAAGATCTGAATAGGAAGTACTTTTGAAGGATGTACAATGTTCAATCATAAGTGTGACAAAAACTGACAAGCAGGAAGCATACGGATTCAGTGAAAGTACTGTGTTTGTCTCCAAGAGACGGTTCAGTTTGAAGATATGGGGTACCACCCTCTTGCTGAAAGCACTGGTTCCACTATTGAAGCTTGCTAGGGATTACAGTGGGTTCGACTCAATTCAAAGCTTCTTTTATTCTCCTAAGAATTTCATAAAGCTGTCCCACCAAGGATACCCACACTGGAATTTCAGGGGGGAAAAATAGAGTTTCTTAATGCAATTTTCCCAAATGGAGCAGCATATTGTATGGGACGGGTGAATTCTGACTGTTGGTACTTGTATGCTTTGGATTTCCCGGAGAGTCAAGTAATCAGTCAGCCAGATCAAAACCTTGTCAATTCTGATGAGTGAGCTTGACCCAGCAGTTATGGACCAGTTCTGTATGAAAGATGGTGTTACTGCAAAGGATGTCACTCGTGTGAGAGTGGAATTCATGACCTGATACCAGGTTCTGTCATTGATGCCACACTGTTCAAGCCTTGTGGGCATTCAATGAATGCAATGAACTCAGATGGAACTTATTGGACTATTCCCATCGCTCCAGAACCAGAATTTTCTTAGGTTAGCTTTGACACAAACTTTAAGGCAGACTTCCTATGACAACCTGATGGGGAACGTTGTAGAAGTCTTCAAGCCAGGAAAATTTGTGACCACCTTGTTTGTTAATCAGAGTTCTAATTGGTGCACAGTGCTTTCTTGGCCTCAGAAGATTGAAGGCTTCAAACGTCTTGATTGCCAAAGTGCTACATTCAATGATTATAATTTCATTTTTTTTTACCAGTTTTACTTAGGAGCAGCATCAACAGCAGTGTTGATTAAGAAAAATAAAGAAAAAATACAAAACAAGATGACACATAGATGGTGGCGAATGCTTTCTAGATGTTGATACGGGGGCCTTGTGTTCCATAACCACCACTTTGTAGTTGGAGAAAGCCCTAGATGTAATGATAGTGTAATCATTTTGAAGTGTATGCATCATTGTATCAATGAGTTAGATATCTTGCATGAATGCTCTCTTCTGTGTTTAGGTATTCTATGCCACTCTTGCTGTGAAATTGAAGTGCATGTAGAACATAACTGTTACTATAAGAAACGTTACAACACTTATGAAAACAATTCAATTTGGTTTATGCACAGTATAAAAGTTCTGCAAGTATCATCCAAAATTCCCCAGACAGCGCTTTCATTGTCCTTAGGTGATGGCCTCAGTCTAACCATCTGGGACTGTTCTATTAAATTGCTGCCAGTAACCTCCACTTTCTAGAATATGTTCTCTACTAAAGTTACTGAAACGAGTTTCTACTTCATACAGATGTTTTTTGCAATAGCAGTTACACTTTTTTCTTCCACAAGTTGGATCCTTGTAGAATGATTCTAGTTCTCTCTTCTTGTATGACTATTTTCATCATTGTTCTTGCATTTGTACTCTTGTAACTGGTGTCTTCCCTCACCAGGAGGACTTTTCCCTCTGCCCCTCAAATAAACAATACACTGTTACACTGTGGGTTTATATACGAATCTCATTCCCCACGTGGGAAAGCTTGGAGATGATCCCTGAGTTTAATTTTCTTTCAAGGGCGTCAGAATTTTGCCTCCTTTATTGGCATAGCAAAGTTGAATGTATCCAAACTCTTTTGAATCATTTCCAGCAAGAACCCATACAGAATTATAGATGTTCAGAGTATTCTGTAAATAATCTAACTATGTTCTACTTGTGAGTAAATTGGATTAGCTTCTAATGGAATATACTAACTTGTCCTAAGTAGCAGTATAAAAAAAGAACTTATCACTGAGTATGTAAGCAAGGACATAGCATAAAGATGATCTGTTCAGTTTGGATCATTTACCTTATACTTTGAGCAGCTATTGCCACTAATTTTCATTAATAATCACTGCTATAAACTTGAGTTCAGAGCAGAATCAGTGGCTTTTTTCATCTTGTGGCTTAAAGTTCTGTGGTTCTGTAATACACATGAGAGGTGGATTCTTCCTGTTCCTGTATGGTCTTTTCACCATGGCAGTCACAGGATGAATAATGTCCAGAATGAGAAGTCAAGTTAGTCAGACAACTGTGTGGCAGGATTTTTATTATCTTTAAGTAGTTGTACAAAGAAGTTCCCATTCTACAAACAGTATATGAGTACAAAGTGTCTGACAACATTGTCACCCATCTCTCTTAACTCATCCCTTCTCTCATTTTTTTCTTCAATTGAGATGAGGTGATTACATAAATTTCACATATTTCACAGTATTGTGGAATAGTGATACTTAGTTAGAGTCACAAACACATTTTAGCTTTCACAAGACAAATTGTCATTGTCATGGTCTATACAGTTGGTGAATTCTATGAGTTTTGACAATACAAGTTATTTTTTCACATCAGGTGATGTTTACATTTCTTTCCTTTTGCTTAGTGTGGGCTGTTCCCGCTTATTCTTTTCCTCCTCTAGGCTTCCCACTGTTGCGTGCATATATCCACCATATGTATGGTCAAGAACATGAAGTCATTTAGCAATGATATGACAGAATGGGTGGCTGTCCTTTGCTTCTTGAGTCCTGTTTGCCATATCTTCTTGTATTTTGGCTTTAGCATCCACATATCAGGGAGACCATGTGCTGTTTGTCTCTTTGTTCTTGGCTTACTTTGCTCAATAATCTGCTCTAGTTCCATCCATTTCCCTGCAAATGCCATTATTTTGTGCTTTCTAATGACTGCATAATATTCCATTGTATATAGGTACCACAATTTTTGGATCCACTCATCAGTAGTGGGGCATCTGGGTTATTTCCAAATCTTGGCTATTGTGAACAGTGCTGCAATAAACATGGAGGTTCATGTGTCTTTGTATATTGGTACCTGTTGCTCAGGGTGGATGCCTAGGTGTGGTATAGCTGAGTCATAGGGGAGGTCTATATTTAGCTTTCTGAGGTATCTCCAGACTGTTTTCCAAAGTGGTTGTATTAGAATACATTCCCACCAACAATGCAGTAGGGTTCTTCTTTCTCCGCATCCCCTCCAGCATTTGTCTTTGGCTGACTTTAGAATGTGGGCCATTCTGACTGGGGTAAGGTGCTCTCTCAGTGTTGTTTTTATTTGCATTTCCTTTACAGCCAGGGATGATGAACATTTCCTCATGTGTTTGTTTATCATTTTTATCTCTTCTTCTGAGAAGTCTCTCTTTAGTTCCCTTTCCCATTTCATGATTGGTTTGTTAGATTTGTGAGGGGTTAGTTTCTTGAGTTCCCTATATACAATGGGTATTAGACCCTTGTCTGATATTTTGCTGGTAAATATTTTTCCCAATTAGTTGGCTGTCTTTCTAGTTTGATTGCTATTTCTTTGTCTGTGCAGGAAGTTTTTATTTTAAGGTAGTCCCATTTGTCCAGTCTCTCTCCAATTTGTTGTGACCCTGGGACTCTGTTCAGGAAGTTCCTGTCTGTGCCTATAAGTTCAAGTGTCTCTCCTACTCTGTCCTGCAGTAGTTTCAGAGTGTCAGGTTTGATGTTAAGGTCTTTAATCCATTTTGAGTTGATGTTAGTGCTCGGTGATAGGCAAGGGTCCACTTTCAGTTTTCTGCATGTGGCTACCCTGTTTTCCCAACACCAATAGTTGAAGAGGTTATGATTCTTCCTCTGTATGTCTTTGGTTCCTTTGTCAAATATCAACCAACTATATATGTGGCCTTATTTCTGGGTCCTCTAGTCAGTTCCATTGGTCTTCAGGTCTCTTTTTGTACCAGTACCAAGCTGTCTTTGTTATTATGGCTCTATAGTAGAGCTTGAAATTCGGTATTTTGATCCCTGTGTTGTTTCTTTTGCTTAGAATTGCTTTGACTATTCTAGGTCTTTTGTTGTTCCATATGGAGTTTTGGACTGTTTTCTCTATTTCAGTAAATGACATCATTGGGATTTTAATGGGAATTGCTTTGAATGTGTGTATCAATTTTGACAGAATAGCCATTTTCACTGTTAATTCTGCCTATCCAGGAACATGGGAGATCTTTCCATTTCCTGGTATCTGTTATGATTCCTTTTTTTAGGCTTTTATAGTTTTCATGAAATACATCCTTTACATCTTTGGTTAGGTTAATTCCTAGATACTTTATTTTTTTGAGGTTATGAACAGGGTTGTTTCCTTGATTTCCCCTTGTGCTTGCACATTGTTGGTGTACAAAAAGGTGACTGATTTTTGTGGGTTAATTTTGTATCTTGTTACTTTGCCGAAGTAGTTTATAAGCTCTAAAAGTTTGGGGATGGAGCCTTTTGGATTGTTAAGGTATAAAATCATGTCATCTGCAAAAAGAGATAGTTTAACTTCTTCCTCCTCTATGTGGAACCCTTTAATATCTTTTTCCTGCCTTATTGCTCTGGCTAAGAATTCCAGAACTATATTGAATAGGAGTGGGGAGAGTGGGCATCCTTGCCTTGTTCCTGTTTTTAGGGGAATTGGTTGTACGTTTTCCCCATTAAGTATGATATTGGCTGTTGGTCTGTCATATAAGGCTTTTATTGTTTTAAGGAATGTTCCTTCTATTCCAATTTTTTCCAGAGCTTTTAACATGAATGAATGTTGTATTTTATCAAAAGCCTTTGCTGCATCAATGGGGATAATCATGTGGTTCTTGACCTTGGATCTGTTGATGTGATGGATTACACTTATTGACTTATGTATGTTAAACCATCCCCACATCTCTGGAATGAAGCCTACATGGTGATAATGTATGATTTTTTATATGTTTCTGGATTCTGTTGGCTAGAATTTTATTGAGGAGTTTTGCATCTGTGTTCATCAAAGAGATTGGTGTGTAGTTCTCTTTTTTTGTTAAGTCTTTGGTTAGTTTGGGGATGAGTGTGATATTGGCTTCATAGAATGAGTTTGGGATTACTCCCTCTGCTTCTATTTCTCTGAAGAGCTCAAGGAGTATGGGTATTAGTTCTTCCTTAAAGGTCTTACAGAATTCTGTAGTGAATCCATTTAGTCCTGGCCTTGTCCTTGTTAGAAGGCTTCTGATTGCTTCCTCTATCTCATTGAAGGTTATTGGTGTATTCAATTGAGTTATTTCTTCTTGGTTCCATTTGGGCAATTTGTATCTCTCTAGCAATTCATCCATTTCTGCTAGGTTTTCCTTCCTTTCTGAGTATAGAGTCTGGAAATATTTCTTTATAATTGTTTGGATGTCTTGGATGTTTGTTGTAATTTTTCCTGTAGCATCTTTGATCTTATTAATTTGGGTCTCCTCTCTTCTTTTTTTAGTTTATCTTGCTAGTGGCCCTTCAATTTTATTGATTTTTGTCAAAAAACAGCTTTTGGTTTTATTAATTTTATTTATAGTTTTCTTAGTCTCTATTTCATTACTTTCAGTTCTTGTTTTGGTTATCTCGCTCCATCTAGCAACTTTAGGTTCAACTTTTTCTTGTGTCTCTAGCAGTTTTAGTTGCATCATGAGATTGTTTATTTGGTCTGTCCCTGTTTTCTTGATGTGCACACTGAGAGCAATAAGCTTGCCCCTCAGGAATGCTTTTGCTGTGTCCAATAGGTTTCTTTGTGCCGTGTCTTCATTTTCATTGAATGGTAGGAACTTTTTCATTTCTTCTGTGACCTATGTGTTGCTCAGCAATGTGCTGTTTAATTTCCATGTGCTTTTTTCTACTGTATGCCTTGTTATTGAGAACTCATTTGGTTCCAGTATGGTCAGATAAAATACAAGGGATTATGTCTATCTTCTTAGACTTGCTCTGTTGGTAGAATTTTGTTCTTGAACAGTCTCCCAGGAAATTGTGATGACATTTTGGGCTTGAGGTCTGGTTTTTCTTTTCCTAACATAATTAAGAGTTCTAATGTTGAAAACTTGCACAAGTTTATGTGGAGCAAAGCCTAGAAAATGAGAACTGTAGATTGAATAGAAATCTATCTTAGCATGGTAGAGGAGGGAAAATTTTGGTGCCATAATTTCTCTCTTCATTGGTGTTGGACTTTAATCAGTTGCAATGTATTTCTGTACCACAATGGACGTTTCCACAAAAATTTGCTTAATTTAAACAATAAGAATATTTCCAACCAACTATGTATATACCTCTCAATTATTTTTCACTCACCTACCAGTCTATCATTCCACCCATCCATTTATGAGCTTCCTCATCATTCACAAATATATTACTCTTTTATCCATCCATCCATTCATCCATTTATCCATCCATTTCTCCATCACCTACCAGTGCATCCATACATGTATCTATCCATCATCCATCCCTCCATCCATCCACCTATCTAACCATCTAACCATCCAATGCACCCACCCAACATTCCAGTCATAAATACTTCCATTCATCAAACTGCCAAAATAAGTTCATTACATTTCCAAACAGCTCACTAATCTGGTTATTTCCACATAAGAGGTAATCTTAGTGGTCCTCCCACCCCCCAATTAAGTGAAAAATTGGGGGAGGTTTCCTCCAGAGCAGAGTTGAGACCTTTGCTAGTTTGTCTCCATCCTGACTACCACAGTGTTGACCACAGAGCAGGATGGGGCAGAGGGAAGCTGACCCTGACACCTCTGCAGGTTTGGTTATGGCCAATGGAGAATGATGGAAAGTCCTTTGCTGTTTTTCTCTGACTGTCCTTCGAAATGTTGGAATGGGGAAGCAGAGCATTGAGGAGCAGATTCAGGAAGAATCCGGGTACTTACTAGAGGAATTCCAGAAGACCAAAGGTATGGGGGTGGGGAGGGCTGCTAGGTGATGGGATGTCAATGGAGGGAGAGTTCAACCATAATAAGATGGGCCTTGGTGGCAGAAATCTTTGAAATGAGAGAAGATAGAAACTCTCCAGGATTTACTGAGGTTTCCATCAGGTTCCATGTTAAAAAGTGAACATGTGCTAAGCACCCATAGCTCATTCCTGCAACTCTAGCTACTAGTAGGCTCAATTCTTGCAGAACATGGTTCAAAGCCAGGAAAGTCTGTGAGACTCTTTATCTCTCATTAACCATTAAAACCACCAGTGGAGCTGCAGTTCACCCTGAGTTCAAGCCTCAGTACCCACCCAAAAAATATCAATATCAAAGACCCTAGAAACTACTTATCCAGACCCTTTCATCAATGGACTCCCAAAATCTGTATGTAGAGTTCTGGTGATGAGGGTGTGTCATTGTGTAGCCTGGGCTGGTCTTATACTCCCAATTATCCTCAGCCTCCCCAGTTCTGGGTCTATACTTATGCACCACTATACCCGGCCCTCAGTGTGCTTACTGCATCATCAGGCACTGAGTGAAGCCTTTTTTCATGAAATGATTATTGCTCATGATCACCTCCAACATAGATGATTTCCACTCTCTCCGACTAACCTCCTCCCCCCCCAGGCATCCCAATTGATCCCACCTTCTTCCTGAGCTGCACAGTGTCCCATGTCATCAGTTCTGTAGTGTTTGGAAAGCACTTCAACTATGAAGACAAGCAGTTCTTGAGCCTTCTGGAGATGATTGACAAGACTTTTATTGAGATGAGCATGCCCTCGGCCCAGGTGATCACTGAGACTCACTTTCCCTGCCACCCAGGTCCCCAACCCCGACAGACATCGGTGGCTCATGCCTGTCATCCCAGCTACTCAGGAGGCTGAGAGCTGAGGATTATGGTTCAAAGCCAACATGGGCAGAAAAGTCCATCGGACACAACAAATCACCAGAAAACTGGAAGTTATACTGTCGCTCAAAGTGGTAGAGCACTCGCCTTGAGCTGAAGAGCTGAGGAACAGCGCTCAGGCCCAGAGTTCAAGCCCCACAACCAACAAGGAAGGAAGGAAAGAAGGAAGGAAGGAAGGAAGGAAGGAAGGAAGGAAGGAAGGAAGAAAGGAAGGACGGAAGGAAGGAAGGAAGGAAGGAAGGAAGGAAGGAAGGAAGGAAGGAAGGAAGAAAGGAAGGACGGAAAAGAAAAGAAACATTTAACATGGGCACTGGTGGCTCACACCTGGTGCCCTAGCTACTCAGGAGGCTGAGACCTGAGGATCACAGTACAAAGTCAGCCCAGGCAAAAAAGTCCATGAAACTCTTATTTCCAATGATCCACCAAAAAGCCAGAAGCAGTAGAGTGCTAGTTCTTTATCACACTTCTTCAAGGGGTAGAATATTAGCCTTGAAGGGAAAAAGAACAAGCTCTGGGACAATGCCCAGGTCCTGAGTTTAAGCCCGGAGACTGGCACCAGAAGAAAAGAAAAAAAATCCCTAGACCCTATTCCACCCTCCCACCTCTTCTGTTCCTGCAGAAAAGTGGATGTGTGTTGGGGAGGCCCTGGCACCCATGGAACTCTTCCTCTACTTCACCTCCATCCTTCAGAACTTCTCCTTATGCTCACTGGTGCCACCTGAGGACATTGATATCATCCCCAGAATTTCAAGCCTTTGCAACATCTCCCCAATATATAATTTCTGTCTGGTGTCCCTCTGATCACCCCCTGCTGGGCCAATAAAGAAGCTTCCCATTGCCCTGGGTCCATCTAACCACCTCCTTTTCCTCCTCCTCCTCTTCCTCTCTCTCAAATTCTCACTATCATGCTAAGAATCAGCACTCTCCCTTTTTTTTACCTGGGGCCTCCTGTCAGGAAAGTTCATCTGCAAACACCCTCCTGATGTTTCAGTCAGGAGGAGAAAAAAAATGTTAAAAACTCTATGCCATGTCCAAGATTTTGGAAAAAAGCTTTCTGGTTAATAAAACTCTTCTTGCTGTGAAGTCTGTCTACACCAAACTAGTATTTTTGGTCCATTGTTGTGTTGTCTCTTTATTTTCCTTTTGTTTTCTGTCACTGATGTTACCAAAAGATAGTCCCTAATCCATTTCTCCTGCATTTCCATCTTCCTTCTCCCTCCTCCCTCAATAAAGTCAACACCAAACTCAAGACAGTTAAATGTAAGCAAGTTTATTGTGCACAAAGAGAACTTTAAATACCCCATTAAGGTTCAGGATCTTCAAGAGAACCTAGTTTAAAATGTCACTAACAGCCAGATGCTGGTGGCTCACTCCTGTAATGCCAGCTACTCAAGAGGTTGAGATCTAAGAATCATGGTTTAAAGCCAATCCAAGTAGGAAAGTCCATGAGACGCTTATCTCCAATGAACTGCCAAAAAGCTTGAAGTGCAGCTGTGCCAGTGATAGAGTGCCAGCCTTCAGCACCAAAGCTCAGGGACAGCATCTAGGCCTGAAGTTCAAAGCCTAGGACCTCTGGGACAGTGTGCAGGCCCTCAGTTCAAGCCTCATAGATAGATAGATAGATAGATAGATAGATAGATAGATAGATAGATAGATAGATAGATAGACAGACAGATAGACAGACAGACAGACTGACAGACAGATAAATAGATGGATAGATAGATAGATAGATAGATAGATAGATAGATAGATAGATAGATAGATAGATAGATAGATAGACAGACAGACAGATAGATAGATAGATAGATAGATAGATAGATAGATAGATAGATAGATAGATAGATAGATAGATAGATAGATAGATGATAGATAGATAGATAGATAGATAGATAGATAGATAGATAGATAGATAGATAGATAGATAGATAGATTGGTAGAATAAAACAAAGAATGAACAGTGGATACCCCTCAGCAGTTTGTGTAAAGCTGCCTGGGACTTGGCTGCTGTCAAAGGCTTGGAGCTGCATGGTCTTGTTGCACTCAGCCATGCACTCAGGCATTGAATGAAAGCTGGTTTTTCTGCTTAGAACTCAATCTCTAGACTCACCTTTCTCCTTCCACCAAAAATCCCTACCCAGCTTTACCCTGCAGCCTGGATCCACAAGTTAGACTCCATTGTATGAGCACGTTCTGCCCTACTTTACTCCCTCTCTCTCTGTTCACCAAGCCTCACCCACAAGTACCTACATGTCCCCCAAAGAACACTGATTCATATGAATATCCCTTGTTCAAAGGAGCTTCAACATATGCTCTTTTTTTGGTCTATGTGCTGGTACTGGGGCTTGAACTCAGGGTCTGGGTGCTGTCCCTGAGCTTTTTCATCAAATCTAATGCTGTACCAATAGAGCCACAGCTCCATTTCCAGCTTTTTGGTAGTTGATTGGAGATAAGAGTCACATGGACTTTCCTTCCCTAGGCTGGCTTTTTTTTTTGGGGGGGGGATGTCCGGTTGTGGGGCCTGAACTCTGGGCCTAGGCACTGTCCCTCAGCTCTTCAGCTCAAGGCTAGCGCTCTACCACTTGAGCCACAGCGCCATTTTCAGCTTTTTTCTTTTTGCTTATGTGGTGCTGAGGAATCGAACCCAGGGCCTCATGCATGCAAGGCAAGTGCTCTACCACTGAGCCACCTTCCCAGCCCCTTAGACTGGCTTTAAACCTCAGTCCTCAGACCTCAGCTTCCTGAGTAGTGAGGATGATAGGTGTGAGCCACTGAAACCTGGCTTTTATCAAATGCTTTTTATTAAGGATGTATCAACTCATATACACCTCATCAAAACAGCCAAAGAGATAGCTTGTCGCCTTGGCTCTGTTACGGATTTCAGAGAGGGGAAGTCATCTCTTCAAGGGCACATAACAATGAAGAAAGAAGATTCTAGCCAGGCACTGGTGCTCTTGCCTGTAATCCTTGCTAGACCCTGCGATCTGGGGAATCACAGTTGAAGTTAGTTAGGGCAGGAAAGCCCATGAGACTCTTTTAACCAATGAACCACAAAAAAGGCTAAAAGTGGATATGTGGCTCAAGCAGTAAAGTGCTAGTCTTGTGCACAGAAGTTCAGGGACAGCACCAAGGCCCCAAGTTCAAATCCCACCACCAACCAACACACACACACACACACACACACACACACACACACACACACACACACACACACATACACACACATTCTAAAATCTATGCTTCTTCCTCTTTCCTCAGGAAAACTGAGGGTCTGGCCAAGGGATGGGGAGAGATGTTTTCTTGAGTTCACCCTCACTCACTCATTTTGTCCTGAGTCACTGTAACTGGCAAGTGTCTCTCCCACGTGACTCCAGACACTGATCCCTCGTTCCACGTTCCAGAAAACACAAATAAGAGCAAACACACGTGACCTCTTTGTCCTTAAGTACTTCTCTTATTCGACTATACCAAGCCCATTCCGGGAGGGCTCACTGGAGCCCAGCTCAACTCTCAGGCCACTTCCTGATGCATCGTTCGTGAAGCACTAAATTCTCTAAATGACTGTTATTCAAGAAGAAGGAGTGGGGAGGAGGAGGAGGTAACCCAGAAAGGAGAAGAAAGGCCCAGGCCAGGGATAGCCCAGGTATAGGCTGGTCAACCTGATCCAGCGTAGTAATTTCTGCCAAGCCTTTTCTAATCCCTTTTCCCCACCTCTTCCCTCTCCAAAAATCAACAAACAACTTGTCCATCTCTCAGCTTTGTTCTCTGCCCTTTATTCACTCCATACACGGCTCAGAGTCCAGCACCTAAAATGAGAGGAAGCAAACCACAAGCACCAGGCCAGGCCCGGGGATGCCAGCCTCACCCAGCTCCCCCCATCCGATGTCCTGAAGCGGGTGGCCAGCTTCTGCTATGTCAACAACAATCAATGTCTGTACAGTGCCTACCCAGGGCCTCTGCCAGGGTCTGTGATGTAACCCACATGGGCCCAAACTCACAAGTTATATGGCATCATCTTTATGCCTTCCCCAAGAAACTTTGGTGACTCCCTCCTGAATCTACTCTTTTGCCACACAGGGCACCAAGCTCAAGGCCAGCCCGATATCTCTACATCTCTGAGTTTAGTTCATGCTGACTGGTCAACTGTTTCAATCTTAGGACCCACCTTAGACAGGGAGGGCTGGGCCAGGCAATGGAGGGTGGAAGGGAGAGTTCCAATCCTGCTTTCTCACACTGTACCTGGGTCACTTTAATGAGTGAGATGATGAGGCAGTGTCTTCATCACCACTACAATCAAAAGATCACTCAGCAAGGCACCGGTGTGCATACCTGTCATCCTGGCAACTCAAGAGGCTAAGATCTGAGGATCCTGGTTCAAAACCAGCCTGGGAAGAAAAACCATGAGACTGTTATCTTCAATGAACCAGAAGAAAGCCAGAAGTGGAGGTGTGGTTCAAATGGTAGAGGGCCAGAGTTGAGGGGAAAACAAAAAAAAAATGAAAGGATGGTGCCAAGGCCCTGAGTTCAAACCCCAAGACTTACACAAGAGAAAGGAAAAAGGAAAAACAGTCTAGGAGGTAATAGCTCATGCCTGACATCCTAGCTGCTCAAGAGACTGAGATCTGAGGATCTTTGTTCAAAGCATTCTAGGTAGGAAAGTCCATGAGACTCTTATCTCCAATGAACCACCAGAAAACCAGAAGTGGAGCAGTAGCTCAAAGTGATAGCATGCTAGCCTTGAGCAAAAGATCCCAGGGACAGCGATCAGGTACTGAGTTCAAGCCCCAGAACCAACAAGACTCTCCCATGTTTATATTCCAGGCATAATCTCTGGATTCTGGGCACAAGACACCTACATGTAAAATAGGCAGCAGTCATAAATAACCACAATAGAAGTGATATAATAAATTGAGTACATTTGCCTAGCAGGTAGGAAATCCAGAGTTCTTTGCAAATCGGGCCCTTTCTGTGGACGGGATTTTCTGCCATACTGGTGGTTATTATTTCTAAACTTGGTCTGTTCTTCTGTACATTGTGACCCTGAAATTCTATCTTCAGGGCTGTGTGGTGTTCCACTGAAATGTGACTCTGGTGGCCGATCACGGGCAGTGTCAGGTCCTGGCTCCATGGCCCCCAAACATGACCTTCAACCTGGGGTTTCAAGAGACAGCACAGGGCTTGAGTCACAGTAGGTCCACATCTAGGCTCAGGGGCTCACACTAGATTCCTGTTGAGCTTTCTTCTCCTACACTCAACACTCTGGATTTTTCTTAGTCCACACCTTCCAATCCATCACCCTGCCGCTCCCAAATCTCACCTCAGCGCAACATTCTCAAACCCATAACCACCTATCTTCTACCAATCATTTGAGTGAAACCCACACCTCTCCTGAGATACTAAAAGAAAATCCACCCATGGGAGGAAATGCATCTTAGTGGTAGAGTGCTTGCTTAGCATGCAGGAAGCCTTGGGTTTGATTCCTTAGTACCACATAAACAGAAAAGCTGTAAGTGGTGCTGTGGCTCAAGTGGTAGAGTGCTAGCCTTGAGCAAAAGAAGCTCAGGGACAGTGCCCAGGCTCTGAGTTTAAGCCCCAGGTCTGGCAAAAAGAAAATCTGGAAGTAGACATCTGGTTCAAGTGATAGAGTATTAGCCTTGAGCAAGAGATGCTCAGGGACAGTGCCCCAGCCCTCAGTTCATACCCCAGTACTGGGGAAAAAAATCCATCCATACTTTCAGGGTCCCTTGGTCTAAAAGACCCTCTGTCTAAAGCTCCAGGAACTCTACCCAAGATTTTGAAGGTAACAGATTCACAGTCTTGGGGTACTTTCTCCTCAAATGCCACCAACCCAACCTGCTCCCAGTTAATCTCTGAGGTTTTCTCCTCCCCAGCTCACTGGCTACATCTCAAACTAGGTGGGGTGCATGGTAGGGGAGAAGGGGGGAAGGAGGTCTTGTACAAGGTAAAGGAGACAGTTATGCAATCAAGGCCAAAGTCCAGCCTTCCATCCCACAGAGTATAAAGGCAGCCAGAACAGCTGCTCAGCCACCAGCATCTGACTGGCACCCTGGCCGCCACCATGCTGGCCTCAGGCATGCTGCTGGTGGCTGTGCTCACCTGTCTGACTGTCATGGTGTTGATGTCTGTCTGGCGGCAGAGGAAGCTCTCAGGAAAGCTGCCTCCAGGCCCCACACCATTGCCCTTCATTGGAAACTATCTACAGTTCAACACGGAGCAGATGTACAACTCTCTAATGAAGGTACATTGGGGATGGGAGATGGGTAGGATGGGGTGGTGGGAGGGAACTGCCCAGATTCACTGGGCACTGGCCACGGACTGGACAAACCACAGTCTTAAATGGGGAATTTTTTTTCTTGGACAGTGGGGAGTGGTGAGGGTACCTTTAGAAGCCAATTTCTAGCCAGGTACCGTGGCTCACATCTGTCATCTTAGCTATTTAGATGACTCACATCTGAGTTCAAAGCCAGCCTAGCCAGGAAAGTCCATTAGACGATTATCTCCCATGAACCACTGGAATACCTGAAGTGGGGCTGTCACTCTAAGTGGCAGAGTGCTAGCCTTGAGCGAAAAAGAGCTCATGGACAGAGCCCATGCCCTGAGATCAAGCTCCAGGATAGGAATCCAAAAATAAAAATAGATGTGTGTGTGTGTGTGTGTGTGTGTGTGTGTGTATGTGTGTGTGTGTGTGTGTGCATGCGTGTGTGCGTGCATGCATGCGTACATATGTATTTTCTGAGCAGGAAAATATGACGTATGGGGATACTCAATCTGTTGACTTGGCCAGAGTTTGGGGGGGAATCAAAACCAATATACCTTGGTACTTGGCTCCTTAAATTATTCCCATCTGCCCTTCCCCCAGTTGAGTGATCGCTTCGGTCCAGTGTTCACGGTTTACCTGGGCCCTCGGCGGGTCGTGGTGCTGTGTGGTCAGGAGGCCGTGAAGGAGGCGCTGGTGGACCAGGCCGAAGAGTTCAGCGGGCGCGGGGAGATGGCCACCTTCGACTGGCTCTTCCAAGGCTATGGTGAGCGGGGTGCATGTCATCATGTAAAGGGATGTGTGGCCTCCGTTTCCCCAGCCTTTCTCCTCTGGATCTTTCAAGTTTCTGCCTTGCCTCATGTCCTCCTGGCATCTTCCCACCTCGCCTTCCTGTTCTCTGTGGACAAAAATCATTCACTGTTTTTCACTTCATTTCAAGTCACCTCCCCTCTGTCTGCCTCTCCCCTCCATCTTCCTCTCCCCTTTCCAACTCCCTCCATTGGCCCATCTCTGTGCCTGGGGGAGGTGGGAGGCTGTCTCCCCTTTGCTGTGTCTTGGCCTGTCTCCCTTCTCTGTCTCTTTCTGATGATCTGCAGATCTTTGGCACGCTGAGTCTGAGGTTTTCTTTCCTCGCTCCTTAGTGTTGTCTCTTTTACCTATAGGGTTTCCTTCTTCTCTTGTCTTCTGTACAACCTGGCCTTCTGGCCTCCCTGCTCCTGCAGTGTTCCCAGGGGTGCCTTGTGGGTCCCCCCATATTCTATGGATCACCTGGGTCTGACACCACCCTCCCCCCCGCCCCGCCTTCCTCAGGAGTGGCTTTCAGCAATGGGGAGCGGGCCAAGCAGCTGAGACGCTTCTCCATCACCACGCTGCGGGACTTTGGCGTGGGCAAGAGAGGCATCGAGGAGCGCATCCAGGAGGAGGCAGGCTTCCTCATCCAGGCACTGCGGGACACGCACGGTGGGTGTGGACGGGGCAGGGGGAGGTAGGGGAGGTTGATCACCCAGTTTGGTTCCCCAACCCCCACTGCTTTCCACCCCTGCAGACCCCTGTTATGACCTCAGTGCAATAAAATCCACGAAGGCATGATTAAGGGTGACAAAGAAGTTTTATTAGTCAGTCTGCAACTGCCTTGTCCTAAGCTACCTTAGAACTAGGAACAGCTGCAACATCCAAGAGGAAGAGCTTCTTTCTCTTCTTCCTTCCTCCAGACCTCTCCTCTCCTCGGGCCTCTTAGCAGGACTCTCTTTTCTTCAGGCCTCACCGCTCCAGAGACCTCACCCCTCCACCAGTCTTGCCGCTCCTCAGGCCTCTCCTCTCCACAGGCCTCTCAGCAGACCTAACCTCTCTGAAGTCTTCCTCTTCTCCTTAGGCCTCTCAGCAGGCCTCTTCTCTCCTCAGGCCTCACCGCTCCAGAGGCCTCACCTCTCCACCAGTCTTGCCACTCCTCAGGCCTCTCCTTTCCTCAGGCCTCTCCACAGGCCTCACCTCTCCTCAGGTCTCTCAGCAGGCCTGGCCTTTCCACAGGCTTCCTCCTCTCCACATGCCCCTCCCCAGGCCCAGGCATTCCTTAGGCCTCTCCACTGGCTTGGGCACTGCTCTGCTCTGGAAAGTGCCTCTTGCAGCCTGTCTCTCTTTCTGTCCCATATGTATGTGTACACACACACACACACACACATATATAAACTGGTGCCCTGCCCACTGCCCAACAGCTCCCTTTGATGCCACACCCCTCTCAAGCAGCTTGGCTTGTGGGGTAATGATGTCAGCGCAGGATAGGACTTCTTTCCCTCTGGTTCTCACACCTCTCACCCTCCCCCCTGCAGACCTCCACCTTCTACCCTTGCAGACCCCAACCTCCACCCCTGCAGAACCCTACTCTCCACCTCTGCAGACCACCCTCCCACCTCTACTCTTTCAGTCCCCTCACCCTCCAACCTTGCAGGCCCTTCCATAGACCCTCCATCCCAGCAGGGGTCTTCATAGATGCCCTGCCCATCACCCCTCAGGCAAACCCCTTCCACCCCTGCAGACTTTCCCCTCCCCCCCCTGCACGTACCTTCATAAACCCCTCACTCTCCACCCTGCAGGCACCTTCATAGATCCCACCTTCTACCTGAGCAGAACGGTCTCCAATGTCATCAGCTCTATTGTCTTTGGGGACCGCTTCGACTATGAGGACAAGGAGTTCCTGTCTCTCCTGCGAATGATGCTGGGCAGCTTCCAGTTCACAGCCACCTCCACTGGGCAGGTAACCCATGCCACGCCCTGCCCCGACTCTATGAGCAAAACCCAGGTCAGAAAAATAACTTGAGAATAGCCAGGGCTCACTCCTGTCATTCTAGCTGCTCAGGAGGTTGAGATCTGAGGATTGTAGAATAAAGCAAGCCCAGGCAGGAAGGTCTCTGAGGCTCTTATCTCTAATTAACCACCAGAAAATCAGAAGTGGAGCTGTGGCTCAAAATGGGTAGAGTGCTAGCCTTGAGCAAAAGAGCTCAGGGACCGTGCCCAGACCCTGAGTTCAAGCCCCACAGCTGACAAAACAAACCTGAAGGCCATTGACTCAAGCCTGTAATCCCAGCTATTCAGAGGCTAAGATCTGAAAATCAATGTTTGAAGACATGCTGGACAGGAAAGTCTGTGAGATTCTTATGTCCAATTAACCAGTAAAAAGCTATAAAGTGGAGCTGTGGCTCAAGAGGTAGAGCGCGTGGGCAGTGGCAACACAGTCACGAGCCCAGGACTGGGCAGTGTGCATCTGTCAGAGACCATTCAGTTGGTTTGGTGCCACCTCACAGCCCAGGAGTCGAGTGGGTGGTGGTGCCCACGCTTTTACCAGCAGGCTCTGTTTTCAGGCCATGGTGGAAATGTCCAGGAGTCCTCAGAGACCTGCATATTAGACACTTTCTCTAGGTCCTGACATAACTGTTCAGGTGTACAAAAGGTGGGGGCTGGTTTTGAGGGGGACTTGGATGGCAGTTGGGGACCCCATGGCCTGGGGGAGGGCAGTGACAATTGGGGTAGGGGTGTGATTTTGCCCTTGTTCTATTGGAGATTTAACCCAGGCCTTGTGCAGATTAAGTAAGCACTCATTATTTTATTTATTCACTCATCTTTGTGAGGTAGAGTTGCTTCAAATGAAATCCTTCCTGACTCCATTTCCAGAGTAGCTGGGATTACCAGTATGCGCTACACCTGGTGAATGTCTGTCTTTTCTCTGCTTTCTCTCTCCACCCCTCTCCCCCACCCCAGCTCTATGAGATGTTCTATTCCATCATGAAGCATCTGCCAGGACCACAGCAACAGGCTTTTAAGGAACTAAAGGGGCTGGAGGACTTCATAACCAAGAAGGTGGAACAGAACCAGCGCACCCTGGACCCCAACTCCCCACGAGACTTCATCGACTCCTTTCTCATTCGCATGCAGGAGGTGCGTGCTGGAGGTGGACGGAGAGGGAAGTAGGGAAGTTCAATGTTGTGCAGAGGAGACTCAGATTGGGCTGGGGTGGAGAAGAGAACTATGTGAATTATATAAATTATCCTCAATGTCGATCATAATGAACATGGGTGTTCATCTACAGAGCCCTTAAACACAGAGAAGATAATCACAACCAACTCTACTGCATTATCTATGCTAGGCATTTGTTGTTGTTGTGGGGCTTGAACTCAGGGCCTGGGTGCTGTCCCTGAGCTCTTTTGCTCAAGACTAATGCTCTACCACTTGAGCCACAGCAACACTTCTGGCTTTTGAGTGGTTCGTTGGAGAGAAGAGTCTCATGGGGACATTTCTGCCCAGGCTAGCTTCAAACCATGATCCTCAGATCTCAGCCCACTGAGTGGCTAGGATTATAGGCATAAGCCACACTGGCTATGCTAGGCATTATTTAGTGCCCATAAGAACCTTTTGTGTAGGTGTGTATGTTTGTGTGAGTTGTGTGTGTGTGTGTGTGTGTGTGTGTGTGTGTGTGTGTGTGTGTGTGTATGGGCACTGTCCCTGAGCTTCTTTTACTCAAAGCTAGTACCCTACCATTTGAGCCACAGCTCTCCTTCCAGGGTTTTTTGCTTGTTAACTGGAGATAAGAGTCTCACAGACTTTTCTGTCCAGGCTAGCTTCAAACAGCAAATCCTTAGAGCTCAGCCTCCTGAGCAGCTATGATCACAGGCATGTACCACCAGTACCCATCTTAGCTGTTGAATGAAATTATATTAGGATCACAATGAGGAATCGCAGCCCAGGGAGCATTGGTGATCTGCCTGAGCTCACACAGGATGGAAGCTGTGCCATCTGGCTTACTCCTGGTCTGTCTCTGAGGCTGGTGCTTGAAGCTACCACACCAAATGAGAGTGAGTGGTCTAGAGTTCAAGCCCTAGTACTGGCACACACACACACACACAAATCAGATGATCAGGGGTTGGAGGCCTGGCTCAGTTGGTAGAGCACCAGCCAATGAGCAAAATCATCAGGTACCAAGTTTCAGTCTCAGTCTCCAACCTTAGAAAGAAAAAACAGCTGGGTACTGGTGGCTCTCATCTCTAATCCTAGCTACTCAGGAGGCTAAGATCTGAGGATCATGGTTTAAAGCCAGCCTGGACAGAAAAGTCTGTGATGCCCTTATCTCAAAAACTAGAAGTGGAGCTTTGGCTCAAAGTGGTAGACTGCTAGCCTTGAGTGAAAGAGCTCAGGGACAGTGACCAGCTCCTGAGTTCAAGCCACAGGACCAACAAAATCAATCAATCAACCAATCAACCAGAGAGTCAGCTATGCGATGGTGAGAGGTGCATTTTGGGCAGCAGAATCCTGGGCAAATTTTTTTTTTTTTTTTGTCGGTCGTGGGGCTTGAAGTCTGGGCCTGGACGCTGTCCCTCAGCTCTTCAGCTCAAGGCGAGCACTCTACCACTTGAGCCACAGAGCCACTTGTGGCTTTTTCCATTTATGTGGTGCTGAGGAATCGAACCCAGGGCCTCATGCATGCGAGGCAAGCGCTCTACCACTGAGCCACCTCCCAGCCCTCCCCCTCTTTCTTTTATGTCTGTCATGGGGCTTGAACTCTGGGCCTGGGCACTGTCCCTCCGCTCTTCAGCTCAAGATGAGCACTCTACCACTGAGCCACCTTCCTAGCCCTCATGGGCAAAATTATGCAAACTGGACAGAGCCTGGCAGATTCATTTTCTACCTGGACCTTACAGAAGTAGACCCCAAGGGAACCTTCCAGAAGAGCCTTCTAAGGCATGGGATGCAGGGTAAACTTGAGGGCCTTTCTCCCCACAGGAGAAGAAGAACCCCAACACAGAATTCTACATGAAGAACCTAGTGCTCACCACACTGAACCTCTTCTTTGCGGGCACGGAGACCGTCAGCACCACCTTGCGTTATGGCTTCCTGCTGCTCATGAAACATCCCAATGTGGAGGGTAAGGTTGGGTAGGGGTAGGGATAGAGAAGTGGGAGATGGGGAGCCCTGGCCCTAAAAGCTCCCCTAGGTCAGCTGCAATGTTCTGAGGGTCCAAGAACCTGGACCCTCACATGGACTTTGCTATAATCAAGACAAGAGAGTCAGATTGTAGACTTAGCTGTTAAAGTCTTAGCTATGAAAACATTGGTAGCTGGACAGTGGTGGTTCATGCCTGTCATCCTAGCTACTCTGGAGGCTGAGATCTGAGGACTATGATTCAAAGCCAGCCTGGGCAGGAAAGTCCATGAGATTCTTATCTCCAATGGACCACCAGAAAACTGGAAGTAGAGCTGTGGCTCAAGGTGGTATAGAGTGCTAGCCTTGAGCTAAAGAGCTCAGGGACAGCACCAAGGCCCAGAATTCAAGCCCTACAACTTACAAAAAAATTTGGTGCTACCTGAACTGATTAGTAAGTTGCTGATCTGAAGGACAGAGGACCCCACTGCCTCCTTCTCCAAACCACACCCTTAAGACTCCTCCCTCAATACCGACAGAACAATGAGCTAATGGCCAATAGCTGCTGTGAATGAATGCTGAGCTCTAAGCCCATCATTCATTGTCCCAAGGCCTGCATTTAGTTTTTCTTCTTTCTTCTCTTTCTTTTTTCCTTCCTTCTTTCTTTCTCTTTTCTTCCTTTTCCTTCTTTCTTTCTTTCTCTCTCTTTTTTATTATTTGTTGGTTGTGGGTCTTGAACTCAGGGCCTAAGTGCTGTCCCTGAGCCCTTTCACTTAAGGCTAGAATCTACCACCTGAGCCACAACTACACTTCTAGTGGTTCATTGGAGATGAGAGTATCATGGACTTTCCTGCCTCGGTTGGCTTTAAGCCCCTGATCCTCAGTTTCCTGAGGAACTAGGACAGGGCACCAATGCCTGGCACTTTTAATTTTTTTGACCCTCATCCCTGCTTCACAGACCTCAGGTATCAGCCCGGCACCAGTGGCTCACGCCTGTAATCCTAGCTACTCAGGAGGCTGAGATCTGAAGATCACAGTTCAAAGCCAGCAGGGGCAGGGAAGTCCATGAGACTCTTGTCTCCAATGAACTACCAGAAAACCGGAAGTGGTGCTGTGACTCAAGTTGTAGAGCACTTGCCTTGAGCTGAAGAGCTCAGGGACAGTGCCCAGGTGCAGAGTTCAAGCCCCACAAATGACAACAACAACAACAACAACAACAACAACAAAAGACTTCAAGTATCTAAACACATTTCCCCTTTCCCCACCCCCAGCCAAAGTCCATGAAGAGATTGATCGGGTCATTGGCAAAAACCGGCAGCCCAAGTTTGAGGATCGAGCAAAGATGCCCTACACGGAGGCTGTGATTCATGAGATCCAGAGATTTGGAGATATGATCCCCATGGGGCTGGCCCGCAGGGTCACCAAGGACACCAAGTTCCGGGAGTTCCTCCTGCCCAAGGTGCCACTTGCCAGCCCCTGGGACCCCGGCACCCCAACTCCCTTACACACGCAACTCCCTGGCTTCCCATCTTAATCAAAGACTTCCTTGACCTCCATGTCCCTTCTTTCCTACTGAGAGACTTCTGTATATTAGGTCCCCGCAACCCCACCTCGCCCCCAACTTCCCCTGCTCAGGAGATCCAAGCCTGGCCTTGAATCTTCCTAAATCAAGAGATAGAAATCCAAGTCCTGGTGAATCAAGCCTGTCACTCATAGGCTTCCTGGGGCTTGAACTCAGGGCACAGTCACTGTCCTTGAGCTCTTTTTGTTCAAGGCTAGTACTCTACCACTTTGAGCCACAGCGCCACTACCGTGAGACTCATCTCTGCAGTTAAACACCAAACATGCTCCACCCTCCACTCCCATGATTCCACTTCCTGGTCCCTCTACCATTGTCCAAGGGGAGTTTCAGCACATTCATTTTTCCATCTGCATATCTCATTCTCCCTGCTCCTCTTCTTTTCAGGGTACCGAAGTGTTCCCCATGTTGGGCTCTGTGCTGAGAGACCCCAAGTTCTTCTCCAACCCCCAGGATTTCAACCCTCACCACTTCCTGGATGACAAAGGACAGTTTAAGAAGAGTGATGCTTTTGTTCCCTTTTCCATCGGTGAGTGACCAGCATTGGCCACCAGCTCATGGCTCACAGCTGTGTGGGCTAGCCCTCTTACTGAGCTACAGCCTCACTAATACCTTTCTCTGTCTTGGAAGTTCCTTCTCACACCTGTCCTTTCTAGCTACTCAGGAGGCTGAAAGCTGAGGATTGTGGTTCAAAGCCAGCCCGGGCAGGAAAGTCTTTGAGACTCTTAACTCCAACGAACCACCAGAAAACTGGAAATGATGCTATAGCTTAAAGTGGTAGAGCACTAGCCTCGAGTGAAAAAGCTTAGGGACAGCACCCAGACCCTGAGTTCAAGCTCTACAACTGACTAAAAAAATATACTGTAAGTGGAGCCAACTTTGAGGGGAAAAGCTAAAGGAAAATGCCCAGCCTCCTCATGGACTAGGGAAACTGAGGCTCAGAAAGAATGAGAGCCTTCATGGAAAGTCTCACAGGCAAGAATTTTACACACACACACACACACACACACACACACACACACACACACACACACACGTCCCTTAGACAACTCAGCTGGGAATTTAGAGGTTTGGGGGTGACATCGCAGAGAGAGGGTTGGCTTCACCCCTGCCCTCTCTCCTCTCCTCTGCAGGAAAGCGGTACTGTTTTGGAGAAGGCCTGGCTAGAATGGAGCTCTTTCTGTTCCTCACCACCATCATGCAGAACTTCCGCTTCAAGCCCACGCAGGCTCCCCAAGACATCGATGTGTCCCCCAAATGTGTGGGCTTTGCTACCATCCCACCCACCTATACTTTAAGCTTCCAGCCTCGCTGAGCCCCAGGGAATATGCAGGGGGGTGGGGGGAGAGCAGGGGATGGGGGAGGCAGGGGGACTGAGGGAAAAGGCAGGGGCCTGGGACACTGTGGGGGGGAGGGCAAAAATGGGGGGGAGGGGAGGGTACCAGATGGGAAGAGGAAACAGGCCAGATTGCTGACCTTGCTAAGAAGATGGCCACTTCCAAAATGGGAATGTCAGAAAGGGAATTTTTATGTTGCAAAGAGTAATAAAAAATAAATCAGTTCTTATTTATTGAGGGAAGGTTGTTTGTCTAATTCATATCTGGGGTCTGATGATGTCTGTGCACACCACCCGTGCAAAGGGAACAGCAAAAAGCTGGTAGTGGAGGCGTGGCTCAAGCAGCATAGTGCTAGCCTTGAGCAAGAAAGCTGAAAGACAAGCAAGCACCCGGGCTTTGAGGAGGAAGGGAGGAAGTAAGGAAGCCAAGAAAAATAAATCACCAGAAGCTTTAATGCCAGAAGAGGATGTTTGGTGTGAGAGTGGCATCTCTGATGTCACGCAAGTTCACTTTCAAAGGCCAGTAGTAGAAGAAACACATTGCTGCCTTTCTGCCTCACAGTGCCATCCCAGAGTGTGTTAGAACTACTGCAGGCCCCAGCCATGACTCTTCTGCTCCCCCTCCTGGTCCATCCAGGTATTGCCCAGCATGGACAGAAACTTCACCCAATGTCTTATCATTTCTAAAAATTATTACCAAAAAAAGAGAGCGAGGGGCTGAGAAGGTGGCTCCATGGAAGAGTGCTTGCCTCACATGCACAATGCCCTGGGTTCAATTCCTCAGCACCACATAAACAGAAAAGGCCAGAAGTGGTGCTGTGGCTCAAGCGGTAGAGCACTAGCTTTGAGCTGAAGAGCTGAGGGACAGTGCCCAGGCCCAGAGTTCAGGCCCCACAACCAACAACAACAACAACAACAACAAAAGGAAAGACATTACCTAATACAGACAGTAACTCCAAAATATAATAAAATAAAAACTATTATCTTGGGGCTGGAGGGTGTGGCTCAAGTAGTAGAGTGTCAGCCAATGGGCATCAGATACTGAGTTTGAGTTTGAGTTCCACTATCTGTGTGTGTGTGTGTGTGTGTGTGTGTGTGTGTGTGTGTGTGTGTGTGTGTGTGTGTGTCACACACACACCAATCCTGAGGCTTGAACTCAGAGCCTGGGCACTGTCTGAGCTTTTGTGCTCAAGGCAAGTGCTCAACCACTGAGCCACAGTTCTACATCTGGCTTTTTAAATTTTCAGTAGTTCATCGGCAGTTAATCCTGCCTGGGCTGGTTTTGAACCATAATCTTCAGATCTCAGCCTCCTGAGTGGCTTCTATCTTAACTTTTAACTTTATAGTCTATTTTACATTATTCTTGATGCTTTCTCACATTTGAATATACCATTCTTTAGGCAGATGGATATAGCATAGATGACACAGAATAGGGCTTCATAAACTTCCATCTATCTGATTCAACAAGTTAATAAGATTTAGTAAGAGAGAGAGAGAGAGTTGCTCTTAAACAATTCATGTTCCAAGATTTAGTAAGTGACAATTGCTCTTAAACAATTTATGTCCCAAGAATCACTGAGAAATGACTTCTCCAATCTTTTCTTGCTAGGCAAGAAAAAGAGAAGCAAAACAAGTACAGGCCTGGGGTTAGCCAAAGGCAGACAGGTAGCTGACCAGACCACTCAACTCCTCCTTCTCTCCCTTTCCAAAATCAACAAGTAACTTGCCTATATTGTTGGGTGTTTTGTTCTCTGCCCTTTGGCCCTCCCCACTGGCCCCAGAAAGATAGCAGAACTGGTGCCTCTCCCCCCGCCTGCCTCTTTGGAGAAGAAGAAAAGGAAGAAGAGTAAGAAGAGGAAGGGGAAGGGGAGAGAGAAAGGCAGGAGTGGAAGTGGAGGTAGAAGAGGGAGAGGCAGGAGAGGAGGGAAAAGGAGAAATTTCAGTTAGAGCTCCTTACAACCACAGCTATCATCTATAATCTTAGCAACTCTCTCCCTGACTTTTTTTATGCCGGTCCTGGGGTTTGAACTCAAGGACTGTGCACTGTCTAAGCTTTTTTTTTTTTTCTCAAGGCTAGTGCTCTAACATGTCTGCCAGGGCTCCACTTCCTTCTTTGGTAGTTTATGGAAGATGAGAGTCAAGAGTCTGGCTTTGAACTGGGATCCTCAGATCTCAGTCTCCTGAGTGGCTAGGATTACAGGTGTGCATTACCATTGCCTGACCTTTCCTTTCATGATCCTGTCCCTCTCATGGAGAGATTCCCAACCCATCCTGTCCACACTGCCAATAAATCTAAGGATTTCAGTTCTGCTGTGGAGCCCCTAAATCCATATTTCTGAGGCCTGTCTTCAGTCTGGGGTTCCAACTCCGGTTTCAGCCGTCAGCCACACAGCTTTGAAAATCTCCACTCTACCAGCAATCAACTCAGCCTGGAGCTCCGGAACCTGTGAGTGTCCTGTCCTTTCCCGATGTGGGTGTTTCAAGGTTTGGGGGGCGGGGGCGGGGAGAATGAGATTGAGCCATAAAGTGACACATTAACTAAATAGGAGCAAAGGCCTCCCCTTCTATCCCCCAAAAGCCTAAACACACACTGCCCCAGCCATCCCTGCCTGTCGCCTCCACCGCCACCATGATGGCCTCAGGCATGCTTCTGGCGGCCATCCTGGCCTGCCTGAGCGCCATGGTGCTGATGTCTGTCTGGAACCAGAAGTTATGGAAGAAGCTGCCTCCTGGCCCCACCCCACTGCCCCTCATTGGGAATTACCTCCAGCTGGACACGGGAGACATGTACAATGCCCTTATGAAGGTATGACCTGGCAGGGAGAAGGGTCACGCCTGGAAGATATAGAATTTGCCTCCGTTTCACCTGGCTACGTTGGCAGAATATTGGTAGGGTAAACCCGAGGGTTAGCCAGAGTTTGGCCGATTGATGGATGAATGCAAGCCAGGAACAACCAGATCTTTGGATGTTCCATTCCTTGATTATCAACATCAGATTGAGTGGGGCACGATTTATTTGATCTCATGCCTGTGTCATCCTAGCCACTCAGGAGGCTGAGATCTGAGGATTGCAGTTCAAAGCAGCCCAAGCAGGAAAGTCCGTAAGACTCTTTATCTCCAGTGAAACACCAAGAAAGCCAGAAGTGGAGCCATGGTTCAAGTGGTAGAGCACCAACCTTGAGAGAAAAAAAGGCAAGAAAGATGGGGTTGGAGGCATGGCTCCATTGGTAGGGGGCTAGCTAATAAGTAAATGCATCAAGTACCCAGTTTGAGTCCCAGTCTCAGACCAAAAAAAGAAAAAAAAGAGTGAGAGAAAGAAACAAAGAAAGAAAGAAACAGAGAGAAAGAAAAGAAGGAAGGAAGGAAAGAAGGAAGGAAGGAAGGAAGGAAGGAAGGAAGGAAGAGCTGGGAGCTGGGAGCTCATGCCTGTAATCCTAGCTCCTCAGGAGGCTGAGATCTGAGGATCACAGTTCAAACCCAGCCTGGGCAGGAAAGTTTGTGAGACTCTTTTTTTGGGGGGGGGTGGGGGTCCAGTCGTGGGGCCTGAACTCTGGGCCTGGGCACTGTCCCTCAGCTCTTCAGCTCAAGGCTAGCGCTCTACTACTTGAGCAACAGCGCCACTTCTGGCCTTTTTCTTTTTGCTTATGTGGTGCTGAGGAATAGAACCCAGGGCCTCAGATATGTAAGGCAAGCGCTCTACCACTGAGCCACCTTCCCAGCCCTGTGAGACTCTTATCTCCTATTAACCACCAGAAAATTGGAAGTGGCACTGTGGCTCAAGTAGTAGAGCGCTCACCTTGAGGTGAAGAGCTGAGGGACAGTACCCAGGCCTCATGACAGAAAAGAAAGAAAGAAAGAGAGAGAGAGAGAGAAAGAAAGGAAGGAAGAAAGGAAGAAAGGAAGGAAGGAAGGAGAAAGAGAGAGAAGAGGAAGAAAGAAAGAGAAAGAGAGAGAAAAAGAAAAAGACAGCGAAAGAGAGGGAGGGAGGGAGGAAGAGAGAGAAAGAAAGAAAAATAAAGAAAGAAAGAAAGAAAGGAAGAAAAAGAAAAGAAAGAAAGAAAGAGAAAGAAAACGAAGAAAGCCAAGCAAGGACATGAGGCATTGAGTTCAAGGTCCAGTAGCAGCATGCATGCGTGCATGCACACACAGGACATAGGTCAGAACTGACTTCTGGGGGGACACGGCCTATGAGCCAAAGCGATCTCCACTCCCTTCATTCCCCTTCAGATCGGCGAGCGCTATGGCCCCGTGTTCACCATCCACCTGGGGATCCGCCGGGTCGTGGTGCTGTGTGGGTATCAAACTGTGAAGGAGGCGCTGGTGGATCAGGCGGAGGAATTCAGCGGGCGAGGCCAGCAGGCCACTTTTAACATGCTCTTCGACAACTACGGTGAGGGAGCCATCACTGGTGGACAGTGTAGCCAGAGCCTCCTAATGGCCTCGTTTTGCCCTGTTCTCCGCTGGTGTCTCTCTGTCCATCTCTGTGCCCATCCAAGGTCTTCTTGTGCATCCCATTTTCTCCCTGTCTCTACCTCTGTCTCTTTCTCTCATACTGGGTATCTTTTCTTTCTTAGAAACTCTTGAGAAACCAAGTCAGCTCTGGTAGCTCATGCCTGCAGTCTGAGCTACTGGGTTTCAGAATCACAGTCCAAAGCCAACCAAATCCAACATTGTTATCTCCAATGAAGCAGAAAAAACAAATCAAACCAGAAATGGAGCTGTGACTCAAGTAGTAAAGCAATAGTTGTGAATGGATAAAGCTGATAGGACTCAGGCCCTAAGTTTGAGCTGAGAAGTGGCACAGAATATTTAAAAATAAGAAGGAGAGGAAGAAGAAGCAGAGGAAGGAGGAGGAGGAGGAGGAGGAAAGAACTTTTTGAGAGCCTCCTCATTGGAATCTAGCTTTTTCCTCCTTTTCCTCATGTTTTTGTGTTTTGGTCATGCTCAGATTCTCTATTTCCCCAAAATTCTTTGTCCCTTCCCCCTTTTCTCCTCCTGAATCTCATGCAAAATCATCTTGAATGTTCCCATACTTGGATTTCCCAGAAACAACCTCTCCTCTTCCCAGACCTTCTCTGGGTCCTCTTCCCTGATTTCTGCTTCTTGTCCCACTCAGTATGGAAAATGTCACACACTTTGTACCCGTGCCAGATCTCGACCATCTTAGCCCCTTCTTTCCCTCTTCCCTTCCTTCTTCCCTTCCCTTCCTGCACTGGGGTAGCTCTGAATCTCTCTTACTACTTCTGTCTCACCTCCTGCCTTCCTCCTCCTCCTCCTCCTCCTTCTTCAGCTCTCTCTGTCTCTGTCTCTCTCTGTCTCTGTCTCTCTCTCTCTCTCTCGTGTGTATGTGTGTGTGTGCGTGTGCAGGTACTGGTGCTTGAACTCAGGGCCTGGGTGCTGTCCCTCAGGTTGTTTTGTTTTTCCACTCAGAGATGGCACTCTAACACTTGAGTCACAGCTCCATGCTAGCTTTTTGCTGGTACACTGGACAAAAGAGTCTCACAGGCTTTCCTGCCCAAGCTGGCTTTGAATCACGATCCTCAGATCTCAGCCTCCTGAGTATCCAGGATCCTGGTGCTGAGCCACTGGCGCCCAGCCTTCTAGCTTGCCTTTCCATGTCTCTCTTCTTTTTGACTTCTCCCCACTCAGGCACTTTTTCTGTGTGGGTCTGAGACTGGCTCTACATTTTTAACTCTTCTTTGTGCTCTTTTCTTCTCCCCTCTCTTCCTGTCTCTTCCTCTCCCCTCCTCTCCTCTCTCTTCTTTTGTCTCCCCTTCCCTATCTTCCTCCATCCTCCCTTTCCCTCTTCCCCTTCTTCCTCCCCCTCTTCTTCCTCTGTCTCCCTCCCCCCACGTTTGCCCCTCTTCCTCTCAGGCCCCCTCACTCAGGGGGTGGGTAGCCCCCCATACCCCCCAGTCCCCCCTCCCCTGTGACCCCCACACACACCACCTCTTCCAGGCGTGGCACTGAGCAACGGGGAGCGCGCCAAGCAGATGCGACGCTTCGCCATGTCCACGCTGCGGGACTTTGGCATGGGCAAGCGCGGCATCGAGGAGCGCATCCAGGAGGAGGCAGGCTTCCTCATCAAGACCTTGCGGGGTACCCAAGGTGAGCCACGGCCGGAACAAGGGGAGGTCCCCTAACTTGTTGGACGAAAGGGAAACAAAACATTGTGACTGCGCATATGGGGCTCAAAGCCGGGCCTGCGCTGCACTGGGAGGCCTGGAACTCAGGGTCAGAAGTTTGGTGGTCCTCAAATGCTCGACTGACACAGCCCACCAAGGTAACTTTTTTTTCTTTTGTCAGTCGTGGGGCTTGAACTCTGGGCCTGGGCGCTGTCCCTCAGCTCTTCAGCTCAAGGCGAGCGCTCTACCACTTGAGTCACAGCACCACTTTTAGTTTTTTGAGTGGTTTATTGTAGATAAGCGTCTCATGGACTTTCCTGCCCAGGCTGGCTTTGAACCATGATCCTCAGATCTCAGCCTCCTGAGTAGGTAGGATGACAGGCGTGAGCCACCAATGCCCTCCTGGCTTCAAGTTGACTGTTCTCATCTTTCCTTAACCCTGCCCACCCCTCCAGGTGCCTTTGTTGACCCCACCTACTACCTGAGCCAAACTGTCTCCAATGTCATCAGCTCCGTGGTGTTTGGGGACCGCTTTGACTATGAGGACAAAGAGTTACGGTCCCTGCTAAAGATGATGATGGTGATCAACGCATTTGCAGCTTCTCCTGTGGGCCAGGTGACCAGTGCCCGCTCCGCCTACTGTATGCACCACCATGCCTGTCTAATGGCCTGAACTCAGGGCCTGGGCACAGTTCTTGAGCTTTTTCACTCAAGTAGTGCTCTACCACTTGAACCACAGCACCACTTCTGGCTTTTCAGTGATTCATCGGAGATACCAGTCTCACAGACTTTCCTGCCCTGGGCTGGCTTTGAACCACAAGTCTTCAGATCTCAGCCTTCTGAGTAGCTGGGATGCCAGGCTTGAGCCACCAGTGCCCATTTTAATTGTCTTTCCTTCATATCTCCTCTTCTTCCCACCCTCCAGATCTATGACATATTCTATTCCATCATGAAACACTTTCCAGGGCCACAGAGAAAGATCGTTAAAAGCATTCGGGGGCTAGAGGACTTCATAATCAAGAAGGTGGAACAGAACCAGCGCACCCTGGACCCCAACTCCCCACGAGACTTCATCGACTCCTTCCTCATCCGTATGCAGGAGGTACTGCCAGTAGCATCCCCTGGGGGTGGGGGAGCAGGGAGAACTAGGAAAAAGGAAGCCAAGAAGAAGGAAATCAGGCTAGGGAGTGTAGAGGAGAAAGGCCCAATCAAATGTGGCCCTGTGCTAATCATCCTCACAGTCCCTCTCATAATGAAAATTGCTGGTTCCAGGTGCCACTGACTCACACCTGTCATCCTAGCCACTCAGGAGGCTGAGATCTGGGGATCATGGTGCAAAGCTAGTCTGGGCAGGAAAGACTGTGAGATTTTTATCTCTAATGAACCACCAAAAAGCCAGAAGTAGAGCTGCAGCTTAAGTGGTAGAGTGCCAGCCTTGAGCAAAACCACTAAAGGATCATGACCAAGCTCTGAGATGAAGCCCCAGTATCTACACACACGCACACACACACACTCATACACACACAAACAAACACACACACACACACACACACACACACACACACACACACACACACACATACCACTTTCATCTACTAAGCCCTGACTATAGGACATGGGCAAGCAAACCCTCACAAGAACCATGTTCACAAGACACCACCGTGTGCATGGTGTTATTTTAGCTTTTTCTTTCTTTCTCTCTCTTTTGTATGTGTGAGTTGCCATACTGAGGCTTCAACTCTGGGCCTGGATGCTGTCCAACTTTTCCACTCAAAGCTAGTGTCCTGCCACTTGAGCCATAGCTCCACTTCCGGCTTTCATTGATTATTTTTTGCTGAATCAGTGGAGATAGGAGTTTTATTAATGGTACTTTCCTTGCCTGGGCTGGCTTGGAACTGAGACCCTCCAGATCACAGCCTCCTGAGTAGGTAGATGACAGATGTGAGACACAGCACCTGGCCTCATGTTAGCTCTTGACCCCAGTTTTACAGAGGAAGAATGTACAGCCCAGAGACGCGAATGCCTTCCCTAGGCACACACGGAGGAGAGCGTGAACCCTCGCTCCTCCCAACTCTATGGCTCTAAGCCTTTTAGGCTCCATTCTGTCTTCTATTTCTTGATATCAGATACACTTGGGGGGCCAGGTGGCCTGGCTTTACAGGTGACCTGACATGGGAGGCTCACACCCTAATCTGTATGACAGTCTCCCATCTGGGAACAAAACAAAAGTTGAGGATTTATGAAATCTGATGGTTAAAGGATTTGGAAACATTTTAAGGTACTTAAAGGAGTCAGATGCTATCACAGAAAGTTCTGTCTCAGAGAATGTGTCTCTATTTCACTCTCACGGTGACATACCTGCCCTTCTTTTACCTAGGCCCTCCCTTGCTTGCTATATACCCTGACCATTTAGAGTAACAACAGCCAGGCATCAGTGGCTCATGCCTATAATTCCAGCTACTCAGGAGGCTGAGTTTCAAGGGTCATAGTTCAAAGCCAGAAGGGGCAGGAAAAGTTGTGAGACTTTTATCTCCAGTTAACCAACAAAACAGAACAGAATGGAACTGGAGCTGGGTAGCATTAACCTCTGAGCACAAAAGCTCAAGGTCAGTGCTCAGGCCCTGAATTCAAACCCTAGGACTGGCACAAAAACAACTGACCAGGAAAAAAAAAAGAGTAACAACCAAAGGACAAAGAACAGATATTTGGGGTTTGTTTGTTTGTTTTTGTCAGTGGTGGGGCTTGAGCTTGGGCCTGGGTGCTGTCCCTGAGCTCTTCAGCTCAAGGCAAGCGCTTTACCAATTGAGCCACAGCACCATTTCCAGTGTTCGATGATTAATTGTATTTAAGAATCTCACAGACTTTCCTGACCAGGCTGGCTGTGAACCATGATCCTCAGATCTAAGCCTCCTGAGTAGCCAGGATTACAGGTGTAAGCCACCAGCACCTGGCAGGACAGGTAGTTTCAGCTTGGCAGAAAAGCACAGCCAGGAGCCAGGACAGTGGAGCAAGCCTGGCAGATCTAGAATTCATCTTTCTAAGGATCATGGTTCAAAGCCAGCCCAGGTAGGAAAGTCCATGAAACTCTGGTCTCCAATGAACCACCAAAAAAGCCAGAAGGGGAGTTGTGACTCAAGTGATCGAGTGCAGGCACTGAGCAAGAAAGAAAATCAGGGACAGTGGCCAGGCCCCAGGACACACACACACACACACACACACACACACACACACACACACACACACACACACACACACACACACACACACACACACACACCCCATCAGAATGAACCCAAGATGGCAGTTGATAGACAGATTCAAGTTGAGGCCTCTCTTCCTCCAGGAGAAGAAGAAAAACCCCAACACAGAGTTCTCTATGAAGAACCTGGTGATGACAGCACTGAGTCTCTTCTTTGCAGGCTCGGAAACAGTCAGCTCCACGCTCCGTTATGGCTTCCTGCTGCTCCTGAAACATCCAGAGGTGGAGGGTAAGGCTGAAGGACAACAGGAAGCCGGGGACTCCTTCCTTAGGACCTCCAAACTTCTCTGACACCCGGGCATGCCCACAAGCATTGATCCTCACACATGCCCTGCTTTGCATAGTTGGGGATTGTAAGTTGTCAAAATGGCACACGTTTCTGGTCAATCAGAGATCTAGGTTGAAAATCAAATATGAAGCCAGGTGCTGGTGGCTCATGTGTGTAATCCCAGCTTACTCAGGAGGCTGAGATCTGAGGATCATGATTCCAACTCAGGCAGGACAGTGTGAGACTATCTCCAGTGAACCACCCAAAAGCCGGAATTGGTGCTGTGGCTCAAGCGGTAGGGTGCTCTTTGGACTCTCGTCCTTGCACCCCTAAACACACACCCCTTCTGCCTCAGCCAAAGTCCATGAAGAGATTGACCGGGTGATCGGAAGGAACCGGCAGCCTCAGTTCGAGGACCGCCACAAGATGCCCTACACAGAGGCGGTGATCTACGAAATCCAGAGATTTGCCAACTTTGCCCCCATGGGCATCCCTCGCCGGGTCACCAAGGACACCAGATTCCGAGGCTTCTTCCTCCCTAAGGTGCACACCGCCCCACTCCCCGGGACCCCAGAATGAATTTCCACCCGCAACTTTCAAACCCTCACTCAATTTTCTCACCCAACAATTCCTGACCCTCCATGTCACCCCAGAGGTCGCTCTCAGACTCATCCTGCTATTCTCTCCCCCCCCCCCCCCCACTCTGCCATCTGAATGTCTCAAGGGGGATTTGACCCACTGGTTCCCAGCTCCTTGTCTCGAGACAGGTAACCCTCCTAGTCCAGTCCCCCTCAAAAAAAAAAAATTCCTGGAGCTGAGAAGGTGGCTCAGTGGTAGAGTGCTTGCCTTGCATGCCTGAAGCCCTGGGTTTGATTCCTCAGCACCACATAAGAAAAAATCCGGGAGTGGCGCTGTGGCTCAAGTGGTAGAGCGCTAGCCTTGAGCTGAAGAGCTGAGGGACAGCGCCCAGGCCCAGCATTCAGGCACCACGACCGGACCCCCCCCCCAAAAAATTCCTACCTTGAAAGACACCAGCTGCAACTGGGTGCCAGGGCTCACCTCTGTAATCCCAGCTACTCAGAGGCCAAGATCTGAGGATGGCAGTTCCAAGCCAGCCAGGGCTGGAACACCCATAAGACTCGGATCTCCACTTAACCAGCAAATAGCCAGAAGTGGAGCTGTGGCTCAAAGTGGTAGAGCACTCGCCTTGAGCACAAAACCTCAGAGACAGCACCTAGGCCCTGAGTTCAAGCCTCAGTACTGGCATCAAAAGAAAAGCCAGGACTGGGCATTGGTGGTTCATGTCTATAATCCCAGCTACTCAGGAAGCTGAGATCTGAGGATCATGGTTCAAAGCCAGCCCGGGCAGGAAAGTCCATAAGACTCTTACCTCCAATGCATCACCAGAAAACCAGAAGTGGAGCTGTGGCTCAAATGGTAGAAGTCTAGCCTTGTGTGAAAAAGCGCAGGGACAGTGCCCAGTCTCTGAGCTCAGGCCCCAGGACCAGTGCACCTGTGAACACACACACACACACACACACACACACACACACATACACAGCATGTGCCAGTGAGGCTCCAGACCCTCTGCTTCAGGAGATCCAGACCTAATATTTCCCATGCGTCTGCCTCAAGGACATAGTGATCCTGCTCCTCCAAGTTCCCTCCCTCATGGACCCCCCGCCCAGCTCCAGTGGCTGCTTCTGTTTCTCTTCACCTGGGTCTCTGCAACTTCCCACCCTCCCACCATCTCTAGTAGAGTCTCTGCCTTGAGCACACTAATCATTTAATCTTGCTAATCAAATCTCCCTTTCTCTTCCTCCTCCTCCTCTTCCTCCTTTTTTCAGGGTACTGAAGTGTTCCCCATGCTGGGCTCTGTACTGAATGACCCTAAGTTCTTCCCCAACCCTGGAGATTTCAACCCTCACCACTTCCTGGATGACAAGGGACAGTTTAAGAAGAGTGATGGTTTTATTCCCTTTTCCATCGGTGAGTATCCAGTGTTTGCAACCAGGCCATGGCCCACAGCAAAGGGGTCAACTGTATAGGCCAGCCCCCTCTCTGAGCTACGGCCTCATTAATACCTTTCTCCGGCTTGGAAGTTCCTCTTGCAGCCAACTAGGAGAATCACAAATAAGTGTAAAGTGCCAAGCATTTATATCCAGGACAAAAGTAATGTGCAAACCCCTTTCAGAGATGGGCAGGGATCGGGGGAGGGATCAAGGGTCAGTTAGTCATCGGTTTTTCCAAAGGCACAACCAATTCTTCCAGCTCTTTGAAAGGGGATGGGATCTGGGTGCTAATGGCTCACACTGGTCACCCCAGCTCCTCAGGAGGCTGAGATCTAAGGATCGTGGTTCAAAGCCAGCTGGAGGAGGAAAGTCCATAAGACTCTTATCTCCAATGAACCACTGAGAGCCAGAAGTAAAGGTGTGGCTCAAGTGGTAGATAGCTTTGAGGGGCGGGGGGAAGCTAAGGAAAAGTATCCAGGCTCTGAGTTCAAGACCCAGGACTGACACAAGAGAAAAGCAAGAAAGAGAAGGGGTGAGGGAGGGAGCAAGGGAGGGAGAGTGCATGCCTAGCATGCAGGAAGCCCTGGGTTCGAGTCCTCAGCACCACATAAACAGAAAAGGCCGGAAGTGACACTGTGGCTCAAGTGGTAGAGTGCTAGCCTAAAGCAAAAGAAGCTCAGGGACAGTGCCCAGGCCCAGAGTTCAAGCCCCAGGACTGGCAAACAAACAAAAAAAAGGACAAGAAGAGAAGAGAGTGGGAGGGAGAGAAAGCGGGAATAAAAGGAAGGAAGGAAGAAAAGGAAGGAGAGGGAGGGAGGGAGGGACATGGTAGCACAGTGGTCTTATTTGAGTATATTTTGGATACAGGTGTCTAGATTTCCCATTGCTCCAGCTTGGCATGGACCACCCCATCTCTTATATGAGGGACTCTGGGCTCAGAGAGACTTAGAACCTTCGTGGAAAGTCTCTCCGAGACTTAGAGCCCCCTCCCCTCCCCTATGGAATGCAGCTGGAGGCTCCATATTGAAACTAGGCCCCAGGGAGTTGCCTTCACCCCTGCTCTCCTCCCTCTTCTCCTCTGCAGGAAAGCGGTACTGCCTGGGAGAAGGCCTGGCTAAAATGGAGCTCTTTCTCTTCCTCACCACCATCTTGCAGAACTTCTGCTTCAAGTCCCCAAAGGCTCCCCAGGACATCACAGTGGCCCCTGATTCCTTAGGCTTTACCAGAATCTTACCGAAATACACCTTGGGTTTTCTGCCTCTCTGAGCCAGGCTTGTGCCCAGGAAGGAAGTGTGGGTGGGGCTGGGGGGAAATAGAGGGCAGAGAGTGGACCAGATGCATAGGAGAGGAAGAAAGAATAAGAGTGAGAAGGGGAGGGATAAATGAGAATGCTGGAAGAGATGACCTTGATCTAGGTATATTTTATTCATAAACTGCTTTGTCACATGGCAACTCCTCTGTACAACTACTTAAAGATAATTTTTAAAGAGTAAAGAATAAAAAGAAGGGCTGGGAAGGTGGCTCAGTGGTAGAGCGCTTGCCTTGCATGCATGAGGCCCTGGGTTCGATTCCTGAGCACCACATAAGCAAAAAGAAAAAAGCCAGAAGTGGTGCTGTGGCTCAAGTGGTAGAGTGCTAGCCTTGAGCTGAAGAGCTCAGGGACAGCGCCCAGGCCCAGAGTTCAGGCCCCACGACCGGACCCCCCCCAAAAAATAAATAAATAAAAAGAAAACATACCTTGAAAAGGAACAGAGGAGGGAGAATGTATTCTGTTGAGGAAGAATATAAATAAGTATAGATAGTAATAATAATAAATAATACTAATAATAGATACAAGAAGCTACTACTAATAGTAATAGATATTTTTCATCATGCAAGTCAGCTCTATGCTACAAATAGCTTATGATCCTCTCACTTGAGTGTTTGTAACCCATGTCCAGCCTGCTTTAAAAGAAACAAAGCTGCCAGGCGCTGATGGCTCACACCTGTCATCCTGGCTACTCAGGAAGCTGAGATCCCAGGATCACAGTTCAAAGGCAGCCCTGGCAGAAAAGTCCATGAGACTCCAATGAACAAGCAAAAAGCCAGAGGTATTTTAACGATAATGAAAAAATGTTATGAAGTTGGGCATTGGATCCACAAACCATGTGAATATAAAAGTCATTAAATCATACATATTAAGTGGGTAAATCGTATATGAATTATAGCTCAATAAAACTTTTTTAAAATGGGAAAGATGGAAGTGTGGCTTAAGTGGGAGAGCACTAGCCTTGAGGAAAAGAGCCAAGCAATAGCTGAGGCCTTGAGTTGAAGACTGTGTACTAGAACAGACACACACACACACACACACACACACACACACACACACACACACACACACATTTCAAAACAGAACAGGACATGATCAAAACAAGCGCATAAAACAAAACTCAATTTCATTAGCTCCCTGGGAGATATAGACAAATTGATCAATCGATAGATCAATAGATAGATATCCCAACTATATATTAGTCATTGCTACATATTATATACTATACTATATGTAATAATATACAATGTATATCATTTTAATATAGCATAATTTACATTAAATATATAATAATTTGTGTAATATAATAATATGTTATATTTAATAAATATACTATAACATAGAATATATTACATATACTAGGATATATTTATACTATATAATAGTATATAGTATCATAGCATATAATACATAGTACATAATAGTATATGCTATGCTATTATATGCTGCACAATATATTATATATAGCATGTTATACATTATATTATAATGTTATTATAATATATAATCTAATTTAAAATATAATACATATATTTATAGATAGAATATGTAATTGTGTGATTTTTTTATATATATGAATTACATATACACACATTATATACAGTGGGCACTGGTGGCTCACACCTGTAATCCTAGCTACTAAGGAATCTGAGATCTGATGATAGGTCAAAGCCTGTCCTGGCAGGAAAGTCTATGACACTTATCTCCAATAAACTACCAGAAAACTGGAAGTGGTGCTGTGGCTCAAGTGGTAGAGTGCTAGCCTTGAGCTGAAGAGCTGAGGAACAGAGCCCAGGCCCAGAGTTCAAGCCCCATGACTCTCTCTCTCTCTCTCTCTCTCACACACACACACACACACACACACACACACACACACACACACACACAATAGCTATAATACACCACAAAATGCTGTAATATAGCAAAAACTCCACGATACAGAATTATATATGCATATGTATATGTACACATATATATATTTAAACCCATGCTACAGTGAAGCCACAAGAAGTGACCCGTGATATGGTGAGAGAAGTCTGTATTTATCCCCTCAGTGGCTAAGTCTTGGTCTACTTGTCTTAGTTTTTCTGGAACTCAGAACACAACCTCCAGAACAGACTTCTAGGCCCTCATAGCTCCCACTAAACATGCAGCTTCTGCTCTGAGGTTTCCCCCCTCCCCCCAAATCTCTCTCCCTCTATTGTAGTGTGCAGGTGAACAGCCCCTCCCCCCATCTCCCAGGTGGAGCTGAGGTTGGATGAGCTCAGCAGTATTCTGGTCCCTGCACCCTGTGGGCCCTGTGGACCCAGGGAGCCCTGAGCCCCCTCCCACACCCTCCCACCCAACCCAGGACCCGCTGTATCCTTGGCACCATCCATGCAGGTCTGTGGCTTGTACTGGGGACCTGAAGTACAGTCTCGAGCCACTTGGGAACACTGTGGCTCTTGGGGTAGTCCTAGCAAGCGGGTTGTACCTGGACACCCCCTCCAAAGCCTGAAGTGAGGCCTAAAACCACTGGGGAGCTTCTAGATGTGTCCAGATCATGGGGGTCTGTCCCCTGAGAGCTTCGGGGGACTACCATGGAATTGCTAGATGAAGGAGTCTTGGTTCCACCCCCTCATGAAGACCACACGGACCTGGGGCAGGTACCCACCCCCCTGCCCCAGGCCAGGATGGGAGCCCTGGGGCTGCATTCGATTAGGGTAACCAGTTGGGGACCTCAGCACCTGCCGTCTATGGATCCATCCTGCCCCCAGCTACTGGCCTTGTGTGATGGCGTCAGCCATGCCCAAGGCACTTTGATAGCAGTTCCTCAGGGATCTGGATGTAGAAATAGTTACTCAAGGGTGCATGTGCGTGTGTGTGCGTGTGCCAAGTGTAATATCATCTTGAACAGCCTATAATTTATATTTCATCTGTGATATCTTTATCTGATGTGTGTGTCAAGACTGATTAAGGCTGATGAAAAAACTGTTGGGGATTTTTCTCTTTTTTCCCCCTTTTTTCTTTTTTGGAAGAATTTAAGAAGGATGGGTATCAACTTTTGAGCCATTTGGTAACATTTACGATGGCATGAATCTGCTTTGGCTTTGTAAAAAGCTTTTTTTTTCTTTTTCTGGTTCTGTTTCTTTTGATCAGTCAGTTTCAGATTTCCTGTTTCCTCATCAGTCAGTTTGGCTAATTTGAGGGGAATTTTAGTAGTCTTTTTTTCCCCTTTCGTTTATCTCGGTTATCTGATTTGTGGCTAATAATTTGCTTATGGGATTCTATTATACTAGCACTCCACATTTATTTCTGATTCTTTATGTACAGATTTCTTCTTTTCCTCATTAGTCTAGCTAAGAGTGTTGATTCTGTTCAATCACCTTTTGTATCATGGTTCCTATGTACTAGTCTTCTTTTTTGACTTACTTTTCTTCTTCAATACTAGGTTTTGAACTCAGGGCCTCCTAGTTGCTAGGCTGGTGCTCTACCATTTGAGCCATGCATCCAGCCCAGCTTTTTGCTAGTCAATTGGAAATGAAGTTCAGCAAACTTTCCCACTCAGACTGATTTTTTTTTTGTTTTTTTGTTTTTGTTTTTGTTTTTTTGGTCCGGTCGTGGGGCCTGAACTCTGGGCCTGGGCGCTGTCCCTCAGCTCTTCAGCTCAAGGCTAGCACTCTACCACTTGAGCCACAGCGCCACTTCTGGCTTTTTTTTTCTTATGTGGTGCTGAGGAATCGAACCCAGGGCCTCATGCATGCAAGGCAAGCGCTGTACTACTGAGCCACCTTCCCAGCCCTCAGACTGATTTTAAACTGTTATCCTCCGATCCCAGGTTTTTGAGTAGCTAGGATTACAGTCATGAACCACTGATGCCTGCCTTGATCCTTCCTTTTTACTTTTTTGGAGGTTAGGCTATCCTGGGGCATGAACTCAGGGCATTAACGCTATCCCATGCCTTTGGTGCTCAAAAGCTAGTTAGCACTCTACCACTTGAGCCACAGCTCCACTTCTGGTTTTCTGGTGGTTCCTGGGAGATAAGAGTCTCATGGAGTTTCCTGCCTGGGCTGGCTTTGAACCACGATCCTCAGATCTCAGCCTCCTGAGTAGCTAGATGATAGGCATCTAAGAAGGTCCTGTTGCATATAAGTCCCCTCCCTTTGAGAGGGTGTTGGAGAAGAGGCATCTTAGTTCCAACCCCCCTGAATCATGGCCCAGGGCACCAAGCTGGATGCATTACTGGGCGGGGTGGGGGGGGGGCGGTGGAGCACAGCTGCTCCATTGAGGGTAAATTCTGTCATCCCAGAAGGCATATCCATAATGTATAGACCAAAGATTAGAGTCCCCTACACCCCTTTCATGAGCCCCTTCCTTTTTTCTCTAAGTCTGAACTCAAAAAGGTCTAGAAGCCAGGCACTGGTGGCTCACACTTATAATCCTAGCTACTCAAGAGGTTGAGATCTGAGGATCATGGTTCAAAGCCAGCCTGAGCAGGAAAGTCCATGAGACTCTTATCTCCAATAAACCACTCAGAAAATTGGAAGTGGCGCTGAGGCTCAATTGGTAGAGCGCTAGCCTTGAGCAAAAGAGCTTAGGGACAGCGTTCAGGCCCAGAGTTCAAGCCCCATGACTGACCAAAAAAAAAGGTCTAGGAAGGAAAGAAAGTTCACTTGAAATAAAACCACACTTAGTGGTAGAGTACTTGCCTAGCATGCATGAAGCCTTAGGTTTGATTCCTTAGTACCACATAAAACAGAAAAAGCCAGAAGTAGTGCTGTGGCTCAAGTGGTAGAGTGCTAGCCTTGAGCCAAAGAAGCTCAGGGATAGTGTCCAGTTCCTCAGTTCAAGACCCAGGACTGGTATAAAAGAGGGGTGGAGCCAGAGAAGAAATAAAACCACAAAGTTGGGTGCTGGTGGCTCATATGAGAGCTGCGGGAAAGGAGGCAGGGAGAGGAAGAAAAAATAAAACCACAAAGTTGGGTGCTGGTGGCTCACACCTGTCATCCTAGTTACTCAGGAGGCTGAGACTTGAGGATCGTGGTTCAAAGCCAGCCTAGACTCTTATCTCTAATGTGCCCAGGCCCTGAGTTTAAGGCCCATGGCCCATGAAAAAATAATAAAATTAAAATTAAAAAAATAAAACCACGAAAAGGATCAGTCATCTGTATGTAGGACACATAGGGAAAGGGGTTCTGAGACTGCCAATAGAGAGACAAGATTAATCCTGTCCTCCAAACAGGATAAAAACAAGAAAATTTTATTGTCCTCATGTTTTCAGAAATGACTTGGTTTATTAGTCACCAAGTGAAGAATTGTCGACCAGATGCCACTAACTCTCACACAGTTGGAAGTTCACAGACTGAAATAGAGACAAATGGATCGCCCTTTCTGAAGCTAATAGTTTGGTGGGTTGAAGTTTGTGCTTCTGAAGTTGCAAGACTTTAAAAGAAATTGCAACCAGGCTTCCAGTGGCTCCCACCCTAGCTACTCAGGAGACTGAAATCTGAGAACTGAAGTGCAAGGCAATACAACGCAGGAATGTTTGTGAGACTTTTATCTCCAATGAACCATCCAAAAGCTGGAAGTGGAACTGTGGCTCAAGTGGTAGAGTACTAGCCTTGATCCAAAACACTCAGGGACAGTGCCCGGGCTCTGAGTTCACACACACACAAATCCCAGAAAATCTGTTTCTCTGCAATCAATTCTGTCCCATCTGTCCCCATGTTTGTTTTTCTAGAAGAGTCATGATGTCTTTGTTGAAGTTTACAAATAGTGTTTTTGGTTGCATTTTTGGTGTCTGTTCTGAGATTTGAATTCAGGGCTTGGGTACTGTCCCTGAGATTTGGTGCTCAAGGCTATTACTTGAGCCACAGGTCTACTTCCAGCTTTTTTATTTTTGAGTCATTGGAGATAAGAGTCTCACAGACTTTCCTGCCTGAGCTGGCTTTGAACCTTGATCCTTAGACCTCAGCCTCCTGAGTAGTTAGTTAGGATGACAGGCATGAGCCACTGGCACCCAGATGGAATTTTTTTTATTACTTGTTCATTTGTTTTTTAAAAATACTTATTTTGTTATGAAGGTCTCCCTTAATTCAGTTATGTTCAGAAAAGGTATTTGTATTTATATGGTTTGGGCAATGTTAAGCTTATTGAGCCTAACTTTGTGCCTCTGAGTGGAGAATGTTCCAGTGCAGCTAAGAAGGAGGTATTTTCCACTCTTAATTTCTCCAAGGGCTTTTCAGGTCACTGGTGTTGCATAAAAGACCCAAGAAAGTGATGTATGTTCCTCTCTATTGAGTCATTTAAATTGAGAAATATTAGTTGTCTCTTACCCAGGCCTGCCAAAGCCAACATGTGCGTGTGACAAACTTACCATGGTGATGTTGTCTCAGCTAACAGTATTTGGTTTACTTATTTATTTTTTAATTCCTTAAGCAATCCAGGGGAAGGGAACATACCTTTATTGACTTAACTGGCTGGCTACCTGCAGTGGGTAGAATTATGGTCACATTCTAATCTCAGGAATCCTGTCACTACATTGTTACTCAGAGGGGGAGAAGAAGAACTTTGCAGATAGAATTAAGGTTAAGGACTTTAAGATATGGCCCTTCTATCCAGATGGACATGATCTAATTATGTAGGCCCTTAAAAAAACTTTTCTGGTTAGAATCAGAGACAGTGCAGAGAGGCTGTCAGGGAGATTCAAGGGAGGAGAAGGATTTGTAGCTCTATTGCTGGCTCTCACAAGTAGAGGTCATATGTCTCTACAGGTGACACTCAGCATGGAAGTAAAGACCTTTAGCCTTTCAACCACAAGGAAGGGGAGGGACACAGCCTACAATCTCTGTGAACTTGGAAAGAGATTATTCTCAGGGACTCTTGATAAGAGTAGAGTCAGCTGACATCTTGATTTAAGTCTTCTGCAACCCAAAGTTGAAAAACCAGGCAAGCCAAGGCAGATTTCTGAACTGTAGAACTGGGAGAAATATTTATTGTTTTGTTATGATTGTGGTTATTATTGTTACTGTAGCAATTGGGAACTATATCCAGAGTCTACCATTTGCAGTTAAGAGGAAAGAATCCAGGTAACTTGGCTTCTAAATAACATTGGAGTCAACCATAATATACACAAATGATGAGATGTATTCCTAGGGATTGTCCCCTTTCTTCCCTTCCTTCACAACACTTTCGCAAAAGAAGTTTACGAAATTTTAGAATATAGTCATTTAGAAAGCTCAAAACCAATAGGCACTGGTTGCTCATGCTTATCATCCTAGCTACTCAGGGAAATGAGATCAGAGGATCATCGCTCCAAGCCAGCCCGGGCAGAAAAGTCCCCATGAGACTCTTATCTGTAATGAACCATCACAAAACCGAAATGGAGCTGAGGCTCAAAGTGGTGGAGGGCTAACCTTGTACAAAAGATTACAGGGACAACACTCAGGTCCTGAGTTCAAACCCCAAGACAGACCAAAAAGAAAAAATAAGAAAAAAGTTCAAACCCTTAGTAGTATGGTATTATCTTACTCATATGCATTATTTTGGTTTCTAAATATCATTTTCATTTTTTTTTTTGTCGGTCATGGGGCTTGAACTCTAGGCCTGAGCTCTGTCTCTCAGCTCTTTGAGCTCAAGGCTAGTGCTCTACAACTTGAGTGCCACTTCCAGTTTTCTGGTGGTTTATTGGAGATAAGAGTCTCACAGACTTTTCCTGCCTGGGCTGGCTTTGAATCTTGATCCTCAGATCTCAGCCTCCTCAGTAGCTAGGATGACAGGCATGAGCCTCTGGCGCCTGGCTCGTTTTCATTTTTAAACAACTAGTGTTTATTAAAATTAATACCAAGTAATGGTCTTAATGAGGTGGGCGTCACAGGAATGAAGGCAGGAAGGGTAAAGCAAATGAAGTCATTGTATTCAATGGACACTATGTAGAAAATAAACTTTGTACCTTGTGGGTGGGGACCAGCAGGGAGAAAATAGGGGAGAATAAAGGAAGGGGTGACACTGATCACCTGACTTATGGACTTGTAACTCCCTTATACAACTACTTAACAATTAAAGAGTTGTTCTTAATTATTAGATAATACCCCTTAAGTATGAAATTTTAATAAATTTGAAATAAAAACCAAAAGGGTAGCCAGGCACCAGTGGCTCACATCTACAGTGCTAGTTACTCCAGAGGCTGAGATCTGAGGATCGTGGTTTTCACAGAAAAGTCTGTGAGGCTTTTAGCTCCAATTAAACAGCAAAAAGCCAAAGTGGAAAGTATGGCTCAAGTGGGAGAACACCAATCTTGAGTTGGACTTCAAGCGCCAGTACCAGCACAAACACACAAAAAAGCCACCAAGTGCAGTCAGTATTTGGTTTATTATTCACTAAGTGAAGAAAATCATTTACTAATTGCCAAAAGAGAGCCGGGGCGGGTGTTCACGCCTATAATCCCAGCTATTCAGGAAGCCAACATCTGAAGATCTTGGTTTGAAGCCAGCCTGAAGAAGGAAAGGCCATGCAATCATTTGGACACTTCCAACTCCTCCTCTGGGCACCACTTGAGTCTTCAGATAATTTTTAAATCTGATAGACCCAAGGATTCCTTGGGGGTCCCCTTACACCCTTCCATCCCCTGCCCAAATCATCTTACAACAACAGCCTAAAGCCAACTAATCCTCAAAGATAGGACTGAGCCAGGACCTGCAGTAGCTAAGGAGCCCAGGAAATCATTACGTTTGCCTGTGAAAAAAGACGCAATCATGTTTGCAGTTACTGCTTATGCAACACTATCCTAGCAATATATAATTAGCATAATTCTTCCATGTAAGTCCTTGTCTTGCCTAGTGTACTCTCTAGTCTGAAGGCTAATTTTAAAAGGTAAATAGCAACAGTTATCCTAACAAGAAGCCAGGCACGCGGTGGTTCACGTCTGTCATTCTAGCTACTCAGGAGGCTGAGATCTGAGGATACAGGTTCAAAACCACTGTCAGGAAAGTCCATGAGACTCTTATCTCCAATGAACCACCAGAAAACCAGAAGTGGCACTGTGGCTCAAAGTGGTAGAATGTTAGCCTTGAGCTAAAGAGCTCAGAGACAGCACCCAGGCCCTGAGTTCCAGCCCCATGACTGAAAAGAAAAAAAAGAAGATATTTTAACATGAAATAAGAAGTAGGAAAGGGGGGGCGATCCTCTTTCCTGTGACACAGGAAAGTATACAGTATACAGATAAAAAAAAAAAGTCTAGCCAGGCACTGTAATCCTAGCTACTCAGGAGGCTGAGATCTGAGTATTAAGGTTCAAAGCCAATCCAGGCAGGAAAGCCTTATCTCCAATTAACCTCCAGAAAACTGGATGTGGAGCTGTGGCTCAAAATGGTAGAGTGCTAGCTTTGAGCAAAAGAACTCAGGGACAATGCCAATGGAGACTTGAGTAAGGATGTAATTTTAACTTCTTATATAATATTGAAACCCACACAATTGAAGTAGATGTCTAATTTTCACCTTCTGGAAACATATTTTTATTTTTAGTTTTAGTTTTTTGGGTCCAGATGTTGGGCCTGAACTCTGGGCCTGGGTACTGTCCCTCAGCTCTTCAGCTCAAGGCTAGCACTCTACCACTTGAGCCACAGCGTCACTTCTGGCTTTTTTCTTTTTGCTTCTGTGGTGCTGAGGAATCAAACCCAGGGCCTCAGGCATGCAAGGCAAGCACTCTGCCACTGAGCCACCTTCCCAGCCCAACCTTGTGGCAATATAAAGGGAAGGATTCCTATAGTGTTAGACTGAAGATTCCTGGTTCACTGATTTAGACAAAGATTTTTGTCTTTTTTTTTTGTTGTCAGTCATGGAGTTTGAACTCAGGGCTTCAGATCTATCCCTGAACTCCTTTGCTCAAGGCTAGCACCTTACCACTTTGAGCCCCAACTCCACTTCTGGTTTTCTGGTGGTTTCACAGACTTTCCTGCCCAGGCAGGCTTTGAACCATGATCCTCAGATCTCAGCCTCCTGAGCAGCTAGGATTATAGGTGTGAGTATCCAGTACCTGGCTTCAGACAAAGAATTTGGAGACAGAATTTTGCCTTGGTTTTTCTTTTTATCTTTTTCTTTTTTGGGGCTTGAACTCAGGGCCTGGGCACTGTCTCTGAGCTTCTTTTGCTCAAGGTGAGTACTCTACCACTTGAGCCACAGCACCACTTCTGGCTTTTCTGTGTATGTGGCACTGAGGGATTGAACCCAGGGCTTCATGCACGCTACCACTAAGCCACATTCCCAGCCCCTTGCCTTGGTTTTTCTACAATCCTTCAGTGCATCATCACTGCCACTGCTACTGAGACAATCATTATTGTCAGCTTGCAGGAGAGAAAAAAAAATCAGTGTCCAGAGGCGCTGCTGACAGCTTCGGGCCTGAGCCCCATGAGCCTGGCTCTCTCCAGAGCTTTCCAGTTCTAAAGGCAGACCAGGGGAGTCAGTGCAAAGTAACTGAATCTCTTGGGCCTTGTGTGTGTGTCATAATATGGCAGAATAAACAACTCTCAAATACTTCCAGATTTTCAATGGGTGCTGGCTGCTTTCACTGCCTGGTGGGACAAGGAGACAGGAGAGGAGGCATTAGTGTCACTTGTCATGTTTCACCACAAACAAGGTCATATAGCATGGTACACCATCCCTGAACACTGGAGCAAACAGGGAACCTTAGACATACACCGTGTTCTACCCATGGCAGAAAGGGGCATTGAATCTTTGTAGGCTGTACAGAATGGTAAGAATAAAGAAGAAAAGGGGAAGGGAGGGAAGGGGTAGAGAGGACGGAAGGAAGCAAGCAAGTAAGCAAGTCGGGTGCTGGTGGCTTGCTCCTGTAATCCTAGCTACTCAGGAGGTTGAGATCTGAAGATCACAGTTCAAAGACAGCCTGGGCAGAAAAGTCCACATGACTCTTATCTCCAATTAACCACCAGAGAACTAGAAGTGGAGCTGGTGCTCAAAGTGGTAGAACACTAGCCTTGAGCAAAAGGGCTCAAGGCTCAGAGTTCAAGCTCCATGACTGACAAAGAAGGAGGAGGAGGAGGAGGAATAGGGAAAGAATGAAAGGAAGGAAGGAAGGGAGGGAGGGAGGGGGGGAGGAAGGAAGGAAGGGAGGGAGGGAGGGAGGGAGGAAGGAAGGAAGGAAGGAAGGAAGGAAGGAAGGAAGGAAGGAAGGAAGGAAGGAAGGAAGGAAGGAAGGAAAAAAAGGAAAAAAGAAAGCCGGGCACCAGTGTTTCACGCCTATATTCCTAGCTACTCAGGAGACTGAGATCTAAGGATTGCAGTCTGAAGCCAAGCGAGGCAGACAAGTCCCTGTAGAGACTGACTCTTCTCCCCAACAAACCACTCAAAAACTGGAAGTGGGGCTGTGGCTCAAGTGGCAGAATGCTAGCCCTTGCACACAAAGAGGCTCAGGGACAGTGCCCAGGCACTGAGTTCAAGCCCCACAACCAACAAAAAGAAAGAAAGGAAAGAAAGAAAGTCATGCACCTCTGATTTATTTCTACAATCCCAGCTACTCAGGAAGTTGAGGAGGAGAAGAAGAAAGAGGAATAGGAAGGAGAAAGTATTAAAAAATGCTCTGGCATTGCAATAATCCTCATTGCACAATTTAAAAATAAATCATTATTGAGCTGGAAACTATTTTCTTAGAGGAAACTAAACCCATTCAAGATGTTCATAATTTTTGTCATCCAATAAACTCATTTTGTTATCTTGACCATGGAAGAACAATGTTTTCTCAGAAATTTTTACGTGGAAGTTGGCCATATCAATATTCTGTTTATCCTTCCTAGTATACAGAAGAGATTTTTTACTGCAAAGTGGTCTCAATTTTTATTTAACTTTGTGTATCTTTGTGTATGTGTCTGTGTGTGTATGGTTATGTGTGTGTCCATGTGCATGTGCTGGTCCTGGGGCTGGAATCAGGACCTGGATGCTATCCCTGAGCTTTTTTGCTCAAAGCTAGTGCTCTACCACTTGAACCACATCTCCATTTCTGGCTTTTTGGTAGTTCATTGGAGATAAGAATCTCACTGACTTTCTTGCCCACGCTGGCTTAGAAATACAATCTTCAGATCTCAGCCTCCTGAGTGGCTAGAGTAACAAGTGCCAGCCACAGAATTTTGCATGCTGTCTTTAGGTTTTGCCTCTGTTACAAGAATACTTCTCAACTCATTCAATTCTCAACATGCCATCCTGATACCAAACCCCTCACAGACAGTGAATACCTGTACTCCAAGCACTCAGGAGGCCGAGGCAGGAGTATGGAAAGTTCTAGTGCCATAGTGAGAATTTTTCTCAATGAACAACAAAAAAACTCCAGCTATTGAACGTTTTTGTATTTAACTTTTTTATTGTTATGATAAAGGTGATATACACAGGGGTTATAATTACATAAGTCAGGTAATGAGTACATTTCTTTTTCTTTTTTTCAGTCAGTCATGGGGCTTGAACTCAGAGCCTGGTCATTGTCCTTGAGACTTATTTTGCTCAAGGCTACTGCTCTACCACTTTGAGTCCACAGAGCCAAAAGAGATAAGAGCATGACTCAATTGTGGTGGTTAATTGGAGATAAGAGTCTCACAGACTTTCCTGACCCAGTTAGCTTCAACACCATGATCCTCAAATCTCAGCCTCCTGAGTAGCTAGGATTACAGGTGTAAGCCACAGGTGCCCAGCTTTGGACAATGTCACCCATTTTCTTGTTCTCTCAGATTTTTCCTCCCATCCCCACCCACAAGTTGTAGAATTCTTTTCCCACATAGTATCTAGTGAGTATCATTGATGCATCTATTTTACATTAAATATTTTCCACACGAGAAAAGGATGAAGATACACAAATCCCAATGCTGCTTCAGATTTAGTACTTTAGAAGTGAATAGTAGCCCAAGGGATAGACAGCAACTTCAGTGGGTGTGGAGGAGAAAACATTGTGGGGGGTGGATTCAAAAGACAATACAAAGCCGTGAATGGTAGTGCACACCTGTAAACTCATCTCCACGGAAGGAAGAGGTGGGAGGATCATGGTCTAAGATCTAAAATTAAAAAAAAATAGAAGCCCAGCCTGAAAAACAAACGAAAAGCCAAAAGAGATGGGAGCATGATTCAAGTGGTGGAGCTCTGGCCTAGAAAATGCAAGACCCTGAGTTCAAATCTTACTACCACCCTAAACAGCAACCAAAAGAATAAAAAAGCAGAGCGCCAAGATGATCCTTTCAAAGCACTTATTAGAGGTGTTATTCTTATTTACAGAGTGGCCTGCGGTTCTCACCGTGGAGAGAAAATGGAGCATTTCCAAGGTGTGTCAGAAAGGAGACCAGCTGTGAATTTGGTTTACATAAGGCATTAAGAAGTTCTGGGCTCAGAATAAAGGTCAGATTCCTACAGGACCATGAACAACAAGGGCGACCTGTATCAGCACTTTACAAAACAGTCAGCTAGCAGGTCATGGGGAGGGCAAGGCATTCGTACCTTTTCTTTGTGTCTGTGTGTGTGCCAGTCTGGAGCCTTGAACTCTGGGCCTGGGCGCAATCCCTGAACTTTGGAGCTCAAGGCTAGCACTCTACTATTTGAGCCACAGCGCCATTTCTAGGTTTTTTGATGGTTCACTGTAGATAAGAATCTCACGGGGGGCTGGGAAGGTGGCTCAGTGGTAGAGCGCTTGCCTTGCATGCATGAGGACCTAGGTTCGGTTCCTCAGCACCCTATAATCCGAAAAAGCCGAAAGTGGCAGTGCAGCTCAAGTGGTAGCATGCTAGCCTTGAGCTGAAAAGCTGAGGGACAGCGCCCAGGCCCAGAGTTCAGGCCTCATCACACACACACACACACACACACACACACACACACACACACACACACACACACACACACACACTCAAAGAATCTCACGGACTTTCCTGCCTGGTCTGGCCTTAAACATCAATCCTCAGAGCTCTGCCTCAAATTCCATGGCTTTTGATTGCAGAAAGAAACCCTGGGCCTTTTGAGGTGTAGCTCAGTGGTAAGTTATGTGTTTACCATGTGGGCCTGATCCTCAGCAAGAAGAAAGGAGAAGGAAGAAGGGAAGGAGGAGGAGGAAAAGAGGAAGAACAAGAGGAGGAGAAGGTAGAGAAGGAGGAGGAGGAAGAGGAGAAAGAGGAAGATGGCAAAGAGGAAGGGAAAGGCGAGCTGGGCGAGCTAGGGTTGCACACGCCACTCCATCCTTGGCATTTACCTTCTCACAGGCTCAATTCTTCATCCCAGTCTCATGGGCCAGCAGGAAAGTTGGGGTCTCTGCCAAGTCCTTTTCCCCAGCTTTACAAAACACTGCAAACGAACTCCACCCCTACAGTAAACACAGGTGTGCAATACAGAATCTAAACTCACCTTTCTGAAGCTTGCCCCCAGAGCTTCCCTTCCCAGGATGCCATCCCCACAAACATGGGCTTGGTGGAGCCCACCAGGAGTCCTGAGGATTGACTGATTCCCTTGGGTGGCTTTGGGACAGAGAAACAACTTTCCAGTGGTTGTAGTTTCGTGGTTGTCGTTGCTCATGGCAGGGGTGTGTTGGCCTGGAGTCCACCATCCTCCTGCTTTGGCCTCATCAGTGCTGGGATTATAGGTGTTTACTACCATCTCCAGCTTAACATTCAGTTTTCTTTTTAAAGGGCCCTGGGGTCCCCCTGGTGTAGTGGTTGTACATCAAAGCCTTCCAGTTCTGTGGGAGCTTTCAGTGTCCAAGTCCTGCAAACCCTGTTCTGTGGAGACAAATCTACCATCTGCCCTCCCTCCACAGGAACCAATGCAGCCCATAATAGGCCCACCAAGAGCTGAGGTGAACTCAGGAAGAGCGCTCGCTAGAATGTGTAAGACCCTGGAATTGATCCTTAGCGATATACATAACCATTGTGGTCATTATTAATCTTGTTTTGTCATCATGACACCATCATTGTTATCAACAATCACCACTGTCATAATAATCATCACTGTCACCATCATCACCATCACCATGGTCATAATATCACCATCATTGTCACCATTATCATCATCATCATCATCACCATCATCATCTTCATCATCATCCCACTAAGAAAAAAACAGACTGTTGCACTGACACACACCCCCATCCACTCCCAGAGGTTCTAGAATCACCCACAGGAGACTAGTGGTCCCCAGTCCAAGCCCCCAATCAGAGGGTCATAGGACACCAACAAGGGCGGCACGATATATTCCTGGACTAGGGGCCTCAGGAGGACCATGTTTTCTCCTTACTAACACCATGTGTTAGAATGAAGTGTCTATATATATCCATGAAGAACAAGCCCAAGTTTTGTTTGGTATTCCTGGGGTTTGAACCTTGGACTTAGTAGACAAGTGCTTTATCGCTTGAGCCACTACATCCCAGTCTAGATCTAAGCTCTTCTAAGCAGCGTGCACTGTTTGCCATCTCCAACCCCATCACCTTCAAATGTCCTCTTTCTGGGTATTCACCAGCTATTCAAAAAGTGGAGGTTAAATAATTGCTCCATGGCAGTTTATAAATCAGAGCCCAAGTGGAAGTGCTCAGAGCTTCCAGAAAAAAAATATTCAGGGCTGGGAAGGTGGCTCAGTGGTAGAGCAGTTGCCTTGCATGCCTGAGGCCCTGGGTTCGATTCCTCAGCACCACATAAGCAAAAAGAAAAAAGCCAGAAGTGGCGCTGTGGCTCAAGTGGTAGAGCGCTAGCCTTGAGTTGAAGAGCTTAGGGACAGCACCCAGGCCCAGAGTTCAGGCCCCACAACCGGACCCAAAAAAAAAAAAAAAAAAAGAAAGAAAGAAAAAAAGAAAAAATATTCATCTGGCAGACCACAGAACGGGCAGAACACCAAGGGCTTGAGTGCTCACCTGGTGCTCATGAGCCTTGGGCTCAATCCCAAAGAAGGAAAAAAACAAAGGCTACAAATCTGAACCATGACATTCCAATTAGGCTCTGGGTGGCTCTTCCTGCTTTCTGCTTCTTCTCTGCACATAGAGATTTGGAATATGTAGTATACACATTTCCAGCTCTCCAAAAAAGGAGGGGTTTGGAAAAAAAAAAAACCCTTGGACAAACAGTACAACAAGCACAGAAGGACAAACTAAACAAGGAATATAAAAAAAGTCTCCAGAATTAAATTCCTGCAGCCAGGAGAAAGAGCCACTTCCTCCAACTACCATATTCTTTTTAAAGATCTAACACCAAAGGCATCAGAAGGTTGCCTTGTGGGATGCCAGTGCTCACACACTTAAATCAGCTATGCACTCAGGAGGATGAGATCTGAGGATTGGGGTTTCAAGCCTGCCTAGGTAGGAGAATCCATGAGATGAGATTCTTATCTCCAATTAACCAGCAAAATGCTGGAAGTGTGGAGCCGTGGTTCAAGTGGTAGAGGGCTAACTCTGAGGAAAAAAGCTACACCACACACACACACACACACACACACACACACACACACACACACACACACACACACACACACACACACACGAGTCAGCACTCAGTCCTCCCAAGATACACTTGAGTGTTGCCAGACTCCAAGCCAAAGTCTGTGGACATCTCATATTTCCAGCATGGCTGCATTATCCACACATGATTATGGGGCTTTCCCAGCCCCATAACTAAGACATAAATAGCTCTATGGAGTTTTAAGATTAGTAGAATACCGCAGAAATTGGATACCTAATGTGGGGGGGGGGGGGAGAGAGAACAGAGAGGAACAGAGAAACAGAGGTATGAGGAGGGAGGGAAGGAAAGAAGGAAGGAAGGAAGGAAGGAAGGAAGGAAGGAAGGAAGGAAGGAAGGAAGGAAGGAAGGAAGGAAAAGGAAGGAAGAGAGGGAGGAAGAGAGGAAGGGAGGAAAGAAGGAAGGAAGGAAAGAAGGAAAGAAGGGAGGGAGGAAGGGAGGGAGGGAGGAAGGGAGAAAGAGAGGGAGTGAGGAAGGGAGGGAGAGGAGAAAGAGGGAAGGAGGGAGGGAGGAAAAGGAAGGAGGGAGGAAAAGGAAGGAGGAAAGGAAGGGTAAAAGGAAGGAAGAAGGAGGGAGGGGGGAAAGAGGAAGGGAGGAAGGAAGAAGTGGAGAGGGGAGGGAGAGAAGGGAAGAGAGAGGATAGGGAGGGGAGGGCAAGGAAGGGGAGGGAACCATATTGCAGGTTCTAGACGGAAGCTGGTGTGTGGAGGGGGAGGCTGCGGGGGAAGTGGGTCAGGTCTGTGTCTGTCTCCTGTCACCCCTCAGTGCCATGGCTGTCATCTGCACTGCCTTCTTCCTCTCCGGAGGATGGTAGTGGTGGCGGGGATCCATGTCTGGGATTACTAGAGGGCTGGAGGCCTGGTTTCTGGCCTGTGGACAACCCTGGAGTGGGGCCCATGTGGAAAAAGGACAGCCCATCCCTCCTCCCCCTCCCCCAGCCACTCCAGCTGGAGCCCATCCAACCCTGACAAGCACTCAAACCCCTTCTTCTGAATTCCCGCGGGTGGGGGTCCCCCCGAGGGAGGCGGGCACCCCTCAGATGCCTCTGAACACAGTTCCAAGTCAGGGCAAACTGCTGAGAGGGCTGGAAGGGGTCCAGGCAGCACCCTTCCCCCCAGGGGAGGCAGGGAGGCCCTGGGAAAGCAGAGACCTGTAATCCCATAATCCCCCTCTCCCAGCCCTGCCCAAACCAGACTTTCAGGACAGAATCCACACCATGGGTCCCTCCCCACCCCCCAGCTCTCAGGTACCTGACACCTGGGGTGTCACCTTCCCCCCCAGGTGGGCCCAGCCTTCCTTCCTTTGCCTCCCAGAGGAACAGAGCTGTGGTATTGGGGAGGGGAAGCCCCACCTCCATTCGCTCCCCCAGATCTTTGGCCTCAAGAGTCCTCTGCCAAAATCTGCATCTGACACTCTGTACTCTGACTTGGACACCAGTTGAGTAATGGAGCAAAACCGAGCTGGCGGAACACTCCCTGGGGCAGCCAAAGAACTTAATATGGACTGAAGCATGGCTTGGGGGAGGCTGGGGGCTTTTTTCTCCCCTTCCAATGACCCTGACTTTCTCCTTTGCTTTTCTTCAACCTCACTGCTCTGCAGTCACTCCTGGAAACATAAGAAAAAGACAGAAACAGACCCACAGAAAGAGAGACAGAGACAGAGACAGAGAGAGTATAAATAAGGGTTTATCAGGATGGGAGATAGACAAACAGAAGAAGAAAGCAAGCCAAAGACCCTAAGACACAGAGGAAGAGGGAGAGAAGCAACTAGAACCCATAGCTGAGACCTTCCCCAACAGAAACTAAGTGATATCCCACAGAAACTCAGAGACAAGCAAGCCCTAAGAGATAGAGGACCAAAGAATAGCTCTGAAGAATATAGAGCTATGGTTCAAGCTGTAGAGCACCAGCCTAGAGGAAAAATAAAGCTACAGGACACAGCGTAGGCCCTAAGTTCCATCCCAAGGACCAAGATAGATAGATAGATAGATAGATAGATAGATAGATAGATAGATAGATAGATAGATAGGAATATGTATGAATGTGTATGTATATATATGTATGTATATTTAAGTATATATACATATACTTAAATATGTATATAAGACTATAAAGAAGCAGGAGGGGCTGGGCATATGGTTTAGTGTACAGTGTTTGCCTAGCATGCATGAAGCCCTGGGTTCAATTCATCCATACCACAAAAACAGAAAAAGCTGGAAGTGGCGCTGTGGCTCAAGTGGTAGAGTGTTAGCCTTGAGCAAAAAGAAGCTCAGGGACAGTGCCCAGACCCTGAGTTCAGGTGCCAGGACTGGCAACAAACAAATAAAAGGAGGAAGAGGAGGAGAGGAAAAAGGAGAGGGCTATGGGAACTCAGCCCCCTAGACACAAGAAAATCCCAGGGAAGAAATCACCTTCCCCCAGGTCTCTGACCAGTAAGTTGCAGAATTGGCCTTAAACCCAGAGAAATAAAAAACTGAAGTATCCAAATATGCTGCATGAACTCAGTGCTGCTCCTGTCCAGGCTGGCTCTGTCCTGCAGTCACACCCAACAACCCCACAACCACCCCTCCCCTCCTAGAACCCAGCCTAGAGCAGAAGCCTTTGCCATGATCAGGGACAAACATCTAGCATTGACCTCAGCTGGGAGAGCACAGCTCAGTCTGCAGCCTACAAGGCCCCAGGTGAAGGAGGGTTCCTGGGCTGTGGTCCCCACCCCCAGGACTGCTGGCCCAGGGCATGGTGGGGAGGTGGGCGGGGACGGGGTAGGGCAAAGGAGGGGTGCAGATAAAAACAATCTGAGAAGGCACCACAGCCCAGATCACCCAGTTACCTCCCGCTGTGCACAGTAGGTAAGGGGAGGGGTGTGGAGGAGGAGGGATGACTCTGCAAAGCTAAGGCTGTGGGTTCCATATCTCCCTCTCCCCAAACCCTGCCAGCTTCTAGGGGAATCAAGATGTCTCTGGGTCTGTGTTCTGTCTCTGTGGCTCTTTTTTGTCTAAGTCAGTCTTTGCCTCTCTCCTTTCTCTCCCTACCCCCCACTTTCTCTTCTTTTCTCTTCCTGTCTTGCAGTGTCTATCTCTCTGGGTGTTGTTTTTTTCTGTTTTCTGTTTTTGTTGTTTTGGACACAAAGCCTGCTTCCTCCTGTGGTTGTAGTTGTTGATGTAAATAACTATACCTCGCTGTCTCCTCATCTCCATCTCTTCTGTCTTTCTCAGCTCTAGGTCTGATTATGCCTCTTTCTCTAGTCTATGTTAGCCTCTCTTTCTGAGAGTTTCTCTCTCTCTCTCTCTCTCTCTCTGAATCTGGTTCAATCCTCTGTTTTGATTTACCTAATCTCTGTGTTTGTGTACCTTTACATCTTGTTATGGAGTGGGTACATTTACAGATAGGAAAATATATAGATGGAGAGTGAGACAGAGAGACAGAGAGACAGAGAAACAGACAGACAGACAGACAGACAGACAGACAGACAGACAGACAGACAGATAGATAGATAGATAGATAGATAGATAGATAGATAGATAGATAGATAGATATCTAAGAACAGAGACATGTCTCCAGGTATCTGTCCGTGTCTCTCATCCATATCCCTGTCTCTCTGTATTTGGAACATCCCAGCCTCTATTTTTTGCCCCATACTCCTGCTCTTCACTCCCCTCCTCCCCTTCTCTTCTCTCCTCTGACTTCTCCCTATCTCTGCTTCTTTCTATCTCCCTGCCTTCTCCACCTGCCCCATTGCCAGGACCTGAGGAAGGAAGACTCCATAAGGAGAGAGGACTGATAGGTCCCTACTCTCATCTCCCTTTGCTTTCCAGACCCAGCAGCTGCCTGGGCATGGACGGTGTGGGCACCGCGGTGCTGTTCCTGCTGCTGGCCGGCATCTACTTGCTCCTGTCCTTTGGCTTTCGCAGCAAGGGCCGGCTGCCCCCGGGCCCCAGGCCTCTCCCCATTCTGGGGAACCTGCTGCAGCTCCGCTCCCAAGATTTGCTGACCTCACTCACCAAGGTGCAGTCATGGGGCCTTGGGGGAACAGGATGGAGTGGGGGAGGGGGAGGGGGAAGAGCCCCCTGTGACCTCCTCCTTCCATCCTCAGCTGAGCAAGGAATATGGCTCCATGTACACTGTGTACCTGGGGCCCAGGAGAGTCGTGGTACTCAGCGGGTACCAAACGGTGAAGGAGGCGCTAGTGGACCAGGGGGAGGAGTTCAGTGGCCGTGGAGATTACCCAGTGTTTTTTAACTTTACTAAGGGCAATGGTAAGCCTCCTCCTTTCTCCACCATTCCCTAAGCTTCTCCTCCTCACCCCCGTCACTCCAGAACCTTGAATGGCACCACCATCCCAATCCCCATCACTATGCAACTCTAGTTTTGTGCTTAAGACAGGTGCTCTGCCACATGAGCCAAGCTCCACTTCTAGCTTTTTTTGTGGTTCATTAGACATAAAAGTCTCGCAGACTTTCCTACCCAGACTAGCTTTGAACCATGATCCTCAGATCTCAGCCTCCTGAGTAGCTAGGATGACAGGTGGGAGCCACCAACATCCAGCAGTCATGGGGTCCTTAAAGAAATAGTCAGAATGTTCAGAAGTGGGGAAAGGAAAGCCCACGGCCCCGTGAAAACTCCAAGAAAACAACCTGGCTCAGCCTGGAGGGTCAGGGATGGTTCCCTGGAAAGAGACTCAGTCTCCCTTCCAGCAAACACCAGGAAAAGGGGGGGTGGTCAGGGGCTGAGTTGTCCACTGAGCTAAGCACTGCTCCTCTCCCCAGGCATCGCTTTCTCCAATGGAGAACGGTGGAAGGCCCTGAGAAGGTTCTCTGTCCAGATACTACGGAACTTTGGGATGGGAAAGAGAAGCATTGAGGAGCGGATCCTGGAGGAAAGCAGCTTCCTGTTGGAGTCCCTGCAGAATACACAAGGTGGGGGGGGGGAGGGTTCTTAGTGAATGCAGTCTGCACCCCTAACCCACACCCATCCTTCTCAGTAGGCACTGTGGTGAATGCAAGACTTCTGAAGGGGCCTTCCTTGACTCATTATGAGAATAGCGCCCCTAGAGGAGGGTCCACTTATGACCAAGATTTCAGGCATGAGTCACCAGCACCTTCTCTCCCATACTTATTATTTTCTTTTTTTTTTAACTTTCTTTTTTATTCTCTTCATTCTTTTTTTTTTTTTGTGGGGGGGGGGGATCGGTCATGGGGCTTGAACTCAGAGCCTGGTACTGTCCCTGAGCTCTTTTGCTCAAGGCTGGTGTTCTAGCACTTTGAGCCACAGTGCGGCTTTTGGCTTTTTCCGTAATTAATTGGAAATAAGAGTCTCATGACTTTCCTGCCCAGGCTCCCTCTGAACTGTGATACTCAGATTTCAGCCTCTTAAGTAACTAGGATTACAGGCATGAGCCACCAGCACCTGGCTCTCCCCATTCTTTATCACATCTGCAAAGTCACTTTTACTATGAGAAACAAGACGTGGGTTGTAGTGAAGGAGACATCAACGTTTTGGTGGGGGGAAAGGGAGCATTATTCTACAGTCTCCTAATCGGTCAGGTCTTATCAGGAGTTTCCACCCTTGAACACTGATGTCTTCTAACAGCCTCACAAAGAGGCAGGGCACTGCCATGGAGCCCATTTGACAAGAGAAAAGTTTCAGAGAAAGAGATTCATTCTGGCCCAGGTCACCTCAGGACTAAGGAGAGCCCAAGTCAACCTTCAAATTAAGTCCCTTTAACTGCAGACTGGGCTGGGACTAGTGGGTCTTGGTGGCTCTGTTGAGATGGGTTCCTCTGCTCTTGTTGGGTGTGGTCTGTTTGGCTGTTGGAGGTTTTGAGGATTGTGTTCCTGTGTGTGGGTAAGTGTGTGCACTGTGAGATTGCTGCTGTGTTCTGTGAATTCTGATCATCTGGAATGGGCTGTGTGGTCTCAGGCACAGCCTGTTTTGTTGGTATCGTCTTGTTGAGATTTGCAGAATGTCGTGGTTTTCAGATGCCCAGCCTGTTGCCAGATATTTTCTGGGTCTGGTATACGGCTTCTATGCTGGGTGGCCCTGTGGGTGCTGCAAGATGTGGACTGGGTCAGTGGTTGCATGCCAGCGTGGCAATTCCAGCTGAGGTTGCATGGGTTTGCGGGCCTTGGGTGGCGCGGGGTGTCTTCCCAAATCCGCGCCTCACACCTTCTCCCGCCTTCTCCACGCTTCAGGTGAGCCCTTCGACCCCGTGTTCGTGCTGAGCCGCTCCGTGTCCAACATCATCTGTTCTGTGATCTTCGGCCACCGTTTCGATTACAGCGACGAGCGTTTGCTGGCCATTATCCGCTTCATCAATGACAACTTCCAGATCATGAGCAGCCCCTGGGGCGAGGTCAGTCAGCAGAGTGAGAGATGGGAGAGAGCTGGGCTGGGGCTGGGGTAGGAGGGGGTGTGGTTCCCGGTATTTAAACACAAATTGGAAATAGCCAGCAGAGAAGGGACTACCAAAGAACAGGTCTGGCCACGCCCCCATGGGCCTTGCCCTTGGAGAAGGGACTTCCCCTAGCCCAGGCACCCCACCCCTATGCTTATCTAACTGCTCCAATATGGCCATGCCCACTAGAGAAGGACCAGCCCTGACTCAATCTGGACACCCTGTTTTGTGTGACCACGCCCCCTTTGGCCACGCCCCTCTGGAGAAAGGCCCTGCGTGGACCCAGTAGGGACACCCAGTTCTTATTTAGCCACACCCCTCTGCAGAAGAAACCTTAACTGACCCAGTCTACCAACTACCCAGCTCTACCACCCACATCCCTAAAGTGGCTTAAAGCTCTTCATTTACCCGATGTCCTCTTCCCCTAACTTCATCCATTCCCCCCAAAATACCATCCTAACGCTGTTGGTTAACTCATGCCTGTAATCTTAGTACTCAGCAGGTTAACATCTGGGAAATCCAGTTCAAAGCCAGCCTAGACCAAAAAAGTCTATGAGACTTGTATTTCTCATTAACCAACCAAATAGCCAAAAAGAAGTGTGTTGAAGTTGTAGAGAGCTAACTTTGAGCGCAGAAGTTCAGGGACAGTGGCCAGGCCCTGAGTTCAAGATCCAGGGGAGGCAGCAGGCACAAGAAAGAAAAGAAAACTCTGCCTGCTCCTCCAAGCCCTTCCAACTCTTCCCACTCCCCAGCTATACAACATCTTCCCGGGTCTTCTGGACTGGCTGCCTGTGGGATCGCACCAACGAATGTTCCAGAACTTCAGAGGTATGAAAGATCTGATCGCTCGCAGCGTCCGAGAACACCAGGCTACCCTAGACCCCGACAATCCCCGGGACTTCATCGATTGTTTCCTCACCAAGATGGCACAGGTAATCCTCAGCTTGGAGATCACACCTGTAGTCTAGCCTAAAACCAACTCTCTTGCTACCCTGGCCTCAAACCTAAAGGAATCCCAGATTAAGCAAGGGCTGGGGTACTTGGCACTGCTGAGAGCGCCAATTAACAGCTCATTAAGACCTTGCCACTGCCCAGTTCATCCTGGAGCCTGAGGCTGAGATTTTCCCCATCTGGCCTTTGCGCCTCCCCAAACCACCCCCCCCACACCCATCTTCCTGGAAAGGGAACCAGGGAATGAGCCAACCTGGCACCCAGCAGCATTGGCGGCACCGGTTTGGGAATGGGATCCCCTGGCCCTGGCCTGTACCGTCATGTGTCAACCTCTGCAGGAGAAGAAGGACCCGCTCACCCACTTCCAAATGGACACCCTGCTGATGACCACACATAACCTCCTTTTCGGTGGCACCGAGACAGTGGGCACCACGCTGCGCCATGCCTTCCTCATACTAATGAAATACCCCAAAATTCAAGGTGCTGCCCCCCTGCCAGCTGGCCCTGAGTCCTATCCACATAACACTAACGCCTGAGGTGGCCCAGCCAAACCCTTAGGGGTCTACACCTGCTACCAAGGGTCCTACCCGCGCTGCAGGGGTCCCACCTATGACCACTTTTCTAGGTCCTCCCCAAGCCCTGCCCAAAGCCACGCCCCCAATCCTTGCCCAGAACACGCCCCTAACCACGCCCACATGTCCCATGTAAAGCCACACCCCTAACCACGCCCCTGACCACCCCTCCAACCATATCTCCCAATTGATGCCTGTGGCCACATACCCAATCCATCTCTCCAGCCGGGCCCCTAACTACGCCTCCCAAGTCCCCACCTTGGAGCAAGTCCAAGACACAACCCCCCCCCCCATTGTCTTACCTCATTCACAAAGCCCTGTCTGCAACTCCCAACTCCTGAGGTCCAGCCTCTGGGTAGATCCCCAAGTTTCTTTCCTGCCCCACCCAATACACACACATGCGTGCACCATCCAACCAACCACTGTACCCATCAGTCAACCAGCCCAGGAAGCCCCGCCCAGAATCCCAGGTGCACCGGAAGTCCCACCCACAAAGCATGACCCTGGCTCCCGGGCTCCCCCCTGCTTTTTGCACTCACTCGAATTTGCATACACACACACACATGCACACTGCAGCAGTAGCCCCTCTCGTGCGCCTTGCACACGCCTGGTGCCCAGCCCCTCCCCGCCTTCCCTCCTCTGCCTCCAGCCCGCGTGCAGGAAGAGATCGACGCCGTGGTGGGCCGCTCGCGACAGCCCACGCTGGAGGACCGCGTGGCCATGCCCTACACCGACGCCGTGATCCACGAGGTGCAGCGCTTCGCTGACGTCATCCCCATGAACCTGCCGCACCGCGTCATCAAGGACACGGCCTTCCGCGGCTTCCTGATACCCAAGGTGTGCTAGGCACCTGGCCCACGACTTCCCGCGCTTACAGCTGGCCGTGGGCTCCTAGGACATGGCCACCAGTGCCCTAAGGCCTTAGCAAGGAAGCATCAAAAGCCCTAGCATCGCACCTCTGATCCTTAAATCTACAACTGCAGCCTCTTCCCAGGACCCCATCCAGAGTGCACTGGGGCCTGTCCTTAATCACACATCCCTTTCCTGTCATAAGACTTCCATCTTGGGGCTCATCTTTCCAATACCCAGGGTTTGCAATTTAATCTTAGGACCCCCTGTGGCCCAAAACCTTATCTTCAGAATTCTCCCCTGTCCAGGAATCAAACAGGAAAGGTGGGGGGAACCCCCATTCCTTCCTCAGACACCAATACACACACCAGTATCACTGGGAACTCCAGATAAAGATGGAGTCCAGTGTCCTACCCTCACCCCCTTTCAAAGTCCCCAGGAATTCCAGGTCTGTAAAGTGGAAATGTCAGCTTGCACAACACTAACCCCTCCACATCCACACAGGGCACCGACATCATCACCCTCCTTAACACCGTGCACTACGACCCCAGCCAGTTCAAGACACCCCAGGAGTTCAATCCTGAGCATTTCCTAGATGCCAATCAGGCCTTCAAGAAGAGTCCAGCCTTCATGCCCTTCTCAGCTGGTAAGCCCATGAGTCAGTCTCCAAACCTTAGGGTTTTTGTTGTTTGTTGTTAACCAGCTTTTTGCTGGTTAACTCAGGAGGCTGAGTCTGAGGATCGAGGTTCAAAGCAAGCCAGAGGAGGAAAGTCCATGAGACTGTTATCTCCAATTAATCACCAGAAAACCAGAAGTGGGGCTGTGGCTCAAGTGATAGAGCACTTGCCTTGAGCTGAAGAGCTGAGGGGAAGTGCCCAGGCCCAGAATTCAAGCCCTACAACTGACAAAAGAGAGAGGGGAGAGGGAAGGAGGGAGGGAAAAAGAGAGAGAGAGAGAGAGAGTGCTTTATGGACCTTCCTGCTCTGGCTGGCTTTGAAACAGGATCCTCAGATCTCAGCCTCTTGAGTAGCTAAGATTACAGGCAGAGCCACCAGCACCTGTCACAGCCCTAGTGCTAACTTCACTCCATAAACTCTTGCTTCTCCATCTCACCCCATGCTTATCCGTGAATGCATAGATAGTCACTCTCCCAACTCTAAAGTAACTTAAAAGCTCTGTCACTACAAGGCACAGTTGAAGTACTGCCAGCTTTGGTGCTTTGTTTTGGCTCATTCCTGCTTTTAGGGGAGAAATCCCTATTTACTCTGTAGCAAGGAGAAAAATAATAAATGACCATATTCAGTAGTGTGTGCCAGACCCTACCTGAGAGGGATTACCAGGAAAGAGGGTGAGAGCTGAGCTCACACCCAGAGGGTTTGCACCCCATTTCTGTCCTGCTTGTGTGGCCTTGGATTTCTTACTTCCCTTCTTGGAGCCTCAACTGCCACACCCATAAAAAGGCAGATAATAAGTCAGGCCCTGGTTGCTCACACTTGTAATCCTAGCTCTTTAGGAGGCTGAGATCTGGAGGATCATAGTTTAAAGCCAGCTGTAATTAACGAGCAAATAAGCTCGAAGAAGAGCTGTGGATCAAATAGTAGAGAGCCAGCCTTGTGGGAAAATGGCAACTGACTACTTCATGGAGCTGAGTTCAAGCCCTAGTCCCAGCACACACACACATACACACACACACACAGAGGCCAGAAATTGTGCCTTTTCCAAGAACACAAAAGTTAGCTCTGACACTATCAATATTTAAACCTGGAACAGCTGTGTTTGAATTTGCACTTGCTCCATTTTCTCCAAGCATCTTTCTACTTCAGGATTTTCTCTGGGAGTTTTAGGGGGAGAGGTGCAGTCCCTCACCCCTCTTAATTCCCCTTAACTCCTCCTGGCCCTCCCCTCTCCACCCCTGCAGGACGCAGGCTGTGCCTGGGGGAGCCTTTGGCCAAAATGGAACTCTTCCTCTACTTCACTGCCATCCTGCAGCGCTTCACCTTGCAGCCGCTGGGGGCGCCCGAGGACATCGACCTGACCCCGCTCAGCTCTGGGCTGGGCAATGTACCCAGGCCTTTCAAGTTGCGGGTGCTCCCGCGCTGACACCCCCACACCTGGAAGCCTGGCCTGTGAGCTTGGTGTGGGGTGTCTATCTAGGGAATATTCTGCCCTCCTCCAGCGTCACGTTCCCTTTGCCTGTCATCCTACATCCATCCTGTACCTTTATTCACTGTGGGTTCAGAGAGAAATACTTGGGGATGGAAATGTATCTCCTGTGCCCTGGACCTGCACAATGTGTTCTGTGACTTGCCCTTTCCTGGAATTTCCAATCCAATTATCTTTCTAATAGATCTGAGTTAAATGACACTGGTATTACCTATCCATGGTCAGAATGGCCATCATTAAGAAAATAAACAATTGGTCACTGGTAGCTCACCCTTATAATCCTAGATACTTTGGAGGCTGAGATCTGAAGATCCAGGTTCAAAGCCAGGCTTGTTTGGAAGTCTAAGAGACTCTTTGTTGCCAGTGAACCACCAAAAAAGCCAAGGGTGGGGGTGAGGTTCAAGTGGTAGAGCACCAGCCTTGACTGAAAAAGGTCAGGAACAGTACCTAGGCCCTGAATTCAAGCCCCAAGACTGGTATACACACACACACACACACACACACACACACACACACACACACCCTAGTAGCAACAGAGGTACCAGAAACCTAAGCCACCAGTGCCTGTCTAGCAGTAGATATTGTCACATGAAATAAGAAGTACAAGAAAGAGGAAAGTGTGTGTGTGTGTGAGAGAGAGACAGAGACAGAGACAGAGCAAGAGAGAGGGAAGAAGAGAGAGGGAGAGAGAGGGAGAGAAAGAAAGAAAAGAAGGAAGAAAGAAAGAAAGAAAGAAAGAGAGAAAGAAAGAAAAGAAGGAAGAAAGAAAGAAAGAAAGAAAGAAAGAAAGAAAGAAAGAAAGAAAGAAAGAAAGAAAGAAAGAAAGAAAGAGAAAGAAAGTCTAATAATGTTGTTTGTGGTATGGAGATCAAGAAAACTTCTAGAGAGGAGCCTTTACTCCTAGCTACTCAGGGGGCTGAGATCTGAGGGTTGTGGTCTGAAGCCAGTCCAAGCAGACAAATATGAAAGACTTATCTCCAGTAAACCAATAAAAAGCTAGAAGTAGAGGTGTGGCTCAATTGGCAGAGTGCCAACCATGAGCAAAACAAAAATAAATAAATCAATCTAAGCCAAAGCACAAGGTCTTGATCTTAAGTTCTGCTACTGATATTTAAATATAAAAATTTAAAAAGGCAAAAGGGGACTTGGGTGGGGATGTGATTTCAACTTCTGATATAATTCTGCAACCCACACAATGAACTTTGTGTGTAATTAACACCCTGTGGCAATAGAAAGGAGGAGACACCTACGGCAGTGGACAAAAGCTTCCTCGTTCAGTGATTTAGAGGAAGAATCTGGAGACAGGGCTTGCCTTGGGTTTTCCACAATCCTTCAGTGCATCACTTCCACTGCTACTGTGACAATCATTCTTGTCACCTTGCAGGAGAGGAAAAAAATTATTGTCAGAGGCGCTGCTGACAGCTTCGGGCCTGAGCCCCACCACCCTGGCTCTTTCCAGAGCTTTCCAGTTCTACAGGCAATCTGTCTTCCGGGCAGTAACCGAATCTCTCCAGTCCTGTGTGTGTATGTCATAATATGACAGAGTAAACAACTCCCAAATACTTCCAGATTTTCAGTGGGGTTCAGGCTCTGGTACTGGCTGCTTTCACTGCCTGGTGGGACAAGGAGACAGGAGAGGAGACATTAGTGTCACTTGGCACAAAGTCATAGCACGGTCTGCCATCCCTGAACGCTGGAGCTAACAGGGAGAGTCAGGCTGACTTTCTCCAAAGGGGTGCGGCCATGCATGCGCTTCAGGCGAGCCCTTCCACTCAGTGTTCATGCTCAGCTACTCCGCAGCCAACATCATCTGTTCTGTGATCTTCGGCCACCGTTTCGATGACGGCGACGAGTTTGCTGGCCATTATCCGCTTCATCAAGGACAACTTCCAGATCATGAGCAGCCCCTGGAGCGAGGTCAGTCAGCAGAGTGAGTTGGGCGAAGGCTGCGCTGGGGCGGTGGAGGGGTAGGAGGGTGGGAGTGGGGACGATGGCTCCCAGGATTTAAACACTACTAGAAATAGCCCACGGAGAATAACCATCATTGAGCCTTTGAGCCACGCCCCCATCTGACCACGCCCTTCGAAGATGAGATGTGTATTGGTCCGGCCTGGCCACGCCCACACATGGCCACACCCCTTTGAGGGTGGTCAGCCCTGACAAGACACGCCTCTAACCCTACCTAGGACACCCCAGTCCCGCCTCTGAGCAAGTCCAAAACACAATTCCCCCCTCCATTATCTTGCTCTACCCACAAAGCCCTGTCCGCCTTCCCCACCTTCCTAAGCCCAGCCTCGGGATGGATCCAGCCTCACCCCGGGCCCTCACACACGCGCACTGTCCACCATCAGCCAACCAGCCAGGTCCTGGAGGCCCCGCCCAGAATCCCAGCAGCAGCCGGAAGTCCCACCCCCAGAGCCCCACCCAGTCCCTCCCCGCCTTCCCTCCTCTGCCTCCAGCCCGCGTGCAGGAAGAGATCCACGCCTGCCACAGCCCACGCTGGAGGACCGCGCGGCCACGCCCTACGCCGACGCCGTGATCCACGAGGGGCGGCGCTTCGCTAACGTCATCCCCATGAACCTGCCGCACCGCGTCATCAAGGACGCGGCCTTCTGCGGCTTCCTGATACCCAAGGTGTGCTAGACACCTGGCCCACGACTTCCCGCGCTTATAGCTGGCCGTGGGCTCCCTAGGACATGGCCACCAGTGCCCTAAGGCTTTAGCAAGGAAGCATCAAAAGCCCTAGCATCGCACCTCTGAGATCCTTAAATCTACAACTTCAGCCTCTTTCCAGGACCCCATCTCACATCAGAGTGCACTAGGGCCTGTCTTTAATCACACAACCCTTTCCTGTCCTAGACCTCCTTCTTGGGGCTCATCTTTCCAATCCACAGGGTTTGGGACTTGATCCTAGTGGCCCCAAACCCTATCCTCAGAATTCTCCCCTTCCCAGGAATCGAACAGCTGCTTACACAAGGAAAGGTGGGGGAAACCCCCATTCCTTCCTCAGCCACCACCACCCGCACCAGCATCACTGGGAACCCCAGATGAAGATGGAGTCCAGTGTCCTACCCTTACCCCCTTTACAACTCCCCAGGAATTCCAGGTCTGAAAAGTGGAAATGTCAGCTTGCACAACACTAACCCCTCCACATCCACACAGGGCACCGACATCATCACCCCCCTTAACACCGTACACTACGACCCCAGCCAGTTCAAGACACCCAAGGAGTTCAATCCTGAGCATTTCCTAGATGCCAATCAGGCCTTCAAGAAGAGTCCAGCCTTCATGCCCTTCTCAGCTGGTGAGCCCATGAGTCAGGCTTCAAAGCCTTAGGGGTGTTGTTGTTGTTGTTGTTTATATGTGTGCCAGTAAGTGGAGATTAAACTCAAAGCCTTGTGTTCTCACATGGTTTTCCCCCTAAAGCTGGCATTCTACAACTTGAGCCACAGCTCCACTTTCAGCTTTTTGCTGGTTAGTTGGAGATAAGAGTTTCATGGACTTTCCTTCTCTGGCTGGCTTTGACACACAGTCCTCAGATCTCATCCTCCAGAGTAGCTACAGCTCAGACATAGTTCTAATTTCACTCCATAATCTCCCTTGCCTCTTCATCCCACTCCACACTTATCTTTGAATGCAGATAGTCATCTCACAACTCTAAAGTAAATTAAAATCTCTGCCATTAGGTGGCCCCCTTGAAGTACTGCTAGCTTTTGTGCTTTATTTGAGCTCAATCACTATAGCATGGAGAAAAATCGTAAATGACAATATTGACTAGTATGTGCCAGTGGCTGTTTGAGAGGGATTACCAGGGAAGTGGCTAAGAGCTGGGCTCACAGCTGGTGGCCCAGAAGGTTTGCACCCCACCCCTGTGTTGCTTCCCTTCTCTGAACCTCAACTCCCACCCCCATAAAAATGAAGATAATAAGTCAGGCCCTGGTGGCTCATGCTTGTAATCCTAGCTACTTAGGAAGCTAAGATCTGAAGTTTCACAGTTTGAAACCAGCTAGGGCAGGAAAATCCATCAGCCTCTTAGCTGTAATTAACCAGCAAAGCAAGCTAAAGGAGAGATGTGGTTCAAGTACTAGAGAGCCATCCTTGCTCAGAAAAGGCAACTGATCACTCCCAGGAGCTGAGTTCAAGCCCTAGTCACACACACACACACACACACACACACACACACACACACACACGTATGCATGCACACACATACACAAAATGCCCAGAACACACACACACACACACACGTATGCATGCACACACATACACAAAATGCCCAGAAATTATGACTTGTCCAAGAGTAGAAAAATTAGCTCTGACTGTCAAAATTTGAACCTGGGACAGTTGTGTCTGAATTTTCTCCAAGTATCTTCCTATCCCAGGATTTTCCCTCTGAGAGTTTGAGAGGCAAAGTGTAGTCTCTCACCTCTTTAACTTACCTTATTAACTCTTCTGGCCCTTCCCTCCCCACCCCTGCAGGATACAGGCTGTACCTGGGGGAGTCTCTTGCTAGAATGCAACTCTTCCTCTACTTCACTGCCATCCTGCAGCGTTTCACCTTGCAGCCGCTGGGGGCGCCCGAGGACATTGACCTGACACAGCTCAGTTCTGGGCTGGGCAATGTACCCAGGCCTTTAAGTTATGGGTGCTCCCGCGCTGACACCCCCACACCTGGAAGTCTGGCCTGTGAGCTTGGTAGTGAGTGTCTATGTAGGGAATAGTCTATCTTTCTCCTCCACCGTCACTTTCCCTTTGCCTGTCATCCTACATCCATTCCATATCTTTATGCACTGGGAGTTCAGAGAGAAATATTGGGGATGGAAACAGAACTCTGTGCCGTAGACCTGCAGGATGTGTTCTGTGAATTGCCCTTTCCTGGAATTGCTGTACCATTCCCCCCAAAATTATCTTTTCTTTGCCCTTTTTTGTTTGTTTGTTTTTGTTGGTTGTGGGGCTTGAGCTTAGAGTCTGGGCACTGTCTCTGAGCACTTGCTCAAGGCTAGTGCTCTACCACTTGAGCCACAGCACCACTTCCAGATTTTGAATGGCTAATTGGATATTAGAGTCTAATGGGGACTTTTTTCCCAAGGCTGGCTTTGAAACACAATCCTGGGCTGGGAAGGTGGCTCAGTGGTAGAATGCTTGCCTTGCATGCATGAGGCCCTGGGTTCAGTTCCTCAGTACCACATAAGCAGAAAAAGCTGGAAGTGGCACTGTGGCTCAAGTGGTAGAAAGTGGTAGAATGCTAGCCTTGAGCTGAAAAGCTGAGGGACAGCACCCAGGCCCAGAGTTCAGGCCCCATGACCAACAAGACATCATCATCATCACCACCACCATCATCATCATCATCATAACAATAAAATAAAATAAACACAGTCCTTAGATCTCAGGCTCCTGAGTAGCTAGGATAACAGACCTGAGCCACCAGCACCCAGCTACGTTATCTTGATAATGATTCTAACCTGTCTTGGCTGAATTAAATGACACTGCATTGCCTAGCAATTGTGTCAGAATGGCTGTCATTAAGAAAACAAACTCTACACTGGTGGCCCCCACACCTGTTATTCTAGCTACTCAGGAGGCTGAGATCTGAGGATTCTTGGTTCAGGTTCAAAGCCAGGCTGGTTCAGAAAGCTGTAAAACTCTTATCTCCAATGAACGACCAAAAAAGCCAGAAGTAGAGTGTGGCTCAAGTGGTAGAGCACCATTCGTGAGTGAAAAAGGTCAAGGACAGCACCCAAGCACCGAGTTCAAGCCCAAAGTCTGATACACACACACACACACACACACACACACACACACACACACACACACACACACACACACACACACACACACACACACTAGTAGCCCTGTGCCACCAGTGCCTGGCTTGCAATAGATATTGTCACATGAAATAAGTACAAGAAAGGGGGAAAAGAGAGAGAGAGAGAGAGAGAGAGAGAGAGAGAGAGAGAGAGAGAGAGAGAGAGAGAGAGAGAGAGAGAGAGAGGTGTAATAATGTTACTGTGGTATACAGATCAAGAAAACTTCTAGAGAGGAGCCTATACTCAAGCTCCTCAGGGGGCTGAGATCTGAGGATCATGGTTTGAAGCCAGTCCAAGCAGACAAATCTGAAAGACTCTTAACATCTTTTTTTAATCTTTATTTATTTTTCTGTGTTTATGTGGTACCAAGGAATCGAACCCAGAGCTTCATGTATGCTAGGCAAGCACCCTATCACTAAGCCACATTCCTTGCCCCAAAATCTGAAAGACTTATCTCCAATGTATTAGCAAAAAAAGCTAAAAGTAGAGGTGCAGCCCAAATGGCAGAGTGCCAGCCATGAATAAAACAAAAATAAATAACTCTAAACCAAAGCAAAGGTCCTGAATTCAAGTCTTCGTACTGACATTGAAAAGTGAAAGGAAAGCAGCAGAGCTCTCTGGTCTACCCCACCAAGGAGCCGCCAACTCCAGCATGGGCCATCTCCCGGCAACGGGGGACTGTGGGAATCAGAACCCTGTTTGAGTCTGGGGAGGGGGGCATCCACCACCTCTGACCCCCACGCATACACACACATCAGCACCTTGTTGTTTCCCAAGATGGTGGGAGCTAGTCCTGGGGTGGACTCTGTTCCCAATTCCCACTGGGCTTCTGTGCGGTCAGCCAGGCTGGCCAGCCAGGCTGGGTACCCAGCACCTGTGAAGCTATCCCCAATGTGGCACTGGGCATCTGGAGCCCCATATGGGCAACTCTGGGGAAGTGGGGGTCTTCCTGCTTTTCCCTATCCCCAGCCAGTGGCGAGGACTCCCATGAGTTCCCAGAGACCCCACACACACACCACATGGGTCAGCTGCATCTCCATAGTGGTTTCTTCACCCTTCATGATGCCTGAAATGTTCTTCATTGCTAAGCTGGTGTCTCTTCCCACATCCAAACTTCCTTGGGCCCTCCCTTGTGGAAATGCACCCCCCCTTGCTTTACACCAAGCCTTTTTGCCCACAGACCTGCCCACTTCCTCTCAAAATGTCCTCCCAGGAGAAGGAGAAGCAAGCAGTTTCCAGAAACCCAAAAAGGTGAGTCAGGGGCTGGGAAGGTGGCTCAGTGGTAGAGCGCTTGCCTTGCATGCATGAGGCCCTGGGTTCAATTCCTCAGCACCACATAAGCAAAATGAAAAAAGCCGGAAGTGGCGCTGTGGCTCAAGCGATAGAGCGCTAGCCTTGAGCTGAAGAGCTGAGGGACAGCGCCCAGGCCCAGAGTTCAGGCCCCACGACCGTACCAAAAAAAAAAAAAAAAAGGTGAGTCAGGACCCTACTGGAGGTATGGCGGAGGACTATGGCCCCTCCCTCAGTACCTCAGGTCTTCCTCCCCCAAGAAGCATTCTCAGAGGGAATGGATGCACAGACAGGCTGGGGAGAACCAAGGCCAGGCCCAACATGGACATTGCATCTTGGAGCCCAACATATGTAGGGAAGAACCATCCACCCATTTGCCTCCACCCTCTGGAGAAGTCTAGACTGGTCCCACCTCCTACCATTAGAGGACAGGTTGGGTATGGTAAGATCTCTGCATTAGGCAGCTGCCTAAGCTTTTGCCTTGGTATTCCCCATCAATTTCATACTTTCCTCACTCTGCAGTCAGATGAATGTCACCCTTAATCTGTGCCCCACAACCCGGACCAAGGTTGGGACTTCAAAGGAGGTAAGGAGATCCTGTGGCAGGACCTAGGGACAGATGCCCCAAGCCAAAGGTCTAAGCGCAGATAGGCAGTAGATGCTTATGGCAAGTGGGAGGAAGAGGATCTATGCACCCAGAAGAGGGGCTGTTCTCTGTCCAGGTGTCCCCAAAAGGCCACTAAAAGCCCAAAGATTTGTGCATCACCAACTGATCATTGTAAATAAAGTGCATCTGCTTAAAAAAAAAGTAAAACAAAAAAATCAAGAGATTTGTTTTGTTTTATTTTGGGTCCAGTAGTGGGCCTGAACTCTGAGCCTGGGCGATGCCACTCAGCTCTTCAGCTCAAGGCTAGTGCTCTACCACTTGAGCCACAGCGCCACTTCCAGCTTTTTTTTTTTTTTTTACTTATGGGTGCTGAGGAATGGAACCCAGGGCCTCAAGCATGCAAGGCAAGCGCTTTACCACGAAGCCACCTTCCCAGCCCAAAACAAGAGATTTGAATGAGCATATAATTTCAACTCCTGAGATAATACTGCAACCCACACAATTAAGTTGGTGTGTAATTTCTACCCTGTGGCAATAGAAACAAGACTTCTACAGGAGTGGAAGGAAGCTTCTTGGTTCACTTATTTAGAGGGAGAACTTGAAGATAGAGCCCTAGCTCCACTTCCTCTTTTCTGATGGTTCACTGAGGATAAGAGTCTCATGGATTTTCTGCTCAGGCTGGCTTTGAACCATGAGCCTCAGACCTCAGCCTCCTGAGTAACTAGAATGTCAGGCATGAACATCCAACACATGGCTTCAGACTACAAATTTGGAGATAGAGTTTGCCTTGGTCTTTCTACAATCTTTCAATGAATCACTTCTACTACTATTGGTACCATCGTTATTGTCATCTTGCAGGAGAGAAAAAATTACTGTCAGAGGCTCTGACTGACAGCTTCAGGTCTGAGCTCCACGGGCCTGGCTCTCTCCAGAACCTTCTAGTTCAATAGGCAGACCAGTGTAGTTAGTGCAAAGTAACTGAATCTTTCAAGCCCAGTGTGTGTCGTGATATGGCAGAGTAAGCAACTCCCAAATACTTCCATATTTTTAATGGGGGTTTGGGTTCTGGTACTGGCTGCTTTCACTGCCTGGTGGGACAAGGAGACAGGAGAGGAGCCATTAGTGTCATGTGTCACATTTCATAACAAACAAGGCCATATCATGGTCTACCATCTCCAAACACTGGAGCAGATGGTGGACCTTTGACTTTCACAGTGTTCAACTCAGGGCATAAAAAAACATGAATCTTTGTTAGCTGCCCGGAATGGAAAGAGAGATGGGAGGGAGGGAGGGAGCTAGGGAGGGAGGGAGGGAGCGAGGGAGGGAGGGAAAGAAAGAAAGAAAGAAAGAAAGAAAGAAAGAAAGAAAGAAAGAAAGAAAGAAAGAAAGAAAGAAAGAAAGAAAGAAAGAAAAAGGGAGGGGGAGAGAGGGAGGAAGAAAGAGAAGGAAAGCTAGGAAGGAAGGAAGGAAGGAGGGAAGGAAGGAAGGAAGGAAGGAGGGAAGGAGGGAAGGAAGGAGGGAGGGAGGGAGGGAAGGGGAGAGCACAAAAGGGAGAAAAAGAAAAGGAGAGCTAGGGAAGAAGAAAGGGAAGGAAGGAAGGAAAAAAGGGAGGGAGGGATGGAGAGAGGGAGGAAAATGGAGAGGGAAGGAGGACAAGAGAAAGGAAGGGGAGGGTAAAAGGAGAGGGAAGGTGGAGAGGGAGGGAGGAAGAGAGAGAGAACACTGTGAGGAGACTGACATATGGTTCAGGAAGAAAAGAATTTATTGTGGTGAGAGCAAACTGCAAGTCTGCATGAGATAGAGGCATGTGGAGAGAAAAGAGAAGAGGGAGGAGACTGTGGGTGAGTAAAATTATATGAGGAAAGACGGGAGGCGGGACCACCGCAGATACAGAAGTGATCTCAGAGCCAGGGGAACCTCTCATTGTCCGAAGGAGGCATGACCAGCTTGTTCAGGAAGTGACCTCAAAGCCGGGTGCCGGTGGCTCATGCCTATAATCCTAGCTACTCAGGAGGCTGAAATCTGAGGATCGTAGTTCAAAGCCAGCCCAGGCAGGAAAGTCCATGAAACTCTTATCTCCAATAAACCACCAGAAAACTGGAAGTGGCGCTATAGTTCAAGAGGTAGAGCGCTAGCCTTGAGCTGAAGAGCTGAGGGACAGCAACCAGGCCCAGAGTTCAAGCCCCACGACCGACAAAAAAAAAAAAAAAAAAAAAGAAGTGACCTCAGCAGATGAGGAGGTGTCCTCAGAATCTGGGGTCTATTGCTGACTCACAGTCAGGTGGTTTAAAGCAGGTGATTACTGGTTTCAGGTGATTTCTGGTAAGGCCTTGCACTATCTTTCACAAGGAAGAAGGGGGAGGGGCTGTTCTCATAGGCAGACCTAACATTCTAGCCTTTCCATAGTTAGAAAGGGGTACCAACTCTCCCTACTTCCTGCTAGCAAGGGGTGGAGATGTCCAGTCCTGGAGAAGGAAGCAGTAATCATTCCTAGATGGTGGACACATGTATGGGTCTTTGGATGAAATCTGAATCTTATGAGGCACAGGCTGAGCAATAAGAAAACAAATACAAGAGGTCACACAAATAGAAGGAAGGGCATCCATTCATTCGGGGTAGAAAAGAAAAAATTGTATGACACGTCTAGTTCCTATCTCCTGTGTTCCAGGCAGTCCTGGAGTTGGCAGAAAATGTCCCTAGCTACTTCTGAATAACATCTGGCCACTGAGTAGGGAGAGCACAGTCAGAAGCTGGGGATGGATTGGAGTTAAGAGCCCAGGGGGAGGCCTTAGGAGATGTCTGAATTACAAAGATGGGAGACCCAGGAGGATCCACAGGCAAACTGTCCCGAGTCTAAGATTCACTATAAGTTCCTGTCCATTTAGAAGAAAGACAGGTATGAACATTAGATAGGCATGCTTATTAAGTATTTCCTTTTGATCTCCCAGCTCTGGTTAATTTTGTAAGGGCAAGCACAAAATGACTCCATTTAAAATGTGACACCATCCCGTTTTACTCCTCTCCATGGTCCCTTGTTGCCAGGAGTAGCGTGGGGTGGGGGGCAGGTACTCGTGGTTGGAATGGCTTGTCCCAGTTGGCATCTCTTTTGTTAGTCACAGGACTTGAACTCAGGGCCTGGGCACTGTCTTTGAGCTTTTGCTCAAGGTTAGTACTCTACCACTTTGAGTCACAGGGCCACTTCAGCATTCTGCTGATTAATTAGAGTTAAGAGTCTCGCAGGGATTTTTCTGCTCAAGCTGGCCTCAAACTGCAATCCTCATGGGCTGGGAAGTTGGCTCAGTTGTAGAGCACATGCCTTGCTTGCATGAGGTCCTGGGTTAGATTCTTCAGCACCACATAAGCAAAAAGAAAAAAGCTGAAAATGGCACTGTGGCTCAAGTGGTAGAGCACTAGCCTTGAGCTGAAGAGCTGAGGGACAGCGCCCAGGCCCAGAGTTCAGGCCCCACAACCAGACACCCCCCCCAAAAAAAAAGCCAGCCTAGGGAAGGAAAGTCCATGTGACTCTTATCTCCAATCAACTACCAAAAAGCTGGAAATGGAGCTGTGGCTCTATTGGTACAGCATTAGATTTGATGAAAAATCTCAGGGACAACACCCAGACCCTGAGTTCAAGCCCCAGTACCAGCACATAGACCAAAAAAAGAACATATGTTGAAGCTCCTTTGAACAGGAATATTCATATGAATCAATGTTCTTTGGGGGACATGTAGGTACTTGTGGATGAGGCTTAATGAACAGAGAGAGGGAGTGAAGGAGGGCAGAACGTGCTCATACAATGGAGTCTAGCTTGTGGATCCAGGGTAAAGCTGGGTAGGGATTTTTGGTGGAAGGAGAAAGGTGAGTCTGGAGATTGAGTTCTAAGCAGAAAAACCAGCTTTCATTCAATGCCTGAGTGCATGGCTGAGTGCAACAAGACCATGCAGCTCCAAGCCTTTGACAGCAGCCAAGTCCCAGGCAGCTTTACGCAAATTGCTGAGGGGTTTGCACTGTTCATTCTTTGTTTTATTCTATCTATCTATCTATCTATCTATCTATCTATCTATCTATCTATCTATCTATCTATCTATCTATCTATCTATCTACCTATCTACCTATCTATCTATCTATCTATCTATCTATGAGGCTTGAACTGTGGGCTTGCACACTGTCCCAGAGGTCCTAGGCTTTGAACTTCAGGCCTAGATGCTGTCCCTGAGCTTTGGTGCTGAAGGCTGGCAGTCAATCACTGGCACAGCTGCACTTCAAGCTTTTTGGCAGTTCATTGGAGATAAGCGTCTCATGGACTTTCCTACTTGGATTGGCTTTAAACCATGATTCTCAGATCTCAACCTCTTGAGTAGCTGGCATTACAGGAGTGAGCCACCAACATCTGGTTCTTAGTGACATTTTGAACTAGGTTCTCTTGAAGATCCTGGACCTAAATGGAGTATTTAAAGTTCTCTTTGGGGTTTTCTTGTAAGTCTAGAGCTCTCTGCATGAATAAATACCATACAGAAAGGCTTGTCACTACATCTTACTTTTATTTCCCCCTTCCTTGTCCTGTTCATTTTCCTTTCTCTCAAATTGTTACCATAGTTAATCTGAGTGTTCTCACAGTGTACAATAAACTTGCTTACATTTAACTGTCTTGAGTTTGGTGTTTACTTTATTGAGGGGGGAGGGAGAAGGAAGATGGAAATGCAGGAGAAATGGATTAGGGACTACCTTTTGGTAACATCAGTGACAGAAAACAAAAGGAAAATAAAGCGACAACAGAACAATGGACCAAAATACTAGAGTTTGGTGTAGACAGACTTCACAGCAAGAAGCGTTTTATTAACCAGAAAGCTTTTTTCCAAAATCTAGGACAGGACATTTTTTTTCTCCTCCTGACTAAAACATCAGGAGGGTGTTTGCAGATGAACTTACCTGAAGGAGACCCCAGGGAAAAAAAGGGAGAGTGTCAATTCTTAGCATGATAGTGAGAATTTGAGAGGGAGGAAGAGGAGGAGGAGGAGAAGGAGGTGGTTAGATGGACCCAGGGCAATGGGAAGCTTCTTTATTGGCCCAGCCAGGGGTGATCAGCGGGACACCAGACAGAAATTATATATTGGGGGGATGTTGCCAAGGCCTGAAATTCTGGGGGTGATATCAATGTCCTCAGGTGGCACCAGTGAGCATAAGGAGAAGTTCTGAAGGATGGAGGTGAAGTAGAGGAAGAGTTCCATGGGTGCCAGGGCCTCCCCAACACACATCCACTTTCCTGCAGGAACAGAAGAGGTGGGAGGGAGGAATAGGGTCTAGGGATTTTTTTTTCTTTTCTTCTGGTGCCAGTCTCTGGGCTTAAACTCAGGACCTGGGCATTGTCCCAGAGCTTGTTCTTTTTCCCCTCAAGGCTAATATTCTACCCCTTGAAGAAGAGTGATAAAGTACTAGCACTCTACTGCTTCTGGCTTTTTGGTGTATCATTGGAAATAAGAGTATCATGGACTTTTTTGCCTGGACTGACTTTGTACTGTGATCCTCAGGTCTTAGCCTCCTGAGTAGCTAGGGCACCAGGTGTGAGCCACCAGTGCCCATGTTAAATGTTTCTTTTCTTTTCCTTCTTTCCTTCCTTCCTTCCTTCCTTCCTTCTTTCCTTCCTTCCTCCCTCTCTCCCTCCCTCCTTCCCCCTCTCCTCCCTCCTTCCTTCCTTCCTTCCTTCCTTCCTTCCTTCCTTCCTTCCTTCTTTCCTTCCTTCCTTGTTGGTTGTGGGGCTTGAACTCTGGGCCTGAGCGCTGTTCCTCAGCTCTTCAGCTCAAGGCGAGTGCTTTACCATTTTCAGCCACAGTATAACTTCCAGTTTTCTGGTGGTTTGTTGTGTCTCATGGACTTTCTGCCTGTGTTGGCTTTGAACCATGATCCTCAGCTCTCAGCCTCCTGAGTAGCTAGGATGACAGGCATGAGCCACCGGTGTCTGTCGGGGTTGGGGACCTGGGTGGCAGGGAAAGTGAGTCTCTGTGATCACCTGGGCCGAGGGCATGCTCATCTCAATAAAAGTCTTGTCAATCATCTCCAGAAGGCTCAAGAACTGCTTGTCTTCATAGTTGAAGTGCTTTCCAAACACTACAGAACTGATGACGTTGGACACTGTGCAGCTCAGGAAGAAGGTGGGATCAATTGGGATGCCTGGGGGGGAGGAGGTGAGGCGGAGAGAGTGGAAATCATCTATGTTGGAGGTGATCATGAGCAATAATCATTTCATGAAAAAAGGCTTCACTCAGTGCCTGATGATGCAGAAGCACACTGAGGGCCGGGTATAGTGGTGCATAAGTATAGACCCAGAACTGGGGAGGCTGAGGATAATTGGGAGTATAAGACCAGCCCAGGCTACACAATGACACACCCTCATCACCAGAACTCTACATACAGATTTTGGGAGTCCATTGATGAAAGGGTCTGGATAAGTAGTTTCTAGGGTCTTTGATATTGATATTTTTTGGGTGGGTACTGAAGCTTGAACTCAGGGTGAACCGCAGCTCCACTAGTGGTTTTAATGGTTAATGAGAGATAAAGAGTCTCACAGACTTTCCTTTCTTTGAACCATGTTCTTCAAGAATTGAGCCTACTAGTAGCTAGAGTTGCAGGAATGAGCTACGGGTGCTTAGCACATGTTCACTTTTTAACATGGAACCTGGTGGAAACCTCAGGAAATCCTGGAGAGTTTCTATCTTCTGTCATTTCAAAGATTTCTGCCACCAAGGCCCATCTTTTTATGGTTGAACTCTCCCTCCATTGATATCCCATCACCTAGCAGCCCTCCCCATTGTGGGAGCATCTCCACCCCCATACCTTTGGTCTTCTGGAATTCCTCTAGTAAGTACCCGGCTTCTTCCTGAATCTGCTCTTCAATGCTCGTTCTCCATTGGCCATAACCAAACATGCAGAGGTGTCAGGATCAGCTTCCCTCTGCCCCATCCTGCTCTGTGGTCAACACTGTGGTAGTCAGGATGGAGACAAATTAGTGAAGGTCTCAACTCTGCTCTGGAGGAAACCTCCCCCAATTTTTCACTTAATTGGGGGGTGGGAGGACCACTAAGGTTACCTCTTATGTGGAAATAACCAGATTAGTGAGTTGTTTGGAAATGTAATGAAGTTATTTTGGCTGTTTGATGAATGGAAATATTTATGACTGGAATGTTAGGTGGGTGCATTGGATGGTTAGATGGTTAGATAGGTGGATGGATGGAGGGATGGATGATGGATAGATACATGTATGGATGCACTGGTAGGTAATGGAGAAATGGATGGATAAATGGATGAATGGATGGATGGATAAAAGAGTAATATATTTGTGAATGATGAGGAAGCTCATAAATGGATGGATGGAATGATAGACTGGTAGATGAGTGAAAAATAATTGAGAGGTTTATAAATAGTTGGTTGGAAATATTCTTATTGTTTAAATTAAGCAAACTTTTATTGAAACTTCCATTGTGGTACAGAAATACATTGCAACTGATTAAAGTTCAACACCAATGAAGAGAGAAATTATGGCACCAAAATTTTCCCTCCTCTACCATGCTAAGATAGATTTCTATTCAATCAACAGTTCTCATTTTCTAGGCTTTGCTCCACATAAACTTGTGCAAGTTTTCAACATTAGAACTCTTAATTATGTTAGGAAAAGAAAGACCTCAAGCCCAAAATGTCATCACAATTTCCTGGAAGACTGTTCAAGAACAAAATTCTACCAACAGAGCAAGTCTAAGAAGATAGACATAATCCCTTGTATTTTATCTGACCATACTGGAACCAAATGAGTTCTCAATAACAAGGCATACAGTAGGAAAAACACATGGAAAATAAACAGCACATTGCTGAGCAACATATGGGTCACAGAAGAAATGAAAAAGTTCCTACAATTCAATGAAAATGAAGACACAGCACAAAGAAACCTATGGGAAAGCATTCCTGAGGGGCAAGCTTATTGCTCTCAGTGTGCACATCAAGAAAACAGGGACAGACCAAATAAACAATCTCATGATGCAACTAAAACTGCTAGAGACACAAGAAAAAGTGGAACCTAAAGTTGCTAGATGGAGCGAGATAACCAGAACAAGAACTGAAATTAATGAAGTAGAGACTAAGAAAACTATAAATAAAATTAATAAAACCAAAAGCTGTTTTTTGACAAAACTCAATAAAATTGGCAAGATAAACTAAAAAAAGAAGAGAGGAGTCCCAAATTAATAAGATCAAAGATGCCACAGGAAAATTGAAACAAACATCCAAGACATCCAAACAATTATAAAGAAATATTTCCAGACGCTACACTCAGAAAGGAAGGAAAACCTAGCAGAAATTGATGGATTCCTAGAGAAATACAAATTGCCCACACTGAACGAACAACAAATAACTCAATTAAATACACCAATAACCTTAGAAGCCTTCCAACAAGGAAAAGCCCAGGACGAAATGAATTCACCATGGAATTCTGTAAGATCTTTAAGGAAGAATTAATACCCATACTCCTCAAGCTCTTCAGAGAAATAGAAGCAGAGGGAGTAATCCCAAACTCATTCTATGAAGCCAATATCACACTCATCCCCAAACCAAGCAAAGACCTAACAAAAAAAGAGAACTACACACCAATCTCTTTAATGAACACAGATGCAAAACTCCTCAATAAAATTCTAGCCAACAGAATCCAGAAACATATAAAAAATCATACATTATGACCATGTAGGCTTCATCCCAGAGATGCGGGGATGGTTTAACATACATAAGTCAATAAGGGTAATCCATCACATCAACAGATCCAAGGTCAAGAACCACATGATTATCCCCATTGATGCAGCAAAGGCTTTTGATAAAATACAACATTCATTCATGTTAAAAGCTCTGGAAAAAATTGGAATAGAAGAACATTCCTTAAAACAATAAAAGCCTTATATGACAGACCAACAGCCAATATCATACTTAATGGGGAAAAACTACAACCAATTCCCCTAAAAACAGGAACAAGGCAAGGATACCCACTCTCCCCACTCCTATTCAATATAGTTCTGGAATTCTTAGCCAGAGCAATAAGGCAGGAAAAAGACATTAAAGGGTTCTACATAGGGGAGGAAGAAGTTAAACTACCTCTTTTTGCAGATGACATAATTTTATACCTTAACAATCCAAAAAGCTCCATCCCCAAACTTTTAGAGCTTATAAACTACTTCGGCAAAGTAGCAAGATACAAAATTAACCCACAAAAATCAGTCACCATTTTGTACACTAACAATGTGCAAGCAGAAGGGGAAATCAAGGAAACAACCCCATTCATAATAACCTCAAAAAATAAAGTATCTAGGAATTAACCTAACCAAAGATGTAAAGGATGTATTTCATGAAAACTATAAAAGCCTAAAAAAAGGAATCATAGCGGATACCAGGAAATGGAAAGATCTCCCGTGTTCTTGGATAGGCAGAATTAACAGTGAAAATGGCTATACTGCCAAAATTGATATACACATGCAAAGCAATTCCCATTAAAATCCCAAAGATGTACTTTACTGAAATAGAAAAAACAGTCCAAAAGTACATATGGAACAACAAAAGACCTAGAATAGTCAAAGCAATTCTAAGCAAAAGAAACAACACAGGGATCAAGATACCGGATGTCAAGCTCTACTATAGAGCCATAATAACAAAGACAGCTTGGTACTGGTACAAAAAGAGACCTGAAGACCAATGGAACTGACTAGAGGACCCAGAAATAAGGCCACATATATAGTCGGTTGATATTTGACAAAGGAGCCAAAGACATACAGAGGAAGAATCATAGCCTCTTCAACTATTGGTGCTGGGAAAACTGGGTGGCCACATGCAGAAAACTGAAAGTGGACCTTGCCTATCACCATGCACTAACATTAACTCAAAATGGATTAAAGACCTTAACATCAAACCTGACACTCTGAAACTACTGCAGGACAGAGTAGGAGAGACACTTGAACTTATAGGCATAGACAGGAACTTCCTGAACAGAGTCCCAGGGTCCCAACAAATCTGGAGAGAGACTCCACAAATGGGATTACCTTAAAATAAAATGTTTCTGTACAGACAAAAAAATAGCAACCAAACTAGAAAGACAGCCAACTATACCAGCAGTACATCAGACAAGGGTCTAATACCCACTGTATACAGGGAACTCAAGGAACTAACCCCTCACAAATCTAACAAACCAATCATGAAATGGGAAAGGGAACTAAAGAGAGACTTCTCAGAAGAAGAGATAAAAATGGCAAAGGAACATATGAGGAAATGTTCATCATCCCTGGCTGTAAAGGAAATGCAAATAAAAACAACACTGAGATACCACCTTACCCCAGTCAGGATGGCCCACATCCTAAAGTCAGCCAACAAAAATGTTGGAGGGGATGCGGAGAAAGAGGAACCCTACTGCATTGCTGGTAAGAATGTATACTAACACAACCACTTTGGAAAACAGTCTGGAGATACCTCAGAAAGCTAAATATAGACTTCCGCTATGACTCAGCTATACCACACCTAGACATCTACCCTGAGCAACAAGAACCAGTATACAAAGACACATGCACCTCCATGTTTATTGCAGCACTGCTCACAATAGCCAAGATTTGCAAACAGCCCAGATACCCCACTACTGATGATTGGTCCAAAAATTGTGGTACCTATATACAATGGAATATTTTGCAGCCATTAGAAAGGACAAAATAATGGCATTTGCAGGGAAATGGATGGAACTAGAGCAGATTATTGAGCAAAGCAAGCCAAGAACAAAGAGACAAACAGCACGTGGTCTCCCTGATATGTGGATGCTAAAGCCAAAATACAAGAAGATATGGCAAACAGGACTCAAGAAACAAAGGGCAGCCACCCATTCTGTCATATCATTGCTAAATGACTTCATGTTCTTGACCATACATATGGTGGATATATGCACGCAACAGTGGGAAGCCTAGAGGAGGAAAAGAATAAGCGGGAACAGCCCACACTAAGCAAAAGGAAAGAAATGTAAACATCACCTGATGTGAAAAAATAACTTGTATTGTCAAAACTCATAGAATTCACCAACTGTATAGACCATGACAATGACAATTTGTCTTGTGAAAGCTAAAATATGTTTGTGACTCTAACTAAGTATCACTATTCCACAATACTGTGAAATATGTGAAATTTATGTAATCACCTCATCTCAATTGAAGAAAAAAATGAGAGAAGGGATGAGTTAAGAGAGATGGGTGACAATGTTGTCAGACACTTTGTACTCATATACTGTTTGTAGAATGGGAACTTCTTTGTACAACTACTTAAAGATAATAAAAATCCTGCCACACAGTTGTCTGACTAACTTGACTTCTCATTCTGGACATTATTCATCCTGTGACTGCCATGGTGAAAAGACCATACAGGAACAGGAAGAATCCACCTCTCATGTGTATTACAGAACCACAGAATTTTAAGCCACAAGATGAAAAAAGCCACTGATTCTGCTCTGAACTCAAGTTTATAGCAGTGATTATTAATGAAAATTAGTGGCAATAGCTGCTCAAAGTATAAGGTAAATGATCCAAACTGAACACATCATCTTTATGCTATGTCCTTGCTTACATGCTCAGTGATAAGTTCTTTTTTTTATACCACTACTTAGGACAAGTTAGTATATTCCATTAGAAGCTAATCTAATTTACTCACGAGTAGAACATAGTTAGATTATTTACAGAATACTCTGAACATCTATAATTTTGTATGGGTTCTTGCTGGAAATGATTCAAAAGAGTTTGGATACATTCAACTTTGCTATGCCAATAAAGGAGGCAAAATTCTGACGCCCTTGAAAGAAAATTAAACTCAGGGATCATCTCCAAGCTTTCCCACGTGGGGAATGAGATTCGTATATAACCCACAGTGTAACAGTGTATTGTTTATTTGAGGGGCAGAGGGAAAAGTCCTCCTGGTAAGGGAAGACACCAGTTACAAGAGTACAAATGCAAGAACAACGATTAAAATAGTCATACAAGAAGAGAGAACTAGAATCATTCTACAGGAAACAACTTGTGGAAGAAAAAAAGTGTAACTGCTGTTGCAAAAAAACATCTGTATGAAGTAGAAACTCGTATCAGTAACTTTAGTAGAGAACATGTTCTAGAAAGTGGAGGTTACTGGATGTAAAATTCTGGCAGCAATTTAATAGAACAGTCCCAGATGGTTAGACTGAGGCCATCACCTAAGGACAATGAAAGCATTGTCTGGAGAGTTTTGGATGATACTTGCAGAACTTTTATACTGTGCATAAACCAAATTGAATTGTTTTCATAAGTGTTGTAACGTTTCTTATAGTAACAGTTATGTTCTACATGCACTTCAATTTCACAGCAAGAGTGGCATAGAATACCTAAACACAGAAGAGAGCATTCATGCAAGATATCTAACTCATTGATACAATGATGCATACACTTCAAAATGATTACACTATCATTACATCTAGGGCTTTCTCCAACTACAAAGTGGTGGTTATGGAACACAAGGCCCCCGTATCAACATCTAGAAAGCATTCGCCACCATCTATGTGTCATCTTGTTTTATTCTTGTAATTTTTCTTCATTTTTCTTAATCAACACTGTTGTTGTTGTTGCTCCTTAGCAAAACTGGTACGAAAAATGGAATTATAATCATTGAACGTAGCACTTTGGCAATCAAGACGTTTGAAGCCTTCCATATTCTGAGGCCAAGAAAGCACTGTGTGACAATTAGAACTCTGATTAACAAACAAGGTGGTCACAAATTTTCCTGGCTTGAAGACTTCTACAATGTTCCCGATCAGGTTGTCATAGGAAGTCTGCATTAAAGTTTGTGTCAAAGCTAACCTAAGAAAATTCTGATTCTGGAGCGATGGGAATAGTCCAATAAGTTCCATCTGAGTTCATTGCATTCATTGAATGCCCACAAGGCTTGAACAGTGTGGCATCAATGACAGAACCTGGTATCAGGTCATGAATTCCACTCTCACACGAGTGACATCCTTTGCAGTAACACCATCTTTCATACAGAACTGGTCCATAACTGCTGGGTCAAGCTCACTCATTAAAATTAACAGGGTTTTATTCTGGCTGACTGATTACTTGACTCTCTGGGAAATCCAAAGCATACAAGTACCAACAGTCAGAATTCACCCGTCCCATACAATATGCTGCTCCATTTGGGAAAATTGCATTAAGAAACTCTATTTTTCCCCCTGAAATTCCAGTGTGGGTATCCTTGGTGGGACAGCTTTATGAAATTCTTAGGAGAATAAAAGAAGCTTTGAATTGAGTCGAACCCACTGCAAGCTTCAATAGTGGAACCAGTGCTTTCAGCAAGAGGGTGGTACCCCATATCTTCAAACTGAACCGTCTCTTGGAGACAAACACAGTACTTTCACTGAATCCGTATGCTTCCTTCTTGTCAGTTTTTGTCACACTTATGATTGAACATTGTACATCCTTCAAAAGTACTTCCTATTCAGATTTTGGGGTAGTGCAAAGATCCCCAGATCCTTGGTTTGCATCGGGCTGATGTCAGAAGAACCAAACCTCCAGCAGCTTCTGGGTCCCTTTGAAAAACAATGCTCAGCTACCATCACTGTGAGACTAGAGAACAACCAATGACCACAGCAAATCAACTCAGTTAAATCTCTTCTCCCGCCGCTGCTGTGGATGATCCCAGCTGTTAGCAAAGTCCAGGTTCCTTTTTTTTTTTGCTATAATTTTATATTAACTTTTTAAAAAAGGATTAATACAATTCTTCCGGCCTGTGTGTGTGTGTGTGTGTGTGTGTGTGTGTGTGTGTGTGTGTGTGTGTGTGTGTGTGTGTGAAAGTTGAATGTGAGTCCGTTGGAAATAGAGGCAAATACAGTTCCGTCTCTTATACTCTACTACTTCCCTGTTAGAGAGAGTAGAGCGAGCACTAGCTAATGTCGCCAGCCATATGGTATTGGAAAGATTCTTCTTTATTAGAAGACTTGCTAATAAATGTATTTTTGAGAGATTTATAGAGCAATAGATAGGCGGGGGGAAATACAGGACCAACAGGTAGATGAGAGATGGAACAAGGTGAACTTGATTGCGATGGAAGAACACAGACTGTTGGATGCCAGAGGTACACTAGAAAAGAACCTTGTGGAACCTGTTGTGTTTATACACTTGTATGCAGAGGAAGACAAAAATAATGTTGGCAAGGCCACATGCTGATGGGTCATGCCTGGGATCCTTGCTACTGAGGGGGTAAAAAAAGCTCAGGGGCATTGTCCTGCATTTAATCCCCAGCCAGGGCTCACCCTCCCCCACCCCAAGATTACTAGTAACTCCAAAAGTGGAATGCCACTTGCTGTGTGGCATTACCTGCTCTCTCTCATCACCTGTAGTTTTTTCTTTGTGCCAATCCTGGGCCTTGAGCTCAGGGCCTGGGCAATTGTCCCTGAGCTTCTTTTGCTCAAGGCTAGCACTCTACAACTTGAGCCACAGCATCACTTCCGGCTTTTTCTGTTTATGTGGTGCTGAAGAATCGAACCTAGGGTTTCATGCATAGGAGGCAAGCACTCTACTACTGAGCCACCTTCCCAGCCCAACTACCAACTTTCATATCAGCAAATTAGCCTAATTTTGATAGTTTTCTTAAAGGACTCAAAACAAGGAATCCTTGAATTCCTGCTCTTCTCAAAGAACATGGAACATACCAAATGCACTGTGATCATTTTCTTTCTCCTTTTTTCCTTCCTTCCTTCCTCCCTTCCTTCCTTTCTTCTTTCCTTCCTTCCTTCCTTCCTTCTTTCTTGCCTGCCTGCCTTCTGTACTTCCACTCTCTCTTTGCTTTTCTCTCCTTCCTTCTCTCTCTCCTTCCTTCCCTCCCTCCCTCCTTCCTTCTTTCCTTCCTTCCTTCCTTCCTTCCTTCCTATTGTATTTTTTTTGTGATTGTGGAGTCTGCCCACTTTGGAGAGCACAGAATGAGGGCAGGTCTTCAAGTGATTGACAAAGGTCCCACTCAGTCTCTAACCAAGACACCCAACCTCTCTTACTCAGAAAAAGTACATGGCCACTAGAAGAACCTTGAGAAGCTCTGGAGACCTCCCCCTTCTTCAGGACCCACAAGGTGCAAGTCTCTAGACACCATGGGTGTACATGAGGGTGGTGAGCCAGGCAGCATGTGGGGACAGTGGACAGTGATAAAAGGGAGGCCCTGCTGGGTGCCGATGGCTCACGCCTGCCATCCTAGCTACTAAAGAGGCTGAGATCTGAGGATCATGGTTCCAATCCAGCCTGGGCAGAAAAATCCCCATCAGACTCTTTTCTCTAATTAACCACTCAAAAACTCAGAAGTGAAGCTGTGGCTCAAGGGGTAGAACATTAGCCTAGAGCACAAAGAGGCTCAGAGACACTGCCCAAGTCCTGAGTTCAAGCCCCACAGCCAACATAAATAAATAAATAAACAAATACATAAATAAATAGAGTCTCAGTGGGCTTTTTCTGCACTGGCTGGCTTCACACTGTGATTCTCAGATCTCAGCCTCTTGAGTAGCTAGGATTGCCCGCATGAGCATCCAGCATCTGGCTCAATCAGTATTATTTTATCTGATCAGAAGCATGCAGACATTTCACCTTTGTGTTCCTCCTTGGTCTCACTGTGAGTGCATGCATGGAGTCCTGCATCATTTATTATGTGCCCGTGTCTTTGAAGTATAGCTTCGGCATTGTAACCACTTTTCTTTGGTGGTGTTTGATCATGGTTGTAACTTACCATAGCTTTGGAAGTTCTGCTCTATGGTTGCTATTTCTCCATGGCCACTGAAATCATCTGCTTGATCTACCAGCGCCTCCTTCACTGTGTCATGTCTGCATAAATAACCACTGTCCAGGGACCCAAGTACACATTGAACAAATTGCCATATTTCTCCTGGAGCTGGGAGGGAAGGAATGCATGGAGGAGGTGAGGGCTGAAGTAGGTCATAAGGACAAGTCAAGGAGTTGATGGAGGGCTGAGGGATTTCAGAGGAATGCAATAACAGATAAAGATACATCTTAGATTTGAAAGGACTAATGGACAGTCTTTCCTTTTGTGACCCTGGGGTGGGGACCCACACCAGATAACCAAAGATGAAAGTCCTTGGCAGCTGGTGGGTCAAGCCTGTCATCCTAGCTACTCAGGAGGCTGAGATCTGAGGATCATGGTTCAAACCAGCCTAAGCAGGAAGGTCTGTGAAACTCTGATCTCCAGTGAACCACCAAAAAGCCAGAAATAGATCTGCGGTTCAAGTGGTAGAGCACCAACCTTGAGCACAAAAGCTCGGAAACATCATCCACCCAGGCCCTTAGTTAAAGCCCCAAGACTCTCTCTCCCTCCCTCCCTTCCTCTCTCTCTCTCTCTCTCTCTCTCTCTCTCTCTCTCTCTCTCTCTCTCTCTCTCTCATACACACACATACATACACACATATATAAACACACATACACACATACCTATACACACGATGAATGTTCTAGTTTCCTTATATGTAAAGTGATGGATGTGTGTTAGAGAAGCTCAGATCCATGCTTTCCTCTATAAAATGTTAACTTTCTAACCATGTGTTTGCTGTGTGTGTGTGCATGCTTTATGTGTGTGTGTCTGTGTGTGTGTGTGTGTGTGTCTGAGAGAGAGAGAGAGAATGAGAATACTGAGAGTTGAACTCAAGGCCTGGGCACTGCCTCTTAGGTAGCACTCTAACACTCTGGCTTTTTTGTCATATTTGCTAGTGAATTGGAGATAAGAGTCTCACAGACTTTCTTGCTCAGGCTAGCTTTGAACCAGGATCCTCAGATCTCAGGTTCCTGAGTACTTAGGATTACAGGCATGAATCACTGGCACCCATGCTAACTTTCTAGAATCATGAGATACTGACCCTCTAACTTGTAAAATAATCTGACCACAAGAGCCCTTGTCTTCCAAACTCCTGACTTTAGGCAGAGATGTGCACCGATGCACAAGGAATGTAAGTTCTGATGAAGTTTCTGATTCTGGGATTGTTTTCCACATTCTAAGATGGCCAACCAAGTGTGTTCACTATGTGTGCTTTCGGCCTGAGCACCTGGCCGTGGGGTTCATGGCTTCCTCTCCTGTGGGGGAGGCCCACAGACTCACCTTCATGAAAGAGTGAAAAAAGGCATCGTTGCCTGCAGCATGTTCTCCAGGAAAGGAATTGGGGTGGGGCCTGTGGGGCAACTTGTTGTTTTGTTGATTTGTTTCCAAGATTTGAGGATGAACAGACAAGAGACACTGAAGGCCAGAAACACGGTCAAGGCCCCTCAAGTTCCATCATGCCACACGGAGAAAGAGGTTTGCTCCTCGGCTTCAGGTCCTTCCTAAATAGTTTCTGGGAGCTTAAACTGAAATCTAAATATCCTGAAACTCAGGTGTGCTGGGTGTAATGCCATCAGAGGAACAGATTCCTTGGCAGGGGATTTATGTAACTTATAATCTCCTCCTGAGTACAAATAGATTCAATTCACCTTTGGGAAAATCTCTGGGGAGGGGTCTTCTTTCTTCCTATTACCTTTTACTGCTTTTTTTCTTTTTTTTAATTGTCAGTCGTGGGTCTTGAACTCAGGGCCTGGGCACTGTCTCTGAGTGCTTTTGCTCAAGGCTAGTGCTCTACCACTTTGAGCCCCAGTACCACTTCTGGTTTTCTGGAGGTTCATTGGAGATAAGAGTCTCATGGAGACTTTCCTTCTGGGGCTGGCTTTGAACTGCCATCCTCAGATCTCAGCCTCCTGAGTAGTTAGGGTCACAGGCATGAGCCACCAGTGCCTGGTTTTTCTTCCTGTGTTGAATTCCCCAGTTCTTCTCATCCCCTGGTTCAAAATTCCATGTAGATGGAAGATAGTTGAGAATCTTTGTTGAGTTTAGGACTCAAGACAAAGTAGGTTCTCAGGTTTAGCTTTTCCTCACTGGGAAGTGTCTATCCTTTTGGGTCTCAGTTTCCTGTCTGTCAAGTAGGGCAGCCATTCCATTGGAAAGAGACAGAGAGAGAGGGAGAGAGAGAGAGAGAGAGAGAGAGAGAGAGAGAGAGAGAGAGAGAGAGAGAGAGAGAGAGAGAGAGAGAGAGAGTATGCGCGCACACACTCAGACTGCAGTACTGCTCTTGCTTGACATTTCTATTCACAGCTGCTGTTCTACCACTTCAGTTCTCCAGCCCACTGGGGGTTTTTCCTGATTAATTAGAGATTTGAGTTTCATAGGAACTTTTTTGCCCAGGCTGGCTTCAAACCATGATCCTCAGATCTTAGTTTCCTGAGTAGCTAGGATGACAGGTGTGAGCCTCCAGTGCCCAGATCCCAATTCTTAATTTTGACAAGAAGCCAAAGGGAAAAGAATAATCTCTTCAAGAAACTCTTGGAGCCAGGCAGAAGTCTAGCTGTGGCTCAAGTGGTAGAGCACCAACCTTGAGTGAGAAAGCTCAGGGACAGTGCTCAGGCTCTGAATTCAAGCCCCCTGTCCTGGCAAACACACGCACGCACACATACACACACACACACACACACACACACGCACACACACACACACACACACATGCACACATGCATACACAAAGTCCAATTTCCTTGCCTCTCAAAGTTGTACCATATATAAAAGAAGAAGAAATAAGTGTGAAAACAGGTACTTGTCACAGGGATTTCCCAGTTACTTGCTTAGCTCCTGGCCCAACACCTAAAGGGACCCAGAAAGTTGGGTCCCTTTTGTCTGTCTCAGCCCTGCAAAATTGTTGCTGCATCAGGCAGAGCATTGCCAAAGCTTTGATAAATATAGGAAATTCACCTGAGCTATTTGGCAAGAACATCAGTCAGGCTGCTGCTGAGCACAAACATGCCAGGGACAGAGAGAGCATGGATCAGCCTCCAGGGACCTCAAAGAAAAGCACACAGTTCCAAAACACTTGGACCCAGTGTCGACACTAACATTACACGTGTCTTCCAGTTTGGCAAATGTTCATACACAAGGTCTGAAACTAACCTAAATTTTTGTTTTGGGGTTCTCTTTTCTATATCGTGCAAGAATTGATTGGTGACTTTTCTTTCCCCTACAAGGAAACACCATAAGAAATCACAAAGGGAATTTCTCATGAAAAAACAACAACAACAGTACAACAGTGCTTACACCTGTTATACTAGCAACTCAGGAGCAGAGATCTGAGGATTGAGGTTCAAATCCAGTGTAGGCAGGAAAGTCCATGAGACTCTTACCTCCAATGAACTATTCAAAAGCCAAAAGTGGAGCTGAAGTTGAAGGCTCAAGTGCTAGAGTGCCAACCTTGAGTGGACAAAATTAAAGGACCGTGCCCAGGCCTGAACTCAAGCCTCAGTACCAGCACACAGACAAAAAAAGCATATGTTGAAGCTCTGTTGAACAACTGATATTCATATGAATTAATGTTGTTTGGGGGGCACCTGTAGGAACTTGTGGGTGAGGCTTGGTGAACAGAGAGAGGGAGTGAAGGAGGGCAGATCATGCACATACAATGGAGCCTAGCTTGTGGATCCAGGCTGCAGGGTAAAGCTGGGTACAGATTTCCAGTTGAAGGAGAAAGGCGAGTCTGCAGATTGAGTTCCAAGCAGAAGCAACAGCTCTCATTCAAAGTCTGCATGCATGGCTGAGCGCAATCAGACCGTGCAGCTCCAAGCCTGGTTATGGCCTTTGACAGGAGCCAAGTCCCAGGCTGCTTTATGCAATTTATGGAGGAGTTTCCATACTTCTTTCTTTATTTTATTTATATTTTTATTATTTTATTATTTTATTTTATTTTATTTTATTTTTGTCAGTTACGGGGCTTGAACTCTGGGCTGGCTACTGTCCCTAAGCTCTTCAACTCAAGGTGAACATGCTACCCTTAAGCCACAGCTCCTCTTCTGGTTTTCCGGTGGTTTATTGGAGATAAATATTTCTCGGACTTTCCTTACCAGGCTGTCTTTGAACTATGATCCTCAGCTGTCAACCTCCTGAGTACACAGGATTACAGGTTTGAGCCACCAGCCGCTGACCCTATTTTTATTTTTTATTTGGTCATGGGGCTTGAATTCTGCCTGGGCACTCTCTGACCTCTTTGGGCTAATGGCTAGTGCTCTCCCACTCAGAGTTATAGCTCTTCTTCTGGTTTTTGAGTGGTTCATTGGAGTAAAGATTCTCATGGGAGAGACTTTTCTGCCCAGGCTGGCTTTGAACTGTGATCCTCAGATCTCAGCCTCCTGAGTAGCTAGGATTACAGGAGTGAGCCACTGGTGCTCATTCTGGCTTGTTTATTTATTTTGAATTCATACATCTTGGGGGCTTGAACTCAGAAGAGTCTGGGTGCTGTCCCTTTAGCTTCCCTCCACCCACCCCCACCTACTTCCCTCTTACCTATAGAGCAACAGGCCCACTTCCAGAATTTTGGTGGTTCACTAGAGATCAGTCAGTCTCTTGGGTTTTCTGCCTAGGTTGGCTTTCAACTGAGATCCTCAGGTCTCAGCCTCATGAGGAGAGGGTATTACAGGCATGAGCACTGTTACCCTGCTACATTCCATGTTCTTAGCTAACACACCTGATCACCCAGCCTTGCTTGTTTTTCTTTATGAAACATCAGAAAATAGGCCTGATTAAACTCTGAATAAAAACATAAAAATGGGGGAAAACCCCAAACACCTCCTCCACTTTCCTAAACTCATGTGAGAGTAGAGAAGAAAAAGTAGGCAGATACTACAAGAGTTGGGAGATGAGGACTTCTCATTTATTGTTAATATAATTTTGTTGATATTATGAAGGTGTTGTACAGGGGGTCCCCTTTCCATAAGTCAGGTAATGACTATATTTGTTGTTTGGGACAATGTCACTCTTCCTTTGCTTTCCCCCAGATTCCCGTTCCCCAGTCCCTACCCCACAAATTGCACAGTTCATTTTCTACGTAGTGTCTACTGAGTAAAATAAAACCCATCCCTGGCTTTCTTTTCTATTTTTGTTACTTTATTGCTTATAGTTCTTGGGGGGAAAATCCTTGTAAACCTGAAAGTGAAGATTCCAGAATTTTAGAACAGATCTTAGGGGTTGGGGATTTGGCTCAGTGGAAGAGCACTGACTGACAAGTGAAAAGACCCTGAGTTCAGTCCTCAGTGCTGGAAAAAAAAAAGATTTTCAAAAGTTTCTTAAGGTTGGGCATCAGTGGCTCATGCCTATAATGAAAGCTACTGGGGAGGCTGAGATCTGAGGATCATGGCTCAAAGCCAGCCAGGCAAGAAAATTTGTTGAGATCCTTATCTATCAAGTTAGAAGTGTAGCTGTGGTTCTAGTGGTAGAGCATCAGTCTTGAACACAAAAATTCTGGGTCAGTGCCAAGCCCCTAGTTCAAGCCCCAGATTCAGTGCACGCATGCATGCAAGTGTCTCTTAAAAGGAAAGAGATTTAATCTTCCACCCACTGTTTATGTTCTCTGCAATCTTAACCAAAGATCCAGTCAATCAGGTAGTGCCAGGCCAGGCCAGGTCTGGCCAGGGAAGAGGAAGGTGAGGCTGGAGATTAAGAGGTTGTGACCAGAATGTTGAAAATATTTGTTTCTGAGCATTTGGGTGGGGTGCTTTCTTTCTGAGAGTTTGGAGCTGGGGGTAGGGTGGGTGAAATGTCACGAAGGAGAAAACCAAGGAAGAGAAGAAAGTTGGTGTCTTTTGTTTTGTTTTGTTTTTTCCTCTGTCTAGTTGTTTGGATAACTAATACATGTAGCTACCAGAATGGTTCCTGCCCAGAAATGAGAAGAACTAGAGTGGAAACAAAGAGAAAGAAGTTTATTAATTTGTTTTTAGTTGGTCCTGGGGCTTGAACTCATGGCTTCAGTGCTATCCTGGAGCTCTTTTGCTTAAAGCTAGTGCTCTATCACTTTGAGCCACAGCTCTACTTCTGGTTTTTGAATGATTAATTGTAGATAAGAGTCTCATGGGGGAGACTTCTCTGCCGGGGCTGGTTTTGAAACAGGATCCTCAGATCTCAGACCCCTGAGTAGCTAGGATTCCAGGTGTGAGTGTATTACTGGATTACAAGTGCCCCGCAGAGAAAGAAGTTTAATGAAAGAGAGGGACAAAAGAAACAGACTCCAGGGAGAAAGATTTTTTTTTAATTTGGAGTATTGATTGAGGAACAAAACAATATAGGATGTGAAACAATAATATTTTGTGTTATCAATTGAGCTAAATGAAGCAAATTAGCATATATATATATATATATATATATATATATATATATATATATATATATGTGCATGACCTCATATAAAGGACATGCACCTCCAAGGCCTTCACAGAAATGCATACAATGTCAAAACACTTGGAAGCAGTGTCAACACCAACATTACACGTGTCTTCCAGTTTGGCAAATGTTCACACACAAGGTCTGAAACTAACCTAAATTGATGTTTTGGGGTTCTCTTTTCCTTTTTGCGGGGGGGTCCAGTCGTGGGGCCTGAACTCTGGGCCTGAGCACTGTCCCTCAGCTCTTCAGCTCAAGGCTAGCGCTCTACCACTGGAGCCAAAGCACCACTTCTGGCTTTTTTCTTTTTGCTTATGTGGTGCTGAGGAATCAAACCCAGGGCCTCAGGCATGCAAGGCAAGCGCTCTACCACTGAGCCACCTGACCAGCCCTTGGGGTTCTCTTTTCTATACCGTGCAAGAATTGATTGGTGACTTTTCTTTCTCCTACAAGGAAACACCATAAGAAACCACAATGGGAATTTCTCATGCAAAACAACAAACAGACATCTGGCAGGCACCGGTGCTCACACCTGTCATCCTAGCAACTCAGGAGGCAGAGATCTGAGGATTGAGGTTCAAAGCCAGTCTAGGCAGGAAAATCTATGAGATTCTTTTTTTTTTTTCTTTTTTTTTTTGGTCCAGTCGTGGGGCCTGAACTCTGGGCCTGAGTGCTGTCCCTCAGCTCTTCAGCTCAAGGTTAGCGCTCTACCACTTGAGCCACAGCGCCACTTCTGGCTTTTTTTCTTTTTGCTTATGTGGTGCTCAGGAATTGAACCCAGGGCCTCATGCATGCAAGGCAAGCACTCTACCACTGAGCCACCTTCCCAGCCCCTCTATGAGATTCTTACTTCCAATGAACCACTGAAAAGCCAAAAGTGGAGCTGAAGTTGAAGGCTCAAGCCTTGAGTGGACAAAGCTAAAGGACAGTGCCCAGGCCCTGAGTTCAATCCTCAGTACCAGCACATAGACAAAAAAGAGCATATGTTGAAGCTCCTTTGAACAATGGATATTCATATGAATCAGTGTTGTTTTGGGGGCATCTGTAGGAACTTGTAGGTGAGGCTTGGTGAACAGAGAGAGGGAGTGAAGGAGGGCAGAACGTGCACATACAATGGAGCCTAGCTTGTGGATCCAGGCTGCAGGGTAAAGCTGGGTAGGGATTTCCAGTGGAAGGAGAAAGGCGAGTCTGGAGATTGAGTTCCAAGCAGAAGCAGCAGCTCTCATTCAAAGTCTGTGTGCATGGCTGAGCGCAATCAGACCGTGCAGCTCCAAGCCTGGTTATGGCCTTTGACAGGAGCCAAGCCCCCGGCAGCTTTATGCCATTTGCTGAGGCGTTTCCATCGCTTTTTATTACGTGTGTGTGTGTGTGTGTGTGTGTGTGTGTGTGTGTGTGTGTGTATTCTATTTATTTGGTCATGGGGCTTGAACTCAGGTCATGGGCACTGTCTCTGAGCTCTTTGTGCTGAAGGCTAATGCTTTACCACTCTGAGCCACAGCTCTACTTCTGGTTTTTTAGTAGTTCATTGGAGATAAGTGTCATGGGGTTGGAAGGGGGAGACTTTTATGCTCAAGCTGGCTTTGAACTGTGATCCATACAGATCTCAGCCACACAAGTAGCTAGGATTACAGCGGTGAGCCACTAATGCCTGGCTGAGAAAGAAATATAATGAAGGACAGACACAAAGGAAACAAACTCCAGAGAGAAAGGATTGTCCTCTTTTCCTTCCTTCTTCCCTCCCCCCTCCCTCCCTGCCCCCTTCTTTCTCTTTCTTTCTTTCTTTCTCTCTCTCTCTCTCTCTCTTTCTTTCTTTCTTTCTTTCTTTCTTTCTTTCTTTCTTTCTTTCTTTCTTTCTTTCCTTCCTTCTTTTTTGCCAATCCTGGGGCTTGATCTCAGGTGCAAGGTGCTGATCCTGAGCCTCTTGGTGCTCAAGTCCGGGGATCTACTACTTGAACCACAGTCCTGGTGGCTCCTGTCCATGCTCCCCCTATTCTGGATGGAAATTACACTGAAATGAGAATGGAGCCCCACCCCACCTCAGCAGCCCACAGATGATCCAAATAAGCCTTGATGCTCGCTCTTTTTGGGGTCTGCTCTAGGCAGACAGGCAATTGTTCATGGAAGTCATGAGCCAACATCCACGTCCTACCCAACCCCAGTTGCCAATCAAAGGCTCCACCAAGTCTGTGTTCTTCTAAAGCCTGTCTCCTAGGCCCAGAAGGAAGCAGATGGGCAGAGTTTGTGCATATGGGTGGAGCAAAGTTTCTGCCCCACCCATTCTGTGAGGTCCAGCATCAACCCCAGAGACCTCAGGCCAGCCTCAGAGCCCGGCACCTGGCCTTGGCCCAACACACACTTGAAACCACAGTTTCTACCCAGCCCGAAAGATTTCTGGATCCAAAGGTATTATATGCAGCCGTGAACTTTTCTTATGACCTGTCCCCTATCTTGTACTATTAATAAATATTAAACTAACTTTAAAAAGAAAAGAATAAAAGGAGCCCATTTAGCTGAGCACTGGTGGCTCACATCTTTAATCCTAGTTACTCAAGGGTTGCAGTTCGAAGCCAGCCTGGGCAAGAAAACCCCTGAAATTCTTATTTCTAATTAACCACCAAAGAGCTGGAGGTGGAGCTGTGGCTCAAGTAGTAGAGTGCTAGCCATAGGAACCAAAGCTAAAAGGATAGTGCCAAGGCCCTGAATTCAAGACCCAGCACAACTCTCTCTCTCTCTCTCTCTCTCTCTCTCTCTCTCTCTCTCTCTCTCTCTCTCTCTCTGTCTGTCTCTGTCTCTGTCTCTGTCTCTCTCTCTCTCTCTCTCTCTCTCTCACACACACACAGGCAGAAAGGTCAAAATATAGGGCATATCATTATGTATTACTGCACTAGAGTATCAAGCTTGATATTGTTTGTGTCATTTTCTTGAGTGTGTGCCATCCTAAGGCTTGAACTCAGGTCTGGGCATTGTCCCTGAGCTTTTGTACTAAAGGCTGGCATTCTACCACTTGAAACAGAGCTCCATCTTCTGCTTATTTGATGGTTCACTGGAGATAAGAGTCTCACAGACTTTCCTGCCCTAGCTGGCTTTGAACTACAAGCCTCAGATCTCAGCCTTCTCAGTGGCTAGGATGACAGGCATGAGGTCAACTGAGCAGTGCCCCTGCTCAATCTGATGTTGAAAAGCAAGCAATGGAACATCCAAAGATCTGGTTGTTCCTGGCTTGCATTCATCCACTCAATCTGCCAAACTCTGGCTAACTCTCTGGTTTGCCGTACCAATATTCTGCCAATGTAGCCAGGCGAAATGGAGGCAAATTCCATATCTTCCAGGTGTAACCTTTCTCCCTGCCAGGCCGTACCTTCATAAGGGCATTGTACATGTCTCCCGAGTCCAGCTGGAGGTAATTCCCAATGAGGGGCAGTGGGGTGGGGCCAGGAGGTGGCAGCTTCCAGAACTTCTGGTCCCAGACAGACATCAGCACCATGGCGCTCAGGCAGGCCAGGATGGCCGCCAGAAGCATGCCTGAGCCCAGCATGGTGGCGGTGGAGGCGACAGGCAGGGTGGCTGGGGCAGTGTGCGTTTAGGCTTTTGGGGGATAGAAGGGGAGGCCTTTGCTCCTATTTATTTAATGTGTCACTTTATCGCTCAATCTCATTCCCCTCCCCTACATTGCAACACCCACAGCCGGTAAGGACAGGGCACACACAGCTGGGCACACTCACAGCTTCCGGAGCTCCAGGCTGAATTCAGAGCTGGGGAGGGGAGATTTTCAAAGCTGTGTGGCTGATGACTGAGACAGGACTTGGAACCCCAGACTGAAGACAGGCCAAAGAGATAGGGATTTAGGAGATCCACAGTAGAATTGAAATCCTTAGATTTATTGGTGGTGAAGACAGGATGTATGGGTTGGGAATCTCTCTATAACAGAGTCAGGATCATGAAAATCATGGACCAGTGACACACACACATAATCCTTGCTACGCATTGTACTGAGATCTGGGGGTTGCAGTTGAAAGCCAGCCAGGTCAGGAAAGTCTGTGAGACTCTTCCCTTCCATAAACTACAAAAGAGTAGGAAGTGGAGCTGTGGTGGAACAGGTAAAGCACTAGCCTTGAGCAAAAAAGATTAGACAATGCACAGTCCCCGAATACAAGCCCCAGGATCAACATTTTAAAAAAAAATCTAGGAAGGAGATGCTAAGATTATAAATTATAGCTGTGATTGTAAGGATCTCTAGGTGAAATTCTTCCTTCCCCCTCCTATTTCTCTTCTTCCTCCTCTCCCTCGTCCTCCTCCTTCTTCTCTTACAAGACAAGCAGAGACCAAGCCCTCGTGGCTCACGCCTGTAATCCTAGCTACTCAGGAGGCTGAGATCTGAGGATCACAGTTCAAAGCCAGCCCAGGCAGGAAAGACTGTGAGACTCTTATATTCAATTAACCACCAAAAAAACAGAATTGGAGTTGTGGTTCAAGTGGAAAAGCACTCAAATTGAGCTGGAGCTCAGGGACAGTGCCCAGGCTGAGTTCAAGCCCCACAACCAACAAAAAAGAGGGCGGGGGCCAGTGGGGAGATGCACCAGCATCTGCTATCTTTCTGAGGTCAATGGGGAGGGCCAAAGTGCAGAGAACAAAACACACCACAATATAGGCAAGTTACTTGTTGATTTTGGAAAGGGAGAGCAGGAGGAGCTGAGTGGTGTGGTCAGCTCCCTGCCCACCCCCAGTCCTGCGCCCTTGCTTTGCTTGTTTTTTCCTTGAATAGAAAGTGAAGATTGGAAACACCATTTCTCAGTGATTCTTGAGCCATGAATTGCGGAAGAGTAATTCTCTCTCTTTTGCTAAATCTTATTACCTTGCTGAATCAATTATATAGATGGAAGTTTCACAAAACCATCTTCTGTGTCATGCATGCTGTATTCTATCCATCTTCATAAAGATTGGTATATTCATATGTGAGAAAGTGTTAAGAACAATGTAAAGGAGACAATTGTTGAGGGGAAGCCCGCCCCCTCCCAACCAGGAGAGACTACACAGGATCAGGGAGTAGTGTCAAAAGAAAGTCTTTAATACTGGCTGGGACTACACTGGACAGTCAGGTGCCGAAAAAGTGTAGCGCTCAGTCTGGTCTCATGGCCCCTTTTAATCCAGAAAACCACACCCCCTGTATTCGCTCAGGGGAGGAAAGTAACTGAGGATTCTTTTCTACAGGTGCCAGCCTAATGTGTAGTTACAGAAGCTAAATCAATATTGTACTCAGGAAAGATGGATGTCAAATATTCAAGTGACACACTACCAGACACTTCTCCTGGATCAACCTTGTATCAAGTTCTGCAGAACATCAACCCTGAACCCAGCAAGCTTGTTGCTCGATGATAACCCAGAATGACCTCTGCATGACTATGCAGAGGTAACTGACCTGATCTAGTCTCCCAGACTGGACTTGCCTGATGCCCCGCTGCTGGAGGCAGAGGAGGTATACATGGACAGGAGCAGTTTTATTCAAGATGGGATAAGGTATGTGAAGGCAGCAGTCTCCACAAAAGATCAAGCAGGAAGTGATGCTGTGGCTCCAGTGGTAGAGCACTAGCTTTGAGCTGAAGAGCTGAGGGACAGTGCCCAGGCCCAGAGTTCCAGGCCCATGACTGGAAACAAAAAAAAAGATCAAACAATATGGCTCAGTCCCTCAATCAAAGGATGTCAGCTCAAATGGCTGAAATTATCACCTTGGCACAGGCATTGAGATGGGAAAGAGACATGGCCATGAAGTATACACAGTCAGCAAGTATGCATTTGCTACTACTCACGTACCCAGAGCTATGTATCAGGAGAGGGGGGCTCCTCACCTCAGCTGGAAAGGAGATTTTGGCTTTAGTAGAAGCCATTTGGATAAACTATAAACTGGCCATTGTGCACTGTAAGGGACACCAGGAGAGAGAATCTCCTGAAGTTCAGGGGAACAGGGTGGCAGATCTGGCAGCCGGGGAGGCCCCCTAGTCTGGTAATGCTGCCAGAGCCAAATCTGCTCCTAGACCCTCTTACACGTTGGAGGAGAAAGAAGGGGCAGAGCACTTGGGCTTCAAGCTAGAAGAAAAAGGTTGGCTGGTTGCCAGACAGAGACCCGTTCTCTCAGCAGTGCTGGGAAAACAGTTGGTGACTCAACTCCACTAGCCCAGGCATCAAGGAGCCTCCAAACTTGCTGAGCTCCTTAGGCCAAGGTCCTACATCCCTAGACTGGATTATATCGTTAAGGGTGTCACACTAGCTGCCTTACCTGTGCTCATGTGAGTCCTAAAGGGGAAGAAGGGCCCCGGAAGGAATACGGTCCCGAGGCACCTCACCTGGAGAGCATTGGGAACTGGACTTTACTGAAACCAAACCTACTGTTTTTGGATACTGATACCTCCTGGTATTCGTGGACACTTTTTCAGGCTAGGCAGAGCTTTTCCCACCTGGACTGAAACAGTTTCAATAGTCACCAAGATGTTACTTAAAAAATTAGTTCCTACATTTGGCCTACCAATTACTCTGGCCTGGCTTTGACAGCCAAAATATCCCAACTTATGGCAAAGGCATTAAATACCAATTGGAAATTACATTGTGCCTATAAGCCACAGAGTTCAAAGCAAGTAGAGAGGATGAATAGGACCCTAATGGGAACCTTGAGTCAGCTGGTCTGAGAGACAGGCAAAATTTGGACCCGACTCTTTCCCTTTGCCCCCCTCAGGACTAGATGTATCCATACCAGGAGGGGGTTACTCTCTATGCAATCATGTTTGGAAGACCATCACCTATCCCCCCAGATGAAGAGATGTCCCCAGAGCAGAGACGAATAATCACTCTCTCATGTCATCGCAGGACCTCCAGCCCACTCCCAAGGCTATTCACCAGGCAGTCAGAGGAGCAGACCCCCAGCCTGCGCTCGAGCCAGTCCACAGATTCCAACCAGAGGACTTGGGGTGGGTGAAAAGAGTTCCTGCTCAGACTTTAGAACCAACCTGGAAGGGATCTTATCCTATAATCCTGAGCACAGCAATGGCTGTGAGGGTATCTGGTGTTCCCTCCTATATCCACCAGTTGCAGCTAAAGGTAAGTAGCAGATGAGAAAGAAAAAAGAACAGTCACCCAAACTTCTGATCTACTAAAGATAAGACTATGACAAGCGCCTTAATGGTTACATTTATTTTATGGGTCAGGCAATATACAACAACCTCTGTCCCCAAACATGGGAATGGCAACTCAGAAAGACAGGCGATAGGAAACTTCTTGCAAACTACTGCTACTTCTAGTAACTACTGCTACTCAACCAATCTTTTTTTTTTTTTTTTTTTGATCATGGATTTGAACTCTGGGCCTGGGCGCTGTCTCTCAGCTCTTCATTCATCTTAGGACTAGTGCTCTACCACTTGAGCCACAGCGCCACTTCTGGTTTTCTGGTGGTTCAATGGAGATAAAAGTCTCACAGACTTTTTTGCCCAGGCTAGCTTTGAACCATGATCCTCATATCTCAGCCTCCTGAGTAGCTAGGATTATAGGCCTGAGCCACTGTCACCTGGCTAGTCAACTCATATTGAAAGAGGATCTTTGCTCCATGATAAATCCATTTGCTTACCATCAAGGCAAGTATAAGGAGGGGCAGCTGAAGCTATGAATGTGGAAATGCGACTATAGAGAAAGTTATCAGTCTATTCAACTCTATGAGTGTCTTGCTACCGCAGGACCCTCTAACCAAGGGGAGGGCCACTGCTGCTGTGCCCACTGGGATTGTGAGACAGAGGCATCGTGAAAACATGTAGATTCTTATGTCTCTGTGTTCTGGGAAAGAAAACCTACCATCTGTTGTTTGGGCAGCTGTGATCCCATGATGTCAAAGTGTTGGCCTGGAATGCTGTTAGTAACCTTGGCTGGGAGACTGGAAGGGCCCGGGCAGCCAGGCTCTATGTGACCCAGGGTCAGGATCCCGGAGAGAAGTTCACCATACAATGGAGGCTCCCACGTTGAGACTTTCAGCCTATAGGCCCTATCTCTGGTTTAGTTCTACCAGGACCCCAGAGGCCTACAGATCACAGGCATTCTCAGGCCCCTATAGTTACCGCTTGTGGACTGATCCCAATCACAGTATCCCAAGATCCTGAGGCTTGTCTCTCGATGTTAATCCTGTTAGAGAAGAAGGTCCATCAATTCCTAACTCATTCTAGTCCAAGTCTAGGTCAAGACTGTTGATTGTGCTTAGACCTGCAACCTACTTACTACACAGAGGTTGAGACTAAGCAGACCTTCACTCCTGTTCAAAGTCCAACAGGTTGTAATCCGCGGAATCACACTGGGGAGCCTTCAAGGTCCAGGAAGCTTGTTGCCTTGTCTAACTATGACCTAAAGAAATTTCCCTACACAGATGCCTGCTATGCTACCCTGCATATATCAAGAGTAACAAACCAATGAGATTATTATCAAGCAGGTTGCTGGTGGCTCACAACTGTAATCCTAGGGACCAAGGAGGCTGAGATTTGAGGATCACAGTTCAAAGCCAACCTGGGCAGGAAAGTCCGTAAGACTCTTATCTCCAATAAAACTACCAGAAAACCAGAAGTGGTACTGTGGCTCAAGTGGTAGAGCTGGAGAGCTCAGGGACAGTGAGCAGGCCCAGAGTTCAAGCCCCACGATGGACAAAAAAAAAAGAAAGAGATTATTATCAAACTCCAGAGACTATCTGGTTGGCATGCATGAATGGGTTAGCTAAGTGTGCAGCTTCTGATTTATTAGAAGGCCAAGAAGGGTGAGGTCTTCGTGTATTACCCCAAGTCATTCCTCAAGTGTACAGCTACAGTGGCGAAGAAGGAAGAGCCTATATTCACATAGACGCAGGACTGCTCTGAACTCAAAGGGCCATCCAATTCCTCATCCCCTTTTTAGTGGGAGCATGGATTGCTAAGTCAGCTGCTGTTGGCACATCTGCATTAGTCATAGGAGACAAAAACTTCAAAGCACTAAGCACTCAGAGAGATATGGATTTAGGACACTTAGAAAATTCCCTTTCCTGACTACAAAGCCAAGTAGATTCTTTAGCAGAAATGGTCCTGCAGAACCAGAACTTGACTTCATGAAACAAGATGATCTCTGTCTGGGCAGTGGGAGATTAAGCCTGCTCATGCCTGCTTATAATATTGATTTAGCTTCTGTAACGTCACCCTTGGATTGCACTTGCAGGAAAAAACCATCAGGGACTTTCTTCGCCTGAGTGAATAAGGATGGGGGCGGGTGTACTTTCTTATTTAAAAGGGGCCATAAGACCAGACTGGGCACTGCACTTTTTGGGGCACCTGACTGTCCAGTGTAGTCCCAGCCAGTATTAAAGACTTTCTTTTGACTGTACTCTCTGAGCCTGTATGGTCTCTCCTGGTGGTGGGGGGAAGGGGCTTCCCTTCAACAATTGTCTCTTCCACATTGTTCTTAACACTTTGTCATGTATGAATATACCAACATTCAGGCATGATGATAGAATATAGCATAGATGACACACAATATGGGTTTGTGAAACTTCCATCTGTGTAATTGATTCAGCAAGGTAATAAGATATAGTAAAAGAGAGATAGAGAGAGAATTGCTCTTTAACAATTCATGGCCCAAGAATCACTGAGAAATGATGTTTCCAATCTTCACTTTCTATTCAAGAAAAAGAGAAGCAAAGCAAGGGCACAGGCTTGGGGTTAGGCAAAGGCCAACAGGGAGCTGACCACACCACTCAACTCCTCCCTCTCTCCCATTCCAAAATCAACAAGTAACTTGCCTATATTGTGGTGTGTTTTGTTTTCTGCACTTTGGCCCTCCTCATTGACCCCAGACAGATAGCAGTTGCTGGTGTATCTCCCCCCTGCCTGTCTCCTAAGATAAGGTGGAGGAGGAGGGAGAGGAAGAAGAGGGAGAGGAGAATTTCACATAGAAATCCTTACAACACAGCTATACTTTATAATCTTAGTACATCCCTATTTAACATTTTTTATGCTGGTCCTGGGCTTGAACTAGGGTCTGTGCACTATCCAAGCCTTTTTATTTTTTTTCCGTAAGGCTAGCACTCTACCAGTTTCACCCATAGCTCCATTTCTTACTATTCAGAAGTTCAATTGGTTCAAGTGGTAGAGCCCCGGCCTGGAGCACCAAGAGGCTTAGGAACAACACTCAAGACCTGAGGTCAAGCCCCAGGACTGGCAAAAAAAGAAAAACAAAAAGAAAGGAGAAGAAAAAAGGAAAGTCTTTTCTCTCTGGAGTCTGTTTCCTTTGTGTCTGTCCTTCATTATATTTCTTACCCAGGCACTAGTGGCTCACCCCTGTAATCCAAGCTACTCCAGAGGCTAAGATCTGAGGGTCATGGTTTAAAGCCAGCCTGGCCAAAAACGTTCCCTTGCCATTTCTCCCCTGGCTATGACTCTTATATCCAATGAACCATTCAAAAACCAGAAGTAGAGTTGTGGCTCTAGCCTTCAATATGAAGAGCCCCTGAGACAGGGCCCAGGTCCTGAGTTCGGCCCCGGGAGCAAATAAATAGATAAGTAAGTAAGGAAATAAATAAATAAATAAATAAATAAATAAATAAATAAATAAATAAATAAATAACACAAAGGTAGGAGTATGGAAACTCTTCCACAAATTGCATAAAGCTGCCTGGGACTTGGCTCCTGTCGAAGGCCATAACCAGGATTGGGGCTACCTGGTCTGATTGCATTCAGCTATGCACGCAGACTTTGAATGAGAGCTGCTGCTTCAGCTTGGAACTCACTCTCCAGACTCGCCTTTCTCCTTCCACTGAAAATCCCTACCCAGCTTTACCCTGCAGCCTGGATCCACAAGCTAGGCTCCATTGTATGTGCACGTTCTGCCCTCCTTCACTCCCTCTCTCTGTTCACCAAGCCTCACCCACAAGTTCCTACAGATGCCCCCAAAACAACATTAATCCACATGAATAGCCATTGTTCAAAGGAACTTCAACATATGCTTTTTTTGTCTGTGTGCTGGTACTGGGGCCTGAACTCAGGGCCTGGGCACTGTCCATTAGCTTTGTCCACTCAAGGCTGGCACTCTAGCACTTGAGCCTTAAACTTCAGCTCCACTTTTGGCTTTTGAATGGTTCATTGGAAGTAAGAGTCTCATGGACTTTCCTACCTAGACTGGCTTTGAACCTCAATCCTCAGATCTCTGCCTCCTGAGTTGCTAGGATGACAGGTGTGAGCACCGGTGCCTGCCAGATATTTGTTTGTTGTTTTGCATGAGAAATTCCCATTGTGATTTCTTATGGTGTTCCCTTGTAGGGGAAAGAAAAGTTACCAATCAATTCTTGCACGGTATAGAAGAGAGAACCCCAAAACCACAATTTAGGTTAGTTTCAGACCTTGTGTGTGAACATTTCCCAAACTGGAAGACATGTGTAATGTCACTGTCGACACTTGGTCCAAGTGTTTTGGAACTGTGTGCTTTTCTTTAAGGTCCCTGGAGGCTGATCCATGCTCTCTCTGTCCCTGGCATGTTTGTGCTCAGCAGCAGCCTGACTGATGTTCTTACCAAATAGCTCAGGTGAATTTCCTATATTTATCAAAGCTTTGGCAATGCTCTGCCTGATGGTAGCAACAATTTTGCAGGGCTGAGACAGACAAAAGGGACCCAACTTTCTGGGTCCCTTTAGGTGTTGGGCCAGGAGCTAAGCAAGTAACTGGGAAACCCCTGTGACAAGTACCTGTTTTCATACGTATTTCCTCTTCTTTTATGTATGGTACAACTTTGAGGGGCAAGGAAATTGGACTTTGTGTACGCATGTGTGTGTGTGTGCGTGTGTGTGTGTGTGTGTGTGTGTGTGTGTGTGTGTGTGTGTGTGTGTGTGTACGTACGTGTGTTTGCCAGGACAGGGGCTTGAATTCAGGGCCTGAGCACTGTCCCTGAGCTTTCTCACTCAAGGTTGGTGCTCTACCATTTGAGCCACAGCCCCACTTCTGCCTGGCTCCAAGAGTTTCTTGAAGAGATTATTCTTTTCCCTTTGGCTTCTTGTCAAAATTAAGAATTGGGATCTGGGCACTGGAGGCTCACATCTGTCGTCCTAGCTACTCTGGAAACTGAGATCTGAGGATTATGGTTTGAAGGCAGCCTGAGCAGAAAAGTCCCCATGAGACTCTTATCTCCAATTAATGAGCAAAAAAACCCCAGTGGACTGGAGAACTGAAGTGGTAGCACAGCAGCTGTGAATAGAAATGTCAAGCAAGAGCAGTACCGCAGTCTGAGTGCGTGCGCGCATACTCTCTCTCTCTCTCTCTCTCTCTCTCTCTCTCTCTCTCTCTCTCTCTCTCTCTCTCTCTCTCTCTCTCTCTCCCTCTCTCTCTCCAATAGAATGGCTGCCCTACTTGACAGACAGGAAACGGAGACCCAAAAGGATAGACACTTCCCAGTGAGGAAAAGCTAAACCTGAGAACCTACTTTGTCTTGAGTCCTAAACTCAACAAAGATACTCAACTATCTTCCATCTACATGGAATTTTGAACCAGGGGATGAGAAGAACTGGGGAATTCAACACAGGAAGAAAAACCAGGCACTGGTGGCTCATGCCTGTGACCCTAACTACTCAGGAGGCTGAGATCTGAGGATGGCAGTTTAAAGCCAGCCCCAGAAGGAAACTCTCCATGAGACTCTTATCTCCAATGAACCTCCAGAAAACCAGAAGTGGCACTGGCGCTCAAAATGGTAGAGCACTAGCCTTGAGCAAAAGCACTCAGAGACAGTGTCCAGGCCCCGAGTTCAAGCCCCACGACTGACAATTTAAAAAAAAGAATCAAAAAGCAGTAAAAGGTAATAGGAAGAAAGGAGAAGACCCCTCCCCAGAGATTTTCCCAAAGGTGAATTGAATCTATTTGTACTCAGGAGGAGATTATAAGTTACATAAATCCCCTGCCAAGGAATCTGTTCCTCTGATGGCATTACACCCAGCACACCTGAGTTTCAGGATATTTAGATTTCAGTTTAAGCTCCCAGAAACTATTTAGGAAGGATCTGAAGCCGAGGAGCAAACCTCTCTCTCCGTGTGGCCCAATGGACCTAGAAGGGGCCTTGACTGTGTTTCTGGCATTCAGTGTCTCTTGTGTGTCCATCTTCATGGCCTGGAAATGAATCAACAAGGGAGGAAAGCTGCCTCCAGGCCCCACCCCAATTCCTTTCCTGGGGAACGTGCTGCAGGTCCGCATAGATGCCTTTTTCACTCTTTCATGAAGGTGAGTCTGTGGGCATCCCCCCACAGGAGAGGAAGCCATGAACCCCATGGCCAGGTGCCCAGGGCGAAAGCACACATAGGGAACACACTTGGTTGGCCATCTTAGAATGTGGAAAACAATCCCAAAATCAGAAACTTCATGAGAACTTACTTGTGCATCGGTGCACATCTGTGCTTAATGTCAGGAGTTTGGAAGACAAGGGCTCTTCTTGTGGTCAGATTATTTTACAAGTTGGAGGGTCAGTTTCTCAAGATTCAAGAAAGTTAGTGTGGGTGCCAGTGGTTCATGCCTGTAATCCCAGCTATTCAGGAACCTGAGATCTGAGGATGCTGGTTCAAAGCCAGCCTGAGCCCGAAATTCTATGAGACTCTTATCTCCAATTCGCCAGCAAAAAAAAAAAAAACCAGAGGTGGCTCAAAGTGATAGAGTGCTAGCTAAGGGGCAGAGCCCAGGCCTTGAGTTCAAGTCCCAGTACATATAGATACACACACACACACACACACACACACACACACACACACACACACACACAGCATGCACATACACACAGCAAACACATGGTTATAAAGTTAATGTTTTATAGAGAGAAACATGGGTCTGAGTTCATCTAATCCACATCAACCACTTTACAGATATTAAAACAATTATCTTGGTGTGTTTGTGTATGTGTGTGTGTGTGTGTGTGTGTGTGTGTGTGTCTGTCTGTCTGTCTGTCTGTCTGTCTGTCTGTCTGTCCTTTGGAAGGTGCTGTTCTTAAGCTTTTGTGCTCAAGGCTGGTGCTCTACCACTTGAACCACAGATCTATTTCTGGCTTTTTGGTGGTTCATTGGAGATCAGAGTCTCACAGACCTTCCTGCCCAGGCTGACTTTGATCCATGATCCTTAGATCTCAGTCTCCTGAGTAGCCAGGATGACAGGTTGGAGCCACCTGCCCCCAAGAACTTTCACCTTTGGTTGTCTGGGTGTGGGTCCCCACCCAACCCCTGCCTTAGGGTCACAAATGTGAAGGCTGTTCAAACATAGGATGTATCTTTATCTGGTATTGCATTCCTCTGAAATCCCTCAGCCCTCCATCAACTCCTTGATTGTTCTTATGACCTACTTCGGCCCTCACATCCTCCATTCCTTCCTTCTCTCCCAGCTCTAGAAGAAATATGGCAACGTGTTTACTGTGTACTTGGGTCTCCAGCCGTTGATTATTTTATACGAGCATGATGCAGTGAATGAGGCGCTGGTAGATCAAGCAGATGACTTCAGTGGCCATGGAGAAATAGCAACCATAGAGCAGAACTTCCAAGGCTATGGTAAGTCACAACCATGACCAAATACCACCATAGAAAAGTGGTTACAATGCCGAAGCTATACCTGAAACACACGGGGACATAATAAATGATGCAGGACTCCATGCATGCACTCACAGTGAGACCAAAGGAGAAACACAAAGGTACAATGTCTACATGCCTCTGATCATGTAAAATAATACGGATCAAGCCAGGCACCAGTTGCTCATGCCTGTAATTCTAGTTACTCAAGAGGCTGAGATCTGAGTATCACAGTTCAAAGCCATCCCAGGAAGAAAAGTCCTCTTGAGACTTTATTTATTTATGTTGGTTGTGGAGCTTGAACTCAGGACTTGGGCAGTACTCTGAGTCTCTTTGTGCTCAAGGCTGGCGATCTACCCCTAGAGCCACAGCTTCACTTCTGGGTTTTGGAGTAGCCAATTAGAGATAAGAGTCTCTCAGGGACTTTTCTACCCAGGCTGGATTGGAACCTCGAACCTCAGATCTCCAGCCTCTTAAATAGCTAGGATGATTGGTGTGAGCCATCGGCACCCAGCGCAGCCTCCCTTTTATCTCTGTCCACTGTCCCTCATGCTGCCTGGCCCACCAGCCTCACATACACCCATGGTGTCCAGGGACTTGCACTCGTGAGTCCTGAAGAAGCCAGAAATCTCCAGACCTTCTTGAAGTTCTTCTAGGTGGGTCATGTATTTTTTCTGAGTAGGAGAGGGTAGGTGTCTTGGTTAGAGACTTGTTGAGACTTTTGTCAACCACCTAGAGGCCTGCCCTCATCCTGTGCTCCCTAAAGTGGGCAGAGTCCACAACCACCACAAACAAAAGAGAAAAGAAAAAGGAAGGACAGAAGGAAGGAAGGAAGCAAGCAAGCGAGGAAAATGATCACAGTGCATGTGGTATGTTCCATGCTCATTGAGAAGACCAGAAATGCAGGAATCCTAGTTTTGAGTCCTTTATGAAAAACTTTCAAAATTAGGCTAATTTTGCTGATATGAAAGCTAGTAGTTAGGCAGGGAATGTTGCTTAGTGATAGAGTGCTTGCCTAGCATTCATGAATCCCTGGGCTCGATTCCTCAGTACCACATACACAGAAAGCTGGAAGTGGTGCTGTGGCTTCAGTGGTAGAGTGCTAACCTTGGGAAAGAAGCTCAGGAACTGAGCCTTGAACTTAAGGCCAAGGACTGGCACAAAGAAAAAGAAAAAGAAAGCTGGTGGTTAGAGAGAGCAGGTAATGCCACATGGTGAGTGGGATTCCACTTTGGGGTTTACTATTAATCTCTGTGTGTGTGTGTGTGTGTGTGTGTGTGTGTGTGTGTGTGTGTGTGTGTGTGTGTGTGTGTGTGTGTGTGTGTGTGTGTGTGCGCTACCCCTGGCTGGGGATTAAACTCAGGTCCAGGACAATGTCTATGAGCTTTTTCACCTCTTCAGTAGTAAGGATTACAGGTATGAGCCACCGTCGCATGGCCCTGCCAACATTATTTCTTATCTTCCACTGTATACACGTGTATAACACAAGAGGTTCCAGAAGCTTATTTTCTAGTGTATCCTTGGTATCTTCCTCTCTGTATCCTTCCATCCCAATCGGGTTCACTTTGTCTGTTCCTTCTCTCGTCCACCTCTTGGTCCCTGTATTTTCCCCCTCCTATCTATTGCTTCATAAATCTGTCAAAAATACATTTATTAGTGAGTCTTCTAATAAAGAAGAACCTCTCCAACCAACTGTGAATACACCTCTCAATTATATTTCATTCACCCATCATTCCATTTACAAGCCTCCACCTCATTCATAAGTCTATTACTATTTCATCTATCCATCCATTTATCCATTTCTCCATTACCCATCTGTGCATCCATTCATCCATCCATGTATCTATCTATCATCCATCCATCCATCCATCCATCCATCCATCCATCCATGTATCTATCATCCATCCATCCATCCATCCATCCATCATCCATCCATCCATCCATTGCACCCACCCACAATTCCAGTCATAAACTCTTCCATTCATCAAACTGCCAAAATAAGTTCATTATATTTTCAAACAACTCACTAATCTGGTTATATCCACATGAGAGGCAATTGTAGTTGTTCCCCTCCACACACACCCTTTGAGTGGAAAATTGTGGGAAGTTTCCCCCAGATCAGAGTTGAGACCTTTACTAGTCTGTCTCCATCCTAACTACCACAGTGTTGACCACAGAGCAGGGAAGGACAGAGGGAAAGTGACTCACATCTCGGCAGGTTTGGCTATGGCCAATGGAGAACAATGGAAGGTCCTTCGCTGTTTTTCTCTGACTGTCCTCCAAAACATTGGTATAGGAAGGCAGAGCATTGAGGAAGAATTCAGGAAGAGATTGGGTACCTACTAGAGGAATTCCGGAAGACAAAAGGTATAGGAGTAGTGGGGCTCCCACAATGGGAAGGGCTGCTAGATGGTGAGCTGTTAATGGAGAAAAGTTCAATCATAAGAAGATGGGCCTTGGTGGCAAAAATCTCTGAAATGGGAGAAGATAGAAACTCTCCACAATGTACTGAGATTTCCAGCCAGGTTACTTGTTAAAAATTTGACATTAGCCAAGCACCTGTAGCTCACTTCTCTAATCCTAGCTACTAGGAGGCTCTTATCTTTAGGAATGTGGTTCAAAGCCAGTCCAGGCAGGAAAGTCTTTGAGACTCTTTATCTCTTATTAACCACTAAAACTACAAGTGGAGCTGTGGCTCAAGTAATAGAGGACCAGACTTCACCCTGAGTTCAGGCCCTAGTACCCACCAAAAAAAACCATCAGCATGGGGACTGGGAAGGTGGCTCACTAGTAGAGTGCTTGCCTTGCCTGCATGAAGCCCTGGGTTCGATTGCTCAGACCACATAAGCACAAAAAGCCAGAAATGGTGCTGTGGCTCAGGTGGTAGAGCGCTAGCCTTGAACTGAAGAACTGATTTACAGTGTCCCAGCCCAGAGTTCAGGCCCCATGATGGATCAAAACAAAAATCAAAATGGAAGACCCTTAGAGGCTACTTATCCAGAACCCTTCACCAATGGACTCCCAAAATCTGTATGGAGAGTTCTGATGATAAAGGCTTGTTGTTGTGTAGCCCAGGCTGGCTTTATACTTCCATTTATCTTTAGCCTTTGCAGTGCTGGGACTAAGCTCATGCACCACTATACCTGGCTCTTGGTGTGCTTACTGCACATCAGGCACTGAGTGAAATTGTTCTTACAAATCATTATCTAGATGCCTAGTTGGGGCCTCAACCATTTTGCAGACAGAGAGATATAGACTCAGTTTACAAACATGAAGTCACTCCCTTGGTGCTACAGAGTTGCAGATCTAAGAGTCAAATTCCACCATTGCATGACTGACTCCATTGTCGCCCGAGATCATGTCCAATATGGATGGTTTCCACTGCCCGGCCCCAGGCATAGTGTCTAATGTCATCAGTTCCGTGGTCTTTGGAAACCGCTTTGACTACAAAGACAAGCAGTCCCTGAGCCTTCTGGAGATGCTTAATGAGAGTTTCATTGAGATGAGCATGCCCTGCGCCCAGGTGACCATGGGGAGTCACTTTCCCTGGACCCCCAGTCCCAACCCTGACAGACGAAGGTGGCTCCTGCCTGTCATCCTAGCTACTCAGGACACTGAGAGCTGATGATTGCAGTTCAATGCCAGCCTGGGCAGGAAAGTCCCTGTGAGACTCTATGTCCAATGAATCACCAGAAAACCAGAAGTGCCGTTGTGTCTCAAAGTGGTAGAGAGCTAGCCTTGAGCACAAGGAAGGCCCCAAATTGAAGACCTGTGAATGACAAAATTCAATCCATCCATCAACCAATGAATCAATCTATAAAGGTCACCCCAAATTCTCAACCCTAGCTCTTTCCTGATCCCAGTCTCAGGTCACCTGGTTGGTTCCCCTGGCCCCCTGCTCCCCATGGCTGACACATCTCTGTCACTCGGGTCCTCAGCTATATGACATGTATTCGGGAGTCATGCAGTATTTGCACAGAAGACACAACCACCTCTATGACTTGATAGAGGACCTTAAGGCCTTCATAGCATCCAGAGTGAAGGCCAATGAAGCCACGGTTGAGATTTCATCGACTGCTTCCTTATAAAGATGCACCAGGTACCCACTCCCCCCCCCCCGCCCTGTTCTCTCTCCTTGAAGTTCTGCTGGGGTCACTTAATCCTAATTTCATACTGTGTGTGTGTGCGTGCGTGTGTGTGTGTGTGTGTGTGTGTGTGTGTGTGTGTGTGTTTGTGTGTATGTGTGTGTACATGCACATGTGTGCACGCCAGTACTAGGTCTTGAACTCAGGGCCTGAGTGCTGTCCCTGAGCTATTCCCCTCAAAGCTAGTGCTCTACCCCTTGAGCCACAGCTCCACCTCTGGATTTTTTTTGGTGGCTCATTATAAAGCTTCATAGACTTTCCTGTCCAGACTGGCCTTGAACCTCAATCCTCAGATTTCAGCCTCCTGAGAAGCTAGGATAACAGGCATGAGCCACCAGCACCCAGCTAGAAAGTTGCATCTTCATATCACAAAATTTTCCTGATAGAGTACTAGCCTTCAGCATAGAGAGGCTCAGGGACAGAACCCAGGCCCTGAGTTCCAGCCCCAGAATTGTCAAAAAAAGAAACACATAAATTTTAATTGCACTCTGCTTTCTTCTCCCAGTTCTCTCTGCTCTCCCCCCTCCTCCCCTGTCCCCATGTCTGCCTTGCTATTCTTCTAACACACCAAACTCACTCCTGCTTCTGGACTTGGCTTGCCTATCTTCTACATTTCCAAAAATATCTACCTTGCTAGGCATCAGTAACTCCCATCTGTAATCCTAGACATTCAGGAGGCTGAGATCTGAGGATCATGGTTCAAAGCCAACCCAGGCAGGAAAGTCCATAGGAGATTCATCCCCAAAGAACCACCAAAAAGAGCCAGAAGTAATGCTATGGCTCAAGTGGTAGAGTGCTAGTCTTGAGCAAAGCAGCGAAAGGATAGCACCTGAGTTCAAACCCCAGGACTTACACATACAAATCTACATTTTGCATTGTGGGGAGGTGGGGGGAGAGGGGCGAAACCCAAAAAACACAGAGAAAGAAAAGAAAGAAGAAGATAATCCTATTCATGATCTCCTTCTCTCCCAGGATAAAAGGGATCCACACACAGAATTCAACCTCAGGAATTTGGTGCTCACCACCCTCAATCTCTTCTTTGCTGGCACAGAAACAATGAGCTCGACCCTACGCTATGGAATGTTGCTCTTAATGAAATATCCTCAGGTAGAAGGTGAGCCGAGCTGAAATCTCCCACTCCTCTGACAGGAAGAAAGGAAGATACCATCTTGAAAAGGCCAGATATGCCAGGCGCTGGTCGCTCAGGCCTGTCATCTTAGCTACAGAGGAGGCTGAGAGCTGAGGATTGTGGTACAAAACCAGCCTAGGCGGGAAATTCTGTGAGACTCTAATGAACCAGCAAAAAAAAACTAGAAGTGGAGCTGTGGCTCAAGTGGTAGAGCTCTAGCCTTGAGTGGAAAAGCTCAGGGACTGTGCCCAGGCCCGGAGTCCAAGCCCCAATAACAACACAAACAAACAAAACACAACTAAGCACACAAGGATTTTTACCTTCAGAGGTGAACAATAATTTGTACTGCGGATAAAAATTAATCTCCCCAACTCAAGATCTATAACTCCATGGTGTTTGCAAAATCCAGACCAGCATCTGCCCAAGCTGCTCTGACGGAAACACCTCCTGCCCTTTCTTGCCTTCTTTTCATTAACTTTTATGTTTTGCACTTGTGGGGCTTGAACTCAGGGCCTGGCTGCATTCCCTGAGCTCCTATTGCTCAAAGTTAGCAATCTACCACTTTGAGCCATGGTGTCCCTTCCAGCTGTTTCTGTGATTTCATTAGAGATAAGAGTCTGATAGACCTTTCTGCCCAAGCTGGCTTCAAACAGCAATCCTCAGATCTCAGCCTCCTGAGTAGCTGTGATGACAGGAATGAGCCCCTGGCAGCATCAGTTTACCTGCCTTTTATTGTTTTTTTTTTGCTAGTCCTGGGGCTTGAACTCAGGGCCTAGGCACTGTCCCTGAGCTTCTTCTGCTCAAGGCTAGCACTCTACCTCCTGAGCCACAGCACCACTTCCAGCTTTTTCTGTTTGTGTGTTACTGAGGAATGGAACCCAGGGCTTCATGCAGGTTAGGCAAGCACTCTACCACTAAGCCACATTCCCAGCCCTTTCCTGTACCCTTTTGTGAAATGTCTTCCTGGATTCGTCCAGCTAAGGTCCAGGAAGAGATTACCCAGGTGATTGGACCACACCAGATTCCTATGATGGACGACCGCATCAAGATGCTCTACACGGATGCGGTCATCCATGAGATCCAGAGAGTGACAGACATCGCACCTGTGGGCATCCCCTGGAACATCACCTGGGACACTCACTTCCGAGGCTACTTTCTGCACAAGGTGAGATTGCGTTCACTCTCACCTCTTTATCTCTCCACACCTCCCTCTCTCTCTTATGATGCTCCTTATTCCACACTGACATTTTCTTATTCCCTTCATCTTCGCATCAGGCACAGATGTCTATCCAGTACTTGGCTCCATCCTCAGAGACCCCAAATACTTCCAACACCCAAATGGCTTTTATCCTCAGCACTTCCTGGATGAACAGGGACGCTTCAAGAACAATGATGCCTTTGTGGCCTTTTCTTCTGGTAACTCTGTAACTCTATTCAAGCAGTAGAACGTTAGCCTTGAAAGGCTTGGATGGGGGTGGGGAAGCTCTGGGACAATGCCCAGGCCTTGAGTTCAAGCCCCAGGACTGGCATCAAAAGAAAGTAAAAGAAAAAAATCTCCCTAGACCCTATTCAACCCTCCCACCTCTTCTGTGCCTGCAGGAAAGTGGATCTGCCTTGGGGAGGCCCTGGCCCCCATGGAACTCTCTCTACTTCACCTCCATCCTTTAGAACTTCTCCTTAAGCTCACTGGTGCCACCTGCTGACATTGATATCACCCCCAGAATTTCAGGCTTTGGCAATATTCCCCCAATTTATCATTTCTGCCTAGTGGCCCGCTGAATGCCCCTTGATGGGCCAATAATAAACCATGTACTTTTGCTGGGCCTCTTCCTCCTCTCTTCCTCTTCCTCTGGCTGCCTTTCTTCCTTCTCCTCCCCCTCCTGCTCCTCCTCCTTAAATTCTCACCATCACACTAAGAATGGGCATTCTCCTCTTTTTATCCGGGGCCTCAGATCAGGAAGGGTTCTCTGCAAATACACAGCTGGATGTTTTAATCAAGAAGAGAAAAGAAAATTTAAAGAAATCTATGCCCTGTCCAAGATTTTGGCAAAAAGCTAGTGAGTTAACACAAACTCCATACCTAATCTTCTTGCCTTGATGTCTGCCTACACCAAACTCTGGTACTTTTCTTCTACATCTTTATGTTGTCTCTTTATTTTCCTTTTCTTTTCTGCCACGGATGTTACCAAAATGTAGTCCCTAATCCATTTGCCCTGCATTTCCATCTTCCTTCTCCCTCCTCCCTCAATAAAGTCAACACCAAACTCAAGACTGTTAAATGTAAGTAAGTTTATTGTGCATCGTGCGAACACTTAGATTAACTATGCTAACAACTTGAAATTGGGATAGGAAAATGAAGAGCACAAGGAAGGGGAGAGTATAAAAAAAGTAAGATATAGAGACAAGCCTTTCCCTAGTATGTTTATTCATGCAGAGAGCTCTGGCTCACAAGAAACCCCCAACAAGAACTGAAAATGACCCCATTAAGGTCCTGGACCTTCAAGAAAACCTAGGTGAAAAGTGTCACTAACAGCCTGGGGCTGGAGGTTCATACTTGTAGTTCAGCTACTCAGGAGGCTGAGATTCAAGAATTATGTTTCCAAGCCAGCCCAAGCAGGAAAGTCCATGATATTCTTATCTCCAATGAACCACTGAAAAGCTTGAAGTGAAGCTATGGCTCAAGTGGTTTAGTGCCAGCTTTCAGCACAAAAGCTTAGGGACAGTGCCCAGGATTTCAAGCCCTAGGACCTCAGGGACAGTGCACAGGACCTGAATTCAAGGCACAAGACTGGCACACACACAAGAAAATGACACTAACAATATCAGCTTGATCCTCTGTTGTAGTAATGTGTAATGATATGTCCTTTATTTCCACCCTTCAGCTTTGTGTATGTATGAGGGAGAGTCAGACAGAGATAGAAAGACAGAGAGAGAGACAGAGTCTCTTGGGCCTTGAACTCAGGGCCTGGGCACTATACTTTCAGCTTTTTGTGCTAGCACTCTACTACTTGAGCCCGAACTCCACTTCCAGCTTTTTAGCGGGTCATTGGAGACAAGATTCTCAGGGGCTTTCTTACCCAGGCTGGCTTCAAACTACAACCCTCAGGTCTCAGCCTCCTGAGTAGCTAGGATTGTTATTATGATGCTCACCTTTGTTCCTCAGCTCCACCCACACCTGGGCCCTCTCCCATTCCTGGAGTTCCCACTATACATCTGGCCCCTCCCTCTCTCCGACCAGACCCACCTGATCTCCCATCTACCTCACTTCCTATCCCTCAGACCCTCCTACTACCTGATAGGGACAGGTGTCCTGTGCGCCCTCTTGGGGGAAATATGGCTCCTCTGATAAACCTGGTAATAATCTTTCTCCTGTGCCTGCCTGCCTCTGCCTGGTCCCCTGGGATAGATGTGTCTGATGCTCTTTCGAGGATTAAAGGTGCTGAAGTAAGGAAGTTGATTGAGTCTAAGTAATATCTGGTAGCCATCCACATGCCTCTTGCATGTGGGGGAAATTCTCCATCCAATGCTGAAAAGCTTAAAGGCGAGAGAGGCTTCACTCAATACAGATGCTAGCTCAAGGTGAGCTAGGAGGGCTCTGCTTCAGAGAAATTCAGATGTTATCGCTTTAGGAAAGCTATATCTATATGTATATCTATCTGTTTATCTATCTATCTCTATATATGTATGTATGTATCTTTCTATATATATCTAGATATCTAGATATACCTATATATATCTAGAAATAGATATATATCTCTAGATATCTAGAGATAGAGATAGAGATAGAGATATAGAGAGAGAGATAGAGGGAGAGAGAGAATACTCCAATTCTGCACTGATTAACTCCCTAAATGGTTTTAATCCCTAGCCTCTGAGTAGCCTCTTCCCATACCCTATGTGGAAGGTTAAGGCCTATTTTCCCTGATGGAAAAGTTCTGCTGGTACCTAGGTATCTCCATTTAAGGTCTGGCATCTTGCCTTCATAGTGGGGGAAGGTGGAGCCCACACCCCTCATGTGATGGCGAACCTGAATCCCTGCAGGCAGGCACTTGGTGGGCACTTGGCTGATGTGTTGCTGGACTTGTCAGTTCAGTGCCTGGGAATTTCCTGTGACGCTGCCCCCTGCTCTGACCCTATTTAGGACGAGCCGAGCATAGACGCCATATGCTATACCATGTGTGTCCATGTTCACGTCCTGGATCTTGTCCCCTGGCTCTTTCTGTCACCACATATCTCAATTAAGCTCTCCACTGGAGCTGAATTGGTTTGTTGGTACTGTGATTGCTCTTTCTTTCCTCTCTGGTCTGTTTCCTAACAGTGTTAAGTGAGTTTGTGGGTGGCAGGCCTTCGTAACAATTGACTGCCTGCACAGTGCTAGCGCTCTAGTAAAGACTCCAAGATTCAATCTTTCAAAATGCGGCTTCTTTGAATTCTCACCTTACAACAGATAGAGACCCCACCGAGATCCCAGGTCCAAGGAGAGCATCTGGGTTCCTTGAAGCCCTGGTCTTGAAGCTGGCCTTGGAGGGCCAGCTGTCAAGGGATGGAAACCCCTACGGGGGAAGTGCACCCTGTGAAAAGTTCCAGGGCCCTGTGGTCTATTCTGCCGCTGTGACAGCTAGCTTGTTGATGCCAGACATGCCATCCAAAAGAAATCTTCTTGGAGTCTCTTAGAAATCTTCCGGAAGTAAGTCTCTGCTTCTCTGTCCTCTTTTATGTTTCTATGTTTTTCTGAAACCTGGGGACCGATCCATCTGGAGATTGAAGAGGTAAAGGGAGCCGACGGGTTCGAGACCCGCCCTTCTTCCTCCTCCCATACCGACAGTCGGGAGGTTCTGGTGGCACTGGGTGTGAGTGGCTCACTCTGCAGACTCTGATACTGTGGACAGTTCTGCAGCCTCTGATGGAAGATCTGTGGATCAAATCCCACCACGAGTGTTCTTGTGCAGTCTAGAGTTCTGGATACGGTTGCGTTGGGGGAGTCCCACTCATGGTGGGAGAGACCCCACCTTGGCCAGCTTTTTCCATGTTTGTCTTGGTCTTGAGTCTCTTGTTGGGTTTGGTCTTGGGTCTCTATGGGGGAAATCAGACCTGCTAGGTGCTATGACCCTTCTGTAAGGAGGCAGTTGGAGCGTGCAGGCAGCTGAAAGCCTGAATCAAACAACTTGCTAATCATAGCAGATTAAAAATGGTAAAGTTATAATTGGCAAAAGACAGTCAGGCCACCAGATAGGCTGAGATTAACTTCAGGTAACCCCCATCCTTTCCCCCAACTGAAGGTATTCAAAAAGTCAATTAATATGTAAAATGCCCTAGTCAAACTTTGGCTAACGTCTAGAGTCAAGTACTGGGTGGGCTGAGTTCAGCTCCGGAGACCCACATTCAGCTTTCTCTAGCAAAAAAATAATTGACGTGCTAAAATGCCTTGCTTGGTAAAGCGAGCAAGCTCTGGGGTGATGGGGCTGGAAAATACTAAAGTGATTTGCTAAAACTTTCATTTTAAATCTTAGTCAACTGCAAGAGTAAGATTAGCAAGAGGATCTCTTGCAACTGAAAATTCTGTAAAATGTATGGCTGGTATTCATTTTGCGCACTTAAAATCTTTGTGCACAAGAGTGTACGTGTCTGTGTGTATATGTATATGTAGACACCTTTCTCTATTTCGCATTTCCACATCCATAGCCTTGGCTCCCCACCCCACCACTGGTTCTCCCAGTGGGGAAGTAAACAACTGGATTTATTAATGAGCCAAGATGCACTGAAAAAATGGGTTGAGCCGGGCACTGGTGGCTCACACCTGAAATTCTAGCTACTCAGAAGGCTAAGATCTGAGAATCACGGTTCAAAGCCAGCCTGGGCAGGAAAGTCTGAGAACTCATCTCCAATTAACCACCAAAAAATGGAAGTGGCACTGTGGCTCAAGTGGTAGAACACTAGCTTTGGGCTGGGGAGCTCAAGGACAGCTATCAGGCCCAGAGTTCAAGCCCCATAACCAACCAACCAACCAAAAAAAAAAAAAAAAGATTGGTTGACCAGCAGTAGTTACACTTGCAAGAGGTTTCCCATATCCTGTCTTTCTGAATGCCATGCCTATGTCTGGAGACTGGAGATGAAGGCTATTGTTTACTGCCTGATCCCCATGGAAGAAAAGGAACTATAAATATAACCATTAAGGAGGTCATCATAGTCTTATCTTTAGTAGATCAGAAGTTTGGGTGACTGTCCATTTTTCTTTCTCATCTGCTACTTCCTTTAGCTGCGGCTGGTAGATACAGAAGGGAACACCATCTACTATCACAGCCATTAGTGTGCTCAGGATTATAGGATAAGATCCCTTCCAGGTTGGTTCTAAAGTCTGAGCAGGAACTCTTTTCACCCACCCCAAGTCCTCTGGTTGGAATCTGTGGACTGGCTGGAGCGCAGGCTGGGGGTCTGCTCCTCTGACTGCCTGGTGAATAGCCTTGCGAGTGGGCTGGAGGTCCTGCGATGACTTGAGAGAGTGATTATTCGTCTCTGCTCTGGGGACATCTCTTCATCTCGGGGGGTGGGTGATGGTCTTCTAAACATGATTGCGTAGAGAGTAACCCCCTCCTGGTATGGATACATCTAGTCCTGAGGGGGGCAAAGAGAAGGAGGCGGGCCCAATTTTTGCCTGTCTCTCAGACTAGCGGAGTGAAGGTTTCCTTTAGGATCCTATTCATCCTCTCTACTTGCTTTGAACTCTGTGGCTTATAGGCACAACGCAATTTCCAATTGGTATTTAATGCCTTTGCCATAATTTGGGATATTTTGTCTGTCAAAGCCAGGCCATTATCAGACCCTAAAATAAGAGGTAGGCTGAACCTAGGAACTATTTTTTTTTACTTTTATTTTTATTTTGTTTGTGTATTTAATTATTTTTTATTGTCAAGGTGATGTACAGAGGGGTAACAGTTACATAATTAAGGTAATAAGTACATTTCTTTTTTTGGGGGGGAGGGCCGGTCGTGGGGCCTGAACTCTGGGCCTAGGCTTTGTCCCTCAGCTCTTCAGCTCAAGGCTAGTACTCTACCACTTTGAGCCACAGCGCCACTTCCGGCTTTTTTCTTTTTGCTTATGTGGTGCTGAGAAATCGAACCCAGGGCCTCATGCATGCAAGGCAAGCGCTCTACCACTGAGCCACCTTCCCAGCCCATAAGTACATTTCTCATCAAACTGGTTACCCCTTCCCTCATTTTTCTCCTATTTGCCCTCCCCCACAACCCGCCCACCCGCTAGCTGTACGGATCATTTCCATCACATTGTCTGTGGATGTCGCTGTTGCATTGGTTCCCCCCTTGTCGTTTGTCTCACCATTTTGCTGTTCCCTTCTCTTCCCTAATTCAAATAAATGTATATACAATACCAGGATACCAAACTCAAATACAGTGACAACAAGGAATATATCATAGGGGGAAGAACATACAAAAGAAACAAATAAATCACATAGTACATTAAAAACAACAACGAAGGAAAACCTAGGAACTAAACTTTGAAGTAGCTTCTTGGTGACTATTGAGATTGTTTTAATCTGGGTGGGAAAAGCTTCTGCCCAGCCAGAAAAAGAGTCCACGAATACCAGGAGGTATCAGTATCCAAAAACAGTAGGTTTGGTTTCAGTAAAGTCCAGTTCTCAATGCTCTCCAGGTGAGATGCCTCGGGACCGTATTCCTTCCGGGGCCCTTCTTCCTCTTTAGGACTCACATGAGCACAGGTAAGGCAGCTAGTGTGACACCCTTAACGATATAATCCAGTCTAGGGATGTAGGACCTTGGCCTAAGGAGCTCAGCAAGTTTGGAGGCTCCTTGATGCCTGGGCTAGTGGAGTTGAGTCACCAACTGTTTTCCCAGCACTGCTGAGAGAACGGGTCTCTGTCTGGCAACCAGCCGACCTTTTCCATCTAGCTTGAAGCCCAGGTGCTCTGCCCATTCTTTTCCCTCTGATGTGTGGGAGGGTCTAGGAGCAGATCTGGCTCCGGCAGCATTACCAGACCCTGGAGAGGCCCCACTGGTTCTAGGGGGCCTCCCTGGCTGCCAGATCTGCCACCCTGTTCCCCTGAACTTCAGGAGATTCTCTCTTCTGGTGTCCCTGCCAGTGCACAATGGCAAATTTCTAGTTCATCCAAATGGCTTTCCGTAAAGCCAAGATCTCTTCTTTGTTTCTGATCTCCTTCCAAGCTGAGGTGAGGAGCCCCCTCTCCTGATATAGAACTCTGGGTACGTGAGTGGTAGCAAATGCATGCCATCTGTCTGTGTATACTGCATGGCCTTCTCTCTTCCCCATCTCAATGCTTGTGGCGAAGCCGATACCTTCAACCCTTTGAGCTGATATCCCTAGATTGAGGGACTGAGCCCAGATTGCTTCATCTTTTCTGATGACTGCTATTCCCATATACCTTATACCCTCTCAAGTGAAACTGCTCCCATTCACAGACAATACCTCCTCTGCCTCCAGCAGTGGAGCATCAGTCAGGTCTGGACTGGCAGACTGGATCAGGTGGGTTCCTCTGCACAGTCATGCAGAGGTTGTTGTGGGTCACCATCGGGCCCCGGGCTTACCACATTGATAGCCGAGGTTCTGCAGAACTTGATACAGGGGGTTGATCTAAGAGAAGCGCGTGGTAGCGTGTCACCGGGCATTTGATATCCATCTTTCTGAAATCCCTGCAGGAGGGTCTCAACTGAGTGAGGAGTAGTTAGCTAAAGTTCCTGTTCCAGAGTTAGCTTATCAGCTTCCTTTTTGAGTATGGCAGTGGCTGCCACGGCTCCAATACAGTCTGGACCCGGCAGACACTGGGTCCAGCCTTTTTCAGAGATAGGCCACAGATTGCTTTCAGGGTCCCAGGATTTGGGTTAAGATGCCCTTTGCTATCCCTTTAGCCTCCTCCACGAATAGGTGAAAGGGTTTTGTGATGTCCAGGAGGGCCCAGGCAAGTGCAGACAAAAAGGCTTTCTTTAAAGTCTCAAAAGCTTTCTGGCCGGGCGTCGGTGGCTCACGCCTGTCATTCTAGCTACTCAGGCGGCTGAGATCTGAGGATCACAGTTCAAAGCCAGCCCTGGCAGGAAAGTCTATGAGACTCTTCTCTCCAATGAACCACCAGAAAACTGGAAGTGCGCTGTGATTCATTCAAGTGGTAGAGCGCTGGCCTTGAGTTGAAGAGCTCAGGGACAGTGCCCAGGCCCAGAGTTCAAGCCCCATGACTAAAAATAAAAAAGTGTTTACTGCAGGGGTTAGCTTCCCCTGAGATCAGCATAGAAGGATTTGGCAATCTCAGCAAATCCTAGAATCCACAAGTGGCAGTAGCCAAGCGGCCCCAGGAACTCTTCTACCTGCTTCTTGTTCTCTGGAGAAGGAATCTTCAAAGTCGCTGAGATGCAACTCTGAGAGTGGGTGTGTTTCCCTTCCTCAAGGTTCTACCCCAAGTAGGTGACATGGGGCATTGGTGAGACTCCATACTCCAGGGTCTGTGGGGTCTCCAATAGTCCTTCAGTTGGTACTCTACACTCCTCGGTCTCAGAAGGAACCAAGAGGTCATCTATATATTAGAATAGGGTGCTCTTTGGGTATTTTTGGTGAAACTCCAATAAATCAGCACTCATGGCTTCATCAAACATGGTTGGGGAGTTCTTAAATCCCTGAGGCAACCTAGTCCAAGTGAGTTAGCCTGTGTATCCCCCTTTGGGGTCAGTTCATTCAAAAGCAAAGATGGGTTAGCATACAGGTGCCAAGGGCAGGGAGAAGGCATCTTTCAGATCCAGGACAGTATAGACCTACCTCTCTGGTGGAAGGAGACTTGGGAGAGGATCAGGGTTCAGAGGATGTATTGGATGTATAGTCTCAACCTGTCTATTAACTTCCCTGAGGTCCTGCACCAGCCAGTAGTCTTGGGTTTCAAGACTGGGAGTCATGGGGTCTTCCAAGGTGAATGACATGGGGCAAGTGGACTGCGATTCCCTGCTTCACCTCTAGACTCATGGGGTATCGCCTCACTCTGATGGGGTTTGACAAGCTCAGTAACTGGACAACAGATGGAGGTCGGTGGGCTGCCAGGCCAGGTGGATTGTTCTCTGCCCAGACATGGGGGAACCTGGTCTTCAGTGAGTGTGGATACTCCGAGGGCTGGGGAGTACTGCCAGGAGCCGATTTCAGCTGTAGGCAATATTCCTCCAACCATGGGCAACTTTTGCTGACACCATGGGCTCCTGGGGAGCCATGAAATGCACTCAGTTGCACATCTGTCCTTTCTTCCCTATTTTTGAACACTCTTTTTCTTTTTTTTGGTCGGTTGTGGGCCTTGAACTCTGGGCCTGGGTGCTATCCCTCAGTTCTTCAGCTCAAGGCAAGCGCTCTACCACTTGAGCCACAGCACCACTTCCAGTTTTCTGAATGGTTTGTTGGAAATAAGAGTCTCATGGAGTTTCTTGCCCAGGCTGGCGTTGAACCATGATCCTCAGATCTCAGCCTCCTGAGTAGCTAAGATTACAGGCCTGAGCAACCAACACCTGGCTTCTGAAATGTTTCAGCATGTACTTCAAAGGAGTTCTGGGACAGCTTGAACTTCTCTCCATTGCTTTTTTTCTAAAACAACGATAACAAGACCAACACCAAGAGAAACAATGACATAGAAAATACTAGGTGGCTACCAATGCATATGTGTGCACGCACACGCATGCTCACGCACGCACGCACGCGCGCACACACACACACACACACACACACGCGCGCGCGCGCACACACACACACACACACACACACACACACACACACACACGGAGGACTCAAGCCAGAGAATCCTAACCAAGACTTGAGTCACTGGATCAAAGGCTGTGTCCAGCCTCTCCACGATGTCCACAAGAGGGCACCCCACACAAACTTTCCTCCAGAAGTCTCCAAGAACAAGCAACTTTCTATGATGTCAAAAAATAATTTGGTGAAACCATAGAATTCCATTGTGTATAGGTACCACATTTTCTTGATCCATTCATCTACCGAGGGGCATTTGGGTTGGTTCCATATCTTGGCTAAGGTAAATCCTGCAGCAATGAATATCATCCTACTGGCGGGTTTAGTGTGGCCTTGTTTGTGGACATTTGGGTAGATTCCCAGAAGTAGGGTTGCCTGGTCCTAGGGGAGCTCTAGGTGTAGTTTCTGAGGAATCTTCACACTGCTTTCCGGAGTGGTGGAGTAAGTTTGCACTCCCACCAACAGTGTAGTAGCGTTCCCCGCCAGCATCTGTTGTTAGATTTCTTGATTATGGACATTCTAACTGGTGTAAGGTGGAATCTCAATGTTGTTTTGATTTGCATTTCCTTTCTAAGCAGAGAGGCTGAGCAATTCTTCATGTGTCTCTTGGCCATTCCTATTTCCTCTTCACAGAGGTCTCTCTTAAGGTCTTTAGCCCACTTTTTAATGAGGTGGATGTTTCTTTATGGTTATTTTGGGGGAATTTAATTTCTTGAGCTGTTGGCATATTTTAGATATGAGACCCTTGTCTGTTGTATGGGGTTTCCATATATATTGCTAGCTATGTCCTTTGTCATGCAGAAGATCTGCAGGTTAATGCAATCCCATTTATCCAGGCTTTCTGTGACTTGTTGTGTTTGTAGATCTTTATTAAGAAAGTTTTGACCTGTGCCAAGGAGCCTTAGTGTTTCTCCTAGTTATTGTTACATGCATAAGAAAATAGAAAGACTTGGAAAAAGCCGTATTAAGTGAAGTAAGCCAGACCCAAAGAAAAGCAGGTCACATGATCTCCTTCATCTCTAAGAACTAGAATATGTAGAAAATATTCTTAACAGGGGATCTAAGGAACCCAAGTGCTTAATGCAAAAATCTATATATAATAAAGAATATTAATATGAACTCCAACTTATAGAAATGGATGTTCTCTTTAGACCCTGTACATAGCTCATTCTTTTTCTCTAGTGTTGTTTTTTCTTTCTTCATTTCTCTCAGTGTTTTGAGCCTCGTGTTTTGCCTAACAGACAATGCAATGTGTAAAAGGGAAAGGGAATCACAGAAACCGCAGAACAATGGATGAACCACAGCAACATCCATAGTCGACACTATGTGGGATGTGAACATTACAACTTGGGGTGGGGCTAGGGAGAGATAAGTAGGAGATAAAGACGGATGGGGTGATGATTATTAAAAACAAGTATACTTATTGTCTTACCTACATAACTAACCCCCCAGCTCATCACATTTTCAATTCAAAAAGAAAACATAAAGAAAAATAATAATTTGGGGTGCTACCTCGAGAGTAGCAAGGAAGACAGGAGTATGGTCCCTGGGGCCCTGGGGCATTCCAAGGGGTGCCTCCCCTAGGAATCGACTCACTCTATCTCCCTGGTGCCAAGACAACCTGGGGTTGTCTGAGGTCTTGTCTCCTGGGATCTCGCTAGGGACTCCAGAACGTTGAGAGGAAGACCCCCCCAAAGAGACCACACAGACTCAGAGTACAACCAAAAGAAAGTCTTTTATTACCAGCCAGGAATACACTGCACAGTTGGGTGTGCACAAAAGTTCAGTGCCCAGTCTGGTCTCACGGCCCCTTTTAAAGCAGAAAGCCCCCCACCACCACTTATTCACTCAGGGGAGGAAAGTCCCTGGTTCTTTCCTGCAGGTTCAAGCCAAGTGTGAAGTTACAGAAGGTAAAACAATATTGTAAGCAGGCATGAGTGGGCTAAAACAGTGCTGTAAGCAATCATAAGCGGGGCAACATGATAGTCACCATGACATTTCTATAACCATAACCACTGCTATGATCATTCCTATAACTCATTACTATGATCATTTCTATAACCCATTACTATGATTGCTACCTAGAAACAGAAAGAAACAATGCCTACATATATCTTGAAGTGTCCAACTATAAAAAATGAGTCTCACGAGTGGGGTGCAGCCCTGTAAGGTGGAGTCACAAAAAAAGGGGGAGTTACAGAAGCTAAGAGTAAACTCTAAAGTGGTGAAGCATGATGAGCCCTATTACATTATAAGGTTAAAAATTAAGATAGAAGCTGGGTGCTGGTGGCTCATGCCTAAATGGTAGCTACTCAGGAGGCTGAGATCTGAGGATCATGGTTCAAATCCAGCCTGAGCAAGATTAACTACCAATGACCTACCCAAAACAAAAGCCAGAAGTGGAGCTGGGAATCAAGTGGTAGAGCACTATCTTTGAGCACAAAAGCTTCTAGAGACAGTGCCCAGGTCCTGAGTTCAAACCTCAGGACACACACACACACACACACACACACACACACACACACACACACACACACACACGCACACACACACACATATGCAATAGTAGCAGGACTCAAACCTCAGTATCTGATGCTCATTGGCTGACACTCTACCACCTGAGCCACTCCTCCAACCCCAGGATAATAGTTTTTAGAAATGATAAGAAATTGGGTGGTTTCCATCCATGCTTGACAATACTATGATGGGCCAGGAGGGGGAGCAGGGGAGTCATGGCTGGAGCCTGATGTACTTCCAACACACTGGACCAGCACCAGAGAGGGACGCAATGTGTTTCTTCCACTTCTGACCATTGAAGACATTGGAGATGCCACTCTCATACCAAAATCCTCTTCTGATATTAAAGCTTTTGGTGATTTAATTATTTTTTTCCTAAGCTTTCGTAATTTTTCTTGGCTTTCTCCCCCCCCTAGCCCCCAATTCTCTCTCATGGGGTTTAAGCTTAAAGCCTGGGTGCTTGTTTGTCTTTCAGCTTTCTCTCTCAAGTCTAACACTCTACCACTTGAGCCATGCCTCCACTACCAGTTATTGGCTGACTCATTGGAGATAAGCTTCTCATGGAATTTTCCTGCCCTGGCTGGTGTTGAACTGGGATCTCAGATCTTAGCCTTCTTATGAGTGGCAGCATTCAGCAACCACTTCAACTTTCTTCTTCTTTCTCAAAGTGAGAACTCTACCACTTTGAGCCACAACACCACTTCCGGTGTTCTGATGGTTCATTGGAGATAAGTGTCTCATGGACTTTTCCTCCCTGGGCTGGCTTCTAACTCTGATCCTCACATCTCAGCCTCTTGAGTAGCTAGGATGACAGGCATGAATAGCAGCACTCAGCAACCACTTCAACTTCCTAAACATGAGCATGCTGCTCATCTGCAAAAGATGCACAAGCCCTGCTTCCGTTGCACAGGTGGTGTGTGCAGACATCATCAGACCCCAGATATTAATTTGACAAACAACCTTCCTTCAATAAATAAGATCTGGTTTATTTTTTATTACTCTTTGTGACCTAAAAATTCCCTTTCTGGCATCTCAACTTGGAAGTGGCCATCTTCTTCAGCAAGGTCAGCAATCTGGCCTGTTTCCTCTTCCCATCTGGTCCCCTCCCTTCCCCCCTCATTTTGGCCCTCCCCACTCTGAGTGGCCTAAGTCTCTGCCTTTCCCTGGGTCCCCCTACCCCCCATCCTCATCTCTTCCAACCCCCCCTTGCACATCCCCTGGGGCTCAGCGAGGCTGGAAGCTTAAAGTATAGGTGGGTGGGATGGTGGCAAAGCCCACACATTTGGGGGACACGTCGATGTCTTGGGGAGCCTGCGTGGGCTTGAAGCGGAAGTTCTGCATGATGGTGGTGAGGAACAGAAAGAGCTCCATTTTAGCCAGGCCATCTCCTAAACAGTACCGCTTTCCTGCAGAGGAGAGGAGAGAGGGCAGGGGTGAAGTCAACCCTCTCTCTGAGATGTCACCCCCAAACCCCAAATCCCCAGCTGAGTTCTCTAATAGGCGTAGGGAGGGGTGTAAAATTCTTGCCCGGGAGACTTTCCATGAAGGCTCTCATCCTTTCTGAGCCTCAGTTTCCCTAGTCATTGAGGGGGCTGGGCATTGTCCTTTAGCTTTTCCCATCGAGGTTGGTTATAGCACTTGAGCCACAGTTCCACTTACAATATAATTTTGGTCAGTCATGGAGCTTGAACTCAGGGCCTGGGTGCTGTCCTAAGCTGTTCCTCTGGAGGCTAGTGCTCTACCATTTTAAGCTATAGCACCACTTTCAGTTTTCTGGTAGTTCTTTGGAGCTAAGAGTCTCAAGGACTTTCTTGCCTGGGCTGGCTTTGAACCACAATCCTCAGCTTTCAGCCCCTTAAGTAGCTAGAATGGACAGCTAGTGTGAGCCATGGACAACCTGGCTAACTGTTTGTTCTTGATTTTCCTCATCTCTGAATGAATGAGATCTGATAACCCTTTTTGCTTTCCTGGACCCCCATACAGGATATTTGAGGATGATGGGGGATTGCATGTAATTGATCGCAGAGTAGATCCAAGAGGAACTTCCAAGCTGAGGAAAGGCATTAATGAGGCTGTAGCTCAGAGGGGGCTGGCCTATGCAGCTGTCCCCTTTGCTGAGAGTTGTGGCCTAGTGGCCAACGCTGGTCACTCACCGATGGAAAAGGGAACAAAAGCATCACTCTTCTTAAACTGTCCTTTGTCATCCAGGAAGTGGTGAGGGTTGAAATCCTGGGGGTTGGAGAAGAACTTGGGGTCTCTCAGCACAGAGCCCAGCATGGGGAACACTTCTGTACCCTGAAAAGAAGAGGAGCAGGGAGAGTGAGATATGCAGATGGGAAAATGAATGTGCTGAAACTCCCCTTGGACAATGGTAGGAGGGGCCAGGAAGTGGAACTGTGGGAGTGGAGGGTGGAAGGAAGAGCTTCAGGGGACATGAAGTTAAGGTCCCTGAGGGTGTGTAGAAGCTCCCGTTCAATGACACCAGCTGGTTGATGGACACAGGTTTGAGTCTCTGATGCCAGAGATTGGGAGATCTGCAGCTCCCATCTCTCCAGGCAGGTGGTTGCAGGGGGGGGAGGGGCAGGAGACTTGGCAGTTAGATGTGCCAGGGCCATGAGATATGGGGCCCTTGAGAAGGATGCATTGCAAACTGGAGATTCCTGTTCTTAAGCAAGAGGTCTGGGTAAAGAAGATTTAACCGTCCCGCTCTCCGTGTGTGTGTGTGTGTGTGTGTGTGTGTGTGTGTGTGTGTGTGTGTGTGTGTGTGTGTGTGTGTGTGTGTGTGTGTGTGTGTGTGGGTGGGTGGGTGTGTGTGTGTGTGTGTGTGTGTGTGTGTGTGTGTGTGTGTGTGTATATCTGTGTGTGCCAGTCCTAGGGCTTGTGTGTGTGTGTGTGTGTGTATCTGTGTGTGCCAGTCCTAGGGCTTGAAATCAGGGCCTGGGCAATGTCCCTGCCCTGTTTTTTGCTTTGAGCCCACAGCTCCACTTTCAGTATTTTTGGTGGTTAATTCCAAATAAGAGTCTCCTGGACTTTCCTGTCTGGGCTGGCTTCCAACCTTGATCCTTAGATCTCAGCCTCCTGAATAGTTAGGATGACAAGGCCTGAGTCACAAGAGCCTGGATTTCCCTCTCTCTCCCATCCCCCCTCTCTCTTTCTCTCTCTCTAATTGTGGATTTTGAACTCAGGGCCTGGGTGCTGTCCCTGGACCTCTTTGTGCTCAAAGCCAATGCTCTACCACGTGAGCCACAATGCTACTTCCAGGTTTGGGGGAGTTTATTGGAGATAAGTGTCTCATGGGGATTTTTGTGCCAGACCACCTTAGAACTGTGATCCTCAGATCTCAGCCTCCTTAGCAGTTAGGATTACAGATGTGAGCCACCAGCACCTGGCGTCATCTCTTGATTTAAGAAGGCCAGGCTTGGATCTCTTGAGCCGGGGAAGTTGGGGGCGAGGTAGGTTGCAGGGAGCTAGGATACAGAAGTCTCTCAGTAGGAAAGAGGGACAAGGTGGATGAGGGAGTCTTTGATTAAGATGGGAAGCCAGGGAGTCCTGCCTGTTAGGGATTTGGGGTGCCAGGATCCCAGGGGCAGGCAAGTGGCACCTTGGGCAGGAAGAACTCCCGGAACTTGGTGTCCTTGGTGACCCTGCGGGCCAGCCCCATGGGGATCATATCTGCAAATCTCTGGATCTCATGAATCACAGCCTCTGTGTAGGGCATCTTCAGTCGATCCTCAAACTTGGGCTGCCGGTTTTTGCCAATGACCCGATCAATCTCTTCATGGAGTTTGGCTGGGATTGGGGAGAGAAAGGGAAATATGTTTAGATATCTGAAAGCTTCAAGGCACGGATGAGAGTCAAAAAAAAAAAAAAAACAAAGAAGAAAAGAAGAGAAAAGATCCAGGCACTGGTGGTTCACACCTGCTATCCTAGTTACTCAGGAAGCTGTGATCTTAGGATCAGGGTTCAAAGCCAGCCAGGCAGGAAAGTTCATGAGACTCTTATCTCCAATAAGCCACCAGAAAACCAGAAGTGGTGCTGTGGCTCAAAGTGGTAGAGCACTAGCCTTGAGGGAAAAGACTCAGGGACAATGCCCAGGTCCTGAGCTTAAGCCCAATAACCCACAAAAATGGAAAGAAAGGAAGAAAGAAAAGGAAGGAAGGAAGGAAGGAAAGTAGGAAGGAAGGAAGGAAGATAGGAAGGAAGGAAGGAAGGAAGGAAGGAAGGAAGGAAGGAAGGAAGGAAGGAAGGGAAAGAAAGAAGGGAGGGAGGAGGGAAGGAGAGAAGAGAAGAGAAGAGAAAAGAAAAGGAAAGAAAACTGGATGAAGGACTTGAAACAATGGATGACAGGCAAACAGCTCACCATTCATTCACAGTGGGTGTTGGCCATTAGCTCACTATTCTGTCAGTATTAAAGGAGCAGGCTTAGGGGTGTGGCTTGGAGAAGGAGTCCTTTGGGGTTTAGATCAGCAATTTATCAATCCATTCAGTTAGCATCATTTTTCTGTTGGTGGGGGTGGGGAGCTTGAATTTGGGGCCTGGACACTGTCCATGAGCTATTTTTACTCAAGGCTTAGTGTTCTACCATCTTGAGCCACAACTCCACTTCTGGTTTTGTGATAGTTCACTGGAGATAAGAGTCTCAAGGAGTTTCCTGCCCAGATGGTCTTTGAACGATGATCTTCCCATCTCTGCCTCCAGAGTAGCTAGGATGACAGGTCTGAGCCACCCATGTGCAGTGTTTTCATAGCTAAGACTTTAATAGCTAAATCTACAGGCTGGCTCTCCTGTCTTGATTATAGCCAAACCCATGTGAGGGTCTGGGTTCTTGGGAGAAATCAGAATATTGCAGCTGACCTAGGGGAGCTTTTAGGGCCTGGGCCCCCACCCCCCACTTCTCTGTCCCTACCCCTACCCAGCCTTACCTTCCACATTTGGATATTTCATGAGCAGCAGGAAGCCATAACGCAAGGTGGTGCTGACGGTCTCTGTGCCCGCAAAGAAGAGGTTCAGTGTGGTGAGCACCAGATTCTTCATGAAGAATTCTGTATTGGGGTTCTTCTTCTCCTGCAGGTTGAAAGGCCTCAAGTTCACCCCTCTTCCCATGCTTTAGCGGGATCTTCTGGAAGGTTCCCTTAGAGTCTATCTCTGTGATTTCCAGGTGGAAAATGAATCTGCCAGGCTCTGTCCAGTTTGCAGAATTTTGCCCAGGATTCTGACTCTGCCCAAAATATACCTCTCACCTTTGCCTGGTGAACCTCTGAGGTTTTTTTTTTCTTTATAAGAGCTGAGACTGGGACTCAACATTGGTACCTGATGTTTTCGCTTATTGGCTGGTGCTCTACCAACTGAGCCAGGCCTAAAGCACTAGCCTCAGAGACAGACCAAGAGTAAGCTAGATGGCACAGCTTCCATGCTATGGGAGCTCAGGCAGGTCATCAACACTCTCTGTGCTGCGATTCCTCATTGTGATCCTAATATAACTTCATTCAACATCTACCATGGGCCAGGCACCGATGGCTCATGCCTATAATCCCAGCTACTCAGGAGGTTGAGATCTGAGGATTTGCTGTTAACACCAGAGTAGGCAGGAAAGTCTATGCAACTCTTACCTCCAACTAACTAGCAACCAAGCAAGCAAACAAACCAAAAACAACAACTGAAAGCGGCACTGTGGCCCACGTGTAGAGTGCTAGCCTTGAGCAAAAGAGCTCAGAAGCAGTACCCAGGCCCTAAGTTCAAGCCCCAGGACTGACTCATACACAAACACACACACACACACACACACACACACACGACTCTGAGCCCCACAACCAACCCCCCAAAAATGCTTAGCATAGATAATGCAGTAGACTTGGTTGGGATTATCTTCTCTGTGGATGAGGGCTCTGTAGATGAACACCCATGTTCATTACAATCAACCTTGAGGATAATTTATATAATTCGCATAGCCCTCTGCTCTCCACCCCAGCCCAATCTGAGTCCCCTCTGCCTGGCATTGAACTTCCCTCCCTCCCTCCATTCCCACCTCCGGCACACACCTCCTGCATGCGGATGAGAAAGGAGTCAATGAAGTCTCGTGGGGAGTTGGGGTCCAGGGTGCGCTGGTTCTGTTCCACCTTCTTGGTTATGAAGTCCTCCAGCCCCTTCAGCTCCTTACGAGCCTGTTGCTGTGGTCCCGGCAGATGCTTCATGATGGAATAAAACATCTCAAAGAGCTGTGGTGGGGGAGAGGGGTGGAGAGAGAAAGCAGAGAAAAGACAGACATTCACCAGGTGGTGCAGCGCATACTGGGAATCCCAGCCTCTCTGGAAATAGAGTCCAGAAAGGCCTCATTTGAGGCAACTCTGCCTCACAAAGATGAGTGAATAAATAAAATAAGGACTAGGGGACATAGTTCAAATTATAGAATACTTGCCTAATATGCACTAGCCTAGGTTCAATCTCCAGTGGAACCAAAGGCAAAATCACATCCCTACCCAAGTGTCACTGCCCTCCCCCAGCCATGGGGTCCCCATCTGCCATCCTCCTGCCTCCAAGGCCTCTTCAAAACCAGCCTCCGCTTTTGTACATCTGAACAGTTATGTCAGGACCTAGAGCAAGTGTCTAATATGCAGATCTCTGAGGACTCCTGGACATTTCCACCATGGCCTGAAAACAGAGCCTGCTGGTAAAAGCGTGGGCACCACCACCCACTCGACTCCTGGGCTGTGAGGTGGCACCAAACCAACTGAATGGTCTCTGACAGATGCACACTGCCCAGTCCTGGGCTCGTGACTGTGTGGCCACTGCCCGGGTGCTCTACCTCTTGAGCCACAGCTCCACTTTATAGCTTTTTGCTGGTTAATTAGACATAAGAATCTCACAGCTGTTCCTGCCCAGGATGAGATCCTTAGATCTCAGCCTCCTGAATAGCTGGAAATCCAGGCTTGGGTCACAGGCCTTCAAGTTTGTTTTGTCAACTGTAGGGCTTGAACTCAGGGCCTGGCACAGTCCCCGAGCTCTTTTGCTCAAGGCTAGCACTCTACCCATTTTGAGCCATAGTTCTACTTCTGATTTTCTGGTGGTTAATTGGGGATAAGAGCCTCAGAGACCTTGCTGCCAGGGATGGCTTTAAACTGCCATCCTCAGATCTCAACCTCCTGAGCAGCTAGGATGACAGGAGTGAGCCCTGGCTATTCTCAAGTTATTTTTCTGACCTGGGTTTTGCTCATAGAGTCGGGGCAGGGCGTGGCGTGGGTTACCTGCCCAGTGGAGGTGGCTGTGAACTGGAAGCTGCCCGTCATCATTCGCAGGAGAGACAGGAACTCCTTGTCCTCATAGTCGAAGCGGTCCCCAAAGACAATGGAGCTGATGACATTGGAGACCGTTCTGCTCAGGTAGAAGGTGGGATCTATGAAGGTACCTGCAGGGTGGAGAGTGAGGGGTTTATGCAGGTACCTGCAAGAGGGAAGGGATAAAGAATGGGGGAGTTTGCAGGGGTGGAGGGGGTTTGCTGGCAGGGTGATGGGTGGGAGTGTATGAAGATACCTGCTGGAGTGGAGGGTCTATGGAAGGCCTGCAGAGATGGGGGTGTGGGTCTATAGAGGGGCCTGTAGGGTTGCAGGATGGATGGTCTATGGAAGAGCCTACAAGGGTGAAGAATTGGGGTCCACAAAGATGGAGGGTGGAGGCCTGTAGGAGTGGATGGTGGGGTCTGCAGGGTGGATGATGGGGTTTGCAGTGTGGATGGTGGTGGTCTGCAGGGGTGGAGTGTGAGGGTCTACAAGAGTGGAGCATGAGGGTCTGCAGGGGTAGATGTGGGGGTCTGCAAGGGTGGAGGGTAGAGGCCTGCAGGAGTGGATGGTGGGGTCTGCAGGGTGGATGGTGGTGGTCTGCAGGGTGGATGGTGGTGGTCTGCAGGGTGGATGGTGGTGGTCTGCAAGGGTGGAATGTGAAGGTCTACAAGAGTGGAGCATGAGGGTCTGCAGGGGTAGATGGTGGGGGTCTGCAAGGGTGGAGGGTGAGGACTGCAGGGGTGGAGGATGGGTGTCTGCAGGGGTGGAAGGTAAGGGTCTGCAGTGATGGAGGTTAGGGGTCTGCAAAGGGAGGTTGGGGTCTGCAGGGGTGGAGAGGGAGGGTCTGCAAGAGTGGAGGATGAAGGTCTAAAGGGCTGGTGGGTGAGGAGCTGCAGGAGTGGAGCATAAGAGTCTACAGGTGTGGATGGTGGGGGTGTGCAGGGGTGGAAGATGTGGGTCTGCAGGGGTGAAGGGTGTGGGGCTGCAGAGCTGGAGGGTTTGAGTCTGCAGGAGTGGAGGGTGTGGGTCTGCAGGGGTGGAAGATGTGGGTCTGCAGGGGTAGAGGGTGAGGGGTCTGGTGAGAGGTCTGCAGGGGTGGAGGGGGGGGAATCTGCAGGGGTGAACGGTGAGGGCTCTGGTGAGGGGTCTGCAGGAGTGGGGGGTGTGGGTCTGCAGGGGTGGAGGATGAGGGGTCTGCAGGGGTAGAGGGTGAGGGCTCTGGTGAGGGGTCTGCAGGAGTGGAGGGTAGGGGTCTGCAGGGGTGGAAAGCAGGGGATGCTGGGGAACCCAGGAAATATCTGTCTTCCTGGAAAACAACCAAACGGAGTGCTCTGATGCCAGTCTGACCATTTGGGAAAGATTTTGGAGGGTGGCTGAACCCCAGGGCCTCCCTCCTCCCCTCCCCCTCCTCCCCACCCACCCCGTCCAGCAGCTACCATGTGTGTCCTGCAGTGCCTGGATGAGGAAGCCTGCCTCCTCCTGGATGCGCTCCTCGATGCCTCTCTTGCCCAGTCCAAAGTCCCGCAGCGTGGTGATGGAGAAGCGCCTCAGCTGCTTGGCCCGCTCCCCATTGCTGAAGACCATACCTGGCCAAGAGAAGGGGTCAGGCTGATGGTCATGCTGGGAAGGAGGGTGGGATCAGACCAGGGTGACCTGCAGAATATGGAATGGACCTGCAGAGTACCCTTGGAGACACTGGGAGGCCAGGATGCCAGATTCTGCAGAGAGCAAGAGAGGAAGGAAACCCTATAGGTAAAAGAGAGAATACTAAGGAGAGAGGAAAGAAAGCCTCAGACTCGGCGCCAACGATCTGCAGATCATCAGAAAGAGACAGAGAAGGGAGACAGGGTCCCCAAGGCACAGAGAAGGGGAGGCAGCCCCCACACTGCCCCATCAGGCACAGAGGCAGCCAATGGAGGGAGTGGGAAAGGAGGGAGGAGGAGAGAGGGGAGAGGCAGCAAGAGGGGAGGTGACTTGAAGTGAAAAACAGTGAATGGTTTTTGTCCACAGAGAACGGGAAGGCGAGGTGGGAAGACGCCGGGAGGACATGAGGCAAGGCAGAAACTTGAAAGATCCAGAGGAGAAAGGCTGGGGAAACGGAGGCCACACATCCCTTTACACGATGATATGCACCCCGCTCACCATAGCCTTGGAAGAACCAGTCGAAGGTGGCCATCTCCCCGCGCCCGCTGAACTCTTCGGCCTGGTCCACCAGTGCCTCCTTCACGGCCTCCTGACCACACAGCACCACGACCCGCCGAGGGCCCAGGTAAACCGTGAACACTGGACCGAAGCGATCACTCAACTGGGGGAAGGCCAGATGGGAATAATTTAAGGAGCCGGGTACCAAGGTGCATTGGTTTTGATTCCCCTGAAACTCTGGCCAAGTCAACAGACTGAATATTCCCACACATGGTCTTTTCCTACTCAGAAAATAAAACACACATTTATTTTTGTTTTTGGTGCCCATTCTGGGGCTGGAACTCAGGGTCTGGGTGTTGTCCCTGAGCTCTTTTGCTCAAGGCTAGCGCTCTGCCACTTGGAGCCACAGCTCCACTTCCGGTTTTCCAGTGGTTCTTGGGAGATGAGAGTCTCATGGACTTTCTTGCCCAGGTTGGTTTTGAACCACAATCCTCAGAGGTCTCCTGAGTAGCTAAATGGCAGGCATAAGCCACAGTGCCAAGATAGAAATTGGCTTCTAAATTCTAAATTCCCTCCACCTCCAAGAAAAAATTCCCCATTTAAGACTGTGGCTTGTCCAGTCCGTGGCAAGTGCCCAGTAAATCTGGGCAGTTCCCTCCCACCACCCCATCCCACCCATCTCCCATCCCCAACGCACCTTCATGAGAGAGTTGTACATCTGCTCCGTGTTGAGCTGCAGATAGTTTCCAATGAAGGGCAATGGTGTGGGGCCTGGAGGCAGCTTTCCTGAGAGCTGCCTCTGCCGCCAGACAGACATCAACACCATGACAGTCAGACAGGTGAGCACAGCCACCAGCAGCATGCCTGAGGCCAGCATGGTGGCGGCCAGGGTGCCAGTCAGATGCTGGTGGCTGAGCAGCTGTTCTGGCTGCCTTTATACTCTGTGGGATGGAAGGCTGGACTTTGGCCTTGATTGCATAACTGTCTCCTTTTCCTTGTACAAGACCTCCTTCCCCCCTTCTCCCTGACCATACATTGCAACTAGTTTGAGATGTAGCCAGTGAGTTGGGGAGGGGAAGACCTCCGAGATTCTCCGGGCACAGGCCAGGCTGGTGGCATTTGACCAGAAAATATCCCAAGACTGTGGATCTATTACCCTCAAAGCTAGGGTAGAGTTCCTGGAGCTTTAGATAGAAAATCTCTCTGACCAAGGACTCTGAAAGTATGGGTAGATTTTTTTTGGTCAGTCCTGGGGCTTGAACTCAGGACCTGGGCACTGTCCCTGAGCTTCTTTTGCTCAAGGCTAGCACTAGCTTGAGCCACAGTGCCACTTCTGGATTTTTCTGTTTATGTGGTACTAAGGAATCAAACCCAGGGCTTGATTCATGCTAGGCAAGCACTCTACCACTAAGACGCATTCCCTGCCATGGGTGGATTTTTTTAGGGTCTCAGGAGAGGTGTGGGTCTCACTCAAATGATTGGTAGAAGATAGTTGGATATGGATTTGACAATGTTTCAATGAGGTGAGATTTGGGAGGGGTAGGATGATAGATTGGATAGATTGGCTAAGAAAGATCTAGAACTGTGAGTGTGGGGTAAGAAAGCCCAACAGGAATCTAGAGTGAGCCCCTGAGCCCAGATGTGGACCTACTGTGACTCAAGCCCTGTGCTGTCTCTTGAGACCCCAGGTTGAAGGTCACGTTTGGGGGCCCTGGAGCCAGGACCTGCCACTGCCTGTGGGCGGCCACCAGAGTCACATTTCAGTGGAACACCACACAGCCCTGAAGACAGAATTCCAAGGTCACCATGGGCAGAGGAACAGACCAAGTTTAGAAATAATAACCACCAGTATGGCAGAAAATCCCATCCACAAAGGGGTCCGATTGGCAAAGAACTCCCACTGGATTTCCTACCTGTAGGCAAGTGCACTCAATTTATTATATCACTTCTGTTATTGTGGTTATTTATGATTGTCGCCTAGTTTACATGTAGGTGTCTTGTGCCCAGAACCCAGGGATTATGCCTAAAATACAAACATAGGAAACTGTCTCGTCAAATGTGGGGCTTGAACTCAGGACCTGGGTGCTATCCCTCTTTTGCTGAAGACTAGCACTCTATCGCTTTGAGCCACTGTTCAACTTCTGGTTTTCTGGTAGTTCATTGGAGATAAGAGTTTCATGGACTTTCCTGCCCAGGCTGGCTTTGAACCAAGATCCTCAGATCTCAGCCTCTTCAGAAGCTCGGATGGCAGGCATGAGCAACCAGGTCTCAGCCTGTTTTTCTTTTCCTTTTTCTCTTATGCAAGTCCTGGGGTTTGAGCTCAGGGCCACAGCATTGTCCTTTAGCTTTATTTATTTATTTATGCTCAAGGCTGGCCTTCTACCATTTGAGCCACACCTCCACTTCTGGCTTTTTGCTGGTTCACTGGAGATAAAGAGTCTCATGAACTTTTCTTCCCAGGCTGGTTTTGAACCAAGATCCTCAGATCTTAGCCTCTTATGCTGTCAGGATGACAGGCATGCAATGCACACTGGTTCCTGGCTTCCTTATCTTTTGATTGCTAGTGGTGATGAAGACACTGCCTCATCATCTCCACTAAAGTGACCCAGGTGCTGTGTGAGAAAGCAGGATTAGAACTCACTTCCTTCTACCCTTCATTGCCTCCCTGCCTAAGGTGGGTCCTAAGATTGGAATAGTTGTCTAGTTAGCATGAACTAAACTCAGAGATGGAGAGATATCAGGCTGGCCTTGAGTTTGGGGCCCTGTGTGGCGAAAGAGTAGATACAGGAGAAGGTCACCAAAGTTTCTTGGAGAAGGCATAAAGATGACGCCATATAACTTGTGAGTTTGGGTCATGTGGGTTGTGTCACAGACCCTGGCAGAGGCTCTGGATAAGCAATATAGAGGCATTGATTGTTGACACAGCAGAAGCTGGCCACTCACTTCAGGACTTTGGATGGGTGGGAGTTGGATGAGACTGGCATCCCCGGGCCTGGCCTGGTGCTTGCGGTTTGCTTCCTCTCATTTTAAGTGCTGGACTCTGAGCCTTATGTGGGGTGAATAAAGTGCAGAGAACAAAGCTGAGAGATAGAAAAGGTGTTTGTTGATTTTGGAGAGGGAAGAGGTGGGAAAAAGGATTAGCAAAGGCTTGGCAGAAATTGCTACCCTAGATCGGGGTGTACACCTGGGCTAGCCCTTCGCCTGGGCCTCTCTTCTCCCCTCTGTGTTTTTTCTCCTTCTTCTTGAATAAGAGACATTGGGAGAATTTAGTGCTTTGTGAAGGATGCATCAGGAAGTGGTCTGAGAGTTGAGCTGGGCTCCAGTGAGCCCTCCTGGAATGGGCTTGGTATAGGCAAATAGATGGACTTAAGGACAAAGAGGTCATGTGTGTTTGCTCTTGTTGATGTTTTCTGGAACTTGGAATGAGGGATCGATGTTTGGAGTCACGTGGGAGAGACACTTGTCAGTCATAGTGACTCAGGACAAAATGAGCAAGTGAGGGTGAACTCAAGAAAATATTTAATAAAGAAAAAAAGAAATATCTCCCTCTACCCCCTGGCCAGACCCTCAGTTTCCCTGAGGTTAAGAGCAAGTATGAAGCTCGGATTTTAGAATGCTGTTTTTATTTTTATTTTTTATGCTGGTTGTAGGATTTGAACTTGGTGTCTGAGTGCTGTCCCTTAACTTTGGTGGCCCAAACTAGCACTCTATCATGAGACTACAGCTCCACTGTTTTGTTTTGGGTTTTTTTTTTTTTTTTTTTGGTGTTAAGAGTCTCATGGACTTTCCTGCCCTGACTGACTTCAAACTCTGATGCTCAGATCTCAGCCTCTAGCAAGGATTATAGGCATGAGTACCAATGCCTGGCTAGAATCTTCTTTCTTCATTTTCATGTGCCCTGGAAGAGATGACTTGGCTCTCTGAGCTTTTGGAACCAAGGAGACCAAGGAGCTACCTCTTTGGCTGTTTTGATGGGTGTATATGAGTTGATACATCCTTCATAAAAAGCATCTGATAAAAGCCAGGTGTAGGGCTGGGAAGGTGTCTCAGTGGTAGAGTGCTTGCCTCACATGCATCAGGCCCTGGGTTCGATTCCTCAGCACCACATAAGCAGAAAAATCCAGAAGTGGCACTGTGGCTCAAGTGGTAAAGTGCTAGCCTTGAGCTGAAGAGCTGAGGGACAGGACCCAGGCCCAGAGTTCAGGCCCCACAACTAACTGACCAAAAAAAGCCAGGTGCCAATGGCTCACCCCTGTCACCCTCATTACTCAGGAAGCTGAGGTCTGAGGACTGAGGTTTAAAGCCAGCCCAGGGGAGGAAAGTCCATGTGACACTTATCTCCAATGAACCACCAAAAAGCTGGAAATGGAGCTGTGGCTCTATTGGTACAGTGTTAGCCTTGCGTGAAAAAGTTCAGGGTCAACGCCCAGGCCGAGTTCAAGCCCCAATACTGGCACACAGACAAAAAAGCATATGTTGAAACTCCTTTGAACAACTGATATTCATATGAATTAATGTTGTTTTGGGGGCATCTGTAGGAACTTGTAGGTGAGGCTTGGTGAACAGAGAGAGGGAGTGAAGGAGGGCGGAATTTGCACATACAATGGAGCCTAGCTTGTGGATCCAGGGTGCAGGGTAAAGCTGGGTAGGGATTTCCAGTGAAAGGAGAAAGGCGAGTCTGGAGATTGAGTTCCAAGCAGAAGCAGCAGCTCTCATTCAAAGTCTGTGTGCATGGCTGAGTGCAATCAGACCGTGCAGCTCCAAGCCTGGTTATAGCCTTTGACAGGAGCCAAGTCCCAGGCAGCTTTATGCCATTTGCTAAAGAATTTCCATACTTCTTTGTTTTATTTTATTTATTTTATTTTTTATCTATCTATCTATCTATCTATCTATCTATCTATCTATCTATCTATCTATCTATCTATCTACATATTTGGTCCTGGGGTTTGAACTCAGGGCCTAGGCACTGTCTCTGAGCTCTTTGTGCTCAAGGCTAGCACTCGTAGCATTCTGAGCCACAGCTCCATTTCCAGTTTGCGAGTGGTTCGTAGGACATGAGAGTGTGGGTGAGTAGTTTTCTGCCCATTCTGGCTTTGAACTGTGATCCTCAGATCTCAGCCTCCTGAGTAGGAGCCACCAGTGCCTGGCTTATTTATTTTGAGTTCACGGGTCCTAGGGGCTTCAACTCAGAGCCTGGGCACTCTCCCTGAGCTTCCCTCTCTTCGCTGTACCCCAAAGCTGGTTCTCTACCCCTTGAGCTACACCTCTGCTTTGAACATTTTGGTGGCTAATTAGAAATCAGAGTCAGTCTCTTGGGTTGCCTAGGTTGGCTTTCAACTGAAATCCTCAGATCTCAGCCTCGTGAGGAAAGGGTATTACAGGCATGAGCACTGGTACCCTGCTACATTCCATGTCCTTACCTACCACTCCTGATCACCCAGCCTTGCTTGTTTTTCTGTATGAAACACCAAGAGATGGCCCTGAATAAGCTGTGAATAAAAACATTAAACCAGGGGAAAACCCCAGACACCTCCACCACTTTACTAAACTCATGTGAGAGTAGGGAAGGAAAATTAGGCAGATACTACAAGAGTTGCAAGATGAGGACTTCTCATTTATTGTTAATATAATTTTGTTGATATTATGAAGGTGTTGTACAGGGGGTCCCCTTTCCATAAGTCAGGTAATGATTATCTTTGTTGTTTGGGACAGTGTCACTCTTCCTTTGGTTTCCCCTAGCTCCCCGTTCCAGTCCCTGCCCCACAAATTGCACAGTTCATTTTCTACGTAGTGTCTACTGAGTAAAATAAAACCCATGCCTGGCTTTCTTTTCTATTTTTGTTACTTTATTGCCTGTAGTTCTTGGGGAGGGGGGAAATCCTTGTAAACCTGAAAGTGGGGATTTAGCTCAGTGGAAGAGCACTGACTGACAAGTGAAAAGACCCTGAGTTCAGTCCTCAGCGCTGAAAAAAAAAATAGATTTTCAAAAGTTTCTTAAGGTTGGGCATCAGTGGCTCATGCCTATAATCCAAGCTCCTCGGGAAGCTGAGATCTGAGTATCACAGTTCAAAGCCAGCCAGGCAAGAAATTTTGTTGAGATCCTTATCTATCAAGTCAGAAGTGTAGCTGTGGTTCTAGTGGTAGAGCATCAGTCTTGAACACAAAAATTCAGGGACAGTGCCAAGCCCCTAGTTCAAGCCCCACATTCAGTGCACGCATGCACGCACGTGTCTCTTAAGAGGAAAGAGATTTGATCTTCCACCTACTGTTTATGTTCTCTGCAATCTTAACCAAAGATCCAAGCCATCAGGTAGTGCCAGGCCAACCAGGCGAGGGAAAGGGAAGGTGAGGCTGGGGATTAAGAGGTTGTGACTAGAATATTGAAAATATTTGTGTTTCTGAGCGTTTGGGTGGGGTGCTTTCTTTCTGAGAGTTTGGAGCAGGGAGTAAGGTTAGCAAAATGTCATGAAGGAGAAAACCAAGGAAGAGAAGAAAGTGTCTTTTGTTTTCCTCTGTCTGGTTGTTTGGATAACTAATATGTGTAGATACCAGAATGGTTCCTGCCCAGAAATTACACACAAATGCTTCGCTTGCAGAAGGAGAATAGGGCCCAACCCCACCTCAGCAGCCAGCAGATGATCCAAATAAGCCTTGATGCTCCCTCCTTTTGGAGTCTGCTCTAGACAGACAGGCAATTATTCAGGGAAGTCATGAGCCAACATCCACGTCCTACTCATCCCCAGCCGCCAATCAATAGCTCCACCAGACCTGTGTTCTTCTAAAGCCTGTCTCCTAGGCCCAGAAGCAAGCAGATGGGCAGAGTTTGTGCATATGGGCGGAGCAAAGTTTCTGCCCTTCCCACTCTGATGGGGCCCAGTATCAACCCCAGAGACCTCAGGCCAGCCTCAGAGCCCAGCATCTAACCTTGGCCCAACACAGACTTGACACCACAGTTACTACCCAGCCTGGAAGATTTCCTCATGCAAAGACATATGCAGCCATGGACCTTTCTTTTTTTCTTTTTCTTTATTCTTTTTGCCAGTCCTAGGGCTCAAACTCTGGGCCTGGGCACTGTCCCTGAGCTTCTTTTGCTCAAGGCTAGCACTCAACCACTTGAGCCACAGGCCTACTTCCAGCTTTTTCTGTTCATGTGGTACTGAGGAATCGAACCCAGGGCTTCATGCATGCTAGGCAAGCACTCTACCACTAAGCCACATTCCCAGCCCAGCCATGGACTTTTCATATCAATTGCCCACTTTCTTGTACTCTTAGTAAATACTAAAGTAAGCTTTCAAAAAATATAAAAGAATAAAAAGAGCCAATAGGCCAACACTGGTAACTCACACCCATAATCCTAGCTACTCAGGAGGCTGAGTTCTGAATGTCCCAGTTTGATGAAGCCAAGCTGGACAAGAAACCCCCTGAGATTCTTATCTCCAATGAACCACCAAAAAGCTGGAAGTGAAGTTGTGGCTCAAGTAGTAGGGGATAGCTGTGGGCACAAAAGGGAAAAGCACAGTGCTCAGGCCCTGAGTTCAAGCCCCAGGACACACACACACACACACACACACACACACACACACACACACACACACACACACACACACAATGCAGAAGGGTGAAAATAAAGATCAAGCCTGATGATACTGTTAGTGTCGTGTGTGTGTGTGTGTGTGTGTGTGTGTGTGTGTGTGTGTGTGTGTGTGTGTGCACCAGTTTGGGGCTTGAATTCGGACCTACACACTGTCCCTGAGGTCTTAGGACTTGAACTCAGAGCCTGGGCACAGTCCCTGAGCTTTTGTGCTGAAGATTGGCACTCTACTATTTGAGCCACAGCTCCATTTCAAGCTTTTCAGTGCTTCATTTGAGATAAGACCTTCATGGACTTTCCTGCTTGGGATGAATTTGAACCATGATTCTCAGATCTCAGCCTCCTGAGTAGCTGAACTACAAGCATGAGCCACCAGCACCTGGCTGTTAGTGACATTTTCACCTAGGTTTTTTGAAGGTCCAGGACCTTCATGGGGTCATTTTCAGTTCACGTTGGGGTTTTCTTGTGAGCCCAGAGCTCTTGTCTCTATATTTTACTTTTTTTTTTACTCTCCCCTTTCCTTGTGCTCTTCATTTTCCTATCTCAATTTCAAGTTGTTAGCATAGATAATCTGAGTGTTTGCACGATGCACAATAAACTTGTTTACATTTAACAGTCTTGAGTTTGGTGTTGACTTTATTGAGGGAGGAGGGAGAAGGAAGATGGAAATACAGGAGAAATGGATTAGGGACTACATTTTGGTAACATCCATGGCAGAAAAGAAGAGGAAAATAAAGAGACAACATAAAGATGTAGAGAAAAAAAAGTACCAGAGTTTGGTGTAGGCAGATTTTAAGGCAAGAAGGGTTTGGAGTTTGTGTTAACTCACAAAATCTTGGACAGGGCATAGATTTTTTTTAATGTTTTCTCCTCCTGAATAAAATATCCAGCTGTGTGTTTGTAGATGACTCTTCCTGACTTAAGCCTGAGGGAAAATAGGGAGAGTGCCAACTCTTAGTGTGATATTGAGAAGAGGAAGACAAGCAGAAGGAAGAGGAGGAAGAGGAAGAGGAGGTGAGATGGGGCCAGTACAAAGCGGAGGTTCTTTATTGGTGGATGAAGAGGAGAAGGAGGAGACATGGACCCTGTGCAACAGGAAGGTTCTTATTGGCCCAGGAGGGGGCACTCAGCGGGCCACCAGGCAGAGCTTGTACACTGGGGGGATGTTGCCAAAGCCTGAAATTCTGGGGGTGATATCAATGTCAGCAGGTGGCACTAGTGAGCGCAAGGAGAAGTTCTGAAGAATGGAGGTGAAGTAGAGGAAGAGTTCCATGCGGGCCAGGGCCTCCCCAACGCAGATCCGCTTTCCTAAGGGTACAGAAGAGGTGGGAGGGTTGAACAGGGTCTAGGGATTTTTTTTTCTTTTCTTTTAGTGCCAGTTCTGGGGCTTGAATTCCCCTCCCAACCTTGAGGCTAACATTCTACCATTTGAGTAGAGTGATAGAGTACTAGCCCTCTACCACTTCCCGCTTTTTGGTGGCTTATTGGAGATAAGAGTGAAATGGATTTTTCTGCGTTGGCTGGCTTTGAACTGTGAGCCTCAGATCTCAGCCTCCTGAGTCGCTAGGATGACAGGCTTGAGCCACCAGCGCCTGTGTTAAATTTGTTTCTTAATGGAAAGAAATCTGTTGAGGCTTTGTCCAGTGGTACTGTTGTTCTAAAGTGGAACTCTCGATCTTCTTGCCTCAACTATTCAAATGCTGGGATTACAAGCATGCACCACCATGCCCAGAGCTACCATTTTCTCCCCTAATCATGGAGTCAGTCATTCAGATTTTTGATTCTGGGATGCTAGGATTTAATGATTCTGTGACATAGCCCTTTGTATCCCCTTTTGATGTGGACTTGAAGATATGGTTCTAGTCCTTATTGGGGGGAGTTTCATAGACCATGGGAACTCACCAGAAGAAAAGGCCACAAAGGCATCATTCTTCTTGAAGCGTCCCTGTTCATCCAGGAAGTGCTGAGGATAAAAGTCATTTGGGTGTTGGAAGTATTTGGGGTCTCTGAGGACAGAGCCAAGTAGTGGATAGACATCTGTGCCCTGGTGAGAAGATGGAGGGAATTAAGAAAAAGTCAGTGTTGAATAAGGAGCATTGGGGGGGGGGGGAGGGCGTGGAGGAGATAAAGAAATGACAGTAAAAACTATCACCTTGGGCAGAAAGTAGCCTCGGAAGTGAGTGTCCCGGACGACGGTATGGGGGACTCCCAGGGGCACGATGTCCGTCAGTCTCTGGATCTCATGGATGACGGCATCCGTGTAGGGCATCTTAATGCGGTCATCCACTGTGGGAATCCGGTGTGGTCCAATCACCTGGATAATCTCTTCCTGGACCTTAGCTGGAAGAATCCAGGAAGACATTTCACAAAAGAAGGCAGGAAAGGGCTGGGAATATGGCTTAGGGATATAGTGCATGCCTAGCCTGCATGAAGCCCTGGGTACCACATAAACAGTAAAGGCTGGAAATGGTGATGTGGCTCAAGTGGTAGAGTGCTAGCCTTGAGCAAAAGAAGGCAAGAAAGAGCAGCAGGTGTTTCTGTCAGAGTAGCTAAGGCAGATGCTGGTCTGGATTTTGCAAATACCATAGAGTTATAGATCCTTAGATGTAGAGATTGCTTTATCTCCATTACAAATTATTGTTCACCTCTGAAGGTAAAAGCCTTGTGTGCTTTGTTTATTTTGTTGGTTTTTTGTGTTGGTACTGGGGCTTGAACTCAGGGCCTGGTCACAATCTGAGCTTTTCCACTCAAAGCTAGAGCTCTACCACTTGACCCATAATTTCACTTCTAGCATTTTTTGGGGGGTGTCCGGTCATGAGGCCTGAACTCTGGGCCTGGGCGCTGTCCCTCAGCTCTTCAGCTCAAGGCTAGCACTCTACCACTTGAGCCACAGCGCCACTTCCAGCTTTTTTCTTTTTGCTTATGTGGTGCTAAGGAATAGAATTCAGGGCCTTATGCATGCAAGGCAAGTGCTCTACCACTGAGCCACCTTCCCAGCCCCGACTTCTAGCATTTTTTTTGCTGGTTTATTGAGATAAGAGTCTCACAGACTTTTCTGCCCAGGCTGGCTTTGAACCATGATCATCAGATCTCAGCCTCCATAGCTAGGATGACAGGTATGAGCCACCAGTGCCTGGTATATCTGGCCCTTTCAAGATGGTATCTTCCTTCCTTCCTATTAGAGGAGTGGGAGATGTCAGCTCAGCTCACCTTCTACCTGAGGATATTTCATTAAGAGCAACATTCCATAGCGTAGGGTCGAGCTCACTGTTTCTGTGCCAGCAAAGAAGAGATTGAGGGTGGTGAGCACCAAGTTCCTGAGGTTGAATTCTGTGTGTGGATCCTTTTTATCCTGGGAGAGAAGGAGATCGTGAATAGGATTACCTTCTTCTGTCTCTGTGTTGTTGGGGTTCCCCTCCACCCATGTACATGGCAGATTTATGTGTGTGTATGTGTGGTGTGTGTGTGTGTGTGTGTGTGTGTGTGTGTGTGTGTGTGTGTGTGTCAGTCCTGGGGCTTGAACTCTGGGCCTGGGTGCTGTCCCTTTGCTGTTTTGCTCAAGGCCAGCCCTCTACCACCTTAGCCACAACACCACTTCCGGATTTTATTTTGGTGGTTCATTGGAGATGAGTCTACTATGTACTTTCCTGCCTGGGCTGGCTTTGAACCATGATCCTCAGATCTCAGCCTCCTGAATGCCTAAGAATACAGGCATGAGCCACAGGTGCCCAGAAAGGCAATTGTTTTCCAAAATATAACATATGGGTAAACAAAGTCCAGAAGCAGGAGTGAATCTGAAAATAGTAAGGCAGACACAGGGTGGGTGAGGGGGAGGTGGGGAAGAGGGGGAGAGAGAGAACTGGGAGAAGAAAGCAGAGTGTCATTAAAACTTCCTTTCTGTTTTGTTTTGTTTTTGTCAACCCTGGGGCTGAAACTCGGAGCCTGGGCTCTGTCCCTGAGCCTCTCTGTGCTCAAGGCTAATACTCTATCATGAAAATGTTGCAATGCAAAGATGCAAATTTCTAGCTGGGTGCTAGTGGTTTGCACCTGTTATCCTAGATATTCAGGAGGCTGAGATCTGAGGGTCAAGGTTCAAGGCCAGTCTAGTCAGGAAAATCCATGAGACTATTATCTCTACTGAGCCACCAAAAAAGCCAGAAGTGGAGCTGTGGATCAAGTGGTAGAGCACTAGCCTTGAAGGAAAAAGGTCAGGGATAGCACCCAGGCCCTGAGTTCAAGCCCCAGTACTGGCGGGTACACGCATGTGCATGCATGTGTTCACACACACACACAAACACACACTGTGAACTGTATGAAATACTTACTCTTTTCTTCCACCACATGTACATAAGGATTAACTGACCCCAGCAAGACTTTGAGGAGAAAGAACAGGGCTGGGGCGGGGGGAACCGTGTACCTGGTGCATCTTTATAAGGAAGCAGTCGATGAAATCTCGAGGGTTTTGGAGGTCAAGTGTGGCTTCATTGACCTTGACTCTGGACGCTACAAAGGCCTTAAGGTCCTCTATCAAGTCATAGATGTGATTGTGTCTTCCGGGCAAATACTGCATGACTCCCGAATACATGTCATACAGCTGTGGACACAAGTGACAGAGATGTGTTGGCCATAGGGCCCAGGGGCCAGGGGAACCAACCAGGTGGCCTGAGTCTGGGGTCAGGAGAGAGTTGGGGTTGAGAATTTGGGGTGCCCTTTATTGATTGATTGATTGATTGATTGATTTTTGTCATTCATGGGTTTTGAATTCGGGGCCTGGGCACTGTCTCTGAGCCTCTTTGTGCTCAAGACTAGCTCTCTACCACTTTGAATCAGAACGCCACTTCTCATTTTCTTTTTTTCTTTTTTGTCAGGTGTGGGGTTTGAACTCTGAGCCTAGGCACTATTCCTGTGCTCGTCAGCTCAAGGCGAGCACTCTACTGCTTGAGCCTCCGCACCACTTCCGATTTTCTAGTGGTTTATTGGAGATAAGAGTCTCATGGACTTTTCTGCCCAGGCTGGCTTTGAACCAAGATCCTCAGATCTCAGTCTCCTGAGAGTAGCTAGGATGACAGGCATGAGTCACTGGTGCATGTCAGAGTTGGGGACCCCGGGGAAAGGGCAGGGAAAGTGACTCCCCATGGTTACCTGGGCCCAGGGCACACTCATCTCAATGAAAGTCTCATTAATCATCCCCAGAAGGCTCAGGAACTGCTTGTCTTCGTAGTCAAAGCGGTTTCCGAAGACCACAGAACTGATGACATTGGACACCGTGCGGCTCAGGAAGAAGGTGGGATCAATCGGGGTGCCTGGCGGGGGGGGAGTGAGGGGAAGGGAGGGAGTGGAAATCATTCATGTTGGAGGTGATCACGCACAGTAATGGAGTTATAAAAAAAAGGCTTCACTCAGTTCCTGATGTGCAGTAAGCACACTGAGGGCTGGGTATAGTCGTACATGAGTATAGACCCAGCACTGGGCAGGCTGAGAATAACTGGGAGTATAAAACCAGCCCTGGCTACACCCTTATCACCAAAACTCTACATACAGATTTTGGGAGTCCATTGATGAAGGGCTCTGGATAAGTAGTTTCTAAGGGTCTTCCATGTTGACTTTTTTTTGGTGGGTACTGGGCTTGAACTCGGGGTGAAGTCTGCTGATCTATCACTTGAGCCACAGCTCCACTTGTGGTTTTAGTGGTTAACAAGAGACAAAGAGTCTTACAGACTTTCCTACCTGGCTTTGAACCACGATCCTCAAGGTCTGAGCCTCCTAGGAGCTAGGGTTACAGGAATGAGCTATGGATATCATATGTTAGTTTTTTAACCTGGAACCTGGCTGGAAATCTCAGTAAATCTGGAGAGTTTCCATCTCCCATTTCAGTTTTCTGCCACCAAGGCCCATCTTCTTATAATTGAACTCTTCCTCCACTGACATCCCATCACCTAGCAGCCATTGGGGAGCGCCCCCCAACCTCCATACCTTTTGTCTTCCGGAATTCCTCTAGTAGGTACCCAGCCTCTTCCTGAATCCGCTCCTCAATGCTCCGCTTTCCCATCCCAAAGTTTCGAAGGACAGTCAGAGAAAAACGGCGAAGAACCTTCCATCGTTCTCCATTGGCCATAACCAAACCTGCCAAGATGTCAGAATCATCTTCCCTCCACCCTGCCCTGCTCTGTGGTCAACACTGTGGTAGTCAGGATGGAGACGGATTAACAAAGGTCTCAATACTGCTCTGGGGGAAACTTCCCCCAATTTTCCACTCAGTGGGTGTTGGGGTAACATTAAGATTAACTCTCATGTGGAAATAACCAGATTAGTGAGTTGTTTGGAAATGTAATTTGATGAATGGAAGGGTTTATGACTGGAATAGCAGGTGGGTGCAATGGATGGATGGGTGCATGGATGGATGAATGGATGGGTAATGGAGAAATGGATGGACAGATGGATAAATTGGTGGATGGATGAAAGAGTAACAGATTTATGAATGATGAAGAGGCTTGTAAAAGAATAGATAAGATGATAGATTGATGAGTGAATAAAAAAATTGATAGGTTAGTATATATAGTTGTTTGGAAAGATTCTTCTTTATTAGAAGAATCTCTAATAAATATATTTTGACAGATTTATGGAGCAATAGATAGGAGGAGAAAAAATACAGGGACCAAGGGGTAGATTAGAGATGGAACAGACAAGGTAACCTGATTAGGATGGAAGGATGCAGACAGGCGGGTGCCAGAGAAACACTAGAAAAGAACCTTCTGGAGCTTCTAGAAAACACATGTGTATGCGGGGTAAGATAAAACTCAATGTTGGCAGGGCCATGTGCCGGTGCCTCAATCCTGGAATCCTTGCTACTGAGGAGGTGAAAAAACTCAGGGACAGGAAGTGGCGCTGTGGCTCAAGTGGTAAAGCGCTTGCCTTGAGCTGCAGAGCTGAGAGAGAGTGTCCAGGCCCAGAGTTCAAGCCCCATGACCGAAAAAAAAAAAAAACCACCTCAGGGACATTGTATTGGACCTGAGTTCAAGCCCCAGGGCTGACACACACACACACATACACACCAATTAATAATAAAAATCAAAGTGGAAAGCCACTCACCATGTATTATTACCTTCTGTCTCTCACCATCAGCTTTCATGTTAGCAAAATTAACCTAATTTTGATAGTTTCCTCAAAGGACTCAAAACAAGGATTCCTGCTCTTCTTACAAAACATGGAACATACTAAATGCACTGTGAACATTTCTTTCTTTTCTTTCTTCCTTTCTTCCTTTCTTCCTTCCATTCTTCCTTTCTTTCTTCCTTTCTTTATTTCTTTGTTTCTTTCTTCCTTCCTTCCTTTCTTTCTTTCTTTCTTTCTTTCTTTCTTTCTTTCTTTCTTTCTCTCTCTCTTTCCTTCTTTCTTACTTTCTTTCTTTTTTGGTGGTTATAGGGCTTGAACTCAGGGCCTGGGCACTGTCTCTGAGCTCTTTTGCTCAAGGCTAGAGCATTACCACTTTAAGCCACAGTGACACTTCTGGTTTTTAATTGGAGATAGCAGTCTCAAGGGGACTTTTCTACCCAGGCTGGCTTCAAACCCCCATCTCAGATCTCAGCCTTCTGAGTAGCTGGAATGACAGGCATGAGCCACTGACACCTAGCTCATTCGGTATTATTTTATATGATCAGAAGCATGTAGGCATTGTGCCTTTGTGTTCATCTTTGATCTCATTGTGAGTGAAAGTCTGGAGTCCCATATCATTTATCACATCCAGTGTGTGTGTGTGTGTGTGTGTGTGTGTGTGTGTGTGTGTGTGTGTGTGTGTGTGTGTGTGTGTGTGTGTGTGTGTGTGATCTAGTTTTGACATAGTGATCACTTTTCTTTGGTGGTGTTTGGTCATGGTTGTGACTTACCATAGCCTTGGAAGTTCCGCTCTATGGTTGCTATTTCTCCACGGCCACTGAAGTCATCTGCTTGATCTACCAACGCCTCCTTTACTGCATCATGTCCGCATAAAATAACCACTGGCCGGGGACCCAAGTACACAGTGAACACATTGCCGTATTTCTTCTGGAGCTGGGAGGGAAGGAAGGCATGGAGGAGATGATGGATTAGAGCAGGACACAGGGACCAGTCAAGGAGCTGATAGAGAGTAGAGGGATTCCAGAGGAGTGCAATAACAGATAAAGATACCTCCTAGGTTTGAAAGAACTAATGGACAGTCTACTTCTGCGACCTGGGGCAGAGGCTGGGTGGGGACTCACATCCAGATAACCAAAGATGAAAGTCCACAGGGGTTGGTGGTTCAAATCTGTCATCCTAGCTAATTGGGAGACTGAGATCTGAGGATCATGGTTCAAAGCCAGCCTTGGCAGGAAATTGTGTGAGACTCTCATCTCCAATGAACCACCAAAAAGCCAGAAGTAGATCTGTGGTTCGAGCCTTGAGCACAAAAGCTTAGAAACAGTGCCTACCCAGGCCCTGAGTTCAAGCTGCAGAACTAGCATACACACACACACACACACACACACACACACACACACACACACACACACACAAAAGATGAATGTTCTAGTTTCATCATCTGTAAAGTGATGGATGTGGATTAGATGAATTCAGATCCATGCTTCTCTCTAAAACATTAACTTTCTGACCATGTGTTTTCTGTGTATATGCTGTGTGTGTGTGTGTGTGTGTGTGTGTGTGTGTGTGTACTAGGACTTGAACTCAAGGCCTGGGTGCTGACTCTTAGCTAGCACTCTACCACTTTGAGCTACCTCTGGCTTTTTTTTTTTTTTTTGGGCTGGTGAATTGGAGATAAGAGTCTCACAGACTTTCTTGCTCAGGATGGCTTTGAACCAGGATCCTCAGATATCAGCTTCTTCATTAGCTAAGATCCCATGCATGAGCCACTGACACCCAGGGTAACTTTCTAGAATCTTGAGATACTGACCCTCCAACTTGTCTTCCAAACTCCTGACATTAAGCATAGATGTACCCTGATGCACAAGTAAGTTCTCATTTAGTTTCTGATTCTGGGATTGTTTTCCACATTCTAAGATGGCCAACCAAGTGTGTCCTCTATGTGTGCTTTCGCCCTGGGCACCTGGCAGTGGGGTTCATGACTTCCTCTCCTGTGGGGGGAGGCCCACAGACTCACCTTCATGAAAGAGTGAAAAAAGGCATCAATGCGGACCTGCAGCACGTTCCCCAGGAAAGGAATTGGGGTGGGGCCGGGGGGCAGCTTTCCTCCCTTGTTGATTTGCTTCCAGGCCATGAAGATGAACAGACAAGACAAACTGAATGCCAGAAAGATGGTCAAAGCCCCTCCTAGGTCCATTGTGCCACACGGACAGAGAGGTTCGCTCCTCGGCTTCAGATCCTTCCTAAATAGTCTCTGGGAGCTTAAATTGAAATCTGAACATCCTGAAATTCGAGTGTGCTGGTGTAATGCTATAAGAGGAACAGATTCCTTGGCAGGGGGTTTATGTAACTCGTAATCTCCCACCCTGAGTACAAATGTATTGAGTTCACTGTTGGGAAAATCTCTGGAAAGGAACCTTCTCCTTTCTTCCTATTTCTTGTTGGTTTTCTTCTTCTTCTTCATTTTTTTTATCAGTTGTAGGGCTTGAACTAGGGTCTGAGCACTGTTTCTGAGCTCTTTTGCTCAAAGCTAGTGCTCTACCACTTTTAGCCACAGTGCTGCTTCAGGTTTTCTGGTGGTTGATTGGAGATAAGAGTCTCATGGGAATTCCCCTGCCAAGATTGGCTTTTAACCACGATCCTCAGATCTCCGTCTCCTGAGTACCTAGGATTACAGGCTTGAGCCACCAGCACCCAGATTCCAATTCTTAATTTTGACAGGAAGCCAAAAGGAAAAGAATAATCTTGTAAGAATGGCTATAATCAAATCTAATAACAACAGATGCTGGAGGGGATGTGGCCAAAAGGGAACCCTACTGAACTGTTGGTGGGAGTGTAAACTTGTTCAGCTACTCTGGAAAGCAGTATGGAGGCTCCTGAAAAGACTATACATAGAGCTCCCCATGACCCAGCAATCCCACTTCTGGGCATTTGCCCAAATGATCACAAACAAGGCCATACTAAAGCTACCAGCACAACTATGGTTATCGCAGCATTATTTACCATAGCTAAGATATGGAACCAACCCAGATGCTCCTCAGTAGATGAATGGATCCAGAAAATGTGGTACATATAAGCAATAGAATTCTATGCCTCCATCAGAATGACACCGCCCCATTTGTTAGGAAATGGTAAGGCTTTGAAAATATCTTATTAAGTGAAGTTACCCAGTCCCAAAGAAATTTAAGTCCAGGTTTCCCTTATTTGCAATAATTAGTATACACATAGGGTAATCGTATCAGATGAATTGAAAAGCTCAAAAACAACACGTACAAATGATGATATAAGATGATGCTAAGTGAAATGAACCCCAAGATATGGACACAAGAGTTCTGTCTTTTTTGTTACTGTTTTAAATGTACCATGTGACTTTATTTTTTGTTGTTGTTGTTGTTTCCTTTGTATGGTCTTTCCCCTATGGCATATCCCCTGTTGTCACTGTACTCGATTTCAATACCCTGCATCTTGTATATACATACGTCTAATTGGGGATGGGAAGGGGAATAACAAAACACTGAAACAAGGACACAGGATGACCCATTGCAACAAAGATACCCACAGAACAGTATATTGGAAACGAACTTTACAACTTCAGGCCAGGTGAGGGGAGGGAGGGGGGAGTCCTGAGGGAAGGAGAGGGGTAGACTGTGGGAGGTGGGGGAGGGAAGGGATAGTGGGACAACAATAAGGAAGGGAAGAAGTAACAATGATCGATAAGTAATGTATTCATTGCCTTACTCATGTAACTGTAACCCCTCTGTACAGCATCTTAACAATACAATAAAAAAGAAGAAACAAAGAATAATCTCTTCAACGAACTGTTGGAGCCAGTCAGAAGTGGAGCTGTGGCTCAAGTGGTAGAGCACCAATCTTGAGTGACAAAGCTCAGGGACAGTGCTCAGGCCCTGAGTTCAAGCCCCAGTACTGGCAAACACAGACACACATGCACACATGCACGCGCACATGCACACACACATACAGACAAGGTCAAAATGTCCTGACTTTCAACATCATACCATACATAAAAGAAGAGGAAATAAGCATGAAAAGAGGTACTTGTCACAGGGATTTCCCAGTTACTTGTTTAGCTCCTAGCCCAACACCCCAGGAGAGACTTGGGTCCCTTTTGCTTCCCTCAGCCCTACAAAATTGTTGCTAACATCAGGCACTCCTGAAGCTTTGATAACTATAGGAAATTCACCAGAGCTATTTGGCAGGAGCATCAGTCAGGCTGCTACTGAGCACAAAACCTGCCAGGAACACAGAGAACATAGATCAGCTTTCAGGGTCCTCCCAGAACAGCATACAATTTCAAAGCACTTTGACCCAATGTCAACATGGATATTGTGTGTGTCTTCCAGTTTGGCACTCTTCACACAAAAGGTCTGAAACAAATTTAACTTTTTTTACTCTAATTTTTGGGTTCTCTTTTCTATAGCGTGCACAAATTAATTGGTGACTTTTCTTTCCCCTCCAAGGGAACACCATAAGAAATCACGAAGGGAATTCCTCATGCAAAAACAACAAACAAACATCTGGCAGGTACCAGTGCTTGCACCTGACATCCTAGCAGCTCAGGAGGCTGAGATCTGAGGATTGAGGTTCAAAGCCAGTCTAGGCAAGAAAGTCCATGAGATTCTTATCTCCAATGAACTATTCAAAGACCCAAATGGCTCAAATGGTAGAATGCCAGCCTTGAGTGGAAAAAGCTAAGGAACAGCCCTAGGACAAGTGTGTGCATGCACACATAAACACTTACACCCACCCACCCTCACACACACACACACACACACAGATACAAATTGGAGGGCTGAGGATTCATTTCAGTGATAGAGCACTAGTTCTGTCATGTAAAGTCCTGTATTTGACCCCTAGAACATTAGAAAAAAAATAAAGAACACTGGAAACTTTATAAGAACATGTTAAAAAATATATGTATATATGTATGTGTGTATATATATATATATATAGCTATAGAAAGAATATAGTTATTTTACTATGTTGATTATATATGTGTGTGTGTGTGTGTGTGTGTGTGTGTGTGTGTGTGTGTGTGTGTGTGTGTGTGTGTGTGTGTGTGTCTTTTATGGGACACTCTGAGCCTGGATTCTGTCCCTGAACTTTTTCACTCAAGGCTAGCACTCTCCCACTTTAAGACACAACACTACGTCTGGTTTTCTGGTGGTTCATTGGAGGTAAGAGTCTCACAGACTTTCCTACCCATGCTGGCTTGGAACCATGATCCTCAGTTCTCATTTTCCTGAGTAGCTAGGATGACAGGCGTGAGCCACCAGCACCTGATTTATAAAATAGTTTTGTTACATATATATTTTTATTTTTATTGTGCTGATACTGAGGCTTGAATTCAGGGCCTTGTGTTCTTGTTTGGCTTTACTTGTTCAAGGCTGGCCCTCTACCACTTGGACCACAGCTTCATTTCCAGTTTTTTGATGATTAATTGGGCATAAAAGACTCACGGTCAGGGCTGAGAAGGTGGCTCAGTGGTAGAGCGCTTGCCTTGCATGCATGAGGCCCTGGGTTCAATTCCTCAACACCACATAAGCAAAAAGAAAAAAAGCCGGAAGTGGCGCTGTGGCTCAAGTGGTAGAGCAATAGTCTTGAGCTGAAGAGCTGAGGGACAGCGCCCAGGCCCAGAGTTCAGGCCCCATGACCGGACCCCCAAAAAAAAAACTTATAAAAGATTCATGATCTTTCTAACTCTGGGTCTGACTTTGAACCTCAACTCTCAGATCTCATTCTCTTCAATAGCTAGGATTATAGTCAGGAGCCATCGGCTCCTGGCAAGAACAACATATTTTAATTAGTAGTAATATTTAAGGTATTAGAAATTCTAAAGTCCTTTGCCACTACAGATTATTTTTTACCTGTTTTAGCATTTCCTGTGTATGGACTCTTACGAAGTCCACACAATTGTGTAACATGTCTTCTATTTTTATTTGTTTTTTGTTGTTGTTGTTAACTAGGATAAAATACATCTAATACAATATTTACCATTGGAATGGCTTTTAAGTGTACAAATCAGCAACAGTAAGAACATTTAGATTATAAAATTACTGGTACTGTCCAACTCGGTAACTCTTTTAATTTTGTGAAACTAAAACTTGAGACCCATTAAATAATAACTCCCCATTGTCCCTCCCTCCTCCCAACATTCGCAAACCACAACTATCTTGTTCAAGGTAAGCGTACTACCTCTTGAACCACAGTTCCACTTCCAGCTTTTTTTGATAATTCATTGGAGATTAAAAAGTCTCTTTGAATTGTTACTAAGTATCCCAGGCTCAGTCTTGAATTTATAATCTTCCTTCCTCAGCCTCCCAAGTGCTGGGATTAAAGGTGTATACCACCATGCCTTGCCAGTATTTCTTTTTCCTTTTTTTGCCAGTCCTAGGACTTGAACTGAGGGCCTGAGCACTGTCCCTGAGCTGCTTTTTGCTCAAGGCTAGCGCTCTACCACTTAAGCCCACAGCACCACCTCTGGTTTTTCTGTTTATGGGGTACTGAGGAATCAAGCCCAGGGTTTCATGCATCTAGGCAAGCACTCTACCACTAAACCACCTTCCCAGCCCAGTATTTCTGGGGGTGGGAGTGGGGGGGGGGGTGTTTTGTTGGTCATGAGGTTTGAACTGAAGGCCTGGGTATCCCTGAGTTCTTTGGCTCAAGGCTAATGCTCTACCACTTTGAGCCACAATTCTCCTTCCTGTTTTCTGGTGGTTCGTTGGAGATAAGAATCTCACAGATTTTTCTGCCACAGCTGGCTTCTAACCATGATCCTCAGATGTCAGCCTCCTGAGTAGCTAGGATTAGAGGTATGAGCCACCAGTACCTGAGCACTGTCCCTGAGCCTCTCTGTGCTCAAGGCTAGCACTCTACCACTAGAGCCACAGCTTCATTTCTGGCTTTTTATGTTTATGTGGTACTGACAAATCGAACCCAGGGCTTCATGCATGCGAGGCAAACGCTCCACCACTGAGCCACATTCCCAGCTGTCACTAGTATTTCTCGAGTTGCTCACTACACCCGTCAGGCATTTTTCCATGGATCATTATTCTATAAATTCCTCAACAAATCAACAAGATGGGGTCTGAACCACTTTGCAGACTGGAAAATCTCAACTTAGATACAAAAACGAAGATATACTCCAGTGTGCTATTTGAGCGGCAACAATCAAACCCACCACAAATGATTCAAGAGTTTCCACCATTTCCTGGGACATCCCAATCTACCCAGTGGAGGACGACATTCCACCCAAGAGGACCACAGGGAGCAGGGCTGGGAAACAGCCTGGAGGTCACACAATGAGGCCACTCACACTCATTGATAATCTCAAAGGTGTGCCTAGCTGCAAAGGATGCTGGGAAGTGTAGTCTTTCCATTGAATCATCTTGAGCTCCATTCAGAGTTAAGGGTTCAATTCTGATTGTTGGGGTTTTGTTTTTTGGTGTGTTGTGGTGGGTGGTGTTTTTTTTTTTTTTTTCTGGTTGTTTGGTTGATTTGGTTTGTTGGGTTGTTCCTTTGATGCCAGTCCTAGGTTTTGAATTCAGGGCCTGGGCAATGTCCTTGAACTTTTGTACTCAAAGCTAGTTCTCTACCACTTGAGCCACAGTTCCAGTTCTGGTTTGGTTTATGTTGTTGGCGGTGGTGGTGATTCATTGGAGATAAGAGTCTCATATGGGACTTTCCTGCTTGGGTTGGCTTTGATGAGTCTCAGATCTCAGCCTCCTGAGTAGCTAGGATTATAGGCGTGAGCCACCAGCACCCAGGTTGGCCCTGGCAGCAGCAGGGGGTGGGGTCAATTCTTAAAGGAAGAAGAGGCAGGTGGATGTTAGTGGTAAGGGAAATCTTCCAGGCATGAGAAGATGGATGGATGGAAGGATGGATGGAAGGATGGATGGATGGATGGATGGGGAATCTGAAAAGAATTGAGCTACAAAGGAGCAGGGCTGGGGCTGGGAAGGTGGCTCAGTGGTAGAGTGCTTGCCTTGCACGCATGAGGCCCTGGGTTTGATTCCCCAGCACCACATAAGCAGAAAAAGCCACAAGTGGTACTGTGGCTCAAGTGATAGAGCGCTAGCCTTGAGCTGAAGAGCTGAGGGACAGTGCCCAGGCCTAAAGTTCAGGCCCCTGACCAAAACAAAAAAAAAAAAAAAAAAAGAGCAGGGTTGATATTTCATCTCATGGAAGTTTCCAGGTGGGGCAGAGGGAGGAAATCAGAGATGTAAATGGCTCCCATACATAGCAAAGAGATAAACCTTTAGGTAGTAACCTTTAGGTATCTTAGTAGCGGCTTAGGTTCTCATATTCTCCCATGGGAAGGACCACTAAAAGGTGTGAGGCACCAGGAAGAAGGAATTGTACTCACTCTGATTACCATAGCCTTGGGGCTCCACCTCTTAGTAACCACAACACCTTTGGATTAAGTGCATCCTGAGAATTGGATACAAAAGGGGCTGGCTGTGACCACGGGCTTACATAACTTCCTGTCCCTCCTCTGAACTTATCTTGGAGCTATTTGCTTTTTGTCACCACTTTAGCCATTGCTTGCATATGCATTTGTGCATGTGTGTGTGCACGTGTGTGTGTCTGTGTGTGTGTGTGTACTAAGGCTTCAACTGAGGCCCAAGGTACTGTCTCTTCCGTTTTTGTGCTCAAAGCTAGCACTGTACCACCCTAGCACCATTCTACTTCCGGCTTCTTGGTGGTTCCTTGGAGATAAAGAGTCTCAAGGACTTTCCTGTCCAGGCCGGCTTCAAACTGCGATTCTCAGATCTCAGTTTCTTGAGTCGCTAGGATTACAGGTGTGAACCACTGGCTTCCTGGCTCCAGAATCTTCTTCCAGAAACATCATGTGAATGAAATTCATCACTTTCCATTGACCAGATCCTCATGTGTTCCTGTGTCATCTCCTTCATCTGAATGGACGGTGATTGACCTGGGGTCATTTGACCCGACAGGCACGGTAGAGTTCTGGTATACCAAATCACAGGTATTTCTGGAAAGCAGTGAATCACTTCCATCCTGGGGGGGAATCGGTACCAGTGGATCAGAAAGGAGAGCAGGAGCTTCTTCTTCTATCGTCAGAGACTTTGCTTCTAAAGCTTAGAAACTCTAGGCCATGCCGGGCACCAGCAGCTCACGCCTTTCATCCCAGCTACTCAGAAAGCTGATACCTAAGGATCACTGTTCAAAGCCTGCCTGGGCAGGCAAGTCTATGAGACTCGTATGTGCCATGAACCACCTAAAAACCTGAAAGTGGAGCCGTGGCTTATCGCTAACCACAACTAGGAACAGCACAACAAGATACCAGAGCTGAAGAAATGAGAAAGAGAAAGAGACTAGGAAAGTGGAGTACTGGGGGATCCAGAGCTCACTGGCTCCTGAACCCTGAGCTTCTGTAAGCAAGTTTATTTATTTAGTTCAGCATAGAGAAGGTTACTATAGGTACATGCAGAAAACAAGATGTCAGTCTATCTTGTGTCTACAATCATTAATATAAGACACAGCCAGGCACCGGTATCTCATGCCTGTAATCCTAGCTACTCAGAAAGCTGAGACCTGAGGAGCACAGTTCGAATCCAGCCCAGGCAGAAAAGTCCTCATGAGACTCTTATCTCCAATAAACCACCCAGAAATGAAATGGCACTGTAGCTCAAGTAGAGTAGTCTTGAGCACAAAGAGGCTCAAGGCCAGCGCCCAGGCCTTGAGTTCAAGCCCCACAACTGACTATATAGTTTAGGTACATAGCAAAACTAACTCCCTAAAGTGAAGGAGCTGTGAGAAGCTGTGACCACAACGCAAGCATTCATCTTATCCCCATTGTCTCAAGCTTCATAAGGGCCAATCAACTGGGACTCACACACCATCAGGTCCAGCTAATTGTAATTTACACATTTCTTTTGCCCTGCCTTGTTCTGATCTGTCTAAGGTGCAGTTCTCAGCTTGCTGAGTACTGAGGAGGCCTTGTTCCAACCTCTTAATCCTTTGCTGGTCTCACAGCTCGGCTCCAGAGTACCCTACAGTGGCTCAAAGTGGTAAAGCACTAGCCTTGAGCAAAAGAACTCATGGATAGTGTCCAGGCCCTGAGTTCAAGCTCCATCACTGACAAAAAAAAAAGAAAGAGAAAAAGACAGACAGACAGACAGACGGATGGACAGATGGACGGATGGACAGGCAAGCAGGCAGACAGACAGACAGACAAAAGAGAAACCCAGAGAACATTGAGGCTTGTAGAATGGTTCGTGAAGAACCATCAGCCTTGAGTGAAAAAGCCAAGTGAGATCTCAAGGTCCTGAGATCAAGCCCCAGTTCCAGAACAAAAAGAAAGGAAGGAAGGAAGGGGGGGAGGGAGAAAGAAAGGAAGGAAAGGAAGGAGTGAAGGAGGGAAAAAAGAAAGAAAGAGAAGGAGAAAGAGAGAGACAGAGACACAAAGAGACAGAGAAATCCTGCTCCATGCTGGGCACAGGTTGCTCACACCTATAATCCTAGCAACTCAGAAGGCTGAGCTCTAAGAACTGAGGTTCAAAGCCAACATAGGCAGGAAAGTCCATGAGACTCTTACCTCTAATGAACCACCAGAAAACTGGAAATAGAGCTGTGGCTTAAAGTGGTGGAGTGCTAGCCTTGAGCATCAAAGCTCAGAAACAGTGCCCAGGCCCTGACTTCAAACCCCACAATGAACAAAAATGGAAAATTTACTCCATAAATACTTGACATCAAGTTAACTTAAAAGACCGCAGGCTGCTATGGCTGGGCAGGTGCGATGCCGTCGGGGTCTGGGCTGGGGCTGGTGTGGTGGTTTGGACGCTGAATGTCCTCCAACAAAGGCTTGGGCCCCAACTGGGTGTGAGTGGACAGAGGTAGAAGCTTTAAGAGTCAGGGCTTAGTGGGAGATGTTAGGTTATTTTGGGAGTGCCTTATAAAGGCCCATGCAGAGTTCCAAGCCCTTCCTCTTCCTCTTCCTCACTTCCCATCCATGGAGGAGGAACAGTTGTGATCTTCCCTTCCTGTTCCAGGTGCTGATCCTCCCACCTCCAAGGTTCTCTCTGTCTCTGTCTGTCTGTCTCTCTGTGTCTCTCTGTCTCTGTCTCTCTGTGTCTCTCTGTCTCTGTCTGTCTCTGTCTCTGCCTCTGTCTCTCTCACCAACAGTGGGGCTTGAACTCGGGGCCTGAGCACTATCCCTGAGCTTCTTTGCCCAAGGCTGGCACTCTACCACTTGAGCCACAGCTATACTTCTGGCTTTACTGTATAGTTCATTGGAGAGAGTATCATTGACTTTCCTGCCCAGGCTGGTTTTGAACCCCAATGCTCAGATCTCTGCCTCCTGAGTAGGTAGGATGACAAGCTTGAGCTAGTGGCCCCCAGCTTTAGCTGTCTCTTCACAGCACCGATCACTGTCTGCCCTCACCCTGTTTATTAATCCTCTCCTGATGTCAGTTCACCAGGAGAGGGGTGTCTCCTTGGTTTGATGCTCAAATCCCAACTCAGCACTCTGCTGCTACCTACTGGTCACAGGGGAGCAGTGCATGAACTCCCCTCAAGCGCAGGTCCGCCTGTATGTTTGATGGTGAGGAACACGGAAAATTCTTTGTGAAGGGTAGGAAAGAATTAACAAAATGTGTACTTTGCAACATGGGAAGGGGGAAAAAAATCACCTCATAAAAATTGGCTTGGTCAAGGTATTGGCAAACAAATCAAAATGTGTGGGATTTACAAGCCACTGTGTAGACTCCAGTATTTCTAAGAGCTCAACCTCTCACAGTCTAGACCCAAACATTGTAAAATGTCAAGTGCTTGGTAAATGTCGAGGCTCTTAAACACACACACACACACACACACACACACACACACACACACACACACGAGAGAGAGAGAGAGAGAGAGAGAGAGAGAGAGAGAGAGAGAGAGAGAGATTCTGTAAGCAGAATATTCTGTTTCCAGGGTGTTGTGGAATATTCTGTGAACAGCTCATGCTAAAGGCAATGGTGCATGTGTGCACACACATGTGCATGAATTCAGTCTGTGTATGTGTGTGTGTGTCTCTCTCTGAGCACTCTCCATTGGTTTATTCTCGCTCAAGGATGGTGCTCTACCATTTGAGCCGCAGCTCTATTACCTACTGCATTTAGATACCTGGTTTATGGTTGATTTATTTATTTGGATTTTACTGTCAGCTCTTTTTCATCTGAGTGGAAATGCAAGAGAAATCTGTCCCCAACCAATGTTCAAATCACAATCTAGAAACACAAGTAATATGAAAATATGGCTTTGCCATACATGACATCACCCCTTCAGAACTGAATGGACTCACGGACACATAATTATAGACCAAACTATGCTATAGGGAAAAGTACCAATGTTCCTCAAATGATTCACTCCCCCACCCCCCCAAAAAAAATAGGAAGAGAAACAATACTATTGAAGTCATTTTATGAAGCCAGTATGAGACCCTAAAACTAAAACCTGGAAAAGATGTCACAAAAAAAAGAGAAAATTGTAGCCCAATTTCCTTACTGAGTATACACACAAAAATTCACAAAAAGGCCGGGCATCAGTGACTCATGCCTAGCTACTCAGGAGGCTGAGATCTAAGGATTATGTTTCACATCCAGCCAGGATGGGAAAGTCTAGGAGACTCTCTCAAATGAACCAACAAAAAAAAAACTAGAAGTGAAGCAATGGCTCAAGTGATAGAATGCTAGCCTTGAGCAAAAGTGAGACTGAATACAAGCCCTAGTACTGGCAAAAAAAAATAGATAAATAAATGAATGGATGCATGGATAGAGCAATAGATGAGGGAATATAAAGATGGCTATATAGAGATAGATAGATGGATAGATAGATATAGATGATGGATAGATGGATAGATAGATGGAGAGGTAGATGGTGGATGGATGACTAGAGATAGACAGACAGACAGAAGATAGATAGATAGATAGATAGATAGATAGATAGATAGATAGATAGATAGATAGATAGATAGATAGATAGATAGCTAGATAGATATAGTAGGTACTCCAAAGTGCCAATATAAGAATTTAACCACTCAAGGGTATGGGCTAAGGAAATGATTGTTCAGAGAGAAGGAGGGGAGAAAGGTGAGAATGCAGGTGACAGGGTTTGGTAATGTGGCTCAGTGGTAGAGTGCTTGCGTAGCATGCATGAAGCCCTGGGTTCCATTCCTCAGTACCATATGCACAGAAAAAGCCAGAAGTGGCCCTGTGGCTTAAGTGGTAGAATTTTAGCCTTGAGCAAGAGAAGCTCAGGGACAGTGCCCAGGCCCTGAGTTCAAGCCCAAGGACTGGCCAAAAAAAAAAAAAATGCAGGTGGCTGAGGGTTATGGCCTTGGGTGACTGTGATCTCCTTCATGGTGGAGGAACATGGAGATTATCATGTGGAATAAAGGCAGCAGACACAGGAGATCACACTGTGTTTGAGTCTATTTATTTGAAACCCACCGGATAGACAAGTCATTGGACACCAGTCCGATTGGCCGGTGTGAGGGCCGGGGGAGGGAGGAGGGAAGGCAGGAACGAATGAGGAGGCATGGCTTTACTGGGTTCAGAGGCAGGAGGAACGGCCAAATGTGTTGAATGAGGTGAACAATGTTAAAAGACGCGTTGGAAAGCAGTGCATTTTGCACGCTGCACATCTTACTTGCGATCTACATGGAGGGCAAGGGGTGGCCTCTGGAGCCACACAGGAACCCGGCCCCTCTGTTCACAGGTGGGGGACATTTCATGACTTCAAAAATCCTCTGAGCCCTCTTCTGCTAGCCCGTTCAGAGGGGCAGGAAGCGGAGCTGGTAGGTGGGGGGCACTCTGCCCACGCCACTCTCACGGGGGGACAGGTCAATGTCCTTCGGAGCCACGGGACTGGCCAAGGAGAAGTGCTGAAGGATGGTGGTAAAGAAGAGGAATAATTCATTCCGGGCGATTCCTTCACCAAGACAGATGCGCTTTCCTGTGGACACAGAAGAGCAGCCTGTGGGTGCTGGGACAGGGCAGAGTCTTGGCCTGGCCTCATCCTTACACCCAGATGCCTGTGTCCTTCAGATGGAATGGACTATAAACTGGAGATTAGGGGTACACATTTTGGGGGGGGGGACAGTCCTGATCCTTCTGACGCTGGGAGGAGAAGTTGAGGTGGGTGTCCTGTGTGCATTTCTCTACTTCTTTTGTGCCTGAGATTTGAACTCAGAGCCTAGGCACTGTGCCTCAGCAGTTCTCACTCAAGGCTGGTGCTCTACCATTTGAGTCACAGCTCCACCTCTGGCTTTTTTTTGGTGACTCATTGGAGAAGAGTTTCACAGACTGGTCTGCCTGGGCTGGATCTGAACTGTGATCCTCAGATCTCAGCCTCTTGAGGAGCGAGGATGACAGGCGTGAACCTCTGGTACCCGGCCCACGTTCATTTCATTGTCCATTTTGTTACATTTCTAGAGGGGTCAGTGGTCCATAGGAGATAAAGACACAGTTGTGGGTGAAGTGGGCAGATGTGAGGGTCTACATATAATATACATTTCTGAGGTAACATTCTGTGTGTGTGTGTGTGTGTGTGTGTGTGTGTGTGTGTGTGTCCCAAGGCTTGAACTCAAGGCCTGGGTGCTGTGTCTGAGCTTTTGTGCTCAAGGCTGGTACTCTATCACTTGAGTTACAGCTCCACTTCTGGCTTTTTTGGTCTCAAGGACTTTCCTGCCCAAGCTGGTCTTGAATCGTGATCCTCAGATCTCAGCCTCCTGGGTAGCTGGGATTACTGGTGTGAGCACCGGCACCCAGCTGAAAAGTAGGTTTTATAGACTGTTAGCCCAACATTGGTTCCCATGAGGAATCCTAATGTGGGTGGGGTGGGTGGGGAATCGCGCCTGCATGGGCAAGGGTCCAACATCCTTTGGCACCTCTAGAATGGAGGAGGCAGGTGGTGAGGAGGGCTCAAGCAGGCCCTTCCCCAGGAACTGGTTCTGGGACTGGCTTTTCTCCCTTCTTTTTTCCTTGAGGCTATTTGTACACCCTTGATATCTCCTTGACTCTAACAGTTTGTTAGTTCAGTCTATCTGTCTGCAGGAGGGAGCCTCTGTTTTTCGTTTTGTTGTTGTGATCCTTGGTGGTGGTGGTAGTGGTGGTGATGGTGACAGTGTGTATGTACCAGACCTGGCACTTGAACTCAAAGCCTGGCCACTGTCCCTGATCTTTTTTCTTCATGCTAGTGCTCTACAACTTGAGCCACAGCTCCACTTCTGGCTTCTGGCTGGTTCATTGGAGATAAGAGTCTCAAGGATTTTCCTACCCTGGCTAGCTTTGAACTGTGATCCTCAGATCTCAACTTCCTGAGTAGCTAGGGTGACTGGTGCCTGGCCCAGATTATGTCTTTAGGACATAATCTAACCTCTCAAGTCCCCTCACCAGCTTGTAGTGCAGACAGAATGGGGGTGGTTCAGACTAAGCAGCTAGAATATGCTATATGCTCAATAAACAAGCACCTGCTGTTGTCTGTCTCAGGAAGAGGGTCGGGCCTGCCCTCTGGTGTCCGGGAAAGGAATGGAGGATTCCACTTACCAATGGAAAAAGGCATGAAGGCATCATTCTTCTTCAGTGCCCCGTTGGCATCCAGAAAGTGGTCAGGGTTGAACTCATCTGGTTTTGCAAAGTAGTGTGGGTCATGGAGAGCAGAACTCAGGATGGGGTAGACTTCAGTGTTCTGGAAAAAGTTACAAGATCAAAGATCAAAGATATTGCTTTTTCTGGGACTGGACTGGAGGTGTGGTTTTGGCTGTAGAGCACCTGCCTAGCCAGCCTAAAACCAAGTTCAAACGCCAGTAGCATCAAATATAATTAAGTTTAACAAGGAAAAACGGGACTGTGTTGGGAAAAAAGTAGCAACAGGTTGAGATAGAAGGTTAAGGACAGAAGAGGTAACCTGGGCACCTGTAGTTCAAACCCTTATTCCTAGCTACTCAGGAGGCTGAGATCTAGAGGATCTCAGTTTGAAGCCAGTCCAGACAGGCAAGTCCATGAAACTCTTATCTTCTGTGGTTCAAGTGGTAGAGCACCAGCCTTGAACACAAAAACTCAGGAACAGACCCCAGGCACTGAGTTCAAGGTGAAGAAAAAGGAGGGGGAGGCAGAGGAGGAGGAGAAGAAGGGAAGGGGAAGGAGAAAAGGAAGGAGAAGGAGGAGAATAAGAAGAATGAAGGGGGAGGAGACGGAAGAGAAAGAAAAGGAGGAAGAGGAAGAGAAGGAAGAGGAGACAGGGAAGAGAAGGGTAAAGAGAAGACAAAGGAGGCAGAAGAGGAGAAAAAGAAAGAAGAAGAGGAAAGAAGAGAAGGAGGAGGGGGAGAAGGAGAAAAAAGGAGGAGGAGGAGGAGGTGGTGTTAGTGGAGGAGGAGGAGGAGAAGAAAAAGACAGAGAGGGAGAGGAGGAGGAGACGGGGGTGGGTTCCAGTGGCTCACACTTGTAATCCTAGGTACTCAGGAGGCTGAGATCTAAGGATTATGGTCCAAGGCCATCCCAGGAAGAAAAGTTCCTGTGAGATTCTTACCTCCAGTGAACCAGAAAACTGGAAGTGGAACTCTGGCTCAAAGTGGTAAAGTCGGGCTGGGAAGTTGGCTCAGTGATAGAGTGCCTGCCTCCCATGCATGAGGCCCTGGGTTCTATTCCTCAACATCACATAAGCAGAAAAAAGCTGAAGTGGTGCTGTGGCTCAAGTGGTAAAGTGCTAGCCTTGAGCAAAGAAGCTCAGGGACAGTGCCCAGGCCCTGAGTTCAAGACCCATGACTGACAAATGGAGGAGGAGGAGGAGGAGGAGGAGGAGGAGGAGGAGGAGGAGGAGGAGGAGGAGGAGGAGGAGGAGGAGGAGGAGGCAGGGAAGGAGGAGGAGGAGGAGGAGGAGGAGGAGGAAGGGAGAGGGATTGGAGGGGAGGGCCCAGCCTGCCTCACCTTGGGGATGATGTACCCTCGGAACTCAGTGTCTTTGGTGACCACATGAGGCACCCCGATAGGGAGGAGGTCAGAGAACCTCTGGATCTCGTGGATGACAGCGTCGGTGTAGGGCATTTTGGTGCGGTCATCGAGGGCTGGCGGGCGGTGAAGGCCGACGACCTCCTTGATTTCCTTTTGGACTCTCTCTGCACAGACAAGGGGGACAGTGAGCTGCACCTCACGGAGACACTGCAGCGAGGACACTGTTTCCCGAGTGTTCATGACGTCATGACAACCTGCAGCGAGTAGCTCCATGATCGATGCCCTCAGCACAGTCCTCTAGGGGACAGGGCAGGGGGAGACGCAGCAAGAATTCACAGCATGTCACGACATAAAAGTGCAAGCCCTTGGCTACCTCATAGATGAGTCAGTGAGTAGACAGGTGAATTAATTAATGGATGAGTGAATTGATCAATCAATCAATGAGCAGATGGATGGGAGGGAGAGTGGATGGATGGATGGGTGGGTGAATGGAGGGGTGGGTGGATGGATGGATGGATGGATGGATGAGTGGATGGATGAGTAGATGCATGGGTTGATGAGTGAATAAGTAGACTAGATAGATGGATAAGTGGATGGATGGATGGATGGATGGATGGATGGATGGATGGATGGATGGATGGATGGATGGATGGATGGATAAATGCATAGATGAATGGATAATGAATGTTGTGGGTAGACAGATGAATATCTGGATTGGTAAATGGATAGATGCATAGATGGATTGATGGATTGATGGATGGATGGATAGATAAAGGGGTGGCTTGATGTATTGGTATATGGATGGAAGGATTGGTAGATAGATCAATGAATGGGTGGATAGATGTATGCATACAAGGATGGATGGACAAATAGGCAGATGGATGGATGTAGGCAAGGGTGGATGGACCGGTAGATAGATGGACAGATGGATAGCTCAATCTTTAAACAATGGGACAACGGAGTGGAAGAAGGAATCAACAATTCTTTCTTTGCCCACCAGAGGTCAAGCTTAGTTAAGAGGTCGTCCAGAGCCTGCAGAGATGCTGGAATAAGAGGCCAGTGTCTCTCCCATGCCTTGCCCACCTCTGCAGCGCACAGAGGCTCCGCAGGCCTCGCCGACCGGCTGCCCTACCTGCGACGTGGGGGAACTTCATCAAGATGAGGAAGCCATAGCGCAGGGTGGTGCTGCTGGTCTCGGTGCCCGCAAAGAAGAGCGAGAGCAAGGTGAGGATGAGATTCCGGTCGGTGAACTCGGTATGGGGAGTGGATTTCTCCTGGGTTAGAGGAAGAGGGGATGAGGGGGTCTGGGGAGATGGGGACTGCAAATGGGGGAAGGTGCACAGAGTCTCTGGGAGCCCTCTCTGTTTGGGGGCGGGGGGCTCATGCTATTTCACCCGCTTTGCATTCCTTTGTTCTGACCACATTGAACCATTTAATTCTGTCTCTGGCTCTCATCCCTCTATCTCACTCTCTCCTGTTCTTTAGTATGCTTCTCACGTATATATATTTGTAAGAAACATATAGAGGGCCGGGCGCTGGTGGCTCACGCCTGTAATCCTAGCTACTCAGGAGGCTGAGATCTGAGGATCGCGGTTCAAAGCCAGCCCGGGCAGGAAAGACCGTGAGACTCCTATCTCCAATAAACCACCAGAAAACCGGAAGTGGTGCTGTAGCTCAAGTGGTAGAGCGCTCGCCTTGAGCTGAAGAGCTGAGGGACAGTGCCCAGGCCCAGAGTTCAGGCCCCATGACTGACCAAAAAAAAAAAAAAGGAAGCATATAGAGGTGATGGAAGGGGGAGGGGGGGCGGGGTACATCTCTTTTTCTTTCCTTTTCTTTTCTTTCTTTTTTTTTTTTGTCAGTCATGGGGCTTGAACTCTGGACCTGGGCGCTGTCCCTGAGCTCTTCAGCTCAAGGCAGTGCACTGCCACTTGAGCCACAGCGCCACTTCCCGCTTTCAGATGGTTAATTGGGGATAAGAGTCTCAGACTTCCCTCCCAGGATGGCCTTGAACTTTGATCCTAAGATCTCAGTCTCCTGAGTACCTAGGATTACAGGCATGAGCCACCAGGCCTAACTAGTGCCTTTCTTTCTCTTTCTTCTTTCCTTCCTTCTTTCCTTCCTTCCTTCCTTCCTTCCTTCCTTCCTTCCTTCCTTCCTTCCTTCCTTTCTTTCTTTCTTTCTTTCTTCCTTTCTTTCTCTCTTTCTTTCTCTCTTTCTTTTTGTCAGTCATGGGGCCTGAACTCTGGACCTGGGCAGTATCCCTCAACTTTACCACTCAAGGCTTAGCGCTCTACCACTTGAGCCACAGTGCCACTTCTCGCTTTTTCTGTTTATGTGGTGCTGAGGAATGGAACCCAGGGCTTCATGTACGCTAGGCAACCACTCTACCACTAAGCCACATTCCCAGCCCCATGACTACATTTCTTTTTAAACACTGTTACCCCCTCCCTCATTTTCTCCTGCTTACTCCTCCCCACACCCCTTTGGGTTTCTCACTTTTTGTCTCCCATTCTCTTTCTGCATCTGTGGGTCTTTTTACATGGTTGTTGTTTTGTTTGTTTGTTTGTTTTTTGGGTCCAGTCGTGGGGCCTGAGCTCTGGGCCTGGGCGCTGTCTCTCAGCTCTTCAGCTCAAGGCTAGCGCTCTACCACTTGAGCCACAGCGCCACTTCCAGCTTTTTTTTTCTGCTTATGTGGTGCTAAGGAATCGAACCCAGGGCCTCAGGCATGCAAGGCAAGCACTCTACCACTGAGCCACCTTCCCAGCCTGATTGTTGTTGTTTGTTGTTGTTGTTGTTGTTGTTGTTTTGCCTTACCATGCACATCTTCCTCTGACAGTCTTCTTCTCTGGTTGGATAGATGGATAGATGGATGGATGGATGGATGGATGGATGGATGGGTGGATAAGTGAATGAATGGGTGGAGGGTGGGTAAGTGGATGGATGATGGATATGAGTGAATAGATGGATGTTGTTTAGAGAAATGGATGGGCATGGGTGGATGCATTGATGGATAAAGGAGTGGTTGGGTAGATAAATGGATGGGTGGATGGAGAAAGTGGAAGATGGATGGTGAATGAGTAGATGGGTGTTGGGTAGATGGATGATAGATCTTGGGTGGAGGCATTGGTGGATGGTTGGTGGATGGGTGGATAATGGATGTCTGCATTGATCCTTCTCTTCCTTCCTTATCGCCCTATCTCTATCCTCTCCACTCTGCTCTTCCTCTCCTCCATTTCCTTTCCTCTCTGGCTGCCACCCTTTTCCCGTGGCGCCTACTTTGTCCATGCGCAGGAGGTAGGTGTCGATGAAGTCTCTCGGCATGCTGGGGTCCAGGGTTGCCCGGTGCCATTCCACACGCTGGGCAATGAACGCAATGACCTCCTGCAGGTTTTTGTAGATCTCTCTGTGCTTCCCAGGGAAATGCTTCATGACACTGGAGAAAAGCTCAAACACCTGCCGCCAGATGCAGGGGCCAGAAGATCCGGGGCGGGGTCAGGGAGGGGCACTTCATGTGGAACCCTCACTCCCCCCTTCCCTCCCTTTCTCTCTCTCTCTCTCTCTCTCTCTCTCTCACACACACACACACACACACACACACACACACACACTTCCACATTGTCTTGCACAAGTTACCTCTATTCTGTCTTCTTATTCTTAACTCTTCCTATCTCATATCTCTTCTTTCCTTTCCACCTTCCTTTCTTCCTTTCTTCCTTTCTCTTTTTTTCCTTCCTTTCTTCCTTTCTTTCCACCTTCTTTCTTTTCTTCCTTTTCCACCTTCCTCCCTTCCTTCCTTCCTACCTCCTTTCCTTCTTTTTTTTCCTCCTTCCTTCTTTCCTCTGCCTCCTTCCTTCTTTCCTTCCTTTCTACCTTCCTTTCTTCCTTCCTTCCCCCTGCCTTTCTTCCTTCCTTCTTTCCTCCCTTTTTCTTTCTTCCTTCTTTCCTTCCTCCCACCCTCTGTTCCTTCCTTTCTACCATCCTTCCTTTGTTCTTTTCCTTCCTCCCTCCTTCCCTCACTTTCTTCTTTCTTTCCTTTCTTCATTTTTTCTTCTTTTCCTCCTTTCTTATTTCCTTCCTTTTCTCCCTCCTTCCTTCCTTCCCCTTCCTTTTCCTTCCTTCCTTCTTTCCTTCCTTCCTTCCTTCTTTACTCCCTCTCTCCCTCCTTTTCTTTCTTTCTTTCTTCCTTCATTTCTTTCTCTCTCTTCCTTCCTTCTTCCTTTCCTTTCTTTCTATACCTCTCTCTCTCTCTCTCTCTCTCTCTCTCTCTCTCTCTCTCTCTCTCTCTCTCTCTCTCTCTCTCTCTCTCTCTCTCTCTCTCTCTCTGTTCACCATCTCTCCCTAAATCCAGATCTCAGCATCCCTGTCTCCCGCTGTGGTTTCTGCCCCTCTTCCATTCCTTTTGAGCCTCCAAAACACATCCTCCTTTTCCCTTCCACCCTGTGCGGGCCCTTCTGCCCGCGTCTCTCCCCTCCCGTCCACACCTGGCTGTAGAAGGAGCTGATGAGTGCGAAGCTCTGATAGAACATGTCCAGAAGGTGCAGGAAGTTGCGATCTTTGTAGTCAAATCGTTCTCCAAAGACAATGGAACAGATGATGTTGGCCGTGATGGACTGGAAGATGAAAGTGGGGTCCACGAGTTCCACTGGGAGGAGGAGAAGGGGCACAGGAGACTGGGGATCAGTTTCCCCCTTTTTGTTTGACTGTCCTGCATTGCTCAGTACTGAACAACTAAAAGAATCTGCCAGGTGCTGGTGACTCATGCCTGTAATCCTAGCTACTCAGGAAGCTGAGATCTGAGGATTGCAGTTCAAAGCCAGCCTGGGCAGGAAAGTCCATGAAACTCTTATCTCCAATAAACCACCAGAAAACCAAAGTGGTGCTGTAGCTCAAGTGGTGGAGTGCTCATCCTGATCTGAAGAGCTGAGGGGCAGCACCAAGGCCCAGAGATCAAGCCTCACAACTGGCAAAAAAAATCTCTGTCTCTCCTTCCTTGTGTCTCTGTCTGTGGTTCTGTGTGTGTGTGTGTGTGTGTGTGTGTGTGTGTGTGTGTGTTGGTACTAGGCTTGAACTCAAGGACTCTCACCATCCCTTGGCTTTCTTGCTCACAACTGCAGCTCTATCACCTGAACTATGCCTTCATCCCTGCTTTTTTTGGTCTGTCACAGGGCTTGAACTCAGGTCCTGGACACTGTCCTTGAGCTTTCTTGCATAAGCTAGTGTTCTACCACTTGAGCCACAGGGCCACTTCTGGTTTTCTGGTGGTTCGTTGGAGATAAGAGTCTTACAGACTTTCCTGCTAGGTCTGGCTTTGAACCTGGATCACAGGGCATGAGCCACTGGTGCCCAGCTCTTGAGTCATTCTTGAACATAATCATCAATAATCAATAATCATGCCTCTCTCCCTGGGTGTCTCTCATTCTCGTCTTCATCCTTAGCTCTCTGCTCACATGGACAGCTCTGTCTCTCAATTGCTCCCCCTCCCCCCCAGCCCATCCCCCTCCTCCCTGGGCCTGGGCCTCACCATTGGTTTTCCGCAGCTCCTCCACCAAACACTGCGCCTCCTCCTGGATCCGCTCCTCCACACTCCGCTTCCCCATCCCAAAATCCCTCATGGTGGCCAGAGAGAACCGCCGAAGGGCCTTCCAGCGCTCCCCATTGGCAAATACCACACCTATCCAGGCAGGGAGAAGGGGGAAGGGGAGGGGGCATGGGGTCATGGAGGCAGAAGTTACAGGAGGAAGATCCAAGGAGACCAGGTCCTCCTCTCCCCCTTCCCACCTTCTCCCCTACATCCTGCAGAGCCCTCACCATAGTCCTGGAAGATTGGCTGGACACTGGCGATCGTCCCTCGGCCAGAGAAGGCCTCAGCCTGGTCCACCAGGGCCTCCCGGATGGTGTCCGCCCCGCACAGCATGACCACCGGCCTTGATCCCAGATACACGGTGAACACATCCCCATACCGTTCTCGAAGCTGCCAAGGCAAGAGTTGCTGCTAGCTCCTTATGAGACTGTGCAAACCATTAGATGCAGCCGGCCCCCTGGCTGATGGCTCAGGCCTGTAATCCCAGCTACTCGGAGGCTGAGATCTGAGGATTGTGGGTTGAAGCCAGCCCAGGCAGCAAAGTCTATGAGACTCTGAGCTCTAATGAACCACCAGGAAATCAGAAATGGAGCTGTGGCTCAAAGTAGTAGAGTGCTAGCCTTGAGCACAAACGCTCAGGGACATAGCCCAGGCCCTGAGTTCAGGTCCCATATCTGATAACAGAGAAAAAGTAGTGATAATAACTTAAGCAAGAAAGGGCTAGAGGTGAGGCCCAAGTGGTAGAGTTTCCTGCACAGAAAAGCATTAGGCTCTTGAGTTTCATTTTTCCTTTTTCCTTCTTTTCTTTCTTTCTTTTTTTTTTTTTTGTCGGTCATGGGGCTTGAACTCTAGGCCTGAGCGCTGTCCCTCAGCTCTTCAGCTCAAGGCCAGCGCTCTACCGCTTGAGCCACAGCGCCACTTCGAGTTTTCTAGTGTTTTATTGGAGATAAGAGTCTCACAGACTTTTCTGCCCAGGCTGGCTTTGAACCGTGATCTTCAGATCTCAGCCTCCTGAGTAGCTAGGATGACAGGCATGAGCCACTGGCACCCGGCTGAGGCTCTTGAGTGTCAAACTCTAATACCACCAAATAATAAATATAAAAAATAAATGTAAGATGTAAGTAACTATAAGATAGGCAGTGATTGATCCCTCTGGTGGAATGTTACACAGCCATGAAAAGGATCAGTCTACCGCTATCCCTGACAACAGGGACGAAACTCGAAGAGAGAATGTGGGGTGAAAGCAACTAGACACAAAAGCCAGATTTGGTTTGTCTTTTAGTGCTACTTACAGGAATTCCGACCCAGTTGCAACCAATGTCCAGTGGCAAGATAATGACTAGAACGTGGGAGGTGGCAGGTTATCCTGGAGCAGGCTCTGGTCTTACTTGGTCTTTGTGATCGGTTACAATCTCATCAAGCTGTGCACTCTTCAGGGTTATGGTCAACTTCAGGCTTGACTCAAATAATCATAGCAATAAGACAGGTGTGGTAGCGCATATCTGTAATCCTAAGAAGCTAACTCAAGAAGCTAATTCCTGGTTGGACCTTTACTTTTCCCAGTGTAGTTTTGTGTTAGGCCTTCGGTTCCTAGTGCCTGTAGTCACTTCTGCAGCTCAAACACTGGGTGGTGCTCTGCATCTGGGTTTTCACCAATTCTCTGTGTGTGTGTGTGTGTGTGTGTGTGTGTGTGTGTGTGTGTGTGTGTGTGTGTGTGTGTGTGTGTGTGTGTGTGTGTGTGTGTGTGTGTGTGTGTCCCAGACCTGGGGCTTGAACTCAGGGCAGGGACACTGTCCTTGAACTTTTATCCTCCAGGCTGGTGCTCTACCACTTGAGCCACAGCTCCAGTTCCAGCTTTTTGGTAGTTTGTTGGAGATGAGAGTGAGAGTCTCACGGTCATTCCTGCCTGCATTGGCTTTGAACTGTGATCCTCTAGATCTCAGCCTCCTGAGTAGCTGGGATGACAGGCGTGAGCCACTGGCATTCGACTGGTTTTCCCCAACATTTCAACCACTGTGTGTCAACTTTAGGAGAATGCCCACCTTCTCTACATGGCCACGATACTGCAAAACTCATTTTGCTTATCAAGTTAAATTCATATGATTCATGCATTGTGTTGTTGATACCATCGGGGTTTTGTGGCTGTGTTGCTTTTATGCCTCCACAGGAAAACACGCAGCTGTTCTGATCATCTTATTCCACCCCCAGAAACCCAAAATCCATGTCCTTGCTACATGGAAGATGCATTCCTGCCCTCCCACGAGTGTGACTCATTCCAACATCGACACAAACATCTGAAAGTCCAGAGTGTTCGCTGGGTGCCGGCAGCTCACATCTGTCATCCCCGCTACTCAGGAGGCTGAGATCTGGAGGATCGAGGTTCAAAGCCAGCCTGATCTTGGAACGATCATCTGGCAAAGGCCATTGTTAGTTATACACCTCTTGACTTTGCCAAGTTCTCAGCCTAGAGCGTTTTGTGATAACAACAGGACACAGACAAAGACACCTGCGAGACACCGTCTTGCCCACCCTCTGAGGCCACTCTGCTGCTTCCATGACCTTTGGTGCTGGTTAGGCCAAGACCTCACCCCGCCATCACCGTTGAATGGCTGCCTCATCACCGTGTGGGACTTGAAACCCACTCTTTCCTGCACCTCAGCCTTCTTAGCAATGGCTCCTCCAGAATGACTTCTTCTTCCAGCTCATTCTCACCCCCTCATCCAGTTGTTGAGGCTCTGTTCAAGTTCCATCTCTCTCTTTTTTTTTAATCAGTCATAGGGCTCGACCTTGGGGCCAGGGTGCTGTCCATCAGTTCTTTTGCTCATGGCTAGTGCTCTACCACTTTGAGCCGCAGCGCCGCTTCTGGTTTTCTGGTGGTTCACCATCTCGTGGACTTTCCTGGCCAGATTGGCTTTGAACTGTGATCCTGTACATCTCAGCCTCCTGAGTGGCTAGGATGACTGACACCTAGCTTTCAGAAACCCTCTGCATCTTCGTGTTCTAGTAGCAGGGTGTTTGTTCTCTTGGCCCCTCTGATAAGCACAAAACTACATGTTTAAAACACTGGAGGATGCAAGCATGGTGACACACTCCTGTAATCCCAGCCCTCAGGGGGCCAAAACATGAGGGATGGGAGCTCAAGGCTAACCCTGTTTCATTAAAAGTATAAATAAATAAAATAAAGATATAACTCCAAATCTCAGGAGTAGAGCACTTGCCTGGCATGAGCTCTACAAAAAAATACAATGGAATGGAAAGGCTCTTCTGGGCTCTGTTCTGTGCTGGCCCCGCTCATCAGGTTCATTTGGACAGGCAGTAGACCCGCCCCTTCCTCCGCCCTCCACTGACCTCCCTTTAGCCCTGACACCAATTCCTGCCAGACTTTGCTCACCCTTGTTGATCATAGCAAAACCGATTCTGCTGTTACTTCCACCCTGTTTCTTTGTTTGCTCGCTCTCTCTCTCTCTTTCCCCCCACCTCTCTTTCAGGACACATACCCAAGGACATAGCAAAGGGTGACAGAGGAGAGTACAAGTTGACACCCCGACACCCTGTCTTGGAACAGTAGACCCCAGAACTTCCCAACAGAGCAAGATTGCTTCTGACAACCTAACCACCATCCGTCATGCTTCAGGATCCTGCCTTGGACTCCTCGCTCTTCCCCCTCCTACTCCTCCCTCGCCCAACCCCTGCGTCTGGAGAGGGGTCCTCCCTCTCTCTGCTGTGTGATCCCCACTTCCCTTCTTGTCCAAGTGGAGGAATCCCCCCATCACCTATATCCCAGGCTCCGTCCAGCCCTGTCTCACCTGCAGGAAAGATTTCAGGAGCCCGTGTCTGTCCATTTGCAGAACGTTCCCCAACAAGGGCAGAGGCCGGGGCCCCGGAGGGAGGCGGCCACGGGCCTTTGAGCCAGCCCTGAGCAGGAGAAGGAGGAGGCCAGTGAGGAGCAGCAGGGAGAGGAGGGCGCTGAGCTCCATGATCCCGGGCTGGGTGGAGTCCACTTCAGCCCAGCCTTGAACTTGCCCTTTTATTCTGATCAAGTCTCCTCACCCAGTTGGCCACGCCTCCCCTTCCCGCCTTTTCCCTCCCCGCCCCCTTGTCCCCAAGTGCCAGCTCAGGGGAGGGGTGCAGGCTCCTCTGCTTCCTGCCCAGCCAGCCTGGCCACTCTGCTCCCCCACCTCAGCCCTAGAAACCATTTGGCAGGGGTGCACGAGTGTGAGTGAGTGTGTGTGCACAAGTGTGTTTGTGTGAATGGGGGAGTGTGTGTGTGTGTGTGTGTGTGTGTGTGTGTGTGTGTGTGTGTGTGTTCAAGCCTGAGTGGGAGCTTCTGTAGTACAGGCATCTGCTTTACCATGCCAAAAATGTGTTTCCCTTGGTTGAGCTTATGGAGATGTTCATTTGTGTGGGATCCAGGTGTGTGTGTGTGTGTGTCTGTGTCTGTGTGTGTGTGTGTCTGTGTGTGTGTGTGTGTGTGAGAGAGAGAGAGAGAGAGAGAGAGAGAGAGAGAGAGAGAGAGACCCCAGACTCCAGAAGCACAAGGGCCATGCCATGCCTCGTTCCATGTTCGGCAGGTGCAGCCGAGGCTGAATTCACAGTGGATGGAAATGCACCTGGCCCCTGGAGCCTGCCGAGGGCTTTTCTCCCAGCACTGCAGAAGAGCAAGCCATGGGGAGAGAAGGGGAAAGGCCAGTGGCCAGCCCACTCCCACAACAATGCCATTCATCCATTCCCCGGGGCAGAGCCTCGGGCCCCCAGCACGTTTTAGAGATCTCACTTTTTTCCCTTGGACAGTCAGGACGGGGGATGGAATCACAAACAGGAAGATCACAGCCCAGGCTCGCTGAGGCACACAGCCAGACTCCTATCTCACAACAACCTGACAGTGGCTCACAGGGCAGAGCACTGGCCCAGCCAACATATGAGGTCTTGAATTTGAAACCCCAGTGCTAGACAGCCATTGGTGCTCACGCCTGTAAATCTTAGCGCTCAGGAGGCTGAGATCTGAGGATCAGGGTTCAAAGCCAGCCTGGACAAGGAAAACTCCATGAGACCCTTATCCCCAATGAACCACCAAAAAGCCACACGTGGAGCTGTGGCTCAAATAGTAGAGCTCTAGCCTTGAGTGAAAGAGCTCAGGAGCAGCACCCAGGCCCTGAGTTCAAGCCCTAGGACTAGCACACTAAAACAGTGGGAATGTGGTGAGGGGTGGGGGTGGAGAGTAGGCACAGAATCTTCTTGCAGTGTTCAGCAAAGTCAGGGACAGCTGAGTTGCGGCCAGTGATCCTCGAGAAAAGCAAATAACAAGCAGCCGTCCACGTAAGGGTGAGATATGACTTTATATAATCTTGGAGGACTTTCCTGACCCCAGGACCTTGCTCCCGGCTATGCTGGGTGATATGGCAATGAACATGGGCACCAGGCTTTGTGGCAGGAAGAGTATGAAGAGCTTAACACAGTACCTCTCTGAAGACTCTTATTCTGGAAGAGAGTTTGTCATCCCCTCCATTTTCCAGATGGAGGGCCGCGGAGGGAGGTGGAGTCCAGGTGTCATTACAGAGTGGCTTAATGCCACAAGGTTTGACATGGAAGCCCCTTGCCAGACTCAGCTGCGAAACATGGCCAAGGTGACTAGACCCATACCATTGAAATTTTTTTTTTTGCTCCATCATGGGGCTTGAACTCTGGGCCTGGGGGCTATCCCTCAGCTCTTTAGCACAAGGCTAGTGCTCTACCACTTGAGCCACAGCACCATTTCTAGTTTTCTGGCAATTTATTGGAGATAAGAGTCTCATGGACTTTCCTGCCCAGGCTGGCTTTGAACCATGATCCTCAGATCTCAGTCTCCTGAGTAGCTAGGAGTACAGGTATGAGTCACCGGTGCCTGGCTAGAATTTTTTCAATTTAATTAAAATGATGCTGAGAGCCCAGTGCCAGTGGCTCACTAGCCACTCAGGAGGCTGAGATCTGAGGATCAAGGTTCAAAGCCAGTCCGAACAGGAAAGTCTATGAGATTCTAATCTCCAATGAACCATCAGAAAACTAGAAGTGGCGCTGGTGGCTCACACCTGTAATCCTAGCTACTCAGGAGGCTGAGATCTGAGGATCGCGGTTCAAAGCCAGCCCGGGCAGGAGAGACCATGAGACTCCTATCTCCATTAAACCACCAGAAAACCGGAAGTGGCGCTGTAGCTCAAGTGGTAGAGCGCTCGCCTTGAGCTGAAGAGCTGAGGGACAGCGTCCAGGCCCAGAGTTCAAGCCCCACGACCAACCAAAAAAATAAAAAAAAAAAAAAAAGAAAACTAGAAGTGGTGTGCCACACCGACTCCAGTAGAGTCTGCTTAGCATGGGAAACCAGCTTTCAGACCTGAGAAAGGGGCTTCAGAGACCTATCTCTGAGTATTGGGACTTCACCAAAGTCTACCTCGGAGAATAGGGCTTCTAAGAGGCCTACTCCTGGAAAGGCTGGCAAACCCCTGGGAAAGATGTGTTTCTGCCACTCTTTCCCTCATAAGAGTGCCTATTGATCTTTTACTGCTTCTACTGCTTTTTGTACTTGCTCATTGTCAACGTTCCCTCATTCAAAGCTCTTTCTTAAGAGTGTTGATGACTCCAATATCTGATGAGTGTCTTAAAAATATGACAAACTCACCAGAGTTAAGTGCTACCCTGAAACCCCTCTTATACAGGCTAGGAGATAAGTTATAAGTAAATATAAAAGTATTGGGGGTTTCACAAAGTCACTTCAGCAGAAGGAATTATTTGTAAGGGATTTACAAGAAGCTGTAGGCTCAGCTAAAACAGAAAGAATGTATGGCAATTGCTGGGATAATTATTTAGGAGAAAGAATTTCCTGCTATTTACTAAGAGATTTGTTAGGTCTCCTTAAAGTTTACTATTAAAGAAGAGACAGGAAAGATCTTATGGGAAAGTTAAGGCCTCTATAAAGATAGGTAATAGTTAATTGGTGACAAACATCGAAACCCATTGTATTCCTTAGAGATAAGCCGAAGACAAATGCCTATCAGGCGACCAGCTGGTGACCAAGAAAGAAGCCCTGCAGCAAGATTGTGTAACCTTTTGCCCTTTCTCATGAAGACTTCTGTTATAAAAGTTTGTTATCCTCTGCATTAAATCGCACTCAGCATCCACTCCTAATGTGTGTGAGTTGTCTGTTTGCCATCTCCCCATCCTATTCCAGGTTCCTCCCCTAGGTATCCTCCGTCGGCCCGACAGAACCCGGACCGCGGCAGTGGTGCTGTGGTTCAAAGTGACTGAGCATTAGCCTTGAGCATAAAAGAGCTAAGGGATAGTGCCCACGCTCCAAGTTCAAGTCCCATGACTGACAAAAAAAAGATTTCTGAAGAAACTTTAGGATTCTGATTACCATATGCTTTCACTGCATATCTTAATCTGTGTGTTTCTCTCTCTCAATCTCTCTCTCCCCCATCTCTCTCCAATCTCTTCTGACCTCCGGAGAGCAAGACAATCCATCCAGGCACAGACAGTGAAAGGTGGACAAAAGAAGTTTATTTACACTATTTACACCAGAAAAGGGTCTTGAGACTACCTCGTCCTGGGAAAGATACCCAGAACCAAGAGCAGCCTCAACCACCAAATCTCCAAGCCTCCAATAGGCAGCCTGGCCCCCTGACCTTTATTAATTGGTCTGCAAACCTCAGCCCTCCAGAGCTCCAAAGGGGAAGGCTTTTCCCTTTCTTCCCTTCCTCCTCCTCTGCAGGCCTCTCCACTCGGCCCCAAAGGGCCTCTGGAGAAGGCCCCGAATGACCTCCGAAGGAGGCCCCAAATGGCCCCTCGAGGAGACCCCAAATTGCTTCCTCCAGAAGCACCAAATGGCCTCTCCAGGCTAGCCCTGTCCTCCACGGACCTGCCCTGCTCTGCTCCGGCAGGCTTTCCCCTCCTGCCGCCTCTCCTTCCATTCCTACTCCTCTCCTCTCTCCGCACTAACTCTGCCTCAGGACTCGTGGTCTTTCCCTGACTCTCCTCCCTCAGGACTCCTGGTCTCCTCTGGACTCCTCTCCTCTCAGGACTCCAGTTTTTCTCCTACTCCCCCCGGGCCTCCAAGCACGCCACCTATATGGCCCCGGATAGGCTGTGCCCCTCTCTCACTAACGGTTTCAAACTGCCATTCATGCTCCTCCTCCAAGATGCCCCCTGTCCTCCTCCTCCTTCTCTCTCTGTCTCTCTCCTTCCTCTTCCCCTGCTTCTGTCTCTTCTTCTCCTGTTTCTCCTTCTTCCTCTAGCCTCTAGGCTCTGCCCCCACTGAGGGTCAGGCCACATCTGCCCACTATACGTGGAACCTCTGTGCACCTGCCTCCTTCTGTCTCTTGTTGCCATGGGAACCGCAGCATCTTCAGAGCCAATTGAAGCAAACCACTTTGCCCTCCCGACGGAAGGAGCGGCTCAGTCAGCCTCCACGTGTGATGGTGGGACTTGTCTATGTTTCACATGGGTCTAAAAGTCAAAGATGGACATCTAATCTCTGCTCATACCCTTCTGACCTCGCGGGAGAGGGTTCAACAAGGTTCAACCTGACCTTGGCAGGAAACCATTAAAAACTTCCCTGACCTAGGACCTTGCTCCCACCTGGGTTGGCATCTGGCACTGACCCCAAGGCCTCTCCAGCTCAGGCTTTCTGATTACAAGTATAAGGTGCTTTATATTGTGATTCATTTAATCTTCACTCTAAGGGGACATGATTGTCTCCCCAAGTCGCACAGCAGGCTTAGAGGTAGAATCCAGTGTCACAGTCATGCCCAGCAACCTGCTATCTTCACTGTCTCAGAGGGATGTAGAGGCAAGGAGAAGGACAGAAGCAAGGGCTGGGGATGGGTGGCTCATGTATGGAATCCTAGCTACTCAGGAGACTGAGATCTGGGGATTATGGTTTGAAACCAGTGTGAGCCGGAAAGTCTGTGAAACTCTTATCTCCAATTAACCAGCAAAAAAAAAAAAAACAATAGAAGTGGATCTGTGGCTCAGGTGGAAGAGTGCTAACCTTGAGCAAAAAACTCAAGCACACTAAAGCTCAGGCTCTGAGCACAAGCCCCAGGACCAGTCACCCACTTTTCACTCTCATTCCTTTATGCACTCACTCATTCACATGCTTTTTGGTGGGGGAAGGAGGTTGGTCAGTCACAGGCTTGAACTCTGGGCCTGTGCACTGTCCCTCAGGTCTTCAGCTGAAGGCTAGGAGCTCCACCACTTGAGCCACAGCACCACTTCTGGTTTTCTGGTGATTCATTGGAGGTAAGAGTCTCACAGACTTTCCTGCCTGGTCTGGCTTTGAACCATGATCCTCAGATCTCAGCGTCCTGAGTAGCTAGGATGACAGGTGTGAACCACCGGTGTTCAGCTTCATGTGTTCATTTATTCATCCATTCACTCACTCCTTAAGCCACTCACCCACTACTCATTCATTCATTCATTTATTCAACATTTACTGAGCATCTACCATGAGCCAAGCCCTACTGGAGGTTCTACTGCAAACAAAGCAGGTGGACACCCCATACCTTAGAGAGTAATCATTCTAGTGAGAGAAACAGATGCATATTGCCAGTGACTTATGAATGTCACCATGGTTTGTCCTGACTGGTGGCTTGCTGCCAGCCTCTGGTTGGCTGGGAAAGTGAGTGCTTTCTGCCCAAACTACCTGGTTTGATTTTTCTGGTGGCCTTCAGCAAGTATGAACTCTGACCAGCCGGGCAGCACACATTGTGTGTGAGGACTTGACCACCACTTGTGCAGGGCCGGAAGCACCTCTGAGGTAGACATGTTTTGGGGTATGGGTACCTGGATCCCTCCCTGCCACCCAGGGCCACAGGTCATCATCCAAGTTTCCCCTCCTTCAACTCCAAGGACAGCCATGAGCCTCTGGTCCTCCCATTCCCTCTGGGAACAGGGGGCCCAGCAGTCAGCCCCATCATGGTGAGGCTCAGGGTGCAGACACATGGAGGTGGGGAGGGGGGTGGGGAGGACCAGAGTGATAACCACGCTCATTGCTCCATGCTATGTGTGATAATGAGGCTGAGACAAGAGGAGGATAAGAATGAGCTGAGACCCTCTTCCTGGAAGTCCAGCCCCTCATGTCATGGTGGAGAGAGGCAGGCAGAGAGTAGAGGTGTAACAGGGAAGGACTTGACATGATTTATGTCTGGTGTGTGTGTGTGTATGTGTGTGTGTGTGTGTGTGTGTGTGTGTGTGTGTGTGTGCGCCTGTGTGCACACACACACAGGTCCTGGAGCTTGAACTCAGGGCTTGAGCACTGGCCCTGAGCTTTATTTTTTTTTCATTCAAGACTGGTGCTCTGCCCTTTGAGCCACAGCTCTGCTTCTGGATTTTAGCTGATTCATTGGAGAGAAGAGTCTCACAGATTTTCCTACCTGGGCTGGCTTCAAACCATGATCCTCCTGTCTGAGCCTTCCAAGTAGTTAGGATGACAGGTATGAGCCAGCAGTACCCTGCTTTGTGTTGCTTTTCTGATTTTTTTTTCTGTGTGTGTTGCCATCCTGGGGCTGTAATTCAAGACTTCCTCATATTCTAAGGGGCGTTCTTGAGCTCCACACCACACTTTGAATTTACATTCCAGAAGGATCCATGCAGTTAGGCCTTTCTCTGACCAGGCAACTGAAGACTGCATGATGGGAAATGATAGATGAGGGAGCCCCAAGGACATTGCTCAAATTTCCACAAGGGCCAGGATTACCATCCTTCCCTTCCTTCCCTTCCCCCCCCATCACGGCTGGTGAGCAGTGGAATGTAAAGCACAGAGACAGATCAAGTGCTGTCTCTCCTCTTTTGCATAACTCAGTTCCCTAGGGCAAGGCAGCTTATGTAGAGGAATTCTGGGCAGCAGGTGACAGCGGCAGCCTGCCAGGTAATGCAATAGCAGAACTGGGCTTTGCTTTCCACTGCCCCCCTGTGGAGCTGTGAGTTTACTGCAGGACACAAGCCAGCTTGTGTCCTGGCTTCATTATGATGATGATTGTTTTTGTTCCTGTCCTGGGGCTTGAACTCAGGGGCCTGGTAGCTGTCCATGAGCTTCATTTTGCACCTGCTGTAGGAGCCACACCCCACTTCCAGTTTTCTTTTTTTTTTTTCTTTTTTTTTTGTAGTAGTAGAATGGAGATAAGAGCCTCACAGACTTTCCTGCTCCAGTTGGCTTCCACTCGCCATCTTTAGATATTAGCCTCCTGAGTAGCTAGGATTACAGGTGTGAGCCAGGGATGCCACCATCTGGCCTAATTATTATTTTTATTTTTATTTTTTTTGTTGGTCATGGGGCTTGAACTCTGGGCCTGGGCGGTATCCCTGCACTCTTCAGCTCAAGGCGAGCGCTCTACTGCTTGAGCCACAGCGCCACTTCCAGTTTTCTAGTAGTTGTATTGGAGATAAGAGTCTCACGGGGTTTCCTGCCCAGGCTGGCTTTGAACTGCGATCCTCACATCTCAGCCTCCTGAGTAGCTAGGATTACAGGTGTGAGCCTCCAGCGCCCAGCTGGCCTAATTATTAACAACATTCTTTCTCTTGCTCAAAACAATCCAGGAAAAAAAAATCCGGGGAAGGTAGCGTACAATAGAACCTGTTGGATCCCTGGTTTTAATGCACGTAGATTATATGACATGGCTACCTTACTTTTTTTTTTTCTTTTAACAGAGTCATAGCTACTTAGGAGGCTGCAGTCTGAAGATCGTCTCTTTTGATTGCACAGGTATCAGCCAGGCCTGGCGTTTTGCCGCACCCGCACTGGAAAGAGGAGAGTAGCTCAGGGCAGAGAGAAGGGAGGCGAGACTGGGACCTCTTCTTCCCTGGGTCACATTCCTAATTGCAGGCCTCACTGGGACACTCCTCTGAGAGCAAATAAACACCTTGGACAATTGTTCTTAATCTCCACAAGAATTTCTCTTGGATCAAGGCACTGAGGTCAGGGTCTGGGCCTCACCTCCTCTTCAGTGCTCTCTAAGGCCTGCTAGGCTCCACCATGTTGTTCTCAAAAAAAATGACATCATCTGCCAGCTACTCCATCCCAGGAGGACTGCTGTGGTTTGGATCAATCTCATCTTCCCAAAGAGTCTCCAATGTAACGGCCTATGGTTGGTGGACCCCTTGGAAGATAATTAGATCCTCAAGGTACCCCTGTCACACATGGACTCAAGTCTTTCTCAAGAGACTGGGTGCTGGTGGCTCATTCCTGTCATCCTAGCTACTCAGAGGCTGAGATTTGAGGATCATGGTTCAAAGCCAACCTGGGCAGGAAAAACTGAGATTCTTACCTCTAATGAATCACTGAAAAGCCAAAGTGGAGCTGTGGCTCAAGTGGTAGAGCACTAGCCTTGGGAAAAAGAAACTCAGGAACAAAGCTGAGCATGGAGTTCAAGGCTCAGAACGGGAACCAAAAGAGAAAGAGACCAAGACCGAGACAGAGACAGAGAGGCTAAATTGAGTCTCTTGGAACTGGATTAGTTGCCATGAGAACAGATGGTTATAAATCAAGTTTAACTCCTGGCATTTTGGCCTCATCTACACACATCTTCTTACCACCTTCCCACATGATCCCAACCACATAAGGCACCCATGATGAAGCCTTCATCAGGAGCCTAGCAAATGCCAGCACCACAAAGACATACAGTGGAAGAAGCACAGCCTCTTCAACCGCTGGTGCTGGGAAAACTGGGCAGCCACATGCAGAAGACTAAAAGTGGACCCCAGCCTATCACCATGCACCAACATCAACTCAAAATGGATTAAAGACCTTAACATTAAACCTGAATCTCTGAAACTACTGCAGGACAGAGTAGGAGAAACACTTGAACTTATAGGCACAGGAAGGAACTTCCTGAACAGAGTCCCAGGGTTACAACAAATTGGAGAGAGACTCGACAAATGGGACTACCTTAAAATAAAAAGCTTCTGCACACCTAAAACTATAGTAACCAAGCTAGAAAGACAACCAATTGGGAAAAAATATTTACCAGCAATATATCAGACAAGGGGTTAACATCCAGTATATACAGGGAACTCAAGAAACTAATCCCTCCCAAACCTAACAAACCAATTATTAAATGGGCAAGGGAACTAAAGAGGGACTTCTCAGATGAAGAAATAAAAATGGTGAAGAAACACATGAGGAAATGTTCATCATCCCTGGTGGTGAAGGAAATGTAAATAAAGACAACCCTGAGATACCACCTTACCCCAGTCAGAATGTCCCACATCCACAAATCAGCCAACGACAAATGCTGGAGGGGATGTGGAGAAAGAGGAACCCTATTACACTGCTGGTAGGAATGTACACTTATACACCCACTTTGGAAAGCAGTCTGGAGGGTCCTCAGAAAGCTAAAGATTGACCTCCCTTATGACCCAGTCATACCACTTCTAGGCATCTACCCTGAACAACAGGAACCAATATACAAGGACACATGCACCTCCATGTTTATTGCAGCACTGTTCACAATAGCTAGAATATGGAAACAACCCAGATGCCCCACCACAGATGAATGGATCCAAAAATTGTGGTATCTATACACAATGGAATATTATGCAGCCATTAGAAATGACAAAATAATGGCATTTGCAGGGAAATGGATGGAGCTAGAAGGAATCATGTTGTGCAAGGTAAGCCAAGAGCAAAGAGACAAACGGTACATGGACTCCCTGATAAGTGGATGTTAAATCTAAAATGTTAGGTGATATGAAAAAATTAACAGGACTTAAGAAACAAAGAACTCCCACTCATCTGGTCGAACCACTACTTAATATCCCCATGCTGCTGATCACATGTATGGTGTATATGTGTACACCATTATATGTTATAGACCATGATAGACAATTTGCTCCAGGAAAGTTAGAATGAGCTTGTGACTTTAAAGGAACATCATTATTCCACAATAATGTGAAATTTGGGAAATTATGTAATCAATTAATCACAATAAAAAAAAAACCACCAGAAAACTAGAAGTGGTGCGATGGCTCAAGTGGTAGAGCATGAGCCTCGAGCTGAATTGTTCAGGGACAGCCTCCAGGCCTAGAGCTCAAGCCCCACGACTGACAAAGAAAGAGAGAGAGAGAGAGAGAGAGAGAGAGAGAGAGAGAGAGAGAGAGGGAGAGGGAGGGAGAGGGAGAGGGAGAGGGAGAGGGAGAGAGAGAGAGATCTTTCATGCGATTTTTTCTAACATATTTATAAGATTATGTCTTTGTTGCCTTGTATGTCCCTCCCCCATGGTACAACCCCTGCTTTCACTATATATGATGTTGGTATATGTGGAGGGGAAGGGAAAAAACAAATTGTTAAAACAGGGATACAGGAGGACCCATTGCAACAATGAGATGTACAAGTCATTATGTCAAAAAACGAACTTTACAACTTTGGTGGGGGGCCGGAGGGAGGGGAGGGAGGGGGAAATACAAAGGGACGGGAAGGGGAAAAAAAAGCAGGAGGCTACAATGCTTGATAAGAAATGTGCTCATTATCTTACCCATGTAATTGTAACCCCTCTGTACAGTATTTTCACAATAAAAATATATTTTTTTAAAATGCCAGCACCAGGATCAGGAGCTCAAGCAACCTCTTTTTGGGGCTGGGAAGGTGGCTCGGTGGTAGAGTGCTTTCCTTGCATGCATGAGGCCCTGGGTTTGATTGCTCAGCCCCACATAAACAGAAAAAAGCTGGAAGTGGTGCTGTGGCTCAAGTGGTAGAGCGCTAGCCTTGAGCTGAAGAGCTGAGGAACAGCGCCCAGACCCACAGTTCAAGCCCCACGACCAACAACAACAACAAAAAAAAAAACCTCTTCTCTTGATAAACTGTCCAGGCTTAGATATTTTCTGATGGCAACAGCAAATAAGCTCACACAGAAGGGAAGAGTTTAAGTTCCTGTCTTCTTGAATCTGGTTGATCTTAATCAACATACTCCCTTCAAGTACCAGACTTCTCTTCCGTGTAATTGAGACAGGAACTGTGAATAAATACCTCTACCCACTTTTCCTTCCTGCTCAAGAAGACAGCTACAGCTGCATTTCTTCTGAAGTGAGGTTATGTTATGTGACTGGGTTCTGTATATGTGTGTGTGTGTGTGTGTGTGAGTGTGCATGTGTGCACACATGCATGTGTAGGTCATGGGGCTTGAACTGTGGTCCAGAATGCAGCTCCTGAGTTTCTTTTGCTCAAGACTAGCATTCTACCACTTGAGCCACAGCACTATTTCCAGATTTTTCTGAATAGTTTATTAGAGATAAAGAGTCTCATGAGGCCAAGTGCTAGTGGCTCATGCCTGTAACCCTAGCTACCCAAGAAGCTGAGATCTGAGGATTGCGGTTCAAAGCCAGCCCAGGCAAGAAAGTCTGTGTCTCAAAGAAGGCCAGATCTGGCACTGTGATAGTGGCAGTGTGCTAACCTTGAGCAAAAGAAGATCAGGAACAGAGCTCAATCCCAATGTTCAAGTCCTAGGACTGACAACGAAAGTTTTAAGGATTTTCTTGCCTGGGCTGGCTTTGAATTATGATCCTCAGATCTCAGCCTCCTAGGATTACAGGCATGAGCCACCAGCACCTAGCCGTGGCTGAGTTCTGGACATGGAATATGAAGGAAAATAGTGTTCCTGATCTGGTCTCCAAAAAAAGATCCCAGTTAGGCACCAGTGGCCCAAACCTGTAATCCTAGAGATTCAGGAGGCTGAGAGCTGTTGATCACAACTCGAAACCAGCCCAGTTAAGAATGTCCATGAGACTCTTATCTCCAGTTATTTTTTTAAAAGCTAGAACTGGAGCCATGACTCAAGTGGTAGAACACTAGCCTTGAGCAAAACAAACTCAGGGACAGTACCCAGGACCTCAGTTCAAATCCCAAGGCCAGTAAAAAAGGAAAAAAAAAAAAAAAGCTATCTGAGCCAGGTACTAATGGCTCACGTCTGTAATCCTAGTTATTCAGGAGACTGAGATCTAAGGATTATAAAATGATGGAAGTACAGCTGTGGCACAAGTGGTAGAGTACCGGTCAGCCTGGAGTGAAAACGCTCAGGGACAGTATCCAGGCCCCTAGTTCAAGCCCTATCACCAGCACACACAAACACACAAAATCATGACTTAAACTTCAGACAGCTCTGCCTTCGACTCTGCCCCTACCCAGTTCCTTCACTTCCTGGAGTCTATTTATCTCTCTTTGTTTCTCCCTGTTTATCAAAAAGCAACTATATATTGTTATATAATATCTTATACAAGATAAACAAACGAAGTGGGAGGAGAAAGAGTTGAGCTTGGCTTTCTCTGCAGGCCAGAAGATGACATGTGAGCCATGAGCTGGATGAGCACACACATGGAAATACCTGCGGACAGGATTCAAGCAGCTGGACCTGCCCACAGCTTGGGCTTTTGTCCCCAAAGCAGAAGGCACTGATATGAAGCACCAGGCAGGAAGGCCCAGTTGGGAAACTGAGGCAGGGAGCCTGCATGGTAATGACTGTATTAGTTGTCCAGGCTCTAGTAAGAAAATAGCATGGGCTGGGTGGTCTCAATGACAGCACTTCCTGTCCCCTGGTGGACGAAGGATAGGGAAGGCCACGATAAGGCTATCAGTGGGTCTGGCTTTTCCAAGGCTGGCAGGGACAATTAGCACCATACCTGTTCTATAGCTTCTGGTTTTGTGGTCATCTTTGGCATGCCAGGGCTGGTAGAGGCATCACTTAATCTCTGCTTTTATCTTTAGGCCCCTGAATTCAAGACTCAGGACTGGCACAAAGGAAGGAGGGGCGTTCACGCTAATCCTAACCTCCAAAGACAGCAGGTGTCTCAGGATCTCCAACATTTGGCACAGGGAGTGTCCCTGCAGGCTGGGGCGGACTGATCTGGGGCACGAGGCAAGGGGTCAGGGCGTCATGGGCTGCTGAGACTCTCAGGGCTGCTTTATTGTTTCGTTCTTTGATTTCATGTCAGTCCTGGGGCTTGAACTCAGGGTCTGGGTGCTATCCCCGAGCTCCTTTTGGAGCTCAAGGCCAGAATGGTACCATTTTTTGAGCCACAGCTCCACTTCCAGGTTTTTCTGTGATTAATTGGGGATAATAAGAGTCTCACAGACTTTCCTGCCCAGGCTGGCTCCGAACTGTGATCTTCATACCTCAGCCTCATGAGTAGCTAGGATGACAGATGGAAGCCATTAGTGCCTGGCTTCTCAGGGCTGTTTTATTCTTTCATTTTTTTCTCTCATGCCAGTCCTAAGGCTTGAACATGAGACCTGGGTACTGTCCCTGAGCTTTTTCACTCAAGGCTGGTTGCTCTACCACTTGAGTCACAGTTCCACTTCTGGCTTTGCAATGGCTAATTGGAGATAAGAGTCTTATGGACTTCCCACTCCTGGCTGACTTTGAACCCTAATCCACAGATCTCAGACTCCTGAGTAGCTAGGATGACAAGCATGAACCAACGGTGCCCAGCATTCAAGTAGGCTTTGAGACTCCATGACAACATGTATGTCCCAAACCTGGCAAGTAAGAGTTATTGAATAAAAGTCCACTCCTCCTCACCCTGCTTCTGATTGGCCAGGACCAGTGGGGGGGTGGGGCTGAGGCACTGGGCAGCTGGACAAAGTGCAGAAATGGAGGCTCCAGGAGGACATACGGGGCGGGTTGGGAGGGATAAAGTTGTTCTAATCTGATATGGAGTGCTGTGACCCAGATCTCAGACTCATCCAAGCTGTGGATGTTTCCACATAGCAGCTCACCACACGAGATGTGCAGAGAAAATGGACAACGCATGACCAACACCAAGCCTTGCTTTCACCCAAGCACTGGCCCTAAATTATGGGGACATTCTGAGATCAGATTCCATCACTTGGAGAATATTCTCTTTCTAACCTGGCATTCATTTCACAGAAGCTGCTGGAGAGAGGGGCTAAGATCTAGTCGAGTCAAGGATGGGGACCCACTGTCCAGTGAGAAAATGGTGTGTGACAATGCTTGGAGACACTGGGTGCAGGTGGCTCACATCCTATTACTCATGAGGCTGAGATCTGAGGATCCTGGTTTGAGACCAGCCAGGAAGGAAAGTCCATGAGTATCTCATCTCCAAGGAACCACCAAAAAGTCAGAAGTGGAGGTGTGGCTCAAGTGTTAGAGTGCCATTCTTGAGTGAAAAAAAAAAAAGCTAAGAAAAAGTACAAGGCCCTGAGTTCAAGCCCTGGTACAGGCCCACAGCAGAACAAACATTTATTTTTTAATAAATAAAATAAAATATCCATTTTAGAGGTGGAGAGAGTAGCTCTGTGTTAGAATACTTGCTTGATTTGTAACAGACCATGGGTTTCAAACTTAGCATGCCAAATAATAATAATAATAATAATAATAATAAATCACTTCTGAAGAAAATTTACTTTTTAAAAACTTCCTCTGGCTTCTAGTGACTGGGCTAGAAATGGAGGAATAAGGTACAGACAGAGACACAGACACAGACAGAGAGCCAGCCAGTCCTAATCTTCCCTAGATGTCCCTGGGCCCCCTTCTGAATTTCACAATCATTAAACAGGTGAGAGAAGAGGGGGAGCACTGAGACCCAGAAGCTGATCCAAAAAGCACTGACCCCCAAAAAGCTGCTCACAAACCTGTGCGCCAGAATCTACCTCGGGATGGTTTCCATCTTCCTGAGTTGTCCTGATAACTAGGGAGCTGATTGCTTACATTGTCTCGGTTTCAGAAAAGAGTAGAGTATGACTGACATAGAGTAAAGGGCTCAGCTAGAGAGCCAGATCTCAGATCAGCAAGAAACACACACACACACACACACACACACACACACACACACACACACACACACACACACACACACACACACACACACACACACACACACACACACACACACACACACACACACACACACACACACAGGATCAAGGTTAATCACCTAGGACAGAGCGCCACCTAGTGGTCACTGTGTGCCCTGCTTCTGAACTGAAAAGGAGACACAAGATTTAAAGAATAATAAGAAAGCCCAACTCTGGAGGCTCAAGTGTGTAATCCTAGTTACCCTGGAGGCTGAGATTTGAGGATCACAGTTCAAAGCCAGCCCAGACAGAAAAGTGTATGAGACTTTTACCTCCAAGAAACAGAAAAAAAGCCAGACATGGAGCTGTGAATCAAGTAGTAGAGTAGAGCCACCAGCCTTGAGTGAAAAAGCTAAGGGACAGAGCCCAGGCATTGTGTTCAAGCCCCAGCACTGGCACACACACAAAAAAAAACAGGGCTGGGATTTATATGACTCAGTGGTAGAGTGCTTGCCAAGCATTCATGAAGCCCTGGGTTCGATTCCTCAGTACCACATAAACATAAAAGGCCTCAAGTAGCACTGTGGCTCAAGTGGTAGAGTGCTAGCATTGAGCAAAAGAAGCTCAGGGACAGTACCTTAAGTGCAAGTCCCAGGACTGGCAAAAAGAAAAAGGAAAGAAAAATACCAGAAGAAAAAAAGGGCATAGAGTGTAACTCAAGTGGCAGAGTGCATGCCCTAGCAAGTATGAGAATCCAAATCTCAGTACTGATCCCCCCCAAAAACACTCAACTTGGTACGTGTGTGTGTGTGTGTGTGTGTGTGTGTGTGTGTGTGTGTGTGTGTGTGTGTGATTGGTCTTGAACTCAGGGCCTGGGCATTGTCTCTGAGCTCTTTTGCTCAAGGCTAGCATTCTACACTTTGAGCCATAGAACCACTTCCAGCTTTTCCTGAGTAGTTTATTGAAGATAAGAGTCTCAGGAACTTTCTGCCCAGGCTGGCTTAAACCATGATCTTCAGATCTCAGCCTCCTGAGTAGCTAGGATTACAGGCATGAGCCACCAGTGCCTGGCTTTGAACCTAGTATATGTGTGTATACATATATATGTATATATGTATGTATACATATATGTATATTTATGCAAATATGTACATATATAAGTATATATGACCTATTTCAAGTTCAGTATTGCACACTGATGCATCTGTGTGGTCTATTCTCCACTGTACCCCAAGTACCCCACAAACAGGCCTAGTCATAGAAGTGACTCACCTCTGCAGATAAGTTGAAAAGCCAGGTGCTAGTGGCTCACTCTTGTCATCCTAGCTATTCAGGAGACTGAGATCTGAGGATCCCAGTTTAACGCCAACCCACACAGGAAAGTCCATGAGACTCTTATCTCCAATGAACCACCAAAAATAACCCAGAAAACAAAATAAAACAAAAAGAACAAAAAAACAGAAGTGGAGGTGTGGCTCAAATGGGAGAGTGTAAGCCTTGAGCACAAAAGCACAGGGACAGTCCCCAGGCCCTAAGTTCAAGCTCCTGGGCTGCCACAAAAGAAATAGGCAAACAAGTAAGCAAGCTAAGATGAGGAGGTCCCTGGAGCCTTCACTAACTGACACAGAGCTTCTGGATCTTTCCCACTCATCCTCATTCTGGAAGCCAGGGCATGGTAGCAATGGAAAATGAATTCAATGGAGATAGAATTTACTTTAACTGTATGTGAGGAGAGATTGTGACTTCTATGACTAACTCTCACAGGCAGCCAGCATCCAATGAAGATCTTTTAAATGAAGAAAAATATGAAGAAAGCAAAAAGGAAGGGGAAGAGAAGGAGGAAGAAGAGCAAAAGAAGGAAGAAGAGGAAGAGGAGGAAGAGAAGGAGGAGGAAGAGTGTGAGAAGGAGAGGGAGGGGGGACAGGGAGAAGCAGCAGAGAAAAATTTCATCATGGGAAAAAGTGAGGGAACAGAAGACATGGTACAAAAGGAAATGTAGCTGGGCGCCAGTGGCTCATGCTTGTAATCCTAGCTACTCAGAAGACTGAAATCTGAGGACCACAGTTCAAAGCCAGCCTGGGCAGGAAAGTCCATGAGACCTTTATCTCCAATAAACCACCAAAAAACCAGAAGTGGTGCTGTGGTTCAAGAGGTACAGAGCTCACCATGAGCTGAAGAGTGCAGGGGCAGCACCCATGCCCAGAGTTCAAGCCCCACAACCAACAAAAACAAAAGCAGAAGGAAATGTACTCATTAGCTGACTCTTGTAATTGTGATCCCTCTGTACATCACCTCTACAACAATAAAGTAAATCCATTTTTAAAATTGTCATTTCAAAGAAAAGTGCTTCATTTGTAAAGTGGGGACAGGAAAAATAATAAAGTAGCAGAATGGTTCATAGAGGGTTAACTTTTTTGTTTGTAGGGATTAAGGCAGAGAGAAGCATCATGCTTTTTTGTTGAGATGGAGTCTCATTAACTGGCTAGGCTAGCCTCAAACCGTGATACCTGTTGTCAGCCTCATAAGAAGCCAGGATTACAGGTGTGAGCCAAGGTGCCTGGCTGAAACAATTATTTTTACAATGACTCTCTCTTTATTTTCTTTATTTTTTGTTTTCCTAGTCTTGGGGCTTGAACTCTGAGCCTGGGCACTGTCCCTGAGTTTCATTTTACTCAAGGCTAGCACTCTACCACTGAGCCATAGTGCCACTTCCAGCTTTTTCTGTCTATGTGGTACTGAGAAATTGAATCCAGGGCTTCATGCATACTAGACAAGCACTCTACCACTGAGCCACATTCCCAGCCCTCTTTATTTTTTTAAATGGAGACAGAGTCTCACTATCAACTCAGGTTGGCTTGGAATTCTCAGTGCTCCTGCCACAGCTTCCAAAGTGCTCAGATTACAGTCAGACAACACCATACTGAGCCACAAATAACATTTCATAACATAAGTGGGCTGGAACAAGATGATAGCTGGATACAGAAATGAACCTAAAGATAGATCTACATTTAGCCTGGTATGATGGCATCTGGGTGTACTTCCAGGACTCAGGAGGCTAAGGCAGGAGGGTCTGAGTTTTAGGGTAGCCTTGGCCACATAGGGAGAGCTTGTGAAAGAAAAAGGGCTGAGAAGAAAGAAAAGAGAAAAAAGGAAGGGAAGGGAAGGTTAAGTTGGTATTGGGCCTAGAACTGACTCACTGGAGAGAAAATTGGATTTTCTCACAAGCTATTGGCTATTTTTCTGAGGTTATGGGAGAGTCTTATTCCTTGCTGTATGTAGCCTTAGGCTGGTGTAAAAAAAAAAATCTGAGCATTTTGTACTTTTGTGTGACTCCATGCATGAGTGCATCATTAAAATTGTTTCTTCCGATCCGTGGGTCTATGCTCACTCAATTTACTGGAGAGATTCAAATAATTGAGTGGCTGAAGGGTAAAGGAAAAGGGTAAGTCCCCTCCAAGTGTAGGAGACAGAAGATAAGAGGTTCTTCAAAGCTGCTTCTTCCTGAGAAACACTAACTCCTAAATTGGGTCATGAATCAATGGGAACAGGGTAACAACCAGGTTGCCCTGACACCTTCACTGTGTACCTCAAATCCTTTGTCTTGAGCAATTATGACAGCCATCTTGGACAGCCATCTTGGAAGCCATCTTGAACGGCCATCTTGGACAGCCATCTTGGACAGCCATCTTAGAAGCCAAGAAAGGCAGACCACTTTGCCATGGGTCAATGACTGTTGCTGTCCCAAGGCCCCACCTGGGCTATCCTGAGACCAAGGGGCTGTCAGACCTTGTCTGATCACCTCTGCTCACAGGTATGCCTTGGGGCTTTTGTGACTGCATACATTCTCCCTTTCTGCCCCCAGGTCCTCATCTATTCACGCCTAACACAAATGTCTGCACCCCTGGAAGATGGTTGAAGAGATCTTAAAGCCTACCTTCCTGTGGCTGCCAGGTAATAAATCCCCTTTCTCTGCCCTTCATTCTGTCTTTTAGTTTGGTGGATAGGGGTAGTGACCCAATCTGACATGTGCAACTCCTAGACTTTGAGCCTGGGTTCTGAAAACTCCTCTTTCAAGGAGACTGGGTAGATGGGGTGAGAGGAGAGTGTCTGAGAGAATGGCGTAGGAGTACCTGAAGCCATAGAGGTCAAGGATGTGTCTAGAGACAGCAGTTGGTAGTCAAAGGTCAACTAACAGTGTTCCCAGCCAGAATGCCTTTGGTACAAGGCCTGGGGAAACAGCCAAGCTCTTGAAATTCCACTTCCTAAAGTTCTATGTGTTGGGTGGAACAGCTTGGAAGAAATGAATGGAGAAACCACTAAAGACAAGCAAGGCTGTAGGAGAAAAGATCCAGGAGTGAGTTCACTGCAGTGGCCAGAGAGACAGGCCATGGCTTAACCTAGGATAGTAAGGCCAGCTGCAGACCATTGGCTTGGAGGATCTAGAACAAAATAATCTCCAGCAATTTCTAGAACTTGTATCTCCAACACCCAGCCTACTGGAACCTCAGGATTGACAGCCTTCTAGAACAATCCATGGTACTCAGCTAGGCTTTCACTTAAGCCTTGCCAAACGCTGGTACCAGGCTCTGCTGAGATGTAGCTGTGGGGGAGAGTGGAAGAGGCCCCTGGCCTTTGGCAGCTGAAGCACATGTGGTATGGGTGTATCTCCTGGCCTGGGGTGAGGAGTCAGCTTGGGAGGGAGGCCAGGATCCACCCAGAATGACTCAATTACTGTGAAATCTTCCTGTAGCAACCTCTACATCTTTGTTCTGTACACTTGTTGCTTTGGGGTGAATGTTTAGAGGCTGTCAAGTTATCCTTCAATCATTTCTTCAGAGCGGAACCCCAGGACCTCAAGTCTATAGTCCTAGCTTCTAAGAATCTGAGATCCTAGGGATCAAGGTTCAAGGCTAGGTTGGGCAGTAAAGTCCATTCGATTTCATCTATTAAAAATTAACCATAGCCAGGTGCCGGGACTCACACCTGTAATCCTAATTACTCAGGAGACAGATCTGAGGATCATAGTTCAAAGCCAGCCTGGGCAGGAAAGTCTGTGAGACTTGTATCTCCAATTAACCACCAGAAAACCTGAATTGGTGCTATGGCTCAAATGATAGAGCTCAAAAGCTCAAGAACAGCACCCAGGCCCAGCGTTCAAGCCCCACAGCTGACAAAAAAATTAACCAGAAATGGCCAGGCATTGGTGGCTCAAACTTGTCACACTAGCTATTCAGGAGGCTGAGATCTGAGGATCACAGTTCTAAGCCAGCTCAGCCAAGACAGTCCATGAGATTCTTATCTCCAGTGAACCAGCAAAAAGCTGGAAGTAGGGGTATGGCTCAAGTGGTAGAGTGCCAGCCAATGAATGAACAAGCCAAGTGAGAGCACAAGGTCCTCAGTGCAAGTCCCAGTAGTGGTATAAAAAAAAAAGGGAGGAAAACAGAGAGAGAAAAAAAGCTGGGGAAAGGGACAAGGGAAGAGCACAATTAGGAAACAGGTACAGGCAAGTGAAGGGTGGCTGATGATTTTCTCAGGACAGCAAATGGTGGCTGGCCACAGTCACAGACATTGTTGCCTGGCAGATGCTCTGCTTCTCTTTTCTTTGGGGGCAGCTTCCATCCCTCCTTGTAAAATGTTATTAGTCCTGTCCTTCCTCCAACCCTGGGGAGAAAGGCATGGAGAGAAGCATGTGCACTGGACACAGAAATACCAAGCTTTCTTCTTTTGCAGTGCCTTTGCGTGTGTGTGTGTGTGTGTGTGTGTGTGTGTGTGTGTGTGTGCGTGCGTGTGCGTGCGTGTGTGTTCTTGAGCTTGAATTCAGGACCTGGGCACTGTTCCTAAGCTTTTCTTTGGTCAGTCATGGAGCTTGAACTCTTGGTCTGGGCACTTGTTTTAGACACTGTCCCTGAGCTCTTCAAATCAAAGTGAGTGCTCTACTAGTTGAGCCACACCACCACTTCCAGTTTTCTAGTGGTTAATTGGAGATAAGAGTCTCACAGACTTTACTGCCCAGGCTGGCTTTGAACTATGATCCTCAGATCTCAGCCTTCTGAGTAGCTAGAATTACAGGCATGAGCAACCAGTGCCCACCCCCTAAGCTTTTTTACTCAAGGCTAGTACTCTACCACTTGAGCCAAAGTTTCATTTCTGGCTTTTTGCTGGTTCATTGGAGATAAGAGTTTCATAACCTTTCCTGCCTGGGCTAGCTTTGAACTGAGATCTTCAGATCTCAGCCTCCTGAGTAGTGAGGGTGACAGGCATGAGACACTGGGACACAGCAAGGCATTTATTTGTATTGCTTATTATATCTGGACTTGGCTCTATTTTCAATCAGGCTGAAGTGGTGTTCATATTAAATCCTGAATACACAGCCGAGCACCAGTGGTTCACACTTGTAATCCTAGCTACTCAGGAGGCTGAGAGCTGAGGATCCCAGTTCAGAGCCAGCTTGGGCAGAAAAGCCCGTGAGCCTCTTACCTCCAAAAACTACTCAGAAAAAGCCAGGAGTGGCACTATGGCTCAAGCGGTCGTGGGTTAGCTTTGAGCACAAAGAGGCTCAGGGACAGTGCCTAAGGCCTGAGTTCAAGCCCCAGGACTGGCAAGAAAATAAAAATAAATTTAAAACTCCTGAACACAAACTTGCTGGTACAAAAGATTTAACTGGCACCTAGAAGCAAGGCTGCTGAACTCAAGGCATCTGGCTTTTCCTAAGAAGCTGCTAACCCCACCTCTGCCACCCCACAGCAAGTGGCCTCCAGGGAAATAAATAGAACGATGAATCAATAGCATCAGGTTCAGGTGGCTGCAAGCAAACCAAGCCTCAGATGGCCACAGTCCCTTTATTTACATACTACTACTTCCTATCTGGAGGCCCCACGCCCCGCCCCCAATCTGATCCCAGAATAAAAAGGGAAGTAAGAGGAGGGCCGGGGTGACCTGGGTTATCCTCTCATGCATGTGTCCCCAACATCAGGCTGGATTCCTAGGAGAAATCTGACCACCAAGAGAGACAAGCTGGCCAGCCAGGAGGTGGGGCATGCTGGAGCCCCGCCCCTGCCCCGCCCTCTCCACCCTCCTGCGCCTGATCTCTTCTGGCCCAGCCCCTGGGAGGAGGGGAGAAAGTCGACCTGCAGAGATGGACGCTGCAGCCACTGCCTCTACTGGGTAACTTCTTCCAACTGTGCCTGGAGCCATCTGCTCAAATCTCATAGGGTGAGTGAGCCTGGCAACATTCTGGCTCTGGGCAGGAAGCAAGAGGGTGGGGGGTCCCCTGAGTGCTAGGGAAAAGAAGGCAGGTGCAAGGGGTCTCAGCGTCAAAGGGGACCCTCTAGGCAGGAGTAGTGCTGAGAGAGAAGGGGTGTCCTGCAGAGAGACGATCCTAGGCTAGGAGAAGCCACAGAGTCCTCTAAATGGGGTCAAAGTTGGGGGAGCAGGATCCAGGAAGTGGGGAGGGGTCCACAGCAACCCTGGAAAAGTGGTGGGCAAGGAAGGACCACAAAGAAAAGCCCTGGGGAGGAAGAGTAGCTGATGTGGTTGAGTTGAGCTTGTTGCCAGGAGGAGAGGAATTTTTTTTACCAGTCCTGGAACTTGAATTTAGGGCTTGAGCACTGTCCTTGAGCTATTTTGTTCAAGGCTGGTGCTCTACCACTTTAACTACAGCCCCACTTCCAGCTTTTTTTTTTTACTGGTTCATTAGAGGGAAGAGTCTCATAGACTTTCCTGCTCAGGCTGGCTTTGAAAAAGCATCCTCAGATCTCAGGTTCCTGAGTACTTAGGATTACAGGCATGAACCACTGGCACCCACACTAACTTTCTAGAATCTTGAGAAACTGACCCTCCAACTTGTAAAATAATCTGACCACAAGAAGAGCCCTTGTCTTCCAAACTCCTGACATTAAGCAGAGATGTACCCCGATGCACAAGTAAGTTCTCATGAAGTTTCTGGTTCTGGGATTGTTTTCCACATTCTAAGATGGCCAACCAAGTGTGTCCCCTATGTGTGCTTTCGCCCTGGGCACCTGGCTGTGGAGTTCATGGCTTCCTCTCCTGTGGGGGGAGGCCCACAGACTCACCTTCATGAAAGAGTGAAAAAGGCATCGATGCGGACCTGCAGCACGTTCCCCAGGAAAGGAATTGGGGTGGGGTCTGGGGGCAGCTTTCCTCCCTTGTTGATTTGATTCCAGGCCATGAGGATGAACAGACAAGACACACTGAATGCCAGAAACATGGTCAAGGCCCCTCCTAGGTCCATTGGGCCACACGGAGAGAGAGGTTCGCTCCTCGGCTTCAGATCCTTCCTAAATAGTTTCTGGGAGGTGAAACTGAAATCTGAGCATCCTGAAGCTCGAGTGTGCAGGCTGTAATGACATCAGAGGAACAGATTCCTTGGCAGGGGGTTTATGTAACTCATAATCTCTCCCCTGGGTACAATATATTGAATTCACCCTTGGGGAAATCTCTGGGAAGGGGCCTTCTCCTTTCTTCCTATTTCTTGTTGGTTTTTCTTCTTCTTCATTTTTTTGTCAGTTGTGGGGCTTGAACTCAGGGCCTGGACACTGACTCTGAGCTCTTTTGCTCTACCACTAATAGAGCTAGTGCTCTACCACTTTGAGCCACAGTGCCACTTCTGGCTTTCTAGTGGTTGATTGGAGATAAGAGTCTGACAGGGACTTTCCTGCCTGGACTGGCTTTGAACCACAATCAACAGATCTCAGTCTCCTAAGTAGCTAAGATGACAGGCGTGAGTCACCAGCAGCCGGATTCCAATTCTTAATTTTGACAGGAAGCCAAAGGGAAAAGAATAATCTCTTTGATAAAATGTTGGAGCCAGTCAGAAATGGAGCTGTGGCTCAAAGTGGTGGAGTGCTAGCCTTGAGCATCAAAGCTAAGAGACAGTGCCCAGGCCCTGACTTCAAACCCCATGATGAACAAAAACGGGAAATTTGCTCCATAAATACTTGACATCAAGTTAACTTAAAAGACCGCAGGCTGCTGTGGCTGGGCAGGTGCGATGCCGCCGGGGTCTGGGCTGGGGCTGGTGTGGTGGTTTGGACGCTGAATGTCCTCCAACAAAGGCTTGGGCCCCAACTGGGTGTGAGTGGACAGAGGTAGAAGCTTTAAGAGTCAGGGCTTAGTGGGAGATGTTAGGTTATTTTGGGAGTGCCTTATAAAGGCCCATGCAGAGTTCCAAGCCCTTCCTCTTCCTCTTCCTCACTTCCCATCCATGGAGGAGGAACAGCTTTGATCTTCCCTTCCTGTTCCAGGTACTGCCTCCTCCCACCTCCAAAGCTCTCTCTTTCTCTTTCACTCTATCACACTATCTCTCTGTCTCTCTGCCTCTATCTGTCTGTCTGCCTCTCTCTCTCTCTCCCTCTCTCGCTCATGCAAGTAGAGGGGCTTGAACTTGGGGCCTGAGCACTATCCCTGAGCTTCTTTGCCCAAGGCTGGTACTCTACCACTTGAGCCACAGCTATACTTCTGGCTTGACTGTAGTTTATTGGAGAGAGTATCATTGACTTTCCTGCCCAGGCTGGTTTTGAACCCCAATGCTCAGATCTCTGCCTTCTGAGTAGGTAGGATGACAAGCTTGAGCTAGTGGCCCCCAGCTTTAGCTGTCTCTTCACAGCACCGATCACTGTCTGCCCTCACCCTGTTTATTAATCCTCTCCTGCACTAATGTCAATTCCACCAACAAAGGGATGTTTCCTTGGTTTGATGGCCAAATCTCCACTTGGCACTCTGCTACCACCTAGTGGTCACAGGGGAGCAGTGCATGAGCTCCCCTCAAACACTTGTCAGCCTGTTTGATGGTGGGTGGGGAAAACGGAAAACTCTTTGTGAACATTACTAAGAATTCACAAAATATGTACTTTGCAACATGAGAGGAAAAAAGTTACCTCATAACAATCGACGTGGACAAGGTATTGGCAAACAAATCAAAATGTGTGGAATTTACAAGTCACTGTGTAGACTTCCCAGTCTTCCTAAGGGCTCAACTCTGCTGTCTAGAACCAAGCATTGTGAAATGTCAAGTGTTTGGTAAATGCCGAAGCTCACACACACACACACACACACACACACACACACACACACACACACACACACACACACACAAAATGTTCTGTAAGCAGAATATTCTATTTACAGTATTGTGGAATATTCACACAAATACAAAATGTTCTGTAAGCAGAATACTCTGTTTACAGAGCATTGTGGAATATTCTGTGAAGAGCTCTTTCTAAAGGCAATGGGTGTGTGCGCGTGCATGCGCATATGCATGCACTCGCCTGAATTCATTCTCTCTCCCTCTTCCCCCACCCTCTCTGAACCTTGCTCTCTCCACTGGTTTATTCTCACCCTCCTACATTTAGACATCTGGCTTCTAACCAGATTCTGCTGTCAGCTCCTTCTCATCTGAGTGGAAATACAAGAGAAATCTGCTCCCAACCAATGTGCAAATCACAATCTAGAAACACAAGTAATATGAAAAGGCAAAGCCACATATCACTCCTTCAGGACCAAATGGACTCACGAATAAAATCTATCAGATATTTGTAGGCAAAACTATGCTATGATTTAAAAATGGTCCTCAAAATATTATGCAGCCATTAGAAATGACAAAATAATGGCATTTGCAGGGAAATGGATGGAGCTAGAAGGAATCATGTTGAGCAAGGTAAGCAAAGAGCAAAGAGACAAACAGTACATGGTCTCCCTGATAAGTGGATGCTAAATCCAAAATGTTAGGTGATACGACAAAACTAACAGGACTTAAGAAACAAAGAACTTCCACTCATCTGGTCAAACCACTACTAAATATCCCCATGCTGCTGATCACATATATGGTGTATAACATGTGAACACCGTTATATGTTATAGACTGTGATAGACAATTTGCTCCAGGAAAGTTAGAATGAACTTGTGACTTTAAATGAGCATCATTATTCCACAATACTGTGAAATTTGGGAAATTATGTAATCACTTAATCACAATTTAAAAAAAAAGAACCTCGGGGAAGGTAGGGAGGGAAGGGATGGTAGAGGGAAAGCAATGGAGGGGGTAACAATGCTCAATAGGAAGTGTACTCATTACCTCACTCATGTAACTGTAACCCTCTGTATAGTATCTTTACAATAAAAAAATCCTAAAAAATGGTCCTCAAATTATCCACCCTCCTCCCCCCCCAAAAAAAAATATAGGAAGGGAAACAATGTTACTGAAGTTTCTATGAAGCCAGTATGAGACCCTATAACCAAAACCTGGAAAAGACATCACAAAAAGAGAAAATTGTCACCCAATTTCCTTAATGAGTGTGCACACAAAAATTTCCAAAAAGGCCAGGCACCAGTGACTCGGGCTGTAAACCTAGCTATTCAGGAGGCTGTGATCTGAGGGTTATGGTTCACATCCAGCCAGGGCAGGAAAGTCTATAAGACTCTTACCTCCAATGAACCAACAAAAAGCCAGAAGTGGAGCAATGGCTCAAGTGGTAGAGTACTAGCATTGAGCATAGAGAGCTAAGTATGATGTAAGGCCCTGGGTTCAAGCCCCAGTACTAGCACAAAAATAGATAAAAAGATGGACAGATGGATGGATAGATAGATAGATGATAGAGATGGATAGCTAGAGATAGATGAATAGACAGATGATAATGAAGAAAGAATGAAAGAAAGAAAGAAAGAAAGGAAGGAAGGAAGGAAGGAAAAAGAAAGAAAGAAAGAAAGAAAGAAAGAAAGAAAGAAAGAAAGAAAGAAAGAAAGAAAGAAAGAAAGGAAGGAAGAAAGGAAGAAAGGAAGGAAAAAGAAAGAAAGAAAGAAAGAAAGAGTAGGTACTCCAAGGTGCCAATATAAGAATCTCACCACTCAGGGGCATGGATTAAGGAGAAGCTTGTTCAGAGAGAAGTAGGGGAGGAAGGTGAGAACGTAGGTGCCAGAGGGCTATGGCCTTGGGTGGTTATGATCCTTTTCATTGAGGAGGAACATGGAAAGTATCATGTGGAGTAAAAGCAGCAGACACAGGGGATCACCTGTTTGATTCTTTTTTTTTTTTTTTGTCTGTTATAAGGCCTGAACTCTGGGCCTAGGCTCCGTCCCTCAGCTCTTCAGCTCAAGGCTAGCACTCTACTACTTGAGCCACAGCGCCACTTCTGGATTTTTCTGCTTATGTGGTGCTGAGGAATCGAACCCAGGGCCTCATGCATGCAAGGGAAGCACTCTACCACTGAGCCACCTTCTCTGATTGTATTTATTGAAAATCTGCCGAATAGAGAAGCCAGTCCACACCAGGCCCGTTGCTGGGTGCAAGGACTGGGGGAGGGAGGAATGGGAGGCAGGAATTGAGGGATGATCATTTTATTAGGTGCAAAGTTGTGGAAGGAATGACCAAAATGTGCTGAACTCAGAACCAGTCATGGTGCAACTCTGTGAATGAGCCAAACGCCACATTGGAAAGCAGTGCATTTTGCATGCTGTGCATCTTTCTTGCGATCTACATGGAGGGCGAGGGGTGGCCCCAGGGAAGAATTTGGACAAATTCTGGAGTCACACAGAACCCCGTCCCTCCACTCACGCTAGTGTGACCACACACCACCGATGCCATTGTGTGCTAGGGGTCTCGTGTGCATCTGTAAGAGCAGTGTGCAGCTGGGGGCTCATGCCTGTCAGCCTGGCTACTCAGGAGGCTGAGATTTGAGGATCCTGAAGACCATGGTTCAAAACCAACATTCTCCCTTCCTCCTGGGCAGGAACAATCCATGAGCATCTTATCTCCAACGAACCAGCAAAAACAAAAAAAAAAAGCTAGAAGTTGGGTGGAGGTGTGACTCAAGTTGTAGAGCATCACCTTTGAGTGAAAAATGAAGTAAGAACATGACACTCTGGGTTCAAGCCCTAGGACAGACAAAGAGAAAGGGAGGGAGCAAATGAGCAAGAGAGAGACACAGACAGACGTGGCCATTGTACCCACCCCATTGGGGCAGAGAAGTTGAGTATTGAGAAGGCATAGGCAGAGTCCTTGAACATATCCTGCAGAGCACAGGAAGCCAATGGATGGGGGGGGGGGGGGGGCGGGGCATGGAGCTGAGCAAGGGAGCGCCATTTTGCATTAGACAGTGGCTTAGAAACATAACCACACAAGGATCTTGAGCCAAATTTCTCCTCTCAGCCCTGCTTCTGGATATGTATACCCAAGAAAGGGGCTTTGTGGTTGTCATCATTCTTGTTGTTTTGCATGATTGCTTCTAATGGCTGAAATGTTTTTTGTCAGTTATGGGGCTTGAACTCAGGGTCTGGGTGCTAGCCCTGAGCCATTTTGTGCTCAAAGCTAGCACTTTACCACCTGAGCCACAGCGTCACTTCAGGTTTTTCAGTGGTTCATTGGAGATAAGAGTCTCATGGACTTTCCTGCCCAGGCTGGCTTTGAACTTTGATTCTCAGATCTCAGTCTCCTGAGTAGCTAGGATTACAGGCGTGAGCCATCAGCACCCAGCTTGCAATTGTTTAGAGGAGAAGAAAGGCCTGGTCAAGCTATGAACATGAGAGACTGTTCACATCCAAGATGGTGGATAAGGCTTTCCTACAGAGGTGGGGGACATTTCATGACCTCAAAATCCTCTGAGCCCTCTTCTGCTAGCCTGTTCAGAGGGGCAGGAAGCGGAGCTGGTAGGTGGGGGGCACTCTGCCCACGCCACTCTCACGGGGGGACAGGTCAATGTCCTTCGGAGCCACGGGACTGGCCAAGGAGAAGTGCTGAAGGATGGTGGTAAAGAAGAGGAATAATTCACTCCGGGCAATTCCTTCACCAAGACAGATGCGCTTCCCTGTGGGCACACAAGAGCAGCCTGTGGGTGCTGGGACAGGGCAGAGTCTTGGCCTGGCCTCATCCTTACACCCAGATGCCTGTGTCCTTCAGATGGAATAGACCACAGACTGGAGATTAGGGGTACATCTTTTTTGAGGGGAGGGGAGAGTCCTGATCCTTCTGACACTGGGAGGAAAAGTTGAGGTGGGTGTCCTGTGTGCATTTCTCTACTTCTTTTGTGCCCACCCTGGGATTTGAACTCAGAGCCTAGGCACTGTCTCTCAGCAGTTCTCACTCAAGGCTGGTGCTCTACCATTTGAGTCACAGCTCCACGTCTGACTTTTTTGGTGGTAATCGGAGTTAAGAGTCTCATTGACTATTCTGCCTGGGCTGGATTAGAATCCTCAGATCTCAGCCTCTTGAGCAGCTGGGATTACTGGTGTGAGCACCGGCACCCAGCTGAAAAGTAGGTTTTATAGACTGTTAGCGCAACATTGGTTCCCATGAGGAATCCTAATGTGGGTGGGGTGGGTGGGGAATCGCGCCTGCATGGGCAACATCCTTTGGCACCTCTAGAATGGAGGAGGCGGGTGGTGAGGAGGGCTCAAGCAGGCCCTTCTCCTGGAACTGGTTCTGGGACTGGCTTTTCTTCCTTCTTTTTCCTTAGGGCTACTTGGACACCCTTGATATCTCCTTGGCTTTCGTAGTCTATTAATTCAGTGTGTCTGCAGTAGGAAGCCTCTATATGTTTCTTTTCCTTGTTGTTGTTGATGGGAGGGGGGGCGCATGCACACCAGACCTGAGGATTAAACTCAAGGTCTTGGTGCTGTCCTGAGCTCTTTCTTCTCAAGGCTAAGTGACTTTAGCCACAGCTCTACTTCTGACTTTTTGCTGGTTCATTGGAGATAAGAGTCTCAAGGATTTTCCTACCCTGGCTAGCTTTGAACTGTGATCCTCAGATCTCAACTTCCTGAGTAGCTAGGGTGACTGGTGCCTGGCCCAGATTATGTCTTTAGGACATAATCTAACCTCTCAAGTCCCCTCACCAGCTTGTAGTGCAGACAGAATGGGGGTGGTTCAGACTAAGCAGCTAGAATATGCTATATGCTCAATAAACAAGCACCTGCTGTTGTCTGTCTCAGGAAGAGGGTCGGGCCTGCCCTCTGGTGTCCGGGAAAGGAATGGAGGATTCCACTTACCAATGGAAAAAGGCATGAAGGCATCATTCTTCTTCAGTGCCCCGTTGGCATCCAGAAAGTGGTCAGGGTTGAACTCATCTGGTTTTGCAAAGTAGTGTGGGTCATGGAGAGCAGAACTCAGGATAGGGTAAACTTCAGTGTTCTGGAAAAAGTTACAAGATCAAAGATCAAAGATATTGCTTTTTCTGGGACTGGACTGGAGGTGTGGTTTCAGCTGTAGAGCACCTGCCTAGCCAGCCTAAAACCAAATTCAAAAGCCAGTAGCATCATATATATATATATATATATATATATATATATATATGTATATATATATACATATATATATATACACATTATATATACACTCACATGTAAGAAAATAGATTAAGTTTCACAAAAATAATGAGACCCTGTTGACAAATAGCAACAAGTTGAGATAGAGGGTTAAGGACAGAAGAGGTAACCTGGGTACCTGTAGTTCACACCCATAATCCTAGCTACTCAGGACCTGAGATCTAGAGCATCTCAGTTTGAACCCAGCCCAGATAGGAAAATCCATGAAACTCTTATCTTCTGTGGTTCAAGTGGTAGAACACCAGCCTTGAACACAAAAACTCAGGAACAGACCCCAGGCACTGAGTTCAAGGTGAAGAAAAAGGAGGGGGAGGCAAAGGAGGAGGAGGAAGGAGGAGGAGGGTAAGGAGAATAAGATGAAAGAGGAGGAGACAGAGAAAAAGAATGGCAAGGAGAAGAAAAGGAGGAAGAGGAAGAGGAGGAAGGAGGAGAAGGAGAAGGGAGGAGGAGAAGAAGGAAGAGAAAGAAAGAGACAGAGAAGGAGCAAGAGAGAGAGGAAGAGCAGGAGGACGAGGATGAGGACTAGGTCGAGGAGGAGGGAGAGGAGGAGGGAGAGGGGAAGGGAGAGGGAAGGAAGGGAGGGCCCAGCCTGCCTCACCTTGGGGATGATGTACCCTCGGAACTCAGTGTCTTTGGTGACCACATGAGGCACCCCGATAGGGAGGAGGTCAGAGAACCTCTGGATCTCGTGGATGACAGCGTCGGTGTAGGGCATTTTGGTGCGGTCATCGAGGGCTGGCGGGCGGTGAAGGCCAATGACCTCCTTGATTTCCTTTTGGACTCTCTCTGCACAGACAAGGGGGACAGTGAGCTGCACCTCACGGAGACACTGCAGCGAGGACACTGTTTCCCGAGTGTTCATGACGTCATGACAACCTGCAGCGAGTAGCTCCGTGATCGATGCCCTCAGCACAGTCCTCTAGGGGACAGGGCAGGCGGAGACGCAGCAAAAATTCACAGCATGTCACGACATAAAAGTGTGTGCCCTTGTGGGGCTGGGAAGGTGGCTCAGTGGTAGAGCACTTGCCTTGCATGCATGAGGCCCTGGGTTCGATTCCTCAGCACCACATAAGCAAAAAGAAAAAGCCGGAAGTGGCACTGTGGCTCAAGTGGTAGAGCGCTAGCCTTGAGCTGAAGAGCTAAGGGACAGTGTCCAGGCCCAGAGTTCATGCCCCACGACCGGACCCAAAAATAATAATAATAATATTAAAAGTGTGTGCCCTTGGGTACTCATGAGTAAATCAATCGATCAATGAGCAGATGGATGGGTGAGTGGATGAGTGGATGGATAGATGGATGGTTGGTTGGGTGAATGGATGAATAGATGCATGGGTTGATTGGCTAGATGAGTGGATGAGTGGATTGGTGGACAGATGGATAGAGTGGATGGATGGATGGATGGATGGATGGATGGATGGATGGATGGATGGATGGATGGTGATTGGATGGATGGATGGATGGATGGATGGGTGTGTGGATGGGTGGATGGGTGGATGGGTGGGTAGATTGATGAGTGGATAGTTCAATTTTTTAAGCAATGTGACAAAGGAGTGGAAGAAGGAATCAACAATTCTTTCTTTGCCCAGCAGAGGACAAGCTTAGTTAAGAGGTCGTCCACAGCCTGGAGAGATGCTGGAATAAGAGGCCAGCATCTCTCCCATGCCTTGCCCACCTCTGCAGTCCACAGAGGCTCTGCAGACCTCGCCGATCGGCTGCCCTACCTGCGACGTGGGGGAACTTCATCAAGATGAGGAAGCCATAGCGCAGGGTGGTGCTGCTGGTCTCGGTGCCCGCAAAGAAGAGCGAGAGCAAGGAAATGATGAGATTCTGATGGTGGAACTCAGTGTGAGGGTTGGATTTCTCCTGGTTTAGAGGAACAGGGGAGGAGGGAAATCAGAGGAGACAGAGACCTCACTGTGGGAAGGTACAGAGTCTCCGGGTTCCCTCCCTGTTTTAGGATTCATGTTATTTTACCTGCTTTGCTGTGCTGAACACATCAACCATTCAATTCTGTCTCTGGCTCTCTCTTCCCTCTATCTTACTCTCCTATTCTTTTTGTTATTATTGTTGTTGGTCGTGGGGTTTGAACTCTGGGCCTGGGTGCTATCCCTCAGCTCTTCAACTCAAGGCAAGTGCTCTACCACTTGAGTCACAGCGCCACTTCCAGTTTTCTGGTGCTTAATTGGAGATAAGAGTCTCACAGACTTTCCTGACTGGCTGGCTTTGAAATGTGATCCTCAGATCTCAGCCTCCTGCCTAGCTAGGATTACAGGCATGAGCCACCAGCACCTGGCTTCTCCTGTTCTTTGGTTCTCTCTCTCTCTCTCTCTCTCTCTCTCTCTCTCTCTCTCTCTCTCTCTCTCTCTCTCTCTCTCTCTCTCTCTCTCTCTCTCTCTCTCTCTCTCACACACACACACACACACACACACACACACAAATATACATTGTAAAGGTGATGGGGAGGATGTTACAGTTATATAAGCAAAGTAAGGAGTATACTTTTTGGCCAGTCCTGGGGCTTGAACTCAGGGGCTGGACACTTTTTTTGGGGGGTGGGGGGTCCGGTCGTGGGACCTGAACTCTGGGCCTGGGCTCTGTCCCTCAGCTCTTCAGCTCAAGGCTAGTGCTCTACCACTTGAGCCACAGTGCCACTTCCGGCTTTTTTCTTTTTGCTTATGTGGTGCTGAGGAATCGAACCCAGGGCCTCATGCATGCAAGGCAAGCATGCTACCACTGAGCCAGCCCCTGGGCACTGTCTTGAGCTTCTGTTTTTTGTGGATGGTGGGGCTTGAACTCTGGGCTTGGGCACTATCCCTCAGCTCTTCAGCTCAAGGCCAGTGCTCTGAAGCTTAAAGCACAGCACCACTTCTGGTTTTCTAGTGGTTTATTGGAGATAAGAGTCTCACAGACTTTCCTGCCAGGACTGGCTGGGAACCCTGATCCTCAGAGCTCAGCCTCGTAAGTAGCTAAGATTATAGGTGTGAGCCACCAGCACCCTGCTGTCCCTGAGCTTCTTTTGCTCAACATTAGCACCCTACCACTTGAGCCACAGTGCTACTTCCAGCTTTTTCTGTTTATGGTACTAAGGAATCTAATCCAGGGCTTCATACATGCTTAGCAACCACTCTACCACTAAGCCACATTCCCAGCCCAATGAGTACATTTCTTTTTTGTTTGTTTGTTTGTTTTGGGTCCAGTCGTGGGGCCTGAACTCTGGGCCTGGGCGCTGTCCCTCAGCTCTTCAGCTCAAGGCTAGCGCTCTACCACTTGAGCCACAGCGCCACTTCCAGCTTTTTTTCTTCTTGCTTATGTAGGGCTAAGGAATCGAACCCAGGGCCTCAAGCATGCAAGGCAAGCGCTCTACCACTGAGCCACCTTCCCAGCCCAATACATTTCTTTTTAAACACTGTTATCTCCTCCCCACACCCCTTCCAGTTTCTCACTTTCTTTCTCTCCCATTCTCTTTCTGTATCTGTGGGTCTTTTTTCCCCTGGGGTTTTCTTTTTACTGTTGTTTTATTTTACCATGCACATCTTCCTCTGACAGTCCCCTTCTCTGGATGGATGGATAGATGGATGGTTGGATGGATGGATGGATGGATGGGGGGGGTAAGTGGGTGGAGAGGTGGATATGAGAGTGGTTGCATATGTTGATCAATGGGTTGATACGTGGGTGGATGCACAGTGGTGGATAAGTGAATGGATAGATAAGTCGGTGGATAAGGAATGGGTGGATGAATAGATAGATGGGTAGCTGGATAAGTGAATGAATGTGTGGAGGGTGGATAAGTGGATGGATGATGGATATGAGTGAATAGATGGATATTGTTTAGAGGAATGGATGGGCATGGGTGGATGCATTGATGGATAAAAGGGTGGTTGGGTAGATAAATGGATGGGAGGTTGAATGTGTGGGTAAGTGAATGGATGGAGAAAGTGGAAGATGGATGGTGAATGAGTAGATGGGTGTTGGGTAGATGGATGATAGATCTTGGGTGGAGGCATTGGTGGATGGTTGGTGGATGGGTGGATAATGGATGTCTGCATTGATCCTTCTCTTCCTTCCTTATCGCCCTATCTCTATCCTGTCCACTCTCTGCTCTTCCTCTCCTCCATTTCCTTTCCTCTCTGGCTGCCACCCTTTTCCCGTGGCGCCTACTTTGTCCATGCGCAGGAGGTAGGTGTCGATGAAGTCTCTCGGCATGCTGGGGTCCAGGGTTGCCCGGTGCCATTCCACACGCTGGGCAATGAACGCATTGACCTCCTGCAGGTTTTTGTAGATCTCTCTGTGCTTCCCAGGGAAGTGCTTCATGACACTGGAGAAAAGCTCAAACACCTGCCGGATGCAGGGGCCAGAAGATCCGGGGCGGGGTCAGGGAGGGGCACTTCATGTGGAACCCTCACTCCCCCCTTCCCTCCCTTTCTCACACACACACACACACACACACACACACACACACACACACACACACACACACACATACATTGTCTTGCACAATTTGCCTCTATTCTGTCTTGTCTTCTTTTTTTTTTTTTTTTTTTTTTGGTTGGCCGTGTGGCTTGAACTCTGGGCCTGGGCGCTGTCCCTCAGCTCTTCAGCTCAAGGCGAGCGCTCTACCACTTGAGCTACAGCGCCGCTTCCGGTTTTTCTGGTGGTTTATTGGAGATAGGAGTTTCACGGTCTCTCCTGCCCAGGCTGGCTTTGAACCGTGATCCTCAGATCTCAGCCTCCTGAGTAGCTAGGATTGTAGGCGTGAGCCACCAGCGCCTGGCTGTGTCTTGTCTTCTTATACTTAACTCTTCCTATCTTCTTCTTTCCTTTCTTTGCCAAGCTCTCATTCTCTTGTCATCTCTCTGACTCTCAGCTGGCTTCCCTCTTCCTTCCTTTCCACCTTTCTTCCTTCTTTCCTTTCTTCCTTCCTCTTTCCTTCCTTCCCTTCTTTACGTTCTTTCCATTTTCCTTCCCTGGTTCATTCCTTCCTTCCTCCTTCCCTTGCTTTCTTCCTCCTTTCTTTCCTTCTTCCTTTTTTCCTTCTTTCCTTTTCTCCTTCCTTCTTTCCTTCCTTTTCACCTTCATTCCTCCCTCCCTTCCTCCCTTCCTTTCCTCTTTCCTTTCTTTCTTCCTTTCTTTCTTTACCTCTCTCTCTCTCTCTGTTCACCATCTCTCCCTAAATCCAGATCTCAGCCTCCCTGTCTCCCCCTGTAGTTTCTGCCCCTCTTCCATTCCTTTTGAGCCTCCAAAACACATCCTCCTTTTCCCTTCCACCCTGTGCGGGCCCTTCTGCCCGCGTCTCTCCCCTCCCGTCCACACCTGGCTGTAGAAGGAGCTGATGAGCGCGAAGCTCTGATAGAACATGTCCAGGAGGTGCAGGAAGTTGCGATCTTTGTAGTCAAATCGTTCTCCAAAGACGATGGAACAGATGATGTTGGCTGTGATGGACTGGAAGAGGAAGGTGGGGTCCACGAGTTCCCCTGGGAGGAGAAGTGGGGGACACAGGAGTCTGGGGATCAGTTTCCCCCTCTGTGTGTGACTTTCCTGCATTGCTCAGTACTGAGCATTTTTTAAAAATCTGTCTCCCCTGTTTCTCTGCCTGTGCCACTCTGGTTCTTTGTGTTGTGGTGTGTGTGTGTGTGTGTGTGTGTGTGTGTGTGTGTGTGTGTGTGTGTGTGTGTGTGCTATTGAGGCTTGAACTCAAGGCCTCTCACCATCCCTTGGCTTTCTTGTTCACAGCTGGAGCTCTATCACTTGAACCATGCCTCCATCTCTGCTTTTTTTGTTGGCCCTAGGGCTTGAACTCCAAGCCTGAGCTCTTTTGCTCAAGGTTAACACTCTACCACTTTGAGTCACAACACTACTTTCTGTTTTCTGGTGGTTCGTTGGAGATAAGAATCTCACAGACTTTCCTGATGGGCGTGGCTTTGGATGGTAAATCCTCAGATCTCTGCTTCCTGCATAGCTAGGATGACAGGCATGAATCACCTGCACCCTGCTGCATCTCTGCTTGTTTGCTGGCTTGCTGGAAATGAGTGTCTCACAGATGTTTCTATCCTGGCTGGCTTCAAATTGCAATCCTCAGATCTTGGCCTCCTGAGTATAGCTAAGCTGATAAGGCATTCTTGAACATAATCATCAATAATCAATAATCATGCCTCTCTCCCTGGGTGTCTCTCATTCTCGTCTTCATCCTTAGCTCTCTGCTCACATGGACAGCTCTGTCTCTCAATTGCTCCCCCTCCCCCCCAGCCCATCCCCCTCCTCCCTGGGCCTGGGCCTCACCATTGGTTTTCCGCAGCTCCTCCACCAAACACTGCGCCTCCTCCTGGATCCGCTCCTCCACACTCCGCTTCCCCATCCCAAAATCCCTCATGGTGGCCAGAGAGAACCGCCGAAGGGCCTTCCAGCGCTCCCCATTGGCAAATACCACACCTATCCAGGCAGGGAGAAGGGGGAAGGGGAGGGGGCATGGGGTCATGGAGGCAGAAGTTACAGGAGGAAGATCCAAGGAGACCAGGTCCTCCTCTCCCCCTTCCCACCTTCTCCCCTACATCCTGCAGAGCCCTCACCATAGTCCTGGAAGATTGGCTGGACACTGGCGATCGTCCCTCGGCCAGAGAAGGCCTCAGCCTGGTCCACCAGGGCCTCCCGGATGGTGTCCGCCCCGCACAGCATGACCACCGGCCTTGATCCCAGATACACGGTGAACACATCCCCATACCGTTCTCGAAGCTGCCAAGGCAAGAGTTGCTGCTAGCTCCTTATGAGACTGTGCAAACCATTAGATGCAGCCGGCCCCCTGGCTGATGGCTCAGGCCTGTAATCCCAGCTACTCAGGAGGCTGAGATCTGAGGATTGTGGGTTGAAGCCAGCCCAGGCAGCAAAGTCCATGAGACTCTGAGCTCTAATGAACCACCAGGAAATCAGAAATGGAGCTGTGGCTCAAAGTAGTAGAGTGCTAGACTTGAGCACAAAAGCTCAGGGACTGTTCTCAGGTCCTGAGTTCAAGCCCCGTGACTGAGAAAAAATAGTAATAATAACAAAATCAAAAAAAAGGGCTGTATGTAAGGCCCAAGTGGCAGAGTTTCCTGCACAGCAAAGCATGAGGCTCTTGAGTTTCAAACCCTAGTACCACCAAAAAAATAAATATAGCAAATGAATATAAGATACATATAATTATAAGACAGGCAGTGATTGATCCCTCTGGTGGAATGTTACACAATGAAAAGAATCAGTCTACCGCTATCACCGACAACAGGGATGAAATTAGAAGAGAGAATGTGGGGGTGAAAGCAGCGAGACACAAAAACCCCATTTGGTTTGTCTTTTGGTGCTACTTACAGGAAGTTTAGACCCAGGTGCATCCAATGCCCAGCAGCAGGATAATGACTAGAATGTGGGAGGTGGCAGGTTACCCAGGAGCAGGCTCTGGTCTTACTTGGTCTGTGTGTTCTGTTACAATCTCCTCAGGCTGTGCACTCTTCAGGGTGATGTTCAACTTCACTTTTGTTGTTGTTGTTGTTGTCAGTCATGGGGCTTGAACTCAGGGCTTGGGCACTGTCCCTGCGCTCTTAGCTGAAGGCAAGTGCTCTACCACCAAAGCCACAGCACCACTTCTAGTTTTCTAGTGGTGAATTGGAGATAAGTGTCTCACAGATTTTCCTGCTCAGGCTGGCTTTGAACCGTGATCCTCAGATCTCAGTCTCCTGAGTAGCTAGGATGACAGGCTCACACCAGCACCCGGCTCAACTTCACTCCTGACTCAAATAATCATAGTAATAAGCCTGGTAGTGCCTATCTGTAATCTCAGCAATCACTCAAGAAACTAACTCCTGGGAGGTATGGGAAGGGGAAACAAAGGAGGAGGCAACAATGCTTGATAAGAAATGTACTCATTACCTTGCCCATGTAATTGTAACCCCTCTGGTTGGATCTTTACTTTTACCAGTCTGGTTTAGTGTGAAGCCTTCGGCTCCTGGAGGCTGTAATCTCATCTGCAGCTCAAACACTGGGTTTTCACCAATTCTCTGTGTGTATGCACATGTGTGTGCATGCATGCATGCATGTTTGTTCACATGCATACAAAGCCTGGGGCTTGAACTGAGGGCCTAGGCACTGTCTCTGAGCGTTTATGCTCCAGGCTAGCACTCTACCACTTGAGCCACAGCTCCACTTGCAGCGATTTTGCTGATTCATTGGAGGTAAGAGTCTCACAGTCTCTCCTGCCTGGGTTGGCTTTGAACCACGATCCTCTAGATCTCAGCTAGGAAGACAGCCGTGAGCCACTGGCATCTGGCTAGTTTTCCCCAACATTTCAACCACTGTGTCTCAACTTTAGGAGAATGCCCACCTTCTCTACATGGCCATGATGCTGCAAAACTCGTTTTGCTTATCAAGTTCAATTCATATGATTCATGCATTGTGTTGTTGATACCATTGGAGTTTTGTTGCTGTGTTGCTTTTATGCCTCCACAGGAAAACACGCAGCTGTTCTGATCATCTTATTCCACCCCCAGAAACCCAAAATCCATGTCCTTGCATGGAAGATGCATTCCTGCCCTCCCACGAGCGTGACTCATTCCAGCATCAACACAAACATCTGAAAGTCCAGAGTGTTCGCTGGGTGCCGGCAGCTCATGTCTGTCATCCCCGCTACTCAGGAGGCTGAGATCTGGAGGATCGAGGTTCAAAGCCAGCCTGATCTTGGAATGAGATCAGCTGCCAAAAGCCATTGTTAGTTATAAACCTCTTGACTTTGCCAAGTTCTCAGCCTCAAGCATTTTGTGATATCAACAGGAAACAAACTCACCTGTGAGAAGCCATCTTGCCCACCCTCTGAGGCCACTCTGCTGCTTCCATGACCTTTGGCATTGGCTAGGCCAAGCTCTTGCTCTACCATCACCATTGAATGGCTGCCTCATCACCATGGGTGGACGGAAACCCACTCTTCCATGCACCTCAGCCTTCTCTGGAACAACTCCTCCAGAATGGCTTCTTCTTCGGGATCATCCTCGCCCCCTCATCCACTTTTAGAGGCTCCGTTTAACTTCCTTCTCCCTTTTTTTTTTTTTGTTGGACATGGAGCTTGAACTCTGGGCCTAGATGCTGTCCTTCAGTTATTTTGCTCAAGGCCAACACTCTACCACTTTGAGCCACAGCGCCACTTCCAGTTTTCTGGTGATTTATTGGAGATAATGAGTCTCACAGACTTTCCTCGCCTGGGCTGGCTTTGAACCACAATCCTCAGATCTCAGCCTTTTGAGTAATTAGGATGACAGGCGTGAGCCTCTGGCACCCAGCTTTAAGTCCCATCTCTTACAGAAACCCTTCCTGGACCTTTGTGTTCTAATAGCAGAGTGTTCTCTTGGCCTCCCTTATAAGCACAAAAGCACATGTTTGAAACACTGGAGGAGCCAAGCATGGTGACACACTCCTGTAATCCCAACCCTCAGGAGACAAAAACAGGAACAATGTGAACTCAAGGCTAACCCTGTTTCATTAAGGAGAAAAAATATAAAAATCCAGTACTCAGGGGTAGAGCACTTGTCTGGCGTGAGCAAAGCTCTGGGTTTTATATTCGACACTGCAAAAAGAATACAATAAAAATGCAATGGCTCTTCTGGGCTCTATTCTGTGCTGGACCCCCTCATCAGGCTTTTATTGACAGGCAGTAGACCCGCCCTTTCCCCCCTCTACCCTCCCCCCCCACCCCGTCACCAACTCCTGCCAGACTTTGCTCACCCTTGTTGATCACAACAAAACCGATTTGGCTGTTACTTCCACCCTGTTTCTTTGTTTGTTTGTTTGTCTCTCTCTTTCAGGACATATACCCAAGGACATAGCAAAGGGTGACAGAGGAGAGTACAAGTTGACACCCCGACACCCTGTCTGGGAACAGTAGCCCCCAGAACTTCCCAACAGAGCAAGATTGCTTCTGACAACCTAACCACCATCCGTCATGCTTCAGGATCCTGCCTTGGACTCCTCGCTCTTCCCCCTCCTACTCCCCCCTCACCCAACCCCTGCGTCTGGAGAGGGGTCATCGCTCTCTCTGCTGTGTGATCCCCACTTCCCTTCTTGTCCAAGTGGAGGAATCCCCCCATCACCTATATCCCAGGCTCTGTCCAGCCCTGTCTCACCTGCAGGAAAGATTTCAGGAGCCCGTGTCTGTCCATTTGCAGAACGTTCCCCAACAAGGGCAGAGGCCGGGGCCCTGGAGGGAGGCGACCACGGGCCTTTGAGCCAGCCCTGAGCAGGAGAAGGAGGAGGCCAGTGAGGAGCAGCAGGGAGAGGAGGGCGCTGAGCTCCATGATCCCGGGCTGGGTGGCGTCCACTTCAGCCCAGCCTTGAACTTGCCCTTTTATTCTGATCAAGTCTCCTCACCCAGTTGGCCACGCCTCCCCTTCCCGCCTTTTCCCTCCCCGCCCCCTTGTCCCCAAGTGCCAGCTCAGGGGAGGGGTGCAGGCTCCTCTGCTTCCTGCCCAGCCAGCCTGGCCACTCTGCTCCCCCACCTCAGCCCTAGAAACCATTTGGCAGGGGTGCACGAGTGTGAGTGAGTGTGTGTGCACAAGTGTGTTTGTGTGAATGGGGGAGTGTGTGAGTGTGTGTCTGTGTGTCTGTGTGTTTGTATCCAAGCCTGGGCGGGAGCTCCTGTAGTAAAGGCATCTGCTTTACCATGCCGAAGCTGTGCTTGCCTTAGTGGAGCTTGTGGAGGGGGTCGTTTGTGTGAGATCCAGGTGTGTGTATGTGCATGCACCTATGTGCATGCAAGTTGTGCCCCAGCCCCACCGTACCCCCATCCACCCAAGGCCTCCCTGGAGACCCATGGGGCTCTTCCCAGGGTCTTCCTGCTCCCACTGGGAGTTCAAGAGTTGTAAGGCCCACAGGTAGAGGGGCCAGAAGGGACACTGCGGCAGCCAATCAGATGTGGGGTCCTTGGGTCTCTGACTTCTGCTGAGAGGGAGGGAAGGGGTCCCCCTGCCCACCCTGGTGTCTGCAGTGGGGGTAGTTCTTGCTTCCTCTCTCTCTCTTCTCTGTTACTTCTCTCTCTCTCTCTCTCTCTCTCTCTCTCTCTCTCTCTCTCTCTCTCTCTCTCTCTCTGTTTCTTTGTCTGTTTCTTTTATTATTTTTTTATTGTGAAAATACCATACAGAGGGGTTACAATTACATGGGCAAGATAATGAGTACATTTCTTATCAAGCTTTGTAGCCTCCTCCTTTGTTTCCCCTTCCCATCCCTTCCCATCCTCCCCCTGTCCCCCCACCCAATCCTCCTCCCCCACCCCTGTCTGTTTCTTTTTGTGTCTTTCTCTCTGTGTGTCTCTTGTCTCTCTGTTTCTCTGTCTGTCCCTCTGTGTCTCCCTGCTTCTGTCTCTTTGTTTTGCTCTGTCTTTCCATCTGTCTCTGTCTCTCTCTGATTCTCTCTCTGTCTCTGTCTCTCTGTGTCTCTCTGTCTCTGTCTCTCTCTGATACTCTGTCTCTGTGTCTCTGTCTAATCTGTCTTTCTCTGTGTCTCTTTCTCTATGTCTCCGTTTCTCTGTCTCTACATCTGTCTCCCTCTATTTCTCTACCTCTGTCTGTGGATCACTATGTATCTGTCTCTGTTTCTCTCTCAGACCCTAGGCTTCAGATGCACAAGGACCATGCCATGCCTCAGTCAATGTTCGGCAGGTGCAGCCGAGGCTGAGTTCACAGTGGATGGAAGTACACCTGGCTCCTGGAACCTGCCGAGGGCTTTTCTCCCAGCACTGCAGAAAGAGCAAGCAATGGGGAGAGGAGGGGAAAGTGGGGATGCACTGTGCCAGTGACCAGCCCACTCCCACAACAATGCCATTCATCCATTCCCCGGGGCAGAGCCTCGGGTCCCCAGCATGTTTTATTGTTTTTTGTTTGTTTGTTTGTTTTGTTTTGTTGGTTTTTTGTTTTTTGGGGGTTTTTTTGCCAGTTGTGGGGCCTGAACTCTGGGCCTGGGCGCTGCCCCTCAGCTCTTCAGCTCAAGGCTAGCGCTCTACCACTTGAGCCACAGCGCCACTTGCGGCTTTTTCTGCATATGTGGTGCTGAGGAATCGAACCCAGGGCCTCATGCATGCAAGGCAAGCGCTCTACCACTGAGCCACCTTCCCAGCCCCCCAGCACGTTTTAGAGATCTCACTTTTTTCCCTTGGACAGTCAGGACGGGGGATGGAATCACAAACAGGAGGATCACAGCCCAGGCTCGCTGAGGCACACAGCCAGACTCCTATCTCACAACAACCTGACAGTGGCTCACAGGGCAGAGCACTGGCCCAGCCAACATATGAGGTCTTGAATTTGAAACCCCAGTGCTAGACAGCCATTGGTGCTCACGCCTGTAAATCTTAGCGCTCAGGAGGCTGAGATCTGAGGATCAGGGTTCAAAGCCAGCCTGGACAAGGAAAACCCCATAAGACTCTTATCTCCAATGAACCAACAAAAAACTACACGTGGAGCTGTGGCTCAAATAGTAGAGCTCTAGCCTTGAGTGAAAGAGCTCAGGAGCAGCACCCAGGCCCTGAGTTCAAGCCCCAGGACTAGCACACTAAAAACAGTGGGAATGTGGTGAGGGGTGGGGGTGGAGAGTAGGCACAGAATCTTCTTGCAGTGTTCAGCAAAGTCAGGGACAGCTGAGTTGCGGCCCAGTGATCCTCGAGAAAAGCAAATAACAAGCAGCCGTCCACGTAAGGGTGAGATATGACTTTATATAATCTTGGAGGACTTTTCTGACCCCAGGACCTTGCTCCCAGCTATGCTGGGTGATATGGCAATGAACATGGGACCCAGGCTTTGTGGCAGGAAGAGTATGAAGTGCTTAACACAGTACCTCTCTGAAGACTCTTATTCTGGAAGAGAGTTTGTCATCCCCTCCGTTTTCCAGATAGAGGGCCACAGAGGGAGGTGGAGTCCAGGTGTCATTACAGAGTGGCTTAATGCCACAAGGTTTGACATGGCAGCCCCTGGCCAGACTCAGCTGCGAAAGATGGCCAAGGTGACTGGACCCATTTTTTTTTAATGAATTAAACTGATGCCAAGAGTCAGATGCTGGTGGCTTACTAACTACTCAGGAGGCTGAGATCTGAGGATCGAGGTTCAAAGCCAGCCCAGGAAGAAAAGTCTGAGAGACTCCTACCTCCAATGAACCACCAGAAAACCAGAAGTGGCGCTGTGGTTCCAAGTGGCACGATGTCAGTCTTGAGCATAAAAGAGCTAAGGGACAGCACCCAGGCGCCAAGTTCGAGTCCCATTACCAACAGAAAAAGATTTCTGAAGAAATTTTAGGGTTCTGATTACCATATGCTTTCGCTGCATGTCTTAATCAGTGTACCTCTCTCTCACACACTCTCTCCTCCATCTCTCTCCAATCTCTTTCTCTCACTTATCCCCATATATCTCTATCTTGCTCTGTGTGTGTGTGTGTGTGTATCAGGTACAGGTGGAAATAGAGAGAAGTGGAGGCAGAAGTCTGTCAGAGACAGTCTGGAAGTCTCCACAAATGAGAGGCCAGAGTGAGGCAGAGACCAAAGATCCGTGAATGGAGGAGGAGCCAAAGGGGTTCAAGTTCAGGGTCCAGTGGCTGAGGGACCCACGGGAGCCACTCAAGCACAGGCAGGGCTGGCATCTGTCCAGATGTGTCTTCATGAAGCCCGCTCCTAATAATGTCTCAACTTTCATTGCTTTCGTGGGCAGCGCATGGCAGGGAGGAAAGCACAGGAGCCCAATTGTGCCCTTGCACACACAGGACACTGTGCGCACAACAAGCCATGGTCACAAGCAAGATCCTACATATGTCCACTCTCCTGCCCACACTCGCCTTGAACCTCAGTCCTCGGATCTCAGCCTCCTCAGTAGCGAGGATGACAGTGTGAGCCACTGGGACCTCACAATGTGGATGGGGGGTTTGGTTTTGGTTGTTGTTGTTGTTTTTTTTCTATGTAGAATTTTTTTTTTTTACTTTGATGCATTCCCATTGATCAGTAGTTGCTATTATTGTCTGAGCTATTGAAGTCTTCACTGGAATCGTTCTCTGCCCCAATCTTGATGTGTTTCCTCGCTATTTTCTTCTAGCTGTTCTTAAGTTTCCGGTCTTTAATCTATTTTCTGTTGGTTTTTATACAGGGTAGGATGTAGCTTCAGTCTTCTGAACCCATTGTGAAGGAAGATGGCTTTCTTTCCAATATTTGTGTGTGTGTGTGTGTGTGTGTGTGTGTGTGTGTGTGTGTGTGTGTGAGAGAGAGAGAGAGAGAGAGAGAGAGAGAGAGAGAGAGAGAGAGAGAGAGAGAGAGAATGTTTGTCCTGTTGCTGATTAGGGCCTTCTTCACCTTTTGGGGGAGGGTGGGGGGATGAATCACAGAGAGATGGAGAGAAAAGCAGCAGAGCAAGGATGAGAGAGACACAGGGTGAGATGCAGAGGGAATGTGGGACAGGCTGAGAGTGGAAGCCAGGCCATGCTCTGGGGACATCCGGGCACCCGCTGCACAGGGGCCTCTCAGCCTGTGTCCTGTGGCCCAGCCGTGGCTGGGAAATCCTCTCCCTCTCTCTTTGTATCTCTTTCTCTCACTGCCTCAGTGCCTTTTTTTTCCCCCTAAGGCTTATTCCATTCATTTCCCACTCCTTTCTCTCCTTCTTCCCTTCCTCTTCCTCTTTCTCTCTTCCTCCTCCTTCTCTTCCTCCTTCTTTCTTGTCCTCTTCTTCCTCCTCCTCTTCATCCTCCTCCACCCTCCTCCTTCTCTCTCTGTCTCTCTCCTTCCTCTTCCCCTCTCTCTTCCTCTTCCCCTGCTTCTTTCTCTCTCTCTTTTTTTTTGGGGGGGGTCTGGTTGTGGGGCCTGAACTCTGGGTCTGGGCTCTGTCCCTCAGCTCTTCAGCTCAAGGCTAGTGCTCTACCACTTGAGCCACAGCGCCACTTCCGGCTTTTTCTTTTTGCTTATGTGGTGTTGAGGAATCGAACCCAGGGCCTTGAGCATGCAAGGCAAGTGCTCTACCACTGAACCACCTTCCCAGCCCCCCCTGCTTCTTTCTCTTAGCAGGAAGCCATCAAGAACTTCCCTGCTCTGGGCTGGAAAGATGGCTCAGTGGTAGAGTGCTTGCCTTGCATGCCTGATGCCCTGGGTTCGATTCCTCAGCACCACATAAGCAAAAAGAAAAAAGCCAGAAGTGGCGCCGTGGCTCAAGTGGTAGAGCGCTAGCCTTGAGCTGAAGAGCTGAGGGACAGTGCCCAGGCCCAGAGTTCAGGCCCCATGACCAGACCAAAAAAGAGAAAAAGAAAAAGAACTTACCTGGTCTAGCACTTTGCTCCTGCCTGGGTTGGCATCTGGCACTGAGCCCAGGGCCTCTCCAGCGCAGGCTTTCTGGTTACAAGGTATAAGGTGCTTTACATTGTAACTCACTTAATTTTAACTCTCTAAGAGGACAAGATTGTCCTCACCAAGTCGTACAGCAGGCTAGAGGTAGAATCCAGTATCACATCCAGTCAAGCCCAGCAACCTGCTATCTTCACTGTCTCAGAGGGATGTAGAGGCAAGGAGAGGGACAGCAGAAGAGAGAGCAAGGGCTGGGGATGGGTGGCTCATGTATGGAATCCTAGCTACTCAGGAGACTGAGATCTGGGGATTGTGGTTTGAAGCCGGCATGAGCAGGAAAGTCTGTGAAACTCTTATCTCCAATTAGCCAGCAAAAAAAAAAAAAAAAAAAAAAAAAAAAACCAGAACAGAAGAGCTGTGGCTTCTCGCCAAGCCTGGTACCCCATGTCCAGGCTCAGGAAACTACCCTGTCCTCTAGGGAATGGGTATAAGTCTAGCTAGCAGCAGCTAACAGGTGATTTTTCTCCCTGAAGGTGCTGGACAGGTTGCTGCATGCATGAAATGTAAAGTTTACACAGGAAAACAAAAAACTGGCTGTGAGAGCTGCAGGGCTGAGATGAAAAGAGGTGGAAGGAGGTGGAAGGAGATGGAAGGAGGTGGAAGGAGATGGAAGGAGATGGAAGGAGGTGGAAGGAAATGGAAGGAGGTGGAAGGAAATGGAAGGAGGTGGAATTGTGGGAGCCAGCGTAGCAGAGGACTTCCCCCATGCTGTCATCACCACCATGCCCCACCCCAACCTGTCCTGCAGGGCATCAACACGGGTGGGTCATTGGGCGGCTTGAGGGGCAGGCTACTGGATATGGAAGGGCAGGAGTTCGGGGTCAGAGAAGAAGAGGCCAAGAAAAGTGAGCAGGAAAACAACAGGCTGAAGAAAGGAGATTGTCACTCTTCAGAAAGTCAGAGGACACTCATGCTCCGGTGGGGAATGCCTGCAAAATGGAAAGAGAAAAAAAAAAAAAAAGGCAAAAAACAAAAACGGTTAAAAGATCTGTCACAAAACTACACCAAACAAAAGCGACTAGAGAAAAAGGCCAAACAGACTGCCAAGGTCCTCACCATACACATGCAGAAGCAGCGTGTCCCAGTGGAACGGGTGGAGTGTACCACTGAGAACTGAAAGGAGGATCTGAAAAGCAAACAAAGATGCTGTGAGAAGGAGCAGCAGGCTGTGAGCAGGCAGTTGAACAATTGAAGGAACTCTTCTGTGCCCCTAGCAGAACACACTTGCAGGTTAAGGAGGCCCTCGAGAAGGAGGTTGGGATCATGAAGGAGAGCTTGAGAGAAAAGGAGGAGGAAAGTCAAAACAAAATGGAAGAAGTCTCCAAGTTCCACACTGAGCTTCAGAGTACTAAACAGATGTTAAAGAAGTTAGAGACTCCTGAGGTTCAGGGAAACAGCCATACTGATCAGGTAGCTCAGGAGGCTGCCCTAAAACCAATGGGAACTCTAGAGTTACTAGTCATTAAGATTAAAGGTGGAGACATAAAAAACAGTGGTGACAACTGTGCAAATGAGGAGACTTCCCTTGCAAGAACACATGGAGATGGGGCTGGGAAGGTGGCTCAGTGGTAGAGCACTTGCCTTGCATGCTCGAGGCCCTGGGTTCGATTCCTCAGCACCACATAAGAAAAAAGCCGGAAGTGGCGCTGTGGCTCAAGTGGTAGAGTGCTCACCTTGAGCTGAAGAGCTGAGGGACAGCGCCCAGGCCCAGAGTTCAGGCCCCACGACCAGACCCCTCCCCCCCAAAAAAAGAAGAAGAAGAAAGAACATGTGGAGAGGGTGTGTATTTGAGGAACCTCAGTGAATTTTGGGAAGTGCACTTCACAGAGGTAAAGCCTGAAAAATATGGGGATCGGTATCAGTAAGTACTAATGGAGACTTGTTCAGCCTGGGCTGAGGCATTCCCCACAAAAACTGAAACTGCTCAGGTAACGGTTAATTCCTTGATTTAGCTTACCCTTAGCAGTGGGGTCTGACAATAGCCTGGTCTTTATGGCCCAAGTTACTCAATTATTAGCTGTGGCCCTAAAAATAAATAGGAAATTACATTGTACTCATAGACCTCCAAGTTCAGGACAGGTAGAAAGAATGAATAGGACCTTTAACTAGATGAATGACAGAGACTGGCCATGACTGGGTAAGCCTTCTCCCCTTTGCTCTCTTCTGAGCAAGATGGACTATTCAGGACACTCAGAGGATCCTCTAAAGATAAGAGTTACCAGGTGTTAATTCATGTTTCTATGGTTCCTTGTTTTTTGTGCATTACTATGGGAAGAGCTTTTCTGCCCACACCTTTGAACAGGCAGCTTGTTTTAATTTGTTGGATTTGCCACACTCTAAGCCTGTTAGATGGGGGAAGGGGAAGTTTAGGATTTGGCCCAAAAGAGGAATGTAAAAATCAATGATTGGGGCTGGGAAGGTGGCTCAGTGGTAGAGTACTTGCCTTGCATGCATGAGGCCCTGGATTCAATTCCTTAGCACCACAGAAGCAGAAAAGGCCAGAAGTGGCGCTGTAGCTCAAGTGGTAGAGTGCTAGCCTTAAGCTGAAGAGCTGAGGGACAGCGCCCAGGCCCAGAGTTCAGGCCCCACAACTGACCAAAAAAAAAAAAAATCAATTATTTGATTGGACAGAAAAACCAGTGGGGAATGTGAGAACCAATGGGGCAGAAGGTTCCTCCTGTGCTGATATCACTGCCACGCCTCACCCCCTTCCCCCTGCTGGCAGGGCCGATGTCAAAGGGGCTGGGGCAGTGGGCGGCTTGGGGGGCAGGCCACCAGATATGGAGCAGTGGGACTTCTAGGGAAGAGAAAAAAGCACAGGGAGAGAAGGTAGAAAAAAAGAAACTGAGAGGGAAGTGGCAGGACACACACTGGAATGACAGAGCCTGGAGAGAGGCGTGTCTTGCCCTCGGGGCTGGTAGAGAGGCCCCCAAGAGACACGTGAGGCCTGTGGAGGGGTCCGTGGAGAGACCAATGGAAAGAAAGAGCTGAGAGTTCTGCAGAGAGGCGAGACCTGTGGGAAGGAGGAAAAGGAGGGGGGGAAGGGAAAAAACTCACTCCTTGGAGGTTGCAGCTGCTGGTAGTTCTGAGGTAGCTCAGAGCAGGACAGTTGCAGACTAACTAGTAAACTCCTTTGTTACCTTTAATCATGCCTCCATGGATTTTCTCGCTTGTAGGTTACTACAGAAGGAGGAGGCAGAAGATGGAAGGAGGAGGAAGATAGGAGGTGGAAGGAGATGGAAAGAAGTACAATGGGAACTACACAAGGGCACACAAGATGCTGCCCAGAGAGCAATGGGTGACATCCAAGACAGGAGGTGCAACACTGAGAAGCACTCACTCATTCATCCACTCATTCATCCACTCAATCACTCACTCAGGCACTCACTCATTCACTAGCTCATCCATTCACTCATTCATTCATCCACTCATTCATCCACTCAATCACTCACTCAGGCACTCACTCATTCACTAGCTCATCCATTCACTCACTCATTCATCCACTCATTCATCCACTCAATCACTCACTCAGGCACTCACTCATTCACTAGCTCATCCATTCACTCACTCATTCATCCACTCATTCATTCACTCAATCACTCACTCAGGCACTCACTCATTCACTAGCTCATCCATTCACTCACTCATTCATCCACTCATTCATCCACTCAATCACTCACTCAGGCACTCACTCATTCACTAGCTCATCCATTCACTCATTCATTCATTCACTCACTCATTCACTCATTTATTCATTTATTCACTCATTCACTCATCCATTACTCATTCAGTCACTCTCATGGATTCACTCATCCATTACTCATTCAGTCACTCTCATGGATTCACTCATCCACTTGTTCATTTATTCCTTTATTTCTTTTTCTTTCATTTTGTTTACTCACTTATTAATTCACTCACCCATTAGGCACTTATTCATTCATTCACTCATTCATTCACTCACCCACTCATTCACTCTCTCATTTACTCAATCACCAATTCACTCTGATTTCTTCATTCATGCACTCAGTCACCCACTTATCACTCTCATTCCTTTATGTACTCACTTATTCACTCATTTATTCACTCATTCACTCACTTGTTCATTTGTTCACTCATTTATTCACTCACTCATTAATTTACACACCCAATAGTCACTCTTGAATTCATTCACTCACTCATTTATTCACTTGTCATTCACTCATTCACTCACTAATTTGCTCATTTAATCACTAATTAACTCACTCACTAATTCACTCTGATTCACTCATTCATCCACCCATCACTCATTCATTCACTCATTTATTCAACAAACATTTACTGAGCATCTACCATGAGCCAAGCCCTACTGTACGCTCTGGAGATTCCACTTCAAACAAAGCCAGTGGACATCCCTTATCTTACAGAGTAACCATTCTAGTAAGAAAAACAGATGCATATTGCCAGTGACTGTGAAAATATCACCATGATTTGTCCTGGCTGGTGGCTTGCTGCCAGCCTCCGGCTGGCTGGGAAAGTGAGTGCTTTCTGCCAAAATTCCCTGGTTTAACCTTTCTGGCAGCCTTTGGCAAGCATAAACTCTGACCAGCCGGGCAGCACACGCTGGGTATGAGGACTTGACCACCACTTGTGCAGAGCCAGAAGCACCTCTGAAATGGACATGTTTTGGGGTATGGGTGCCTGGGTCCCTCCCTGCCACCCAGGGCCACAGGTCATCTTCCAAGTTTCCCCTCCTTCAACTCCAAGGACAGCCATGAGCCTCTGGGCCACCAGCTCCCTCTGGGGACAGTGAGCCCAGCAGCCAGCCCTGTCCTTGTGAAGCTCAGAGTCCAGAAACAGGGGTTTGGGGGTGGGGGACCAGAGTATCGCCAAGCTCACTGCTGCATGCTATGTGTGGTAATGAGGCTGAGACAAGTGGGGATGGGGGGGGATAAGAGTGAGCCGAGACCCTCCTTCTGGAAGTCCCTGCTCTCACAGGGAGCAGGTCCCACATGTCATGGTGGGGAAGGACAGACAGAAAGTGGAGGGGTGATGGGGAGGGACTTGACATAATTTATGTATGGGTGTGTGTGTGTGTGTGTGTGTGTGTGTTTGTGTGTGTGTGTGTGTGTGTGTGTGTGCAGATCCTGGGGCTTGAAATCAGGACTTGAGCACTGTCCCTGAGCTTCATTGTGCTCTACCCTTTAAGCCATAGCTCTGCTCCTGGATTTTGGATGATTCATTGGAGAAAAGAGTCTCACAGATTTTTTTTTCTACCTGGACTGGCTTCAAACCGTGAACCTCCGATCTGAGCCTTCCCAGTAGTTAGGATGACAGGTGTGAGCCATCAGCACCCTGCTTTGTTTTGCTCATCTGACTTTTTGTGTTGCCATGCTGGGGCTGTCACTCAAAACTTCCTTATATTCTAAAGGGAACCCTGAGCTCTACCCCAACCTTCCATTTACATTCCAAAAGGATCCATGCATCTAGCAGTTAGGGCTGTCTGTGCCCAGGCAACTGAAGACTCTGGGATGGGAAATGGTAGATGAGGGAGCCCCAGGGTCATTGCTCAAATTTCCACAGGAGCAATGAGCCCGGCCAGGATTACCATCCCCATTCTGTCCCTTCCCTCCAGGGCTGGTGAGCAGCAGAATGTAAAGCACAGAGACAGATCAAGTGCTGTCTCTCCTCTTTTGCATAACTCAGTTCCCTAGGGCAAGGCAGCTTGTGTAGAGGAATTCTGGGCAGTGGGTGACAGTGCCAGCCTGCCCCTGCTCCCTGTGGAGCTGTGAGTTTACTGCAAGGAAAAGAGTCATCCCACCTTGTGTCCTGGCTTCATTATGATGATGATTGTTTTTGTTCTTGTCCTGGGGCTTGAACTCAGGGGCCTGGTAGCTGTCCTCAGCTTCATTTTGCACCTGCTATTGGAGACAGCTCCACTTCCAGGTCGTTTTTGTTTTTGGTAGTTGAATGGAGATAAGAGTCTCACAGACTTTCCTGCTTGGGCTGGCTTCAAACCACCATCTTCAGATCTCAGCCTCCTGAGTAGCTGGGATTACAGGCATGAACCACCAGTCTGGCATCTATATATATACATATACATATACATATATACATGTACACATGTATTATATATATATATTAAACCCAGTCTGGCTTACTTATTAACAGCATTCTTTCTCCTGCTCAAAACAATCCGGGGGAGGTAGCATACAATATACATTGTTGGATCTCTGATTTTATTTTTTGGGGGGGTCCAGTTGTGGGGCCTGAACTCTGGGCCTGGGCGCTGTCCCTCAGCTCTTCAGCTCAAGGCTAGCACTCTACCACTTGAGCCACAGTGCCACTTCCAGCTTTTTATTTCTGCTTATGTGGTGCTGAGGAATCGAACCCAGGGCCTCATGCATGTAAGGCAAGTGCTCTACCACTGAGCCACCTTCCCAGCCCAGATACCTGATTTTAATGCATGTTGATTATATGACATGGCTACCTTATTTTTTTTCTTTTAACAGAGTCATAGCTACTTAGGAGGCTGCAGTCTGAAGATCGTCTCTTTTGATTGCACAGGTGTCAGCCAGGCCTGGCGTTTTGCCGCACCCGCACTGGAAAGAGGAGAGTAGCTCAGGGCAGAGAGAAGGGAGGCGAGACTGGGACCTCTTCTTCCCTGGGTCACATTCCTAATTGCAGGCCTCACTGGGGCACTCCTCTGAGAGCAAATAAACACCTTGGACAATTGTTCTTAATCTCCACAAGAATTTCTCTCAGATCAAGGCACTGAGGTCAGGGTCTGGGCCTCACCCTCCTCTTCAGTGCTCTCTAAGGCCTGCGAGGCTCCGCCATGTTGTTCTCAAAAAAAAAAAAAAAAAAAGAGATCAGCTGCCAGCCCTACTCCATCATAGGAGGACTGCTGTGGTTTGGATCAATCTTGTCTCCCCCAAAGAGTCTCCAGTATAATGGCCTTGAGGGTTAGATCTTCAAGGTACCCCTGTCACAAATGGACTCATGTCTTTCTCAAGAGACTGGGTGCTGGTGGCTCATTCCTGTCATCCTAGCTACTCAGAAGGCTGAGATCTGAGGAGCATGGTTCAAAACCAACCCAGGAAGGAAAGACTGAGATTCTTACCTCTAATACATCTTTAAAAAGCCAAAGTGGAGATGTGGCTCAAGTGGTAGAATACTAGCCTTGAGCAAAAGAAATTCAGGAACAACACTAAGGACTGAATTCAAGGCCCAGAACTGGTACCAAAAGAGAGAATAAGAGAGACAAGAACCAGAAACAGAGGCTAAATTGAGTCTCTTGGAACTGGATTCGTTGCCATGAGAACAGATGGTTATACATCAAGTTTAACTCCTGGTATTTTGGCCTCATCCACACACATCTTTTTACCACCTTCCCACATGATCCCAACCATGTAAGGCACCCACAATGAAGCCTTCATCAGAAGCCTAGCAAATGCCAGCACCAGAATCAGGAGTTCAATAAATCTCTTTTCTTGATAAAGTTTCCAGGCTTGGGTATTTTCTGATGGCAACAGCAAATGAGCGAAACAGAAGGGAAGAGCTTAAGTTCTGTCCTGTTATGTCTGCTTGACTTTATTAACATACTCCCTTCCAAGTACTAGACTTCCCTTCCATGTAGTTGAGACAGAAACTGTGAATATATACCTCTACTCACTTCTCCTTTCTGCTCAAGTAGACAGCTACAGCTACATTTCCTCTGCAGTGAGGTTGATTACATGACTGGGTTCTGTGTGTGTGTGTGTGTGTGTGTGTGTGTGTGTGTGTGTGTGTGTGTGTGTGCATGCTCACACACAGATCCTGGGGCTTGAACTGTGATCCTGGGCACTGTCCCTGAGATTGTTTTGCTAAAGGCTAGCACTCTACCACTTGAACCACAGTGCCACTCCCAGCTTGTTCTGAGTAGTTTATTGGAAATGAGAGTCTCATGAGGCCAAGTCCTGGTGGCTCATTCCTGTAGTCCTAGCTACTCAGGAGACTGAGATCTAAGTATTGGCAGGAGAGTCTATGAGACTTATCTCCAAAAAACTTCTCCGAAAAAGCCAAAAGTGGCGCTGTGACTCAAGTTGTAGAGTGTTAGCCTTGAGCAAAATACACTCAGGGACAGCGCCCAGGTCCTAAGTTCAAATCCCAAGACCAGTAAAAAAGGAAAAAAATCCTATCTGAGCCAAGTCCTGATGGCTCATATCTGTAATCCTAGCTGCTTAGGAGACTGAGATCTGAAGATTGTAGTTGGAAGCCAGTCCAGCCTGAAAAGTCCATGAGACTCTTACATCCAATTAACCAGCAAAAAAAGGATGGAAGTAGAGCTGTGGCTCAAGTGGTAGAGCACCAGCCAGCCTGGAGTGAAAAAGCTCAGGGACAGTACCCAAGCCCCAAGTTCAAGCCTTATTACCAGCACACACAAACACACAAAATCATGACTTAAACTTCAGACAGCTCTGCCTTCAATTCTGCTCCTACCCAGTTCCTTCACTTCCTGGAGTCTATTTGTCTCTCTCTGTTTATCAAAAAAAAAAAAAAAAAGCAACCACATATTGTTATATAATGTGTTACACAAGATAAACAAACGAAGTGGGAGGAGAAAGAGTTGAGCTTGGCTTCCTCTGCAGGCCAGAAGATGACACGTGAGCCATGAGCTGGATGCAGGCACCCACAAAATAAGTCATGGAAATATCTAGGGACTGGACACAGGAGCCCATGGCTTGGGCTTTTGTCCCCAAAGCAGAGGGCACTGACATGAAGCACCAGGCAGGAAGGCCCAGTTGGGAAACTGAGTCAGGGAGCCTGCATGGTAATGACTGTATTAGTTGTCCAGGCTCTAGTAAGAAAATAGCATGGGCTGGGTGGTCTCAATGACAGCACTTCCTGTCCCCTGGTGGACGAAGGATAGGGAAGGCCACGATAAGGCTATCAGTGGGTCTGGCTTTTCCAAGGCTGGCAGGGACAATTAGCACCATACCTGTTCTATAGCTTCTGGTTTTGTGGTCATCTTTGGCATGCCAGGGCTGGTAGAGGCATCCCTTAATCTCTGCTTTTATCTTTAGGCCCCTGAATTCAAGACTCAGGACTGGCACAAAGGAAGGAGGGGCGTTCATGCTGATCCTGGCATCCAAAGGCAGCAGGTGTCTCAGAATCTCCAACCTTTGGCACAAGGAGTGTCCCTGCAGGCTGGGGCACGCTGACTTGGGGCAGGAAGCAAGGGGTTAGGGTACCATGGTCCACTTGAGTCTCTCAGAGCTGTTTTGTTGTTTCATTCTTTGATTTCATGTCAGTCCTGGGGCTTGAACTCAGGGCCTGGGTGCTGTTCCTGAGCTCTATTTTGCTCCAGGCCAGAATGGTGCCATTTTTGAGCCACAGTTCCACTTCCTGCTTTTTCTGTAATAAATAAGAGCCTCATGGACTTTCCTTCCTGGGCTGGCTTTGTACCTCGATCCTCAGATCTCAGCCTCTTGAGTAGCTAGAATGACAGATGTGAGCAACCAGCACCTGGCTTCTCTGGGCTGTTTTATTCTTTCATTTTTTTCTCTCATGCCAGTACTAAGGCTTGAACATGAGACCTGGGTACTGTCCCTGAGCTTTTTCACTCAAGGCTGGTTGCTCTACCACTTGAGTCACAGTTCCACTTCTGGCTTTGCAATGGCTAATTGGAGATAAGAGTCTTATGGACTTCCCACTCCTGGCTGACTTTGAACCCTAATCTCAGCCTCCTGAGTAGCTAGGATGATAAGTGTGAGCCACCGGTACCTGGCTCTTAGGGATATTTCAAGATTCTGTGACACTAGTCCCATACTCAGCAGGTAAGAGTTGTTGAACAAAAGTCCACTTCTCACCCTGCTTCTGATTGGCCAGGACCAGTGGGGGGGTGGGGCTGAGGCACTGGACAGCTGGACAAAGTCAAGACATGGAGGCTCCAGGAGGACATACGGGGCGGGTTGGGGGGGATAAAGTTGTTCTAATCTGATATGGAGTGCTGTGACCCAGATCTCAGATTCATCCAAGCTGTGGATGTTTCCACATAGCAGCTCACCACACAGGATGTGCAGAGAAAATGGACAACGCATGACAAACACCAAGCCTTGCTTTCACCCAAGCACTGGCCCTAAATTATGGGGACATTCTGAGATCAGATTCCATCACTTGGAGAATATTCTCTTTCTAACCTGGCATTCATTTCACAGAAGCTGCTGGAGAGAGGGGCTAAGATCTAGTGGAGTCAAGGATGGGGACCCACTGTCCAGTGAGAAAATGGTGTGTGACAATGCTTGGAGACACTGGGTGCAGGTGGCTCACATCCTATTACTCATGAGGCTGAGATCTGAGGATCCTGGTTTGAGACCAGCCAGGAAGGAAAGTCCATGAGTATCTCATCTCCAAGGAACCACCAAAAAGTCAGAAGTGGAGATGTGGCTCAAGTGTTAGAGTGCCATTCTTGAGTGAAAATAAAAAAGCTAAGAAAGAGTATGAGGCCCTGAGTTCAAGCTCTGGTACAGGCCCAAAGCAAAGCAAACTTTTTTGTTGTTGTTGTTGGTCATGAGGCTTGAACTCTGGTCCTGGGTGCTCAGCTCTTCAGATCAAGATTAGTGCTCTACCACCTGAGCCAATAGCACCACTTCTGAATTTCTGGTGCTTTATTGGAGATAAGAGTCTCACAGACTTTCCTGTCCAGGCTGGTTTTGAACTGCAATCCTCAGATCTCAGCCTCCTGAGTACCTAGGATTACAAGCGTGAGCCACAGGTGTGCCACAAACAAACATTTATTTTTAATAAATAAAATAAAATAAAATATCCATTTTAGAGGTCAAGAGACTAGCTCAGTGTTAGACCACTTTCTTAACTTGTAACAGACTCTGGGTTTCATCCTTAGCATGCCAAATAATAATAACAACAACAACAACAGGGCTGGGAATGTGTCTTAGTGGTAGAGTGTTTGCCTGGCACGCATGAAGCCCTGGGTTCGATTCCTCAGTACCACATACACAGAAAAAGCCAAAAGTGGGACTGTAGCTTAAGTGGTAGAGGACTAGCCTTGAGCAAAAGAAGCTCAGGGACAGTGCCCAGGCCCTGAGTTCAAGCCCCAGGACTGGCAAAATAATAATAATAGCAGCAGTAGTAATAAATCACTTCTGTAGAAAATTGGATTTTTAAAAATTTCCTCCAACTTCTAGTGTCTGGGCTAGAAATGGAGGAGAGAGGGAGACAGAGACAGAGACAGAGAGACAGACAGAGAGACAGAGAGACAGACAGAGACAGAGAGACAGAGAGAGAGAGAGAGAGCGCAAGTCATCCATAATCTTCCCTAGATGTCCCTAGGTCCTGTCCTGAATTTCACAATCATTGAACAAGTGAGAGAATAGGGGGAGGCACTGAGACCCAGAAGCTGATCCAGCCCAAAGAAAGATGTCCACAAACCTGTGGGGTGCTTTCCATCTTCCTGAGTTGTCCTGATAACTAGAGAAATGATTGCTTTCATTGTCCTGATTTTAGAAACGAATGGAGTATTACTGACATAAAGGGCTAAACTAGAGAGCTAGTGAGCTCTCAGCTCTCTCTCGCTCTCTCGCTCTCTCTCACTCTCTCTCTCTCTCTCTCTCTCTCTCTCTCTCTCTCTCTCTCTCTCTCTCTCTCACTCACACACACACACACACACACACACACACACACACACACACAGGTTCGTTAATCAGCTGGGAGAGAGTGCCACCTAGTGGTGACTGCATGACCTGCTTCTGGAATGGGAAGGAGACACAAGGGGTTTTTTTTTGGAACATAGAAAAAAATTTTATTATCTTTAAGTAGTTGTACAAAGAAGTTCTCATTCTACAAAACAGTCTATGAATACAAGGTATCTGACAACATTGTCATCCATCGCTCCTAACCCATCCCTTCTCTCACTTTTCTTTTTAAATTGAGATTAGGTAATTACATAAATTTCACAGAATTGTGGAATAGTGATATTTAGTTAAAGTCACAATCACATTTTAACCTTCACAAGGCAAATCGTCATTATCATGGTCTATAAAGTTTGTGAATTCTATGAGCTTTGACAATGCAATTATTTCTTCCACATCAGGTGATATTTCTTTCCTTTTGCTTAGTGTAAGCTGTTCCCTCTTTCCCTCTCATTCCTCCCTTCCCATCACTGTCTTCAGTTGCTTAGTTCATTTTCATCTATGTCCAGTGCAGCTGATGGCCCCTTTGTTTGGAACAAAAAATATTTTTAAAGAGAAAATATATCAGCAACAACAACAGAATAATGGCTATGTATGTTGACGCATGCTCTAATCCTGGCTTATTGGGGGCTGAGGCAGAAGGATCCAGAGTTTGAAGCCAGCTTTGGCTATACAGTGAGAGCCTGTCTCAAAAAAAAACACATGAAAACATAAGTAAAAAAATGGTAAAAGCAATCTTGGCAATTCAATCATATGTGAAAGGACTTCTTAAGAAAAAAAGCTGATTACACTCTGGTCACAATACAGTATTTACAGGCTCTACTTTAAAATGTGTGGGCCAATGGTTCAACTTATACACGTGTCAAACGCAGGGTTTGCTGACCAGTTTTCTTTTTCTTCCCAACTTCTGAGCTTCCTTATTCCCACAACTACTAGTATTTGTTCTGCCCAATAATCGACCAATTTCTCTTTTGTTCTTGGCTGGCCACTTCCCTTCTCCTAGCTCAGAACCCCACACAGCTCCACTGTGACTATACTCCACCACGCTTTGTGTTTCTGATGGTTTCTTTAGGACCTATTTCTATGAAGGCAATCTCTAAGTAATAGATGTGAGGAATATGAACTGTTATAAGAAAGAAAGCCCACAGCTCAAAAGCTCAACTAGTTAAAGCTCATCTGTCAATCACACCACTGACCGAAGTGAATGTGTGACATGTGGCCTTTAATGTGGTCACTTGGGGATCCAGGATGCTTCTAGATTATTCCACCACCATCTTCAGCAAGTACTTAAGGGCCACTAAGACCCAGAAACAGAGCAGCGGAAATGTTTACATCTGTTTACATACCAGCCTGGAAGCAATATGCACCTGCTACATTCACTTTCCATGATGGAGGGCTGGTGACGTGAGCTGGATGTACCTGCAGGGGAACTGAGGAACAGAACCCCTAGCTGGGCACTGGGGAAGGATATCATCAATGGACAGAGGCCATCTGACCATAAACAGTAAGGATTTCCCAAAGCCTTGGATATCTGTCCCCAAGAGCCGGGCTGTTCGTCATGAAGAGCCTTGGTGACTAAGTTTTTCAAAGAGGAAGGCAGCTAGTGGAACAAATCTTGTTTGTCCCAGAAAGAAGCAAGCCATGAGCGACATATGGACATCTGTCTGGGCCGGCCGCAGGGTGGAACAGCGTGAGACTCTCTCTTGCTCTGGGAGCCTCTGCACCTCCATCTCCACAGGGTCCTTGTACTCCAGACGCACGCCCACCTCCTGCTTTCTAGATATCTCCAGGCCTCCTTCAGCTCAATGACGTTACCCACTGAAGCTGGTGACTCCCTGCCAGGGCTGCCTCTTGGTGGTGTTAGGGTTCCTCATATACATCTGCACCACTTGCTCTGTCTTCCTTGAATATTAGGGATGAATGAAGACATGGAGGCCAACAGACTCGGTACCAGCCACTTAAGCCTTTGCTGAAGGTCCATGTTGTGGGAGGGTCTGTGGGAGCAGATTCCATTCCACCATTCTCTGGAGTTCTTTTTACTGACTAAAATCCCTAGGACAGACAGGAGAGTTTCAGAGCGCAGGCGTGAGCCAGAGCGGAGGAGACACAAGTTAAAAAATCATAAGGAGGCCCACCGCCGGTGGCTCAACTCTGTCATCCTAGTTACCAGGAGGCTGAGATCAGAGGATCACAGTTCAAAGCCAGCCAGGACAGTAAAGTTTATGAGACTTTTATTTCCAACAAACAAACCAATAAAAAGCCAGAAGTGGAGCAGTGGCCCAAGTAGTAGAGTCACCAGTGAAAAACCTAAGAAATAGGGCTGGAAATGTGGCTCAGTGGTAGAGCGCTTGCCTCACATGCATGAGGCCCTGGGTGCGATTCTCAGCACCATATAAACAGGAAAAAAAATCCAGAAGTGGCGCTGTGGCTCAAGAGCACTAGCCTTGAGCTGAAGAGCTAAGGGACAGCGCCCAGGCCTGGGTTCAAGCCCCAGCACTCACACATACAGAAGAAAAAAAAAAAAAATAAAGACTGGGAATGTGGCTTAGTGGTAGAGTGCTTGCTTAGCATACATGAAGCCCTGGGTTCAATTCCTCAGTACCACATACACAAAAAACCTCAAGTAGAACTGTGGCTCAAATGGTGGAGTGCTAACATTGAGCAAAAAGAAGTGGCCTGAATTCAAATGCCAGAAGTAGAAAAAAAGAAAAGGAAAGGAAAGGGAAAAGGGGGGGGTTAGAGTGTAACTCACGTGTCAGAGTGCCTGCCCTAGCAAGTGTGAGAATTCAAACCCCAGTATTGGTCCCCCCAAAAATCTCAACTTGGTACATATATGCATATATATATGCTGGTACATATGTGTGTGTGTGTGTGATGTATCTGTGTGTATGTATGCGTGTGCCATGGGGTTTGAATTTGGCCTGGGCGCTGTCCCTGATTTTGATTACAGCTAGCATGCTTCCACTTTGAGCCACAGCACCACTTCCAGCTTTTTTCTGAGTAGTTTATTGGAAGTAAGAGTCTCAGGGGCTTTCTGCCCAGGCTGGCTTCAAACCATGATCCTCAGATCTCAGCCTCCTGAGTAGCTAAGATTACAGGTATGAGCCACCAGTGCCTGGCTTTCGACCCGGTATATATTTATTTGACCTATTTCAAGTTGATTACTGCATATTTATCCATGTGGTCTATAAAGTCAAGATTGCCTCCAGTGTACCCCACAACCAGGCCTGGGCATAGCAGAGACTCACCTCTGCAGATCAGTTGAAAAGCCAGGTGCTAGTGGCTCACTCTTGTCATCCTAGCTATTCAGGAGACTGAGATCTGAGGATCCCCATTCAACGCCAACCCACACAGGAAAGTCCATTAGACTCTTATCTCCAAGGAACCACCAAAAAAAAAAAAATCAGAAAACAAACTGAAAGAAAAAGAACAAAAAACAGAAGTGGAGGTGTGGCTCAAATGGGAGAGTGTAAGCCTTGAGCACAAAAGCACAGGGACAGTCCCCAGGCCCTGAGTTCAAGCTCCTGGGCTGCCACAAAGTAAATAAGCAAGCAAGTAAGCAAGCTAAGATGAGGAGGTCCCTGGAGCCTTCACTAACTGACACAGAAGAGAAAGCTTCTGGATCTTTCCCACTCATTCCTCATTCTGGAAGCCAGGGCATGGTAGCAATGGAAAATGAATTCAATGGAGATAGAATTTACTTTAGCTTTGAAAAACCTGGGTGTGAGGAGAGATTGTGACTTCTATGACTAATTCCCACAGGGAGCTAACCTTCTCCCAACTCTTCCAGGGTGGGTCAGGCCTTCTAGAAAGATAGAAAAGCCCACAACAAGCCCAAGCTGGCTCAAGGCAGCTTTTGAACTTTAACCATAGAAGCTGCCAATGTCTGACAGGAATTGTGCCTAAAATGGCCAGAGATCTGAGGACCTGGGAGAGATGAGGGAAGGAGGCTCCTTTTCTTTCTTTCTTTTTTGTTTTTTGTGGAACAGCTGTTTGAACTCTAAGCCTCATTCTCTTTCTCTCTTTCTTTTTCTTTTGTCTGTCATGGAGCTTGAACTCAGGGACGGGGCACGGTCCCTGAACTCTTTCACGCAAGGATAGCACTCTACCATTTTGAGCCACAGCACCACTTCTGGTTTTCTGATGGTTTCTTGGAGATAAGAGTCTCTCAGATTTTCCTGCTTGAGCTAACTTGGAATTGAGACCCTCAGATCTCAGCTTCCTGAGTAGCTAAGATGGCAGGTATGAGCCACCTCCTCCCAGCCTAAACCTCATTCTTGCTAGGCAAGTGCTCAGCCCACTGGAGCCCATCCAAGTTCCCAATCCAGGATGAAGATGATAGAGTTGTACCTCCTTCACAGAACCAGTACTTCCCTCCATCAAACAGAATTGACTTGACAGAAGAGGTTGGTTTATATAGGCAGGTGGAGCCAAGTATTTCTTGATTCTAGAATTTCCAGGGGAGCCAATGAAGATCTTTAAAAAAAGTATGAAAAAAGCAAAAGGAAAGAGGAGGAATAGAAGAAGGAGGACAGGGAGAAAGAAGAGGAAGAAAAGGAAAAGGAGGAAGAGGAAGAGGAGGAGGAAGATGAGGAGGAGAAGGAAGAGGAGCAAGAAGAGGAGAGGAGAAGGAGGAGGAGGAGAAGATGAAGAAAGAAGCAGCAGCAAAAATTTGTCATGAGAGAGAGTGAGGAACAGAAGACATTGTACAAAAGGGAATGTACTCATTACCTGAATCATGTAATTGTGATCCTTCTGTACATCACCTCTATACTAGCAACAAGGTAAATTAATTTTAAAATTTCATCATTTCAAAGGAAAATGCTTTGCTTGCAGAGGGAGAAGAATAGAAAGTCGCTGATTGCTTCACATAGGGTTAACTCTTTTGTATGTATGGATTAAGGCAGAGAGAAGCATCATGCTTTTTTGTTGAAATGGAGTCTCATTAACTGTTTGCCTAGGCTAGCTTCAAACTGTGATACCTGTCATCAGCCTCATAAGTAGCCAAGGTTACAGGTGTGAGCCATTGTGCCTGGCTGAAACAATTATTTTTATGATGCCTATTTATTTTTCAAATTGAGACAGAGTTTCATTATGTAGCTAAGGTTGGCCTAGAATTCTCAGTGCTCCTGCCTGAGCTTCCAAAGTGCTCAGGTTACAGTCAGACAACATCACACTGAATCTTAAATAACATTTCATAACATATGTGATCTGGAACAATATGATAGCTGGATACAAAAGGGACCTAAAGATAATTCTAGGTGGGACTGGGAAGGTGGCTCACTGGTAGAATGCTTGCCTTGCATGCATGAGGACCTGGGTTCGATTCCTCAGCACCACAAAAGAAAAAAGAAAAAAGCCGGAAGTGGCACTGTAGCTCAAGTGGTAGAGCACTAGCCTTGAGCTGAAGAGCTGAGGGACAGCACCCAGGCCCAGAGTTCAGGCCCCACGACCAGACCCAAAAAAAAAAAAAAAGATAAATCTAGGTTTAGCCTAATATGATGGCATCTTGGGTGTACTTCTAGCACTTGGGAGGCTAACGCAGGATGATCTGAGTTTGAGGGTAGCCTTGGCCACATAGGAAGAGCTTGTGAAAGAAAAAGAGAAGAAAAGAAAATAGAAGAGAAAAGGAAGGAAAGGAGAAGAGAAAAAAGAAAGGAAGGAAAAGAAAAGAAACAAGGGAAGGAAAGGGAAGGGAAAGTTGAGACTAAGCCTAGAACTGACTCATTGGAGAGAAAACTGGACTTTGTCATAAGTTATCAGCTATTTTTCTGAGGCTATGGGAGAGTCTTTATCTAAGTAACAATATGGCCTTTGGTCCCAAGCATTTCCTCCTCCCACCCTCCCACAAACTAAACAAACTCAATTCTTACTTCTTTCTGTAGCTTTAGGCTGGTATAAAAATTCTGGGAATTTTGTTCTTTATTTTTTGGTCATGAGGCTTGAACTCAGGGCCTGGGCACTGTCCCTTAGCTCTCCAGTTCAAGGCAAGCACTCTACCACTTGAGCCACAGCGTCACTTCTGGTTTTCTGGTGGTTTATTGGAGATAAAAGTCTCATGGACTTTTCCTGCTCGGACTGGCTTTGAACCATGATCCTCTGATCTTGGCCTCCTGAGTAGCTAAGATTACAGGGGTGACCTACTGGTGCCAGGCCATTTTGTACTTTTGTGTGACTCCATACATAAGTGCATCATTAAAATGGTTTCCTCCCATTCATGGGTCTACCCTCACTCAATTTGTTCAAGAGATTCAAATAATTGAGAGGTAGGAGGGTAGAGGAAAGGGTAAAGTCCCCTCCAAGTGTAGGAGACAGAAGATAAGAGGTTCTTTGAAGCTGCTTCTCCCTGAGAAACACTGACTCCTAACGTGGACACATGAATCAGCTGGGAAGAGGGTGACAGCCAGGAAGCCCCAACCCCTTCACTGTGTACCTCAAATCCTTTGTCTTGGGCCATTTTGACAGACATCTTGGACGGCCATCTTGGACAGCCATCTTAGAAGCCAAGAAAGGCAGACCACTTTGCCATGGGTCAATGACTGTTGCTGTCCCAAGGCCCCACCTGGGCTATCCTGAGACCAAGGAGCTGTCAGACCTTGTCTGATCACCTCTGCTCACAGGTATGCCTTGGGGCTGTTGTGACTGCATACATTCTCCCTTTCTGCCCCCAGGTCCTCATCTATTCACGCCTAACGCAAATATCTGCACCTGTGGAAGATGGTTGAAGATATATGAAAGCCTGACTTCCTGTGGCTGCCAGGTAATAAATCCCCTTTCTCTACCCTTCATTCTGTCTTTTAGTTTGGTGGATAGGGGTAGTGACCCAATCTGACATGTGCAACTCCTAGACTTTGATCCTGGGTTCTGAAAACTCCTCTTTCAAGGAGACTGGGGAGATAGGAGTTGGGGGAGAGTGTCTGCGAGAATGGTGAGTACCTGAAGCCATAGAGGTCAAGGGTAGGTCTGGAGACAGCAGTTGATGGTCAAAGGTCAACTAACAGTGTCCCCAGCCAGAATGCCTTTTGCACACGGCCAACGGAAACAGGAAGGAAGTCGGGCTCTTGAAATTCCACTTCCTAAAGTTCTAGGCGTTGAGTGGAACAGCTTGGAAGAAGGGACTGGAGAGACCCACTAGAGATAAGCAAGGCTGTGAGAGCAAAGATCCAAGGGGGAGTTCAGTGCAGTAGACCAGAGACAGGCCATGGCTTAGCCTAGGATTTGGCTTGGAGGATCTAGAACAAAATAATCTCCCAGCAATTTCTAGAACTTGTATCTCCAACACCCAGCCTACTGGAACCCTAGTGACAGCCTTCTAGAACAATCCATGGTACTCAGCTAGGCTTTCACTTAAGCCTTGCCAAACGCTGGTACCAGGCTCTGCTGAGATGTAGCTGTGGGGGAGAGTGGAAGAGGCCCCTGGCCTTTGGCAGCTGAAGCACGTGTGGTATGGGTGTATCTCCTGGCCTGGGGTGAGGAGTCAGCTTGGGAGGGAGGCCAGGATCCACCCAGAATGACTCAATTACTGTGAAATCTTCCTGTAGCAACCTCTACATCTTTGTTCTGTGCATTTGCTTGCTTTGGGGTAAATATTTAGAGGCTGTCAAGTTATCCTTCAATCATTTCTTCAGAGCAGAACCCCAGGGCCTACATCTGTAATCCTAGCTATTTAAGAGTCTGAGATCCTGGGGATAGAAGTTCAAGGCCAGGTCGGGCAGTAAAGTCCAATCGACTTCATCTCTTAAAGATTAACCAGAAAAAAATAAAATAAAATAAAATAACCAGAAATGTCCAAGCTCACTCTTGTAATCCTAGCTACTCAGGAGGTTGAGATCAAAGCCAGCATGGGAAGGAAATTCCATGAGTCTCCAACAGAAAACCAAAGGCAGAGCTATGGCTCAAACTGGTAGAGTGCTAGTCTTAAGCAAGTGCCCAGGCTCTGAGTTCAAGCCCCAGGACTAACAACAACAACAAAAATTAACCAGCAGGAGTCAGGCATTGGTGGCTCACACCTGTCATTCTAGCTGTTCAGGAGGCTGAGATCTGAGGATCACACTTCTAAGTCAGCCTAGCCAAGAAAGTCCATGAGATTCTTATCTCCAATGAACCAGCAAAAAGCTGGAAGTAGGGGTATGGCTCAAGTGGTAGAGTGCCAGCCAATGAATGAACAAGCCAAGTGAGAGCACAAGGCCCTCAGTGCAAGCCCCAGTAGTGGCACAAAAACATGAGGAAGGGTGAGGGAGGGAGTGAAAACTGGGGGAAGGGACAAGGGAAGAGCATAATTAGGAAACGGGTGCAGGCAAGTGAGGGGTGGCTGATGATTTTCTCAGGACAGCAAATGGTGGCTGGCCACAGTCACAGGCATTGTTGCCTGGCAGATGCTCTGCTTCTCTTTTCCTTGGGGGCAGCTTCCATTCCATCCCTCTTTGTAAAATGTTATTAGTCCTGTCCTGAGGAGAAAGGCATGGAGGAGAAACATGTACACTGGAGACAGAAATACCAAGCTTTCCTCCTGGTTTCATAGTGCCTGTGTGTGTGTGTGTGTGTGTGTGTGTGTGTGTGTGTGTGTGTGTGTGTGTGTGTGTGTGTGTGTGTGTGTGTGTGTGTGTGTGTGTGTGTGTGTGTGTGTGTGTGTGTGTGTCCTTAGGCTTGAACTCAGGGCCTAAACACTGTCCCTAAGCTTTATTATTCAAGATTAGCCCTCTACCACTTGGGCCAAAGCTTCATTTCTGGCTTTTTGCTGGTTCATTGGAGATAAGAGTTTCATAGCCTTTCCTGCCTGGGCTAGCTTCAAACTAAGATCTTAGATCTCAGCCTCCTGAATAGTGAGGGTAACAGGCATGAGACACTGGGACACAGCAAGGCATTTATTTGTATTGCTTATTATATCTGGACCTGGCCCTGTATTCAATCAGGCTGTGATGGTGTTTCTATTAAATTCTGAGTATACAGCCAGGCACCAGTGGCACATACCTGTAATCCTACCTACTCAGGAGGCTGAGATCCTGATTCAAAGCCAGCTTGGGCATAAAAGCCTATGAGCATCTTATCTCCAATAAACTACTCAGAAAAAGCCAGAAATGGCACTGTGGTTCAAGTGGTAGAGGGCTAGCTTTGAGCACCAAGAGGCTTAGGGACAGTGCCTAGGCCCTGAGTTCAAGCCCCAGGACTGGCAAAAAAATAAAAAATGAAGCCTGGGTGTGAGAGCTCACACCTCTAATCCTAGCTATTCAAAAGGCTGAGATCTGAGGATCGTGGTTCAAAGCCAGCCTGGGCAGGAAAGTCTGCAAGACTCTTTTTTTTGGGGGGGAGGGGGGATCCGGTTGTGGGGCCTGAACTCTGGGCCTAGGTGCTGTCCTTCAGCTCTTCAGCTCAAGGCTAGTGCTCTACCACTTGAGCCATAGCACCACTTCTGGTTTTTTTCTTTTTGCTTATGTGGTGCTGAGGAATCCAACCCAGGGCCTCAGGCATGCAAGACAAGATCTCTACCACTGAGCCACCTTCCCAGCCCCTCTGCGAGACTCTTATCTCCAATAAACCACCAGAAAAACCAGAAGTGGCACTGTAGCTCAAGTGGTAGAGTGCTAGCCTTAAGCTGAAGAGCTCAGGGACAGTGCCCAGGCCCAGAGTTCAAGCTCCAAGACCAAAATAAATAAATAAATAATAATAAAAATTTAAAACTCCTGAACACAAACTTGCTGGTACAAAAGAGTTAACGGGGCACCTAGAAGCAAGGCTGCTGAACTCAAGGCATCTGGCTTTTGCCTAGAAGCTGCCAAACCCCCCTCCACTGCCATCCCTCCAGCAAGTGGCCTCTAGGGGAATAAATAGAATACATAGAACAATCCCTCAGTATCAAGATGAGACAGGCCTGAGTCTTAAATCCTAGCTGGGGGGAGGGGGAGGGGAATAGAAGACATGGCTCAGTTGGTAGGGCGCCAGCCAGTGAGTAAAAAGCATCAGGTACCAAGCTTGAATCCTGATCTCAAGCCAAAATAATAATAATCCTAGCTCTCTGTGCCTTAACCTGGTGACAGAAGGAAGGGCCTAGCCCCTCCATGAAAGGAAATTGGTTCCAACATACCAAACATGTACAAACACATACACACATACACACATACTCAGACTGACCTCTGTGAGAATGGGAGGAAGTCAGAAATAAAGGAGGGGGTGGATCACGGGCCAAGTAGCTGCAGGTAAACCAAGCCTCAGATGGCCACAGTCCCTTTATTTACATACTACTACTTCCTATCTGGGAGCCCCACGCCCTCCTCCCAATCTGATCCCAGAATTAAAAGGGAAGTGAGAGGAGGGCCGGGGTGACCTGGGTTATCCTCTCATGCCTTTGTCCCCAACATCAGGCTGGGGTTCCTAGGAGAAATCTGACCACCAAGAGAGACAAGCTGGCCAGCCAGGAGGCGGGGCATGCTGGAGCCCCGCCCCTGCCCCGCCCTCTCCACCCTCCTGCGCCTGATCTCTTCTGGCCCAGCCCCTGGGAGGAGGGGAGAGAGTCGACCTGCAGAGATGGACGCGGCCAGCACCTGGGCGCTGTTGCTGCTGCTGCTGCTACTGCTGCTGGGAAAACTGGTGACATTGTCACTGTGGGGGACCCGGGCCACCGGCCACCTGCCCCCAGGACCCACGCCACTGCCTCTACTGGGTAACTTCTTCCAGCTGCGACCTGGGGCCATCTACTCTGGGCTCCTACGGGTGAGTGAGCCTGGCTGGGGGTGGGGAGGGGGTCCCCAAGGCAACGATCTGGCTCTGGGCAGGAAGCAAGATGGGGGGGAGGGTCCCCTGAGTGCTAAGGCAAAGAAGAAGGCAGGTGCAAGGGGTCTCAGCGTCAAAGGGGACCCTCTAGGCAGGAGTGGTGCTGAGAGGGAAGGGGTGTCCTGCAGAGAGACGATCCTAGGCTAGGAGAAGCCACAGAGTCCTCTAAATGGGGTCAAAGTTGGGGGAGCAGGATCCAGGAGGTGGAAAGGGGTCCACAGCACCCTGGAAAAAGTGGTGGGCAAGGAGAGAAGAGCCCTGGGGAAAAGAGTACCTGATGTGGTTGAGTTGAGCTTGTTGCCAGGAGAGAAATCTTTTTTTCTTTTTTGGTACCAGTCCTGGAGCTTGAATTTAGGGCTTAAGCACTGTCCCTGAGCTATTTTATTGTTCAAGGTTGGTGCTCTACCACTTGAACCACAGCTCCACTTCCAGTTTTTGCTTTTTGTTTTTGTTTTTACTGGTCCATTAGAGAGAAGAGTCTCATAGACCTTCCTGCCCGGGCTGGCTTTGAACCAGGATCCTCCAGATTTCAGCCTCCTGAGTAACTAGGATTACAGGTGTGAGCCACTAGTGCCTGGCTGAGAGGAAGTCTTTTTGAGGAAAGAGCTGAGATAAAGGGAGATCTGGAGGCTTGTTGCAGGCTGGAAGGAGGCCGCTGCCCCAGGCTGAAGGAATTTGCTTTAGAGCCTCCCCAAGGGGGAGGATGGATGGGTTGTAGCTGGGGTTAAGATGAGATCCAGAAGTGCCTGAGACCTGGATGGGAAGTCAGGAGGAGAAGGCAGCCCCAACCTGCCAGGGCGGAGGGGGAAATACTTCCCCCATTCCAAAAAAAACCTCTGGTAGCTATGCACCAGTGACTCACACCTGTAATCTCAGCTACTCAAGTGGCTGAGATATGAGGATTGTAGTTTGAAGTCACCCAGGCAGGCAAGTCCGTGAGACTCCTATCTCCAATGAACCACCCAAAAGCCGGAAGTGGAGCTGTGACTCAAGCGATAGAACAGTAGCTTTGAGTGAAAAAGCTCAGTCACTGGGTTCAAGCCCCAGGACTGGTTACAAATGCACACACGCACATGCATGCGCATGCAGACAGATACACTTGCACACACACATACACATACACAAACCCTCTGGTACTTCAAGGGCACAGAGTGAGGGTGTGGGCAGGACTGAGGGTGGGAGGTGTAGCTTAAGAGGTTGAGGAGGGGGCAGAGAAGGACAGAGACATCTGGAGACGGATGGATAAGATTTGATTTGGGGGGCTGGGAATGTGGCTTAGTGGTAGAGTGTTTGTTTTGCCTTCAGGAAACCCTGGGTTTGATTCCTCAGTACCACAGACACAGAAAAGGCCAGATGTGGCACTGTAGCTTATGTGGTAGAGTGCTAGCCTTGAGCACAAAAGCTCTGGGATAGTTCCCAGGAGCTGAGTTCAAGTCCCAGGACTAGCAAAAAAAAAACAATTGTGTGTGTATGTTGGTGTGTATCAGTCCTAGGGTTTGAACTGTGAGTCTGGGTGCTGTCCCTGAACTTTTGTTGCTCAAGGCTAATGCTCTACTACTTCAGCCACAGCCACAGCTCCACTTCGGGCTTTTTTTTTTTCTAGTGGTTCATTGGGGCCAAACATTCTCACAAAATTTCTTCCCTGGGCTGGCTTTGAACCACGATCCTCCAAACCTCAGCCTCCTGAGCAGCGAGGATGATAGGATGAGCCACTAGCACCCAGTGAGGATTGGCTAGTTTTGAGCTGTAGAGTGAAAAGTTTGGTTTGCTTTTTGGGGGGGATGTGGGGGGGAGGTTAGGAAAGACCACAGCGGCTTTCCACTGGCAGCCCCAGTGTCCTTCACCCCAACACTGTCTCCTTCTGCATCCCCAGCTGAGTAAGAAGTATGGGCCCGTGTTCACGGTGCACCTGGGCCCCTGGCGGCCAGTGGTGGTGCTGGTGGGTCACCAGGCTGTCCGTGAGGCCTTAGGAGATCAGGCCGAGGAATTCCACGGGCGAGGAAGGCTAGAAACCCTGGACCGGACTTTTGACGGACACGGTAAGTGAACAGCCAGGTGACCCCCACACACAGGTGTGTGCATGACTTGCACACAGCTTAGGGCCTGAGATTCCACGTCTGAAAGGGCGGTTCCTGTCCTAGGGCCCGGATGAGGACTGCAGGGGGGACTGGGCCTTGTACAGAGGGAGGGGCTTGCTAAGAAATCCTCATGGAAGGAAGACTGAGGAACTTTCCGGGCTCTGGGGATGGATAGGCCAACACTCATAACCTAGAAACCATGCATTGTGCTAAGACATCCCCTGCCAGGCACTGCTGGGGCAGGGCACGGCACAGTGGGGATAAGGGAGATCACACCTGTCATCCTACCTACTCAGGAGGCTAAAATAGGAGGCTTGAGATTCAAGGCCAACCCTGAGCACAGGAAAGTCCATGAATGAGACTCTTTATAATGAACCAGCAAAAAAAGGTGGGGGGGGGGAGGGGGGAAGGGGGAGAAGTGAATCTGTGGCTCAAGTGGTAAAGTGCCAGCCTTAGAAGAAAAAAAAGTTCAGGGATAGCATTCAGGATATGAGTTCAAGCTCTAGTACTGGCAAAAGAAAAGACTGGGAGGGAGGAAGCAGGCAACAGTGGTTCAGCCCTATAATCCTAGATACTCAGGAGGCTGAGATCTGAGGATCACCGTTCAAAGCCAGCCCAGACAGGAAAGTCCATGAGACTCTTATCTCCAGTAAACTACTCAGAAAACCGGAAGTGGTGCTGTGGCTCAAGTGGTAGAGCACTAGTCTTGAGTTGAAGAGAGACAGAGCCAAGGCCCAGAGTTCAAGCCCTATAACCAATGAAAAAGAGAAAAGGGGAAGGAGGGAAGAAGGAAGGGAAGGGAGAAGGGAGGGGAGGAAATGCAAGACAAGGCAGAACATAGAACTTGGACAGTTTTTCACCCCATAATCTCACTATGCTTGGCTCCTATACTGAATTTTTTGTTTTTGTTTTTGTTTTTGTTTTGTTTTGGTCTGGTCGTGGGGCCTGAACTCTGGGCCTGGGCACTGTCCCTCAGCTCTTCAGCTCAAGGCTAGCGCTCTACCACTTGAGCCACAGCACCACTTCCAGTTTTTTTCTTTATGTGATGCTGAGGAATCGAACCCAGGGCCTCAGGCATGCAAGGCAAGCGCTCTACCACTGAGCCACCTCCCCAGCCCCTCCTATACTGAGTTTTGAGGACCCAGAAGTGACAGACATGTCCTCCTTTCTGTGGGACACAATGCTTTTCATAAGACAGTGGAGGCAGCTGGGAAGGTGGCTCAGTGGTAGAGCGCATGAGGCCCTGGGTTCGATTCCTCAGCACCACATAAGCAGAAAAAAAGCCGAAGTGAGGCTGTGGCTCAAGTGGTAGAACGCTAACCTTGAGCTGAAGAGCTGAGGGACAGCACCCAGGCCCAGAGTTCAGGCCCCACGACCTACAGAAAAATAAATAAATAAGACAGTGGAGGGAGGGACTGGAACTCTAAAATGAGAAGTGCAGGTTTAAGAGCAGGAAACAGAGGCCCATGCTGGAAGCTGGTGGAGGAGTTCAGGGAGATCTTCATGGAAAAGGTGGCCTCTGAGCTGACCCAGAGGAAGGATGAAAGAAGGTAATTCTGCACGATCAGGGAAGGGGTATGACAGCCCCATCAGGCAGAGCGCCCAGCAGGGACTAAAGGGGGGAACCTGGGGCCGAGATCATGGCATACTTTGTTAGAAATGAGAACGTCAAAGTCTAAAGGACCCTGGACAGTGAGTCACACATCTGTTTTTGTTGTGTGTGGTTTTTTTTTTCTGGAAACTATAGATTGTTTAATTTTATTATTATTTTGTGTGTATGTGGTAACTGAGGAATCGAACCCAGGGCTTCACGCATGCTAGGCAAGCATTCTACCACTGAGCCACACTCCCAGCCTCTATAGATTTGGTGTGTGTGTACAGTTGTCCACTCGACGAGGATGTGAATTCAGATCCTCACACTCTAGCTTGGCTTGTTCCACTCAAGGCTGGCATGCTATCTCATTGAGCCACAGCTCCAACTTTCAGAGTTTTTACTGGTTCATTGGAGATCAGAATCTCACAGATTTTTCCTACCCTGGCTGGCTTCAAACCCCAATCCTCCTATCTCAGCCTCCTGGAGCAGCTTGGATTATAGGTATGAGCTACCGCGCTTGGGTGAAACTGGAGGGGCGGAGGTGAAGGCTGAAGGCTGCTAGTCTGGTGAAGGATCCCACTAGACACAAAGTGGGGCCCTGGGTGGGAATTGGGGATGAAGGCACAGGTAGGGGGGATAAGAGGACCAGATTCATGTCCCCTCTGGCCTTGGGCTAGAGGATGGAGGAGGCCAGTTGGGGTGTGTGTTGATTGAGCACCTACTGTGTCCTTAGTTCTCAAATCAGGCACAGAGAGACACAGGCAGCCATTGGGAGGGAAGATCCAGTCCCTTCTTGAGTCTAGCCTTGGCACACAGGGGTTTTCTTCGCCAATGGGGAGCGGTGGAGGCAGCTGAGGAAGTTCACGCTGTTGGCCCTGCGAGACCTGGGCATGGGGAAGCCAGAAGGCGAGGAGCTGATCCAGTCTGAGGTGCACTGTCTGCTGGAGGCATTCCAGAACACAGAAGGTCAGCAGTGTGGGGTCACAGGGCGGGGCGGGGGGGAGGCACACACTGGATGTGGGGGTGACCTCTAGCCCAGTGCTGGGGACCTGCAGGAGGGAAGGCCTTGGGCTCTAGCCCTTGAGTCAAAGCTCTGCTTCCAGCTTTGGGGCGAGTTATTGGGGATAAGAGGCTCACGGATGTGCCTGTCTTGGCTAGCCTCGAACTGCGATCCTCAGATCTCAGCCTCCCCAGTAGCTAGGTGACAGGCAGCCTTTTTCATCTTTGTCTGTCCATCTGTCTGTCTCTTCATGGTACATCTGCTTCGTTGGGGCTTCCCTGTCCCCAGCTCCATCACCCCCTTCCCTCCCTCACCACCCCCACAGGACAGCCCTTCGACCCCTCCCTCCTGCTGGCCCAGGCCACTGCTAACATCACCTGCTCCCTCATCTTCGGCCTCCGCTTCCCTTATGAGGATGAGGAGTTCCGGGCTGTGGTCCAGGCTGCCGATGGGACCCTGCGAGGGGTCAGCTCCCCCTGGGGCCAGGTGAGTATGGGGGAACCCTGTGCCAAACCCCTGCCCCAGGGGTTTCTGCCAGGCCCCCTTTGAGAACCACCTCTCTTCCCTCCCACCTCCACCCCCACCAGGCCTATGAGATGTTCTCCTGGCTCCTGAAGCGCCTGCCCGGCCCCCACAAACAGCTCCAGTGCCACTTAGCCACGCTGGCTGCCTTCGTGATGAATCAAGTGCAGAGACATCAGGAGAGCCTGGCCACCTCGGGTCCTGCCAGAGACCTGGTGGACGCCTTCCTGCTCAAGATGGCGCAGGTGCAGGGAGGATGGGGCTTGGCCTGAGAGTCCCTGGGGATCTTGTCTCTCCCTTCAGGTTCCTGTGACATGGCACCCCCCCTCCCCAAGTGTTGGCCCTTTCCTCGCTTGCCTATTTTTCCTCTCTTCTCCTCTTCCTCCTCTTCCTCCTCCTCCTCTTCCTCCTCCTCATTCTCCTCCTCCTTCTTTTCCTCCTCTTCCTTCTCTTTCTTCTTCTCCTACTTCTTTTTCCTCTTCCTCCTTCTTCTCCTTCTTCTCCTCCTCCTCTTTCTCCTCCTCCTACTCTTCCTCTTTCTCCTTCTCTTTCTCCTCCTCTTCCTCTTCCTCTTCCTCCTCCTCATTCTCCTCCTCCTTCTTTTCCTCCTCTTCCTTCTCTTTCTTCTTCTCCTCTTCCTTCTCTTTCTTCTTCTCCTCCTTCTTTTTCCTCCTCCTCCTTCTTCTTCTCCTTTTCTTCCTCCTCCTCCTTCTCTTCCTCCTCCTCCTCTTCCTCCTCCTCATTCTCCTCCTCCTTCTTTTCCTCCTCTTCCTTCTCTTTCTTCTTCTCCTCTTTCTTCTTTTTCCTCCTCCTCCTCCTTCTTCTCCTTCTCCTTTTCCTTCTCCTCCTCCTCCTCCTTCTCCTCCTCCTCCTCTTCCTCTTCCTCCTTCTCTTCCTCCTCCTCCTCTTCCTCTTCCTCTTCCTCCTCCTCATTCTCCTCCTCATTCTCCTCCTCCTCTTCCTTCTCTTTCTTCTTCTCCTCCTTCTTCTTTTTCCTCCTCCTCCTTCTTCTTCTCCTTTTCTTCCTCCTCCTCCTCCTCCTCCTCCTCCTCCTCCTCTTCCTCCTCCTCATTCTCCTCCTCCTTCTTTTCCTCCTCTTCCTTCTCTTTCTTCTCCTCTTTCTTCTTTTTCCTCCTCCTCCTCCTCCTCCTCCTCCTCCTCCTCCTCCTCCTCCTCCTCCTCCTCCTCCTCCTCCTCCTCCTCCTCCTCCTCCTCCTCTTTTTGTGGGGCCCTGAGTTCAGGCTGTATGTACCTACAAGCCTCACCTTCAATTTTCACCATTGCTTCACAACATCAGCCTCCCCCCGACCCGCTCCACTCCCCATCCACACAGTCAGTGAATTTTATATGAATGGCGATCATTTCACTGGGAAAGCTCGTGATTTAAAATGGTATTTGTGGTCCCGGGTAAACGTTGCTGGGCTGACCTGGAACCTTAATCCTACTGTCTCCATCTCCTGAATAGCTAGAGTTATTGGATGACCTTCCTGGGGTGGACTGGGGCCTGGGTGCTGTTCCTGAGGTTTTGTGCTCAAGGCTGGAGCTCTGCCACTAGAGTCACAGCTTTACTTCCAGCTGTTCGGTGATTCACTGGAGATAAGAGTCTCTCGGGCTTTCCTTCCCAGGCTGGCTGGGGTTTTTTTTTAATTATTATTTTTGTTTTTATTTTTACTTTTTCAAGATCTGTGTGTGTGTGTGTGTGTGTGTGTGTGTGTGTGTGTGTGTGTGTGTGTGTGTGTGTGTGTGTGTGTGTGTGCCTGTGTGTGTATTTGTATGTGTTTTCTTTTCTTATTATTTGTTTTGAGTATTTTGAGGCAGGATCTCAATATGTAGCCTTGGCTGGCCTCAAGCTCACATGATCCTCCTTTCTCTGCCTCCCAAAGTGCTGGGATTACAGGTATATGTCACCATGCCTGGTTATTTTTTCTTTTTTTTCTTTTTGTTGTTGTTGGTGGTGGTCATAGGGCTTGATCTCTGGGCCTGGGCAATATCCCTAAGCTCTTCAGCTCAAGGCGAACGCTCTACCACCTGAGCCACAGCACCACTTCCGGTTTTCTGGTGGTTAGAGATAAGAGTCTCATGGACTGTCCTGCTCAGGCTGGCTTTGAACCGTGATCCTCTGATCTCAACCTCCTGAGTAGCTAGGATGACAGGCATGAGCCATTAGCTCCCCACTAGCACCTGATACAAACCATTCTCTTTCAATTAAAAAAAAAAAAGAACAACTGTTTTCAGCTAAAATGAGCTACTATCAGGAGACTACCTCACAACTTTGCCCATTTTTTTTTTTGTTTTTGGTTGTGGGGCTTGAACTCTGGGCCTGAGCGCTGTCCCTCAGCTCTTCAGCTCAAGGCGAGCACTCTACCACTTGAGCTACAGTGCCACTTCCGGTTTTCTATTGGAGATAAGAGTTTCACAGACTTTCCTGCCCGGGCTGGCTTTGAACCGCAATCTTCAGATCTCAGCCTCCTGAGTAGCTAGGATTACAGGCGTGAGCCACCGGCGCCCGGCTGCCCATTTATTTTAAAACATTTATTTGACAAAGCGTGCCCGGTCTGCTGTCACCCAGCCCAGCCTGACTCTATTAGGCTCTGACTGTGTTTTCTGATGAGCCTCCTCCCTCTCTCTGGCTTCTCCCAGGAAGAAAAAGACCCAAGCACGGAATTCACAGAGAAGAACTTGCTGATGACAGTCACTTACCTGCTGTTTGCTGGGACTAAAACCATCAGCTCCACCATCTGCTATGCCCTCCTCCTGCTGCTGAAATACCCTCACATTCAAAGTAAGAGTGGATTCTAAAGCCTCTCATCCTAGCTACTCAGGAGGCTAATATCAGAGGAGCCACAGTTTGAAGCCAGCTGAGGCAGGAAAGTCCATGAGATTTTTTTTTTTTTAACCAGTCCTGGGAGTTGAACTCAGGGCCTGGGCACTGTCCCTGAGTTCTTTTGCTCAAGGCTAGCACTCTACCACTTACCCTTCCAGTGCCACTTCCAGTTTTCTGGGGTTAATTGGAAAAAAAAAAAAAAAGAGTTTCATGGACTTTCCTGCCCCAGCTGGCTTCAATCTGCGATCCTCAGATCTCAGCCTCCTGAATAGGATTAAGGCCTGAACCACCAGCACCCCGGCCCATGAGACTCTTATCTCCAATAAATCAGCAAAAAGTCAGATGTGGAGCTGTGGCTCAACTGGTAGAGTACTAGCTTTGAGTGAACAAGCTCAGAGACAGTGCCCAGGCCCTGAGTACCAAAGTTCTCCAGGACTAGCACCAAAGAAAAAAAATTTTTTTCTTGGTCATGGGGCCTGAACTCTGGGCCTGGACACTGTCCCTCAGCTCTTCAGCTCAAGGCTAGAGCTCTACCGGTTGAGCTACAGCACCGCTTCCAGCTTTTTCTGCTTATGTGATGCTGAGGAAGCGAACCCAGGGTCTCATACATGCAAGGCAAGCACTCTACCACTGAGCCACCTTCCCAGCCCCAAAAGAAAACATTTTAAAAAGGAGTACCAGAGCCGGGTGCTGGTGGCTCATGCCTGTATATAATCCTCACTACTCAGGAGGCTGAGATCTGAAGATCAAGGTTCAAAGCCAGCCCAGGCAGGAATATCCATGAAACGCTGATCTCCAATTAACCACCAGAAAATCAGAAGTGGCGCTGTGGCTCAAGTAATAGAGCACTAGCCTTGAGCTGAAGAGCTAAGGGACAGCACCTAGGCCTAGAGTTCAAGCCCCACAACCGACCCAAAAAAAAAAAAAAAAAAAGGAATACCAGTACACCAATGGAGAAGGAGGTGTGTGGACCCTAGGCAGAGCTGAGAAGGAACCCCCAAAACTCCAGTATTTCCAAGTTAGGCAGCTGTGTTCAATGCACAAGCCAGAGAGGTGGCTTGTGGCCTTGAAAATGAGACTGGGTGGGGCTGGGAAGGTGGCTCAGTGGTAGAGCGCTTGCCTTGCATGCATGAGGCCCTGGGTTCAATTCCTCAGCACCACATAAGCAAAAAGAAAAAAAAAAGCCCGAAGTGGCACTGTGGCTCAAGTGGTAGAGCGCTAGCCTTGAGCTGAAGAGCTGAGGGACAGTGCCCAGGCCCAGAGTTCAGGCCCCACAACCAGACCCCCCCCCAAAAAAAAAGAAAGAAAGAAAAAGAAAATGAGACTGGGTGACAATGGGCAGAAGCAATTGTGACTTCTTTTTTTTGGGGGGGTCCGGTCGTGGGGCCTGAACTCTGGGCCTGGGCACTATCCCTCAGCTCTTCAGCTCAAGGCTAGCGCTCTACCACTTGAGCCACAGTGCCACTTCTGGCTTTTTGCTTATGTGGTGCTAAGGAATCAAACCCAGGGCCTCATGCATGCAGGGCAAGCGCTCTACCACTGAGCCACCTTCCCAGCCCCCAATTGTGACTTTAGACCAGGACCTCTGGGCCTCAGTTTCCTCATCAGGAAAATGGAGGCTAAAATTGGAGGGTACCCACAAGCACATTACTAGTGGGATTTAGATGCAAGCACCCACATACAAGTCTGGCCAGGCCTGTCCCCCTTGCTAGCATCACCTCCAAATGACTGCTACCCAAAGAAGATGAGACTTCTGAGAGGAGAATCGTGGGGTCCCCCCCACCCCTGACCCTCAACCCTCCTGTCCCACATAGAGCGCGTGCGTGAGGAGCTAGCATGGGAGCTGGGGGGCAGCCGGGCCCCCAGCCTGGGTGACCGTGCCCGCCTCCCCTACACCAGCGCTGTCCTGCACGAAGCCCAGCGGCTGCTGGCCCTGGTGCCCATGGGCATCCCCCACACCCTCACAAGGACCACCCACTTCCGGGGGTACACCCTGCCCCAGGTAGGTGTGCAGTGGCCTCGGCCCAGTACATCTGAACTGTCTTGTCTGTCTCCCCTGTCAACACCTCTTTCCTTCCTTCCCTCTTTCTCCCTCCCTCTTTCCACCTCTCCCTCTCCCCTCTTCTTCCATATTTTCCCCCTTTCTCCCCTCTCTTTCCTCTTTCTCTTTCTCTCCTTCCCTTTTTCTCCCTCTCTCCTATCTCTCCCTCCATCTTTTCCTCTCTCCCTTCTCTCCCCCTCCCTTCCACTCCTCCTTCTCCTTTTCTAATCCTTGTCTTTCTCTCCTCTCTCTTTCTCCTCTCTTCCCTCTCTTTTTCTCCTCTCTATCTCTCTCCCTCCACCTTCTCTCTTCTCCCATCTCATTGGAGAGCCAATTCCAACATGCCACCACCAGGGGGCGCTGTATCCCAGATCCTGGCAGCTAAACTACTCGGAGCTCTGCTATTTCTAGTTGAGATGCTGCTTCACCGAAGACTCCATTTCCCTGTCCTCCTTTTTCTAAATTAGAAGCAATAATGATATGAACTCGGGGCTGTAAGAAAATGCCTGTAAGGTATCAAGTCAGCTCCGTCTGGCAGGGGCCAGGGGGTATTCTAGGTCCAGGGCAGTGGTAATAGGTCATGACAGCAAAATCATGGGTGTCCAACCACACTCACAGCAAGACTTCCAGTCCCTCCCATACGTCAATTTTCTCTCTGTGACCCTGCACCATCATCGTGTGCACATTCCAGGTGAGGAAACCGAGTTCTCAAAGTTAGAAAACTTTTTATGGTTTTGTGGTGGTAGTGGTTGTTTTTTGTCAGCTGTGGGTCTTGAACTCTGGGCCTGGGCTCTGTCCCTCAGCTCTTCAGCTCAAGGCTAGCACTCTACCACCTGAACCACAGTGCCATTTCCGGTTTTCTGGTGGTTAATTGGAGATAAGAGTCTCAGGGACGTTCCTACCCAGGCTGACTTTGAACCGTGATCCTCAGATCTCAGCCTCTTGAGTAGCTAGGATGACAGGCGTGAGCTGCCAACGCCTGGCAGATAACTTATGTTTACCCAGCCATGGAGCCCGGGAAAGTCTACCCTGTAGCTAAACACCCTCTGTCTTGTGTTTACTCTAACAGCATTAACAAGACCCTGCCTATTCCTGGGGTCCCCCCAAGCCCAATGAGCCCAATTCCCCGACCCCACCCTCCCCTACCTGCCTTTCCTCTATATGGAGAAACCCCAGGAACAGAGGAGCTCTGGGCTACATGTACCCAAATTTTGGGCAGGAGGAGCCTTGTTTCCCTGCTTCAAAGACTCAAGCTGCGGAAAAAGTGGACTCAGACATTCTGCAGAGATGGATGTCATTATGATTTTTGTGCCCATACTAAGGTTTGAACTCAGGGCCTCAAATTCTCACTTGGCATGGCATTTTCCACTCAAGGCTAGTGCTCTACCACTTGAGCCACAGCTCCATTTCCAACTTTTTGGTAGTTTATTGGAGATAAGAGTCTCAGGGATTTTCCTGCCCAGGCTGGCTTTGAAACAGGATTCTCAGATATCGGCCTCTTGAATAGCTAGGATGACAGACGTGAGCCACCATCACCATAAGCCTCAGTCTCCCTTTTCTTTTCCTTTCTTTCTTTCTTTCTTTCTTTCTTTCTTTCTTTCTTTCTTTCTTTCTCACTCTATTGCTTGAGCTACCAACTTACCTCCAGATTTTTTTTTGCTTTTTTTTTTTTTTTTTTTTTTTTGGTGACTCATTGGAGACAGCCAGGTGCCAGTGACTCACACCTGTCATCCTAGCTACTCAGGAGACTGAGATCTGAGGATCACTGTTCAAAGCCAGCCTGGGTAGGAAAATCCATGAGACTCTTAGCTCCAATAAACCACTCAGAAAACTGGAAGTGGTGCTGTGGGTGAAGTGGTAGAGCGCTAGCCTTGAGCTGAAGAGCTGAGGGACAGCGCCCAGGCCCAGAGTTCAAGCCCCACGACTAACAAAAAAGAAAAAAGGAAGGAAGGAAGGAAGGAAGGAAGGAAAGAAAGAATCTGCAGTCCTTTTTCCTTAGCACCCTGAGGGCTGGGATTACAAGTACGCACTACCATACATGGTTACCCCATCTTTAAAATGGGGATATTATCCATAATTACCTCAAAAGACTCAATGAAGAAAGGGGGGAGAGGGAGAGAGAGAGAGGGAGCGCAAGTGTTATCTGTGAGATCACACACATGGCTGTCCGTGATAAACACTGATTTGGGGATTTGGGGGTGTGCCTGACTAGCACTGGGATCTCGGGACTGTGCGATGTTTTCTTGTCCCCTCAGGGCACTGAGGTCTTCCCTCTTCTTGGCTCTGTCTTGCATGACCCCAACTTCTTCGAGCAACCAGAAGAGTTCAACCCAGGCCATTTCCTGGATGCAGATGGAAAGTTCCGGAAGCCTGAGGCCTTCCTGCCTTTCTCCTTAGGTATCTGCTGACCCTAGAATCTAAGCAGAGGGCTGACACCGTTGGGTCATCCCAGTACCTTCACTATCCCCAGGACTCCTGCTGGCTCCCCCTGCAGGCCGGGTTGGGAACAGCCATGACTCAGTCCTGTCTCTTTCCTTGCCAGGCAAACGCGTGTGTCTCGGGGAGGGCCTGGCACGGGCCGAGCTGTTTCTCTTCTTCACCGCCATCTTGCAGGCCTTCTCCCTCGAGAGCCCATGCTCACCCAGTTCCCTGAGTCTCCAGTCGGCCATCAGCGGCCTTTTCAATATTCCTGCCACCTTCCAGCTGCAGGTCCGGCCTGTTGACCTCTCCTGATGAAGGAGGAGGAAGATTACAGGCATGTGCTACTAGGCCCAGCTGCTTTCTGTGGAAGTGAACAGAGTCCATCTGGGATCATTAAGTATATGCACAGATAATACACCGGTCACCCATGCCATGTGACTCCGTGTGTTCACAACCCACATAAACAACTCACTAGCTTTACAGCCCTCCATCCTACCTTCATTGCCAATTAGTGCTGCCATCACTGGGCACCGGCCACTCACTGCAATCATATCATGCACTGTCCACTCACAGCACCATCTCCCCCTAGCAGCTTTCTGCTCAGACCTCCTTGGACCACTGAAGCAATCCCCAGCTCCCTCTATGCCCTTTGATCGTCCAACACCATTCTCAAGCCCCTTTTGTGTAACTCACTGTCCCAAATACAATTCTTTCCTCCTTGGTTTTTGTTTGTATGTTTGGGTTTTAGTATTAGTATTTGGCTCTTTTCTTTTTGTCCAAGACTGGGACTCAAACTCCATATCTGATGCTTGCTTTTGCTCACTGGCTGCCACCCTACCACCTGAGCCATACCTCCATTTCCTGGGTTTGAGTTTTTATTGGATCGGAGGGAGGGAGGATAAGGGGGGTTGGGTTGGTTTAGTTTGGTTTGGTCAGTTGTGTGGCTTGAACTCTGGGCCTGGGCCCTGTCCCTTAGCTCTTCAACTCAAGGCTAGCACTCTACCACTTGAACCACAGTGCCACTTCTAGTTTTCTGGTGGTTAATTGGAGGTAAAAGTCCCATGGACTTTTCTGCCCAGGCTGGCTTTGAATCATGATCCTCAGATCTCAGTCTCCTGAGTAGATAGGATTACAGAGGTGAACCACCAGCACTTGGCGGGAATGAAGTTTTTCATACAGTCCAGCTGGCTTTGAACTCCCAAAGGCTGGTATTACAGGAATGTACTGATATACCCAGCTATCCATAGACTTTTGACACAAACCACTCAGACTCAAGGAACATGACCATCCCATCCCTGCTTATGGAATATTAATAGGGGCTCCAGCCCAGTGCCTGTGGTTCATTCCTGTAATCCTAGCTACTTAGAAGGCTGAGATCTGAGGATCACAGTTCAAAGCCAACCTGGACAGTCCATGAGCCTCTTATCTCCAGTGAACCACCAGAAAACAGGAAGTGGTGCTGTGGTAGAACACTAGCCTTGAGTTAAAAGGCTCAGGGCCTAGACCCTGAGTTCAAACCCCATGACTGACAAAAATAAAAAGCCCAAAGTAGAGCTGTGGCTCAAGGGGTAGAGCATCACCCACGAGTGAAATAGCTCAGGGATAGCGCCTAAACCTTGAGTTCAAGCCCAATGACCAGCACAAAATTAATTAATTAATTAATCAAGGGCTATAGCTCTACCCTTCCATGCACACCCCACACACACATACACACTGCCATCCACATCCACAGATCCTACTCTGAATTTTAAACCCCGTGCAAAGGGGTAAAGCACCAAGCAGTGGCCAGGGTCACAGAAAAGGCCAGATGCAAACTGTTTAGGATTAAAGGTCCCTGGTGTGGGGATTGCAGGGGTTGTTTTTGTTTTTTAGAAATGCTTGTTTCTCTTCCCCATCCCCTCCTGCCCCCCAGATAGGGCCCTGAGTACTTGTACAAGGGGTGTCTGGCTGTAGTAAGAAAGAGGTGGGGATGAGGGAGTCCGCCCCTCCCTAGAGGCCAGGCGGGAGCTGAAAAATACGGTCACCACCCACTCTGGCTGTTGACCTCAGAAGCAGATGTGGAGCTGTGGGGAGGGGGGGGGTGAGTGGGGGAGGGCCAGAGGGGAGCCAGGAGGGATGGGGCTGGGACTGTTCTACTTTCTTTGTTGCAGGGTGGGAAGTCTAAAGCCAATAGAATGAGACCCTGAAGCATCTGGAGCCCCCCCTCCCCCCCCCCACCACTTTGGCCACTTTGGCCTCTTGGCCCCCTTCCCCGGCTATCTCCTGCCTTGCATTCACTAGGAAACCAAGTTATCAAGCGCGGAAGTTTGAACACATATCCCGAAGGTCAAACGATGGGATGAACCCCCTCCTCCCATCTCTACCCCCTCCCACCCCGCCCCCTTGTCCTGGCCCAGTTTCATTCGTTGTCATCAACTCCACTTGAGTAGGTGGTTTAGGGACACAGTGCTTGCTGGACAGGGGAGAGGCTTCATCTAGGCAAAGATTTAAAATCAAATAACCTCTTTTTATTTCATCTGTTTTGTGTGTGTGTATGTGTACACGCGCGCATGCACTTATGCGTGTGCAGGTCTTGGGCTTGAACTCAGGGCCTCAGCACTGCCCTTTAGCTTTTCCTTTTCCTTTTTTTTTTCTTTTTTTTTTTTTTTTTGTCCAGCTTGGGGCTTGAACTCTGGGCCTGAGTGTTGTCCCTGCGCTCTTCAGATCAAGGATAGCACTCCACCACTTGAGCCACAGCACCACTTCCGGTTTTCTGGTGGTTTATTGGAGATTAAGAGTCTCACAGACTTCCTGCCCCGACTGACTTTGAACCGTGATCTTCAGATCTCAGCCTCCTAAGTAGCCAGGATTACAGGCGTGAGCTACCAGCGCCTGGATCCCTTTGGCTTTTTCACTCAAGGCTAGTGCTCTACCACTTGAGCCATAGCACCACTTCCAGTTTTCTGGTGGTTCATTGGAGATCAAGAGTCTCAGGGACTTTCTCTACGCTGGCTGGCTTTGAACCATAATCCTCAGATCTCAGCCTCCTGAGTTGCTAGGATGACAGGCATGAGCCCTGGCACCTGGCTTATCTATCATTCATTTAAGGTTATGGTAAGGCAAATCTCAGAAAATAATTGAACAAGCATTTATTTTAAACATTTTCTTCTGGCAACTTCTTTTTTGTTGGTGGTGGTGGTGGTGGGGCTTGAACTCTGGGCCTGGGTGCTGTCCCTCAGCTCTTCAGCTCAAGGCTAACACTCTACCACTTAAGCCACAGCATCACTTCCAGTTTTCTGGTGGTTCATTGCAAATAAGAGTCTCATGGAGTTTCCTGCCTGGGCTGGCTTTGAACAGTGATCCTCAGATCTAAGCCTTCTGAGTAGCTAGGATTATAGGCATGAGCCACCAAAGCCTGGCTATATTCTGGAAACTTCTATATACACTCACAGCAGAACTGAGGGAATTGATAGAGAACAACCAGGCTTGTGTCCCAGATTTTCCCATGGTTCAGCTGCATGCTTGGTGACAGGTCTGTCGACCTGTTCATCTAGCTCAGCTGTTGTAATATCAGTAGTGAGTCTTGAACTCAGGGCTGCACACTCTCATTTGGCTTTTTCCACTCAAGGCTGATGCTGTGCCACTTAAGCCACATCTCCAGCCTTGATTTGGGCTGCTGACTATCTTAGAGATGGAGTCTTACAAAACTCCTGCCCAGGATGGCCTTGCACTATGACCGTCCAGATGTTAGCCAGAAGAAAACGATAGCTAATGATACATAGATTTGAATTTTTACTTAAATTTAACTAAGTTAAATTTGGAGATAAGAGCCCAGCAAACTCTTCTGCCCAAGTTAGTTTTGTGTTGTTGGGCTGTTTTTTTTTAACTGTAATTTTGGTTTTTGGTCTTTTTTTTTTTTTTGGTACTGGGGATTGAACTCAGGATGTTGCACTTGCTAAGCAAGTGCTTTGCCACTGAGCTACATCCCAGCCCTCAGGCTGGCTTTGACTCATGATCTTCAGATCTCAGCCTCTTCAGTAGCTAGGATGACAGGTGTGAGCCATCAGCAGGGGGCTGCTTCAAGGAGAGACAGAGAGAAGAGACACAGACAGAGAGCACTGGTAGCTCATGCCTGTCATCCATCCTACCTACTCAGAAGGATTGAGGTTCGAACTTTCCAGCCTGGGCAGGAAAGTCCACATGACTCTTATTTCTAATTAACTATCCATCCAAAAACCAGAAGTAGAGCTATGGCTCGAAGTGGTAGAGCACCAGCCTTGAGCAGAAGAGCTCAGGGACAGCACCCAGGTCCTGAGTTCAAGCCCTGCTACCAACTTAAAAAGAAAAGAAAAAAATTTTTGTGATCAGCGCCAGGTGAAGCTCAGCCTAGCTGGCTGTTACGTCAAATCTGGTTTGCAAGGGGCCCTGTGACAGACAATGATGTCACTTGAGGGTGGCTGGCTAGAAAAGTTCAGCCTCTTTTGTTGGACAGGGTGCTCAGCTCTTGTCACAAGAGGTGGTCTACAGGTGCTGTCGCTGGATTCCGAAGCGATTATAGGAGACCGAGCCCCAGTTAAGGTCACAGATAGTGACAGAGGCAGCGATGCTAAACTTCCCTCCCATTTTCAGGCGGGCACAGGGTCATCTTGTGTCAAACACAGGAGGCCTGCAGGGTCGGGGTGGGGGACCCAGGGGGGCACAGGATGCACAATCCCTGGGGAGGCACAAGTGCAGAGAGTCCTAGGTACCAAGCTATGTTCCCCAGGTAAGGGTAAGAAACGGTGCGTGTGTGGACCCAGCCCCACATAAGGGTGAAAGTGTGCACTGCGTAAGCTGTGTGCCCCACATCAGTGGGAGAGAAACTGCGCGTGCGTGAACCTCCATTGTTCACTACTAGCCAGCCATTCCGAACCTGTGTTAACCCCATCTGATGGCTGGACACACTGAGACCCCAGAGGCTGGTTACTGACCTGCCTTCATACTGTTAGGGCTTATGGCTAGGCTTTCAGGCAGAGCCTGTGGACACCTTAAGATATGGTGAATATGGCCTTTCTGGGCATTTCTGTGTGTGGGGTGTGTGTGTATGTGTATATGTGTGTGTGTGTGTGTGTGTGTGTGTGTGTGTACACACGCACGTGCCAGTCATGGGGCTTGAACCCAAAGCCTAGGTGCTGTCCCTGAGCTTTTTTACTCAAGGCTGGTGCTCTACCACTTGAGCCACAGCTCCACTTCTGGCTTTTTTTGCTGGTTCATTGGGGATAAGAGCCTCATGGACTTTCCTGTGCAGGCTGGCTTCGAACCACAATTCTCAGCATTCACCCCCTTCCTGAGTAGCTGGGATTTACAGGCCTGAGCCACCAGCATCCAGCTGGCTTTGACATCTCTGAGCATCGATGTCCCCACTTCCTCCAAGGAGTGTCCCCCAAATGATGCCACCCCAACCAAAGCTTTCATTGCTGAGATTTCGAAGCCCACTCCCCTCCCTTCCCCTCACCTTCCCAGGCAGTAAGCTCCTGACCCAGCTTGTCTGCGAGTGGCCCTGGGCAGGCATTGTGCCCCTGCGTGTCTCTGCTTGTCTTAGCCTTGTGTGGTGTGTGTGTGTGTGTGTGTGTGTGTGTGTGTGTGTGTGTGTGTGTGTGTGTGTGTGTGTGTGTGTGTGTGTGTCTGTGCGCGTGCATGAGTGTGAGGGGGAGTAGCCAGGAGGAGGAGAGGCTTGGCTGGGGGCTGGGCTGGGGGTGGAGGCAGAGGGAAAGGGGACGTCACCAGCTTCAGGGAGTGGAGTTCTGCCGGAATGTTGATTACCAGACCCAAAAAGAGACTTAAGAGGGACAGCGCCCAGACACATAGCCTTTAGCCTTACTTCCCCTGGCGGGGGGGGGGGGGGGGGGGGCAAAACTGGGAGCATAACCATCTGGATCCCCTTCCCCCTCTCTTCCCAGGCTCCTTCCTAGGCTCCTTTAAGACTGGGTTTGTCCTCAACTCCAGGAGTTAACCCTTGGATGTCCAGGTGGCCCCTTAGGCTATAGCCTGGTGGGCGGAGGAAAGAGCGGGGAGGCCCTGTGTGAGGCGGGGAAAGCGTTGCCCCAAAGTCTAGGGAGGAAGAGAAGGAGCCAGCGCTGGGAAGGAAAGGAGGCAGTCAGTGGCTCAAGCTTGGGGGAAGGTGGTTGTTGGAGAAGCAGAGCCAAGGCGAGGGGCTCCTGCTGTGCCAAGCGTGGGCAGTGCCAAGTCCCCAGGGAGCTTGGGGGGGAGGGCCGGGAACAGCCTGGCCCTGCCCCCTCCCCCCTCCAGGAGGCATCCAGCAAGTTGGGAAGAAAAAGTTTGGCTTCGGATCTCTCTCGTGTGCTGATGACCCAAAGGATGGGCAGAATCCCGTTAGTGTGGTGTTTGGCGTTGTCCTACTGGGGTTATGCAGCCCCCGAGGGTGAGTACTGGGGGTCTTGTGGGGACCAGTGGAGGGGTGGAGGACTGGATGACAGGTGGTTGGAGATGCCAGACTTTTAGCTTAGAGACATTTCCTGGAAGCAGCAGAGACTTAAAAAGAGGGAGAGAGACGGAAGGACACACAGACATGCTAGGACAGGCATTGGGGGGAGAAAAAGAAGACAGGGGAACAGAAGGAAAAGAAACAGAAACTGTGGGGGTGGGGGGCAGAGGCAGAAGACATAGACAGACAGATGGACAGGAAAAGCTGAGCGATGGATCAAGGCTAACTTTACAAGAAGCTGACGTGGGGATCCAAGGAAACAGGATCGAAACTTCCCCCACAGGGCCGCTGAGGCAGACAGAGGGATGGGGTAGAATGTGAAGTTCTGGGGGTCCCTTTGCCACTGTCTTACAGCCCCCCCATTAAACACTTGTGTTCCCACTGAAGGGAAGGAGTGGCTATGACTCTTTGTGTTTCTTGTCTCTTTGTCTCTGTCTCTTTATTTCTGTCGCTTTCTGTCTCTGTCTCTCTCTCCATCCCAGCCCCCTTTTTTTTCCCCTCCTCTGCCCACCATCCCAATCTGTTAAAGTCTTGGGGGGGGGGGGAATCCAAAGATCAGAGGGCAGCCCTGCCAGGCAGCCCTGGGGCATGGGAAGCCACCCAGATCCCACAGGATAGATAGATACTGGCTCCCCGTCCCCTGGGAAGATTCTCATCCTCTCCCAAGCCTCCACCCTCCACTCCCACCCCGCACTCTGAGGTCACCCCACAACTATGTATGCTGAAGGGCCTGGAAGGGGCCTGGTGGGGGAGAGCTGGCAGGGTCCTGGTGCCCCCTCTTCCTGGGTGGGGAGCGGGGGGGGGGGGTCCCTCAGCTCCTTCCCTCCCTTTGCTTGCTTCTCAGCAGGTGCCCAGGCTGAAGCAGAGGACCCATTTTTGCAAAGTCCAGAGAACATCACCGGGGCCCGAGGAATCACAGGGACCCTTCGGTGTGAGCTCCGCATCCACGGCGAGCCCCCCGAAGTAGACTGGCTTCGGGATGGACAGACCCTCCAGATGGCAGACAGCACCCAGATTCAGTTACCCCTGGGTGAAGATTGGGAGGACGACTGGAAAGTGGTCAGCCAGCTCAGGTGTGCTATGTCTCTGGCAAGCCTCGGCACCCCCAGATCCCACTCCCCACCCCACCCCACCCCCAGCTGCTCAGTCACGCCACGGGGGACGTAGAACCCCAGTCTGGCTTTCCGCTTATGATGACACTCCTGAGTTTCATGTTCTTCTTCTGTAAAATGAACTAAAAATATCTTTCTGTGACCTTTCTGTCCAGACACCCTCTCCCTCCCCACTGCCTCCCCTCCTTCAGTTCTGGTGGACACCCCCCCACACACACCAGCCTCCAGCTCAGATCCTCAACTTCTCTGATCCTCCTCTTCCCTTCCAGAATCTTCTCCCTGAAGCCTGCAGATACAGGACGGTACCAATGTTTGGTGATTCTTGGAGGACAGACTTTCATGTCCCAGCCTGGCTACGTTGGGCTGGAAGGTGAGTGCTGGGGGCACAGTCCTGAGAATTTACCAGGCACTACAGAATTTGCTGTGCCTTTCTAGGGCACATATATTAATGATCTTGGGACGTTAGTTAGGGGTGTCCAGGTATAGGAGGATTGTATCCTGGAAGAGAAGGCATTCAACATTTTTTCTTTTTGTGGGGGGAAGAGTCAGGCATGATTGGAGTAAGTAGAAGCATCTAGAAATCAGAGGCACATGACTTAACTCTTCTACTCTTCCCCACTCCTGGGGAACCACGCTGCTTTCCTCATCTGTAAAATGAGATAAGGAAAGCCTGGCATGGTGGTGCACACATACAATCCCAACACTCAGGAAACAGAGGCAGGAAGATCTGGAGTTGGAGGGTAGTCTCAGCTTACCTAGCCAGAGTAGGTCTCTAAATTTTTGGCTTGCGGGTAGGGACAGAAAGAAAAAACTGGGAAAGAGGGAGAGAAAGAGTAACATTGTCCAAAATCTACACTTTACCTGACTTAGGTAACTGTGACTCCTCTATACATCATCTTTAATGTAAAAAATTAAAAAAGAAAAAATTAAAAATGTAAATAGAAGCCAGGCACCAGTGGCTCAGGCCTGTAATCCTAGCTACTCAGGAGGCTGAGATCTGAGGATCATAGTTCAAAGCCAGCCTGGGCAGGAAAGTCCGTGAGACTCTTATCTCTGATAAACCTGCAGAAAACCAGAAGTGGCGCTGTGGCTCAAGTGGTAGAGCACTAGCCTTGAGCTGAAGAGCTCAGGGACAGCACCCAGAGTTCAAGCCCCATGACTGACAAAAAATAAAATAAAATATAAATAAATCAACAGATAAAATAATTGTCAGTGAATTAATTAATGATTGATTCATTGAGGAGTCACAGTCAGATTTTTTTTTTTTTTTGGTCAGTTGTGGGGCTTCTCAGAGCCTGGGCACTGTCCCCAAGCTTTGTCATTCAAGGCTAGAGCTCTATGACTTTCAGCCAAGCACCACTTCTGGTTTTCTGGTGGTTCTTGGAGTCTCACAGCCTTTGCTGCCTAAGCTGGCTTCAAACCACCATCCTCAGATCACAGCCTCCTTAATAGATAAGATTACAGGCACCCAACAAAAGCAGGTGGATACCTTGTGGATAGAATCTACTCGTAAATTCTAGTCACTCAAATGGCTGAGTTAATGAGGATTTTTGGTTCAAGGCCAGTCAGGGCAGACAAATCCTCAAGACTCATCTCCAATTAACCAGCAAAAAAAAAAGTGAAGGTATGGCTCAAGTGGTAGTGCACCTGTCTTAATGGAGAAAGCTAAGGGAGAACACAAGGTCTTGAGTTCAAGCCCCAGGACTGGCATGTGTGTGTGTGTGCGTGCACGCACCCACACACCCACTCAGACCTTAAAGGTCAGACATAAGGGAAACAGATGTTAGGATCATGCATTGTAAGGGTAGAAACTGAAGGAGGGCTGGGAATGTAGCTTAGTGGTAGAGTGTTTGCCTAGCATGCATGAAGCCCTGGGTTCTACTCCTTAGTACCACATAAACAAAAAATTAATTAATTAAAAATAAAAGAAACTGAAGGCGGTTCAGATGTCCTGGAGAAGCAGAAAAGTAGGGGAACAGGTCAAACACTCCATAGTGGGGGGGTAGCCCAAGTTTATTCAGAGGGACCCCAGCCTCTCCTTCTGTCCCCCATACCAGGCCTGCCTTACTTCCTGAAGGAGCCTGAAGACAAAGTTGTGGCTGCCAATGTCCCCTTCAACCTGAGCTGCCAGGCCCAGGGTCCCCCAGAACCTGTGAACCTACTCTGGCTCCAAGATGCTGTCCCTCTGACCCCCACCACAGGCCATGATCCCCAACACAGCTTGTATGTGCCAGGTGAGTGGGGAGGGGGTAGGTAAGGGGAGAGGGCAGGGCAGAAGTGGGGAGGGATGGCACTCTTTATTTACTGAATCTGTCTCCCTGTCCTTCTGGCCTGTCTCTGAGTCTCTCTATCTCTGAGCTCTTCAGCTCAAGGCTAGCACTCTACCACTTGAGCCACAGCACCACTTCCAGTTTTCTGATGGTTAATTGGAGATAAGAGTCTCAGGGACTTTCCTGCTTGGGATGTCTTTGAACCTGGATCCTCAGATCTCAGCCTCTTGAGTAGTTAGGATGATGGGCGTGACCCACCAGTATCCAGCGCAACTCTTAACTCTTTCTTCCTGGGTCTCTGTGTATCTGTTTGTCTCTTACTCTTTCCATTCACCCTCTCTGAATAGCACTCTTTGTCTCCAATTTCCTCTGCGCTTTCAAGTGGCCCAAGTCTGTGGGCCTTGTGCCCTTTTGTGACCCAACAGGGCATCGGAACCATCCGTGCCCTCTTCTCCCCCATCTGCCCTCTCACACACACACAGATGCCCATCGATTGCCCTCCAGCGTCCTCTGGGCTTTGGCTCAGGCACTCCTTTGGGCAAAGGAGGGAGAGAAAGAAGGAGCCAGAGAAAGATACCCTGAAGTGACCCAAGATGGGAGAGTTACAGGCCAGGGAGGTTGGGCTGACAAGATGACTCTCACTCTGCTTGGAGCTCCATGGTGGTCAGAGGCAGAGCTGGGGGGTGGAGGTGGGTGAGGAACCTTCCATTATCCAAGGAGGAGAGACAAATTGAGGTTGTCTCAGTCCAGAGTGGTGGCTGAACCCCACCTGCTTCCTCATTGCCGTTGCTGGGATGAAAAGGGGCCAGAGGTGAAGGGTGGTACCCACATTCTCAGCATTCTAGGGACCCTGAGTGTGCAGGGAAGGGATGGGAAGCATGCTGACCCCCCAGAGGGGTGACTCAGGGCCAGTGGCTTGAGTGAGTGGTAAGGGACAAGAATGAAGCTTGAGTCACAGAAGAGGGGGGGCCAGAGAGGGATGGATATGTGTGTGTGTGTGTGTGTGTGTGTGTGTGTGTCCATGTCCATGGGTCTCTGTGGGGTGGACATGTCCAATTGTGGTATCCATGTGTCTGCATAGGTTGAACCTGTTGGAATATAACTTGACACCAATGGAGTCTCTGATCCCAGTGTGTATGTGGGGGGCGGGGTGGGTGGGTAAGACAGCCTGGGTTCACAAGTCAATAACAAACACCTGCTGCTTCCCTCTGGTCTCCTTGTATCTGTATTGGCTGTGGCTTGACTTTTTTTTACTCATGACAGGTGATCTACCACTAAGTCATGCCTCCAGCCCAGCTTTTTGCTACTTAAACAGAAATGGAATCTCAGAGACTATTTTTTCTGCCTGGGCTAGCTTTGAACGGTGATCTTCTAGAGCTCAGCCTCCTGAGTAGCTAGTAGACATGAGACACCAGGCCCTGACTACTTGTATGTTTCTTACTGTGTGTATGTGTGTGTGACTTGATTTCTGTTATTCACATGTGTGTGTGTGTGCCACTGTGTTTATGGTTTGTCCCCAGGCTGACTCATTTGTGTTTGTGTATATTTGTTTGTGTGTCTAAGTCTCCTAGATGTGAGTCAGTATGCATTGTTTAGGACCAGCATGGAGTTCAGCTTAGCCAGCTCTGTTCATCTGTGTATGCATTTGTGCCAATAACGGCTTGTGTGACTCACCGTGTTGGTGTGTCTATGTGTTTGTGTCTGTGTATCTTTGTGTGTCTTCGTGTATATGCATGGGTCTGTGCATCTCTATGTCTGTGTGTCTCTATTGCTTTGTGAAGGAATTTTGTCCGTTGCTGTTAAGTCTGTCCCTCTGACTCAGGGCGTGTCTTCCTTCCATCCCTCACATTCCCTGGAAAAGCAAGGCAGGGGTGGGGTGGAGCTGGGGGGGGGGGGGACACATCTGGAAAGCGCATCTGAAGAGGTCAGGCCCCCCCCATGGAGGGTCTAGAAGAAGGGACAGGACTCGCCACCCCCCCCCACCAACCCCTTCCCCCGAGCAGACGCAGGGGCCTGAGAAGGGGGGTCCCAGACAGGCGGCCGGAAGTGCTGGGGAGGGGCGGGGTGCGGGGGCGCCGTGACTCATGCGGGGGCAGGAATGCTGCGGTCGGAATACGGACCAGGTTCCAGAATCCCCGTTCTCTGCCCCAGGCCCCATCGCTGGCCAGCGGCGTCCCCACGAGCCAGGTGCCAACGTGGGGGCCCAGCGCGGCCCCCCTCGGACCCCCCACCTCGTCCCTGCTGAGCACCTGACCTTGGCTGGGAACGGGGCGCCCCCTCCCCCGCCCAGCCCCTTCCGGCCCCCGGCCCCCGGGTCGGGTCGGCGGTGGCGGGCCTGGACTCCGGCTCCACTCCCACCCCGCAGAGCCGACCATGACGGAGAGAAAAGGAAACTTTGTGTCCGCGTGGAGCGGGGAGGCGCCGCCGGGAGCTGGGGAGGTGGTGGTAACAGGGCGTGCGCACGCGCAGTTACACGTGCGCAAACTGCAAGGGGCGCCACGTGCAGGGGCACCACGTGCAGGGGGGTGTGCAGGTGCAGGAGCACGCCCTGTGCACACCCAAACCTTGCAGGCCAGGACTATGCACACCCAGAATAATGCAGACCTAAACCAGGCACACCTAGACATTGCATGTCCAGGCTATGCACCACTAGGCCATGCACACCTTAGACCACACACACCTTAGACCATGCACATCTAGATCACACATGCTTAGGCCATGCATGCCTAGACTGGCCTTGCACACGGGGGCCATCCACACCCAGGCCATGCTGACTTAAGACCACACAAACTAAGGCCAGGCATGCCTAGAACATGCATGCCCAGGTCTTGCACACCTGGGCCATGCACACTTACAGCACACATGCCCAGGCCATGCATGCCCAGACCACATACACCCAAACCATGCACTCCAGGCCTTGCATACCCAGATTTGAATCAGGCTGAAGTTTGATGCTCTGAACACGGTGCCACACAAATGTATTGTGTGTATGAATGTACACGTGTGTCCCAGAAACACCACAAAGCCATACATAGCAGGAAATAGACGGAGTGTATAGATGAACAAATTTTTGGTTTTCTTTTTTTCTGCCCGTCCTGGATTTTGCACTGGGATCCTGAGCGCTGCCCCTGAGCTTTGGTGCTCAAGGCTAGCACTCTACCACTTAAGCCACAGCTCTACTTTGGGCTTTTTTCGGTGGTTGATTGAAGAATCAGATGGACTTTCCTGCCCAGGTTGGGTTTTAACCTCAGTCCTTATAGAAGTAAGCCACCAGCAGCTGGCACCAATGAAAAAACTTTTCTACACATGCTTTAGTGAGTTTACCCATTCAGTGTGTGCTTCTACGTAGGTTGGCATAGGCCAGTATGAATATGTTTGTGTTCGTATTGGATGTACATGTCTTCTTTATTCCTTTTATTTATTTTTCATTTATTTATTTGCCAGGCTTGGGGCTTGAACACTGGGCTTGGGCACTGTCCCTGAGCTCTTCAGCACAAGGCGAGTGCTCTACCACTTGAGCCATAACAACGCTTCTGGTTTTCTGGTGGCTAATTGGAAATAAGAGTCTTGTGGATTTTCCTGCTTGGGCTGGCTTTGAACCGTGATCCTCAGATCTCAGCCTCCTGAGTAGCTAGGGTTACAGGTGTGAGCCACTGGTACCTGGCTATTCCTTTTATTTTATTATTATTTTTTGGCTAGTACTGGGCCACTGGAGCCTCCCAGTCTCACTTCTCTTTTTCTACTCACAGCTAGCACACTACCACTTGAGCTCATACCTCCAACCCTGCTAGTTCACTGGAAATAAGAGTCTCTCAGATTTGTCTGCCCTGGGTTTTTTTGTTTGTTTTTTGGTTTTTTGCCGGTCCTGGGGTTGAACTCAGGGCCTGGACACTGTCCCTGAGCTTCTTTTGCTCCAGGCTAGCTAACTCTACCACTTGAGCCACAGCACCACTTCTGGCTTTTTCTGTGTATGTGGTACTGAGGAATCGAACCCGGGATTTCATGCATGCTAGGCAAGCACTCTAAAAGCCAGAGTCCCAGCCTCTAACTGGTTTTGACGGATGGCAATCCCCAGATCTCAGCCTTCTGAGCAGCTAGGAATACAGATGTGAGCACCAGTGCCCACCTTTCTACATGAGGCTTCCTCTACTTGACCACTCAGCCCTCTCTCCTCCCCAGGTCTGAACAAGACATCTTCCTTCTCCTGTGAAGCCCACAATGCCAAAGGGATCACCACATCCCGCACAGCCACCATCACAGGTGACAGAAAATGATCTGGGGGTGGGGGGGTGGGGTATGGAGTGTCTGAAGGAGGAGCTTAGGTCCAGGGTACTAGCCACAAACAGGGAAGGATGAGATGCCTCCAGGGTTATTCTGTCCCACTATCTGCCCACAGTGCTTCCTCAGCGACCCCAAGACCTGCACGTAGTTTCCTGCCAACCCACAGAGATGGAGGTGGCTTGGACTCCAGGCCTCAGTGGTGTCTACCCTCTCATCCACTGCACCCTACAGGTGAGACCTCCCCTGACTTTGGTCACCCCAGTGTCTGCCCTCTTATCCTTACTCACAAGCACCCATCCTCTGTCTAAGAAACCAACAGTAGAATATTCAATTAAGCCAGTGTCCTGACTCTCCTCTCCTCCCTGCTGTCTGAAATACCTTGCACAAGACATTTAACTTCTCTGGGCCTCCGTCATCCCATCTATAAAATGGGTATAATGGCAGTTCTGGGGCTTGAACTCAAGGCCTCACCATTCTCCCTGAGCTTTTTCTGCTCAAGGCTAGCCCTCCGCCACTTGAGCTCCCAGCTCTTGCTGGTTCAGTGGAGATTGGTCTTATGGACTTTTCTGCCTGGGCTAGCTTCAAGCCGGAGCCTCAGATCTCAATTTCATGAGTACCTAGGATTACAGGTATGAGCTACCGGTGCCCAGTTTCATTTATCATTTGAACTAACTTCCTTCCTTCCTTCCTTCCTTCCCTCCCTCCATTTCTTTCTTTCTTTCTCTCTTTTTCTCTTTCTCTCTTTCTCTCTCTCTTTTTGTCGTAGGGCTTGAACTCTGGGCCTGGGCGCTGTCCCTCAGCTCTTCAGCTCGAGGCTAACACTCTACCACTTGAGTCACAGCGCCACTTCCAGTTTTCTGAGTGGTTAATTGGAGATCAGAGTCTCATAGACTTTCCTGCCCGGGCTGGCTTTGAACCACAATCCTCAGATCTCAGCCTCTTGAGGAGTTAATAATGAAGCGCCTAGCTTCATTTGAACTTTAAAAGCTAGGGTTATTCATCTTGAGATCCTGAGAAAAAAAAGGGCCTGCTCCTCCTCCCCTGCCCATGGCTAGAAGGACAAAGCTGAGATTGAATTCCAGTGACTCCCCAGCCTGGGGGACCTTAAATGCCAGACCAGGTGCCAGCTACACCCCTGCCCCCATCTATCCAGCGTCCCCCAGGAAAGCAGAAGTGGGTTCTCTTCCTCTCCAGGTCTCACTTCCCGCTGCCGGTGGGCTGAGGCCGGAGGGTCATGCCTATCCTAAGGAAAGGAGAAGTAGGAGTAAGGATGGGCCCCCCCCTCCAATACACCCACCTCCCCTTTGTCCTGGCAGAAGTTCCTCTTCCCATCTGTCACAATTATGGGTCAGGGAGCAGGCCTGGGGACAGTCTGACTCTGTCTCCTGATGTCTACAAGTTGCCCACCTCCTCCAGTGCTTTCCGGGTGACCTTGTCTCCCAATGTAGGGCTGTATGACTTTGGACAAGCCACCAAATCTCTATGTGGTCCAGCTTCCTCATTCCCCACCACCACCATCTGGGGTAGGGAGCAAAAGGTAGACATGGTGACACACGCACGTAATCCCAACTACTCAAGAGGTGGCAGCAGGAAGATGGAGAGTTTGAGGGCAGCCTCAACAAAAGTAGTAAGATCCTATCTCAAAAACAAAATACAGGGGCTGGGAAGGTGGCTCAGTGGTAGAGCGCTCGCCTTGCATGCATGAGGCCCTGAGTTCGATTCCTCAGCACCACATAAGCCAGAAGTGGTGCTGTGGCTCAAGTGGTAGAGCACTAGCCTTAAGCTGAAGAGCTGAGGGACAGCGCCCAGGCCCAGAGTTCTGGCCCCACAACCAGACCCAAAAAAAAAAAAAAAATACAGATGGGTGCCAGGGGATCACGCTTGTAATCCTAGCTACTCAAGAGGCTGAGATCAGGATTCAAAGCCAGCCCAGACAGGAAAGTCTGTGAGACTCTTATCTCTAATTAACCACCAGAAAACCAGAAGTGGCACTGTAGCTCAAGTGGTAAAGTGCTAGCCTTGAACTGAAGAGTTCAGGGACAGCACCCAAACCCAGAGTTCAAGCCCCACAACTGACAAAAAAAAAAAATATATATATATATATATATATATATACACATATAGGTATAATATATATATAGAGAGAGAGAGATTAGATAGATAGATAGATAGATAGATAGATAGATAGATAGATAGATAGATAGATAGACAGATAGACAGATAGATGCCTGGGTAGCTAAGATTAAAGGTGTGAGCCAGGATACCTGACTCTCGTTTTTTGTCTTTTTTCTTTTATTTTTTGTGGTGCTGGAGATTAAATGTACAGCCTTCTTCATGCTAGATCAACAATTCTTTATTTGCTACTTTCTTTTCCTTCCTTTCTGTCTTTCTCTAGTTCTCTCCTTCCTTCCTCTTTCTTCCTTTCTTTCTTCCTTTCTTTTTTTCTTTCTTTCTATCTTTCTTTTCTTCTTTCTCTCTGTGTTAGTACTGGGGCTTGAACTCAAGGCCTGAATCTTACTCACTCCAGGCTGGTGCTCTACCACTTGAGCCACACCTCCACTTCTGGCTTTGTACTGCTTCATTTGAAGATAAGAGTCTGCCTGACTTTCCTGCCCAAGCTGGCTTCACACTCAGATCCTCAGATCTCAGCCTCCTTGAGTAGCCAGGTTGACAGGTGTGCGCCGTGCTGCTGGCGCCCAGCTCTCCCCTCTCTCTTCAGGCTGTGCTGTCCGATGATGTGGTAGGTGACCAGCTGGGAGAACCAGAGCCTTCAGAGGAGCCCCTCACCTTGCAGGCATCCGTGCCCCCCTACCAGCTTCGCCTGGGCAAGCTCCATCCCCACACCCTTTACCACATCCGGGTGTCTTGTGCCAGCAGCCAGGGGTCCTCTCCCTGGACCCATTGGCACCCGGTGGAGACACCGGAAGGAGGTAGGAAAGACTGGGCTGAGAGATGCCCCCCATGGTCTTGCTGGACCTTGCCGGCCTCAGTGCCACCCCCCCCCCGTGTCTCCTCTCACCCCTTTTCCCCATGTGACCTCCATGTCCCTCCTGTCCTGTCAGCCCCGCCTGCTGGCATCCTTCCCAGATCTTTCCCCTGGCTTTTCCCCTGGCAAATCCCACATGCGCTGCCCACGCACAGTGCCCTTTGTACGCAGCCCCCCACTTCCTGGGCACTGGGGAGGAGGGGAGGTGGTCAGGAAAAGATGAGGATGCTAGCTTCCCCTCTTCCTTGCCCTCCAGTGCCCCTGGGCCCCCCTGAGAATGTTAGCGCCATGCGGAATGGGAGCCAGGCCCTCGTGCGTTGGCAGAAGCCCAAAGTGCCCTTGCAGGGTACCCTGTTAGGGTACCGGCTGGCATACCGTGGCCAGGACACCCCTGAGGTGGGTGCTGCTGACTGGGTTGGGGGTTGGGATGGTGGGAGGAGGAGGGAGATGGGAAGAAGATGTCAAGATGATGCAATTGGCCTGCGCCTAGTAATCCAGGGGAGGTTAAGGGGACCCCTGGGAGGGGAGATGGAATAAATATTTAAGAACCAGTACAAAAGTATTTTAGGAGACAGATGTACTAACTCAAACAGTTTTACTGCAGACACGTATAACCGTTTGGAGGAAGGGGACAGGGCTTTAAAAAATAAACTTGCTAGGCATCGGTGGCTCACGCCTGTAAACCTAGCTACTCAGGAGTTGGAGATCTGAGGATGGAGGTTCAAAGCCAGTCCAAGCAGGAAAGTCCATGAGACTCTTATCTCCAAAGAACCACTCAGAAAACCAGAAGTGGTGTTGTGGCTCAAGTCCTAGAGTGCTATCCTGGAGCCAAAGAGCTCAGGGACAGCACACGGGCCCAGAGTTCAAGCCCCACAACTGACAAATAAATAAACTTGATAAAGGTTTTATCTAGAGCTAGAACCTCTTAGGTGGAGAGGTAGGGCCTAGATGTTCACAGGGGTTGGAGAGATAAAGGAGAAAGCAACAGAATTTAATTCTTCCACACACGAGTGAACAGTAGCATATACAATTTATGGTGCTAAGAAATTAAAGGCCAGGCTAGAACAGAGACAGTTCCTGTCTTGGTGTGGCCAGTGTCCCAGAGAGACAGAGAGGCAAATGGGGGGGGGGGGGGGGAGGATGAAGACTAGGGATGAGGAATGGGACCTTAGCTGGGGGCAGGGAATGAAGGCTGGGGATGAGGGGTGAGGCCTGGGGGGGCGGGGAAGAATGAAGAATGGGGGTGAGACACTGGCCTGAGCAGACGCTCAGGGTGATGGCTCTCGAGCCAGCTAGGCCTGGAGTTGTCTTAGATTTTTCTGCTTTTGGATCATAGGTGCTAATGGACGTGGGGCTAAAGAGAGAAATGACCCTTGAACTGCGGGGGGACGGGCCTGTGACTAACCTGACCGTGTCCGTGGCAGCCTACACCTCTGCAGGGGATGGGCCCTGGAGCCTCCCGGTGCCCCTGGAGCCCTGGCGCCCAGGTAACACCAAAGCCCCCTCAGCCCACCACGGGCCTTCCTCCTGTGACACCCCGACTCCGCACCTCTCAGTGCTGCACAGCCCAGGCTGTGTGCCTGGCAGGAAGCCTCCTCCCTCCCTCCCTCCCTCCCTCTTTCCCTCCCTCCTTCCCCTCTCTCCCTCCCTCCCCCTTCCCTTCTTTCCTCTCCCTCCTTCCTCTCTCCTTCCCTCTTCTTCTCTCCCTATCTTCTTCCCTCCTATCCACCCTCCCTCCTTCCCTTCCTCCCTCCCTCCTTCTCTCCCTTCCTCCCTCCCCTGTCTTGCCCTCTCTGAGCACATCTCCTCTCTGTCCTTTCTCCTCACAGGGCAAGGACTGCCAATCCATCACTTGGGTAAGGGCTTCTGCACTCCACTCCCCTCCCTCCCCCAACATACCATGAGGGCCCTGTCCACACACACACACACACACACACACACACACACACACACACACACACACGTTTCTCACACTCATCTAACCTGCTTCTTAGGTTTGTGTGGGCCCCGGAGGGAGGGGTCTGGAATAGCCCAGCACATTGGGGAGATGGCTGGATGGGTGCATGGGTAGATGGAGAGTGAGTGGATATGTGGACAGGTCAAAGGATGGATGGACGGATGGGTCGATGGATGGATGGATGGATGGATGGATGGATGGATGGATGGATGGATGGATGGGAGAAAGAATGGTGGGCCTAGCACTGGTGGCTCACACTTGTAATCCAAGTTACTCAGGAGGCTGAGACCTGAGGGTCGTGTTAGAAGCCAGCCAAGGCAGAAAAGTCCCTCTTATCTCCAGTTAACCACTCAAAGACGGGGAGTGGCTCAAAATGATAGAAGTGCTAGCCTTGAGCAAAAGAGCTCAGGGACAATGCCCAAGTCCTTAGTTCAAACTCCACAACTGACAAAAGAGAAAGAAGAGAGAGAGAAGGAAGAAAGGGGAGGGAGGGAGGGAAGGAAGGAGGGAGAGAGAAAGAGGAAGGAAGGGAGGGAGGGAGGGAAGGATAGCTGGTTGGATGGATGGACAGATAGATGGAAGGATGAGCAGGTGGATGAGTGGAAGGCAGAAAGGAAGGTTGGATGGATGAAAGGAAGTATGAGGGGATGGAAGAAAGGAAAGAGAGTATCCACACATCCATCCCACAGGTTTTTCCCCAACAGTTCTCAAACATCCCTCCTGGAACACCACTGTCCCCTCCTAGCCCTCTCATGAGTCACCACTTGTAACATTGTAACACAGCCACTACCCTGAGCTGTTGTTCACATACCTTCTTCTCTTGCTCTTTGTTTAATCATTAGGATTGAGGCCTGGAACCTTGCTGAGACCTGGAACTCTCATTTAGCTTTTTCTTTTCTTTTCTTTTTGCTTTCTTTTTTTGTTTTGTTTTGTTTTGGTCAGTTGTGGGGCTTGAATTCAGGGCCTGGGCATTGTTCCTGAGCTCTTCTGCTCAAGGTTAGTGCTCTACCACTTTGAGCCACAGCTCCACTTCCAGCTTTTGAATGGCTAATTGGAAATAAGAATCTCACAGGGACTTTTCTGCCAGGACTGACTTGGAACTGCGATTCTTAGATCTCAGCCTCCTGAATAGCGAGGATCACAGGTGTGAGCCACCAGAGCCAGGCTAGCTCTCTTGTTTATAATGGGCACCCTACTTCTTGAGCCATACCTCCAGCTCAGCTTTTTGCTAGGTATTTTGGAGACAGAGTTCCACAGATTTTTTTTTTTTTTTAATCCAGAGATCTGGTCTCAGCCTCAGTCTTAGACACAGTAAATCTTAGGAACCCCGAATCTCTAAATGAATTACAAGCTTGAGCCCTTGGCTCATTCGAACTCATTGAACACTCGCTCCACATAGCCCTTAGTTTTTGGTCCCCAGCCTCACACTCCTTGCATATTCCTTGCCAGATACCTTACACACCATCTGATACTACAGGGATTCCCTTCCCTACTCAACCTCTTTTTCCACACCCAGGCCCACTCGCCTTGCACAGTCATTCCATTATCAACCTTCAGCCTCCTGCACTACTTCAGATGGGCTCACACCTGTCCCACACTCATCAGCTCACCATCCCATCCCACCTCTTGCACACTCAAAGAGCGGTTCTGTCCCTCTCCCGCTCACCCTTCAAGTTTCTCATGCTTTCTACCCTACTTCATGTACCACAACGCCCTTGCCTAGCTCAGTTTCTGGGATATGAGAACACATCCATCATTCAAGTGCACCCCACAACTTCTCCCATGTCCCTTGACTCCCCGCATCACACCCCCTTGGCTCCCAGACCTCTGCCATGACCTGTTCCCCGTGCCCTCCCCCCTCCGACAGTGAGTGAGCCCCCAGCTCCCGCCTTCTCGTGGCCCTGGTGGTATGTACTACTGGGAGCCATCGTGGCTGCTGTCTGTGTCCTCATCCTGGCCCTGTTCCTCGTTCACCGGCGGAAGAAAGAGACCCGCTATGGGTGAGTTAGGATGTCATGGGGAAAGGCTTCTGTGGGCTGGGGTGGAGAAGCCGGAGGCAGGGAGGGAATGAGGCCAGGGAGGCAGGAATGAGAGGGCTGGAGAGGGCTGAGGGCAGGCCTGGGGGGACTGGGGATGGTATTTGGAAGGAGGGGGTTCCATGTGGTTCTTTCCCGTCCTCACCTTCTCCCCCACTCCCCCCAGCGAGGTGTTTGAGCCCACAGTGGAGAGAGGTGAGCTGGTAGTCAGGTACCGTGTTCGCAAGTCCTACAGTCGGCGGACCAATGAAGCCATCTGTGAGTGAACTCTATGCTTTCTTGCTCTGGTCTAGGCTCAAAAAGCAGAGAGAAATGGGCCTGCTAGGCTTCTGTAGGTGCATGAGCCCCCACCTGTGAAAGCCTGGGGACCACAGTCCCTGAAATGATGGAGCTGTGGAACCATACATGACTTTAAAAACTAGAATGAGCTGGGTGCTGGTGGCTCACACCTGTCATCCTAGCTACTCAGGAGGCTGAGATCTGAGGATTGCAGTTCAAAGCCAGCCCAAGCAGGAAACTCTGTGAGACTCTTATCTTCAATAAACCACTAGAAAACCAGAAGTGCCACTGTGGCTTACGTAGTAGAGCATTCTCCTTGAGCTGAAGAGAGCAGGGACAGCACCCAGGCCCAGAGTTCAAGCCCCATGACTGACAAATAAAACTAGAGTGAGAGGCATCTTTGATTTGATTTGGGGTTGTTTTTTGTTGTTGGGTTTTTTGGTTGTTGTTGAGACCGTGTCTCACTAACTTGCCCAGGCTGACCTAGAATTCATGACTCTGTGGCTTCAGCCTCTCAAGTACTGGGATTACAGGCCTGTATCACCATGCCTGGCTAAGACACTAGAATCTCAGATGCAGTAAATCTTAGGAAACACCAAGCCTCACCCAAGGCCATAGAAATTTAGAAAAATATGATGGTGATGATGGTAACAGTGGTGGTAATTAAAGCGATGATAATGGTGGTGATGGTGAAGATGGTGGTAATGATCATGATAATGCAGGTGGTGGTAACTAAGGTGATGGTAGTGATGATTAAGGTGGTGGTGGTAGTGGTAATGATGATAAAGATGAAGACAATAGTAACGAAGGTAATGGTAGTGAGGTGGTGACAGTAATGGTGAAAGAGATGGAGATGGTGACAGTGGCGATGGTGGTAATGATGATGGCCATATGGTAGACCTCCCTAGCACCTGCTACAAGACAAGCACCATTAAGCATTCTATACATATCACCTTATTTAATTGCAACAATCACCCAAGGACCCAATGTCACCTCACACTTGCTTCCCCAATGAGGAAGCCAGGACAGCATGACAGAATTTGCTCAGTGCCACAGAGCTTGTGATGTAATTTGGTTCGGAAGTGTAGACCTGACACATGCTAGATAATTCTCAGCCTTCCCAGTGCTTGGATTATAGGGGTCTACCACCACATTTGGCCTAAAATACATACTCTTCACTCTCATACCCTATGGCTTGTTGGAATTGTAGGATGTTAGAGAGATAGAATCTTGGCCTGAAAAATGACAACAATCAATACCATAGTTTTGAAACTCATAGGGTCAACTGGTTGCTGGTGGTTCATACCTGTCATCCTAACTAGCCTGGAGGCTGAGATCTGGGGATTATGGTTCGAAGCCAGCCTGAGAAGGAAAGTCAGAACCAATAGAAAAGCAGAAATGGTACTGTGGATCAAAGTGGTAGAGCCATGTGCTGGTGGCTCACACCTGTAATCCTAGCTACTCAGGCTGAGATTGGGGTTCAAAGCCAGCCCAAGCAGGAAATTCTGTGAGACTTTTATCTCCAATTAACCACCAGAAAGCCAGAAGTGGCTCTGTGGCTCAAGTGGTAGAGCACTAACCTTGAGCTGAAGAGTGAGGGACAGCACCCAGGCCCAGAGTTCAAGGCCCACAACCAACCCCCCCACAAAAAATTATAGGATCAGTTCTTGCCCCTCTTTTGTTTTTTTTTTTTTTGAGAGAGAGAGAGGACACATAGCCCAGGATAGATAGCCTTGAACTCTCAACCTTCCTGTCTCCAGCTCAGCTATAGATTTACTCTTTTAGTGTCCTCAGAAGTCAAATCCCAACTCTCTAGAAAATAAAAAGGATGCAGCCAGATCTAAATGTAGCACCAAACAAAAAGGCTTCCAGGCCTGAGGTGAGGAGAGTATTGGGAAAGGGCTGGGAAAGAGATTTAAAAAGAGAAGGAAGAAGAAGCAGCAGGAAGGTTGAAGTCATTTAATGGAATATTACACAGCTTTCATTTCCCAAAGTGTGAACCCCAGGTCCCCTGGGTCCTGGAGACCTCAGCAGGGGTCCATGTGGTCCATGTGCTTGTAACACCAAAATGTCCTGGCTTTTCTTCACTGGTATGTTCTTCATGATCTCCCAGAGGAGCTTCCCAGACTCCTTTACCCTTGGTGATGATGTCATCAGTGATTGACCTAACATGTGCTTATGCCATCTTGGGCTTCAGAAGCTACTGTGGGGTTTTTTTTGTGTTGTGCTTTTGTTTTTGTTTTGTTTTTGAAGCTACTGTTTTATATTAGGCATGATGGCTCACGCCTGTAATCCCAGCACTTGGGAGGCTAAGTCAGGATGATCAAGAGTTCCAGGCCAGTCTACATGTTGAGGCGCCTAATTCCAAAAACAAGGAAACTGGAAGGGGAAAAAAAAAGATCCTTATTTCAAGAGAGGTCAAGGAAGTACAATAGTTGCCCTTCAAAGGGCAGATAATATTTTGTTCTTGACCAGGGCAAGCATTTTGTCGCCATGTTTCAAAATGGAGCTATAAAATTTACTGAGGGCTCATTTATGATTTGTACAGATTAAGCTTAAATAGAAAGAAATGTGGAAAACTAATTTTAGTATCCATTTGCTGAATATTTCCACCTCTCTTACATGTCTTACTTGAAAGACTGGTGTGATGGCACATACCTGTAATCTCAGTTCCTCAGGAAGCTGGGCCCAGAGGATCATGAGACTGTCTCAAAAGAAACAAAGAAATTTTAGTTGAATATAGTATCTAGTCTGTCTTTTTTTCTTCCTTCCTTCCTTCCTTCCTTCCTTTCTCTCTCTCTCTCTCCCTCCCTCCCTCCCTCCCTCCCTCCCTCCCTCCCTCCCTCCCTCCCTCCCTCCCTTCCTTCCTCCCTTTCTTTCTTTCTTTCTTTCTTTCTTTCTTTCTTTCTTTCTTTCTTTCTTTCTTTCTTTCTTCTCCTTCCTTTCTTGCCAGTCCTGGAGCTTAAACTCAGAGCCTGGGCACTGTCCTTGAGCCTCTCGGTACTCAAGGCTAGCACTCTACCACTTGAGCCACAGTGACACTTCTGGCTTTTTCTATGTGGCACTGAGGAATCAAACCCAGGGCTTCATGCATGCTAGGTGAGCACTCTATCGCTTAGCCACATTCCCAGCCCTGTATCTGGTATTTCTTTTTTCATTTCTTTCCTCTTCTCCCGTGTGTGTGTGTGTGTGTGTGTGTGTGTGTGTGTGTGTGTGTGTGTGTGTGTGTGTGTGTGTGTGTGTGTGTGCGCGTGCGCACACAATGCTGGAATTGAACCTAAAATCTTTTATTTTGGGGGGGGTCCGGTCGTGGGGCCTGAACTCTGGGCCTGGGCGCTGTTGCTCAGCTCCCTCAGCTCAAGGCTAGCACTCTACCACTTGAGCCATAGCACCACTTCTGGCTTTTTTCTTTTTGCTTATGTGGTGCTGAGGAATTGAACCCAGGGCCTCAGGCATGCAAGGCAAGCGCTCTACCACTGAGCCACCTTCCCAGCCCTGAACCTAAAATCTTGAGGCAAGTCCATTACCACTGAGCTACTCCCAAACCCTAAATGTCTTCTAGATGATAACTTCACATTTTGTAATTGACATGGAACAATTGTACATATTTTCACAGTTCAGAGCAATAATTGGATTGTGTATACACTATATAATGATTACAGGAAATTAATTAGCACTTCCTCAAGCATTTCTCATTTCTTTGTGTGTGGAGGGGAAGCCTGGAGGGGCCAAGCTTTTTCATTCAAGGCTGGCACTCTACCATTTGAGCCACAGCTCCATTTCCAGCTTTTTTTGTTGTTTTGTTTTGCTTTTTTTTTTGGTGATTCATTGGAGATAGAACTTTCACAGACTTTTCTGGCCAGCTAGTTTTGAACCGCGATCCTTACATCCTAGCCTCCTGAGTAGCTAAGATGACAGGCCTGAGCCATAGTGGCTATAGTGGTGGATTTTGAACAAAATGTCCAACAGTGAGAATATGGTTCCTGGCCAGCCTTACTTCTGTGTCAGCGCTGCTGCTCGTCCCCATTTATCTTTCCTGCAGTGAACAGCTTGGGAATCAGCGAGGAGTTGAAGGAGAAGCTGCGAGATGTCATGGTGGACAGGCATAAGGTGGCTTTGGGGAAGACTCTGGGAGAAGGTAAGGACTCTGCTCCCCAGGACACATGCATTCCCCACCCCCAACCCTGAGATGCTTCACTCCTGCACTTTTACCCAACAAAAGGAAATACAGCCCCACCTCCCTGCCTCCCTGCCTCCCCACCGGAAGTCAATGGTGTATCCTTCCCCTCCCCACCCCACCCCACACACACACAGGAGAGTTTGGAGCAGTGATGGAGGGCCAGCTCAACCAAGATGACTCCATCCTCAAGGTGGCCGTGAAGACGATGAAGAGTAAGTCTGAGCATGCATGCACATACAACTCTACACCCCCACATCCAGACCTGGAGCCCTTCCCCATACCCCTTAGGGAGGGCAGGAGAGCAAAACACACACACACACACACACACACAGAGAGCTAGTCACCTGGTACTGGTGACCCACACCTGTCATCCTGGCTAGCTACTCAAGTGGCTGAGATCTGAGGATCAGGGTTTGAAGCCAACCCAGGCAGAAAAGTCCCCATGAGACTCTTATCGCCAATGAACCACTCAAAAGCAGAAGTGACACTGTGGCTCAAAGTGGTAGAGTGCTAGCCTTGAGCAAAAGAACTCAGGGACAGAGCCTAGGCCCTGAGTTCAAGCTCCGTAACCAACAACAACAATAACAAAAAGCTAGTGACCTCAAGTTGGGAAACAGATACTTCAATAGAAGAAATTGAACATAAGGACATTGCTACTTTGGCAGAGGAGAGACTGAAAAGCAGAAACTAGACTGATAACAAAACAGGAGATGAGCAAGAATTCTACTACCGAGCTATTCTTAACCATTTCTTTCATTGTTGGTTGGTTTGTTTGTTTTTAAGACAGTAATGCGGGCTTGAGCTCAGGGCCTGAGCACTGTCCCTTGGCTTGTTCCACTCAAGACTGGTGCTTTACCACTTAAGCCATACTGCGGCTTCTGGCCTTTTGCTGGTACACTGGAGATAAGTGTCTCTGGGAATGTGGTGTAGTGGTAGAGTGCTTGCCTAGCATGCATGAAGTTCTGGGTTCAATTCCACAGTACCACATAAACAGAAAAGGCTAGAAGTGGCCCTGTGGCTCAAGTGGTAAAGTGCCAGCCTTAAGCACAGAGAGGCTCAGGGACAGTGCCCAGGCCCTGAATTCAAGCTTTAGGACTAGCAAAAAAAAAAAAAAAAAAAAAGTAAATAAAAGAGTCTCTGTGACTTTCGTGCTGTCCTCTCCGCCTCTCCTGAGCATCTCCCCCTCCCCCCCTCCCCGCAAGTTGCCATTTGCACCAGGTCGGAGCTGGAGGATTTTCTGAGTGAAGCTGTGTGCATGAAAGAGTTTGACCACCCCAACGTCATGAGGCTCATCGGTAAGGGAGAGGAGGATAGGAGAGAGGGAGAGAGGGAGGAGAGATAGGGAGGAAGGGAAGGAGGTGGGGGAGCCAACCATTCCAATGTGGCCCCATACCAGAAGGTAGACACCCTCCACATCACTTTCCCTGTAGTAACAGATCCATCAAACACCCGGGCTCCCTGCTGCACCCCCCCCACCCTTGGGGACCCAAGAGCTCCCCTTCCTTTTCTCCTTCGGTTTGGAATGTGACCTCTGACCCTTCCCCAAAAATAGCCCTCCCTGGAGAATCTCCGGAAAAGTCCCTGGGAAATGAAGGCCTCAGACTTCCAATCCTGGCTACTGACCCCCTCCCCCAAAACCATGTAGCAGCTAGATTTGAGGGCTTGGCAAGGGGGAGGGGCTGGGCTCCCCTTCTTCCCAGCTGGAATGACCCCACTGCCCGGTTGTGGGGGGGGGTCCCCTCAGGGGTCTGTTTCCAGGGCTCAGAACGAGAGGGCTTTCCAGAACCCGTGGTCATCTTACCTTTTATGAAGCATGGAGATTTGCACAGTTTCCTCCTTTATTCCCGGCTTGGGGACCAGCCAGTGGTGAGGGGACATTTCTCATCCTGTATGCAAGTTATTAATTGAGCATCTATCAGGTACCCAACACTGTCACATACAGTGAAGGTTACCACGACCTTGAACTTGCTTTCTTAGTGTAAGGCTTCCTAGGAGGGAGCCAGGAAATAAACAAACTAACAAATATGTAAACTGGACAATTAAAGGGCTAGAAAGGAAACCGGACTGATGATAAGGATGCAGGGAGATTCTAGGCATAAAGATTTTAAAGCGGAATGGGGTGGGAGGGGGCATTTCCTGCCAAGGGTATACAGAGATTCAGGCTGGAAAAATCTCCATGAAATCACAGAATGTGGGAGCTAAGGCTGGCTTGTCTAAAGACCCAAAATGAGAGCTGGAAATGTGGCTTCGTGATAGAGTGCTTGCTTTGCATGCATGAAGCCCTGGGTTCAATTCCTCAGTACTGCACACACAGAAAAAGCCAGAAGTGGCGCTGTGGCTCAAGTGGCAGAATACTAGCTTTGAGCAAAAGAAGCTCAGGGACAGTGCCCAGGCCTTGAGTTCAAACCCCAAGACTGGCAAAAAATAAAAATAAAAAAAAATGGAGCCCCCTGATGTGTAACCAGTGACAGAGGAAGACAGGATTATATCATATAAAATATTGTGGGTTCCCTGTGGGGCACCTGTGGCCTAAGCTGGTCATCCTAGCTACTCAGGAGGCTGAAATCTGAGGAGGACCCAGGCTTGAAGTCAGCCAGGGCAGGAAAGTCTGAGACTCTTATCTCCAATGAACCATCAGAATACCAGAAGTGGTGCTGCGGCTCAAAGCACTGGAGTGTTAGCCTGGGACACAAAAAGCTCAGGGACAGCTTCCTATGTTCAAGCTCCATGGTCAACTGTTGGCTACAGAAAGGGGTTGGAGTTCATAGCAAAGCCTGGGAAATCATGACAAGCAGAACAGCACTAGCCCAGGAAGGGAAAGAGGAAGAACTTTGGGGTTCTTCCTCTGCTGACTCCTCTCCCTCCTGTTGCCCCCCCCCAGTTCTTGCCTACTCAAATGTTGGTGAAGTTCATGGCAGACATCGCCAGTGGCATGGAATACCTGAGTACCAAAAGATTCATACACCGAGACCTGGCTGCCAGGAACTGTATGTGAGTGTGTTATACTGCCATTCTGTCCAGGCTGGCTTTGAACTGTGATCCTCAGATCTCAGCCTCCTGGGTAGCTAGGATGAGAGCCTTGAACCACCAGTGCCTGGCGTTTTTTCCCCCATATTTCCTAATCTATTCTATTTTTTCCCTTAACTCTCTCTCTCTCTCTCTCCCTTATCTCCCCTAGCCCCTCTCCTTTTTAAGTTATATTTCAAATAGAGTCTCATATCATGTTTTTGCCTGGGCTAGAATGACAGGCATGGCCAGCCTTCTTGGTTGAGACAGTGTCTTGCTAACTTTTTTTTTTTTTTCATGGCCCAGCTTGTAACTTTGAACCTCTGCATCTCCACCTCCCTCAATAGCTGGAATTACAGGCATAAGCCAATGTACCCAGCAAGAAAACTCATGAGTAAAACCCAAAATTCTTAGGAGAAGCTTAGAAGCTGGCAAAAAATGAAAGCTGAGCTGGTTCATTGAAGACTAACACCTATTTTCTTGTTATAAGAGGGAACAAAAAGCTGGGCACCGGTGGTTCATGCCTGTCATCCTAGCTACTCAGGAGGCTGAGATCAGAGGATCAAGGTTCAAAGCCAGCCCTGGCAGGAAAGTCCATGAGACTCTGACCTCCAATTAACCACCTGAAAACTGGAAGTGGTGCTGTGGTTCAAAGTACTAGAGCTCTAGCCTTGAGCAAAAAAAGATCCAGGACAGTGCCCAGACCCTTAGTTCAAGCCCCATGACCGAACTTCCCCCATCCCTCCCCCCCCTGCAAAAAAGTGAAGCAGTCTCCTTAGGGACTGGGGTGAGGGTACAGAAGACAGACACCCTCCCACCACCCCCTACCCCTGCTCCATCCAATTCCAGGCAGGGCAGTGAAGGTTGGGGGGGGGGGTGTGAAGGTATATGTGAAAATCTGGGCCAGCTTCCTGGTGGAGGAGGCTAATGGCCTCTCTCCCTCATATGGACAGGCTGAACGAGAACATGTCCGTGTGCGTGGCAGACTTTGGGCTCTCAAAGAAGATCTACAATGGAGATTACTATCGCCAGGGACGCATTGCCAAAATGCCAGTCAAATGGATCGCCATCGAGAGTCTGGCAGACCGCGTCTACACCAGCAAGAGTGATGTGGTTTGTGGGGGCTGGCGGGGAGGAAGGACATGGTGGGAGGTGATGACTGCATCTCCCAGCTGTCAAGGTCAAGGCCCCTCTGATCTAGCTAGGGCAAAGCCTCTTGCATGCATGGTGGCAGCAGCATGGCTGGCAGGTGCACATGGCCCCACTACCATAACGTGTACATCCTGCAGGATTGGATATATGTGTGCATCAGCATGCCCTGCCCATGCAGATCCCACAGGACCAGCTGGGAACATCCGTGCAGGGATCATGCGTGTACCTCTGGGCCTGTGTGTTTGGGGGTGGCTTTGTGCAGCAGAGGCCCCTCTAATTCCCTTCCCTCTGTTCCGCTTAGTGGTCCTTTGGGGTCACAATGTGGGAGATCGCCACCCGAGGCCAAACCCCATATCCAGGAGTGGAGAACAGTGAGATTTATGACTACCTGCGCCAGGGGAACCGCCTGAAGCAGCCCGTGGACTGCCTGGATGGCCTGTGAGGACCCTCAGGGCCCCTTTTGGGGGCCCCACCCCCAAAGTGCACTTCACACCCCCTGAACCTCTGCACAAAGCCCCAACATCTCCTGAGCCCTGTAAAACACTGCTCAGAGACAGGTACTGTGGCTCATGCCTGTCATCCTAGCTCCTCAGGAAGGTGAGATCTGAGGATCATTCAAAGCCAGCCCAGGCAGGAAAGTCTTGTGAGAGTCTTATCTTCCACTGATCACTAAAAATAAATAAAGCCAGAAGTGGAGCTGTGGCTCAATTGGTAGAGTGCCAGCCTTGAGCACAAAAGCTTAGAGACAAGACCCTGAATTCAAGCTCTGGGACTGGAAGTAGAACTTCCCAAATCCCCATAGGTATCCTCAAATCGAAGTTCCAGAATGTCCCCCCACTTTCCTGAACCTCAGTCTCCCACCTTTCTTTAGGTATGCCTTGATGTTCCGGTGCTGGGAATTGAACCCCAGAGACCGACCAAGCTTTTCAGAACTGCGGGAAGACTTGGAGAACACACTGAAAGCCCTGCCCCCAGCCCAAGAGCCTGAGGAAATCCTCTACGTCAACATGGACGAGGGTGGGGGTCACCCAGAACCACTGGGAGCAGCTGGAGGAGCTGAACCCCCAGCCCAGCCTGACCCTAAGGATTCTTGTAGCTGCCTCACCGCAGCTGAGATCCATCCTGCTGGACGCTATGTCCTCTGCCCTTCGACAAGTCCTGGACCCTCTCTGCCTGCTGATAGGAGGTCCCCGGCACCCCCAGGGCAGGAAGATGGTGCCTGAAAACAACCCTCTACCAGGGAGACTCCCTCTCAAGACCCAAGCTAGGCACTGCCACTGGGGGGCACCTCCTCCTTGCCCCTCCCACTTTCCCACTCTAGGTCTGGTCTCCTCCATGCCGGATAGATTTGCTTCGCTTTTTCTGTGCCTTACCATTCCCATCCCTGCCAGGAAGGGGCTGGACTGCAATCTCTCCAAGGGTTCACAGTCTAAAATATTGTAGATCCTGAGGTTTAAGGAGTCTAGAGTTGGTTCTTCTAAGGGCCTGAAATTCTAAAGTCCCTGATTCTCAAAATGTTAAAGGTTTTAGATATGGAGATTTTAAGGCCCACTGGTTCAAAGGTTCTCAGATTTGGTGGCTCTAGATTTTTCTAGTTGTCAAATTCTTTATAAAAGGCCCAAGATTCCAAGTTCTAAAGTCCCAAGATTCTTCTAGGACCTAAGACTTTATTGTTCTTGATTCTTCTAAAGTTCTGAATCCTGGGGTGCCTTAGGAATCTAGATTCTATGATCCTAAAGATTTTATCATTGTAAACATGGAGGTCCTAAGGCCAATTATTTAAAATTTTTGACGTTAAGGCTCTGAGTTTAGATCTTCTGGCTGAAAGACTCTAGATCATGAGGCTCCAAAACCTTATTTTTTTCCTCAAGTTCTAAGCTTCTAATGGTCAATTATAGTCTCTGAGGCTTTATAATCATAGATTCTCTTCTATGAGATCCTGAATCTAAGAATCGAAAATTCTAGTTGCTGTTCAGAAGCTCTAAGAGAAGAAAGATAGATGGTTCTAAGATCTAATATTCTAAGATGTGACATTCTAAAGCCTAGTCTAAGAAGCTAGCTTTCTTGGGTTTAAGATTCTAGATCAGATGCTTAAAGGTTCTAGATGATTATGCTGTTAAGATTCTAATGTTGGCCTGTTTTATGTTTCCAGGCACTGCATGGTCTATAGTTACAAAATTGTGGGTCCTATACATCTAAGATGCTTACTTGTCACTAATTAGACACCAGTTAATCATCTTTAATATTGGAGACCATCAGGTCCTCTAAGCTGCATTCCTCTTATTTAAGACAATACTCAAAGGTCCAAGAATACACATTTCTATCAGCACTGTAGTTTAAGGTTTAAATGTTCAGACGTGGAGCTGTGGCTCAAAGTGGTAGAGTGCTAGCCTTGAGAGAAAAAATTTTAAAAAGTTCAGGGACAGTGCTCAGGCACTGAGTTCAAGTCCCATGACAAAAAAAATTTTTTTGGAAGCCAGGCACGGGTGGCTCATGTGTGTCATCCTAGCTACTTAGGAGGCTCAGTTCTGAGGAAAATGATTCAAAGCCAGCCAAGGCAGAAAAGTCAATGAAACCCTTATCTCCAATGAACCTCTAGAAAACCAGAAGTAGAGCTGTGGCTCAAAGTTGTAGAGCACTAGCCTTGAGCAAGAGAGCTCAGGAACAGCACCACCCAGGTCCTGAGTTTAAGCCCCACAGCCAGGAAAAAAGATTTAGATGTTCTAAAATTGTAAGGGACCACAAGTCTGGGACATCGGTATAATACCGAAGTTATAACTTTGTTATATTCCTCTGTGTGCCAGGTACGCTTTCCCTTTCACTCATCTTGGGGTGTGTCCCCCTCAAGCCTGTGCAATGCATTAGGGATGCTACCTTTCCCCCCAGGGAATGGACCATCTCTCTTCTTTGGGGCCATGCTGCCCCCTTGAGCCAGTCCCTCATCCTTGGTCTACAGAATGTGGACTTAGGGTGCCTCCACAGGGCCTTATAAAAACAATGTCAATCACTGCTTTTGTCTCTTGTTTCCATTCACCATGATTTGTCCCCTTCCTGGCAATTCTGTTTCCCCCAGGGTAAAAAGAAGGATTGGTGAGCCAGGCACTGGTGTCTGTTCATGACTTCATCCCAGCTACTCTGAAAGCTGTGATCTGAGCGAGGATTTGGGTTCAGAGCCAGCCCAGCTAGGAAAATCCATGAAATGTCTCTTCTCCAATTAACCAGCAAAAGGCTGGAAGTGGAGGTATGGGTCAAGTGGTAGAGTTCCAGCCTTGAACAAAAAAAAAAAGTGAAATCCTGAGGTCCTGAGTTCAAATCCTCATACCATCAACCCCACACACACACCCCACACCCCCCAATGAAGAAGGGTTGTGGTAGTGCATGTCTGTAATCCCAAGTGCTTGGGCAGGCTGAAGTATGAGAATATTCAATTTGAGGTCATCCTGGGCTACAGAGCCAAATCTTATCTCATTAAAAAAAAAATAGAATACAATGTAGAAAGAAGAATTTGGTGGGTCTGGGAATTCTCCTCATTGAAGAGGATAGAAATAAACATAATAAAAGGGAGCAAGGAAACCACAAGGCTTTCAAAAACCCCTCGTGAGGAATATTCTTGTAGATTCAGGATCCTAGGGATATCTACATACCCTTCAATTAAGAGACATGCTCAGGAACACTTGGCCACAAAGACACATCTAGTAAGACAGACTGGCAAAAATCACACAGAAGACATTTTACAGTCATGCACGGGCAGGTACCCACCAAGAACAGCAAGAAATCAGAGTAAACCACTGACACATGAAGACACCAACAGGTCCTCAACACACCCCCAACCCGTGCAGACTCTCATGGAGACAACAGGCACCAGAACATCTCGATCCACAGATGCACAAAGGGACTTCCTCCAAGATCAGGCCTTCTGGATCTCCACCAAGAGCCCTGGCTGCCACTTGTTCCTGGGTGGGTCTGGTTTACAGATGGAGGAAAAATCCTAGGCAGCGCCCGGACGCCCTCTGCTGGTGAGTCTCAAGAACAGTATAAGCCCAGCTACAAAAAAGTTTTTGTTTTGGAAGCAATCTTTTGTGGGGAGCAGGGAGGGGAGAGGAAGTGGGGCGTGAGTGAGGGGCGGGGTGTCTGGACTGGAACCTCGGGGCCCACGTGAGTGTCTTGTCCTGCCGCTGAGTGGGTGCCGCATAAAAGGTCAAAGTGAGGTTGTCTGGCCTTGCACATCTGGGCGGCAGAAGAGGCTTTATCTGGATCGCAGGATATCATATGACTGCTATTGGTTTATCGTGGGCTGTGGATAACTTTTTATGTCCTGGTCTTGAACTCGGGGACTGGGCACTGTCCCTGAGTCTTTTTTTTTTCTGCTCCAGGCTACTTAGGGCTCTACCACTTGACTCACAGCTCCACTTCAGACTTTTTGGTGGTTCACTGGCGATGAGTCTCACAGACATTCCTGCCCCAGGCTGGCTTTGAACCTACGGTCCTCATATATGAGCCTCCCGAGTAGCTAAGATGACAGGTGTGAGCCACCGGTGCTCAGCAGCTATGTGTCTTTTGTGGGTGTCTGCACCGTGCATCCTGATCGTACATCTCAGTGAAGCTTTGTCTTCTGAGTTAAGATGCGGACAGGATTAAAGACCTTGTGACACAGTCACAGTTCCCTGTGTTGGTCCAGACGCCAAATAGGCAGAATGGATTTGAGGATTTCGGGAGCTGGGGTGGTGGAAATCTACAAACTTCTGGAGCTCTTGGAGGGCAAAACTCTATGTTCGCGTGCAGAGCGGCCGTCCACCTCGGGCAGAGATGCCAGGATCGTGGGAAGAGCGCCCCGTGAGCAGGAAAGGCGGGGGGGGGGGGGGGAGGGAGGGGAGAGACTGCGACTTGCTGTGCAACTTTTTTCTCGTTCTTAAGTCTAAGCCCCGATTGCAGCCCTTCAACACTCTCTAAAATGGAAAGGTTTTTTTCTTTTTTTTAACATGGAAGCAATTGAGTTTCTAACCGATACTAGGTAGTACCACGACTTACAACTCAACTCCCTATATTTTCCAGTGGAGATTAATGGGGGAAAGAAAAAAAAAAGTCGTCTGCAGAATGGCCAATAGCGTTAGCTTTTCCTAAAGCGAGCACGATAAACCCGCTTTAGTGAGATAAAACCAGAACTGTGATTGGTAGACCGCTTGTTTTGAAACCGCCCTAACGGCAAGGGGCGGGCCATCTGTGAATTCATCTCTAGTTCCGGTTTCTTAAAGACAACAGGAAAGAGAGGTTTTGACGGACTTTCCTCCTCCCTCCTCCCCCCCCCTCCACTCCCACACACACTCGTCCTGCCACGCCCCATCCAGCCCCGCGATTTGATTGGTGCTAGTGATTTTACCCGCTCAGACTTCTCAAGGGGCGGGAGATCTACACCAATCAAAATGAGTGTTACAGAGACACTTTAAGCGGGATGAAAGGACGGGGTAGGAAAGGCCATGTGTGGGGGGGGAGAGGGAGGGTGGCGCTCATTCTGAAATCTCATTTTCAATTGGTCCAAATCATTACTCCCTTTCCCTCATTTGACCTTCAGGAAGCTGGCGCGCGGACGCTAGCCAATCAGCATGCACTCCGCCTCCTGCCTTTTCCCGCCCTCCGCTCCGGGCCGCGGCTTCGACGTAGGCCAACGCTTCCTCTTCGGCAACTCTAAAGGCCCTTCCGCTGTTATTTATTCTGAAAGCCACAGTTTGATTGGCTGAACCTCCCGGTCCGCGCCCGTTGCCCTCGCGCACCGGCCAATTGGCACCTGTGTTGCATCCTCCCGGGGCACGGACGAGGGGGGGAGGCGGCGGCCATCTTGAGCCGCTGCCGCCATTGGAGTGCCCCCCCCTTTCTCCCCCCCTTTTGCCTCTTGACAGGAAAGGTTTAAGGGGGGAATCGAACCCTGGGAGGCCGGGCCGGGCTCGGGGGCCGCCCCGGGGGGCCCGGGCCATGGATGTACGTCGTCTGAAGGTGAACGAACTTCGCGAGGAACTGCAGCGCCGCGGCCTGGACACTCGCGGCCTCAAGGCCGAGCTTGCTGAGCGGCTGCAGGCGGCGCTGGAGGCCGAGGAGCCCGACGACGAGCGGGAACTCGAGGCCGACGACGAACCGGGGCCGCCCCCCGGGCACCACAACGAGGAGGTCGAGACCGAGGGGGGCTCCGAGCTGGAGGGGACCGCGCAGCCACCGCCGCCCGGGCTGCAGCCGCACCCGGAGCCCGGCGGCTACTCGGGGCCGGATGGACATTGTGAGAGTGCGCGGGGCGGGGGGCGGGAGGCCCGGAGTCCGGGGGACGCGGGAGTCCGGCGCCGGAGGTCGGGGAGACGGTCTCGAGCTTCGAGGGATCGAGCCCGACACCCACCGCTTGGGGAAACGATAAAACAAGAATCAGGGGACCTGGGCCTCGGGGAACGAGCGGGCGGACCGAGGGCATTGGGTGCGGTGGTGGTGGTGGTGGTGATGGGGGAATCCGAGATGGGGAGGGTGGGGGGTGTCTCTGGATATCCTACATGCTCGGGACCCTGGGAGGTCCAGAGACCGGAAACTGCTGTTTCTGGAGCTGGAGAAAGTCGGAAGAACTACAGACCTTTTTTTTTCTTCTTCTTCTTCCTCTTTTTTAGGGGGTCCAAAAAAAGGGCTCTTGGACCTGGCAATCTTAAGTTTGGGGGTGCGCTGATTTGGGAGGGGGGGGAACCTTGTTTCCCTAGGGTCGTTCGGGAAGGGAGAGTTTTCGAAGGTTCCTCGAGTTTGCAGGCCGGAGGGAGTTAACCGGGGATTGTGTGCTTTGGGGTTCTGGGGTGGGTTTGGCGAGGTTGTCGGTGGTTGTAGGGGGCAGAGCGCTCTTGGTGTAAGGCTGGTGATGCATTTTGGGGGGTGTTTGCAATAGGGACTGTGATTGGACTGTGCGGAACCCGCATCTCTCTTCCAGGGCCATGGGGGGCGGGGAGCAACTTTAAGGGGCACGCGGCTTGGCTGGGTGCTGGGAGTTTTGGAGGGAGGGGGGCTTTTCAAATTGGCTTTCTGGAGGAGACTCAGGGAAACTTTGGTGTCGGGCCAGGGAGTGGCTGAACTGGACAAAGGATTTGGGGGACGGGTACCTCTGCAGAATAGGTTGGGTTAACTGGGTAGCAAAGGATGGATGGGGGCAGAAATCAAGTTGGTAATACTGCAAGTGGATTCTTGAGTCCAGCAGGGAAAGAGTGGGTAGTTGGGCTTGCACTCATACCCCAGGGGAAAGCTTGTAGAATGTAGGAAGAGAAAGGAAACCTGTTGACTTTGCTGAGGACCTCCCTGAGGCGCCAGTGGGGTGGGGGTGGGGGCCTGCGGTGCTTCTGGGGCTGAATGCTTCCAAGAGAGGGCTCCTGGGTCCCTAGAAGCAGTTACTTGTGTGCCCCAAGAGAGGGTGGCTGGGGGTAGTGGGGAGCCTCTGTATCTGCTCAAAGATGTGATTGTGGGAATAGAAGGGGTTCAGGCAGATCTGAGTCCTCTGAGGAGAGAGAGAGGGAGAGGACTCTAGGACTGGAGAGAATAGAATGACTGGAGTTGGAAAAGAGCTGCCTGATTCTGGCGTCCAGGGTTTGTGGTGTTTCTCAAAAAAGAGGGCCCTCCCTGGGGCTTGGAGCTAAGACTGAGGAAAGAAATGAGGTCACAGAAGGAACTTGGGATTGCCATTAGGTATACTGACTTGTTCAAGAAAGATGGGATCTCCTGGAAGGGGGCAACCTGAGTGTCAGTTTGGTCTAGAGTGTAATTTTAGGATACCCAGAATGTGCTGGGAATTCCCACGGGAGTGACCTATACCGCTCCCTGGCAGTGTGGCCTGTAGATGTGTTTGTCTGGAGCTCAGGGACCCTGGCAGGTGCAGCAAGGGGAGGCTGCCCTCACCTGACTGGCTGCCAGAAGGGTCTCTGAAAGGTGAGTTTGGGGCTTTCAGGGAACCTGGCTCACTGAGTCCAATCTGGTTCCATGGTAGGCAAGTCACTTCACTTCTGTGAACCTGTTTCCTTCTTTGTAAAATGGTTACAATATTGACCCCAGGATTGTTACAAACTCACACGGGGTCTACTTGTTATTAGAAAGAAGATGGCAAGGCAGCATCTGTGGGTACAGGAAAGATGTTTAGGGAGAGAGAAAAAGAGAGACACATTGTGGGGGGGAACACTGCTTAAAGCCTGGTAAAAGCAGAATAGTTTGAAAGGGCTGGTTGTTCCAGTTAAGAAGATGAGTTCTTCCTCTCTCCCTTATTCTCATTGACAAAAATCCTCTGAGCCCCCGCTTCATGTCCCCCCTGCAACTTCCTTCAGCATTCGTAAACAAATACTGTAGCCACTTGACTTGGGGCTTTTCTCCCTTTGGACTGTACCTGGTTTGTACCCAGATGTACTTGTCCTCTGAGAAAGGATCCAATCAATTAACTAACGAATGGCAAGAATAGTTTCTCCTTGCCTGGTTCTGCCTCACTGCGCCTAGCAAGGGCTGCAGCAAGGCACGTAGCAGCGATCCTGCCCCTGGGGCCAGTTGCCTGCACACTGCCCATCCTAAGTTTTCTAAAAACTTCTCTTTGGTTTGTCTGCGAGATTCTCCTTGAAGCATCTGGTCTGGTGCTTTGTCCCATCTCTTTGTTCAGTCTAAGCTTTCCCATGTGTGCTCCTAGCCCAGGAGTGTTGTTCTGTGTTCGCATCCATGAGTCATTGCCTATGTATCCTTTGAGTTGAGGCTTACGTTCCTTTCTAGGTCCCTTTCTCGCCTCCTGGTATTCCTAGTCCCTGACACAATCAAAATGAACGTATTTTGGTATAAAGATCTGCTCAGTTAAGCTGCTCAGGCCTCACTGGGGCAGGCTCATCCTCAGCTGTATTCTGGGTCTGGTGTGTTGTATGCCCCTCACCAATAACATTGCTAGTCTTGAGCTGAGTTCCCCTTAGCTACTTCTGACCTAACTCCGGCTGTGCTAACAGCTCAGACCCCCTCCCCCCCACCTTAGGGTCCCTTTTCTGTTTCCTCTAGCTAAGGTGGCTAGCCTTTGCCTTGGCAATTGTTATCAGTTCCAGGAGGTTCTTAAAAGATGTTGGCTTGCACCTGTGATCCTAGCTCCCTCAGGAGGCTGAGATCTGAGGATAGCAGTTCAAGGCCAGCCCAGGCAGGAAAGTCTGTGAGACTCTAATCTTGAATATTGGAGAGAGCCAGAAATGGACCTGTGTCTCTGGTGAGCACTAGTTGAACAAAAGAAGCTCAAGGACTGGCACTCCAAAAAAAAAAAAAAAAAAAGAGTTTGGCTATACTGATGGGGCAGAGGGCCAGTGTGTGTGCTCTGAGTATTTTTTAAGCTTGTACTCTGAATGCCAGTCCCCAAGCACTGCACTGTCCAGAACAGCTAGGGCTGCTGGCTTTAAATGGGGCTCCATAGAGTGCCAGATGCCTACAGAACTGGCATCGGGACTTGAGAGGCCAAGCTGGGCCCCTGCCCTGACCCAACTTCTCCATGGTCCGTTGGGTTTGTATGTTGGGTTTCTGTAGGACCCGGTCACAGGTGTGGACCTGCAGCCTTTTGAGGGGCAAGCTGGGGCCGCTTTGTTGTGGCACAAGTATTCCTCTTCTACAGACCAGCCGGCCCAGTGAGGTGGTGCAATCTAGCCTAGGGCCTCCAAAAGCACCCATCTAACTGCCCACTTCTCTTGTCTTAAGATGTCATGGACAATATTCCCAGGCAGAACCAGTTCTACGAGACCCAGGTCATCAAGCAGGAAAATGAGTCAGGCTATGACCGGAGACTGCTAGAAATGGAGCCGCCACCGCCCACCTATCCCCCAGGTAGGAAAGTCCTGTACTCCCGCTCCTGATGGAAGCCCAATCCAACTGAGCCTTTGCATCCAGCTTGGGCAATTTTCTTTTGGGGCTTTTGTCACTGTGTAAGGTTTGCTTTGATTTAGGGGCATGAGGGGGAAGGTTTGAACTTAGGGCAAGTGTTTGCTAGACAAGTGTTCTACAGCTCAAGCCACATGTCCAGCTGTTGCTTTAGTGTTTTTTGGTTTGGTTTGATTTTTGCTTTTTGGAAGAGGGCGTGGCAGTGCTGATTTGAACTCAGGCCTCCCAGGGCTAGGCGGAAGTGCTTTCACTGAGTCATTCCTCCGGCCCTTTTAGAGATAGGATCTTGCATCCCCGCTCATGAGTGTGGTGTGCCTATTGTGGGCTTTCTGGATGACAGGCATACACCACTGTGCCCAGCTATGTGGCGTGGAAGGGGTTTTGTAAACTTTTCTATTCTGGCTATTCTGTTCTCATACAACAGTCCTAGGCCTCCAGGAGGAGGACTAGCATTCGAGGCATCACCTACTAGCACCCGTCTGCTTTATTTTTCAGATTGGATCTCCTACTTTGCTTGGGTTCAGCCATGGACTGTGATCCTCCTATCTCTGCCTTCCAAGTAGCAGGGATCATAGGCCTGTACCAGAATGGCCAGGGTCTTGTCAACATTTTTCCCTAGTACTAGCCTCAAACTGCATTCCTCTCGTCTCTTCCTCTCAAGTAATATACCTTCCCATGCATGGCTTTGTCTGATTTTGCCATAAAAGAATTCTGGCACACTCTATGGTGTTGGGAAAGGAGATTTTTCATGATACCTTTTTAGGTTTTAGTACCAGTAACCCAGGGCAGTACTTGAGGTCAATACTTGAGTCCCTTTTAGACTCACAATATGAAGGCCAGAAAGCCTTGTAAACCTAGCCTGGTATCCCTTGTTCTGAAGAATAATTGTTCTAGGATATCATTGCTCCTTGAAAAGGGTTCTTTAGCCAAATGCATCTAATCTCTCTTGGAGATTAGAGCATTAAAGGCTTTACTTTAAGAAGTCCTGGATTGAAGTAAACCTGGTGTCATCTCGGGGTTTCTCTAACTTGTAAAGACATCATTGCAGAGCGTAGCTCCCCCATCATATAGAACCCAACTTCTCTTGTTTTATAGATTGAGTTGGTGGCTTGTCCTACTGCAGAACTGAGGCTGGCAATTGGGAAATGAGCTCTCGGCCATTGTTCATACAGGACTGACTGTTTTATTTAATTTATTTGTCAGTCACGGGGCTTGACCTCAGGACCTGGGTGCTCTCTCTGAGCTCTTTTGCTCAAGGCTAGTACTCTACCATTTTGAGCCACAGTGCCATTTCTGGTGGTTAATTGGATATGAGTCTCATGGACTTTCCTGCCTAGGTTGGCTTTGAACCAGATCTCAGCCCTGAGTAACTAGGATTATAGGCGTGATCCACCAGCACCTTGCTCAGGACCCTATTGGAACATGAGAGAGTCTGAACTGAGGTCCCCCCTCCCTGCCCTTAATGTTGTAGCCCCAGTGCCTTTGTTCTTTTAATTTGTGTTTTGAGACTGGATCTCACTATGTAGCCCAGGCTGGCCTTGAACTGGTGACCCTCCTGCCTCAGCCTCCCAAATGCTTAGTGAATCTAGTTAATTCTGTCTAATTCTATTTTGGTCGGTCCACAAAGTGAATTCCCTGGTGTTTGTGTGTGTGGTTCAGGATGTTGATGAGTAGAGGTTAAACTACAGATTTGTATCAAGGTCTACGGCCTGTGGGAGCATCTGGCCAAGGTGGGTGTTTACTCTTATCAGCAGCCATTTACTAAGGGCCTGCTCTGGTAGTCATAGAGCTATCTTCAATATGACCAACTATCATTGCTGTCCTGGAGACTAAGGAGCCTTGCTGGGTCCCACAAAGGCTGGGAGGTGATTGGGTGGACTTGGTTAGAGTGCTAAGATGAGCTACAGCAGCAGGCATGGGGATGCTGAAATACTGCAAGGCTGAGTCCATGATTTGTCCTTAGTTAACTGGTTTTTGGAGTCTGTCTCAGACTGGACCTCTTATCAGTCCCTGGAACGTTAGCTCTCCTTGACTTCCAGTGTATAGCATGACTTAATAAGGTTGTTCCATCTTTGTGATGACTGGGCTACAGACTCTTCCTTCTGGAGTAACAGTACTTAGTAGGACCACAAAATGGGTAACTGGGCTTAGTAGAACCACCATGATCTTGTCAAGTCGCCCCCTCTTTCCCCTTGTCAGACTGAAGTTGCTATGTAAGGTACAGATTTTCGGGGAAGAAAAATTGGAGAGGGTGAAGTCAAAGCCTCTTAAGGGGTTCCCAAAGGCCCATAACGAGCTTGTCCTCTGTAGTGCTAGGGTGCCCCTTCTCATGAGCCCTGAGAGTCCACTGCATAACTTGTGTCAGCCCGCCTCCTGCATCCCACCCTGAGCCCCTCACAGAGGCCCTGGCCTGCCCACCAGGCTCTTGTTGGGCCCGGTTCTTCATCATGAGTCAGGTGCCTGTGACCTTTCCTGGAGTAAAAGGGCCAGAGAAATAGTAGCTGAGCCCTTTTGTGAGTGTCTTGACCATCTGACTTGTCCTGGCAATAGACATAAAAACAGAGATGAAGCAAGAAGCACCCCCCAGCTTCCTCCCACCCGAAGCATCTCAGCTCAAGCCAGACAGACAGCAATTCCAGAGTCGAAAGAGGCCTTATGAAGACAACCGGGGACGTGGCTACTTTGAGCACCGAGAGGACAGGAGGTGGGTGTAAGAAATGGCTGCTGGCTCTTCTCCCCACACTTGCTTGCTGCCAGATCCATCTTCCTTCAACTTTTACTCCTTCCTCTTATTTCCTCCTTGCTTTTCACCTGCACAGCCACTTCGGAGCACCCTACATTCTTAGCTGTGAGATTGTAGCCCGCCTTGGCCTTTTACTTTAGTGTACCTGCATTGCCACAGGGGCCTGCTCCTGGCTCACCTGCATCCCTCCAGTGAAAGAGCTTTTCTTTCTTTTATTTTTATTTTGGTTGTTGTTGTTATTCCTGGGGCTTGAACTCAGGGCACTGTCCCTGAGCTCTTTTGCTCAAGGCTAGTGCTCTATCACTTTTTGAGTCACAGCACCACTTCTGGTTTTCTGGTGGTTTGTTGGAAATAAAGTCTCATGGCCTTTCCTGCCCAGGCTGGCTTGGAACCATGATCCTCTAGATCTCAGCTGGGATTACAGGAGTGATTACATGCATCAGGCTTGAAAGAGCTTTTCTAATCTGGACAGTAGGGTTGCCTTTTACTCCTCTAGGGTAGATACTAGACAGACCTTGTACACAACTAAGCCACAAACGCCTGGAGGGAGTAGCCAAGATGCAAGTGAATTTTAAGAGCTTTCAAGAGGGAGTGGACTCTGCACTGACCATTTCCCTTTTCCCTTTCCTGACAAACCCTCTCCTCCTTCCTTCCCCTCTCCCTTCCCTCCTCTCTTCTCTCTCCTCCCTCCTTCCTCCTCCTTCCTCAAGGAGTCTGAAGCCTGTTCTCTTCATGGCATCCCTTCCCCTGCTCCTCTGGATTGTTCTTCTAACACATTGTGTTTCCTGCCTGCGGAAGTCCACTTTAGCTAGCTTATTGGAAAGGGCTTGAGCGCTGTGCTATAACAAAAGTCAGGACACAGAGCCCACACTACACAGGTTCCTTCCACTGCTTCCCACGAAGCAGAGGTTGTGTAGGAGCTGCTTGCTGATTATTTAAGATATGACAGGCACCCTCACACTGGGCCCTAGCTGCTCTGGACTGGTGGGACAGGAAGCCTGCTGCCAAAGGATGCCAGTGGCCAGGTGGGCCCTCTGGGCACCCAGGTGGGCATGAGATCTTGCACATAGTGGATAGAGCTGTGCAGGCTGGGCATCCAACCACCGCCTTACACCCTTCTCTTCTCTTCAGTGGAAACCAGGAGTATTTTAACATGATCCTTTTTTTAGTGTTTTAGTAGGAAGATAATCATGTACATAATTGAGGACACTGAGAGACTGAGAATGTGGGTCATAGCAAAATCCTGTCCAATGCAGGGTTTTAGGAAGCCTGGTGTGTGGGTAGATGTTAATTACTGGGGTTTGTCCAGGCTCTTGCCCTCACCCTGCCTGTTCTCTAAAACTGGGGCACCCTGGGCTACTGTAGCCTACAATCAATGGCAGCCAAGCAATAAGGCAATTCTGGTTAGGTCAAAGGCAGGGATCTGAATCTTGGGGTGTCTAAGAAAGCTTCCTAAATGGTTCTGGTGCCTCTCTTTAGCAGAGTACCCCCTCTGGTGCAGCCCCATCCTGGGAGTTCACAGTGATTGCTTTGGGGCAAGTAGGTAGGGTTCCAGAATTCTTTTGCTAAACTCTAGAGGCCATTGGGGGGAGGGGGCATGCGTGAGTCACCACAGAGACTTTATTCCCCTCCCCTGCCCTCCTCCAACTGTTCTCGTGTGACTCCATCCTTTTCCCAACACAGGGGACGCTCTCCTCAGCCTCCTGCCGAAGAGGATGAGGACGACTTTGACGACACCCTGGTGGCTATCGACACGTGTGAGTCCCTTGGGAAATTGTACCCCAACCTCCAGAATCCCAGGTACACTGGGAAACATCACCGTTGCACAGGGGAGGCCAGCTGAGCCTTGGAGCCTGGGCAGGTCATTCCACTTCCCCAGGCTTCTCTCCAGGGAGGAGACACACCCAGAGGTCTTTCAGTGAGTATCCTCTGAGAGCTTGGAACCGCCCTAGGTGCCTGAAGAGTTACCACCTAATCAGGAAAGGAATCTGAGTGCTACTGGGGAAACTGAACTGTTTCCATCAGCTACTCACATTCGTGGTGAAACCAATGCTGCTTTGTCCTCAGCAGTAGTGTGGCCTGCCCTGGGCTCTGCCCATCTGCATTTGCTCTCCACGGCATCAGTGGCTTCCATCCTGACTGCATTGGATCTCAGAGCCCTTGAAGGAGAAGTAGGGGGTAAAAAGCTCTAAGGGTGTGGTTCAGCATGGTGCAGAGCAAAAGCCCAGTAGTTCATTCTGCATTTCCTGAAAGAGTACTGGCCTTGTGCTTGGGGAAGAGTCAGAATGTCTTACACCCAATCTCATTGCAGGCTTTCAAAAGACAAAGTCTACCCAGAGTAAAGTTAGCCATTTTTGAGCATGGTAGGGAACCGTGGTCTAGGAGGTGATCTGAGGCAGTAGAGTCCCACCTCTGGAGAAGGGAGAGCCTATCATGAGCGAGGTGGGCAGGCAAGGCTTACTGGGGGACACAACAGGAGATGGGGCAGGAACCTGTGCCTCCAGGGCATCAGTCTCAGCTGGCATTGTGTGCATCAGAGTCACAGCTTTTTTGGTGTTCTCTTTTTGGTGGTTTTGTTTGTTTTTTTTGCCAATCCTGGAGCTTGAACTCAGGGTCTGAGCACTGCCCCTGAACTTCCTTTGCTCAAGACTAGCACTCTACCACTTGACCCACAGCACCACTTCCAGCTTTTTTGTGTGGAACTGAGGAATCGAACTTAGGGGTTCATGCATGCTAGGCAAGCACTCTACACTAAGCCACATTCCCAGCCAGAAGTCTAAATTTGAAAGTGCTGAAATGAGGAGATACTCCTGTCGGGGCCATTCATCTACATTTCTCCTGGGTCCCGTTATTGGACTCCACCAGCTGAAGTCCCTTTCTTGTAGGGTAGCAGGAGGCTAGTGTGCACTAGACCAGACTTCCTATTCAAAGTGAGAGTGGCTAGAGAGTGCATTGGTTGCCGGGAACACTCCCTGGCAATGTATTTTGTTACTCTTAACAAAACCTGAAAAGCATCACCAATTGCAGGCTTTTTCCTCCACAGATAACTGCGACCTACACTTCAAGGTGGCCCGGGACCGGAGTAGTGGCTATCCACTCACGATCGAGGGCTTCGCATACCTGTGGTCGGGAGCCCGTGCCAGCTACGGGGTCAGAAGGGGCCGTGTGTGTTTCGAAATGAAGGTGAGAGGGAGCAACAGAGCAAAAATAAGGACAGGAAGCAGGCCCAGCCATGGAATAGACTGTCCCCAGCCACCTTGATCAGAGCTCACAACTGCAAGGAATTGGCTGTGCCCAGCCAATCTACTGATGGGTTTGTAGAACTAGGCACAGGCAGCGTGGGGGTGGGGAATGACCTAGAAGCCAGGCATGGAAGCTCACGCCTGTAATTCTTGCTATTTAGTAGGCTGAGAGATGAGGTGTAGAGGATGGCAGTTTAAGGCCAGCCCAGGCAGGAAAGTCCACTAGACTCCATCTCTAAGATAACTAGCAAAAGAGGGGACGAGGGAGAATGATGGGAAGGGGTGAATAGTCAAGATGCACTGTATATATAAATGTATATATAAATGCACAAATGTTCAAATGGAGGAGGAAGAAAAGTTCTATGAAAAATGTACACAGAGCCAGGCACCGGTGGTTCACACCTATTATCCTAGCTACTCAGGAGGCCGAGATCTGAGGATCACAGTTCACAAAGCCAGCCGGGACAGGAAAATCCATGAGACTCTTATCTCCAATAAACCACTCAGGAAACTAGAAATGGCGCTGTGGCTCAAGTGGTAGAGTGCTTGCCTTGAGCTGAAGAGCTAGGGACAGTGTTCAGGCCCAGAGTTCAAGCTCCATGACTGACAAAAAACGATAAACAAAAAAAAAAAAAAAACTGGACATTTTTTTTCTGGTCATGGGGCTTGAACTCAGCCTGGGCGCTGTCCCTGAGCTCTACCACTTGAGCCACAGCGCCACTTCTGGTTTTCTGAGTGGTTTATTGGAGATAAGAGTCTCATGGGCTGGGAAGGTGGCTCAGTGGTAGAGCGTTTGCCTTGCATGCATGAGGCACTGGGTTCAATTCCTCAGCACCACATAAGCAAAAAGAAAAAAGCCGGAAGTGGTGCTGTGGCTCAAGTGGTAGAACGCTAGCCTTGAGCTGAAGAGCTGAGGGACAGCGCCCAGGCCCAGAGTTCAGGCCCCACAACCAGACCCCCCCCCCCCAAAAAAAAAAAAAAAAGAGTCTCATGGACTTTCCTGCCCTGGCTGGCTTTGAACTGCGATCCTGAGTAGTTAGGATAACAAGCATGAGCCACTGGTGCCCGGCTATATCTACAGTTTTTATCAAAGCTATATTAGTTAAATGCAACTAGCTGAAAATGTTTCTTATAGAAATTACTTTTTTTTCTTTTTGTCGGTCATGGGGCTTGAACTCTGGGCAGGCTCTGTTCCTCAGCTCTTTAGCTCAAGGCTAGCACCCTACCACTTGAGCCACAGCACCACTTCCAGCTTTTTCTGCTTATATGGTGCTGAGGAATCGAACCCAGGGCCTCATGCATGCGAGGCAAGCGCTCTACCACTGAGCAAACTTCCCAGCCCTCTTACAGAAATTTCTTAGTGACAAATTTCTATTTATTTAAGCAAATGGTAGTGAGCATGTTTGAAAATTGAAATCAGTGTACTTTATTAATTTCTAATATGTTACAAAAATTCATCATAAAGAGTTAATTACTGACAAACAGCAAAACAAAGCAGAATTCCAGATGTATAGATCAGTTAAGTGAAAAACACCAATTTAAAAAATACTCCTCCTTACACTGGGCACCACTGGCTCACACCCGTAATCCTAGCTATTCAGAAGGCTGAGGTCTCAATCTATATTCAAAGCCAGTCTGGGCAGAAAAGTTAAGAGACTCCATCTCCTATTAATCAGCAAAATGCCAGACTGGAGGTATGGTTCAAGTGGTAGAGAACCAGCTGTGAGCAAGAAAGACAAATGAGATTATCTAAGGCCCTAAATTCAAGTCCCCCTCCTCCCTCAAAATTTTTTTCTTATCAGCTATTGCTCTTTTGCTATAGTAATTCATTTTGAAAATGTGCAGATTTCCTTTTTTTGGTATGGTTCAATTGCTGGACCTGATAGGTCCCAGTATTGACCCCCACAGAAAGACATCATCAAATAAGGGGCATCTTATTTTATGTGCCATTCAGGGAAATGCTGTCAAAACTACATAGTACTTTCTCTTTCTTTTTTTTTTTTTTTTTTGGGTCCAGTCATGGGGCCTGAACTCTGGGCCTGGGCACTGTCCTTCAGCTCAAGGCTAGTGCTCTACCACTTGAGCCACAGCGCCATTTCCGGCTTTCTTGTTTTTGCTTATGTGGTACAGAGGAATCGAACCCAGGGCCTCAGGCATGCAAGGCAAGCGCTTTAACCACTGAGCCACCTTCCCAGCCCTGCTTTCTCATTTTCTAAAACAGTGCTTTGGAAATTAACAGAAAGGGAAAGGATTTTCTTTTTCTTTTTTCTTTTTTCTTTTTTTTTTTTTTGGTTGGTAGTGGGGCCTGAACTCTAGGCCTGGGCGCTATCCCTGAGCTCTTCAGCTCAAGGCTAGCGCTATACCACTTGAACCACAATGCCACTTCAGGCTTTTTCTGCTTATGTGGTGCTGAGAAATTGAACCCAGGGCCTCATGCATACAAGGCAAGCACTCTACCACTGAGCTACCTTCCCAGCCCCACAAGCTCTTTCTAATAAGGAGTAACTAACAGAAATGTTTGAGAAAGACTTTTGGTAGTATCTTCCAGTAGTTTTAGGAACAGATATTACTGTATCAGACTTGGGTCTTAACACCCCAAACGCAACAACTACACAGTGCTCTCACCATGGATTATTACTTCACAGTTTTAAAATACACCCCAGCCGGTGAAATGAACTTTACAAAGGCCACAGTAAAGATGGGTAGGTATATTAAGTAAGCAGTTGGGCCTTAGACATAGAGACCAAGTCAAAAGGTGTTTGTGCCCCCAGCCCCACATACATACACACTTGTTACTCAATACTGAGTATCTTAGGCATTGCTCCCCAGCAGTGTGCTTGGACCTGCCTTTTCTCTGTAACTGCTGCCTGTAATTTGTTTTAAGATTGTACTATTACGTAACCAGTGTCTTGTTGATGGTTTTTTCTGACTTACAAATGTAAATATAAAAAAACCAATGCTGCCGGGCGCTGGTGGCTCACGCCTGTAATCCTAGCTACTCAGGAGGCTGAGATCTGAGGATCGCGGTTCAAAGCCAGCCCGCGCAGGAGAGACCGTGAGACTCCTATCTCCAATAAACCACCAGAAAACCGGAAGTGGCGCTGTAGCTCAAGTGGTAGAGCACTCGCCTTGAGCTGAAGAGCTGAGGGACAGCGCCCAGGCCCAGAGTTCAAGCCCCACGACCGACAAAAAAAAAAAAAAAAAAAAAAAAAAAAACCAATGCTGCATTGAGTTTCCTTGCATATATACAAACTTGCATGCATGAGTGTATCTGTAAGCTAAACTAGAAGTGCTGACTTATAAAGCACTGTTTGATGTTGGTTTTGTGGTGCTGAGAATCATACATAGGGTTTCATGTATACTAGTCAGGGGCTCTACCACTGAGCTACCCCTTCCAACCTGTGTTTAGTTTTTCTCTTTTTGTTTTGTGCTGCCACTGGGGCTTGAACTCAGGACCTGGGCCTTATCCCTTGAGATTTTTTTTCTCTCTCTCTCAAGACTTGTGCTCTACCACTTGAGACAAGATTCCACTTCTAGCTTTCTAGGGCAGCTACTTGTAGATGAGAGTCTCACAGGCTTTCTTGCCTTGACTGGCTTCAAACTGTGATCCTCCAGGCTCAAATCTCCTGAGTAGCTAGGTTTGTGCGCATGAGCCACCAGCTTTTGGCTAATTTAGTTTTGATAGAGACAGTTAGATTGCCCTGTACAGACATTTATCTTCCTCTCAAATATTTTGATAGTTCATTTTTCCCCTGGAAGGGTTAAAAAGTGAAAAATCCCTATTTGAAATACCCCTGGCCTGCATGCTCTCATTCCCTTCAGAGGCCCTGGTTTTCTCTGCCACAGGCACTTCAGAGCCTCTTCCCCTGCCACTGTAGCCATTGCTAGTTGGTTAATGCCTAATAAACTTCCCTCCTCTTATTTCCTCATAACCCACCAGCTTCCAGAAATTCCATCATGAGCCTTGTTGTCTTTTGTCCTCAGATCAATGAGGAAATCTCCGTGAAGCACCTTCCTTCTACAGAGCCTGACCCCCATGTTGTCCGTATTGGCTGGTCCCTGGATTCTTGCAGCACCCAGCTAGGTAAGGAGAAGTCAGCCAGGTCATCCTGAGGAGAGAGCATTGCCCCTGGCCCCTGGGTCCTCAAGGCTCCTGAATGTCCCTCCCAGTATTGGCCCAGAAGGACATGTTCTTCCTGTCCACGGGCAGCCTGGCTTCAGTTAGAAGGACTAATATTCTAGAGTAACCCTTCTATGAAGAGCTAACAAGAAAATTCAAGATGGTCTTCAGAAAACTATTCCCCTTGCTGGGAAGGTGGCTCAGTGGTAGAGTGCTTGCCTAGCATGCATGAGGCCCTGGGTTTGATTCCTTAGCACCACACAAGCAGGAAAAAAAAAGCTGGAAGTAGCTCTGTGGCTTAAGTGGTAGAGCACTAGCCTTGAGCTGAAGAGCTGAAGGACAGGGCCCAGGCCCAGAGTACAGGCCCCCCGGACCAAAAAACAAAAACAGAAAACTATTTCCCTTCTTTAAAAGAAAAGATCAGTTTCCTGCCCTCAACACCATACTGAAAATAAGTTCCTCAGCCCTATGTACTTCCCAGCAGAGCCTGATCTAGTCTGAAAAGGGGGACAGAGCTGGCACCATGGTGGTACTACATGCCTGTACTCCTAGCTACTTGTGAGATGAAGATTAGTAGGTAGAACTGTGGTTCCAGGCCAACCCTGGGAACAGAGAAGGCAATTGGCCATGCAACCCCCATCTCAGTAAGAAAGCTGGGCACAGTGGTGTGCATCTGTTATATACCAGGGATGGAAGAAGCATAAATAGGAGGATCACAATCCATGTTGGCCCAGGCAAAAAGCGAGACACTAGAAAGCAAAAGGAGTTGGGACATGACTTAAGTGGTAGAATGACTATCTAACAAGCACAAGGCCCTGAGTTCAAATTTAGTACCACCAGGGGAAAAATTCATGGTGGGATCACAATGCTTTTTATATTTGAAGACAAAAATCATTGTCTTGAGTTTTAGTAAATTTGGTCGCTCTTGTTTTTGGAGATTGGGGGAAGAAAAGGTTGAAAGGAAATCCTTCAGCACCAAACTTTGGTTGGCTTGATATGTTTAAGTGTGCTTGGTCAGGAAGCAGAAGCTGAAGTCAAGCACTCTGCAGAGAAAGGGAAAATTTAGAAAGAAGGAAGGGGGAAGGTACTGGGGTGGAGAAGACTGAGCCAAGACTTAACCCTTCCCTGTGCCATTCAACATGCAGTCGGTCTACTAATGCCATCTATCCTGGGGTGCCGCTGTGGTTTTGTTTCTGGAAGAGCAAGAGGACTGATATATGGGAAGGGCACTGGCTGACACCTAGGCGCTGAGATGTGGTGGTTGTGACTGTAGCGGTGGAAGGTGGAACCTCCCCTGCCTTTCTCTTGTTCAGGTGAAGAGCTTTTCTCCTACGGCTACGGAGGCACAGGGAAGAAGTCTACTAACAGCCGCTTTGAGAACTATGGAGACAAGTTCGCAGAGAACGATGTGATTGGCTGCTTCGCGGTGAGTGCTAGCGCCACATGCTGTATACTTCCATAGTGGGGTGGGGGGGCCCTGCATAGCCAGCCAATAAGAGATAAGAGCCTCACTCACAGACTTTCCTGCCTGGGCTGACTTTAAACTGCGATGCTCGGATCTCCAACCTCCTGAGTAGCTAGGGGGGTTACAAGTGTGAGCCACCAGTGACCAGCTTCAATTGTACTTTTATGGCAGAAATCAGACCCTGTATTTTGCTTCAGCTTGCCAACTTCCTTAGCTGAGCTTCCTTAGCAATAAGCTTCTTTCCTGCAGCCAGAATTACCTTTCTAAAACACAATTTTGACCAGGTCCTTCCCTTGTTCAAAACAACTGTGGTTGAACTTAGCTCATTTGGTAAAGATTTTACTAGAAGAACCTGGATTCCATCCCTAGTACCCTACACACACACACACACACACCAATAAAACCAAAAATAATTTTTTTTTAAATTCTGCTATCAAATCCAAACTAGAACATATTGTGGGGAACAAAGGGGGTGACTCCCTCACCACGATACCTCTAGTGCCTCACAGCTAGCTCAGTGCCTAGCACATTGTGTTCATAGCTTATATTCACATGTTGATTGTGTTTAAACCAAGTCCAAGAAAATCCTGTGCACTTGAAAGTAACTTGTCGGTTGGGAATGTGGCTTAGTGGTAGAGTACTTGCCTAACATGCATAAAACCTTGGGTTTGATTAAAACAGAAAGGGCCAGAAGTGGCACTGTGGCTCTGAGTTCAAGCCCCAGGACTGGTTAAAAAAAAAAAAATTCTAAAGAGCTGGGAATGTGGCTTAGTGGTAGAATGCTTGCCTAGCACGCATGAGGCCCTGGGTTCGATTCCTTGATACCACATAAACAGAAAAGGCTAAAGTGATGCTGTGATTCAAGTGGTAGAATGCTAGCCTTGAGTAAAAGAAACTCAGGGATAGTACCTAGGTCCTGAGTTCAAGCCCCAGGACTGGCCAAAAGAAAAAGGAAAAAACTTGTCCAAGGCCATAGTACATGATCCACTAAACCACAGCAACAAACAACTATTGGACAAATGGGTGGGTGGGTAAGTGGATGGATGGATGGATGGATGGATATGGTCACTTCATGGTTCTCCAGCTGTATGCAAAACTTCTCCATCACCTTTGTGCTTCAGTCTGTCTGACCGGGTGTTCTCTCACTGTGGAGCTTGTATGTGCAGTACCTCTCTCAATCCAGGAGTCCCTCCTACCTGCTTCATTTCCATTGGCTGCTCACACTTGGCTTATCGGTTGGTTCCTTCTTCAGAGACCTTTGCATTGGGAGGGGTTCTTCCTGAAATATGGTGTCGAATCCTTGTCTGGTTTCCACCTGGTCCCTAGGCTCTGTGTAGCTCAGGTCACCACAAGGTATGTGGACAAGGAAAAGTGGGAACTCGAAGAATGTGTATTGAATACACAGGTGCATGCATTTGCAGAGCTGGACTCGGCTTTCCTTCCTTTTTCATCTTTGTAGACCTCCTTCGTCAGTGTTGACGTCAGGGTAGAGCATGCCTGTTCCTTTATCTTTGACTTGGCCTAGGCACCAGGCACAGATGCTTGGAGCACCCTAAATTATTTCACCCCCACCGCTTCTCTGAGCTGGACAGTGGGCCATGTTTTCCCTCCATGTCACCTTCCCCTTCTGTGACTCCAGGGCCTTAGGCTCACAGTGGACAGTTTCTATCCTTAGGTTTTTTTTAGTTTTAGTTGTTTGCATTGGGGGGGGTTGTTTTTGTTTTTCGTTTTTTGTTTTGTCAGTCGTGGGGCCTGAATTCTGGGCCTGGGCACTAACCCTGAGCTCTTCAGCTCAAGGCTAGCGCTATACCATTTGAGCCACAGTACCTCTTTGGGATTTTTCTGCTTATGTGGTGCAGAGGAATAAAACCCAGGGCCTCATGCATGCAAGGCAAGCACTCTACCACTGAGCATCTTCCCAGCCCCTGCATTTGTGTTTTTGAGACAGTGCTATATGTAGCACACGTTGACCTCAAACTTGAGATCTTCCTGCCTCTTTCAAATAGGCAATACCATGTGTGGCTCAAACTTCCTCTTTCTCTCCTAGGACTTTGAATGTGGAAACGATGTGGAACTTTCCTTTACCAAGAATGGAAAGTGGATGGGCATCGCCTTCCGAATCCAGAAGGAAGCCCTGGGGGGGCAGGCCCTCTACCCGCATGTCCTGGTGAAGAACTGCGCAGTGGAGTTCAACTTTGGCCAGCGGGCAGAGCCCTACTGCTCTGTCCTCCCAGGGTTCACTTTCATCCAGCACCTTCCCCTTGGAGAGAGGATCCGGGGCACCGTTGGACCAAAGAGCAAGGCAGAGTGTGAGGTGAGTGTGGTTCCTTCTCCAGAGCTGCCTCGTGGCCGGCCAGTGGAGATGCTGCTGCCCAGGCACCGTGAAAGGAAGACAAGCTGGCCACATGAGTGACTTTGGGGGCAAATGCATCTTCTCCCACCTCCTCTGAGAAGGGAGGTGAGGGCATTGGTGTGGCTTATGCCAAAGAGGGAAGGAAGCAGTCACACTGCCTCCTTGATAGGGCCAGAAATGGGAGAGTAGAGAGATCCTGACATTTCATAGTTAAGTGTACTCTGTCCCCAGTATTGGGGGGAGAGGGGGAGCTTGAATATGGACCCTCCCCCACCAAGACTGCATAGGAACATGAAGGACAACGGTCTTGGCTCCTAGTGCTACACTGATGACCTGTTTTTAGATCTTGGTGTCTTTCTTACAAGTGGTTTATTTTTTTGTGCTAGAAGATAAGCTACACCTGTCATCGTAGCTACTCAGGGGCTGAGAAATGAGGATCGCAGTTCAAAGCCAGCCTGGGCAGGAAAGTCCATGAGACTCTTACCTCCAATGAACCATTAGAATACATGGTGGGTGCTGTGGCTCAAAGTGGTAGAGCACTAGGCTTAAGCAAAAGAGCTCACCGACAGCACCCAGGCCCTGATTCAAGCCCCATAAGGGACCAAAAAAATGAACGAAGTTACAGAGTTTATCTTAATTCTTTATTTTTTTATGCACGCTCAAAATTGAGATCTCATAACTTTGGCATTCTGCCCTTTTCAGTTAACATTTCTTTGTATGCTTTATTCTCCTACATAAAAGCCATGTGGGTCACACGATGGGTCTTGAACTCTGGGCCTGGGTGCTGTACCTGAACTCTTCAGCTCTCAAGGCAAGTGCTCTGCCACTTGAGCCACCGCACCACTTCCAGTTTTCTGATGGTTAATTGGAGATAAGAGTCTCACATGGGCTGGGAAGGTGGCTCAGTGGTAGAGCGCTTGCCTTGCATGCCTGAGGCCCTGGGTTCGATTCCTCAGCACCACATAAGCAAAAAGAAAAAAAGCTGGAAGTGGCGCTGTGCCTCAAGTAGTAGAGCGCTAGCCTTGAGCTGAAGAGCTGAGGGACAGCGCCCAGGCCCAGAGTTCAGGCCCCACGACTGGACCAAAAAAAAGTCTCACAGACTTTCCTGCCCAGGCTGGCTTTGAACTGTGATCCTCAGATCTCAGCCTCCTTTGTAGGTAGGATTATAGGTATGAGCCACTGGCACCCGGCTTGTTTTTTGTTTTGTTTTTTACAATGAAGTCTTACTGTGTTGCCTAGGCTAGCCTTGAACTCCTAGACTAAGTGATCTTCAGCCTCAGCCTCCCAAGTAGTTGGAACTACAAGCATACACCAGCATACCTGGCCTTGAACATTAGTTGAGTGGCCTCAGAAACAAATCATTCCCCTTGTTGGGTATTTATGCCCCATCAAGTGTCTATTGGGTTCCAGGTGGAACATGTGGTTTTGTAGGCATACCTCAGGCTCCAGTTCAACTCCACAGTTGTGCCACTTTTCCTGCCCTCTGCATGGGCCAGTCCCACTTGATGGCCATCCCTGTATTGTCTTGATGCCTACTGGCAGAGTCTGACTGGTGCTAACCCAGTGTGGGTCTTGTGCTGAGAATTGGGTAAGCATCGTGTGTTTGGATCCTGGTAGCTATTCTATGAAGTAGAGACGTTGCTTCCATTTTCCAGAAGCAATTCTGGGGTCCACAGTCCCTACCAAGCCATGGTGGTGCTATGTCTCACTGCTGCTCTTTGATAATCCCCCCATTCCTCTCGTCATTGTAGATTCTGATGATGGTGGGCCTGCCTGCTGCCGGCAAGACCACGTGGGCCATCAAACATGCAGCTTCCAACCCTTCCAAGAAGTATAACATCCTGGGTACCAATGCCATCATGGATAAGATGAGGGTAAGAGGGCCTTTGGACTCAACTCAGCCACCGCACATCCCCTAGCTTCTGCTCTGCCCTGGGCCACTTGGTCCTCACCACCTCCTGCCCACAGGTGATGGGCCTGCGCCGGCAGCGGAACTATGCCGGCCGCTGGGACGTCCTGATCCAGCAGGCTACCCAGTGCCTCAACCGCCTCATCCAGATCGCTGCCCGCAAGAAACGCAACTATATCCTCGATCAGGTATTTAATAGACGAGAGGGGCCCTGGCGCCTACCTGGGACTTCCCCCTCTGGTCCTTTTCTCTTCTCCCCATAATGCTGGAGTAACTATACTACTCAGAGTCAACCCTGCATGAGGGTGCATGTAAACACAATGCTGTACAGGGGGAGCCCAGCCTGTGGGTGGGGTGGCGCAGCAGGGAGGGGGGGCAAATTCCAGGTCAACTAGCTTAACAAAGAACCTTCTTTTTGTTGTGGTGGTGGTGCTTGAACTTAGGGTCTGGGCTCTATCCCTGAGCTTCTTTGCGCTTAAAACTAGGATTCTACCCCCTGAGTCACACATCACTTCCAGTACTTTGTTTTGTTTTGTTTTTGTCAGTCATGGGGCTTGAACTCTGGGTCTGGGCACTGTCCCTCAGCTCTTCAGCTCAAAGCTAATGCTCTACCACTTGAGCCACAGTGCCCACTTCCAGCTTTTTCTGTTTATGTGGTGCTGAGGAATCGAACCCAGGGATTCATGCATGGGAGGCAAGCACTCTACCACTGAGCCACCTTCCCAGCCCCACTTGGAGTTTTTGAGTGGTTAATTGGAGATAAAGAGTCTCACATGGACTTTTCTGCCTGGACTGCCTTTGAACCACTTAGATGTCAGCTTCCTGAATGGCTAGGATTATAGGCATCAGCCTGGCAAACCTTCTTAGTGTGAGCCACAGAGTAAAATAGGCAAGATAGAGATCTCTGAACTTGACAAACTAGGGCTTCAACCCCAGCTCTACCCCTTCTTGGTCATGTGCTTTTGGTGCTAACTCAATCTTGTGACTCGTAGTCTCCTAGGGTGCCCGCTGGAGAGTCTAGTGGCCCCACTCACCAATCTAGGAGCATGCATTTACACCATAGGTGTGGCCCAACTTGAGGTTCAGCAATTTGGAGTTCGGCTAGGAATATGGTTCTTGGTTTTCAGCATTCCCAAAATGGTAATGGATCTCTGTCCCCAAGTAATGACGTCCACATGTTCACAAACATCTGTCCTGCGGGCTTCCCAAAGTGCCAGGGTGGCGCTGTGAATGAGCCTTGCCTCCATGCTAAGAACCTGTGCCAACACATTGTAAGCCAATGCCCACCCTGGGGACCTGGCTCCTTAGCCCTGTTGAAGGCCTCTAAAGGACCATGTTGCCTTTAATGTGGGATAGACCCTATACCACGCAGCTGGGGCCAGTCTGTCATAGTTACTCCTCCAGCTCAGTTCCTCCATTAACCAGCCTGCTACTTTACCTGTTTCTCTTTGGAGACTTAATTCTTTTTAAAAAACACTTGGTTTCGTCCTGAATGGCCAAGTGGGGCTATTAACACTTTGACAATCCTCTTCTGAATTCCCTAAAAAGAATTCCTGGCCTGATTTGTTTTCCTCAACTCACTGCTTAAACCAGCTATGAAATCTACTTCAAACCTGTGGCCCAGTGGAAGGGGTTTCCAAATGGATTGTCTAACAGTCCTGCCCAGGTGGCCTGTCCTGATTTCTGTAGTGCTCAGGCACACAGGAGCAGAACACTGTGAAGGCTACAGCTGGTGCCAGCTGGTTCGGAGATAGGACCTGGGCTATACCAAATGTGCCTGTGCTCTTCAGGGCTGCTGGCTCCTAGGACAGAGTTGTGTGAGTCAGGTGAGCTAGTCATGTGATTCAGACCGGTAGCAAAACAAAGGCCCTGATCTTTGAAGGTGAGGAGGAGAGTTTTGTTTTTGTTTTTTTTTAATTTTATTATTTTATTTGTGAACATACTGTACAGAGGGGTTACAATTACTTGGGCAGGATGATGCGTACATTTCTTACCAAGCATTGCACCCTCCTCCTTTGGTTTACCCTTCACATCCCTTCCCAGCCTCCCCCCCAATCCCAATCCTTCTCCTTCCCCCAGGAGGAGAGTTTTAAACGACCTTCCCCATAGCTAGGCACAGAGGCTGAATTCCAGGCCTGAAGCTAAACCATTCAGACTAGAGAAAGAGAATCTTGACCTGTTTGGCCTCAGTCCCTAAAATTAGGGTTCCAGAAAATTCTGGGTATGAGAAGAAAGTGTGTGGGTAAGGAAGAGTCAAAGCAGGCCCCTGGCCAGCTTTGCCACACGTAATTGTTTCCTGGGCTCAGTGCCATTTCCAAAGGGGAAGCTAGAGCCTCAGGTCAGGTCCTGCCGTGGAGGCCCAGGTGCAGGTACCTCCCCGGTTAGCCGACACACTAGGTCTTTCCTGTACCTCGTCCTGTCCACACAGCCTGCTCTGCTCCCCACATTGGCCAATTCTCTTTCTCCATTGCTGGCCCTTCACCTCTTGGAGCCCACACAAACCCACCATACTCACCTTAGGTCTGCTCTCCACCCAGCCCTATTGAGTGTGATGGCCCACGGTCCTGCCAAAGAGCTCATGGTGTCTCCCTCCAGCTGCCACCCACCAAAACCAGCTCTCCAGCTTCTCACCCAATTCTTGGGTTAGCCACAGTCCAGAGCCAGGGGACCTAGACGGCCTGGGCATGTGCACTCACTTACTCTCTCTCCCCCCCTTTTCTCTCTCTTCCCCCCTCCTCTTTCTCTCCCCATCTTCAGGCAGGGTGGGACTGGAAAAGCTGAGCTTGTTGTTGGCTTGTTTCCTGGCAACAGGCCCTGGTGACCACAGCTGTGCTGGGTTGGCCCCAGGGCTCTGAGCTCACTGTGTTTGCTATGGTAACAGCCGCCAGCAGCTAGCAAGTCCCTCTCCTCCAGGAAAGCCAGCCACTGGCACTTGTGCTTGGCGCCATGTCGCCCCCTTCTCCCATCCAAACCAGGGTAGGCAGGGGAGGTCCCTGCCCCGTGTCTCCTGGAGGACCTCTGGGCCCTTCCATTCCCCGGTACCTGAGGAGCCACAGGGACAGCCATCTTGGCACAGCCTCCCCTCTTCTGACCCCTTGGGATGTTGGAGAATAGCTGACTTTGCTCAAGGAAGTAGTAGAGTTGTGAGGGGGAAAGTGGAAAGGAGGACTTCACTTTTTCTACCCTTTGTGGCCTCTCCTAGGCTCATGCTGACCGCCCTGGGAGCAACACCCCCACTTGGAGTTCAAGGGTGGAGAGGAGTTCCCCACCCCTCCCACCCCCCCGCCCCACCCCACATGAGTGCCTGGACCAGGCTCTAGTTGATTTAGGGAACATTTGGCCAAAGTCTCCCATATGTCTTAGCCGGAGCCCCTGGCCTGCTCCTTGGGTCCTGGAAAAGGAACCTTCATAAAACTTCACTCAGAGCCTGTGACAACCTCTTTCCTGTCAGCCATGTGTTCAAATCCACTCTCTGTTGACTTCTTCCCCTTGTCACATGTCAGAGCCACTAGAGTTTTCCAGATACAATTAACCAGTTGCTTCGCTTCTGTTAGGTTCCTGGTTTGGAACGACCCTGAGGATTTCCCTGTAGGATCAGGCCCTGCCTCCAGCCAGTCTGCGGGAGTGCCTAAGTGAGGTTGGACTTCTAAAGTCCGACCTGCTGTCACTAGAGGCTGACGGAGTCCAGAAGCCCTGTGGCCCAGCTCACAGAGACTGCGGTCCCAAAGGACTTGGTGCTCTAGCCAGTGTTTTTCAGTCATATACATGTGTTCTAGTGTACCAGTCTGTGCCCGCACCTGCTCACGGAGGAAGGGGCAACACAAGGGGAGCTCCTAGGGGAGGCTTGAGTGGAAGAGCCACACGTAACTGAGTGGCCCCACAGAGTTATAGCAGCACGCTGTATACCAGCACTCCACAGACACCTGAGCATCAGGTGACTTCCAGGCCAGCCTGGGCTTCATATCTCAAGAGGAAATAAAGGGGGACTGGGAAGGTAGCTAAGCAGTAGAGTGCCTTTCTTGCATGCATGAGGCCCGGGGTTCAATTCCTCAGCACCACATAAGCAGAAAAAGCCAGAAATCGTACTGTGGCTCAAATGGTAGAGCGCTAGCCTTGAGCTGAAGTGCTCAGAGACAGCACCCAGGCCCAGAGTTCAGACCCCACAACCAACAAAAAAAACTTCAGAAGAGTATATACCATAGAATTCTGTTCATGTCAAGAACCCACACAAGTGTTTGTGGAAGACTGTTTAAGAAATTCAGTCAGCCAGGCGCCAGTGGCTCAAGCCTGTAATCCCAGCTACTCAGGAGGTTGAGATCTGAGGATCATGGTTCAAAGCCAGCAGGAAAGTCTGTGAGACTCTGATCTCCAATAAACCACTAGAAAACCGGAAGTGGTGCTATGGCTCCAGTGGTAGAGCACTCACCTTGAGCTGAAGAGCTCAGGGATAGTGCCCAAGCCCAGAGTTCAAGCCCCACGACCGAAAAATTAAGTCAGAGGACAGGTGCTAGTGGCACAGGCCTGTAATGCTAGCTATTCAGGAAGATCTGAGATCTGAGAATTGCATTTCAAAGCCAGGCCGACAGGAAAGTCCATGAGACATTTTATCTCCAATGAACTACCAGAAAAGGCACTGTGGCTCCTAAGTTCAAGCCCCATAACCAACAATAAATAAATAAAATCTAGTCCAGGTTGTCTCTGGGAAGTAGGGCTGGCACAAGGTGGGTGAGAGATGAACTTTTGGCTAGTTTCCTATGAGCACATAGAGCACTGTTAGCATAGAGAAAGGGAGTAGTAAGAACAGGATGGAAAGGCAAAGCCTAGGCTAGCTGTGGGCACCTCCCGTCGCTGCCCTACTTAATTCCCGCCGAGGAAAACTACAGCAACAAACCCACCTCTCCTTCTCCTTGTTGCAGACAAATGTTTATGGGTCAGCCCAGAGACGAAAAATGAGACCATTTGAAGGCTTCCAGCGGAAAGCCATTGTCATTTGTCCCACTGATGAAGACCTAAAAGACCGAACAATAAAGCGGACTGACGAGGAGGGGAAGGATGTCCCGGATCACGCCGTCTTGGAAATGAAAGGTAGCAGTGACCAGCTCTCTGGGGCTGTGTCCACAGTGTCCTGCAGAGAAAAGGCTCCAGTGTCCCTGCCCACTTAGGGTTCCTCTGTGGATTTGCCCCCTCCTCTTTTTTTTTTTTTTTCTTTTCTTTTCTTTCCCAGTCCTGGGGCTGAAACTCAGGGCCTGGGCACTATCGCTAAGCTTCTTTTGCTCAAGGCTAGCACTCTACCACTTCAGCCACAGCGCCACTTCTGGCTTTTTCTGTGTATGTGGTATACTAAGGAATCGAACCCAGGGCTTCATGCATGCTGGGCAAGCACTCTACCACTAAGCCACACTCCTAGCCCATCTTCTTGTTCCTGTTGTGTCTGTGGAACTGTTTTTAGATTAGATGGATTCAGGGAGAAGGTGGGGGAGCCCTGGGTGGATTGCTCGAGAATGTCAGTTTCTCAATAACTAGGGACATGTGTCCACCTGCCCAGTCACTCCCACGAGTGAGGCTAGGAGCGGGGCAAGCTCTTCAGGAAATTGAGGCAAGAGTTTTTGTCAGCTGACAGCACACTGAGGGCTTAGGGCCCCATCTTAACTCTTATCTCCTTCACTGTCCATGCCGTCCTCCTGTCCCCGCTGGCGGGCCATGGCACTGCCTGTGGAAGGGATAGCTGCCAGTGGGACTGACCTTCCCCGCCCCTTCCCTAGCCAACTTCACCTTGCCCGACGTGGGCGACTTCCTGGACGAGGTGCTGTTCGTGGAGCTGCAGCGGGAGGAGGCGGACAAGCTGGTGAGGCAGTACAACGAGGAAGGCCGCAGGGCCGGGCCACCCCCCGAAAAGCGCTTTGATAACCGGGGTGGCGGTGGCTTCCGAGGCCGTGGGGGTGGCAGCAACTTCCAGCGCTACGACAACCGAGGCCCTCCGGGAGGCAACCGTGGAGGCTTCCAGAACCGAGCAGGAGGCAGCGGTGGAGGAGGCAACTACCGAGGAGGTAAGAGATCAGACTCTGGCCTTGCTTCCAAAGCCCCTGTGCCCACTCGTGTGCCCCAATACTCCTCAAGGGGTTCCGGGTCCCACCTCGGGACCTGGCACAGGCCGGGGTTAGGGAATTTAATTTGCATCCTCCCTCCACTGTCTCTGCCTCGAAGTGTCTTTATTATAACTTAACAAATATGTCCTGAGCCCTGCTCCGTTTCAGTGCTATGCCAAGGCATTCTGATGATGCAGCTGGGGCCCAAATACCTTAGTAGCTTCCACCCCCCCCCCCCCCCCCCCCCAGTGAAGCTGCTGGGGACATGCAAGAGATGAGAGTTGAGTAAGGGCTCTGAGAAGAAAGGGCTCCAAGGCCACCATGCGCAGCCAAGATGAACGGGGCGCAACCGTCATGTTCTCTCACCCTGGACCCCACCCTGTGCACCCTGTCCTGCTTCCTGACCCCTCTTCCCAGCTCATGCCACAACTGTTGGGGTGTGGTCACCGTCCAGCCATAGTAGCCCACGGTCAAGGTTGCCAGGACCCCCATGGTGCACCCTAAGAATGACAGGCTCTCATGGGTCTCCAACCCAGGCTTCAACCGCAGCGGAGGTGGTGGCTACAACCAGAACCGCTGGGGTAACAACAGCCGGGATAACAACAACTCCAACAACCGAGGCAGCTATAACCGGCCGCCCCAGCAACAGCCGCCGCCCCAGCAGCCGCCACCCCCACAGCCACCACCCCAGCAGCCGCCGCCGCCACCCAGCTACAGCCCTGTGCGCAACCCCCCGGGCCCCGGCAGCTACAAGAACAGCAGCATCCCAGGCTCCAGCGCCAACACCAGCACCCCCACCATGAGCAGCTACAGCCCCCCACAGGTAAGGGGCCACCCTGGCCTTTTACATGGCAGGGGACCAATCAGAGGGGATCGCCTGTGCATGCTTGCCTCCAACCTGCCTGCAACTGCTTTCCCCTTACAACCTGCCCTCCACAGCACACTCACGTCCTGGATGGTGGATCACTGGCCCCAGACCTTGTCTTCCCTCATACATCACCACTCCACCCCATTGAGCTATACTCAAGCCCTGCCTGGCAGCCACCTCCTATGCCAAAAGTCAGAAGACCTTCCTCCCAGCCCCACAGTACCCTGGCTGCTGAGTCTCCCCCTATGAGCCTTACCTGGCCCCCAAAGGACTAGAACTAGGGAAGTTAGAACTCACAGGCCTAGTACACTGTCACTTGAACCATGTCTCTAGCCCTTTTCCATTTGTTATTTCTGGGGTGGGGCCTGGGCTCCTACCTGTGCCTCCCCGGGTTACTGGCCCTGATAGGTGCCGTGGCACTGTACCACAGTGGTGAAGGCTTTGGGATTCGGTTCTATGACCTTGGCTCCATGATTGCTCCTTGTTGAGGTTCTAACTGCCTCTGGGCGGGACTCCACATCCATATACTCCAAAAATCTTGTTTATTGAGTTCGTTGGAAATTCAAGGCAGTGGCAAAGGCTAGGTATGTGGTGGTCCTTGTTTTATAGAAAATGAAGCCAACTAGCGGGGCGCTGGTGGCTCACGCCTGTAATCCTAGCTACTCAGGAGGCTGAGATCTGAGGATCGTGGTTCAAAGCCAGCCTAGCCCGGGCAGGAAAGATCGTGAGACTCCTATCTCCAATAAGCCACTAGAAAACCGGAAGTGGCGCTGTAGCTCTAGTGGTAGAGTGCTTGCCTTGAGCTGAAGAGCTCAGGGACAGCGCCTAAGCCCAGAGTTCAAGCCCCATGACTGACAAAAAAAGAAAATGAAGCCAGCTCCCAAGTGAAGCCTTGTTCCTGGCTCCCCATGGGTCTCAGAGATGAGGGCCGAGCTGATCCCCTCCAGTCTAGTCAGGAGCAGTTTCACAGCTTTGGTGTTTCTCTCCACTTACAGCCGAGTTACAGCCAGCCACCCTACAGCCAGGCAGGCTACGGCCAGGGCTACACAGCCCCACCGCCTCCACCTCCGCCGCCACCTGCCTACAACTATGGGAGCTATGGCAGCTACAACCCGGCCCCCTACACCCCTCCACCACCTCCCACAGCACAGACCTATCCACAGCCTGCCTATAACCAGTATCAGCAGGTAGGTGCAATCAGGGGCCCCAGGACTTTGAAGGCCCTGCCTTAGCCCTAAAATGGTAGGCAGCCGGCTGGCCTCAAATAAGCCCTTGTCTAATTCAGCCAGATGTAAACACATCTGCACTGGCTGTCAGCAGTGGAGTCCTGCCCAGGCCCACGCCCCCCATCCCATGCCCACTATAGCTGTCTTCTCACTGATTTGAGGACTATGTCCAGATCTGGGCCGGCCGGCCATTCAGTCCCTCAATGCCCCCACGCAGCATCGGCTCAGTCATGCATCCTCCCAAGGTGCCCATATGTGGGCCCTGGGGAAGAGCGGTTGCTGGGCAGAGCTCACGTGTTCTGTCTGTCCACAGTACGCCCAGCAATGGAACCAGTACTATCAGAACCAGGGCCAGTGGCCACCATACTATGGGAGCTACGACTACGGGAGCTACTCTGGCAGCACACCTGGCGGCACCAGCACACAGTAGCGGAGGCCAGGACTCCTCCACCAGCGCCTGCCTGCCTGACCGACCGCCTGCTCCGGCCCTCCCCACCCCTGTGGGTCCCGGGCCGCAGGGGGCGGCACGTCCTGGGCTGCCTTCCTCCAGAGGGGACGGGGCGTCCTGAGCCGCCTTCCTCCAGGGGGGACGGGGCGTCCTGAGCCGCCTTCCTCCAGGGGGGACGGGGCGTCCTGAGCCACCTTCCTCCAGGGGGGACGGGGCGTCCTGAGCCACCTTCCTCCAGGGGGGACGGGGCGTCCTGAGCCGCCTTCCTCCAGGGGGCTTCTTGCCCATCTCAGGCCAGGCATTTTTCTCTGGATTCAGATAGGCAACAATGACCTTTTATTTTCTGTTTATCCCCCCCCTTTCCACTTTCCCTTCTTCCTCCTCCTCTTCCCCCCCCCACCCCCCAAGTCCCCATCTCTTTTTTGACTAAAGAGTGCCCCTTCCGCCTTGGTCTCAGTGACTGGGGGGGACCTGCCTGTCCGCACCCCCAGCCCAGCCCCTTCATGCAGTTGGTTGTAAATTCTTCCAGGAGCTGTTTTACTGTCTACTTTTCAGGATTAAAAAAAAAAAAAAAATCAAAAACTTAAAAAAAAAAAAGTTTAAAAAGCAAAATGTGGAGGGAGGAAGCAGTGACATATTTTTTGGTAATTATGCTTTTTTTTTAATTTTTAGAATTTGTCTGTTTTTACTGTGGGTCGGCGTTGATCCTTCAAAATAACCCATTTCTTTGCTGAGTTCAGGTGACCGAGGAAGAGCCACACCCTCGAAACAAAAAAAAAAAACAAAACCACAAAACCATCTTGAAGCTAACTTTTTCTACGATGTCTCAGTCCCCCGTGACTTTGCACACGAGCTTCTTTGTTCGGTTGAATTGTAACTGCTTTTTTGTATTTGGAGAGAGTGTGACTATTGAACTTGAAACCTTTTCTTCCAGGTGTCCTGGTAGTTTCTGGGGGGCTCAAATGGGTGAGAGGGTGAGGGGAAGATGGGGGTACAGGGCACCTCTCTCCCCGGTGCCAGAGCCCAGGGTTTTCCTACATCCATCTCAAGCCCTGCTTCCCCCTTCTCCCAGGTGTTTTAACAAGCTCCTGACAACGCCGCATTTACCAAGAAATGTTTCTGCCCCATTTTGTTTTGTTTGAATAAATGAGATGGTAGCTCCTAGAAGAAGGAAGCAGGCTCAAGACCCTGAAAGTGGCTCAAGTCTCTGAGGCACAGATGAGGCCCACAGCAGACACAGATGAGGCCACGGGATGGGGAGCAGACTGCTCTGTGGAGGCCATCCCCAGGTATCGCCTGACCCTGGGCATGGGCAAGGCTTGTGGGCTTGTACTTAGCACCAGACTTCCTGTCTCCTGTGCTATATAGGCTGGTTGTTAGGGGCGTCATTTCTCAGCCAATCCATGCTAGGTGCTGGTCCTAACAAGGTAATTAGCCTTGTTCTCATCCCCAGTTCCACAGAGCACCACCAGCCAGGGTCCATTGAGCGTCTGGGCAGTGTGAGCACCAGGTTTCCTAGGCCTCGTGTGGCATCTCCATTCCTATAGCCATTGTCCTCCTAGCAACTTCCATTCTCTGTCCCCAGGGCATATGTTCTCAGGTTAGGAGCTGGGAGCCCTGGAAATCTGCAAAAGCAAGAGGGGGCTGGGTTGATCCAACTGAACATAAGAAGCCAGGGTTGGCTGGATGAGGGCAGAGGGCCTGGGTCCCCTAGTCTGGAAAAGTCCCATTTCTGGGCAGGCGCTGCTCAATGGCGCCCTCTGCTGACACTTCCTGCTGGTGCATCTGTAGATTCCACACATGAATTATTGGTTGCTGTCCACGACTCAGACTGAGGAAGTTCTTCCTCTGTTCTTAGCCAGTCCCAGTTTCCTCCCAAGTCCTTACTCTGATCCTCTTGCCCAGTCCCTGAAGGATAAAGCTAAAACCACTTAATAGGATTTAAGAGGGTCCACATGATCTGACACCTGGTGACCCTTAGCAGCTTTGCCCTCTTGGACTGAAATTCAGACCAGTGGTTCTTCCTAAGAACCATTCCTTTTTGGAACCTCTCATTGCCATGGGCCTCTGCTTGGGAAATTTGCATACATTTAGGGTTTTGCCTAAAGATTTATGAAAGGGTCTAGCGGAGTGTAGTGGTGCATGTGTATAGTCCCAGCACTCCAAGGTGGAGGTAGGTAGATCCTGAATACATGGCCAGCCTGGGCTTCTATGGGGCTCTCCAATCCTGCCCCATCAATTTAGAATCTTTCCTCTTTCCTGGCCATACTGAAGGACTTAAAACAGGAACTACCTGCCGGGCACCTGTGGCTCACGCCTGTAATCCTAACTACTCAGGAGGCTGAGATCTGAGGATCATGGTTCAAAGTCAGCCCAGGCAGAAGACTCATCCGTGAGACTCATCTCTAATTACCCACCAGAAAACCGGAAGAGGCACTGTGGTTCAAGTGGTAGAACACTAGCTTTGAGCTGAAGTGCTCAGGGATAGCACCCAGGCCCAGAGTTCAAGCCCCATGACTGACCAAAAACAAAACAGGAACTACCTATGTCTATGTCTACCTATGTCTCCTGCCTCAGACCCTTCTCACGCCAACAGCTGCTCACTTTTTAGGTCTCATCCATGTCCATTAGCCCTGGCCACTGGTGCCTGGAGATGTCTGTGGGCATAGACCCTGAATATGAGTCCTTACCCATCCCATAGGGCAATTGCCACCCCTGTACCTCCTCCACAACTGCAGACTTCCTCCAGAGATTGGGCACACAAAGTGGGAAGTTCTACTTCTGATACCACCAGCCGCATGGCTATTTTGGCACAAGTAGTTGAGGCTTAGTACAACATATTCCTTGAGGTGCTGAAGAAATGGGAGATACACAGGGGTCTAAAAAGAGCTCAAATATGTACAGACTGAACATGTGGCTCAGTGGTAGAGTGCTTGCCTAGCATGCATGAAACCCTAGGTTCGATTCCTCAGCACCACATAGACAGGAAAAACGTGGAAGTGGCACTGTGGCTCAAGTGGTAGAGTGCTAGCCTTGAGCAAAAGAAGCTCAGGGACAGTGCCCAGGCCTAGAGTTCAAGCCCCAGGACTGGCAAAAAAAATAATAAAAATGAGACAGCCCCAGGTCTTGGAAAGTGGTCTCTCAGCCGACCATCCCAAACATTAAGCACACCCCGAAGGGTCTCAACTCCATTCCTTCTTGACTGGAAGGTCAACAGGCCAAGGGAGAAGGTGAGCTTGCGCATAAATAAGGAAGTCCCCCCTGGAGCCGGAACTTTGGTACCGCTCGGGGTGCAGTGCAGCACCGGACCAGTGGAGCGGGTGCACCCGGAAGTGGGAGCTGAGCGCGGGCGGGCGGATCGCTGTGCGGAGTCCACGGCGGCGGTGGACGGGACGGAGAGGTGTGACATGGAGGCCGGGGCTGCTCCGGCTGCAGCGAGGGAGCCTGTTGAAGGTGAGATGCTGGCCAGGCGGAGACCGCGGAAGGGAGTCGCGAGCTGCCACCAGGAAGTAACTCCTTGGGAACGCCAAGGGGGGCTCTTTCTAGTGGGACACCTGCTCCCAGCCCTTCCTGCCCGGCCACCACGGTGTCCACCGTAACTTGTTATGGCTTCTTCTCCATTTCCTCCCCTGAAATTAACGTTTCCTGTGCCCCAGGCTAGCCCATTTTCTTACCAGCCTACTCCTAAATGACTCAAACTTCTTCTCAGCCCGGGGCTAACTCTTGTTCTCTGACCAGCCCTCCTAATTCCTTATCTGCCCTCTGCCAAACTGAGCTTTCTTTTGCCCCAGGTTAGACCTTCCCCCGCCCCATGCTGTTTCAGGCAAGACCTCCCCCCTGGTTCCAGTCTGTCTCTTTCCTCGTTCCATTTTAAATCTGTTCCCTTCAAGTCTGAGGCCAAGCCTGCCTTTTACACCCTTTCTGTACTCCAAAGTTTCTTTGGGCTGCTTATCTGTACCTAAAATGCATTTGCATTTGCTTGTCTTATTTGTGTATCTGGGCCTCTCATGCCTGCCTGGGACTTGAACTCAGGGCCTTGGCGCTGTCCCCGAGCTTTTTCACTCAAGTCTGGAGCTCTGCCATTTGAGCCACAATTCCACTTTCAGCTTTTTGGTGGTCTATTGTGGATAAAAGTCTCGCAAAGTTTCCTGCCCCAATTGGCTTCAAACTACAGTTCTCAGATCTCAGCCCCTGAGTTTGCTAGGATTACAGCCAGTAACTCCTGAATTCAAGCCCCACAAGTACCAGCACACAAAAATAATGTTTGCAACCACCCCCTCCCATTCCCTCATCTTTCCTTCTACTTTGCTAAAGCCAAGGAAACACAGCACACTATGTGTTTTCAGTAATTATGCTCTTGTCCGTGTCCCTACTTAAGTCAGGTTTAGCCAGGCACTGGTGGCTCACACCTGTAATCCTAGCTACTTAGGAGGTTGAGATCTGAGGATTGCAGTTCAAAGCCAGCCTGAACAGGAAAGTCCGTGAGACTCTTATCTCCAATGAACCACCAGAAAACCAGAAGTAGTGCTGGGGCTCAAGTGGGTAGAGTGCTAGCCTTGAGCTGAAGAGCTGAGGGACAGCGCCCAGGCCCAGAGTTCAAGCCAAAAAAAAAAAAAAAGCCTCTCTCTCACTGTGAGCCCTCCTGCCAGGCCCAAGACACAGCCAGCACCCAGTACGGGTGAGCCAACCCAGGGAGGAGCACACAGACCCCTCCTCGAATGCCTTCCCTTCCTCTGCCCCTGCCTCTTCTCTCTGAACTAACAAACAATACCCTCCCCCCCTCATTTTCCTCAGGCTGTGCAGAGCCCAAACCTGGATACTGGGGGGAGCTGAGCCAGACCCCTGTCCCATCCAGACCCCAGGACAAGGAGGAGGTGGCACAGAGCCCTCTAGAGGCTCTGGACAGTGACACTCCCGGGGCTGAGAACGCAGCAGTGAATGCCATGCTGCGAGCCGTGGCTGCCAGCCGTCTGCCCGTGTGCAGCCAGCAGCAGGGCGAGCCTGACCTGACCGAGCGCGAGAAGGTGGCCGTGCTGAGCCAGCTGTACCACGAGAAGCCGCTGGTGTTCCTGGAGCGCTTCCGCACAGGCCTCCGGGAGGAGCACCTGGCTTGCTTTGGCCACCTGCGTGGTGACCACCGGGCAGACTTCTACTGTGCCGAGGTGGCCCGGCAGGGCACTGCCCGGCCCCGCACCCTACGGACCCGCCTACGAAACCGGCGCTACGCAGCCTTGCGAGAGCTCATCCAAGGTGTGCAGGGCACCTGGGCAAGAGGGAGAGAGAGGAAAGACTGAGGCAGGGAGGGAAGAGCAGGGACACATGGGGAGAGCCTGGGAGGTAGGTTTGGTTGGTTGGTTGTTTTTTGGGTCCGTTTTGGGGCCCTGGGCGCTGTCTCTGAGCTCTTTTGCTCTACCACTTTGAGCCACAGCACCACCTTCAGATTTCTGGTGGTTCATTGGAGATAAGAATCTCACAGGTGGGGGGGGGCCGCTGGGAAGGTGGCTCAGTGGTAGAGCACTTGCCTTGCATGCCTGAGGCCCTGGGTTCGATTCCTCAGCACCACATAAGCAAAAAGAAAAAAGCCCGAAGTGGCGCTGTGGCTCAAGTGGTAGAGCGCTAGCCTTGAGCTGAAGAGCTGAGGGACAGCACCCAGGCCCAGAGTTCAGGCCCCACGACCGGACCCAAAAAAAAAAAAAAAAAAAGAATCTCACAGGGACTTTTCTGGCCGGGCTGGCTTTGAACCTCCATCTTCAAATCTCAGCCTCCTGATTAGCTAGGATTACAGGTGTGAGCCACCAGCACCCTGGTTGGGAGCTAGGTTTTGGACAAAAAAAGACTTGGAGAAGATGAGATTGAACTAGGGAGAGGGGTGGAAACAGGCCCTGAGGAAGTCAGGGGAGAGGATTTAGCAGCTGGCAGTTGGTGGAGGTACTGGGGATCCAGCTCAGGGCCTCGTGCCTTGAGCCACAGCCCCAGTCCTTTTTATTATCCATTTTTGTTTTGGTTTGGTTTGGTTTTGGGGTTTTTTTTTGTCAGTTGTGGGGCTTGAACTCGGCCTGGCCACTGTCCCTCAGCTCTTCAACTCAAGGCAAGCATTCTACCACTTGAGCCACAGTGCCACTTCTGGCTTTTTCTACTTATGTGATACTGAGGAATCGAACACAGGGCCTCATGCATGCAAGGCAAGCATTCTACCAATGAGCCACCTTCTCAGCCCCTTATGGTTTTATTTTTTCAGGTAGGGTCTCACGCTTTTGCTTGAACTAGCCTAGAATGAACTAGTCTAAAATTTTTCTGTTTCTGTATCCTGAGTTCGCTGAGGAATAGGGGTGTGTGCCCTCACACCCAGCCATACAAGCATGATCACACATCCGTGTGTGGGCCCTGTCAACTCAGACACCACTACCACCACCAACCCTCTGTCTGTATGTCCTCTTTACAGGGGGCGAGTATTTCAGTGATGAGCAGATGAGGTACCGTGCGCCACTGCTGTACGAGCAGTACATCGGCCAGTACCTCACCCAGGAGGAGCTCAGTGCCCGTGCCCCAGCCCCTCTGGCGGCCCGGCCCGGCTCCCCCAGCACCCCTGCCTGCCCACTCTCCGACCTGCTGCTCCAGTCCTACCAGGAGCGCGAACTGCAGCAGCGTCTGCTCCAGCAGCAGGAGGAAGAGGAGGCCTGCTTGGAGGAAGAAGAGGAGGAAGAGGACAGTGATGAGGAAGGTGCGGGCCAGCAGCAGGGAGACCCCAGTGTCTTCCCAGTGCCCTCTCAACCACACTCCTCAAAGGAATCGAGTGATCCCCACTCCTGGCATCCATTCCCAGGGTATCCTCTGCCTGGAGCCCCCTCCACCGCCTCCCTTCAGCAGCCCCCGTGGACACCTGTTCTCCCTTCACAGACCAGAGGTCCAGCAAAGACTCGGAAGCCTGGGTGCCGGACTCGGAGGAGAGGCTGATCCTGCGGGAGGAGTTCACCAGCCGGATGCACCAGCGTTTCCTGGATGGCAAGGACGGGGACTTTGACTACAGGTGCTCCGCGCCCTGCCCCCTCCAGCCCCCCCTCAGGCCAGCACCCACGGCCCCAGACCCCTTGCAGGTCCTTGTGTCTATTCAGCATGGCTCTGCGTCGTGGTGTTCGAAGGCCCCAGGAGAGTTCCCAGGCATGGGTGCTGGGGTCAGACAGGCCTGGCGTGTTGATTAGCCAGAGACAGAACCAGGGAAGCCTGCGCTCAACCTTGAGTCTCACAGCCCTGCCTCAGTTTCCTCCTAAGATGTGAGAACTGGACTCACATCGACTCAGTTTCACCCTGGAGAGTGACAGCAGCCTGGCAGCCCTCCACTTCCCCAAGTCCCCTGGTGTGCCCAGGGTACCCCACCTCTTCCCAAGGCCCCCGTTTCAGTTACTGACTCCAGTGTAGCCCGAGGGATGCGGGAAAGTGATGGAAGCAAAGGGAAATGGTTTGGCCCCCCACCCCAAGCCAGTCAGTCTACCTCGTGGTCCCCAACACGGGCCCATGAGGAACATGGGACCGGTGCGTGGCAATGCATGGCGGTCAGCATCCTGACCCACTCCAGCATCCTCCAGCCCAAGTCCATCACAGGACAGCCACAGGGTGGTGGACAGAGGGCTGAGCACCTAAGTGAGCCGACCCAATGCCACCCCTAGACCCAGTGTTCAAGGACAGTGGAGAGGGGAGCCCGGCATGTCCTTCTACCACCATTCGACCCACATGCCTGCCGTATCCTGGCACCTGGATCAGATGGACAGTCCCCCTGTCTTGATGTCCCAGTGATGGGCCTTGCAGAAGCAAGCAGGGCATAGAGGCGGGTTGCCCTGGGGTCCCGGAGGTAACACCTGCACACGGAGGCCAGTGGCAGATCGGAAGTGGAATCGGACTTGAGGAGCCTGCCACTTGGGGTGACCCCCTCACCCTGGAGCCAGGCAGTCCCTCCCCCTACCAGTCACCAACCAGCCCTGCCTTTTCTGCCCCCTCCCCCCCTCCCACCCCCGCCCTATGGAGATAACACCATCCTGGTGAGGAAGCCTGTGTATCACCCCCTTCCAATGACCAGAAAGGCCCAGCATCCCCTGCAAGGGTCAGTGCGGACCTGATGGGCAGCTGCCTCCAGGCACCTGGGCCTCTGGGCCCTCACAGCCTCCTCCCCCTGCAGCACTGTGGACGACAACCCCGACTTTGACAACCTGGACATCGTGGCCCGGGACGAGGAGGAGAGGTACTTCGATGAGGAGGAGCCCGAGGACGCGCCCAGCCCAGAGCTGGGTGGAGACTGACCATGGCACTGCCCTGGCCCGCCCTGGCCCCGGCCAGGAAGCTCCCCGATGGCAGGATGGCTGCTTAGCCACTGGGCCGTCTGCCCTCCCCCTCCCCCTCCCCCTCTTTGCCCCTTCCCATCCCCTGCCTCTGTCTTGTGCTCCCTGTGACTCTGGGCTCCTTCCATGTCTCTCGCTCTGTTTCACTCTGTGATCTCCCCCTTTTCCTGTCTCTGCTCTGTCTCTGCCCCCCCACCCCCACGCCTTTGTCACATTCTCTCCATGCGTCCGGCCCAGAATGAATGTCTACCCCCTTGTTCAAGGCCCATGGTACAGACCAGTTCACCTGGGGCCCAGCCCAGATCTGGCCTTTCTCTACCTGTCTACCGGCTGCCTCGTTGTACCTCTTAGAGTCTGTCTGTCCTTTCCACGCCCCTCTGTCCCATTCCTCTCCCAGCTGCCCATTGCCCTCCACCCCAGGCCTCACTACGCCAGGGGGACCCCACTGCGGCCACTAGCTACTGCTTCTCCCTTAGGAAACTGGCAGAAGCACGGCGGGGGGGGGGGGAGGCAGCTGGAGTGAGGGGAGGGGTTCCCCCTGCCCAGCCACAATTTTCCCTTTCTTCCCGTCCTCCGCCTCCTTCTCCTGCTCCTGTTTACTCTCCCTGAATCCGCACAGGCTGTTATCATGGGCCTGAGTCATCTCCCACACAGCCTGCCCCGTCCCGCCCCCAGCCCGCCACAGGGCCGCCCCGCAGCCCCCCGCCGCCCAGCCTAATGGGAGCCAGATGGCCGCCTGTGACTCAGCCTGTGGGAACCCAGGCATCCCACCTTCCCATGCCCCGTGCCCCCCCCCCACACACACAAGGGGCTGCTCGTGAGGTGGGGGGGGGGGGCAGAGGCTGAGGGGTGGCCAAGGCTGGGCTGTGGACACTCCTATGAGACCAGCAGCTCCACACCTGAAAGACACCGGCTCCTGACCCCAAGGCCTTCATTCTGTGCCCTGGGTCCCCTGCCAGAAGCAGGTTCAAGGCCAGCCCAGGCCTGAGCCAGGGACCTACCTCCAAGCAGCCCCGGACCTGATTGTGCGGCCAGGGAGGCCTAGCGCAGCCCCACAGGCCAGGTCCCCAGCTGGGCCCAGGTGGTGCCGTGGACTGGCTTCCTTAGGTGGGAGACAGGAGAAGAGGCAGGTGCTGCCCCGAGGCTTCCTGGGGGGCCAGGCCCCGTCCCACACATCGGCCATCTCCACAAAGGACAGCAGCTTGGCCCAAGACACGATCCAGTGGGCCAACCCCACAATCCAGAAAGATAGGGGTTCTCACCCATGGACCCTGGGCTCCCAGGACCCCTTTCTGTGCCCGGCAGTACCAGGCAGCTTCCCCCAGGCTGCCATCTGCTAAGTAAACTCGTTTATGATCCACTCTGCTGCCGCCCTGAGTTTGTTGTGTTATGTAACAGGAGAGGAGCGGCGCGGGCAGCCATTGAGTCAGTCGGGGTTAGTCAGATGGCGGAGGCTGGGCGAGAGGTGGGCCGGCAGGTCTCCGGGATTAGATGAGGAGACAGGGAGGTGGAGACGGGACTGGGGATGGGGCTGGGGCTGCAGACACCCCCCCTGGTCACAGCAGCCCCCACGAAGACGGGACACAGATGCACACACACTGGGGATGGGGTGGGCGGAGTGGCTGAGTCAGGGAGGGAGAGCCCCTCTGATGACGTCCAGCCCCCACCCCTGTGTCTCCTGTCTGTCCTGCCCAGGCTGCCACCCACATTCTCACCCCCCCCCCCCGAGCCCCGGGCGACCCTACGCCTGGTCACCAAGGTCCTGTCTGTCCCCACTGCCCTCCCCCTCATGTCTCAGTACCTGTGGCTGCCCCCCTAGCCTCCTCTCTTCCTCTCTCTCCACCTCTGCCTTCTCTTCCCAGCCCCACACCCCAGCTTCTGTCACTGTCAGAGTGATCCCCCCCCCCCCGCGCCGCTTGCCCCAACCCTCCCTCCTCTCATCTTCACCCTCATTTTTTCCTGTCCCTCTCGCTGCTGCCTCCTGGCCCCACCCCCTCCCTCCGTGTCTGCCTCCCAGCCTTGGGAAGTCTAGGTCAGAGCTCCACTGGTGATCCCTGGGACCCCAGAGTGAAGGGTCACCGTCTGGTCCCCACCCACGAGGGGGCAGAAGGCTGCGTGGCTGTCTGGGAGAAGGAAATGTCTGTCCTGTGGCCCGGGACCTGCCCGCCACTGCCGCCCCCAGACCGGGGCCGAGTAAACACAGCCAGCAGCCTGGGGATATTTATACCGGAGCTGGGCATGGGGCCAGTGCCCACCACAGCCCCTGCCCGGCCCTGCCCCGCTGCCACCGCCAACCCAAGCCAGCGTGGCACCAGCCAGCCAAGGGGACGCCGCAAGCACTGGTCACACCGCTGCCAAGGCGTTTCATGGGACAGGACAGGGACCCCCAGGGCCGTCCCATCCACCTCAGCCCCCCTCACTGAAGCCCCGCCCACAGTGGGGTCACCCAGCAGACTCCACCTGCTCCAGACCCCAGCCCAGACAGAACAGGGCCCCCAGCAAGTGCTCAGCAAGCTCACCTCTAACCTGGGGACCTGGCATGGCACAGAGGTGGGACAAACACTCAGCAAGCTGCAGGCCCAGGGTTTTAGCCCCATTACCACCAAAAATAGAGCAATTGGGTGCCAGTGGCTCATGCCTGTAATCCTAACTACTCAGGAGGCTCAGACCTGGAGGATTGTGGTTTGAAGCCAGTCCAGGCAGAGAGTTCTTGAGACTCTTGTCTCCAATTAACCAACAAAAATATATACTAGAAGCATGGCTCAAGTGGTAGAGCACCCCAGGCATGGGCTGGGGGTGGGGGGAGCCAGGCACCAGGGGCTCACAACTGTAATCTTAGTTACCCAGGAGGCGGAGATCTGAGGATGGAGGTTTGAAGCCAGCTGGGGCAGAAAAGTTCATGAGATTTTTGTCTCCAATGAACCACCAAAAAAAAAAAAATGGAAATGGAGCTATGGCTCAAACGGTAGAGCATCATCAGCTTTGAGGAAAAAAAGCTCAGGGTCAGCATCTGGGCTGTGATTTCAAGCCCCATGGTCAGCATACCAAAAAAAAAGAGAGAGGATTGAAGGCAAGAGTTCAAGCCCAAGTACTAATGCATACAAGAGAGAGGGGGGAGGGAGAGAGAGAGAGAGAGAGAGAGAGAGAGAGAGAAAGGAGAAAGCCAGCTGCTGGTGGCTCACACCTGTAATCCGAGCTACTCAGGAGGCTGAGATCTGAGGATTGTGGTTCAAAGCCAACCCAGGCAGGAAAGTCCATGAGACTCAACTCCATGTGGCTCAAATAGTAGAGCACTCGCCTTGAGCTGAAATGCTGAGGGACAGCGCCCAGGCCCAGAGTTCAAGCCCCAGGACAAAAAAAAAAAGTAAAACGTATCACTAGCTTCCCCAAATACCATCTTTCTCACAGACCCAAGAATACATGCAGTAAGCACCTAGATTTCAAGTACAAATGATACAAATGACACTAAGAATGCAGAAGTTCACACCCAGAGAACTGTAAAGATGCTGAGAACACACACACACACAGAGCAATCAGTGCCAGGAGAGAGGCACAGAAAGGCCCCAGCTTTCATCACAGCCTCACACACGGAGCCGGACACGTGCTGGAGACGCACACCCTGAAATGATCGTGTCAGCCAGGCCACAGGCTGCCGGGCCCCCGACGCTGCACACACATCACACGCACAGCACAGAGGATACCTGCCCAGTTACAGCTGAGACAAGCCTGTGGAGATGCGGGAAGTGGGGTGCCCTCCCCCACCCCACCCTGCCCTGGTCCCCACAGGTCCCTCGAGGGGGCAGGAAGACTTAGCTGGCCGGGGCCGCTTCCTGTCATGCCGGACAGGAAGCCCAGGCTCCACCCGGAACCCAAGCTCCCCCCCCACAACTTCCCCCAAAGCCCCTGGCTGATGCCCGCAGAGGTGGAACAGGGGTGCGGCCAGGAGGGAGCAGGGGGGCACCCTGAACCCCCTGCCCTGCGGTCAGCCCGTGCAGGCGGGCAGGGCAGGCGTGTCCTGACTGGGTCAGGGCCAGGCCACCCAGAGGGCTTGGGGTGCAGGGGGGAGGGGGGCAGGGCAGGGGGCACACGGCCAACACGGGTGCTGAGCCCGCCCTGCTTTGCCCAGCACCCTCACCCCTGCCAACGGAACCTCACTGCAGGAGTCGGACAAAGCCAGTATTCCTGCTCTTAAGGCCTGAACGGACCTCAAGACTTCTGAGGGAGGGGGGGGTGTTCCTACAAACTGCTAAATATGGGCCCCTGGAGTGTAATGGGGGCCCTCAGGGTGACTGGAGACCTCAAGGGTTGAAGGGAGCCCCAGGGTCTCATGGAGACGCTCAGGGTGACGCTCAGCATGGCCAGCTGTGGGGCCATGTGGGGCTCCCTAGGCAGGGACAGAAGGGTGAGAGCTGTCAGACAGTGCGCAGGACCGGCCTCAGCCTCGGTCTGGGACTGTGACATGTGTCAGCTCCGTGGGTGGCGTGGGTGGGGCTCTGGCAGGTCACACGGTGACCATGACCCATGGAGGATGTTTGTGTAAGTGCGGGGCGGGGGCTAGGGGGCCTCATTTCCTGACGGGGCTCTGACGCTCTGCTATGTGTCTGTGTGACACGGCCTGGAGCCATGTCTGGTGCGAAGTGACCCTATGGAATCTATTTGTGTGGCTCCTTTGACTGGTGTCATGTCCTAACAGAGTTTGCTGCGGGGCTGGGCTGTGTTTATGGGATGGGGTGACGCTGTGTCTGTTTATATCTGTGGGACTGTGACTGCACACAGTCCACTTATCCTGGGATATACCGCTATCCAGGTGTCTATCAAGGCGAGGTTGTGTGTGTGTGTGTGTGTGTGTGTGTGTGTGTGTGTGTGTGTGTGTGTGTGTGTGTGTGTGTGTGTGTGTGTGTGTGTGTGTGTGTGTGTGTGTGTGTGTGTGTGTGTGTCCAAGTCTCAGCCTCAGTGGTTTCTGCACACACAAGGCTGGTGACAAAGGCAGCCCCACCGCCACTCATACCCCGCCCATTGTGGCTCCCAGACAGGAAGAGACTGAGGGAGGGGGTGGCAGGACCCTCTCTCACCCCAACCCACTGCTGCCAATGGCCCTCAGGCCCCCAGGCCCAGTCTCTCTGCCCCCTTTCACAGACGATCCCTGCACCAGGAAGACATGGAGGGGCTTGGGAAAGGCAGGGGGAGGGAGGAAGTGAAAGCTGGGTGGAGAGGAAGCTGAGAGGCCCAGAAAGAGGAAGCAGGGGAGAAGTCATCAGCGGGTCTCCACAACCGTCCACCCCTTGGGTGGATCAACTCACTCCCCCTTGTTCACAGGCCTGCCGTAGCTCCCATGTCCCACCAAGCTCCCATGGCCTAGGGGAGGGCTTACATACACAGACCCTGAGTTCAAATCCTAGCTCTGCCCCTTAGTAGCTCTGTGAGCTTCACAAAGTAACTTAAACTCTCTGTGCTTGACTTTTTTTTGCCAGTCCTGGGGCTTAAACTTCCCTGGAATCTCTTTAGCTCAAGCCTAACATTCTACCACTTGAGCCACAGCTCCACTTCTAGCCTTTTAGTTGGTTCACTAGAAATTAGAGAGTCTCATGGATATTCCTACCCAGGCTGGCTTTGAACCACCAATCCTCAGATCTCAGCCTCTTGAGTAGCTAAGATTTCAGGCATGAGCCACCAGGACCCGGCTAAGCTTCTGCCAGAAAAGCCTCTTCTCAATTCTGCTAAAGCAGTGACCACGAGCAGTTATGTCGATGGAAGAACCTGGCTGGAATCCAGTGTAACTTTATTTATGAAATCAGCCAGTGAGCCGGGGCTGGCCCCAGGCTGCACTTGGCCCAGCCACGCTCAGTGGCTGTGGGAAGAGTGCGGTGAGCTAGAACCACACACCTGGCATGTGGATTGTTATTACTTTCCGGCCAGTGAGCATTCCCATCTGACTCAGCCCCCAACACCCTTCTCTTGCTCACATCTCCCAGCCACGCCAGCCTCTTGCCCCTCCCAGAGCTGGTCCTCACTTCCGGTCTTGGCTTTTTTTTTTTTTAAGTCAAGGCATGGCTAGACAGGCAGGCCTACCATTTGAGCAACACTCTAGTCGTTTTTAGCGTTTTTTTTTCCTATCACAGTATCTTCGGTTTGTTTTTAGACCGTAATCCTCTTACTTAATCTTTCCTCCGCATCTAGGATAACAGGCATGGAATTACCGTGCTCAGCTTTCTCACTGAGAAGGAAGACTCTCAATTTTTTTTTTTTTTTTGGCTTGGCCTCCAACTGTGATCCTCCCTCTCAATCACCTCTGGAGAAAGTGGGATTACAGGCATGAGTCACCACACTCCATTCTGGTCTTTCCTTTTGCTAGTCTATCAGGAACAACCCCTCCCCAGTCACCCCTAGGCAGCTGGCCTTTTTGGTTTCCTTAAGTCTCCTGACACTTCCTCCCAGCAATCCTCTCTACCCTCACTAACCAGCCCTCTCTGTCACTGCTTCCTACTATTTATCCCTGAACCATTATATTTTGCTGTCTCTCTCCCCGAAAGTAGATTCCTAGTCGACTGGAACGCTGGATGTCTTTTCTTTTTCTGTCTTTCTTTGGGACAGAGTTTCGACCATGTAACCCAGACTGTCCTGGAATTCCCTCAGCAGCTCCCTCATCTTTTGAATTTATAATCCTCCTGCCTCAGCCTCCTGAGTGCTGGGATTATAAGCGTATATCACGGAGCCTGGCTCCTTAGTTTCTTTTCCTCACTCGGGAGATGGGGTGGTCTGACTCTGTTGCCTCGGTTGTTGCTAAGATGACGCAGGAATTCCTTGACAGAAGGCACTTAGCTGGGTAAGCAGATCTAATTAAGGTTCATCATCCTGGCCCCTGCCTGTGCCTACAGGGGTGTAAGTGATGGGCAGATGAATGGGGGAGAGGAGAGAGACCTGATGCCTGCCCAATGACATGGAGACCACCATCAGTCCTCTTTCACCTTTAATGGGCCCCCCCAGGTGGACTTGGGGCACAGGTGTCCTTTTAAATACAGTCCCTGGGCATGGCAGGGGCATGGCGTGGGGGTGGTGGGCGGAGCCGGGCCTGCCGGGGTGGGGCATGGATGGGGGGGAGCCAGGCTGGGAGGGCGGGGTCAGGCCTGGTGGGCGGGGCTAGCTGCACTTGCAGGAGCGCACGATCATGTTGGACAGTTGCTCCACCTTGGGCTTGCGACCCACGTAGTACACAATGGGCAGCGGCTCCAGCACCTGAGGCACACAGCATGGCGAGGCGGACGCACCCGGGTTATGCTGGTTGTACAGGGCCAGGACCTGTGGGGGAGAGGGGAGGATTCCAGGGCGCAGGCGTCACGGAGAGGGCACAGGTCGGGGTGCAGAGGGGCCCCCCTGAAGGACACCTCTTACCCCCACGTCCCCATCTCTCTGTCTGTCCTCTTCACTGCTTGTCTCTCAGTGTCTTTCAACATATTGTTGTTTTTTTTGCCAGTCCTGGGGTTTGAACTCAGGGCCTGGGCACTGTCCCCGAGTCTCTTTGCATACAAGGCTAGCACTCTACCACTTTGAGCCATGGTACCACTTCCAGCTTTTTCTGAGGAGTTTATTGGAGATAAGAGTCTCACCAACCTTCCTGCCCGAGCTGGCTTTGAACTGTGATCCTGAGATCTCAGCCTCCTGAGTTGCTAAGATTACAGCTTTTTTTTTTTTTTTTGTCAGTCATGGGGCTTGAACTCTGGGCCTGGGCGCTGTCCCTCAGCTCTTCAGCTCCAGGCGAGCGCTCTACCATTTGAGCCACAGCACCACTTTCGGTTTTCTGGTGGTTAATTGGAGATAAGAGTCCCATGGACTATCCTGTCTGGGCTGGCTTTGAACCGTGATCCTCAGATCTCAGCCTCCTGAGTAGCTAGGGTTACAGGCATGAGCCACCAGCCCCTGGGCCCCAACTTTCTTAAGATTCATTCCAAGATCCAAACATTCCAACACAGACTTTCAATACTCCATGATTACCAGTGAGCCACCAGCACCCAGCTACAGCTGTCATTATCGCTGCCTGTTTCCCCAGCCCTCTGTGTCTCCCCATTTATCTCCTCATCTCTGCCTGTCTCTCATCTGTCTCCCCTATCCCATCTCTCTGTCTCCCCCATCTCTGTCTCTTCCCGTTCCATCTCTCCATCTCTTCCCTACCCCACCAGCTTATCTGGTTGGTATTACCCCCTTTTCTCTCTCCTCTTCCTTAGTGTCCCTTTGCCTGCCCTTGAGGGGTGAGGCCAGACCCACCTTGCTGTACTGTGAGTCCAGGCTCCAGATGTAAGGGCAAGGGCCCAGGCAGAAGTTGGCATGGTAGCCCTTGGGCTCATGGATCCACTTCCAGCCCAGATCCTTACGGAAGTCAATGTACAGCTGCCGGACACAACAGTTCTTCTCAGTGGAGCTGTGGGCAAGAGGAACATGGTCAGGAGCTGGCAAAGGCCAAATCCTACCTCCCTCACCTGTGTGTCTCCCCTTTTCATTCTACCTCCACAAGAATCACAGTTGCAAAGGGCTGCACGCCAGTGGCTCACACCTGTAATCCTAGCTACTCAAGAGGCTGAGATTGAGCGCTAGCCTTGAGCTGAAGAGCTGAGGGACAGTGCCAGGCCCAGAGTTCAGGCCCCACGACTGGATCGGGAAAAAAAAAAAAGGCTGAGATTCTAGGATCATGGTTTGAAGCCAGCCTTGGCAGGAAAATCTGTGATTTTATATATATATATATATAAATTTGCCAGTCCTGGGCTTGAACTCAGGGCCTGGGAACTGTTGCTGAACTTCTTTTGCTCAAGACTTGGCACTCTACCACTTGAGCCATGGCACCACTTCAGGCTTTTTCTGTGAATGTGGTACTGAGAAATGATTGAGTCCAGTCGTTGGCCCTGAACTCTGGGCCTGGGCGCTGTCCCTCAGCTCTTCAGCTCAAGGCTAGCGCTCTACCACTTGAGCCACAGTGCCACTTCCGGCTTTTTTCTTTTTGCATATGTGGTGCTGAGGAATCGAACCCAGGGCCTCATGCATGCAAGTCAAGCACTCTACCACTGAGCTACCTTCCCAGCCCTTGGTACTGAGAAATGAAACCCAGGGCTTCATGCATGCTAGACAAGCACTCTGTGAGAGATTATACATATTATATATTATATATATTTATTTTTGTCAGTTATGGGGCTTGAACTCTGGTCCTTGGCATTGTCCCTCAGCTCTTCAGCTCAAGGCTAGTGCTCTACCACTTGAGACACAGCACCACTTCTGGTTTTCTAGTGGTTATTTGGAAATAAGAATCTCACGAACTTTCCTGCCTGGGCTGGCTTTGAACCTTGATCCTCAGGTCTCAGCCTCCTGAGGAGGTAGGATTATAGGCATGAGCCACAGATACCCAGCTCCCTGTGTTAATTTTTCCTCCAATTAACCACCAAAAAGCCAGGAGTGGAGCTGAAGTGGTAGAGTGCTAGCCTTGACCAAAAAAGCTCAGGGACAGCACCCTGGCCCTGAGTTCAAGCCCCAGGACCAGTGCATGCACACACAAGCACTCACACATGTGCGTGCACATGCGCAAACACACACACACACACTCAAAAGCAGCAGCAATGAGTAGTGATCATCATCAACCAGAATTAAGCCCCTTGCTGAGACCATTACAATACACAAAAGACATCGCAATCAATCACATGAAGGAGTAATAACGTAGCTCCATGTGTGCTGGTTTTGTGGGACACATGTTTGCTGAATGAATAAAAATACCTTCCCAGGCCACAGGCTGTAGCTTGTCATGTCATGTTCTGCACTCCATTCCACTCATGGCAAATGCCAAGTCCCTGCCAGAAGCCTCAAGGTGCTACCGCAGCTGGCTGATCTCAGCTTCTTCTCCAATCAACTCCCACTTCAGACCGGCCACATCGGCTTCCGGTCTGTGCCTTAAATCCAGTCCCATCGCAGGGCCTTTCCGCTTCCTGTTTCTTTGCCTGGCCTACTCAGCTGCCACTCTGGCTGGTGCTTTCACTTCATGGCTCAAAGGCTTGTCACTCGGAGCCTTACAGCTAGGCCTGGCCTGCCATAGGCACTCCAAAAATATTAATGACACAAAGGAAGATCATTTCTTCAGGCATCATTTCTTCATTTCTTTCTGAGCTCTCCTAGCCAATGTGTCAATCCCACTGATGGTTAAATCCACTCGGTGGAATATGGCACTGCAGTTGTGAGAAACTATGGGACTGTTCCTGTGTGAAATGGAGTGAAATCCGGGTAACTGTCACGCTGCATGGATCATGGAAACCTACTGAATTGCTTTTTCTGTCTTTCAGACTGTCCAGACTAAAAACAGTTTAATCAGAATAGGAAAAGTAAACAATTCTCAAGATCCATTGCTTTCTGTCTCCTTCCTCTGACTTATTTTCCTTCTTATCATCCTCTGTTGGATTATTAGGCTATCTGCTTTCCTTCTGAACACAGGAAATTCTATTTTGTCTCCAAATGCCTGGCACACAGTAGGTAATCACCAAATGTGGAATACATAAGTCAATAAAATATGTTTGTTTGTTTGTTTTTGAAGTCCTAGAGCTTGAACTCAGGGCCTGGGCACCGTCCTTGCTCTTCTTTTGCTCAAGGCTAGCATTCAACCACTTGAGCCACAGCAGCACTTCTGGCTTTTTCTGTTTATGTGGTACTGAGGACTCAAACCCAGGGCTTCATGCATGCTAGGCAAGCACTCTACCACTAAGCCACATTCCCAGCCCATTACATGTATTTTAAAAACACCAGTGGGGGGCTGGGAAGGTGGCTCAGTGGTAGAATGCTTGCCTTGTATGCTTGAGGCCCTGGGTTCGATTCCTTAACTCCACATAAGCAAAAAAAGAGAAAAAAGCCGCAAGTGGCACTGTGGCTCAAGTGGTAGAGTGCTAGCCTTGAGCTGAAGAGCTGAGGGGCAGCGCCCAGGCCCAGAGTTCAGGCCCCACGACCGGACCCAAAAAAAAAAATAAGTAAATAAAAAATAAAAACACCAGTGTGAGCTAGGAGGTTGGCTCAGTGGTAGAGTGCTTGCCTTGCATGCATGAAGCCCTGGGTTTGATTCCTCAGCACCACATAAACAGAAAAAGCCAGAAGTGGCGCTGTGGCTCAAAAGGTAGAGCACTAGCCTTGGGCTGAAGAGCTGAAAGACAGTGCCCAGGCCCAAAGTTCAGGCCCCACAACCGACCCAAAAAGAAAAATAAATAAATAAATAAAATGAAAACACCAGTGGCTCATGCCAGTAATCCCAGCTACTCAGGAGACTGAGATATGAGGATCCTGGTTGAAAGCCAACTTGAGAAGGAATTATCTCTAAATAATCATCGAAAAGCTGGCAGTGGAGCTGTGACTCAAATGGTAGAGCACCAGCACGGAGTGAAACTCTCCAGGATTTTACTTTCCAGGATTACGACTTGCCAACTACTGATGATGATGATGGCATTCTGGAATTCCTCTCTTTTAATCCTGCCTTCCAACGTTCTTCAGTTTCTAGCCCATCACCCTGGAGGCCGGGCCTGCCAACTTGCTGAAGATTCATTCCAAGATTCAAACATTCTAACAGACTTTCAACACTCCATGATTACCCGCATTTGGCATTCCCCACCTCCACTCTTTGTATATGCTCCAGCCCAGGATCCCACCATTCCTAACCCAATCAACACTCAGGACTCCTATCAGTTATCTCTGGAGACTGCAGAAATCCAAGGGTCCACTTATGCTTTTTTTTTTGTCTGTAGTGGGGCTTGAACTCAGGGACTAGGCGCTGTACCTGGACTCTTTTGCTCATGGCTAGCACTCTACCACTTTGAGCTACAGTGCCACTTCCAGCTTCTGAGTAGTTCATTGGAGATAAGAGTCACAAGGGACTTTTCTGAGTGGACTGGCAGAATCCTCAGATCTCAACCTCAGATCTCAACCTCTTAAGTAGCTAAGATTGTAGGTGTAAACCACCAATGCCTGGATTTTGTGTGTGTGTGTGTGTGTGCCAATCCTGGAGCTTGAATTCAGGGCTTTGGTCCAGTCCTTGAACTTTTTTTTTTTTTTTTGTCGGTCATGGGGCTTGAACTCTGGGCTTGGGTGCTGTCCTTGTGCTCTTCAGCTCAAGGCCAGTGCTCTACCGCTTGAGCCACAGAGCCACTTCCGGTTTTCTTGTGATTTATTGGAGATAAGAGTCTCACGGACTTTCCTTCCCGGGCTGGCTTTGAACCGTGATCCTCAGATCTCAGCCTCCTAAGTAGCTAGGATTACAGGCACTGGCACCTGGCTTGAGCTTTTTTTTCTTTTTTTTTGGGGGGGGGGTCTGGTCATGGGGCCTGAACTCTGGGCCTGGGCACTGTCCCTCAGCTCTTCAGCTCAAGGCTAGAATGCTACCACTTGAGCCACAGCGCCACTTCCAGCTTTTTTCTTTTTGCTTATGTGGTGCTGAGGAATTGAACCCAGGGCCTCATGCTTGCAAGGCAAGCACTCTACCACTGAGCCACCTTCTCAGCCCCATTTTCTTTCTTTTTTTCTCTCAAGGCTAGTGGCTCATACCTGTAATACTAGCAACTCAGGAAGCTGAGATCTGAGAATCACATTTTAAAGCCAAACTGGGTAAGAAGTCTGTGAGACTTTTATCTTCAACTAACCTCCCAAAAGCTGGAAGTGAAGGTGTGGTTCAAGTAGTAGAGGGCCAGCCTTAAATGAAAAAGCTGAGGGACAGTGCAAAGGCCCTGAGTTTAAGTCCCATTACTGATGTGCATGTGTGTACACACTGCACTTGCACATGCACGCATGTATATGCATGCACACATGCGCGCACGCACGCACACACACACACACACACACACACACACACACACACACACACACACACACACACACCATGAGATTCTAATCTCCCATTAATAACAGAAAAAGCCAGAAGTAGTGCTGTAGCTCAAGAGGTAGAGTGCTAGTTTAGGGACAGTGCTCAGGCCTAGAGTTCAAGGCCCAGGACTGGCAGGGGAAAAAAAAGCCAGAAGTGGAGTTTGGCTCAAATGGTAGAGTGCTACTTTTGAGCAAAAAAGCTTGAGGAGGCTGGGGTGCTGGTGACTCAGGCCTATAATCCTAGCTACTTAGAAGGCTAAGATCTAAGGATCATGGTTCAAAATCTAGAAGTGGAGCTATAACTCAAAATGGTAGAGTGCTAGCCTTGAGCAAAAGAGTTCAGGAATAAACGCCCAGGCACTAAGTTCAAGCCCTAGAACCGGCACCCAAAAAATTTTGTTTTTCTGTTCACAGTACTTGGGATTGAATCCAGGACTTTATGGATATACTAGGCAAACAATTTACCAGTTGTGCCATGACCCCAACCCAACATTGAATATGTGCATGCTAGAATCCCAGCATTCTAGAACACCAACTGCTAACCCTGTAAGGATCCAACAAGAAGCAGAGTGCCTGTCATCCTGGCTACTCAAGAGCCTGAGATCTGAGGATTGCAAGTTCAAAGTCAGCCTAGGCAGGAAAGTCCATGAGACTCTTCTCTCCAATTAACTAGCAAAAGGCCAGAAGTGGATATATGGCTCAAGTGGAAGAGTGTTAGCCTTGAGGGAAAAAAAAATTCCATGAGTTCACATCACAGTATTGATACAAAAAAGGAAAGAACAAATCCAATAAAACACCTGTCCAACCCTTCCTGCCCAGCCAGCTCAACAGCCTCTGATTCCAACACTCCAGCAAGAAAACAGCCTGATCTCCACAGCATAGCAGCCCTGGCCCCACACCCCAGCATTTTAGAACTGAAAACTTTTCCCCAAACCCCCTTCTAAGCCCACGGAGATTAGCTCAATTCAACACACGCAGACAAGCCCGGTGCTGGTGGCTCATGCCTTTCATCCTAGCTACTCAGGAGGCTGAGATCTGAGGATCAAGCCTCTTATCTCCAATGAACTAGTAGAGTACTAGCATTGAGTGGAAAAAGGGATAGCACCTAGGCCCTGAGTTCAAGTCCTACAACTAGGGGAAAAAAAAAAAAAAGACACACAGACAGCAGGCGTCCAGGCTGAAGGCTGCGCACTCACCTGAAGCAGTAGTTGGTGTCCAGAGCTCGGCGGTGGCGGGAGCTGTGCAGCGGCTGAGCCCGCTCCAGAGGGGTGGCCATGAGGAGCAGGAAGGGCCGGTTCAGGTCATGAATGGGTCCCAGGTCCCCTCGACGCTTGGAAGTTACTCCTGCTTGGGTTTGGGAGTCAGTGGGTCAGGCACACACATGTGCCCATGCACATACATGCACACACAGACACATACAAGGAGGGATGTTCAGTAGGCAGGTAGCTAATGAGGTCTCACAAACGTGTGTGCACAGTGCACACATGTGTATTGCATAGTGTGCATACATGTACACACATTTATGCATGTGCAGGTACACAAGCATGTATGTTCACGCGAGCACGCACACACATAAGCAACATACATGGACACGCACATGTGCAGTTGTACATACGTGTATGCACATGTACATACTTGCACATGTGTGTTCGTGCATGCCCATGTGTCGGTGTGCACACACGAGTGTATGTGGATGTATGTGCACCCATCGCACACATGTGGACTCATGCACGTGGACATGCATGTGGAGGTCAGCCTCACCGTTGATGTCCACGTGGAGTATGTTATCTTTGTTGTCACATGAGCAGTGGGCGCTGAAGCGAAATCCCTCTATTGAATCTGTGGGAGAGGAGAAGGGAAGACAGTCTGAGGATACAGCTCACCCAGCCTGAGGGGAGAGGGAGGAAGGAGCCCCGAGGGTTTGCTCCTTCCCTGCAGTTTTTTTTCTTTGTCATATCTGAACATGGCCTTGAACTCATGGCCTGGGCACTGTCCCTGAGCTCTTTTGGTCAAGGCTAGCATCTACAGTTTGAGTCACAGCTCCACTTCCAGTCTGGGGGTGGTTGATGGGACATAAGAGTCTCATGGATTTCCTGCCCAGGCTGGCTTTGACCCATAATCCTCAGATCTCAGCCTCCTGAATAGTTAGGATGTATAGGCGTGAGCCACCGGCAAGCTTTATTTGTTTTGTTCTTTTGCTTTGCAATACTAGAGTTTGAACTCACAGCCTCATACTTGCTAGGCAGGCACTCTGTCACTTGAGCCATGCCCTTGGCCTGGTTCTTTGTTAGTTAATTGGAGATATGAGTTCATGGACTTTTCTGCCTTGAGCTGGCTTTGGACCAAAGATCCTCAGAGCTCCGCTTCCCAAGTAGCTAGGATTACAGGTGTGAGCCACCAATGCCCTTCTGGAGGGGCCTGTTTTGAGTAGCGTGTGTGTGTGTGTGTGTGTGTGTGTGTGTGTGTGTGTGTGTGTGTGTGTGTGTGTGTGTGTGTGTGTGTGTGTGTGTGTGTGTGTGTGTGTGTGTGTGTGTGTGTGTATAAAAAGCCAGACATAGCTTTTTTTAAATAGACACTTTTTTTTTTGGAGGGGGAGGCAGTTGTGAGGCGTGAACTCAGGGCCTGGGCCCTGTCCCTGAGCTCTTTTGCTCAAGGCTAGCACTCTAACACTTTGAGCCACAGCTCCACTTCCCAGACATAGCTTTTTGACACCAGCAATGGGTGTGCAGGGGTGTTAGACAAGGGCACCTCAGGATGAACTAGAGGCCAGCCCCATTAACAGGTTGACAGAATAAGGAATCTCACCTCCGTGGCTCAACCACTGTCGCACAACTCCAGTGACATCAAAAGACAGCCACTCAGGGGAATCCGTGGAGGTCAGCAGCCGGTTGCTGACGTAACGCCAGGAATTGTTGCTGTACTTCTGGAGGACCATATAACCGGGTGGGGGGAAAAATAGGAGAGTGATATCATTATATCCCCACAGACACTGACTGCACCCTAATTCTATCAGCTCTCCCAAAGGAGCTTCTACCTTCACCCCCAACATCCAAAAGGAAAGGCACAGAAAGAGTCTAGAGCACTGATGGCTCTCACTTATAATCCTAGCTACTCAGGAGGCTGAGATCTGAGGATCAAGGCTCAAAGTCAGCTTGCGCAGGAAAGTGCATGAGACTCTTATCTCCAATTAATCACTAGAAAACCGGAAGTGGCACTGTGGCTCAAAGTGGTAGAGTGCTTGCCTTGAACTGAAGAGCTCAGGGACCAGAGTTCAAGCCCAGAGTCTAGGCCCAGAGTTCAAGCCCCATGAAGGATAAAAGGGGGGAAAAAAAGAAAGAGCCCAAGGCTATACTGTCTCTCTCTGAAGTCCACCTCAGTTTCTTCCCTTGTGAGAGAATTCTGGGCTTTGTGCAGTTTGGCCTGCCCCTTCCCCACAGCCACCATTGCTCACTCTAGGGGTTGCTGCACATGGGGTTCCACAACTTTCTAAGGATTTTAGTTACAAGGTATTTGAGAGCTGGTACCCGTGGCTCACACCTATCATCCAAGCTACCACCCCTTGGGTTATTTTTCAGGTAAGACCTCAAGTTTTTGCCTTGGTTGGTCTCAAACAGCAATCCTCTGGGCTCTCTGCCTCCTTTGTATCTGGAATGACAAGTGTGCACCACCATACCCAACTTCAGTGTCTGAAAGTTGTTTTGGGTCCAGTCATGGGGCCTGAACTCTGGGCCTGGGCGCTGTCCCTCAGCTCTTCAGCTCAAGGCTAGCATTCTACCACTTGAGCCACAGAGCCACTTCCGGCTTTTTTCTTTTTGCTTATGTGGTGCTGAGGAATGGAACCCAGGGCCTCAGGCATGCAAGGCAAGCGCTCTACCACTGAGCCACCTTCCCAGCCCCCAGTGTCTGAAAGTTGTAAAGAGCTCCAGGATTCAATGTCTGCACCCTTCTATCCTTGTAGGCCAGATATCTATGAAGACCCTGCGGCCTGCCAGCAACCCCGTGGCCAGAGCTGAGTGGTCCATACCACACCTCCCAGGCTCTTGGCTTCACCTGGTAGAGTTCCACATGCTGCTCCACACTTGACTTGAGCCTCTGCAATCTCAGCTCTGCCCGGGAAAGCAACAAGGGGTCAGGCACCGCTTCCCGAAGTTCTGATGTGTTGAAGAACATATATACACTGTGTCCGACGTTTTGAGTATTTCGATAGATTTCTAAGAAGGAGGAGTACAGAGAAGAAGAGAGCGAGAGGTTGGCAGGGATGAAGAGAGAAGACACACCTCATGTCTGGGGGGAGGGATTCTGGAGCTGAAGGGCATGCCTTGGGGGCGGGGCTTCTCTCCTCCAGATGTAGATGTGTGTGTGTGTGTGTGTGTGTGTGTGTGTGTGTGTGTGTGTGTGTGGTGTGTGTGGTGTGTGTGTGTGTGTGCCAATACTGCAGCTAGAACTCATAGCCTTAAGCTCCTGACTTTTCCACTCAAGGCTGCCACTTTACCACTTGAACCATACCCATACCTCCCCTTATGGCTTTTTGGTAGTTCGTTGGAGATTCGAATCTGAAGGACTTTCCTGCCTAGGCTGGCTTCAAACTATCATCTTCAGATCTCAGCCTTTTGAGTAGCTGGGAGGACAGGTGTGAGCCACCAGCATCTGGCATTGTTTCTTCCTCTGTAGAATGCAGTCTTGCCCATTCTTCTCTCCCAAAAAACATCATGTGTCCCCCACGGAGGCTCTTCTGCCTACTCCCAGCTTTTCCAGGGCTTTGCACCTCTGATGTAAATTAAATGGCAGAGAAAGGGGTAAGATAGGGCAGGGCAGAGCATCAGCACTGGTATTCTCTAGGACCTCTTCAGCTTCTCAGCTGTGTGATGCTGGGCACTATATCCCCCATCTCTGAACCTGGGCTCTCCTAACTGAAGTAGGGCGTGGCTTGCAGCTAGTTGGTGCTGGTGGCTCTCGCCTGTAATCCTAGCTATTCAGGAAGCTGAGATCTGGAGATCAAGGCCCAAAGGTAGCTTAGGCAGAAATGTCTGTCAGACCCTTCTCGCCAATTAGTCACCAAAAAAAATTAGCCAGAAGTGGAGCCATGGCTCAAGTGGTAGAGTGCCAGACTTGAGTGAGAAAGCTCAGGGATAGTACCCAGGTCTTGAGCTCAAGTTACAGTACCAGTATGGGTGTACACACACACACACACACACACACACACACACACACACACACACACACACACTGTTTTTCTAGTCCAGGGAAAACTTGAGGTTGGAAATAAAGGGACAGGCTGTGAGCTCCAGTATCAACTGTGGTAGTTGTTTAGGGCCTCCTGAAGTGTGTGTGTGTGTGTGTGTGTGTGTGTGTGTGTGTGTGTGTGTGTGTGAAGGTAGCAGGGAATCTGATGAAGGATGGAGGGCAAAAGCTCCCATGGCCCCCCTACCCTCCTTCCCCTAACCACCTCCCACACCATCCCCCAAGACCTATTCTGGGTCCAGTGGTTATCCAGAAAACCCAAAGGGAAAGGAAAGCCCTGGCTGGGGGTGACAGATAGGGAGAGAAGGGAGGCCAGGAAGGGTTGGGGTGCAGTAGAGGAAGAGGTCTACTAAGATGAGGGAGGCAGGATGGGAGGATAAAGATGGCAGAGATGGGGGAAGCAGACACCAGAAGATCCACATATGAGCTGAGAGACAACTAAGAGGAAAAATCAAGTGGGAAAAATAGAAAAAGTCGCAGGGAATAAAAAGGATCGGAGCCAAGCCCCTGGTGGCTCACACCTGTAATCCTAGCTACCCAGGAGGCTGAGATCTGAGGATCACGGTTCAAAGCCAGCCTGGGCTTAGGAAAGTCTGTGAGACTTTTGTCTCCAATGAAACACCAGAAAACCAGAAGTGGCACTGTGGTTCAAGTGGTAGAGCACTAGCCTTGAACTGAGGAGCTCATGGACAGCACCCAGGCTCAGAGTTCAAGCCTCACAACTGACCAAAAAAAAAAGTTACAAGCTCTATGTATATAACGAAAAAAAGGAAGCAAGTGGGGCTGTCATTTGAAGTCACAAAGTGGGTGCGGAAGGACACCCCAAAGGGAGGGAGAAAGTGAAACTAAGAGGAACTGAGAGACGCGGGGTCCAGAGTGGGTGCTGAAGGGGCGTGGCCCCGCGTTGGCCCCGCCCCCGCGCCGCAGGGGCGTGGTCCCGCGTTAGCCCCGCCCTGGCTGGGTGAGGCTGGCGGCGAGGAAGGCGCTGCTGGGCGAGGGCGGGGCCGGACCTGCCCCGTCTCGCCCCAGGCTCCGCACGCGGGATCCCCGCCTCCTCGGGGCACGGGAAGGAAAGGGAGGGGAGGAAGGCCAGGCCGCCGGGCGCTGGGGTTTCCCCAGCCTCCCCCCCCCAGAGGAACTGGGACTTCGGGGGTTCAGGTTGCTCCGCGGGGGTCCTTCCAAGGCTCTCCTCGGAAGCGCGGGCTCCGCCCTCGCGCGTGGCACCCACGTGGGGGGGCCCTACGAATTCGGGTTTTTTTTCCCCCCCAGCTTCCTCTTCAGAGTTCTCTCTCTCTCACACACACACACACCCCACGTTTTACCCCGGGGCCTCACTCCCTTCTTGGGGCGACAGGCACTGGCCGCTGGGCCTGGATGGCACAGGATCCCCCCTTTTCCCACGCCTGACTCCCCCTTTTCTCCCAACCCCAGTGCTCGAGATGTCCTGGGGGCTCGCTTCCTCCCGGCTGGGCGCTCTCGATTCTTCTGTCCCGTCTACTCGCAGCACCCCAATACCTCTCCGTGTACCCCTTCTTTTGGGAGCGGTCCCTCCTGCACCTCTGCCCTAACGACCTGGCTAGCCTGTCCTCCCATATTTATCACCTCACCCCACCCCAAACCACGACGCCCCCCTCCAGGCGCGCGCGCGCGCGCGCGCACACACACACACACACACACACACCACGTGTTCCTGGCGCCCTCTGGGCTCTTCCTGGAACTCCTGGGGTACACTGCACCCCAGTTCCCCAGTCCTCCCCATCCCAGCTCCGCGTCACACTCTCTTCTTTCTTAACCATCAAAAGCTAGGTCTTTGCTTCCCCAGGCTCCCCTCCCACTCCCTCTTACCGAGGAACCTCAGGAACCCGGCACTCCAGCGTACCTCAAAGAGGGGGCCCTGCCCCACTCATGCACCCCCACTGCTTCTCTAATGAGGGGCTGTCCCCCGCGCCCCGCGACCCTGCGCTCTGCTCTAGACCTTCTCCATTATCTCCTCCCCATCGCCAGACGCCTGAAGGTCTGGGGTTCAGCGCCATCCGCTTTTCCCCCCCTCCCGCCCCGCCAGTCCACACACAGACACACACACGTCCCGGCGCCCCCAGCCGGCTCCCTGGGCCGGTGGCTTCCTCCCGGTGACCCCCGCAGGCCCCCGGGGTGCTCACGGTTCTGGCTGTCCAGCATGAGCACGCGCGTGACCTCCTTGGCGTAGTAGTCCGTCTCGGGCTCGGGCTCGGGCTCGGCGCCCTCGCCGGCCACCCGGTCGCGGGTGCTGTTGTAGAGCGCGAGCACGGCGTCGGGCAGCGGGCCGGGCGGCGCGTCCCCCGGGCTCGGCGGGCTGGCCAGCCGGAGCTTGGACAAGATCTGGCCGCGGATGGCCTCGATGCGCTTCCGCTTCACCAGCTCCATGTCGATGGTCTTGCAGGTGGACAGTGCCGCGGCCGGCCGGCCCGGCGTCAGCACCAGGAGCCACGGCAGCGGCAGCAGCAGCAGCAGCGGCAGCAGCCGCAGCCCCGAGGGCGGCATGGAGGAGGCGGCGCCCCCACGGCACGGCCGGGGGCGCGGCGGGCTGGGCGGGGACCCCCGGGGCCGAGCTGAGAATCCCCGGCTCGGAGGAAAGCCGCCGGGGTCTCGCGGAGGAGGTCCGGACCCGGGCTTTCGGTCTGCGAGCTGGGGGCGAGGGCGGGTGCCCGAGGGCGGGTGGTCTGGAAAGGGGGAGCAGCGGCAGGTCTGACGTCGATCCGCCGGGTCTCCGGGAGAGCCGAGGGTCCCGAGGTGCGGGGTGCCGGGCTCCGGGCGGCGTGCTGGGGGTGCGCCCCGGGGCTGGGGTGAAGTCTTGGCGGGAGGCGGCCTTGGCGGCTCCGGGGGCGCTGGTGTCCGGAACGGGGGTGCCCGGGGAGCGCCGTGTCGGGGGTCAGGGCCGGAGCCGGTGATCGGGGGGCGCCCCGGGCCCCCAGGTCCCGCGTCCTCGGGGGTGGGGCGGGGTGGGAGGCAGCCCGGTGCCAAGCGGTCCCCGCGCGTCTCCGGCTCCCAGCGGCAGCGGAAAAGTCTCAAAACTTTTTTTCTCTCTCTCTCGTCTTCTCCCAGCCCGCCGGTCCCTCCTCCCGCCCCTCCTCCCGCTCCCCGCGGCGGCGGCGGCGGCGGCGCTGCGGCCTCCGGGCTCCTTCCTCCGCTCCCGGGCGGAGGCCGGCCCCCGCGGGCGGCTCAGAGCCCGGGGGTGCCCCGAGGGGCGTCCCCCGCCTCCGCCCCGGCCGGGGGCCCTGGCTGTCTGGTGGCTCCGCGGCGGGAGGCGGAGGGGGCCGGTCCGAGTCGCGAAGGGCGGCGGCGGCTGGGACCGGCGGCGGCGGCGGCGGCGGGGGGTTTTGAAGCCGTCCCGGCCCCACCCAGGAAGCGCGCGGGGCGGGGAGCGGCCCCGGGGGGGGCGGGGGGCTCCGAGGGGGTCCCCGCGGCCCCGAGGGGGCGGGCGCCCCGGCCCCGCCCCGCCCGCGGGGTGCTGCCTCCTGGCGGCCGGGGCGAGCCCGGCGCGGCGGGGGTTGGCGCGGGGTCAACGCCGGCCTGCGGGGGGGGGGGGGGGTAGGCGGCCCGGGGATGCGGGCCCGGCGATCGGGGGACCCGGCCGGGACGCCGGGTCTGTCCAGGGGCGGGGAGGGCTGGGGGACGGGACGGGAGAGGGGGAACGGACACCGTACCTCGGAGACCGCGCGCGTGTTTATTGCGCCCAGCGACCGCGGCTCCCCGACCCCGAGCCCGCCAGCCTGCGGCCCTGAGGTGGCCTGGGCGATCGTGCGATCGGCGGGGACCGAGGCGGGGCGCTGCCGGGATCGGCCCCGGGAGCCCCCCGCACCGGGCCGGCGTCAGCACTCGACGCCGTAGCGGTCGAAGTGGCGCAGCAGCAGGCCGAGCTCCAGGTGCACCGCGCCGGCCGCGGCCGTGCGCAGGCGGTAGCGGTCCGCCCCGCTGTAGATGGTGTCCGCGTGCACCAGCTGCGGGCCCCCGCCCACGAAGGCCCGCGCCAGCTGCTCCCGCCAGCTGCCCAGGGGCCGCCATGTGGGGCATTCCAGCCGGTGGGTGCCTGGGCTGCTGGGCACGTGGCAGAAGCCATACCCTGCCAGCTGGCAGCGGCCGAAGCTGTCCTGGGACCACACCTGGAGATGGAGCCGGGGCCAGCCTGCAGGATGGACAGGGTGGAGAGGGGAGAGGAATGAGGGGGCGGTTAGCCTGCTGCTCCTGGGTGGTCCCCCCAATTTTTCTCCTCCACCCCAACGCTCAGAATCCATCACTCTCCTGTTTACATCCATGGCTTCGCATTATCCGTAGCCTCCTAAATAGCCAAGGCCCTTCACATCTGTCCTCTTCACCTCCAGTCCGCAGGTCAGCGCCTTAGGTCCTGATCCCGAGGCCCTCTTACTGTCTCCAGCCTTGTCCTCCTAGCTGGACATAGGACTTTCATTCTCCCCCATCCAGTCTGCCACCACTGGGCAGCAGGAAACATCTAGCTCCATCCACAGGTGTGCTAACACAGCCCAGATCCTTGCCTGCCAGTCAAAAGTGCTTGGGGAAAACCTGGCACCCTCTCGCTCACATCTGTAATCCCAACTATTCCCAAGATCTCAGTTTGAAGCCAGCCCAAGCAGTAAAGTCTGCGAGACTTTTTTTTTTTTTTTTGTCGGTCATGGGGCTTGAACTCTGGACCTGGGCGCTGTCCGTCCCTCAGCTCTTCAGCTCAAGGCGAGCACTCTACCACTTGAGCTACAGCACCACTTCCGGTTTTCTAGTGGTTTATTGGAGATAGGAGTCTCACGGTCTTTCCTGCCCGGGCTGGCTTTGAACCCCGATTCTCAGATCTCAGCCTCCTGAGTAGCTAGGATTACAGGCGTGAGCCACCGGCGCCCAGCTCTGCGAGACTCTTATCTCCAATAAACCAGTAAAAGGCCAGAATTGGAGCTGTGGCTAAAGTGGTCGAGCATCAGCCTTGAGATAAAAAAGAAAAAGAAAAAGAAAAAGAAAACAGCTAAGGAACAATGGTCAGGCCCTGAGTTCAAGGCCCAGGACAGGCATTAAAACCAACAAAAAAAAAGTGCTAAAAATTTGGCCCAGCTCCTTCTCTATTCTGAACCCTCCTCTGGGCTTGGCCCTGTTTTTTAGGAGCTGGAGACTCAGCAGTGAACACAGCAGACAAGAATTCCTGCCCTTCCAAGCTGACATTGGAGACAACCAACAGTAAATAAGCAAATTACAGGGTATGTCAGATGGTGATAGCTGCTCTGGAGAAAAATAAAGCTGGCTAGGGTGGGGGGCAGGGTGCAGCTTGGGAAAGGAGGATCAAGAGAGCTTCCCTAAGGAGATGACATTTGAACAAATGTTTAAAGGACAGAAGACACTAGGATGCATGGGCATTTAGGGGAACAGCGATCCCAGCCAAACGGAACAGCCAGTGTAAAGGTCCTAAGGTAGCAGGGAACCTACGGGCCATTACTTCTAGATCAGAAAGAACAAAGGTGAGAAGGGGCAGAGGTGACAGCCAGATCATGGCTGTGGGTGGTGAGGAAGTGAATGGCATAGACCCAGACGAATGATGCTACGGAATGGTCTAGGTAAGAGCTGAAAATGAACAGATCAGGTACTGGTGGAAAGGGGTGAGAAGCTGGAGTCGAGATATGTTTGAGCCTGGCTAAACCAGTGGCTCACACCTGTAATCCTAGCTACTCTGAGGCTGAGATCTGAGAATCCTGCTTTGAAGCCAACCTAGAGCTACAAAAAACTAGAAGTGGAGCTGTGGCTCAAGTGGTAGTATCATGCCAGCCTTGAGCAGAAAAAGCTAAGGAAGAGTTCAAACCCCACTGCTGACACCAAAACAAAACAAAAGTGATGGGTTTCAAACAAAGTTTTAAGGCAAACAGGATTTCCTGATGGGCAGGCTGGGGGCTAAGACAAGAGAAAAGATGACACCAGCACTGGGTGCCAGGGACCTCCAGCTAAAGGTACAGAATTCTCTGCTGCCTCTGGGCCACAGCCTTGACCCCACGCAGCAGCCAGGGACAGCTATCAATTTTATCTTACTTTTATTTTTGGAGGGCTGTCTTCCTTAGATCTTAGCCTCCTGAATAGCTAGAATTGAGCCAGCAGCACCCAGCTCAAGGACAGATTAAAAAAAATAATAAAAACAAAAACAGCTGGGCAATGGTGGCTCACGCCTGTAATCCTAGCTACTCAGGAGGCTGAGATCTGTGGATCATGGTTCAAAGCCAGCCTGGGCAGGAAACTCCGGGAGACTCTTATCTCCAGTAAACCACTAGAAAACCGGAAGTGGCACTGTGGCTCAAGCGGTAGAGCACTCGCCTTGAGCTGAAGAGCACAGGGACAGTGCCCAGGCCCAGAGTTCAAGGCCCTGACTGACAAAAAAAAAAAAAAAAAAAAAAAAAAAGCTGGGCCAGCGCTGTGGTGGCTCACACCTGTAATGCAGCTACTCAGGAGGCTGAGATCTGAGGATCGAGGTTCAAAGCCAGCCCGGGCAGGAAAAGTCGGAGGGAATCTTCTCTCCAATGAACCACCAGAAAACCGGAAGTGGCGTTATGGTTCAAATGGTAGAGTGCTTGCATTAAGCTGAAGAGCTCAGGGAAAATACTCAGGTGCAGAGTTCAAGCCCCAAGACTGCTGATGTGTCCACTCCTGCTGTGGCTCCCCAGGGTCTTTGGTCGATCACCTCAGCATCCAAGGCCCAGTGTGCTGCCCCCACTGTCTTTGGCTGTCCCACAGTCCTCCAGAGGCCCTGATTCACTTTCCCCCTTGAGACTTCCACAGGCAATCTCTCTCTACTGGAAAACTCTCCCTTCATCCCTCCTCCCTTGGCCCGATGAACTCCTGGTCCTTTGGAGTCAAACTCGAGGCCCTTGGAGCTCTGAGGGCCTCACCTCTTCTGGGCTCACTTGGCCTCTGAGATTCCCCAATCCCAGCTCTGCCCAGTCTAGGCTGGCCTCGTCTAGAGACAAGGATGGAGGCCCAGAAGGATGGGGTTGGAGTAGAATGTATATATACAGGAGATATATTGGTCACAGATATCTCCCTAGCATCCAACAACCCAGAGTGGGCATGGTAGGCACTTAGTACCTAGCACAACCTTTACTAGGTACACAGCACTGTTACCATACTCCCCTTCCCACTCTCTAACTCTCCTAAGCCCTCCCAACCCCTAGCCTCACTCACTGGAGATTCTAGGACTGTCCCTCTCTACCTTCCCTCTCATCCTGTACCCTACCTTTCATCCTCCCTTCATTCCAGCCTTGGTCCCATCTCATACACTCAGGGACCTCCTATAGAGCAGGTCTGGGGAGCAGGGACAAGACATACGCTTCTCAGCCCTAGCTGCTCCAGAGCCCAGCTGTGGTACCCACCTTGGAGACCTTTTGTAGCAAAGTGCAGATCAATGGGGTGGGACCAGTAGGCCATGTCCCCTATCTGGGGGGTGTCCACCTGGGTTTGGCCCTCACGCACCCCAGACAGGAGCTTCCAGGCTGCCCCTGCAATGAGAACCAGGTACAGGGTAGGGGTTAGGAGACAGCTTTCAGGCAGGCTATGTCACTATAGCTAAAGACCTATTTGTAGCCAGGCGCCGGTGGCTCATGCCTAGAATCCTAACTACTCAGGAGGCTGAGATCTGAGGACTGCGCTTCAAAGCCAGCCCAGACAGGAACGTCTGTGAGACTCTTATCTCCAATTAAACACCAGAAAACCAGAAGTGGAGCTGTGGCTCAGCCTTGAGCTGAAGAGCTGAGGGACAGCGCCCAGTCCCCCCCCCCAAAAAAAAAAGAAGGGACAGATTGTACTCTGGGCCAGGAGGATCAGGAGGCTGTCCAGAAGGCAAGGAAAGCTGGTGGGGAGGATGGTGGGTTCTTGGTTGGGAGATGAGGTACCTGTGTGGATGCCCCACTTGCAGAACAGGCTACTTTCTGAGAAGCCAGTGGCCCCCATGATCTGCCCAATTACGTGTACTTCTGCCATGGTCCCTGGATGGGAATAAATAAATAAATAAATACATACATACATATATATGTATATGTATACAGTCCAACCCTATGAGGTAAGTGTATTATTCTCATCTGACAGACAGGGAAACTGAGGTCCATAAATTAACTGCAGTACTAGGATTCCAAGCTAGTTTTGTCAACCCATTGTTACTGTAGTTTTAGCTCCTCATCAACTTTCCAGGAAAGCAGGGAGGACACCCTGGACTAAGAAGACCGCTTAAAGATCAGTCTTGAGCCAGGCATCAATGGCTCACTCCTGTAATCTTAGCTACTCAGGAGGCTGAGATCTTAGGATCACAAGTCCAAACCAGCCCAGGCAGGAAAGTCCGTGAGAACCTTATCTGCAATTAACTAGCAAAATACTAAACGTGGAACTGTGGACTCAAAAGTACAGCACTAGCCTGGAGCAACACATAGGTAAGGGATAGCACTCAGGCCCTTAATTCAAGCCCCAGGTCCATCCAGGTCCATCACTCGTCCCTCCACGCCCCCCCCCCCAAAGAAAAATGAAAATCACTCTTGAAGAAAGCCCCGCCCCCACGAGACACTGGCTCCGCCCCCGTAAACTCCGCCCCTTGCGTCAGCAGGACAAAAAAAAAACTCCTCTAGGCGCATGCGTACTGGATGCAGGCTCGCTTTAGCTCCGCCTCTAAGCGCTGCGCACGCGTTATTCATACCTCACTGCGCTTAACGGTTAGAAGAATCGAAGGTGGCTGACGGGGTTGGCGTTCATGGGCCTGACCTGTCTCCACCGCGGATGGCGACTAGGTGAGGCTCGCGCCTCCCCCAGAACCTTTTCTGTTTCCTGGCAGGGAAAGATCTGAGAGGCGACCCTTCCGCCGCCACGTTCGTCTGGGGTTCTCTGGTTGTTGCTGGGCAACATCAGGCCCCGCCTCTGGCTTTGCTCCCGCCCTGCACACAGATTATTGGTTCAAGCTGCCCTCGGTGGGGCGGGGCGAAGGTGTGATGGACATTTCGCCTCTAGCTCCAGCCCAGCCTTCTGTCATTGGGGGGCGTGGCCTGGCAGCTCCTTCTTGACTTGGGCAGAGGAAGTTTGAGCGCCAACTGTTTCCTCCAGATTGTCTTCTTTACCCAATAAGCAAATCTATTCGGAGTCTCGTTTACCACCCCACCTCCCCCCGGCTCCCCGACCGGCGGAAATCTCCCATTTAGCACCAAGGCATAATGTGTCCATTTTCCTGTCTTATAATTTGGAAAGAAAAAGTGTACAGCTCATTCAGACACTGGAGAAATTGGGGCGTGGGATTCACTAATGTTATCAGAGCCCCCCCCAGTATTAATTTTCTGTTGGTTTGTTTGGGGATGTGTTAGGGTGTTTTGGTTGGAGATTTTTGTTTTGTTTTGAGATAGGGTCTCCCTTTGTAGCCTGGGCTGGTCTCAAACTCTCAGCTCTCCTGTCTTAGTCTCCCCAATGCTGGGACTATAGGCCTCCGCCACTATACCTGACTTTTTGTTTGGTTGCAGTAATGGAAGAATCGAATACAGGGTTTCACGAAGGCTAGGCAAGTAAGTGCCCTGCCACTCAGCTACACATACCCCTAGTTCTGAAAGTCCTGTCTTTGACGACTGAGCTCTGCCAGTAATTTGTCCCATGGCTTTGCCCAGCTCTTGATCTCTAGTTCTTTCGTCCAGGAAAAGGAGAGCGCACAGCAGTACTAAGTCTGAGTTTATTTCAGAGCTGTACCGTTCCTGTGCTTTTGATCCAGCTGAATGTTGCTCCCTAGCCCACAACAGCACCATGAGAATATATCCCCTCCTTTTTCATTGTTGTTGGTAGTGGGGTTTGAACTCAGGGCCTGGGCATTATCCCTGAGCTCTTCTATTCAAGGCTAGTGCTCACCACTTTGAGCCACAGCTTCACTTCTGGATTTCTGGTGGTTAATTGAAAAGTCTCACTACTTACCTGCCAGGGATGGCTTTGAACCTGGATCCTCGGATCTCAGCCTCCAGAGTAGGCTTACAGGCAGGAGCCACCAGCATCTGGCTAAACAGCTCTTTTGAGACCTTAATTTTAGTTCTTTTGTTTATATCCCCAGAAATGGGATGGCTGGGCCATACGGTAAATCTATTTTTAAATTTTTTTTTGAGGAACCACCATACTGTTTTCTCTAGCAACTGTACTAAAGTTTTACACCTTGCTTGGAAACTTCTCCATGTCAGAATATGAAGATCTAACTCAGTCTTTTACAGAAACAATTTTTGGGAAGCATAATACAACACACAGAAAACAGCACAAGAATAAATGGACAGGGCCTGGGAAGGTGGCTCAGTGATAGAGTGCTTGTCTTGCATGCACGAAGCCCTGGGTTCCTCAGCACCACATAAGCAGACAAAAAACAAAAAAAAAAACCCAAAAAACAGAAGTGGCACTGTGGCCCAAGTGGTAGAGCACTAGCCTTGAGCTAAAGAGCTCAGGGACAGCATCCACCAGGCCCAGAGTTCAGGCCCCACAACCAACCAACCAACGAACCAACAAATAAATGAACAGCTTGATTCAACTTCATACCCAGAAACACACTTGATAACCAGAACTCAGCACCAGAAAATAACACTAGCAAGTGAGCAGAGCCCCAAAGTCTCCTTTGTGCCCTTCCCTGCCCCCACCTGCCCCAGGGTAACAATGGCCCTCACTTCGCAAGTGGTTTTGCCTAGTTTTTGGTATGATATACAAACAAAATCATACAATAGGCTTTGTTTTATGCCTGGAATCTTTGGTTCAGTGTTTGATTTGTGAAAGTCTTTGTCATTTTTTCCTTTGATGCAGACTATTGCTATGTAGGCCAGCCTGGTCTTGAACTCAACTCTGGCTGGACTTGAACTCAAAATCCTCCTGCTTCAGCCTCCTCAGTAGTTGTGATGACAGGTATGGCTTCTAGCTTTCTCCTCTCATTTTCCTTACCTCCTCTTGGTCTTCTTCCTTATCCTCTTCCCCATCTGACTTCTTCTCTGCCAATATTGGGGCTTGAACTCAGGGTGGTAGTTTCCACTTTTTTTTGCTGGTTAACTAGAGATAAGAGTCTCATGAACTTTTCCTGCCTGGGCTGACTTCAAACCACGATCATCAGACCTCAGTCTACTGAGTAACTAGGATTATAGGCATGAGGGCTGGTACATAGCTCTAGAGTCTCTCTTTTGTTGGCTTTATCTTTTTTTTTAAATTTATCATTGGGTGTAAGTAATGCATTTTCTGCAGGAAAGTCACCAACATGATCTTTGTCCTTTTCAGGGCATCTGAGGGGCTGGTTAAGGGGATATGGATGGTAATGTGACATACAACTAGTCCACAGGAAGGCACCACATGCCTGGGGCCTCCTCAGAGGATCCTGGCTGGGTGGAATCTGGTGTTTAACATTCCATCCCAGGCTAAAAAGCCTGGCTGCCCTGACTCCCGGAAAAGGCTGGGTCGGAGAGTGTATAGAAGGACGGTGATGGCTGGAGGATTCTAGCTGGATTCAAATTCATCTTTACAGTAGCCGAGGATGATGGGGGGAGGGACGGGGAAACAACTGGCGCTCGGTGATCTGGTGAAAAACAGGCTGGTAGGAACGCATACCTCATCTCACAAATATGTAAAGACGGTCCCTCTGTGCCAGGCACAGTTCTAGGCCCTGAGGCACCACAGCAACTGAACTAATCCCAATTTGTTGGCGCCAACTCTGATGGGAAGACTCAGAAGCAATGGGTAATGTGTCTCACTATGCTACAAAGACACAGCAAGGGCATGGAGCTGCTGAATAACGGGGTCCCCTCCGAGCCACTGTCAGTGCCCCCCTCCAATGGGTTACCCTGCTTGCTCACGTCATCCGCCAGACACTCCAAAAGAGCCAAATACACTTAAAGGCACCATCTGTTCTCCCCAGGAATGGGGCCCATGCCAGCTTGTGTGTCTGGACGCTTGGCACTGTGCCTCGGAGCCCTGGAGCAAGGGAACTCCGGCGGGCCCCACAGCAGACTGGGGAATCCTCCTGTCTGGCCAGATGGAGGATATCAGGGAAAGGAAGCAGTACAAACTGGGTGGGCTTCCTGTAGGAGGTGGAAGCAGACAGGGTGAGGAGATGGGTGTGACTAGCAATGAGCAAACATGGCACATGTTCAGTGTAGTTTCTGTTGGACAGTTGTTAGAGGACTAATCTAAACACATGAGCAATGCCATCACCGCTAAGAGGTGTGGAGTATCTCCTCACCCCCCTGGGTTCTTTGTTTGTTTGTTTTCAGTCCTGGGTCTTGAACTCTGGGCCTGGGCCCTGTTCTTGAGCTCTTCAGCTCAAGGCAAACACTCTGCCACTTGAGCCACAGCGCCACTTCCGTTTTTCTGGTGGTTTATTGGAGATAAGAGTCTCACAGAAGTTCCTGTCTGGGCTGGCTTTGAACTTTAGCCCTCAGCTCTTAACCTCCTGAGTAGCTAGGATTTTGTTGTTGGTGGTGGTCATGGGGCCTGAACTCTCTGCCTGGGTGCTGTCCCTCAGCTCTTCAGCTCAAGGCTAGTGCTCTACCACTTGAACCATAGCGTCACTTCTGGCTTTTTCTGCTTATATGGTGCTAAGGAATCGAACCCAGGGCCTCATGCATGGGAGACAAGCACTCTACCACTGAGCCACCTTCCCAGACCACTAGCTAGGATTGTACATGTAACCAGCACCCCCATTTTTATGCTAGTACTAGGGCTTGAACTCAGGGCCTGGGCACTGTCTCTGAGCTTTTTTTTTTCAATTTTTATTTTTTGGTCGGTCATGGGCCTAAACTCTGGACCTGGGCACTGTCCCTCAGCTCTTCAGCTCAAGGCTAGCGCTCTACCACTTGAACCACAGCACCACTTCCATTTTTTTCTGCTTATGTGGTGCTGAGGAATCGAACCCAGGGCCTCACGCATGCAAAGCAAGCACTTTACCACTGAGCCACCTTTCCAGCCCTCCCTGAGCTTTTTTAGTCAAGACTGCTACTCTACCACCTGAGCCAGAACCCTACTTCCAGCTTTTTGCTGGTTCATTTGAGATAGAGTCTCACAGTTTTTTCACTTGGGCTGGCTTTGAACTGTGATCCTCAGATCTCAGCATCCTGAGAAGCTAGGATTACAGGCGTGATCCACTGTCACTGGACTATGCCTCTGTTTCTTGAGGGTAAAAGAAGAGCTGCTCACTGGGCACAGATGGCTCACACATGTAATCCAGCTATTCAGGAGGCTGAGACCAGATAATTGAGGTTCAAAGGCAGCCAGGCCAGGAAAGTCCCTGAGGCTCTTATCTCCAATGAATCACCAGAAAACTGGAAGTGGAGCTGTGCCTCAAAGTGGTAGAGATTAGCCTGTAGTGAAAAAGCTCAAGGACAGCTCCCGGACCCTGAGTTCAAGCCCCACAACCAACAAAACAAAACAGAAACAGAGCTACTAGCTGGGTGCTGGTGGCTCATGCCTGTAATCCTAGTTACTCAGGAGGCTGAGATCTGAGGACCATGGTTTAAAGCCAGCCTGGGCAGTAAAGTTCGTGAGACTCTTATCTCCAATTAACTACCAGGAAAACAAAACAAAACCAGAAGTGGTGCTGTGGCTCAAGTGGTAGAGCTCAGGGACAGTGCCCAGCCTAGAGTTCAAGCCCCACGATCGACCAAAAAACAAAAAGCAAAAAAAAAAAACAAAACAAAACCCCAAAACAAACAAAAAACCAGCTACTGTAAGGAAGATGGAAGGAAGCTTTGAACTCCAGGAGCTGCTGGGTCTTGTACTGAAATCAATAGAGCTGCGTGTTCTTGGGGCAGTTGCTTAACCTCTCTGTGCTTCTTTCCTGCCACGTGAAACAGGAGGCTTGGGATGCATCGTAAACGCGCCCGGGGCCATATAAAGGCCTTAGACCCGGGCTCAAAGCCATCGGTGCTGTCATTATGGAACCACGAGAGACAAGGGAGCAGGGGGGGCCAAGCCAGGACAGCCCGGGGATCGGGGCGGGGAGGCGCCCCAAGCCTTGACGGGCGCTCAGGCCTGGGTTTTGGGGTAAGGGCTTGCTGCCAGGGACCACTCTCCCTCCTCCTCCTGCAACCCACGGCGCGCGGGTGGCGGCCGATGACGGCCTTCCAAGCCCCGCCCACTCTGCAGTGGAGGGGGCGGGGCCTCGGCCCGCGGCCACGCCCCCGCCTCCGCGCGCTGCGGGCAGGACGCGCAGAGACCCCGGCGGCGGCGGCGGCGGCGGCGGCGGCGGCGGCGGCGGCGGCGGCGGCGCGGCGCAGTGCGCGGGGCCCGATCCCTAGGTTCGTGCACCCTTTGCGGGAAGGGCTGTGCTGGGGGAGAGCGGGGTCTAGCCGTGGGCGATGAGTGATGGGATAAGGGGAGGAAGGGGGACACGGCGCCCCTCCCCTAGAGTGCTGGCGTCGCTGAGGCATCGGTGGGGACCCGAACCTTGGACGAGCCAGTGGGCGCAGTGGAGGCTTAGTCCTTCCCCACCACTCCTCCCCGGGGCCAGAAAAATGTCTTTTCTGGTCGTCCTGAGTGTGAAGACGTAACGTGTGCTGTATGGGTTAAGGGGGGGCAGAGGGGGTGGGGAGAGCTGCAGGTTTGTGGGGAGGTGTGCAAAGGAGGGGGTGAGGGAGGGGAGCCTGCCTGCGTGCAGGGGCGACGCGGGTGGGAAGATCCGGGCCGCCTCTTGGGATGAGTGGGTGAGGTGTTGGGCCTCAGTGAGGATTTCTGGAAGAGAGATCTGGGTGATGGGTAGGGGGTGGAGGGTGGGCTTGCCTGGATGCGGCTCTATGCTGAGGCCTTCAGGACTCGAGTGTGCAGGCCTGGTGGGGGTGGTGGGGGGGTGTAGAGTGAAGTTCTGAGGTCACTGGGGGTGGATTGTACCGAAGAAGGGAAGGTGGGACTGGACAGCAGAGTGAGCCTGGCATGGTGTGTGTGTGTGGGGGGGGAGCTCATAGGGCAAGTGTGTGTTACAGTTTTAAGTATGCAACAGGTAAAAAGCCCAGAACTGAATGTCTTTGTAAATTGAACCCATCTCTTTTAAGGACTCTCTGGGCCTCAGCTTTCCTATCTGCAAAATCCTTCTGATGATTGCAGGTCTCATGCCTGTAATCTTAGCTACTAAGGAGGCTGAGATCTGAGGATCCTGGTTCAAAGCCAGCCTGGACAAGGATGTCTGTGAGACCCTTACCTCCAACTCAAAAAGCCAGAAGTGGCCCTGTGGCTCCAGTGGTAGAGAACTGGCCTTGATTAAAGGAAGCTCAGGGACAGCACCCAGGCCCAGGGTTCAAGCCCTACCACTGGCAAAATAAAAAGGGGTGTGTGTGTGTGAAAGGCTGGGAAGGTGGCTTAGTGGTAGCGCTTGCCTTGCATGCATGAGGCCCTGGGTTCAATTCCTCAGCACCATATAAGCAGACAAAGCCAGAAATGGCGCTGTGGCTCAAGTGGTAGAGCGCTAGCCTTGAGCTGAAGAGCTGAGGGACAGCGCCCAGGCCCAGAGTTCAGGCCCCACGACTGACCAAAAAGAAAAAGAAAATCTATCTGATAGTCATATCTGCTTGAGTCTCCCCAGTCAGGGGTTAAGAGGAATGATCATTGTTTGATTCTCCCCCCCCTCCCCCCCCCCCCCCCCCCCCCCCCCCCCCCCGGTCGTGGGGCTTGAACTCTGGGCCTGGGTGCTGTCCCTGCACTCTTCAGCCCAAGGCGAGTACTCTACCGCTTGAGCCACAGCGCCACTTCCGGTTTTCTAGTGGTTTATTGGAGGTAAGTCTCACGGACTTTCCTGCTCCGGCTGGCTTTGAACCGGGATCCTCAGATCTCAGCCTCCTGAGTAGCTAGGATGACAGGCGTGAGCTACTGGCGCCCGGCTGTGATTCTTTTTGTGTACCAGTCTTAGGGCTTGAACTCAGGGCCTGGGCACTGCTCCTTAGCTTTTTCACTCAAGTGAGTGCTCTAAGCACTTGAGCCACAGCTCCACTTTCTGCTTTTTTCAGTGACTAACTGGCACTAAGTGTCAGGGACATTCCTGCCTGTGCTGGCTTTGCACTTTTTTTTTTTTTGGGGGGGGGGGGGAGTCCAGTCATGGGACCTGAGTGCTGTCCCTCAGCTCAAGAATAGTGCTCTACCACTTGAGCCACAGCACCACTTCCAGCTCTTTTCTTTTTGCTTATGTGGTGCTGAGGAATCGAACCTAGGGCCTCATGGATGCAAGGCAAGCGCTCTACCACTGAGCCACTTCCTCAGCCCTGAACTTTGATTCTCAAATCTCAGCCTCCTGAGTAGCTAGGACTACAGGAGTGAGCTACCAGTGTTTGGCTGTTATGAAGTTCTTTGACAACTTGTATTTGTCCTCCCTCTGTACTCCAGGAACCCCCCTGTCACAGTCTCCTCCCAGCCATGGATAGTTCTAGCCTTGAGGAGCTTCAAGAGCCTCTGCTGAGGGGCACAGCTTATGACCCCCCTGCCCAGAAGTCTGGCACACCCGAGTTGGGGCTCCCCTTAGGAGAGAGAGCCTCTCCAGAACCCCTGAAGGGATGGCTGTTCTTACCGCCTCTTCCATCTGTGAGTGCTGGCCTGGGAGAGCCAGGGCTCCTGGAACTCGAGGTAGGACCAGCAGGCCTCGGGGAAGGCCAAGGGAGGGGAAGAGGGGACCCAGACCCGGCCACCATCTGCAAAGCTGTCAGTTGGAGGTAATGGAGGTCTGGCTTCTTACTAACTGACCATGTGGGCTTTTGATCATTCTTGGTTGCTATGTTGGTGTTCTCTCCAGCCTTCTCCCATCTTGGTCTTTTTTTTTTTTTTTTTTTTTTGTCGGTCATGGGGCTTGAACTCTGGGCTTGGGCGCTGTCCCTCAGCTCTTCAGCTCAAGGCGAGCGCTCTACCACTTGAGCTACAGCGCCACTTCCGGTTTTCTAGTGGTTTATTGGAGATAGGAGTCTCACGGTCTTTCCTGCCCGGGCTGGCTTTGAACCGCGATTCTCAGATCTCAGCCTCCTGAGTAGCTAGGATTACAGGCGTGAGCCACCGGCGCCCGGCATCATCTTGGTCTTTTTAAAAAATTAATTAATTCATTTATTTAGCCGATCGTGGGGCCTGAACTCTGGGCCTGAGCGCTGTCCCTCAGCTCTTCAGCTCAAGGCTAGCACTCTACCACTTGAGCCACAGCACTACTTCTGGCTTTTTTTTTCTGCTTATGTGGTACTGAGGAGTCAAACCCAGGGCCTCATGCATGCAAGGCAAGCGCTCTACCACTGCGCCACCTTCCCAGCCCCTTTTACTATCTTTTCTTTTTCCCAAGCTAATGTCACTTTCTCATTTTTTATTTTTTGTACATATTGTATTTTAGGTCTTTTAGTGTGAGAGAAAGAATCTAAAATTCATGAATTAAAATGACACTAATGTACCTAGAAACATGTGGGTCATGCCTGTAATCCTAGCTATATAAGAGGCTGAGATGTATCTTGGTTCGAAGCGAGCCCAGGTAGGGAAGTCCATGAGTCATTTATCTCCAATGAACCAGCAAAATAGCAAGAAGTGGAGATATGGCTCAAATGGTATAGTGCCAGCTATGAGCAAAAATCCCAGTAAGAACACAAGACCAGGGGCTGGGAAGGTGGCTCAGTGGTAGACTGCTTGTCTTGCATGCATGAGGCCCTGGGTTCAATTCCTTAGCACTACATAAGCAGAAAAAGCCAGAAGTGGTGCTATGGCTCAAGTGGTAGAGTGCTTGCCTTGAGCTGAAGAGCTGAGGGACAGCACCCAGGCCCAGAGTTCAGGCCCCACGACCGACAAAAAAAAAAGAATATAAGACTATGAGTTCAAGCCCCAGTATGAGCTTATACACAAAAAAAGAATGAGCTTAAAAGCCCTGGCATCTGGAATGTCAGGGTCAGAAGCCTTCTCTGACCATTCTTGAGGTTTCCAGGAAGCATTGGGTGTTGGGGATGATGGGGATGAGAGCAGTGGGCAGAGGTGGTTGGCCAGAGATGTCTACCCAGGCCCTCCTCTGTCCATAGGACTTGTCCTCCAGTGACAGTGACTCCGACTGCGATGAGGGCGGCCGTCTCTCCCCACTTCTGCCCCATGACCACCTTGGCCTGGCCGTCTTCTCCGTGCTGTGCTGTTTTTGGCCGGTGGGCATCGCTGCCTTCTGTCTTGCCCAGAAGGTCAGTATGTGTGGGACTAGGAGGGTAATGGGTACACTGCACCACATACGTCTGGGGTAAAATGAGGTCGATTTCATGGAACCCTGAGTGGGGATCAGAAGCCTGAACTTAGAAGCCACACTTGTAATCCTAGCTACTTGGGAGAATTAGTTTAAGGCCAATTCGGGCAAAAAGTTAAGAGAGGATCACCTCCCCACCGGGACCCATCCCAATAAACAGATGTTGGTATACATCTGTAATTCTAATGATGCAGGAGACATAGATAGGAGGATCCCAGTCCAAGGCTAGACCCGGGCACAAAAGATGGGAGACCTTATATGAAAAATAACTAAAGCAATCAGGCACCAGTGGCTCATACCTATAATCCTAACTATTCAGGAGACTGAGATCCAGAGGTTTTCAGTTCAAAGCCAGCCTAGGTTGAGTTGGAGGCATAGCTCCAATGGTAGAGCACCAGCTAAAAAGTAAGCTCAAGGCCAAAAATTAAAATAAAAAAAGACTAGGGGCTGGGAAGGCTTAGTGGTAGAGTGCTTGCCTCACATGCATGAGGCCCTGGGTTGGATTCCTCAGCTCCACAAAAGCAGAAAAAGCAGGAAGTGATGCTCTGGCTTAAGTGATAGACCACTAGCCTTGAGCACAGAGAGGCTCAGGCAAAGTGCCCAGGTCCTCAGTTCAAGCCCCAGGACCAGCAGGAAAAAAAAAAAATCAAAGTAAATGAAGGGCTGGGCATAGCTCAAGTAGTAGAGTGATTGCTTAGTGTGAAGTAGAGTTTAAACACCAGTACCACCCAGATCTTCACTTGAATCCAAACCCAAGTCTGCCACCCTTGAGTCTTTTTCCTGTGTGTAAAATGGGAACAGCCCCCACCTCAGGTCACTGAGAGCCAAGTGAGTTGGGCTGGTGGCATATTAAAAAATAGTGGCATGGCTGGGAAGGTGGCTCAGTGGTAGAGCACTTGCCTTGCATGCATGAGCCCCTGGGTTTGATTCCTCAGCACCACATCAACAGAAAAAGCCAGAAGTGGCACTGTGGCTCAAGTAGTAGAGTGCTATTCTTGAGCCAAAGAGCTCAGGGACAGCACCCAGGCCGAGTTCAAGTCCCACAACCGACAAAAAAATAAAATAAAAAATAAAAAATAATGGCAGCTAGGTGCTGGTGGCTCATGCCCGTAATTCTACCTAATCAGAAAGCTGAGATCTGAGGATCACTGTTCAGAGTCAGCCCAGAGAAGAAAAGTCTGTGAGATTCTTATCTCCAACCACTTAAAAGGCTGAAAATGGAGCTGTGATTCAAGTGGTAGACAGTTCAAGCCCCAGACTGGTGTGCATGCACACACACACACACACACACACACACACACGCATGCACGCACGCACGCACGCAAAGTGGCACATACCATAGTCATCAACCAGCCTCTCTAATGCCCAGCCATGTTGGCTGACAGGTGATAGCCCTGTTTGGGCTGATCGAAATGAATGGTGTGCTGGGCGGAGCAGAGGCTGCAGGAAGCAGGATGGGGAGGGGGGATGCCCTGATCACTACTGCCCACTGCCTCTACAGACCAACAAGGCTTGGGCCCAGGGGGACATCCAGGGGGCAGGGGCTGCCTCCCGCCGTGCCTTTCTGCTGGGGGTCCTGGCCATCGGGCTGGGGCTGTGTACATACGCGGCCGCCCTGGTGACCCTGGCCGCCTACCTTGCCTCTCGAGACCCGCCCTAGCTGCCCCTCCAGCGCCCACTGTGAATCCAGAGGCCAGCGACCCAGCACACCCGGGGAGAGAGTGGAGAATCCTGGTGCATGAGGCGGCAGTGATGCAGTGACGGGCGCCCCCCATCCACAAGTGGAGCAGGTGGTGACCCACCCCCTCCCCAGGTGGCAGCAACCGGAGATTAAAGGAGACATCCTTAAAGCCACATCAGTCTGTGTGTGTATGTGTGTGTGTGCTGGGGTGGGAGGGGTCCTGAGGACTGGAGGGGGAAGTGGGTGAGGCCAAGGCCTCCATACCACACACAGCCAGGACCCCAAGCCTCAGTGGCTTCCCTGAGGATCATTTTGTCTCATCTGCAAAATGGGCCAATGTTCTCCACACCAGTTGCACCCCATGAGTCATGAACAACTGCTGTCTCCCTGAGGCTCTCTGGCAGCAGTTTGTTGCTTAAGGAACAAGAAGCTGTGGTAGCTGGGCACTGGTAGCTCATGCCTGTCATCCTAGCTACTCAGGAAGAGGCTGAGATCTGAGGATCACAGAATCCAGCCTGGGCAGGAAAGTCTGGGAGACTTGTCACCAATGAACCAGCAAAAGCCAGAAATGGAGCTGTGGCTCAGGTGATGGAACACCACCAGCCTTGTGTGAACAAGCAAGCTAAGGGATTGTGTTTAGATCCTGAGTTCAAGTTTCAGTACTGGCACACACAAAATTGTGGGAGGGGTAGGAATGCAGTTCAGTGGTAGAGTGCTTGTCTAGCATGCATGAAGCCTTGGGTTCAATTCCTCAGCACCACATACACAAAAAAGCTGGAAGTGGCACTGTGGACTCAAGTGGTAGAATGCCAACCATGAGCAAAAGAAGCTCAGGAACAGTGCCCAGCCCTGAGTTCAAGCCCCAGGACTGGCAAAAATAAATAAAAATGCTGGCCCGAGGCAGGCAGAGGACATGGGGGCAACCCTTGGCAGAAGAGTGGGCAGTGAAGATGCTAGAAAAGTGTAGCATCTGACAGAACAGAACATCAAACTAAAGGTATGGATTTGCAGATGCTCTTCGGGGGTGGGGTGTGACTGTGGGGCCTCCACCGAACAGATGATATGCAAGAAGAGGAAGAGGGGCCTGACATGAATCCCTCACGCCCGCCCCATCCCTCCCAGGACAGGGCTGCTCTTGGGCTTGGCTCCTGTGCCCTAACTCTGCGGGGGTGGGGTGGGGGGGAGAATCGGTCAAGCTGCACTCAATATGGCTATTTCCACCCTCTTAAGACCACCGAGCCTCAGCTACTTTATGGATGAGGTCGAGTGTGCTGGGGTCGCCCTGCGCTCCACAGCCCAGCTGGTAACCCCAGGCACAGTCAGCGCCTGCCTTTCCTCCGGTGATACCCAAGGCACCACTCCTACCCTCTCCCGCCCCCTCCCTCCCTCAATGCTCCACCTTGTCACCCATTTCCTCCCTCTCTGACCCTGGCTTATTTCACTCCAGCCTCTGACTGCCTGGTTGGTACCCGACCCCAGAACTCCTCACCAATTCGGTTTACTCTCACCAAGCTGACTCACAAAGTGTTGTTCCCTGCTATTTTTCTTTTTTACTTTGTGCTGGTCCTAAGGCTTGAACTCAGGGCCTGGGCACTGTCCCTAAGCTTTTTGTGTACAAGGTTAGTACTCTACCACCAGAGCCACACCTCTACTTTGTTTTGTGGTAGTTCATTGGAGACAAGTATCACAGACTTCCCTGCTGGAGCTGGCTTTGAACCATGATCCTCAGATCTCAACCTCCTGCATAGGATTATAGGTATGAGCTACCAGCACACAGCTATTTTTTTTTCTTTCTTTCTTTTTTTTTTTTTTTTTTTTGCGGTCGTTGGGCTGGAACTCTGGGCCTGGGCGCTGTCCCTCAGCTCTTCAGCTCAAGGCCAGTACTCTACCACTTGAGCCACAGCACCACTTCCTATTTTCTGAGTAGTTTACTGGAGATAAGAATTTTATCGACTCTCCTGCCCAGGCTGGCTTTGAGCCTTGATCCTCAGTTCTCAGCCTCCTGAGTAGCTAGGATTGTAGGTGTGAGCTACCATATCCTGCTAGCCATTTTTCTTTTCTTTTCTTTTTTTTTTTGGTCGGTTGTGGGGCCTGAACTCTGGGCCTGGGTGTTGTCCCTCAGCTCTTCAGCTCAAGGCTAGCGCTCTATCACTTGAGCCACACTCTATCACTTGAGCCACAGCGCCACTTCCAGCTTTTTCTGCTTATGTGGTGCTGAGGAATCGAACCCAGGGCCTCATGCATGCAAGGCAAGCGCTCTACCACTGAGCCACCTTCCCAGCCCTCTTTTTCCTTTTTCTTTTTTTCTGTCACCTTACTCACTGCTCCGGGAACACAGGACCTGGGGGTCACTTGGCTGCCATGATTTCAGCACTCAGCAGGGAGGCCTGAGGAGTAGGTGTTGAGCAGACATGTGTGGGAATGAGTGGATACTGACTCATTCATCCAAACTGGACAAGCTCCCTTTAATGTTACCCTTGTTTGTGTGTGTAAGAGAGAGCGGGAGGATCTGGGCCAGAGGCCCAGGACTGTCAGGTGCCAAGGCTGGACACAGCCCCTGCAGGCTACAGGACAGATGCCACATGGACATCCAGATGGGGAGCCAAGGCTGGGCGCTGGTGGGCTTCCGGCGGGAGGTGCGGCTGGCAGGTGGCGGGGACGCCATGCCCCAGCTCAGCTCTTGGAGTAGCGCCTCTGCAGTGACTCCCGGTAGAAGCGGAAAACATGCTGGGAGGCCGCCTGCGCAGCGGCCAGGCACTGCTGGAGCTAGAAAGGAGAAGCCAGTCAGTGCCAGGGCCTGGCCCTGAGCCCCAAGTCCACAGGACCCTTCCCCTCTCCTCCTCACCTAAAGCAAGGAAAGCAGTGAGGGGAGTTTCTCAAGTGCATTCACCTTTATTTTCCTACTTTGTTTTTGGTGGTGGTGGGGGGGAAGGGTTAATAGATACTGAATTGGGCAAGCACACTACTGTACTGGAGTTTGAACTCAGGGTCTGGGTGTTGTCTCTGAGCTTTTTCACTCAAGGCTGGTGCTCTACCACTTTGAGCCTCAGCTCCACTTCCACTCCTTTAGTGGCTAATTTGAGGTAAGCGTCTCATGAGCCAGGCTGGTTCTGAACCACGATTCTCAGATCTCATCCTCCCCAATTGCTGGGATTACAGATATAAGCCACTAGCACCAGGCTTAATTCTAATGTTAAGACGTAGTCTTGCTACCTTTGCCTGGACTGGCCTGGAACTCTCGATCCTCCTGCCTCTACCTGAGTAGCTGGGATTACAGGCATGTACCACCATACCCACCTTCTTGTCCCCCTGTACTCTCTAAGGTCTTTCATGAGATACACACACACACACACACACACACACACACACACACACACACACACACACATGTATATGTGTGTCTATGTATATATATATGTGTGTGTGTGTGTGTGTATATATATATATATATTCCTGCAGCAGATTCTGTCAGTAACAGAATCAGCATTCCAATACCTCAGACATGACCATGATCCATTTGATCCACAGAATCTTTGGGTTCACAGAATTGGACAGCCCCTGGGATTTAGCAGCATGAGTCCTTGTACCCCATGGAATTTTAAGACTCTAAGTCTTTATCACCACGAATTCTTGGACTCACAGGTAGGTCAGCCTGGACATGGTGCTCTTGGAGATCATCTGCCCCTGCCTCCAACTGTGCTGCTCCTCCTTTTCCTATCTTACAACCTAGGCTTTACACCATAGTTTCCACAGGTTTCCATGATTACAAAGTTTAGAAATTCCCTTAAAAAAAAAAAAGACATAGGGCTGGAAATGTGCCTTAGCAGTAGAGTTCTTGCCTAGCTTGCATGAAATCCTGGGTTCGACTCCTCAGTACCACATAAACAGAAAAAGCCAGAAGTAATGCTGTGGCTCCTCAAGGATAGTGTTCCAGCCCTGAGTTCAAGCCCCAGGACTGGCAAAAACAATAACAACAAAAAAACCACACACACACACACACACACACACACACACACACACACACACACACACACACACACACACACACACACACACACACACACACACACACACACACACACACACACACACACACACACACACACACACACACACACACACACACATCTATCGACAGGGATACAAGAAAGCAAGTACTAGCCAGGTTAATCCTAGCTACTCAGGAGCCTGAGATCTAAGGATCGCAGTTCAAAGCCAGCCCAGTCAGACTCTTATCTCTAATAAACCACTCAGAAAAGTCCAGAAGTGGCACTGTGGCTCAAGTGGTAAGTGCCAGCCTTAAGCACTTAAGCCCAGGCCCTGAGTTCCAGCCTTAGGACCAAAAAACAAAACAAAACCTGAAAAACAAAGCCAAGCAAATACTCATTTCTCAAATGTCCCAGCCTGCAAGCAGAGTTGAGAGAAGGCATTGTGTCAGGGTGAAAGAAGGTTCCAGAAGATTCCAGGTTATCCTCCCAACCCCATGCTGGTACCTCAGAATTGGAGTAGAACCCCTTGGTGGTGGACATCAACAGCTTCTGCTCTACACTGTCGAGGGCAAAGGTCAGGACGGCCCGGGCTTCCTAGGAATGAGAAAAGGGGAGTAGAGGACCTGGGACTCTGAGTTAAAATCTCAGCCGGTGTCCAGCCAGTGACTCTAGATGCTTGGCCTCATGGCCCAAGGCCTCTCTTCCCCATGGCCAAGTGCTCATCTGTTTGTCTCCATGCTACCTTTCTCCAGGTAACAGCTCTCCACTTTCCCTTAATCTGACCTCAGTCTTCATGTCCTACAAAGGGAAGCCACAGTGCTTGGTCAACTGCTTTGCTGCCTTTCTACCTCTTGTCTACCCTCTTCCAGGCTGGGTACCACAGGGGCTACAAGCCAGAAAACTACATTTCCCAGACTCCTTTGCCATTCAGAGCTACTAGCAATCTCTTGGGCCCTCAGGAACAACAGAAGTATCTTGCTCCTTGCTTTGACAGTGGCAGATACTATATCATGATAGAATACAAGGAAAGTTCTGGACTGTGGCACAAGACGGGGCATGTCATCTTCCACACATCTCAAACCCAACTGCACCAATTACCTCCAACAGCACGGAGCAGGAGCTACTGGGCCTAGGAGAGGCTTTCAATTTTTGCGTTACATCCCTTCCACTGAAAATACCTTTAGTGGTGTTTATTTCCCTGACCATGAAAGTACTGGGCAGAAAACTCCCAAGAGTCCTTAGGACACTGTGAATTTGAGGAGTGCCTTCTTCTCTTCCCTTTGGCCTTTTACGTCTCTTAAGAGAGAAGCAGGGAGGGGCTGGGACTGTGGCTTAGTGGTAGAGTGCTTGCCTGGCATGCTTGAAGCCCTGGGTTCGATTCCTCAGCACCACATAAACAGAAAAAACTGGAAGCAGTGCTGTGGCTCAAGTGGTAGAGCGCTCACCTTGAGCTGAAGAGCTGAGGGACAGCGTCCAGGCCCAGAGTTCAAGCCCCAGGACTGACAAAAAGAAAAAAAAAAAGAAAGAAAGATAGAAGCATGGAGATGACAGGAGCAGGAAAGATGCTGGCTAGAGAGAAAATGAAGCAAAGAGAGCCCAACCTCTGTTCTTTCTGTTTGGTAATAAAAGCCACTACTTCCCTTGTCTGCTTTTGCAAGTAAGTATTCAGCACCTGAAGCTGAAAGGAAATCTGATGAACAGAGCAGAGCCTGCCAACTGGGGATGAGGTGTGTGAGCCAAGGGACTGAGAAGCAAGGCCTTCACACCTACCTTTTCTTGCTTGTCTGTGGGGTCCAGCGTGATGGTCCCATCAGAGTCCAAGGCACAGGTGATGCCGCAGAAAAGAGCTTTCATGGGCACACCTGCATCCACCAGTGCCATGCAGGCAGCATTCAGGCAACAGGCCAGGAGCTGAGCACCGCGGGGAGTGGTTAAGAAGAGCATCTATTGTAGGGCTGATCAGCAGAATACAGCCATTCCTACCTTCCCCTGCCGATGCCTGTGGCAGACACCACTAATCGATGGCAGAAAGGCAGTTTGGCAGGATGGATAAGGGATTCCACAATCGACTAGCCACAGTTCTGTACCCAGCCCTGTCTTCTTACAGGTGGGTGACTAAGTGACTATCTCCGAGTCTGGATCTTGTCTGCTACACATGATAGTGATTGCAAGGACCAAACAGCTACAGTCAAACAGGGGCAGAAAGGGGAAGGGATCTCTTAAGGTCACTGGCAAAGCCAGTGGGGGAAGCCAAGACCTTTCAGGGGGCTCAGAGGCCTAGAATCTGTCACCTGACTCTGCCCTTGTTCCCAGCTTCATTCTTCCAGCCTAGCAGAGTGGACAATGAGTTCCAGCTCTGCCCTTCACCCTGGTCACTTCCTCTGGGCTTAAGTTCCTGTCCCTATAAATGGAATTACAACAGGTCCACCCATCCCAATACACAGCCAAGTACCAGAGACATCCTCTAGAAAGGTTCATGGCTGGTTCTGGCCCAAACAGACATACTGGAAACACACACATCTTTCCAGGCGGAGCTCTTGACCCAGCTGTTCAAGTTGTCTCCAGTGCTTAGAGCACAAAAACCTGATGAAATATAAATCTAGAATCATTGGCACAGGCTCTGGGTTCAAGTCCTGTCTTTACTGCTTTCTGGCTGTGTGCCCTTGGACAAGCACTTCTCTTGGGGCCTCAGTTTCCTCACCTGTAAACAGGAATCCTTTAAGCCTAGAATCAGATAGCTAGGGGAGTGGAGAGCAAGTCTGACAGCCATATACTCATTTACCCACTGTAGTTGTTTGGCTACAGAATACCCCTTACTTAAGCATAGCCGTGTGTGTGTGTGTGTGTGTGTGTGTGTGTGTGTGTGTGTGTGTGTGTGTGTGTGTGTGTGTGTGTGTGTGTGTGTGTGTGTGTGTGTGTGTGTGTGTGTGTGTGTGTGTGTGTGTGTGTGTGTGTGTGTGTCCGTCCCCGTGGGGCTTGTGTGTGTGTGTGTGTGTGTGTGTGTGTGTGTGTGTCCCCGTGGGGCTTGAACTCTGGGCCTGGGTGCTATCCCCTGGACTTTCCTGCCCGGGCTTGCTTTGAACTGTGATCCTCAGAGCTCAGCTTTCTGAGTAGCTAGGATTACAGATGTGAGCCACCAGTGCGTGGCTTTCTCTACCTTTTTTTTATAGAATGATTCCCCTCATTGGAACCACAATAATTCCTGCTCCCTAGGGGGAGGCAGAGTATGGGCCAGGTGTCTGGTGCCTCTCCACATCCCTTAGTACTGTCTGCCACAGGCTAAAAGCCAACAAAGTACATTTCCCAGACTCCTTTGCTACCACGTTCCTTAGGGATCTCAGCTTTTGAGGATTATATGAGTAAATGTGAGAAGTCCTCAGAACAGGGCCTGGCCACCAGGAATCCACTCAAGCTGAGTTCGCTATTCTTCAGGAGTTGCTGCCTGGCATGTTAAGTCACTGGAGGTTCCTGACTAGCAGTGTTTCCAGAGTTACCAGAAGGGAAGCCATCAGGGAGGTTCTGGAACACTTCCTGGAGGAAGGTGGCTGGGGAAAGGATACAGAGCCAGCATCACTGACAACCTGCAAGACGACAGTGATGGAGGTACGGGGGTGCAGGGCCCCCAGGACTGCCGCCTCGCATGTGTTCCTGATCATCCGCTCCCGGCTCTTCTCAGCCACACCTGGAGAAATCAAGGAGAGGTTGGTGGGCTCTTTTTTTCTACTTGGCTCCCCTTCTTCCTTTCACCCCATCCTCTGGATTAAGGTCTTCTGAAAAGGGCTTAAAAAACCGCCTGGGAGGGCAGACTGAGCTTGACAAAGCGTCTACCCTACCCCTGCTATAGCCAGCCTGTGCTGAGCAGGTACAGACCCCTGAGGGAGACCCACATCTGGTGCTAATGCCCACATCTACCCCCACCCCTGGGCCCATGTCATAGGGGAATGAGGGAGATGATGGAGCTGAAAGAGGTAGAAAAATAAGTGAATTGAAAGGAGGAGAGATGAACGCAGGAAGGAAGAAGAGAAACTGAGGAACAGGCAGAGAGCTAGAAAAAGGGTAGCAATGAAGAGTGGGCCTAGCAAACAGTGAGGCACTAAGCAAGGTCCCAACACACTGAACCTTTAGGGGGCTCAGCTTGGCCCAGTTACCAGGCAGCCCGATCTTTGGCCTCAGGATCACTTCGAGGGTGGCCTTGTTAAAGATCTCCTTGTTCACCTTCACCTCTGCTGGCCCGTACACACCTGCCAGAACTGAGGTATCTCCTGGGGGGACAGTGGGGCAGGACTTAGTCATACCACCCTGGCTTCCAGAGCCTAATGGTCAGCAAGTAACAGAATGGGCTTAAGAGATGGAGTCCCAGGCAGGCACCAGTGGCTCAGGTCTATAATCTTAGCTAATCAGGAGGCTGAGATCTGAGGATCTCGATTCAAAGCCAGCCTGGGCAAGAAAGTCCATGAGACTCTTATCTAGTTTACTACTCAGAAAACCAGAAGTGATGCTGTGACTCTTGGACAGCACCCATGGCCCATGCCTGTAATCCTAGTTACTCAGGCTTTTTCTGTGTATGTGGAAACGAACCTAGGGCTTCATGCATGCTAGGCAAGCACTCTACCACTAAGCCACATTCTCAGCCAAGCTGTGAAACTCTTATCTCCAATAAACCACCAGAAAACCAGAAGTGGCGCTGTGGTTCAAGTGGTAGAGCACTAGCCTTGAGCCTTGAGCTGAGCTCAAGCCCGCAGGTCAAACTCCATGACTGACAAAAAAATAAAAATAAGAATAAAGTAAATAAAGTAAATTACTCAAATGTTGGGATGGGGGGAAGGGAGCTATCTGTCACCCAAAGTGTAGACATCAACTTCAATTTCAAGGGTTTAATTGGGTAAAATATCTGCCACAGTCTAGGCAATAATTATAATTGGGCTGGTGGTGGTTACTGTGTACAAGGGTATTTATGCAAATGATTAGGTTTGCCTCAATTGGAGACCTATGGATGCAAGGTTGGGAAGCAGAAGAAAAGCTAGTCAAGGAAAATGTCTCAACTGGTGGAAGTTCTCCTATATAGGAGTAGTCATTCAAACTGTATTATGTGAGTTGCTATTCACTGGCAAAAAAGTTCCTCCTATTGTCTGGTACTGCAGTCCCTCCTGCTGTTGGAAATTTACTCTCTCTCCCCTGAACCCCCTTTTCCCTGGGAAAGAGGGAACAAAACATGGGAACAAAAATGTGAAATCAGAAATCAGAACAAAATTATTGATAAAGGGCAAAAACCTCATTGTCCCCTTCTCCAACCTTGCTAAAAAGCCAAAGCACATCCCTCCCTCACTGAAGTTTGTTTGCCAAGCAAAAAGCAGGAAAAAAAGTTTAAACTCAGCCATGCTGGCTTGCTGGTGGCTGAGTGCTGGGCGACCTGAGCCACGCCTCCAGCCTGGCTTTTCTGATGATGAATCTGGAGATGAAGTCTCCTGGACTTTTCTGGCCTAGACTGGCCTGGATCTCAGCCTCCTAGAAACTAGGATTACAGGCGTGAGCTATCAGCACCCAGCTGGAATATTCGTTCTTTGGGAGATGGTCTGCCCCTCTTTCATCCTGAGAGGTATTTACTGGGGTGAAGATTCTAGTCTTCGCGGGTGGGAGGGGAGGGCCGTGTACAATGAAGTAGCTGCAAGTACCCCCCACTTCTTCTCTGGAGAGAATGTACGTGCGTCCTTACCTTGGAGAAAAGAAGCTGAGCCATCAGGCCGGGAGAGCAAGTTCTGTTCGCAAGCAAAGTGCCTCAGGCTGCAGCTGGGGACCTTGGGACCCGATTCCGTTCCACGGTCGGAATGCGGGGGCCCTTCCATGGCTAAACACAGCCCACGTGCGGGCGGCGGAGCTCGCCGCTTCCTCCCCGCGCGCGCGCGTGCGCACCAAGCCTGCCTCCCTAGTGCGCACGCGCCCGTCTCGGGGGAGAAAGGTGGGGCCCGAATTGTACTGGTACCCGCACGTGGCTCAGCGTTTACCAACAATGTGGCTCCGCCCCACCCACGCCCCCTAATCCTGGCAAGGCTATTGGTCAATACAGGGGAATGGGCGTGTCTGGAGAAAGGCTCCTCCTACCCAAGGACCCCAGGTCCTAATCCCCTATGGCTCTGCTCAGGTTGTCCTTTACATTGCCTATTTGATGAGAAACGACAATGAAACGATCAGAGCAATCGGGAGGGATGGATATATTATTTTCACCACATATCTATACATTCTGGCTTCCTTGTGAGAGGAGACGCGCGTTTACTCGACAGAGTAGTGCCACTATTGGAGTCAGGCTTCGGAAGGGTCAGCTCCCCGTCTAACCTAGGCGAGGGGCGGATCGCGGGGGAAGTTGTCAGCCAAGATGGCGGTAGCGTTCTCGGCGGCTCGGATGTGGAGGCGAAGCCGAGGCCTGGGCCCGGCTGCCCTCCTGTTGCTGAGACGGCCTGGGACTCGGGGGGTGACTACATCGGTGAGTACTGGGGTCCTCTGGGCGGAGGTTCCCTAAGAAGGGATAGGCTGTCTTTTGGTTGTTTCTGAGTGTGGGGTCCCGGCAGGGTCGTCACGGGAAGAACTTTTTCCTTCTTCCTTCAGTCATGGGGCCTGCACTCTGGGCCTGGGCGCTGTCCCTCAGCTCTTCAGCTCAAGGCTAGCGCTCTACCACTTGAGCCACAGCGCTACTTCCGGCTTTTTTGCTTATGTGGTGCTGAGGAATCGAACCCAGGGCCTCAGGCATGCAAGGCAAGCGCTCTACCACTGAGCCACCTTCCCAGCCCCGGGAAGAACTTTTTTTTTGTGCCATTTCTGAGGCTTGAAGTCAGGGCCTGGACGCTATCCCTGAGGGTTTTTTTGCTTGTCTTATTCAGGCTGGTGCGAGAGTCTCAGGAACTTTTCTTCCCTAGCTGGCTTCGAACTGAGATCTTCAGATCTCAGCCTCCTGAGTAGCTAGGACTTATAGGCATAGACACCAGCGCCCTGCTAACGGGAAAACTTTATTTTATTTTTAAGATAGCCTTACAATGACTATGTAGCCCAGGCTGCCCTGGAACTGATCTTTCTCGCTTCAGTCTTCCATGATTTCGGATTGACAGATGTGCTGCCACCATGCCTGACTAAGGCATGGTGAGTAAAGACCCCTCCTGGAAGAGAGAAAGGAGAGGTGAGGTCCCCATCGTTTACTTTTGCAGGGCTTTGTATGCCTTTGCCCCTTGGCCCACATTCGAATGTTAAGATGAATTGGGTTTCTTAAAACCTATTTAATTCCCGGTGGAAAAAAAAATTAGGAACCTTTTGTGTTGCAAAAATTTTGCAGAGGAGATGATCAATATGTATTTTCTGAATTTATGAAGGGAGGAAAAAAAGTGGGAGTTTCAGATAGGGCTTGTTGGCCATATTGCTTCAAAACACTTGAGAATCCAGATGCCCAGATGCCCGTGGCTCACACCTGTAATCCTAGCTATCGGGGAGGCTGAGATTGGAGGATTGAGATTGGAAGCCAACCTATGCAGGAAAGCCCATAAGACTCTTATCTCTAGTGAACCACCAAAAAGCCAGAAGTGGAGCTGTGACTCAAGTAGAAGACCGCCAACCTTGAGTGAAAAAGCCAAACAAGAGCACAAGGCCCTGAGTTCAAGCCCCAGTACTGACTTGAGAAAGAAATCTAGTTGGAAGCCCCTGACTGAAGGAAGAGAGGCAGTGGGCTGTAGAATGGCTTTGAATCAAAATTTCAGGTAAGATAGGAGTGGTGAAATAGTTAGGTTCTGGAGCTAGACCAAGTGAGTTGCTCTGCCAGTTTCCAGTTCTGTAATCCCAAACACATCTCTGGGTCTAATTTCCTCTCTGTAAAATGCTCATATATGTTGGGGCAATATACATATATATATATATATATATATATAATGTGTTATAGAAACTGTAATGTGTTATAGATACTAAAATATGGTATATATTAGCTATATACCTAATATAGAATACTTACTGTTAGGTATATATTGTTTATTATATCCGTAACAAAGTGGGCCTGGCACATGATAAAGGCAATAGGAAATTTGACTACTGGCAACTGTTAGTGAGAGTGGGGAAGAAGGTTGACACTTACCTTTGGAGAGCAAAGAAGGTGAACTTGGGAGTAGAGTGTGAGCTAGATTGGCATTTCACTGGTGAAGGTTCTCAAGATCTCTTGAAGTTATGTCTGACCCTCTCCCCACTTCATAAGGCAAGGAAGATGGGACCTGTAGGAAGAGCTTGTGGTTAGCAGGAGGAACAGGGAGGAAGTGAAGAGGATAGGCCAGGCATGAGGGCATGAGGAGTGGGTACCTAGGAAGGGAGTTGTGGGAACCAGGTACATGCAGAGAGTTGTGAGAGCAGGGTGGGGGCAGGGCAGTCGCCTGCTTGTAGGCTATTCAATGGCTCCCCCCCCCCCCCCCCCGCACTAGTCAGATGCTATACAGCTGATCTTAGTATCTGGCAGTCATTGGCTATACAGGCAGACCTAGAGGTGAGCAGTAGTATGTGACAGGCTGAAGAAAGCTCATTTGTAGCTGATTAAATCTGTTTTCCTCCTGGTTTATGCTCCCTGTTGCTTTCCCTCATCTCCTCTATTCATTTTTTGAGGGGTTAGGTGATTGGCTTAAGGCTAATGCTCTATCACTTCAGTGACAGCACCACTTCTGGCTTTTTCTGAGTAGTTTATTGGAGATAAGATTCTCACAGGGACTTCTCTGCCCAGGCTGGCTTTGAACCTTGATCCTCAGATCTCAGCCTCCTGAGTAGCTAGGATTACAGGCATGAGCCACCAGCTCACCATTCCCTTTCTCTCTTCTTCATTTTCTCTCAGTTGTTCTAATTTTTTTGTTGTTGGGCGTGGTGGTTCTGGTACTTGAACTCTGGGACAGGGTGCTGTCCTGACCTCTTCAGCTCAAGGCAAACACTTGAGCCACTGCACCTGCTTGCTTTCTGGTGGTTAATTGGAGATAAGAATCTCAAGGACTTTCCTGCCTGAGCTGGCCAGCTGGCTTTGAACTATGACCCTCAGATCTCAACCTCCTGAGTAGCTAGGATTACAGGCCACTGGCACCCTGGCATTCTAATATATATATATATATATATATATATATATATATATATATTAGAAAAAAAGAGTCTCACAGACTTTCCTGCCCAGGCTGGCTTTGGACCTTGATCCTCAGATCTCAGCCTCCTGAGTAGCTAGGATTACAGGCATTAGCCACCAGTGCCCAGCCTTTTTATGTTTATGTGGTACTGAGGAATCGAACCCAGGGCTTCATGCTTGCAAGGCAAGCACTCTACCACTAAGCCAATTTCCCAACCCCTAAATTTTTTTTTTTTTTTTAAGTCCGGTCGTGGGGCCTGAACTCTGGGCCTGGGAGCTGTCCCTCAGCTCTTCAGCTCAAGGCTAGCGCTCTACCATTTGAGCCACAGCGCCACTTCCAGCTTTTTTCTTTTTGCTTATGTGGTGCTGAGGAATCGAACCCAGGGCCTCAGGCATGCAAGGCAAGCCCTCTACCTCTGAGCCACCTTCCCAGTCCCCCCTAAAAATTTTTTTTTGGGGTCCGGTCATGGGGCCAGAACTGGGCCCGGAAGCTGTCCCTCAGCTCTTCAGCTCAAGGCTAGCGCTCTACCACTTGAGCCACAGCACCACTTCCGGCTTTTTTCTTTTTGCTTATGTGGTGCTGAGGAATCAAACCCAGGGCCTCATGCATGCAAGGAAGTGCTCTACCACTGAGCCACCTTCCCAACCCTCCTAAAATATTTTTTAAAATTGTATTTTTTAAGGAAGTTCTGGGTTTTGAACTCAGAGCCTTACCTCCCTAGGCCATGTCTCTGGCCTTGTTTTTGTCTATGCTTTTTGCTTGGACTGAATCTTGCTACCTCTAGGTATTTCTACAGCTAGAATTACAGGAGTGAGCCCTGAGCCTGACTGTCTCTAAATTTTTGTTTTTGTTGTTGGTCATGGGGCTTGAACTCAGAGCTCAGACTCTGGGCACTGTCCCTAAACTTCTTTTGCTCAAGGCTAGCACGCTACTGCTTGAGCCACAGTGCTACTTCTGGGTTTTTCTGTTTATGTGGTATTGAGGAATTGAATCCAGGGCTTCATGCATGGTAGGTGAGCACTCTACCACTAAGCTACATTGCCAGTCCTCCCTACATTTTTCTTTTTTGTGCCAGTCCTGGGGCTTAAACTCAGGGCCTGGGCTCTGTCCTTAAACTTCTTTTGCTCAAGGCAAGCACTCTACCACTTGAGCCACACTGCCACTTCTGGGTTTCTCTGTGTACATGGTACTGAAGAATCGAACCCAGGGCTTTATGAATGCTAGATAAGCACTACTAAGCCACATTCCTAGCCCCCTCCCTACTTTTTTGAGTGGAAGAAAGGGACAGAAGTAGTAGTCAAAACATGGGGCTGGGAAGGTGGCTCAGTGGTAGAGTGCTTGTCTTGCATGCATGAAGCCCTGGGTTCAATTCCTCAGCACCACATAAGCAGAAAAAGCCGGAAGTGGTGCTGTAGCTCAAGTGGTCGAGCACTAGCCTTGAGCTGAAGAGCTGAGGGACAGCGCCCAGGCCCAGAGTTCAGGCCCATGACTGACCAAAAAAAAAAAGAAAAAGAAAAAAAGAAGTAGTAGTCAAAACAGATTTTAGACCAGAACTGTCCACTAGACCTTTCTGTGATCTTGAGAATGGTTTATATTTATGCTGTCCAGTTGAGTAGCCACCAGCCACATATAGCTACTAAACATTTCTTTGTGTGTGTGTGCCAATCTGGGTCTTGAACTCAGGGCCTGAGTGCTGTCCCTGAGCCACTTTGTGCTCCAGGCTAATATTCTACCACTTGAGCCACAGCGCCACTTTTGGCTTTTTTGAGTAGTTTCTTAGAGATAAGAGTCACTTTTCTGCTCAGGCTGGCTTCAAACCCTGATCCTCAGATCTCAGCCTCCTGAGTAGCTAGGATTACAGGCATGAGCCACTAGCACCCAGCCTACTAAACATTTTAAATGTGACTAACAACTGAAGAAATAAAGTTGTATTTGTTTTTATGTGTGCTGGTATAAAGATTTGAACTCAGGGCCTCTTGTTCTCACTAGGGCTTGGCACTCTACCATTTGTACTTCAAGTTCCTTGTTGTTTGTTTATGTGTGTGTCAATCCTGGGGCTTGTACTCAGGGCCTGGGTGCTGTCCTTGACCTTTCTTGCTGAAGCCTTAAGAGTATGGTACCACTTGAGCCACAACTTCACTTCCAGCTTTTTGGTGGTTAATTGGAGATAAGAATCTCATTGACTTTTCTGCTTGGCCTGGCTTTAAATTGTGATCCTCAGATAATCAGCTTCCTGTGTAGCTAGGAGTATAGGCATGAGCCACCAGCACCTGGCTTCCCAGATGTTTTGAGAACTCAGGGCAAAGAGGAGAAAGGAAACCCATGAGTCAATTTGTAGCTATTACTCCAGGGCCAGGTCATACCTAGCCAAACATTCACCTCTGTGACTCCGGCTTCTGTGAGTGGAGCCCTTAACCTGCTGGAAGTCAGGGGGCAGTCAGGGCTCATCATTAGCTACGTTCTTTCTGCAGCCTAGCTGTTTTTTGGGGGGACCTCTCTGGGGGCTACAGCATCCTGTGCAGTATCTTCAGCTGTAGGAGCCAGCACTGTGGGGTGAGTGGAGGTGCTCATTACTGATAATTCTGACTTGGGCTGGAAATGTGGCTTAGTGGTAGAGTGCTTGCCTAGCATGGTTCGACTCCCCAGTACCATATAAGCAGAAAAAGCCAGAAGTGGCGCTGTGGCTCAAGTGGTAGAGTGCTGAGCAAAAGCAGCTCAGGGAGTGCCCAGGCCCTGAGTTCAATCTCCAGGACTGGCAAAAAAAGAAAAAAATTCTGACTTTTGGAGACCAGTTCCCTCACGGCTTAAGGCCTTAAGAAGTCTGTCTTGGTTTTGCACATCATGAAGCACTCTTTGATATACAATGCCAACTCACATTCATTATTACATTAGTTTTGCCCCAGTACCAGCAAAATTTAAAAATAATCTGCAAATTGACTTTGTGATTCTATAACACAAGTATTCCAGTGAGGAAGTCAGTTTTATAAAGAGAGGAAAGGCTGAAGAATGTAGATGTAAGAATCAATGAACAAGCCGGGCGCTGGTGGCTCACACCTATAATCCTAGCTACTCAGGAGGCTGAGATCTGAGGATCGCAGTTCAAAGCCAGCCCGGGTAGGAGAGACTGTGAGACTCCTATCTCCAATAAACCATCAGAAAACCGGAAGTGGCGCTGTAGCTCAAGTGGTAGAGCGCTCGCCTTGAGCTGAACAGCTGAGGGACAGCGCCCAGGCCCAGAGTTCAAGCCCCACGACCAACAAAAAAAAAAAAAAAGAATCAATGAATAGAATGATCCATTCAAAGTTAACTTTCCTAGCTAGTGGGAGGTTGAGAATGGGAGGATTGTGGTTTAAGGCCAGAGAGGATCTCACTCCACTAGCCCAGACTAGCCTCAGACTCAAGATCCTTCGGCCTTAGGCTTTCTGAGTGCTGGGATGATAGGTGAGCACTGCCACATTTGGCTTTCATTGCTTTACATTTTAAATAAAATTTAATTTCAATTAAATTTTGAAACAAAAGTTCTTGATATATAATCCAAGCTGGCCTAGAATTCACAATCCTCCCTCAGCTTCCTGATTGCCTGGATTATAGGTGTGTACCACAACCGTGGCCAGCTTCTGCAGATCATTAAGCATGTGCTCTGAACCCCTTGTGTGTGTTATCCTAGGATAATATGCACGATCCTCAGAGGTCAGGGTAACTAGGATTATAGGCTCGGGCCACCAGTGCCCCGCCCTGTTTTTTTCTTTTTTAACAAAAGTATGAGGACAATCAGAGAGGAAGTATTTGCTGAACCCTGCAGTGAGCTCAGACATTGGAGTCCAGGTCAGGCTGACTCCAGAGTCAGGGTAACCCTCTCATTCCTTCCTTGATTAATTGACTATCAGGCACTTGTGTGTGTCATCCTGGATGCCAGGAGGTAACATGTGGGAGACGGACCCAACACAAAGAACCTTGTAGGCTGATGTACCAGTCCTGTGGCAGGCACTTGCAGTGGAGAGCGAGTTGCTGTGATCGGCCGGCTGCTTCCTCCTCGCTCTGGGAGGGCACATCTGCCCCGGTGGCACCAGGCCTGAACCTGCCCTGCTTTGGGGAGTGTAATTTCCTCCCTACCACAAATGCACTTAATCCTGCCCATGTGCCCACCCCTGTGTCTGTGCCCCCTCACTGGAACCTGGCAGCTGGCTGCAGCAGTGAAGGGGAGGGAGGGGACATTAGAGATCCAGCTATGCAGACCCCAGTCTGCTTTAGCTCGAGGAGGAAGCCACACTGCACTGCTGGGGCTTGAAGTCAGAGCCTCAGGCTTTTGTCCTGCCACATGAATCACTCTCCTCTCCCAGAACTTTTTGCTGTCATCATCAATCATCATCATCATCATCATCATCATCATCATCATCATTGTGCTGGTGCTAGGGCTTGAACTCAAGGCCTAAATGCTGTGCCTTAGCTTTTTCACTCAAGGCTGGCACTATACCACTTGAGCCACAGCTCTACTTTCACCTTTTTTTGGTAGTTAATTAGGTATAAGAGTCTCACAGACTTTCCTGCCCAGACTGGCTTTGAACTGTGATCCTTGAATCTCAGCCTCCTGAATAGCTAAGATTATAATTATAAGCCACAGGCATCTGGCTGCTGTGTGTGTGTGTGTGTGTGTGTGTGTGTGTGTGTGTGTGTGTGTGCGTGTGCGAGCATGTGCACTCGCATGCACACATGCCAGTCCTGGGGCTTGAACTCAAGGCCTGAGCTTCTTTTGCTCTAGACTAGCACTCTACCACTTGAGCCACAGCACCACTTCTGGCTTTTTCTGTTTATGGGGTACTGAGGAATTGACTCCAGGGCTTCATGCATGCTAGCAAGCACTCTATCACTAAGCCACATTCCCATCCCATCTGGATGTTCTTTATTTTTTTTTGTTTATTTTTGTGCTAGTACTGGGGCTTGAACTCAAAAGTCTATTTAGGTTTTGTTTGTTTGTTTGTTTTTTGTTTTGTTTTTTGCGAGTCCTGGGGCTTGAACTCAGGGCCATGGCACTGTCCCTGAGCTTCATTTTGCTGAAGGCCACTTTGCTCTACCACTTGAGCCACAGTACCACTGCCTGTTTTCTGGTGGTTAATTGGAAATAAGAGTCTCATAGACTTTCCTTCCAGGGCTGGCTTTGAACCATGATCCTCAGATCTCAGCCTCCTGAGTAGCTAGGATGACATGCATGAGCCACTGGCACCGAGCCCTATTTTATTTATTTACTTTTTTTTAGATAACATTTTCTTGTTTTTTGCCCAGGATCTGCCTTGGACTGTGGTCCTCCTACCTGAACCTCAAGCATCGCTGAGATTACAGATGTATGTGCTACATGCAGCTTGTTTTCTGAAATGATGTCTCATTAACTTTGTTGTTGTTGTACCATTGGCTTTGAACTTTACTCCTGCCATCTCTGACTCTCAAGTAGCTCAAATGACAGACAAGTGCCCCTGTGCCCAGCCAAAGCTTGGGTTTGGGGGCCTGAATCAGCCCTGCCCGGTTGGAAGGTGTGATATAGATTCCACTCCTCCCACCCAACCCCTCACCCACAAAGGTTGAGGCCTGGTGTCAGCCATTTTTGTATTTCCCTGGCTCTCATTTTCCTCTCCACGATGGCAAGTCATCCTAATGCCCTGAGAACGCGGGCGGGATATGCAAAGCACAGCCTGGCACCCATCTCATTGGTCCTGCTAAAGCGGTATCCTTTCTCTGATTCTAACAGCCAAAGTTCTCCATGCTGCTCGGTGACCAGGCAGTCAGGAGGCTGAGTGATGGAGAAAGAGCTTCATTAGCACTAAAACAGCATTGCTGGCTATCAGGCTGTCTCTTCCTTCGGTGCTTCTCCCTTCTGCCCTAGGGGAGAGTCATTTCCTCCAGCTTTCCAGGGTTCATATCAGGGAGGTATGTGGGTCCCAGATAGGTGGGTCCCTCCGTGGTCCAGTGTTTTGAAAAATAGCCTCTTTTGGAATGTGGGCTGTGGCCATCTTATCTCATGTAGGTGAACCAGCAGGAGTTGCAGTGCAGTGGGCAGAACAATCAGAGTGTCTGTGGTGATTGAAGTGACTTGTGTCTGGTTTTTGTTGTAGACATCGTTTCTGGCAAGCCCCCAGGTCTCTTGTCTCTTGGGACCTGGGCTGTTTGCAGGGAGGTTTGTGCATTCCTAGTTGGCTTAATTGTGCAGTAAATCTGTAAAAGAGATCAGCAGAAGCCAGGTCATCATCGATACTCAGGAAGCTGAACTCTGAGGATCATGGTTTGAAACCAGTCTGTGAGGCTCTTAGCTCCAGTGAACCACCAAAAAGAAGTGGAGCTGTGGCTCAAGTAATAGAGTGCTGTCTTTGAGTACAAAAGCTCAGGGACGGGCTGGGAAGGTGGCTCAGTGGCAGAGCGCTTGCCTTGTATGCCTGAGGCCCTGGGTTCGATTCCTCAGCACCACATAAGCAAAAAGAAAAAAGCCGGAAGTGGCGCTGTGGCTCAAGTGGTAGAGCCCTAGCCTTGAGCTGAAGAGCTGAGGGACAGCGCCCAGGCCCAGAGTTCAGGCCCCATGACCGGACCAAAAAAAAAAAAAAAAGCTCAGGGACAATGCTCAGGCCCTGAGTTCAAGCCCCACAATTGGCAAAAAAAAAAAAAAAAAAAAAAAAAAAAAATCAGAGACCGAGAAACCCCTGGGCATCAGGGCTCCATGGGGTGGGGGAGAGAGCATGGTACCTTTTCATGACCTGGTGAGGCGTGGTGCACCACAAGACTCCTCCCCACTGCACACACTGGTCCCCACTTCTTCACTCCTTGGCCTTTGCATATAATGTTCCCCCTTGCCCAGAATGTTCCTCCTGGGCTGCTTGTGTCCTGTGTGGCCCAGCTTCCAAATCACCTCCTCAGAAAAGCCTTCTCGGCCTCTCCTGTGGGAGGGCTGGAATCCCCACCTCTTTGCACGCCCAGCCCCTGCTCTCCTCCCTGAAACCTTGCACAGGGCTAGGAACAGAGCAGGGGCTCAAATATTTGTTGAGTAGGCTGGTGGATCTTACTGCAGGAGCCAGAGCTGGCGGAGAGGGGTCAGAAGCTTATGGAAGGGTTCGCCAGGCTGTGGGAAAGGAGGTCTCTGGAGAACAGGGGAAGGGAGGGGAGGAAAGGGAGAGGAGAGAAAGAGGCAGGGACAAGAGAGTGGAGGTATGGTAGAATTCCCAGCCAGCATCTTTTCTGCATTGACTCTATGTCTTCCAGACCCTGATCCTATGTCTTGCAGACATTCTGCTGAATATTTTACATACACAGTCTTTACACCATAATATTTTCACCAAGTGATCTCCATTTTGAAGGCAGGGAACACATGAAAAAAGATTTAAACCCAGGCAGTCTGGCTCTTAAGAGCTGGAAGCCTTATTTGAGCATAGTAGTACACTCTTGTAATCCCAGCCCTTGGGACACTGAGGAGGAAAATCTTAAATTCAAGACTAGCCTGCACTGGGGCACTGGTGGCTCATACCTATAATTCTAGCAAACGGGGGAGGATTGCAGTTTGAAGCCAGCCCAAGTGGGAAAGTCCATAAGACTCTTTTGTCGTCGGTCATGGGGCTTGATCTCTGGGCCTGGGTACTGTCCCTCAGCTCTTCAGCTCAAGGTGAGTGCTCTACTGCTTGAGCCACAGTGCTACTTCTGGTTTTCTAGTGGTTTATTGGAGATAAGAGTCTCAGAGTCTTTCCTGCCCAGGCTGGCTTTAAAAGGTGAGCCTCAGACCTCAGCCTCCTGAGTAGCTAGGATTACAGGAGTGAGCCACCAATGCCCAGCTTCCATGAGACTCTTATCTCCAGTGAATCAGAAAACTGGAAGTGGAGCTGTGGCCCAAAGTGGTAGAGTGCTAGCCTTGAGAAACAGAGATCAGGGATAGTATCTAGGACATAAGTTCAAGCCCCATGACTGACCAAAAAAAAGACTAGGCTAGGCCAACTTGTATCAAAAACAGAAAAAAAATAAACAAAAAAAGACCTAAGTTTGGGGCTGGGAAGGTGGCTCAGTGGTAGAGCGCTTGCCTTGCATGCCTGAGGCCCTGGGTTCGATTCCTCAGCACCACATAAACAAAAAGAAAAAAGCGGGAAGTGGCACTGTGGCTCAAGTGGTGGAGCACTAGCCTTGAGCTGAAGAGCTGAGGGACAGTACCCAGGCCCAGAGTTCAGGCCCCACGACCGGACCTAAAAAAAACAAAAGAGCTAAGTTCTCTTCTGGGTGGTCTCCTTAGTGTGTGGTATTGGGGTCAGTAGGGAAACTGGGTGGGAATGAGTGCCAGCCTTAGAAGTGGGAGATGGAGAAGTATTTATGGCCAGCCTGGGGAGATCATGGATGTCACAATGAAGAGTATAGGCCTGTGGACTCTCTTTAAGAGCTCTATGTGGGGTATGTATTTTTGTTTGTTCTTCATGATGCTGGGGCTTACAGCCAGGGCCCAGGCTTGCAGAGTGAGTGCTCTGCTGTTTCTAGCTGTTACTGTTTGTGTTCTGATCTTACAGATAAGGAAACTGAGACACACACTGTAGTAACTTGCCAAAGGTGTCACCCTATGAATGTGTTAAAGGCCCCGTGTGTTGGCAAATGCCTGTAATCCCAGCAGCTCGTGAAGTGGAGGCAGCAGTATTGCAGTTTAACGTTAGCCCAGGCAACAAGCTCCACTAATAAAAAGTTGGGTGTAGGGGTTCACACCTATCATCTCAGCTATATAGGAAATATAATAGGATCATAGTCCAGGCCCACTTGAAGAAAATCAGGAAAGCAAAAAGGACTGGGGGTTTGGTTCAAGTGCCCTGGTAAGAGCAAGGCCCTGAGTTCAAACCCCAGCATGTACGCGAGCGCACCCCCCCCCCCCAGAGTCCAGGCCACCAGAGCTGAGTGATGTGGAGCTCCTAACACTGGCCCCTTTCCCCCAGCACCCCTGCAGGCAGCAGCAGCAGTTCTCATCCCTGGATGACAAGCCCCAGTTTCCGGGGGCCTCTGCCGAGTTCGTAGACAAACTGGACTTCATCCAGCCCAACGTCATCTCCGGAATCCCCATCTACCGCGTCATGGACCGCCAGGGCCAAATCATCAACCCCAGCGAGGACCCCCATGTGAGGCTGCTCCCTGCTCCGCCCCCCCACTCCCAAGCCCCTTGCCCACATCCCCGCTCGTCCTGACTTCCCCTGTCTGCCTGTGCGTCTTCACAGCTGCCCCAGGAGGAGGTACTCAAGTTCTACAGGAGCATGACGCTGCTCAACACCATGGACCGAATCCTTTATGAGTCCCAGCGGCAGGTGTGTGTGTGCGCGCACGCGTGCACGCACGCGTGTATGCCCATGCACTCTAGCACGCACATGCTTGGGGTCGTGTGCATGCACATGTGCGACCAGAGGGCCCCTCCTGGGAGTAGGAGGATGGAGATCCTCTGGCCATGGGGATTTTGAGGCTCTAGAAGAAAAATAGGGTGGGGGGTTGTCCAGCCCAAGGACAGAAGGATGGACTTAGTCACTAAAAACGCATACTGTGTGCCTAGCTCGGCACCCTGTGTTAGGAGAGGGCAGAGGGACAAGGCCCAGGCCCAGGCCCAGGCCGGCCGCAGTCTTCTGGATTTCAGCCTCCTGAGTAGGATTACAGGTGAGAGCTGCTAGTTCTTGGTCCTTTTCTTTCTGCATGTGTTGGCCACCTTGGTTTTGTTTATTTTGAAAATGTTTTCATACTGATACTAAAACTTGAACTCAGGACATAGGCACTGTCCCTTAGCTTTCTTGTTCAAGGCTGGTGCTCTACTACTTGAGCCACACCTGCATTTCTGGCCCTTTTTTTGGCGGGGGGGGGGGGGGGGGGGGGGGATTAATTTCTGCCTAGGCTGGCTTTCATCCTTGATCCTCACATCTCAGCCTCCTGAATAGTTAGGATGACAGACAGGTATAAGCCAGTGGCACGCGGCTTAGAAGAAAGCGCCGGTGGCTCACACCTGTCATCCCAGCTACACAGGAGGCTAAGGATAGAGATTCAAAGCCAGCCTGGACAAAAAAAGTCCCCTGAGACTCTTTTTTTTTTTTTTTTTTGGGTCCGGTCGTGGGGCCTGAACTCTGGGCCTGGGCGCTGTCCCTTAGCTCTTCAGCTCAAGGCTAGCACTCTACCACTTGAGCCAGTGCCACTTCCGGCTTTTTTCTTTTTGCTTATGTGGTGCTGAGGAATGGAACCCAGGGCCTCAGGCATGCAAGGCAAGCGCTCTACCACGGAGCCACCTTCCCAGCCCTCCCCTGAGACTCTTATCGCCAATGAATCACTCAAAAACCTGAAGTGGTGCTGTGGCTCAACGTGGTAGAGCACTAGCCTTTAACAAAAGAGCTCAGGGACAGTGTCCAGGCCCCAAGTTCAACCCCCATAACCAACAAAAAAAAAGCAAGAAAGCACTTGTTCAGCAGCTGCAAAACCAGGCCCACACATGTAGCATGTGGAGGAGAGCACATGCCAGGGGTTCTGCAGCTCTGAGCCAGACTTCTTGGAGCCCTGGACCTAGTTGGCATCTCTCTTCAGTGCTTCACAGCAGGCTCAAGCTTGCAGACTTGCCTTCCCCGTGTCCTCCTGTGGTCTAGGTCTCAGAGACAGGCCCCTTCCGCAACCTGGGACCCTGCATTTTATCTTTCCCACCTTCCCCTGGCCTCCCTGTTCTCCCTTCAGTCTCCACTTCCAGGTGCTGCCTTAGAAGTATTCAGTGGTTTAGCAGCCCTGCCAGGCACCCAGCCTCTGCCTCTGCTTTACCCTTTTGGTGTGTTAGTACACACCTGGGCATGTTGCCTCATGCTCACAGAATGGCTGCCACAGGTTGAACATCATGGCTCTGCGCAAGGTAGAAGGAGGTGGAGACAGAGATGGTGCCAGCAGAGGCTTCTTCTGCTGTCCAGAAGGCAAAGGCAGACTTCCTCTGCAGCCTCTGGCTAATACTGACCCACGTCGGGCTGCCACGAAGACCAAGAGCACCAGTGTCTTCGGCAGGCCTTGGGAGCTGGCCGGGCACCTGGGTGGTCCCCTCCATCACCACTAACAGCTTTTGAAGGCTCACCCCTCTGCCCCTCCCTGGCTGCCAGGCCACCGCCTCCTCTCCTGGCTCCCTGCCACCACCTGCTGAGAGACTTGGGAAATACAAGGGTGACCTCACTGCCCCTCTGAGAGCCATCAGCAGCAGGGAGGCGGCTGGATTAGGGTGTGCTGTCAGTGGGCAGGGTCACACAGTTCTGTTTCTGCCCAGTGTAACCTCCACGTCCGGGTCTTGCCACCCCCAGGGCCGGATCTCCTTCTACATGACCAACTACGGCGAGGAGGGGACCCACGTGGGGAGTGCCGCTGCCCTGGACAGCACCGACCTGGTGTTTGGCCAGTACCGGGAGGCAGGTACTCAGCCCTGGGGTTCCCTCGGGGGCCTACACATCCTCCCCACAAGTGCTTTCCCATGGACGTCCACGAAGCCAGAGGAGGCGTGGGCCACCCCTCTCCTCCCCTCCCCTGAAAGCCAGGGAGGGAAGGGACCGTGTCTCAGCTGGGCGTGTGGCGTGTGCAGTCCACCCAGTGCAGTGTCCTGAGTGGAGGCTGGGGTGAAGCTAAACGCCCACAATTGGAGGCAGGACACCGAGCCAGCGACGCAGGCGCAGCTCAGGGCCTCTTAGTCAGGAGCTGTGCCTTTTATGGCAGCTGGGCGTCCACCAGGGCTTTTGTTTGCAGAAAGGCCTTTACTGCTGGACTCGGGTGGACAGGTGTGAATTAGTGGCTGTACTGGCAGGAACCATATTACTTGGAACTCTTTAAAAAGTTTCCTGTGGCTGGGCGGGAGAGAGGGAGGGAGGGCGAGTCTTGGACTAGGGTGTGGCTCAGTGGTGAGGCCCTTACCTAGCATGCCTGGGGCCCTGCATTTCATATCTTGTACCATCAACAGAACAAAAAAGGCGGATTTCTGCCACCTCTTCACAAACTGGACTGTCTAGTCTGATCCTTAGAACAGGCCCAGGCTTTCTAGAAGGCCTACTCACTGAGTCCTGTCTATGGCACCTGCTGATTTTCTGGGAACCTTTCACTTTGTCCACCTTTTACAGTTGTTGCTATCATTGTGTATTTGAAACCAAGGCTGGCCTGGATCTTACGATCCTCCTACTTCAGCCTCCTGAGTGCTGGGATTACAGGCATCCGCCACCATACCCCTTTCTGTGTCCACACTGGGAATCAGGCACTTTGGGGAGCAAGAGGCTGGCCCTGGGTAACCCACAGATTGGGTGTGTACTTCCACCCCCTCACAGCTGCCTCTTGTCCTAGGTGTGCTGATGTACCGCGAGTACCCCCTGGAACTCTTCATGGCCCAGTGCTACGGCAACATGAGCGACCCCGGCAAGGGGCGCCAGATGCCCGTGCACTATGGCTGCAAGGAGCGCCACTTTGTCACTATATCCTCTCCACTGGCCACGCAGATCCCTCAAGGTCCTGACCTGCCACACACCCCTCACCATGGGCCCAGCCTTCAGAGCTTGGCCCAGGCTCTGGGAGGCTGTGTCCCCCTGGGGCTAGCGTGACCCCACCCTGGGATTCCTAGACTCTGGTCCCCTTCCCCTCACTGTCCTTGATCATAAGGTAAAAGCCATTATGAGCCCTTGTCTGCACTACAAAGAGCAGACGGGAAGTCAGAGGGGAGGGGCAGGTGGGGAGCAGTGGGCCTTGTCACCTGTAGAGTCCCCAGAGCTCAGCCTAGGTCCCCTCACCACCGTCTCTAGAAAGGGGGCCACTCAGGGTACCAGACCTGCACAGGGATTGGAACCCCTCACTGGCCCCTTTTGGTGTTGGGTGGGCCCTCCCAGAGTGACCACCTGAGCGAAGCACTGGGGGGGGGGTGCGGGTTGCGGCAGCAGTGGGCTGTGGTTGGGGTCTCAGCTCACAGCCCTCTTCTTCCCGGGCAGCTGTGGGAGCGGCCTATGCGGCCAAGCGGGCCAACGCCAACCAGGTGGTCATCTGTTACTTTGGAGAGGGGGCGGCCAGCGAGGGCGATGCCCACGCCGGCTTCAACTTCGCCGCCACCCTCGAGTGCCCCATCATCTTCTTCTGCCGGAACAACGGCTACGCCATCTCCACACCCACCTCCGAGCAGTACCGGGGGGATGGCATCGGTAAGGGCCCCGCCCCCCCCAGCACCCCATTCCTACCTTGCTCTCTTCCCGTGATACCTGGCACCAGGGAAGGCACAGGAGTTGGTGAGGGAGCCTGTCTGGCTCTCTTCCCTCCTTTTCTCCCTCCTTCTGCCTTCCTGCCCCCCTCTTTGCTTGGGGGCCCTCCCGTCCCCCCCATTTTCCTCATCTGAGCCCTGGACCCGACGGACCTTCCTCCTGTCCCCACAGCGGCACGAGGCCCCGGCTACGGCATCATGTCCATCCGCGTGGACGGCAACGATGTGTTCGCCGTGTACAATGCCACCAAAGAGGCCCGGCGACGAGCTGTGGCCGAGAACCAGCCCTTCCTCATCGAGGCCATGACCTACAGGTGCCTGCCTTCCTCCCGCTCCCCCTCCCCAACCCCCCGTCGCTGTCCCCAAAACATGGCCATCACCCTGTGACATCTGTGGCCTGCCTCCCCGCTCTGGGAGACCCCCTCCTGACCCGGCCCCTCTGTGGCAGGATCGGCCACCACAGTACAAGTGACGACAGTTCGGCGTACCGCTCCGTGGACGAGGTGAACTACTGGGACAAGCAGGACCACCCCATCTCCAGGCTGAGGCACCATCTGCTCAGCCGCGGCTGGTGGGACGAGGAGCAGGAGCGGGCCTGGCGGAAGCAGTCGCGCAAGAAGGTGAGCGCCAGCCTCCGGGCACCCGGGCACGATGCTGTCCATCCTGAGTGTGGACAGTGCAGCCAGCCATGTCCTCACAGTCCCTTCATCTTTGAGGAGGGCCCTGGGGCACCCACTTGAGAAGTGGGAGAATTGGGTCCACGTGTGGTGAGACTCCCCCACCCAGAGGCCAGCAGATGCCCACCTCAGCTGAGATTGGAGCCGGGGTGGCACTCCCATGGTGAGGGCAGGCCTGGGGTCAGGCAAGGGCCCTGCGTCCTGGCCACACCCCGAGGACATCACCCTAGATACGTCCCTTCCATCCTGTGCCCCTGAGCCCACCACTGAGAGACTACAGATCCCTGCACTAGTACAGTGCCAGGCTCCTGCCAAGCCGGCCTGCAAGGATCTGCCTGGTGCCTGCTGGGGATGGGGCGTGGTGGTTGTCCCCTGGCTAAGGTCCCTTAGGGAGGCCAGGCCGTGGGGAACCGCAGCCTCCCACCCTCTCATGTCCCCCAGGTGATGGAGGCCTTCGAGCAGGCAGAGCGGAAGCTGAAGCCCAACCCCAACCTGCTCTTCTCCGACGTGTACCAGGAGATGCCCGCCAGGCTCCGCAAGCAGCAGGAGGCCCTGGCCCGGCACCTGCAGGCCTATGGGGAGCACTACCCACTGGACCACTTTGACAAGTGAGGCCTCCTGTGCACAGTGGGGAGGGCTGGCCAGCCCCCCCCCCCCCAACGGACTCAGTGGGGAGGCCCCCAGCCAGCCAGACACCGCCTCTGCAACCTGTCTCATCCCTGCTCTTCCAGGCTGTGCCACTTGGGGGCAGTGTTTGCAGCGGTTCCTAGGCTAGCCTGTTACAGTGCCTTCCCCAGGGGCCGGGCCAGGGCCTTGGCCCGGAAGCCCCTGTTTATCAGGGCTGGCCTCGGGCACAGCTCTGGAGCTTGCCTGGTGAGAGCTGGTCAGCAGACTGAATAAACTGATGACAGTTGGTTCTCTGCCTGCTCTGGTCCCTGCTTTCCTGGAGTCGGGGCGCAGGGGTGAATCCAGCATGGTCGGCGTGGCACACCCTGGGCTTCTGCTTTTAGAGATTAAACCAAAGGCTCTGCCACATCTGCTTCCCCTGGAAGCTTGCACAAGCCAAGCTGGAGGGTCGGCCTGGCTGACGAAGGGGGGTGGAGACTGCCACCTGCTCTCCTCCATGGACTGACACAAGCCTGGCCGTGTCCAGGACGCCCATCAGAGATGCCCAGCAAGGAAGGGAGTCTGGCCGTGAGGGTCAGAACTCAGCTGAGCCTCATTCCACTCGGTGGGGATGGGGTTGGGGGGAGTCACACACACACACAAAAACAACTCCAGGCCTTAGAGTGGGGAGTGCATTTTTCAAAGACAAGAAAGTAGACAAACCACCTGAGATGGACGCCAGTGGCTCACACCTGTAATCCTGGCTACTCAGGAGGCTGAGCTCTGAGGCTCACGGTTCAAAGCCAGCCCAGGCAGGAAAGTCCATGAGACTTATCTCCAATGAACCACCAGAAAACTGGAAGTGGTGCTGTGGCTCAAGGGGTAGAGCGCTTGCCTTGAGCTGGAGAGTTCAGGGACAGCACCCAAGCCGAGTTCAAGCCCCAGGACAGACCAAACAAACAAAACTGCCAAGTTCCTGTCCAGAGGGGATCCAGGGGAGGTGGGGGAGGGCTGCCACACCGTCTGCATTCTCTCAGTCCCAGAGCTTGGCCTCACACCTGGGGCTTCAGCACTGGAGCCGGGGGTCCTGCAGCTGCCTCCACAGCCGGATGCTGGTTTGGGGGCTGAGGGGCTGCACGAGCAGCAGGCCTTGGAGTGTGCAGGGGCTCACACCATGGCCTGCTGGCCAGGCTGTGCGGAAGCCTGGGTGGGCCCGGGGCACCAGGCCCAGGGCACGGAAGCAAAGGCCAGTGTAGACATCATCGAAGGGGAAGGGTGCCACACGGCCCGCCGCCTGCAACAGCCAGGGAGCCAGGCGCCCCGCGATCACGTAGCCACCCCCGCTCGTGTAGGCTGGGTAGCTGCCTTCGTAGAAGGACTCTGGCACATAGAAGGGTTTTCCTGCATTCCGGAGGGGGTTGGCTTTGGTGAAGACCTCACCCAGGTAGAGACTTCGGGCCCAGGTAGGTGGCAGGGACTGCAGGTGTTCCAGCAGGGCGGGGATGTGTACAAAAGCATCATCCTGAACTTGCAGGACAAAACTGACATCCGGGCAGTGGTGGCCCAGCCAGGCGAACAGCTGCAGGTCTTTGAGCGTCCGGTTGTATGGGACATCCAGGAAGTCCCAGAGCAGCAGGTCCCGGTAGCGCCGGCTCTCCCAGGCCACCAGGGAGCTCAGGTCAGGTCCCCCGCTGCCCAGTGGGGACCCCAGCAGGAAGAGAAGCCGGACCCCAGGAGCTGCACCGCCCCAGGTCTCCCTCACTGCCTGTCGTTCTGCAAAACGCCCTGGTTCTGACTTCACCGCCAACAGCAGGTAGGGGACATCGGTGGCAGAGCAGCCTGCCACGGGGCTGGCTTCCCCAGCGGGCAGCCACCGTGGGAAACTCCTGCAGGCCGCTGACAGCAAGAAGCGGTGCAAATCCTTGGGGTAGCTGGCAAAGTCGAGGATCTCGGCTGCCGCTGCAGCCCCCCAAGCCTGGCAGTCCTCACTGGGCAGCACCCCCAACTGCCACTGCTGCTGGTTCCAGTAAGTGGCGGGCAGTGGGTAGGTCTGGCCCAGGCGGACGGAGAGGTTGGCAGGCAGGGTGGGCTCAGTGCTGGCTGTGGGGCCGGGCAGGGTGTCCCGGGATCCTGGGTAGGCCTTGCCGAGCCGGGGCTCTGACGTCCACTCGATGTACACTTTGAGGCCCAGGAGCGTAAGCAGCGCTGACAGGCAGAGTAGGCACTTGGGGCAGCGCATGACCCGGGCCCGGGCAATCTGCCACCTAGGAAGCTGCAAGGGGGCCACCCAGGGGTGAGGGCTGGGGCCTCCAGAGGGGGCCAGCCAGGCCTGGCCAGCAGCCTCAGTCTCTAGAAGACCCAGCCACTCGCTGACCCTAGGCAGCTGTCCCCTAGGACTCTAGATCAGGGCTCTCCCCCCCCCCCTTCTCTTGCTTTTCCTTCCTAGAAGCCAGGAGATGGACCTGTCCCCAGCCCCTCCCCGGTGCAGTCGCACCTTGATGGCCCCTCAAGTGAGCTCCTCAGCCAGGAGCTGGTGTTAAACTGTAATTCTAACTACTCAGGAAGCTGAGATCGGGAGGACAGAGATTTGAAGCCAACCCGGGCAGGAAAACGAAAAGAAAAATCACCCATGAAGCAGCAAAATGCCGGGCCGTGGGCGTGGCTCAAGTAGTGAAGTGCCAGGGGAGAGAGCAAGAAAAAGCTGACCGGAGAGGGAGCAGCGGAGTTCAAGCCCTGGAACTGGCCCAACAAACAAATCGGGGGTGCAGTGGGGGGGAACCCAGCCTCACCCCGGGAGCTGGGGGTGGGGGTCCCGGCTCCCCTGTACCCACCTCTGGGTCCGGCGCGGCTCGGGTCGGGCCCTGCCGGGGGCTGCCTCCGCGCTGCCCGGGCTGGTGTCCGGCTGCGAGAGCGGAGGGGAGGGAGGGGAGAGGGGAGGGAGGGGAGGGAGGGGAGGGAGCGGGGCCCCAGGGGCCGGGCGGGGCCGGGGCGGGGCCGAGGGCCGGCCGGGGAACGGGAGGCCGGCCCGGGGGACGCGGGCGTGTTGGGGCTGGCTAACTGCGGGGAGCGTGCTGGGGTGACCGCCGGCGCGCGGGGTCACCCCGCCAGGCCGGGGGGGGGGAAGCGAGGGGGGGACGGGGGGGGAAGCGGGCCGCCCGGGGCCCTGGAGCACCGAGCTCGAGGGAGGGGTGAGGCCGAGTCCCAAAGGGGAAAAGAGGGGGAGGAGGTCTGGGCAGGGCCCGGCCTGGGGGCGCCCCGACGGGCTGAGGGGCCTGGGGGGGAGGGGGCCGGGGGGAGGGGTGGGGTGGGGTCAAGTGTCAGCCCGGGAGACCTCGGTTGGGCGTGGGGGGGGGCGAGAGCTGAGGTGAGAGGCGTGGGAAGGGGGAAACTGAGGCCGGGAGAGCAGCTGGGGTTGGGGAGAGGCCGGGAAGGATCCGGAAAGAAAGGGCGCTAGAGGATGCCGGGGTGGGGAGCCCCGGGGTGCGGCCGACCCCGCCGCCCTCCCACTGAACAATCCCTCGGTGCCCGGCGGCCCCGCGCCCCGCCCCGCCCCGCCCCGCCCCGCCCCGCCCTCGCCCCGCGCGGCCGGGCCCGCCCACCCCCGGGGACCGTGGGGTGTCTGCCCGTGTTTATCTCGAGGCCCTCCCGGGGGCCCTGACTGTTGGGGCTGCCTGCTGTCTGGGGAGCCTGGGAGTTGGGGGCTGGGGCCTCTGCCTTCCCAGATCTTTCCAGGACCTCGTGGTGGTGGAAGTCAGGGGCCTCACCGAGCCTGGGCACACACACACACACCCATCTCAGAGAGGGAGATCTGTCCTGAGATCACCCCACAACCCCCCCCTGATTTCCTCCCCGCCCCAGCTGTGAATAATGGAGCCCCTCTGCCAGACCCTCCACCCCGCGACAGCTGGAGGAAGGGAGCGAGGAGGAAATGGGGGTGGCTAATGGAATAAGAGCTAGATGGGGAACTCTGCCAGGGACTGGGCTGGGCCAAGCCCACTTCACCCCAGGGCTTAAATAGAGAAGGGTTCAAGGGCTCCCTGAATTCTGGCTCATCTGGCTGCCTCCTTTGAGAAACCTCTGCCTCGCGCCCCCCCCCCCCTCTGCCCCCTTCAGATTGTGTGTTCCAGCCTAGGTCTAATCAGGAAGGAGAAGCCAGGCCCGCAGCGGGAGCAGGGTTCAGTTCTGAGTGGTTACAGCCATAACATGTAATTGGGCAATGAGGAGTGGGTGGCTGTGGGGTTTCTCCTGGTGCACCCCAGTTATGAGGATGTGCAGGTGGTGTGATTACTCCTAGGCTAATTAAGCCTTTGCTAACTAGGTTTCTGGTGGGTCCAAGTTCCAGTGAAACAAACAAGTAGCTCTTAGAACCACCTCCAGTTGAACACCTTGGCTCACACCTGTAATCCTAGCCATTAAAGAGGCCTAGGCAGGCAAATCTGACTCTTATCTAACCAATAAGAAAAGCCAGAAGTCTGTGCTGGGAATGTGGCCTATTGGTAGTCTTATGCTTAGATAAGGATCCCCAAAGACCACCAAGGAGCCGAATCCGATGCAAGCACACCAGCCTCGTTTATTACAAGCTCAAGACCCACAACCATTACCCACACAGCGGGTCAGAGTTGAGAGCCATGACCCTTCCTTCAGCAGAGTTTTTTTTTTTTTTTTTTTTTTTTGTCGGTCGTGGGGCTTGAACTCTGGGCCTGGGCGCTGTCCCTCAGCTCTTCAGCTCAAGGCGAGCACTCTACCACTTGAGCTACAGCGCCACTTCCGGTTTTCTGGTGGTTTATTGGAGATAGGAGTCTCACGGTCTCTCCTGCCCGGGCTGGCTTTGAACCGCGATCCTCAGATCTCAGCCTCCTGAGTAGCTAGGATTACAGGCGTGAGCCACCAGCGCCCGGCTCCTTCAGCAGAGTTTTTATAGGGTTTCAGGGGCATTCTATACACCATAGCATCACTTAGCAAATCATATCGCACCATGGGAAATTCATAAAATAATTCTAAAAGATGATTAGCATCACCAGTGGGTTGGCTGGTTCATGGGGCTGATGCTCTTCTAAATGACTGGATAAAGCAGATGATCTCGGGCTGGGAAGGTGGCTCAGTGGTAGAGCGCTTGCCTTGCATGCCTGAGGCCCTCGGTTCGATTCCCCAGCACCATATAAGCAAAAAGAAAAAAGCCGGAACTGGCGCTGTGGCTCAAGTGGTAGAGCACTAGCCTTGAGCTGAAGAGCTGAGGGACAGCAGCCAGGCCCAGAGTTCAGGCCCCACGACCGGACCCAAAAAAAAAAAAAAAAAAAAAAAAAAAGCAGATGATCTCAGCTGAGACCAAGTGGTCTTTAACTTGCAGGAACATTTGGAACTTAGCTGTAGTTAGTGGAATTTACCAGAAAGGGGATTGTTCCTGGAATTTGGGCTCAAAGTGAGTTGCTGATACAGTTCCTGGAGTTTCAGTTATAGTGTCTGAACAGGATGGAATCTAAACCTAAACTGGCTATATTATATTTTGTTCGAGCTTCACAGTAGAGTATTTGCCTAGCATGCCTGAAGCCCTGGGTTCCATTCCTCAGTACCCACATACATAGAAAAAAGCCTGGAAGTGGTGCTGTGGCTCAAGTGGTAGAGCACTAGCCTTGAACAAAAGAAGCTCAGGACAGGGCCCAGGTCCTGAGTTCAGTCCCCAGGACTGGGGGATGGGAGGGGGGCAGAAGTCAGGCTGTGGCTGAAGAGGGAGAGTGCCAGCCCTGAGTGGGGGAAAAAAGCTACCAGATAGCACCTGAGTTCAGGCCCCAGTACCAACATACCTACACACATATCTTTAAATAGTTGAAGGGGTTTCAATTCAGCATGGCTATTGATGAATACAATGCATCTTAAGCAGTGTTGTTCCTTCCATCATTCTGCTCCCCCCCTTTTTTTTGGCCCATCCTGGGACTTGAACTCAGGGCCTGGGTACTGTTCCTGAGCCTCTTTGTGCTCAAGTCTAGCACTCTACCACTTGAGCCACAGTGCCACTGCTGCTTTTTCTGAGTAGTTTATTGGACTCTCACAGACTTTTCTGCCCAGGCTGGCTTCAAACCTCAATCATCACATCTCAGTCTCCTGAGTAGATAGGATTATATGCGGGAGCCACCAGCACCGGCTCCCCACCCGTCCCTTTTTTTCCTCTGTGGTCATGGGCTTGAACTCAGGCATGTGCACTGTCCTTGAACTTTTTGCTCTAGGCTAGTGCACTACCACTTTGAGCCACAGTGCTACTTCCAGATTTTAGATGGGTCATTGGAGATAAGAGTCTCACGAACTTTGCTGCCTGGGCTGGCTTTGAACTGTGATTCTCAGATCTCAGCCTCCTGAGTAGAAAGGATTACAGGTGTGAGCCACCAGCTCCCAGTCTATTTTTGTTTGTCTTTGACACAGGGTCTTGGCTGTGTTAGCAAAAGGCTCAGGCTGGTTTTGTTTGATTGTTTTTTTTTGGTCGGCCGTGAGGCTTGAACTCTGGGCCTGGGCGCTGTCTCTCAGCTCTTCAGCTCAAGGCAAGCGCTCTACCACTTGAGCTACAGCGCCACTTCCGGTTTTCTGGTGGTTTTTTTTGGAGATAGGAGTCTCACGGTCTCTCCTGCCCGGGCTGGCTTTGAACCGTGATCCTCAGATCTCAGCCTCCTGAGTAGCTAGGATTACAGGCGTGAGCCACCAGTGCCCGGCTTCAGGCTGGTTTTGAACATCCTGTCTTCTTGGTTCAGCCTCTTAAGTGCTGGGACCTTGTTTTTGTTTTTGTCAGTCCTTGGTTTTGAACTCAGGGCTTGGGTGCTCTCCCTAAGCCTTTGTGTGCAAGGCTCGTACTCTACCACTTGAGCCACAACTCTAATTCTGGCTTTTTTTTTTTTTTATGGTTAATTAGAGATCAGTGTCTCACAGACTTTCCTCCCCCAGCTGGCTTCAAATTGTGATGAGTAGCCAGGATTACAGACATGAGCCACTGCAGCCTGGTCTTGTATTTTGAGTGACCTGGGCTAGCCTTGAACTCATATAACATGCCCACCTTCTCCATCGCAAGAAGGAGTATTGTCTTTTCAGTGTGTGAGCTACTCTGTCTTGGGTGAACACCTGTCCTAGAACAAGGGGAGATTTGACGTGTGTATAATGGGCCTTTTGTCAGCAGGGGGCGCTGGTGAGTGTGGAGGTGGGGGGTGGGGAAGGGCATTGCAGATGAGGTGTGGCAGGTTTTCAGGCACAGGAGAGGACAGCAAAATGGGGAGTGTGTGTGTGTGTGTGTGTGTGTGTTTCCTTTAGGTGTGTGTGTGTGTGTGCGTGTGTGTGTGTGTGTGTGTGTGTGTGTGTGTGTGTGTCCTTTAGGTACCAGAGAACTTTGGGGATCCTGAGGCTGCTGCATGCAGGCATTTCTAGCATTTTCTGTCCCATTAACCAGGAACACTGTGTGTGTGTGCGCGCGTGCGTGCGTGCGTGTGTGTGTGTGTGTGTGTGTGTGTGTGTGTTTCCTTTAGGTACCAGAGAACTTTGGGGATCCTGAGGCTGCTGCATGCAGGAATTTCTAGCATTTTCTGTCCCATTAGCCAGGAACACAGTGCTGTGCTCAAATCCAAAGGCCCACTCAGACCAATCCTAGGACTCCAGATCCAATCAAGAGGAGGAAAAAAAAAAAAAAGACAGTAATTCAAATGGGGAAAGTTTAATATATAGGATTATTGACTTCAACAGCAAATTGGAACCATGATGGATTCACTGGTAAAGTGCCTCGGAACTGACTGGAAATCTATCTGGGATTCTGGAGAGCTCTGGTGTCCCCCTCATCCTCCCACACCCCACGAGGCAGCTGAGGTAGAGGTGTCAGAGGATGCTGAGGACCATCTGAGACCCGAGGCCCTGAGAAGCTGTGAGCTGTGGGTATGGGGATTCCATGCTTCTTCCCTGAATGGTTCCCCAGCACTTTCTCCCAACCAAGCTCACTGTATATCTGGCAAAGAAATACTCCAAAGGCCCAGCTCCATCTTCACAGAGCAGACAAACAAGAACAGGCCCTTTGTGGGGCCATGGCTGTGCACCTGGTGGTATGGCTCAGGGGAACCATTTGGGGGAGCCGCTAGATGAGGGTGCCACAGAGCCGCCTGCAGCTTTGCTGTGAAGACAGCCTGACAGATGCGAGCCAGGACTAACAATCCCATCTTGCGTTTCTCTCTCTCCCTCTGATCTGCCAGTACCTGGTGCTGCGTAAACCTCACGAAGCCACAGTGACACACTGGACATCACACAGCGCTCTGAGGCCTAGCTGGAGTGGGCTGTGGACTGAAGGCTAGACTGGACGGGACTGGGTGTGTCCCCTGGCTGCAGGTCCTGGGCCCAGCTGGCCCCCACCACCTCGCAGTGCGGCAGCATCTCCTCCACCAGGATGTGAGTGAGGCCGGGGTGGGACACAGCAGGGAGGTCCGAGATGTCTAATCGGCGGAGGTTCCTGGAAGAAGGCAAGGAGGGCAGTGAGGCCAGCCCTGGTGTGCACGCGTACACATGGGTGGGGGTCCTGAGCCTCATCTCAACCCCCAGCTTCATAAAACCTTTTTCTTTTCTGGTGCTGGTCTTGGGGCTTGAACTCTGGGCCTAGGTGATATCCTTGAGCTTCTGTGTCCAAGGCTGGTGTTCTACCACTTGAACCACAACTCCATTTCTGGCTTTTTTTTTTTGATGGTTCATTGGAGATAAGAGTCTCAGGAACTTTCCTGCCTAGGCTGGCTTTGAACCACAATCCTCAGATCTCAGCCTCCTGAGTAGCTAGGGTTACAGGTGTGAGCCACCAGCACCTGGCTTCCTAAAAAAGATTTTTTGAGGCAGTACTGAGGTACTCTACCACTGAACCACAGCCCAGGCCTCAGAATAAAGCTGTGTGTGTATGCCCATTAGGGTGCTTGAACTCAGGACCTCACATTCTCCTTTAGTTTTTTTTGTTTGTTTGTTTTGCTTAAGGCTGATGCTCTACCACTTGAGCCACAGCTCTTACTTCTAGTTTTCTGTTAGTTAATTGGAAATAAAGAGTCTCCAGAATTTGTCTGTGCAGGCTGGCTTCAAACCGTGAGCCACAGATCTCAGCCTCCTGAGCAGCTAGGATGACAGGTGTGAGCTATCGGTACCTGGCCATATTCAAACTAAGTCTACAACTGGTTAAGGAGATGAAATCCACTGTTAATCACAAATACGGCTGTTGGGTCCAACTGTTCTGCTGCTGTGCAAACAGCGTGGCATTTTCATTCCAACAAAAGCAGGAGTTAAAAAGCCAGGCAACCAGTGAGTCATGGCCTGTAATCCTAGCTACTTAGGAGGCTGGGATCTGAGGATCCAGGTTCAAAGCCAGCCCAGACTGGCTCTTATCTCCAATAAACTACTCAGAAAAAGCCAGAAGTGAGGCTGTGGCTCAAGTGGTTGAGTGCTAGCCTTGAACAAAGAAGCTCAGGCCCTGAGTTCTAGCCCAAGTGACTGCTCCCTTGTGCTCACACCCCTGGGCTGTGGCGGAGGGAGGGGACATGGGGACAGCCCAGTAGCCCTCCTCCTCACTCTCCACTGAATCGGTGCTAGGCGGGAGTGGGCTTGGCATGGTGCCAGCCTGGCCTGGGGTCTCACTGGAGGTGGTGGAGGCAGGCGAGGCCCCGTTCGGAGACTCGGGGACACCCGGCCAGCGACAGCTCCTGCAGCGAGCCGGCCAGCGGGTAGAGACGAGCGAGGCACCAGTCATCCACGTGGGGACAGCGCTGCAGGGACAGGGAGCGGAGCTCCTTCAGGAGCACTGCAAGGAGGCAGAAGGCTGGGGTCACCAGGGGTCCTTGGGGAAGCCCCGCGTCCCTTCCCTGCCGCCCACTCCCTCCTGGGCTGCCGGCTCACAGATGTGGTCCAGGCCTTCGTAGTTGATGACGCAACCGCTGACATCCACGGCCTCTACAGGTACCGAGTGCAGATCACCTAACGAGGGAGAGATCCAGCCATGCTTGCTGGGCCGGATCCACTCTTGGCCCTGGAACCTGGAGGGGTGGGGAGGGAAGGTCAGAGGTGCCCACAGCGCCCCATTGAAGGGGCTGGTGCCCTGTGTGGTCCTGTGACCATGGGATGCATCACACACCAGCACCCAGGGCCCAAGAGATGCTGGATGAGAACAGATCCTCCCAGACAGCCAAATGACCCCTCTGTCCCAAACCTAAGATGCTGCTTAACAGGCCTCCAGGAACCAATGGGAGCCAAAGTCTTTTGTTTTTGTCCAGGGCCAGTCTAGGATTGTGATCCTGACAATCTCTACCTGCCTCAGTAGCTGAGACTACAGACAGGAGCCACTTTACTCAGCAAGAAAGGCTGTCTTGGGAGGGCTGGGAAGGTGGCTCAGTGGTAGAGTGCTTGCCTTGCATGCATGAGGCCATGGGTTCGATTCCTCAGCACCACATAAGCAGAAAAAGCCAGAAGTGGCGCTGTGGCTCAAGTGGTAGAGCACTAGCCTTGAGCTGAAGAGCTGAGGGACAGCACCCAGGCCCAGAGTTCAGGCCCCACGACTGACAAAAACAAAAAAAAGACTGTCTTGCCAGTCAGTGACTCATGCCTGTCATCCTACCTACTCAGGAGGCTGAGATCTGAGGTTCACAGTTTGAAGCCACTGCAGAAGGAAACTTAATAAGACCTTTATTTCTAAGAAACTACTCAAAAAAGCTGGAAGTGGTGCTGTGGCTCAAGTGGTAGAGTGTTAGCCTTGAGCAAAAGCAGCTCAGGGACAGCGTTCAAGCCCCATGACAGACAAAAAAAAAGAAAAAGCCAGAAGTGACGCTTTGGCTCAAGTGGCAGAGTACTCGCCTTGAGCAAAGGAAACTTAGGGACAAGCTCCAGAACTGGCGGGGGTGGGGAGGGTGGGGGGGGGAGAGAGTCTTTTTTGTTGTTGTTGTTGTTGGTTGTGGGGCTTGAACTCTGGACTTGGGTGCTGTCCCTGAGCTCTTCAGCTCATGGTGAGCACTCTACCACTTGAGCCATAGCACCACTTCCAGTTTTCAAGTGGTTTATTGGAGATAAGAGTCTCACAGATTTTCCTGCCCTGGCTGGCTTTGAACCTCGATCCTCAGATCTCAGCCTCCTGAGTAGCTAGGATTACAGCGCCCGGCGACTTCTGGCTTTTTCTGTGTATGTAGTGCTGAGGAATTGAACCCAGGGCTTCATGCATGCTAGGCAAGCACTCTACCACTGAGCCACCTTCCCAGCCCAGAAAAATTCTTTTGAGATGGAGTCATGCTATGTGTCCCAGGTGGGTTACTGAACTCCTGAGCTCAAGAAATCCTTCCTACCCCTAACCTCTCCTTCCTGAGTATCTGGGACTACAGGTTTGTGCCACCCTTCCCAGCTGGCTAACTTTATTGAACACATTTGCTTTGTTATACCTCCTTACAAAGGTTTAGAGGGCAAAAAATCCGCCCCCCCCCCCCGGACTTTCTTGTCCAGGCTGGCTTTGAACTGTGATCCTCAGATCTCAGCCTTCTGAGTAGCTAGGATTACAGGCGTGAGCCACCAATACCAGGCAAAAATCCCAATTTTTATGACACATCTACAAACACTGGACCTTCTTCTTTTCTTTTCTTTTCTTTTTTGCCCTTTTTCTTTTCTTTTCTTTCTTTTTTCTTCTTTCCTTTCTCAGTCTTGGGGCTTGAACTCAAGGCCTAGGTGCTGTCCCTGAGTTTTTTTTGTTTTGTTTTGTTGGGGGTTTTATTGCCAGTCTTGGGGCTTGAACTTACCACTTGAGCCATAGCACCACTTATGGCTTTTTCTGTTTATATGGTATGAGGAATTGGAACCCAGGGCTTCATGCATGCTAGGCAAGCACTCTACCACTAAGCCACATTCCTAGCCCCATGTCCCTGAGTTCTTTTGCTCAAAGCTAGCGCTCTACCACTTTGAGCCACATCTCCAGTACTGGTTTTCTGGTGGTTAATTAGAGATAAGAGTCTTACAGACTTTCCTTCCTTGGGCTGGCTTTGAACTACAATTCTCAGATTTCAGCCCCCTTAGTACCTACCTATCCCATTTTATTACATACAAAACAGAAGCCCAGGAACAAACCCTCTGCCACATGGCCACTAGGTGGCAGTGGGGAGCTCACCGCCTCCCAGTGACTGCCCAAGCCTTAGGGATCCCTGCCCCCTCCCTCCAATCTGAAACCTTTGTCTTACTTGACTGCACCTCCCAGCTTCAGGGCGAAGTAGGCACCTGTGACATAGGGGCCATAGTGCTCCTTCAGGGCAAGGAAGGATCTGCAGAGAGAACCAGAGCAAAGATTAGGACTGGAAAACCCCAGGGTTCCTTCTGGCATGTCAGGTGTCTGGGACACCAAGCAAACACAGTAGCCTGGTTGCAAGTCTTTACTGAGAGTTTACTAGAATGCTAGTATTCTAGTATAAGGGCTAAGCCTTAGTCCTTGAAGATTGTGTGCAAGTACTGGGACTTGAACTCAGGGCCTTCAACTCTCATTGGGCTTTTTCCATTGACACTTGAGCCATGCCTCCAGTCCAGAGTTTTTTTTGATGGCTCATTGGAGATAAGAGTCTTACAGACTTTACTACCTGGGCTAACTATGAACTATGATCCTCACATCTCAGCCTCCTGAGTAGCTAGGATGATATGGGGTGCCCAAGGGGTGCCCAAATGTGAAATGTGAACTGGTCACATTTGGAATATTCTAGTACTGCCAGACTAGTTGTGAAGGGCAGAGAAGCCAAGAGAGGCAGAGGGGGGAAGACTCTTTTATATTTGGGCTAAACAAGTTGGTGGAAGGTGGTACCCATTCCTGGAATGAGCACATTTTCTTTTTATTTGTTTTGCCAGTCCTGGAGCTTGAACTCAGGGCCTGGGCGCTGTCCCTGAGCTTCTCTTGCTCAAAGCTAGCACTCTACCACTTGAGTCACAGTGCCACTTCTGTCGTTTTCTGTTTATGTGGTGCTGAGGAATCGAACCCAGGGCTTCATGCATGCTAAGCAAGCACTTTACCACTAAGCCACATTCCCAACCTGAACACACTTTTTTAAGGAAGAAATGAACATTGGTTTTAGTCATCCTAGGGCTGAGATTCCAGCGACACCCCCAACTGCAGCTGGTGAGAGAGGAGCTTGAAGGAGGAGGAACCTTATACAAAGCTGTGGGCTGGAGCTGAAGTTGGCAGAGGAAGTGTGGGGGGAGGGGGGTAAAGACCTGCGAGTGCACGGGCAGGAGCTGGACTCCATCTGGGTGGTCCTAGCCCCAGGATCTCCACCAGGCCTTCCAGGCCTCAGGTTCTCACCGATTTTTCCTCTGCACCTTCAAAATCTGCCTCCGCAGCAAGTACTCCCTCAGGGCCTCCATGTCATAGAAGTAGTCAGACAGGAATTGAAGGAGAGTCCTTTTCTTCTTCTGATTGCTCTCTGGGGCCACCACCCCACTCAGACCTTGGAGGCCTCTGGAATTCTTACACAGTTCTGAGGCCACCAGGCGTTGGAACTAAGGAGGACAGGAAAGGAGGGGTTGAACCTGAAGCAAGGTTATGTTTTTTTGCTCCATAAACCTTAATCCCCTGCGCGCGCGTGCGTGCGTGCGTGCGTGCGTGCGTGCGTGCGTGCGTGCGTGCGTGCGTGCGTGCGTGCGTGCGTGTGTGTGTGTGTGTGTGTGTGTGTGTGTGTGTGTGTGTGTGTGTGTAATAGGGCTTGAACTCAGGGCCTGGACGCTGTGCCTGAGCTGCTTTTGCTCAAGGCTAGTGCTCTACCACTTGAGCCCCAGTTCTACTTCCAGCTTTTCTGGTGGTTCACTGGAGATAAAGATTCTCACATACTGTCCTGACTGGGTTGACTTTGAACTGTGATCTGCACATCTCAGCCTCCTGAATAGCTAGCATTATATTTTCCTCAAATTATTTTTTCTTCCTCCTCCCTCTTTCTCCCTCCCCTCTTCCCCCTTCTCCTCCTCCTCTCATAGGGCTTGAACTCAGGGCCTGGGCCCTGTCTCTGAGCTCTTTTTTTCAAGGTTAGCACTCTACCACTTTGAGACACAGTCCCACTTTTTTTTTTTTTGAGGGTTTTGTGAGGGTTAATTGGAAATAAGACTTTCCTGCCTGGGCTGACTTTGAACCATGATCCTTGAGTCTCAGCCTCAGGTGTAGCTAGGATTACAGGTGCGGCCACCTGTGCCTGGCCTTTAAAAAAAAAAAACAACAAAACTCAGGGATTCACCTTTCCAAGGCAGGTACTTTACCACTTGAACCACTCTGCCAGCCTAAGTTCTTCCTTTAATGAACCCTAAATTTTCTCTTGAATTTAGACAAACATTCTTGCATTTCCCAGGTTCTTTGGTTTAATTTTCTTCCAAAGCCACCGCCTTTTTCTTTCCAAATGATTTTTATGATTTTTTTAAAAAAAATTCTCACAAATTCAACCCTAAACATTACTGAATTCTCCCTGAGATCTTCCTGAATGATTCATTTCCTGCCTCCTCAAAACACAGGTCAGGTATGGGCCATACATCCGTAATCGCAGCCACTGGGGAGGTAGAAATTGGAGGTCTGAGGTCATCCCAGGCATAAAGTTATAGAGACCCTCATCTCAGCAAATAAGCTTGGGTGTGGTGGTATACACCTGTGGTCTCAGCTATGTTGTACTGCCTTAGGTTGGTGGGCCGCAGTCCAGGGTAGTATGGGGGAAAATTCAGGACCCTATGTAAAAAGCAGAAAACTGCTCGGAGCATGGCTCGTGTGTTTCTTAGACAAGTACCTGGCCCTGAGTTTTAAACACCCAGTACAGTCAAAAATACAAAATTTCCATTAGTTTTTTGGTGCTGGCTCAAGCGTTCAACCCTTCCTGTCTTTGGGTTTTCAACACAATTCTGGTGTTCGTCCCCTCCCGACCCCCACCGTTTTCAACACAATTCTGGTGTTCGTCCCCTCCCGACCCCCACCCCTACCCCGCCTCCCAGACTCTCATCCAATCATTTCCAAGAATCATTCCCTTCCGGTCCAACCCTCGCCTGCTTATTGGTTCCCTGTAGAGCCGAATCCGTCCCTCTGATTGGCTGCGCGTGTCTCTTCGGCACCACACCCTCACAGTCATTGGCTACTCCCTGCCAAGTTCCCGCCCACTGTTACTGTCAAAGGCTCGCTCCTCTTGCCGGCCACACCGTCGGGATATCTCGGCCCCGAGGAACCGCAGGTGCCCACTCCCGGCGCAGGGAGATTCAGGGAGGCGCAGGGGGATGCTGCTGCTTTCTGGCGGCGAGGTCCCTGAAGGGAAGGCTGCAGGGGGAGAACTTAGGTTTGGGGAACGCTAGGTCACCTACCGCTCTGGGCGCCGCCATCTTGCACCCATAAACGGGAAGGGGCGGGGATTCCAAAGGCCACGTGGTTCCGTCCGGGAGGTCTCTTAGGCCCCGCCCCCCAGCTTTCCAGCCCTCCTCTTAAAGGAGCGCTCACCCTTTACGCGTCTTGTGTTAAGGGATTACTTTGAGCGCCTTTCCTTTTTTTAAATCCTTTTTTTCTCTCTCTTTTTTTTTTTCTTCCTTGCTTCTTTCTTTTTATCTTTGTTCGGGTCCTAGGGCTTGAATGCAAAGCCTGGCTGCAGTTCCTTCATCTTTTTAATTTAAGGCTGGTGCTCTACCCCCTTGAGCCACAGTTCCACTTCCAGCTCTTTGGTGGTTAATTGGAGAAAAGCCTCTCAGGGATTTTTCTGTCCAATCTGGCTTTGAACTGCTTTCCTCAGCTCTCAGCATCCTGAGTAGCTCTTGGGTTAAATGATTACTTTGAGCACCTTTCCACCTTTATTTTCTTTCTCTATCTCTCTGTCTTTCTCTCTCTCTTTGGTTCCTAGGTCCAGGGCCTGGCTGCAGTGCCTTTGTGCTCTTTTTCCTTAAAATTGGTGCTCTACCACTTGAACTACAGTTCTGCTTCCAGATTTTTGGTGGTTAGTTGGAGAAAAGCCTCTCTTTGGGCTGGGGATGTGGTTTAGTGGTAGAGTGCTTACCTAGCATTCATGAAGCCCTAGGTTCAATTCCTCAGTACCTCATAAACATAAAGGGGCAGAAGTGGTGCTGTGGCTCAAGTGGTAGAGTGCTAGCCTTGAAACAGTACCCAGGCCCTGAGTCCAAGCCCCAGAACTGGCAAAAAAAAAAAAAAAGGACTTTCCTCTTGAGGGAAAAAACTCAGGGACAGCATTCTGCATTCAAGCCAACCAACAATAAAAAGAAAAATTATTCTCTTAAAGTTCTGGAAGTTAGAAGTAGCTAGGATTACAGGCATGAACACTCTTTCTGGGTTAGATTCCTGACCTTCAGATTTTTATTTATTTATTTTGTCAGTCATGGGGCTTGAACTCTGGGCTTGGGTGCTATCCCTTAGCTCTTCAGCTCAAAGCCAGTGCTCTAACTGCTTGAGCCACAGCACCACTTCTAGTTTTTTTTCTAGTGGTTTATTGGAGATAAGAGTCTCACAGACTTTCCTGCCCTGGCTGGCTTTGAATTGTCAGGATCCTCAGATCTCAGGCTCCTGAGCACCTAGGATTACAGGTGTGAGCCACCAGTGCCCGGCTGACCTCCAGAACTTTATTTTGTTTGGGTTTTTTTTGTCTTTTCTTTTCTTTTTTTTTTTGGTACTGGGGATCGAACCCAGGATGTTGCACTTGCTAGGCAAGTGCTTTGCCACTGAGCTACATCCCAGCCCGTCCAGAACTTTAAGAGAATAATCTTTTTTTTCTTTGTCCTTTTTTTTTTTTTTTTTTTTGTCAGTCATGGGTTTGAGCTCAGAGGCTATGCACTGGTCCTGAGCTCTTTTGTTCAAGGCTAGCTACTCTATAACTTTGAGCTACTGCGCCACTTCCCATTTCCTGGTAGTTCACTGGAGTCACCAGTGGCTCATGCTTGTTACCCTAACTACTGAGGAGGGTAAGATTTGAGGATTGTAGTTTGAAGCCAGGCTGGTCAGGAAAGCCTGTAAAACTCTTATTTCCAATAAACTACTTAGAAAAAGCTGGAAGTGCCCTGGTGGCCTAAGTGATAGAGTATTAGCCCTTTGCAAAAGATCTCAGGGACAGTGCCCAAGCCCTAAGTTCAAGCCCCAGGACCAACCCTCCCACCCCCCCCCCAAAAAAAAAAAAAAGATCATGGACTTTTCCTGCTCAGGCTGGCTTTAAACCTTGATCCTCACATTTCAGCCTCCTGAGTAGCTAGGATTATAGATGTGAGCCACCAGCCCCTGGCAAGAGAATAATCCAGTGTTTTGTTTAAAGCTGGTAAGATTATGATTTTGTTATAGTGTCAGCAGAAGTGGGTCCAGTGGAGTAAGTTCCAGTTGAGACCAGGCCTTCACGAGAGTTCTATTCTGGCTATATTGTCTTTGAAATCCCTGAGACATCATTTTGAGACCTTAGCATGCTTAGTTAGGGTCTTGAGTTCAGGAAGGTGGTCAGTATTAAGTCAGGGGCTTGGAATCTATTGCATGTCCATGGTGGGTTTTATTTTATTTATTTTTAAATTTTGTTTTGTGCAGAGATAACAACTACTGGTGCTGTTGCGCCGCCACCTCTTCTTCTTCTTCCTCCTCCTCCTCCTCCTCCTCCTCCTCCTCCTCCTCCTCCTCCTCCTCCTCCTCTTCTTCTTCTTCTTCTTCTTCTTCTTCTTCTTCTTCTTCTTCTTCTTCTTCTTCTTCTTCTTCTTCTTCCTCTTCCTCTTCCTCTTCCTCTTCCTCTTCCTCTTCTTTGTCAGTCATAGGGCCTGGGCACTGTCCTTCAGCTCTTCACTCAAGGCGAGTGCTTGCTCTACCAGTTGAGCCACAGTGCCACTTCCAGTTTTCTGGTGGTTCATTGGAGATGAGTCTCACGGACTTTTCTGCCCAGGCTAGTTGTGAACTGTGATCCTCAGATCTCAGCCTCCTGAGTAGCTAGGATTACAGGCGTGAGCCACCAGCCCCTGGCCCTGAGATAACTTCTTGCTATTCAATCCAGGTTGACCTCAAACTCCTGATCCCCCTGATTCCCCCTCCCAAACACAGGATTATAGGAATGCACCACTGTGCCTGGTGTTTTGAAGGATTTTTTTTTAACACCTTGGGCTTGAAAGAAGGGACTATACCTGTCAATGACTGCAATACTTGCCAGTTTTTTCCACAGCAGGACCATCTTGACAGGGCCAATCACCTCAGTCAAGTTCAGAGGCAGTGGAATTGTTAGTTCTCCTGTAGCCAGAAGCCTGGACACGGAACATTCTGGTGAAGAAGCATCCATGGCATGGTCTGAGCCAAAAAAAAAAAAAGCAAGGGTTGGCACTGGTGGTTCATGCCTGTAATCCCAGGTGGCTGAGATCTGAGGAGCACAGTTCAAAGCTAGCCAGTTTAGGAATCTGTAACACTCTTATCTCCAACTTAACCACCAGAAAACCAGAAGTGGTGCTGTGGCTCAAGTGGTAGAGCACTCACACCTTGATTGAAGAGTTCAGGGACAGCGCCCAGGCCCAGAGTTCAAGCCCCATGACCAAAAAAATAAATAAATAAAACAAGCAAAGTCAGAGCTGTGGGCAAGTCAAGAGCTTCAGGGGAGAAAGTTCAGTGAGGGAGGCTGAAGTGTGGAGGCTGCAGAGGTGGGAGGAGCCAGCAGAAACAGGTAACGTAACAAGACACTGAACAGCCAGTGCTGAGGAACACGTGGGCAGCAGATTCTCCCTCAAGAGTGGACTTTGGGACGTCTCTGCCAGTTCTTCCCCCAGCTGCCCTTTCCTCCCTCCCAACCCACAACTCTCCAGGGACTGGGTCACCCTGGACCTTGCTACTTCCTGCTCTGGCAGTCACCTCTCAGACCCGATGGAACTGTGGATACAGCTAAAGCAAGCCGGCCTAGAGCCCTCGGGGCTCGGCCCGCCTCCCCCTGCCCTGAGGGAACCCCCACCAGAGGAGAGCTTGAGCCAGACACTGCTGTCACCAGGGCCAGACCGTGAAGAAGCCCAGGAGAGCTTGCAATGGATCTGGGAGGAGCTGGTGAGTGACCAGGCTTGGAAGGACAGGAGAGAGGGGGGCAGGGAAATGAATGAATAAGTAGAAATAGAAAAGGGCCAGAGATTAATCAGGGGCTTCCGCGCACCTGTCATCCCAGCTTTTGGGAGGCTGAGGGAGGAGGATCTTGAGGCCAGCCAGGGCTACATGATGAAAGCCTACCATGAACAACAAACACAAATGTACAGATGGGCTGGGAATGAGGCTTAGTGGGAGAGTGCTTGCATAGTATGCATGAAGCCCTGGGTTCAATTCCTCAGTACCATAAACAGAGAAAGCCGGAAGTGGTGCTGTGGCACAAGTAGTAGAATGTTAGCCTGGAGCAAAAGAAGCTTAGGGACAGTGCCCAGGCCCTGAGTTCAAGCCCCAGGACTGGCACAAAAAAACAAAAACAAAATGAGGAAGAAGAAGAAAAGGTCAGAGATTGAAGACCAAAGTAGAGAATGAGGCTGAGATAGAGGGAAAAGTGGAGACATAGAATGAGAGATAGGAATGGACCCAGAGATGGGGTGGAAATTAGAGCAAGAGCAGGGGCAGACAGATCAGAGAAATAGAGATCATGAGCAATTTGAAGAAGAAAGTGTCACTGATGAATGAGGGACAGATTCCTGCCTGGGGCCCCTGGTGGCCTGCCTATCTATGGTGCTCTTCTTCTTGGCAGGGCAACCTACGCAGAATGGATATCCAGTTACTGGGCCAGCTGTGCAGCCTGGGGCTGGAGATGGGAGCTCTTCGGGAGGACCTGGTTGCCATCCTAGAAGAGGAGGAGGAGGTCTATGAAGAGGAAGAAGAGGAGGAGTCTCAGGAGAAGAGGGAGGAAGCACACTTAGGGGTCTTCGGCCTGGCCACTCGCCTCCCTGACTTTGAGATGACTATCTGAGGTGCAGGTCAGATCACATTCGGAATCTCTGAAGATGACCATCTAGGCTGTGGCCCCAGCGGCATGGGTGGGGCTTGGTTTGCAGATGTGGTGGGTGGGATTTGCCTAGAGTTGTGATGGGCGGGGTTTGAGGTGGGTGGGGTTTAGTTGCAGATTTGGTGGGCAGGGTCCGGTTGCAGGTGAAGTGGGCCGGGGTTTGGTGGCGTTTGAGGTGGGTGGGGCTTGGTTGCAGGTGAGATGGGCGGAGTTTTAAGTGGGTGGGGCTTGGTTACAAGTGACGTGGGTGGAGGTTGGTTGTAGATGAGGTGGCAGGAGATTGGTTGCGGATGAGGTGGGCAGGGCACAGGAATTCAGGTGTGGTTGGGAAATCAAGCCTCTTTGGAAGGTCAGCACCCCGGTGGCCACCAGCCAAAGGTTGGCTCTTGAGCACTTAAAACATGTCTGGAGATGTGCCAATATGGTATAAGAAATTAAAAAATAATGGTTATATATTGGGATGGCAATATTTTGAATGTATTGGCATCAAAGCATCGGCCATTTTACCTTTTCGGTTTGTTTCCAGGTGGGACTGGGATTTGAACTCAGGCCTCTCCTGCCTTGCTAGGCAGGTGCTCTACCACTTGAGCCACGCCCCCAGAGCTGTCATTGTGATTTTGAGTTGCATCATCCACACAGGTGAAGGAAAGAGTCTTCGCAGTCAGGTTCTCCTGTTTATTTTTTGCCCCAACTCGGAGCCTGTTGCACACTGTGCAAATGCTGTACCGTGGAGCGACTCCCCTCGCTCCCCCTCCCGCTTCAACAACTGGAATGACCACGTTCCCTCCCCGTGTGCTTCCATTCCCAGGGTCTGAAAAGACTGCCTGGAAGTAGATGTGGTGCAGGTGTGTGACAGCGCCACCTGCGGGAGACACAGAGCACGTGCAGGGCGGCCTCTGGGCACTGCGTGCCACTGCTTGCTCTTCCTCCCTCCCTTCCTCTTTCCCTCCTTCCCTCCCTTCAGGTGTTACAGTGCTTGAGTTCAAGCCCTAGGACCGAGATGGGGGAGAGGGATGGGGGAGAAGACTGGGAGCGCCGGGCTCACCAGCCGTTCTCCAGCTCGTGGTGGTCAGCACCATGGACAGCGCCGTTGGCCCTCCTGCCCACAGGCTCTGCAGCCCGGAGCAGCTGGAGAGGACATCACAGCTGCAAGAAACACGCGCTGAGGAAGTTCTTACAGGGAAGATCGGAGTCTCCTATGACTTCTGCCCTGCATGTCCCCCGAGCATGGAGATGGCTGGGAAGATGGCTGCAGCCCCAGCCTGGCCTTGCGGGGACTGAGCCTGCTCCAGATGCATGGTGAATGTTTCGGTCCTAAGATTCAGTTGTCAGGGGCATGGCTCAGGGGTAAAGTACCTGCCAAATATAGGCGACTCACTAGCAATGCCAAGCAAGCAAGTGAACAAACAAATGTATCAATAAATCCTCTAAGAATCCAGAACACTGCCACTGCCTTAAAAAATGACGGGAAGGGGCTGGGAAGGTGGCTTAGTGGTAGAGTGCTTGCCTAGCATGCATAAAGCCCTGGATTCGAGGTCTCAGTACCACATAAACAGAAAAAGCCAGAAGTGATGCTGTGGCAAAGTGGTAGAGTGTTAGCCTTCAGCAAAAGAAGCTCATGGCCAGTACCCAGGCCCTGAGTTTAAGACCCAGGACTGGCAAAATTTTTTTAAAAAATGATCTGGTACTGGTGGCTCACACTTGTAATCCCAGCTACTCAGGAGGTTGAGATCTGAGGATTGTGGTTCTAAGCCAGCCTGGGTAGGAAAGTCTGTGAGACTCTTATCTGTAACAAACCACCAGAAAACCAGAAGTGGCACTGTGGCTCAAGAGGTAGAGCGCTAGCCTTGAGCTGAAGAGCTGGGGACAGCACCCAGGCCCAGAGTTCAAGCCCCATAACCGACAAAAAAAAAAAAAAAGAAAAGAAACGTACCAATTCCCTTACTCTGTATATGACATTTACAATGAAATTTAAAAAGTGCTAAGGGGAAAAAAAAAAGTGCTAAGGGGTAGCGCTCAGGCCTGGAGTTCAAGTCCCAGGACTGGCAAAGAAACAAAGCAAGAAAGGAAGGAGAGAGAGAGAGAAAGAGAGAGGGGCTGGGAAGGTGGCTCAGTGGTAGAGCACTTGCCTTGCATGCCTGAGGCCCTGGGTTCGATTCCTCAGCACCACATAAGCAAAAAGAAAAAAGCCAGAAGTGGCGCTGTGGCTCATGTGGTAGAGCGCTAGCCTTGAGCTGAAGAGCTGAGGGACAGCACCCAGGCCCAGTGTTCAGGCCCCATGACTGGACCAAAAAGAGAGAGAGAGAGAGAGAGAGAGAGAGAGAGAGAGAGAGAGAGAGAGAGAGAGAGAGAGAGAGAGAGAGAGAGAGAGAGAGAAAATTTGGCTTACACCAGTAATCCTAGCTATTCAGGAGGCTGAGATCTGAGGATTATAGTTTAAAGCAGCCCAGACAGGAAAGTCCATGAGACTCTTTATCTCCAATTAACCACCAGAAAACTGGAAGTGGCGCTTGTGGCTCAAGTGGTAGAGCACTAGCCTTGAGCTGAAGAGCTCAGGGACAGGGCTCAGGCCCAGAGTTCAAGCCCCACCACCACCAACAAAACAAACAAAAAGTGTTCTGCAGTTCTTATTAGGAGTCTATCATTAGTATCTTATCCTTGAGATACTGCCTCCACCTAGTGGCCACCATGTACATGTAGAGTCTCTGAGTTCAACTCTGGATGAATTGTTTTAATCACTTGTGAGGAAATCTCTGTGAATGGTCATTGTCTGTGAGAATTTCAGTATTTGCCATGTTTCTTCCTGGAAATCTTTTTTCTTCTTTTTGGCTGGTCCTGGAGCTTGAACTCTGGGCTTGGCCACTGTCCCTGTGCTTCTTTTACTCAAGGCTAGCACTCTACCACTTGAACCACAGTGCCACTTCTAGGTTTTTCTGTGATTAATTACAGATAAGTCTCCCGGATTTTCCTGCTTGCCTGGCTTCAAACTGTGATCCTTATATCTCAATCTCCTGAGTAGCTAGGATTACAAATGTGAGCCACAGGTGCCCAGAGCCTTTCTGCAAATCTTGCTCAAACATGCTTTCCTATCTTTGTAAAGTACCCATACTGTCTGGTTACTGCTGCTAAAATATTCAGGGAGGGCTGGGAATATGGCTTAGTGGTAGAGTGCTCATCTAGCATGCATGAAGCCCTGGGTTTGAGTCCTCAGTACCATATAAACAAAAAAAGCTGGAAGTGTCCCTGTGGCTCAAGTAGTAGAACGCTAGCCTTGAGCAAAAGATCAGGGACAGTGCCTAGGCCCTGAGTGCAAGCACCATAGCAAATAAATAAATAAATAAATAAACAAATAGCAGCTGAGTGGTATTATATCTCCCCCCCCCAGCCTCATGGTTTTTTTTGTTTTTGTTTTTTGCCAGTTCTTTGGGCTTGAACTCAGGGCCTGGGTACTCACTGTCCCTGAGCTGCTTTTACTCAAGGCTAGCACTCTACTGCTGAGACACAGCTCTAACTCTGGATTTTTCTGTTCATGTGGTGCTGAGGAATTGAACCCAGGGCTTCATGCATGCAAGGCAAGTGCTCTACCACTAAGCCACATTCTCAGCCTCATTTGTTCTCTCTTTTTTTTTGGGGGGGTCCGGTCGTGGGGCCTGAACTCTGGGCCTGGGTGCTGTCCCTCAGCTCTTCAGCTCAAGGCTAGCGCTCTACCACTTGAGCCACAACACCACTTCCGGCTTTTTTCTTTTTGTTTATGTGGTGCTGAGGAATCGAACCCAGGGTCTCAGGCATGCAAGGCAAGCACTCTACCACTGAGCTACCTTCCCAGCCCCTTGTTCTCTTCTTTTGACACCTTGTATCTGCAGTTGGGACTGTTCCCTATATTTATTTATTTAATTTATTTATTTGCTATGGTGCTTGCACTCAGGGCCTGAGCACTGTCCCTGAGCTTCTTTTGCTCAAGACTAACACTCTACCACTTAAGCCATAGCACCACTTCTTGCTTTTTCTGTTTATGTGGAACTGAGGAATGGAACCTAGGGCTTCATACATGCTAGGCAAGCACTCTACCACTAAGCCACATTCCCAGGCCTCTGGGTTTTTTAACTAGAGAATGTGTCTGTTTTCTGTTACTATGAGGAAATACTGGAGGCTGGATAATTTGTTAAAGATAAGTAGTTTAATTTGGCTCACAGTTTCTGGATGTCCAAGGTCAGGCAGAGGGCATATCCAGTGTTGGCTTTGCCGGCAGCATCTTAAGTTGGCACATCAAGAGGTGGGCTGTGCAGCTGTGTTTGTCTTCTCGTCTATTGTTTCATAAAGCTACCCATTTCATCACAGGGAACCTATCCAGACAGGTATTCTTATTCCTCACCGCTAAACCCTGAGAGAATAAGATCTCTCTCTCTCTCTCTCTCTCATTGGTTACGGGGCTGCAGTTGGGACTCTACCACTAAGCCACATTCCCAGTCATGAGTATACTTCTTTTTGGATAATGTCTCCCCTTCACTAGCTTAGCTCTCTCCCAGTTGAATGATACTTTTGTGTGTGTGTCAGTCGTGGGGCTTGAACTCTGGGCCTGAACTCTGTCCCTGAGTTCTTCAGCTCAAGGTTAGTGTACTACCCCTTGCACCACAGTGCCACTTCTAGTTTTCTGGTGGTTAATTGGAGGTAAGAGTCTCACAGGCTTTCCTGCCTGGGCTGGCTTTGAACTGAGATCCTCAGATCTCAGCCTTCTGAGTAGCTAGGATTACAGTGTGAGCCAGCAGCACCTGACGAGTGATACTTTTTTTTTTATCTGATCATGGAACCAACCCAAAGCCTCACTTCATAATACTGAAATGATAGCCAGGCTCTACTTGTGAATTTTTGGTTCACTGGAGATAAAAATTATCATGGGGGGCTGGGGGTTTAGCCCAGCAGAAGGGCGCCCGCCTGGCGCGCCCAAGGCCCTGGGTTCGGTTCTCAGCCCTAGTTTAAAAAAAAAAAAATTATCATGGGCTTTCTTGCTCAGGCTGGTGTCAAATTGTGACTGATCCTCAGATCTCAGCCTCCTGAGTAGCTAGGATTACAGGCCTGAGCCACCAGCTCCTGGCTTTTCCTCAGCTCTTCAGCTCAAGGCTATTCCTCTACCACTTAAGCCACAGCACCATTTCCAACCTTTTCTGTTTATGTGGTGCTGAGGAATTGAACCCACGGCCTCATGCAAGCACTTTACCATTGAGCCACCTTCTCAGCCCCATGGCTTGACTTTTTTTTTTTTTTTTTTTTTAACTCTTGTCACTGCTTGCTCCAATATCAAATTGTTTCTATTTTTTTTTTTTTTTTTGGGTCCAGTCGTGGGGCCTGAACTCTGGGCCTGGGCGCTGTCCCTCAGCTCTTCAGCTCAAGGCTAGCGCTCTACCACTTGAGCTACAGCGCCACTTCTGGCTTTTTTCTTTTTGCATATGTGGTGCTGGGGAATTGAACCCAGGGCCTCAGGCATGCAAGGCAAGCGCTCTACCACTGAGCCACCTTCCCAGCCCCTCAAATTGTTTCTAAAAATAAGGTCTACCTACTTTTTTTCAGTCGTGGGTATTGAACTCTGGGCCTGAGCCCTGTCCCTCAGCTCTTCAGTTAAAGGCTAGTGCTCTACCACTTGAGCCACAGCACCACTTCCAGTTTTCTGGTGGTTTTTATTGGAGATAAGAATCTCATGGACTTTCGTACCCAGGCTGGCTTTGAACTGCAATCCTCAGATTTCAGCCTTCTGAGTAGCTAGCATTACAGGCGTGAGCCACCAGCACCCTGCAAGTCTACCCTCTAAACTAGTGTTAAGATAGTATATTTTTCCCCTATGCTTTTAACCTGAGAGCATTTCCTGTGGGTTGAGCACAGTTGGGTCCGACAAGATGTCCTTTCATTAGTGTTGTGGCCATTTATATTTAATGTGATCATAATGGCAACCTCAAGTGGCGCTGTGGTTCAAGTGGTAGAGCGCTCACCTTGAGCTGAAGAGCTGAGGGACAGCGCCCAGGCCCAGAGTTCAGGCCCCACGACCGGACCAAAACAAAACAAAACAAAAAAAAACAACAACAACATAATGGCAACCTCCCACCTTCTAAATTCCCCAAGTCATTCCTTGCCATCAGATCAAGATCCAAGTTCTCCAATTTGAGTTTAACTTCAAAGAAATTAAACAGATTCAATCTTGTCCATTTATTGAATAAACCAGTGGTGGATGAAGAGAAAAGCAGAGGAGGTTTGGGGCCAGAGTGGGTGAGAGGCCCTGCCTGGGGTGTGGGGAATCACTTGTAAAACTCGTGCTCCTGCTCGTCCTTCTTGATCACTGTCTTATATGCTTTTTCGAAGTCTTTGGCCAGGACAATGTAGCGATTCTCACGGACAGCGAGCATTCCACTCTGTTGAGAGACAGGAATTAAAACCTCTTCTGAGCTCAGGTACCGGTGGCTCACACCTATAATCCCAGCTACTTAGGAGATCTGAGGATTGTGTTCAAAGCCAGCCTAGGGAATCAAAGTCTGTGGTGTGTGTGTGTGTGTGTGTGTGTGTGTGTGTGTGTGTGTGTGTGTGTGTGTGTGTGTGTGTGTGTGTCAAAGTCTGTGGTGTGTGTGTGTGTGTGTGTGTGTTGGGGCTTGAACTCACCTATAATCCCAGCTACTTAGGAGATCTGAGGATTGTGTTCAAAGCCAGCCTAGGGAATCAAAGTCTGTGGTGTGTGTGTGTGTGTGTGTGTGTGTGTGTGTGTGTGTGTGTGTGTGTGTGTGGTGTGTGTGTGTGTGTGTGTGTGTGTGTGTGTGTGTGTGTGTGTGTGTGTTGGGGCTTGAACTCACCTATAATCCCAGCTACTTAGGAGATCTGAGGATTGTGTTCAAAGCCAGCCTAGGGAATCAAAGTCTGTGGTGTGTGTGTGTGTGTGTGTGTGTGTGTGTGTGTGTGTGTGTGTGTGTGTGTGTGTGTGTGTGTCAAAGTCTGTGGTGTGTGTGTGTGTGTGTGTGTGTTGGGGCTTGAACTCACCTATAATCCCAGCTACTTAGGAGATCTGAGGATTGTGTTCAAAGCCAGCCTAGGGAATCAAAGTCTGTGGTGTGTGTGTGTGTGTGTGTGTGTGTGTGTGTGTGTGTGGTGTGTGTGTGTGTGTGTGTGTGTGTGTGTGTGTGTGTTGGGGCTTGAACTCACTATCCCTGAGCTCTTCAGCTCAAGGCGAGTACTCTACCACTTGAGCCACAGCATCACTTCCAGTTTTCTGAGTAGTTTATTGGAGATAAAAGTCTCACAGACTTTCCTGCCCGGCTTTGAACCATCATGATCCTCAGATCTCAGCCTCCTGAGTAGTAGGATTACAGGCATGAGCCACCGATTCCTGGCTCTGTGAGACTCTTATCTGCAATGAACCACCAGAAAACCAGAAGTGGCCCTGTGGCTCAAAGTGGTAGAGTGCCAACCTTGAGCCAAAAAGCTCAAGGACAGCACTCAGGCCGTGAGTTCAAGCCCTGTACTGGGGAGCACATGCATTGCACACACCCATACCCTACTCCAAGCACTCTTTTACCTGGCATTCCCCCCCCCCCCCGACCCAGTGATAAAGGGGTGGGGGTGACTGAGACTCCACAGAGACAATGAGGTGATGATGGGGCTGCAGAGAGTAGTCTCTGGGAAGGGGAAGGATCTTTACACATCCCCTTTGTGGGTCAGATAGGAAGCATGGCTCACCTCCTGGCAGATGGAGTTGATATCAGCTCCTGAAATCTTGTCTGGCCGGGCCACATCTGCAGTAGGTAAGTTAAGGAAGCCAATCCCTACAGGGCAGGGAGAATGCCCAGAGCTGAAACTCGCCCTGTTGCCATCTTGCGCACACACCCCTCCCATTCTCCCTCAGTCTCAGTATCACCCCCCCTCCCCTGACTCCTGGCACAGTCTGGTGGTTAACAAATGGGGCCAGGTGCTGGTAGTTCACACCTGTCATCCTAACTACTCAGGAGACAGATCTGAGGGGCACGGTTCAAAGCCAACCGAGACAGGAAAGCCTGAAACTCTTAATTCCAATGAACCACCAGAAAACTGGAAGTAGAGCTGTGGCTCAAAGTGGCAGAGCATTAGCCTTGAGCAAAAAGAAGGCCAGAGCAGGTGTCCGTGGTTCATGCCTGCCATCCTAACTACACAGGAGGCTGAGGTTTTAGGATTACAGTTTGAAACCAGTGGGGCAGGAAAGTCCGTAAAAATCTTATCTCCAATAAACTACTCAGAAAAAGCTGGAAGTGGAGCTGTGGCTCAAGTGGTAGAGAGCTGGCCTTGAGGGCAAAGAGGCTCAGGGACAGTGCCCAGGCCCTGAGTTCAAGCCCAGATCTAGCACATGCACACACCAAAAACCCTAAACAAATGGGAGGAAGTGATGCTCATTTCCCCTCATTTCCAGAACAGGATACAATCTTCCAGGTCGACCTCCTCAGAAAGGTTCATCTTGCTGGTGATGGTGGAGAAAATCAACCTCTTTTGGCGGCGGTCAGGGAGTGGAAATTCAATTTTCCGGTCCAGACGACCAGGGCGCAGCAGGGCTGGATCCAGGGTGTCTGCTCTGTTTGTAGCCATGATCACCTGGCATAGGAAGACGCTTGACTTGCCTGCTTCCCTGCACAGCCTTTCCGGTCATGAACCTGATCCCGCCCCTGGCCCCGCCCCTGCCCAACCACCAGGTTCCATCTCCCTGACCCCCCACACCACACCTCCCTGAATCCATGTGAACCCCAAACCTTCACGTTGACGTTCTGGTCAAATCCATCCATTTGGTTTAGCAGCTCGAGCAGGATTCTCTGTACCTCCCTGTCAGCTGGATGTGCAGCACAGTGGTCAGTCGAGGATACCCCCATCCGGCATGGCAAGCCTGCCCGACAACCAGGCCCGCAGTCACTCACCCCCTGTCTGAGCATCGAATCTCTTGGTGGCGATGGCATCGATCTCATCTATGAAGATGATGGCGGGTGCATTCTCCTTGGCCAGGCGGAACACATCCCGCACCATGCGGGGCCCCTCGCCCAGGTACTTCTGCACAAACTCTGAGCCCACGACCCGGATAAATGCAGCTGGGGGGAGGACAAAAGTTAGATGGAGATGAGCATCCTCTGGGGCAGCATCAAGACATCGATTTCCTGATAATCAGGTCCTTCTCAGCCATTCGCTTGGGCCCCCCCAGAGATAGGATAGGCCAAATCATAAGCCCTGCCCACAAATCATTATTGTTATTATTTTGGTCTGATATTTAAAAATCAAGATATTAGCCGATGCCTGTGGCTCACACCTGGAATCCAAGCTCCTTAGGAGGGTGGGATTTGAGAATCTCACTTTTTTTTTTTTTTTTTTTTAATTTTAGTTGTCCAGTCGTGGGGCCTGAACTCTGGGCCTGGGCGCTGTCCCTCAGCTCTTCAGCTCAAGGCTAGCGCTCTACCACTTGAGTCACAGAGCCACTTCTGGCTTTTTTCTTTTTGCTTATGTGGTGCTGAGGAATCGAACCCAGGGCCTCAAGCATGCAAGGCAAGTGCTCCACCACTGAGCCACCTTCCCAGCCCAAGAGAATCTCACTTTACCATCTTGGAGATGGTCACGGAATCCAAGTCTACCGCTTGAGCCACAGCGCCACTTCTGGTTTTCTAGTGGTTTATTGGACGTAAGAGTGTCACGGACTTTCCTGCCCAGGCTGGCTTTGAACCACAATCCTCAGATCTCAGCCTCCTGAATAGCTAGGATTACAGACATGAGCCACCAGTGCCTGGCTTGGATTTGTTTTAAAATTTGACTTGATTTTATTTATTTTGGTGTTGGTTCTGGGGCTTGAACTCAGGGCCTAGGCTCTGTCCCTGAACTCTTTTGCTCAAGGCTGGTGCTCTACCAGTTGAACCACAGCTCTACTTCTGGCTTTTTGGTGATGACTTGGAGATAAGAGTCTCATGGACTTTTCTCCCCAGGCTGGCTTTGAATTGCGATCCTGGATCTCGGCCTCCTGAGGAGCTAGGATTCAAGACTGAAGCCACAGGAGCCTTGGAGCACCTGACACCGAACCTATGTTTTGTGCTACTGTGACCCTGGGAGGATGAATGAGCAAGAAATGAGGTGACAGGGTGAGGTCAGACAGCTGGAGCACCGGGCAGGGATGAAGGCTCACCTGTGGTGTGATGTGCCACGGCTTTTGCTAGCATGGTTTTCCCACAACCCGGAGGACCATACATGAGGACACCCCGGGGAGGATCGATGCCAATCTAAAACCAGAGGGGAGGAGGAGTCATGGAGCCCTGTCACTCACCCCAGATCCAAGGGGCCCCACCCTTTGGGCCCCGCCCCCTGGGCCTCCTCACCTGCTTGTACAGCTCAAAGTGCGTGAGCGGGAGCTCCACGGCCTCGCGCACCTCCTGCTTCTGGATGTCCATACCCCCGATGTCGGCGTACATCACGTCTGGCTTCTGGTCTGGGGGGAGGGGGGGAAGGAGCTTGGGATCCCAGCCTGCCCCCTCCTCCCACCTCCCCCTCCTTGGGGCCTCAGGCCCTCCCCTCTCCCTTACCCGAGGTGAGCATCATGATGCTGCTGTCGGCCTCGGGAGGCAGCACGTCCACCAGCGCGTTGCTGTGCTTGTGCAGTGCCACCGAGGCGTTGGGCTTGAGCAGCTCCCGGTCAATGGTGCTGAGGATGCGGACGTAGTAGTTGGAACCTTGGGGAGGGCACAGGAAGGGAGGAGAGGATGAGAAACTGCCCCCTCCTTTCTCCCCTCAACCTGAAAGTTGTCCCGTCATGCAGACCTGGGGGAACCCCCCTGGCCGATCCCCACACTCCCGCCATAACGACTTCCTTGTGTGTTTACAGCCCTGAGTGTGTCTCGAATGCCGGCTTTACATGGCCAGCTCACCTCCTCCTGGCGTCCACTTTCACTCACTGTGTCCCTGCGCTACCTTGGTGATCTTTCCGGGAGCCATCTCCAGGATACCCACTGGTCCCCAGATCCTGTGCCTCTCCCTAGACCACCACAGTCCCTACAGATCCCCACCTAGCCTCCCGCCCTGATTGGGCACTGTTATCCAGGTCTGTGACCTCAGAGAGGCCTCCATCTCTCCTACAACTGTGTTAGCGATCCCCAGCAACCTCCCTCCTGACCAGTCAGCCCCTCACTTGCAGCTGTCTCTTAGACATCTCCCAGTAATTCTTCCACTGCCCCCACTATCTGCTCCCTCCAGGCTGTAGCCATCTTGGGGAGCTTCCTCACTGTCCTCCTCAAAGACATGGGCCTTGCCAGACATCGATGGCTCACACCTGTCATCCTAGCTACTCAGGAGGCTGAGATCTGAGGACTGCAGTTCAAAGCCAGCCTGGTCAGGAAAGTATGAGATCCTTATCGCCAATTAACCGGAAGTGGAGCTGTGGCTCAAAGAGTAGAGCGCTAGCCTTGAGTGAAAAGAGCTTAGGGGACAGTACCAGGCCTGAGTTCAAGCCCCATAACTGCCAAAAACAAAACAAAACAGCCTAAGGACATGGGCTCCACCTGGGAGCCAATCTCCCTTACCACTCTCCCCAATAGGTCAGCAGTCCAATTCCAAAGTGTCACATAAGAACATAGATAAGGGCTGGGAAGGTGGCTCAGTGGTAGAGTGCTTGCCTTGTATGCTCGAGGCCCTGGGTTTGATTCCTCAGCACCACATAAGCAAAAACAAAAAAGCCAGAAGTGGCGCTGTGGCTCAAGTGGTAGAGCGCTAGCCTTGAGCTGAAGAGCTGAGGGACAGCACCCAGACCCAGAGTTCAGGCCCACTGGACCCCCCTCAAAAAAAAGAACATAGGTAAAGGGCTGGGAAGGTGGCTCAGTGGTAGACTGCTTGCCTCACATGCATGAGGCCATGGGTTCAATTCCGCAGCACCACATAAGTGGAAAAAGCCAGAAGTGGCACTGTGGCTCAAGTGGTAGAACACTTGAGGAGCTGAGGGATAGCACCCGGGCCCAGAGTTCAGGCCCCATGACTGTAAAAAAAAAAAGGGGGGGGCAGGGAAGGTGGCTCAGTGGTAGAGCACTTGCCTTGCATGCTCGGGGCCCTGGGTTCAATTCCTCAGCACCACATAAGAAAAAAAGTCGGAAGTGGCGCTGTGGCTCAAGTGGTAGAGCACTAGCCTTGAGCTGAAGAGCTGAGGGACAGCGCCCAGGCCCAGAGTTCAGGCCCTACGACCGGACCCAAAAAAAAAAAAAGAACAACACACACACACACACACACACACACACACACACACACACACACACACACACACACACACACACACACACACACACACACACACACACACACACACAGATAAAGGAAAAAAAAATTCTTTTTGGTGTCAGTCCTGGGACGCAGGTGCTGTCCCTGAGCTATTTTGCTCAAGGCTATTGCTCTACCACTTAAGCCACAGCTCCATTGGTAGTTCATTGGAGATCAGAGTCTCATGGATTTTCCTGAGTTGCCTTTGAACCATGATCCTCAGATCTCAAGCCTTTGGGGGTAGCCAGGATGTCAGGTATGAGCCACCAACACTCTTCCTGCCTTATTAGCTGTTCTTTAGCACCGGGCAGTCCCCAGGTCCAGGCAACCAGGAACTGGATGGGTAATGAATGACTATGGTGCTCTGGCCCACACTGTCACTTGCCTGTGGTAGAGCCTACGATGGCTGTGTTCTGATCCACAGCTTCCAGAAACTGCCCAATGACCAGTGGGATGCTCTGGATCCGCTTCACCTCCTCCTGGGCATGGAGGAATTCCTTCTTCAGGTTCTTTTGCTCATCCTTGATGTACTCCTCCTGCACCTCCAGGAACTCCAGCTCCTGCTGTAGCTTCTGTGAGCACAGAGAAGAGGGGGAGGAGAAAGATGACTCTGGGCCTCTAGCTGGAGAATAGGAAGAGCATGAGAAGCTGGGACCTGTACAGGCTGGGGTTGACGATACCTTGTAGCGGCTATACAGGTCCTCCAAGTCCTCAGGTTCGGGTCCCAGGAAGGACAAGCCAGTCTGGGGCCGGGACACAGACAGTGCTGGGATCTCATCCTAAACTCAGGAAGCAAACCAAGGTTGGAAAAAGATATTTACTCCCATGAGCCCCCTTCCCACTTCACCTCAAACAGGTGCCCAAGATCGTTTGATCCTTCTAAATAAAGACCTGGAAACTGCTCTAGACTCAAGATAAGCTTTCACCCAGTCTCTTCAGCAAGCCCTTTTATTGGGGGGAGGGGGAGGGTCCGGGAGTGGGGCCTGAACTCTGGGCCTGGGTGCTGTCCCTCAGCTCTCCAGCTCAAGGCTAGCACTCTACCATTTGAGCCATAGCACCACTTCTGGCTTTTTTTTATTCCCCCGTCTGCTTATGTGGTGTTGAGGAATCGAACCCAGGGCCTCATGCATGCAAGGCAAGCGCTCTACCACTGAGCCACCTTCCCAGCCCCCAACAAGCCCTTTTGTATGTAAAGGTGTCTTGCAAACAGGTTGCTGGAGGTATGTCATTCCTAACAGGATCTCCACGTCACCAACTAGCATCTAAATGTTACATCGACTCATCTCCCTAGCCCCCCCCCCCCTGGACAGAGCACAATTCCCCCGTGTTCTGTGCCTCTTCCAGGCACCCTAGCATTCATTACCCAGACTCCCAACAGACCGCCACTGACATTAGGGGACGCACCAGCCAAGCCATGGATAGAATCACAACTCCCTCTCTCCACCTCCGCTACGCCACAAGCCCCAGTCGTCTCCCCACTCTCGTTACCCCACATCCCTGGGCCACCCACCTGGTCCTACCCCAAACCCTGACGGGGTGACGATGTCCCTAAGCCATCGCGGCCTGACCTCGGAAGTCCCTCGGACGTAACCCTGTCTCCCTCCCGCCCCCCAGCTCCTCTGGCAAAGCCTGGTCGACCCTCGGCTACACGGACAGGCCTCGGGGCAGCACTGCGGCCTGAGGCCATCCAGACCCAAGCTAGGACCCTCCCAATCACTCAGCAGCCCCCCTCCCCCGTACCCCCGCCTCCGGGTCTGGCTTCACTCGGCAACTTGATCGAGATCACAGCCAAATGCCCACCGTACCTGAGCCTTCTCCACCAAGATGCCAATCTCCTCCATAGTGACTGAGCCGGCCTCTGGGTGGCTGGGCCCTATCCAAACCACTGCTTCCGTTGACGTCACCGGAAGTCCGTAGTCCCAAGAGGATCATGGGAAACGTAGTCTACTTCAGGAGGCTAGGATAAAGGGCGGGAAAGACCGGGTGGTGGTGGTGGGTTCGGCAATACGGGAGCAGCTCGCGCGTGCGCAGTGATCTCCATGGGCAGCGGGAGGGCTCGCGCGTGCGCCATCGTGCGCCAAGACGCCATCTTGAGCAGTCTCCATGAGGAGGCCCGTTCTTTCCCAGTAGGCGGCGCTCGTGCCAAGTGAGGACGCCTTGAGTTGCCGGGTTCCACAGAAGGGGGCGTGAGGCCTCCTCAGCTTGCACCAAGCGGGGGTTCAAGGATCCTCTGGGTTCCATAGAGGGCGTTCAGGGTACCCCAGCTTCCACAGGTGTGGGGTTCAGGTTGTTTCCAGGCTCCCCAGAAAATGTGGGGGTGTCAGGGTATTTCCAGGTTCCACAGGAGGCCTGAGAGGTTCCAGTTATCTCCAGGATCCGCAGGTGTTGGGATTTGGATTGTTTCCAGGTTCCATAGGTGTGGGGGTTCAGGTTGTTTTCAGGTTCCAGGGAAGGTGGGAGGTTCGGGGTTTTTCCAGGTTCCTCGGAAGGGAGGTTTCAGTGTCACCCAGGTTCCTCAGAAGAGGGGTTTCGGTGTCACCCACGTTCCACAGAAAGGAGATTTCATGTGGCCATCTTGGTTCCACAGAGTTATTTTAGAAGTTCTGCTCATGTGTTACTCCATAGGGTGTACCCCTGGAGTGAGACGCCAAGGGGCCAGTTCCAGGAGATGTGAAACAGGTAGACTGTGTGCTGGAGAAAATGGGCCCTGCAGGACACCAGCACAGCATCTACACAGGTGGAGGAAGGAAGGGGAGGGGGAAGGAGAGAAGTCAGCTCAGGCTAGCCCTCCAGGACTGGGGTACAAGCCTAGCCCCAAATCCTAACACTGTGTTCTATTCTTTTTTATGGAGAAGGAAACAAGGCATCACCCATGAAGCTGCTTACCACAGTCACAAGAGAGAAATGACAGAGCTGGGTCGAGACCTAAGATCTGTTCTCCTTACACTACCACTACCACCTTCACTCACACCAACTACATTTTTTTTGTTTGTTTGTTTTTTGCCTGTCCTGGGGCTTGAACTCAGAGCCTGGGCTCTGTCCCTGAGCCTATCTGTGCTCAAGGCTAGCATTCTACCACTTAAGCCACAGCGCTACTTGTGTTTTTTTTCTGTTTGTGTGTTACTGAGGAATCAAACCCAAGGCTTCACGCATGCGAGGCAAGCACTCTACCACTAAGCCGCATTCCCAGTCAATTTTAGTTAAATAAACTTGCATTGATGCATAAATACATAGAGGGGTATGAAGCATTTCCACAGGGCTAAAGAAATGCACCTAATGAGCAGGGTGCCAGTGGCTCAGACCTGTAATCCTAGCTACTAAGGAGGCTGAGATCTGAGGATCATGGTTCACAGCCAGCCCAGGCAGGAAAGTCCATGAGACTCTTACCTCCAATAAACCACCAGAAAACGGGAAGCTCTGTGGCTCAAGTGGTAGCACTTGCCTTGAGTTGAAGAGCTCAGGGACAGCACCCAGGATCAGAGTTCAAGCCCCATGACCAACAATTAAAAAAAAAAAGAAATTTACCTAATGTAACTAGCATTCAGATTAGCAACCAGATACTGGCAGCCTCCAAGGTCCTTTTCCTCTGTATCTTCTAAGAGACAACGCTCAATTTGACAGCAGAGATTGCTTTTTGTGTGTGTGTGTGTGTGTGGTTGTGCTGGTCATGTGGCTTGATCTCAGGGCCTAGGCACTGTCCTTGAGCTTTTTTGCTCAAGGCTAGCATTGTACACTTGGAGCTGCAGTACTACTTCTGGTTTTCTGATGGTTAATTGGAGATAAGAGTCTCATGGCCTTTCCTACTCAGGATAGCTTTGAACCAAGATCCTCAGATCTCAGACTCCTAAGTAGCTAGAATTGCAGGTGTGTTTCTGTGTGTGTGTGTGTGTGTGTGTGTGTGTGTGAGAGAGAGAGAGAGAGAGAGAGAGAGAGAGAGAGAGAGAGAGAGAGAGAGAGAGAGGAAGAGAAACAGAGAGACAGACAGAGACACAGAGAGACAGACAGAGACACAGAGAGACAGAGACAGAGAGATGAGGTACTGGTACTGGGGCTTGAATTCAGAGCCATGGCACTGCTCCCTGAACTTGCTTGCTTGCTTTGTTTCTTTGTTTCTTTCTCTCTCTCTCTCTCTCTTTCTTTCTTGTCAGTTGTGGGGGGCTTGAACTCTGGACCTCTAGACCTGGGTGCTGTCCTTGAGCTCTTTAGCTCAAGCTGAGCATTCTACCACTTGAGCCACAGCCCCACTTCTGTTTTTCTGGTGGTTAATTGGAGATAACAGTCTCACAGACTTTCCTGCCCAGGCTAGGTTTCAACCATGATCCTCAGATCTTAGCCTCCAGTGTAGCTAGGATTACAGGCATGAGCCACCGGTGCCCAGCTCCCTGAGCTTTCTTGCTCAAGGCAGGTGCTCTACCACCTGAGTCACAACTGTGCCTCATACTGGGCAGCTCCCATTTTGGTTGAAGGTGTTCCCACCGCTGATCCTTTGGAGCCCTGGGTGAGGCTGTATACACAAGTAGAAGACAGCACATGAAGACAGCTGTGTTAGCAGAGAACAAGTCATCATCCATCCTCAGCATCTTACCCTCAGCTCCACCCAGGACAGCTGTTCCAGAATGCTTACTATTTCAAACTTTAATGTTTCCAGAGAAGTCCAAATTTAGGAGCCAGGAGTGTGATGTTCTTTGTCTAGCGTGTGTGAAGCCTTGGGATTGAGTCCCAGTGCACTTCCACAGTGTAACAATACATGTATACACTTCCAGTTTGTAAATGTCAATCATTAATTCATTTTTAAGCCTGGCATGGGCTCCGGTGCCCAGTATTGTTTCCAAAGCTGTGGGAATGAAGACCTTTTCCTGTTCCCAGGCAGACGTGGAGAGAGGGATAGGAACCATTCAGAAGGCAGAAAGAGTCAGGTGCTGGTTGGTGGTACCTGCCTGTCATCTTAGCTACTCAGGAGACTGAGATCTGAGGATCACAGTTCAAAGCCAAGCCTGGACAGGAAAATCTGAGAGACTTTTTTTTTTTTTTTGGTCATGGGGCTTGAACCCTGGGCCTGGGCGCTGTCCCTTAGCTCTTCAGTTCAAGGCTAATGCTCTACCACTTGAGCCACAGCACCACTTCTGGTTTTCTGGTGGTTTTTTGGAAATAAGAGTCTCATGGACTTTCCTGCCTGGGCTGGTTTTGAATTGTGATCCTCAGATCTCTGCCTCCTGAGTAGCTAGGATTATAGGTGTGAGCCACTGGCACCCAGGCTGAGAGACTCTTACCTCCAAAAAACTGGAAGTAGTGCTGTAGCTCAAGTGGTAAAGCACTTGTCTTGAACTGAAGAGATCAGGGACAGTGCCCAGGCCCAGAGTTCAAGCCCTACCACAGAAAAAAAAAGAAGAAAAAAAGAAAGAAATTTCAGTCATATCTCAAAAGAAATTATACACATATGCACCAAAAGACAAAGTCCCTTAGCCCCAAGTATAAGAATTCACATGTCCAGGAAGTGGTGCTGTGGTTCAAGTAGTAGAATGCTTGCCTTGAGCTGAAGAGCTGAGGGACAGTGCCCAGGCCCAGAGTTCAAGACCCACAACTGCCAAAAAAGAAAAAAGAAAAAAAAAAAGAATTCCACATGTCCATCAACAAGAGAATGGGTAAATATTTAGTGTTCTACTTTTCAGAACTAAGTTCCATAAGAAAATACTACCAAATGCCAGGTGCTGGTGGCTCATGCCTGTCATCCTAGCTACCCAGGAGGCTGAGATCTGAGGATCAGAGTTCAAAGATAGACCAGGCAGGAAAGTCTGTGAGACTTACTCCCAACAAACTACTCAAAACCTGGAAGTGGAGCCATGAGCTCTAGCCTTGGTGGGGGAGGGAGGGAAGAGAGCACAGGGACATTGCTCCAGGCCCTGAGGTCAAGCCCCATGATAAGAACTCCCCTGTAGCTCCCCAAAAAAGAAATAAAATGGCCGGGCGCTGGTGGCTCACGCCTGTAATCCTAGCTACTCAGGAGGCTGAGATCTGAGGATCGCGGTTCAAAGCCAGCCCGGGCAGGAGAGACTGTGAGACTCCTATCTCCAATAAACCCCCAGAAAACCGGAAGTGGCACTGTAGCTCAAGTGGTAGAGTGCTCGCTTTGAGCTGAAGAGCACAGGGATAGCGCCCAAGCCCAGAGTTCAAGCCCCACAACCTACAAAAACAAAACAAAACAAAAAAGAAATAAAATGAAAAAACTACCAAGTAACCGTGAAAACAATCTATACTTACATGGCTTCGGGTGCCATTGACTGATTGAAGCCAGTTACCGAATAAGACAGACCAATGGCTCCATTGGCCATGGATTCTGAACCAAGCCAAATAATATAATTTGAGGACAACGTATGAGAGGTAAAGAGAGAATGATGATGATGATGATGAAGATAACAGAGAGAGCGAGAGAGCATGAAGTGGGCTTGGGGGATGCTAGAATGTTCTCCTTGACAACTTGACCTGGGCAAAGATGATAAGGGTGTATTTATTTGAGAGACTGTATGTATTTATGATTTGTGTGCTCATTAATAGGTGTACTTTATTTCCATAAGAGATTTGAAAATGAGATCCGTGAATCATATCAGAATGCTGGCCTACAAGGAAACAACAGGCCTAAGAGGAAACAAAACAAACATAAAAGTGAATAAGTAATTAAATACATGGGTGGGGGGATGATAAGCAGCTAGGTAAGTAGATAAAATGGGATCTGGGTTACCAGCCGTTCTGAAATTTGGGGGTATCTAATATGGAACGTAGCCATTTTGACTCAAATTTCACTAAATTAAAATCTCAGTCCCAGTCCAGTGCTGATCTGAAGGGATTGACCTTTGAAGCTAAGCCTAAGCCAGAAAAGTCTTAACTCTTCATTTCCACCTAGCTACTAAAAAGCTGGCAGTGGAGCGGTGGTTCAAGTGGTAGACTTTGGATGGTGATCCTCAGATCTCAGCCTCCTGAGTAGCTAGGATGACAGGTATGAGCCACAAGCGCCCAACTTCAGGTAGAGGATTTTGACAATTTGGTTTACGTTCAGTGTTTTCTTTTATTATTTTTTTTGGCCAGTCCTGGGGGCTTGAACTCAGGGGCTGGGCATTGTCCCTGAGCTGCTTCTGCTCAAGGCTAGTGCTCTACCACTGGAGCCACAGCGCCACTTTCAGCTTTTACTGTGTGTAGAATACTGAGGATTCGAACCCAGGGCTTCACGCATGCTTAGGCAAGCACTCTACCACTGAGCCACATTTCCCAGCCCCTCAGTGTTTTCTTTCTTTTGAGGAATCCAGGAGTCCACTCTCTCAGCCCTCCGAGGGCCTCTGTCCTCCCAATGGGCCCCCTTTCCATGGGGGTGTGCTTAATCCCCTGCTTTTTCTAGCTCTCTTTGGCTATTATCCAGCTTCGTGTTGACTTACTTTGTTTTCCTGGTTGACTTTAGAGCCTATGGGAACTTACCCTTGTGAGTATGAGGGTGCCCAGCGCCTCCCGCCCTGACCTCCCCGAGGTTCAGTCCTCCATGATAAGAGAGGAGGAGGGGCTGTCCAGGCAGCAGCTGCCTCGTGTTGACCGAGGATTTGCAGGCTTCGCAGCTGTTCTTCCCTGGGGGAGACTCCTTCGCAAACAATGATGTTCCATACTGAGAGGACAGAAGCAAGTCAAGACTCAAGACCTCAGGATGTGGACTCTAGCCCACACTGCCTCTCCACATGCTGCCCGGACCTCCAACACTCACCTCAGGTCAATTCTGGGATGATGAGGAAGCACAGATTCTCCTCAAAATCCTACTCAGGCTAGAGGGACCCCCCCCCCCCGCACCATGCACAATGAAAAAGCCAATGTTTCTCCCGGGGATGGGTGCACCTTGTGGTTCATGCCTTTCATCCTAGCTACTCAGAAGGCTGAGATCTGAGGATCGTAATTAGAAGCCAGCCTGGGCAGCAACCACCAAAAGAAGCTGTGGCTCAAGTGGTAGAGCACTAGCCTTGAATGAGAAAGGAAAGGGGAAAAAAAGCCAGGCACTGGTGGCTCACTCCTACAATCCTAGCTACTCAGGAGACTGAGATCTGAGGATCACGGTTCAAAGCCAGCCCAGGCAGGAAAGTCCATAACACTCTTTTTTTTTTTTTTTTTTTTTTGGTCCAGTCGTGGGGCCTGAACTCTGGGCCTGGGCACTGTCCCTCAGCTCTTCAGCTCAAGGCTAGCACTCTACCACCTGAGCCACAGCGCCACTTCCAGCTTTTTTTCTTTTTTGCTTATGTGGTGCTGAGGAATCGAACTCAGGGCCTCATGCATGCAAGGCAAGCACTCTACCACTGAGCCACCTTCCCAGACCCATACACTCTTATCTCCAATTAACCATTAGAAAACTGGAAGTGGCACTGTGGTTCAAGTGGTAGAGTGCTCGCCTTGAGCTGAAGAGTGCAGGGACAATGCCCAGGCCCAGAGTTCAAGCCCCACGACCAACAGAAAGAGAGAGAGGGAGAGAGGGAGAGAGAGAGAGAGAGAAGAGAGAGAGAGAGAGAAAGAGAGAGAGAGAGAGAGAGAGAAGAAACAAAAGACAAAAGGCAAAAGTTGCTGAGGGAAAGAATTCTCCAGGAAGTAGCATGCTCATGACTTTGAGGAATGAGGAAGCAGACCTCTTGGCCTTCATTTCCACACCCCCGCCTCACCTAGGCCTCATCCTGAATTCACTCTCCATATGAAACTACAGAACAACCTACCTCCCATACAAATCACCCAGAATCCCCTTGGAAAGCAATAAACTAATCTCTCTCTCAATCCTAGTTGTGGGGTCTAGGCACTGTCTCTGAGCTCTTTTGCTCAAGGCTCTTTTGCTCTACCACCTTGAGCCACAGCACCAATTCTGGTTTTCTGGTGGTTCATTGGAGATAAGAGTTTTACAGACTTTCCTGCCTAGGCTGGCTTTGAACCACGATCCTCACATCTTAAGCTCTAGAGTAGCTAGAATGACGTGTGTGAGTCACCAGTGCCTAGCTAATAAGCTAATTTCTCTGTGCAAGTGAGAAGCCACAAATTACAATGGACTAAAGGTGGACACATTACAGCCCATACTACAGACCTGGGTCATGGTCTTAGACCCCTGCCTCTTGCCCTTTAGTGTCAAGTAATTCATTTGTGGAGACAGGGAAGAGACCAGGACCCGGATGTGAACATTTTTTTCTATTGTTTCTGGCAGGGGCCAAAGGAAAGAAACTGGCCAGCAAGCCAGCAAACATAACCAATGCCACCTCCCACCTCTCCCCTACTATCTCCACCCTACCCCACCCCTGCCCAGAAACCCAGGCTCTCATCACCCTGATCCCCAGCTGTCTCCCTTGGGGATACCACCCTTCTAAGACTGAGCTTTCCCACTTGCTCCCAGAGTGTAGCCACCAGCTGTTCCCAAGCTCCCCCCCCCTCAAACCCAGGCTCCAGAGGCTTAATCCACCCTATCAAGGGCTTCCCAGTCTCCCCATTCCAGCTGGCCCCTGAGATCAGCAGCCTCCTCCCGGAAGTTGGCATCATCAACCTGGCAAATGGCCCAGGGTGTAACCCAAGGAGTAGGGGCGGGGGCAAGAAACTCCACTATATAGCCCAGTCCATAGGCTGACCCCGTAGCTCCGGGGACCCGCAGGTGAGAAGGGTTGGGGGGGGCCCTTTTGGCAAAGGTGGGGACCGGAAGTTCCTTGGACTTGTCCACCCCACCCCTCCTTCTGGATATTTCATCTCTCTTTCTTACCCTTGGGGGTCTTTGCCCTCTCCACCTTACCCCCAGGCCCATTGGATGGCCAACCTCCCCTCCCCTGCACACTCACTCACACTGACATGGCCTGCAATCTGGCCAGCCTGGCATCACCTACTCAATTTCCCTCCCCATCTCCGCCCTCCAGGCTCTTGTCCTGATGCTGGCCCCTTCTGCCTTCTCCAGCCCCTCTCCCACAAACCATGCAGCTTCTCTTTCTCTGCTTGCAGGCATGGGAGCGCTGCGGAGCTGGCGGACCCTCTGGGCTGGAGCAACCCTCCTGTGGGGTAAGTCGGACCCAGCCTCTTCCATCCACGGTCTTGTTCTAATATGAGCAACCCTGTCTGTTTGGGTTCAGCGCCCTGCTTTCCTGTCCCCTCCCCAAACCCAGCTCCCACTGTTCTCCAGATTAACTGAGATCAGAAAGAGACCCTTAGTATCTGGAAAGAAATATGGCAGAAACACCCCCCCTCCCCCTCTGAGGGAAAGCAGGTTAAAAATAAATAAAGCAAACACACAAACAAAAATACCATAGCTGGGTGCCGGTGGCTCATGCCTGTCATCCTAGCTACTCAGGAGGCTGAGATCTGAGGATCACGGCTCAAAGCCAGCCCAGGCAGGAAAGACCGTGAGACTCTTATCTCCAATAAACTACAAGAAAACCAGAAGTGGCATTGTAGCTCAAGTGGTAGAGCGCTTGCCTTGAGCTGGAGAGCTGAGGGTCAGTGCCCAGGCCCAGAGTTCAGGTCCCATAGCCAACAAAAAAAAACAAAACAACAAAAACCCTACCATAGTTCATTTCAGTTGCTGTACATCCTAGCTATTCAAAAGGCTAATAGCTGAGGATCACAGTTCAAAGCCAACCTATGCAGAAAAAAATCTGAGAAACTTATCTCCAATTAACCAGCAAGAAAAGCTAGTAGTAGGGCTGGGAAGGTGGCTCAGTGGTAGAGCGCTTGCCTTGCATGCATGAGGCCCTGGGTTCAATTCCTCAGCACCACATAAGCAGAAAAAAAAAAGCTGGAAGTGGCGCTGTGGCTCATGTGGTAGAGCGCTAGCCTTGAGCTGAAGAGCTGAGGGACAGCACCCAGGCCCAGAGTTTAGGCCCATGACTGGATAAAAAAAAAAAAAAGAAAGAAAAGCTTGTAGTATAGCTCTGGATTAAGTGGTAGAGCACCAGTCTTGAGTGAAAAGACCAAGAGAGAGTGCAAGATCCTGAGTATAAGCCCCAGTACGGGTGTGCACTTCGCACTTGCACACACATGCACACACAAAACCAGGCATAGTGGCTCACAACTGTAATCCTAGATACTCAGGGGCTGAGATCTGAGGATCATGATTTGAAGCCAGCCCAGGCAAGAAAGTCTGTGAGACTTCCATGTTCAGTCAACCACTAAAAAGTCAGAGTTCAAGACCTATGACTGACAAAGAAGTAGAGATTGAGCCGGACACCGGTGGCCCGAGCAGGAAAGTCCATGAAACTCTTATCTCCAATAAACCACCAGAAAACTGGAAGTGGTGCTGTGGCTCAAGTGGTAAGAGTGCTCGCCTTGAGCTGAAGAGCTGAGGGACAGTATTCAGGCCCAGAGTTCAAGGCCCATGACCAAAAAAAAAAAATGTGGAGATTGATGTCAGGGAGAAAGGGGTTAGAACAGAATATAACAAGCTTAGGGGATTGGGGACTATCATCAGGAGGGGTCAGAATTCAGAATTTTTTTTTTTTGTCGGTCGTAGGGTTTGAACTCTGGGCCTGGGTGCTGTCCCTCAGCTCTTCCACTCAAAGCTAGCACTCTACCAATTGAGCCACAGCACCACTTCTGGCTTTTTCTGCTTATGTGGTGCTGAGGAATCGAACCCAGGGCCTCAGGCATGCAAGGCAAGCGCTCTACCACTGAGCCACCTTCCCAGCCTGATTCCGAGACTCTCAATCTCCAGTTAAGCCCCAAAACATCTGGAAGTAGAGCTGTGCTCAAGTGGTAGCGTGCTTGCCTAGACCAAAAAAGTTCAGGGACAGAGCCCCAACCCTGGGTTCAAGCCCCAGGACCAGCACCAAAAAACAAACAAACACGCACCAATAACAAAAACCAGAAAGTAAGGCTGTGAAGATGTCTGGATGGTTAGATATAGTTTGCTGGCAATGAGTCATCTGCTCGCAGTTTACACGGGGATTTCCAGGTTTTATCCCCTGCAGACGGTCCCAGCACAAGAGAAAGGGTGGTGGCTCAGGGAATCCTTAAAGTCGTGTGTGTGTGTGTGTGTGTGTGTGTGTGTGTGTGTGTGTGTGTGTGTTTCTACACATGTGTACATGTATGTAGTTGTGTACACACATGCATGTGTGTGCACCAGTCCTGGGGTTTGAACTCTGGGCCTGGGTGCTGTCCCTCAGCTCTTCAGCTCAAGGCTAGCGCTCTACCACTTGAGCCACAGCGCCACTTCCGGCTTTTTTCTTTTTGCTTATGTGGTGCTGAGGAATTGAACCCAGGGCCTCATGCATGCAAGGCAAGCGCTCTACCACTGAGCCACCTTCCCAGCCCCAGAACTGAGGAATTTTTGAGAGGACATCTGGCCAGGAAGGGCTATTTCCCTCAGCCTTTTTGCTCAAGGCTAGTACTCTACTACTTGAGCCACAGCTCTACTTGTAGCTTCTTTTTTTCTTTTTGGTGGCTCATTGATGGTAAGAGTCTCACTGACTTTCCTACCTGGACTGGGCTTTGAACCTTGATCCTCAGATCTCAGCCTCTTGAGTAGCTGGGCATGAGCCACATGGCTCATGGACTTTTTTTTTGTAACCAGTCCTGGGGCTTGAACTCAGGACCTAGGGGCTGTGCCTTAGCTTCTTCTTTTGCTCAAGGCTAGCACTCTACCACTTGAGCCACAACACTACTTCCGGCTTTTTCTGTGTATGTGGAACTGAGGACTCGAACCCGGGACTTCCTGCATGCTAGGCAAGCACTCTACCACTAAGCCATCTTCCCAGCCCCTTTATGCTTTCTCTGAACACTTTCTTCCCTCTTCAGTTGTGCTGCCCCCAGCAGAGCCGTCCTGCAAGGGCGTGCACTGCGCAGCTGGGCAGCGCTGCCAGATGGCAGGCGGGAAGGCCTCCTGCCCCACCGAGCCAACAGCTGTGTGCCGTGCCCAGGGCGACCCGCACTACACCACCTTCGATGGCCGTCGCTATGATATGATGGGCACCTGCTCCTACACCATGGCTGAGCTGTGTGGCTCCGACTCCACCCTGCCAGCCTTCAGCGTGGAAGCCAAGAACGAACACCGAAGCAGCCGCCAGGTCTCCTATGTAGGCCTGGTCACTGTGCACGCCTACAGCCACTCGGTGTCCCTGGTCCGAGGGGAAAATGGCTTTGCCAGGGTGAGTGTCCCCCGGAAGGGGTTGGGGTTTCAAATGGCAGAGCTGTTGGTCTGAAGCAGGAGAAAGAGCCACAGCTTCACCCAGAGGTATGAGCCCCTCCATGAGAAGCCCAAATGGAGACTCACTATCTGAAACTTGTTCTTTTTTTTTTTTTTTTTTAATTTTTGGTCGTGGGACTTGAACCCTGGGCCTGGGTGTTGTCCCTGAGCTCTTCAGCTCAAGGCCAGTGCTCTGCCACTTGAGCCACTTGCAGTTTTCTGGTGGTTAACTAGAGATAAGAGCCTCCTGGACTTTCCTGCCTGGGCTGGCTTTGAACTGTGATCCTCAGATCTCAGCCTCCTGAGTAGCTAGGCTGGCAGGCATGAGCCCCTGGCTCCTAGCAGTATCTGAATCTTTCCTTCTCCACCAAACCAGCTTCTACAAATGTTAAAAGCAAGGGTCAAGGGAGAAACAATGTCAGTAGGAGTTGAGTGCTGGTGGCTCACACCTGTTATCCTAGCTACTCAGGAGGCTGAGATCTGAGGATTAAGGTTCGAAGCCAGCTTGGGGCAGGTAAGGCCAGGAGACTCTTATCTCCAATGAACCACCAAGAAAACCAGAAGTGGCTCTATGGTTCTAAGTGGTAGATTGTTAGAGCAAACAAAATCTTCAGGGACAACACTGCGGGCCCTGAGTTCAAGCCCCACAACCAACCCCCCCAAAAAAAGTGGGCTGGGAAGGTGGCTCCAGTGGTAGAGCGCTAGCCTTGAGCTAAAGAGCTGAGGGACAGTGCCCAGGCCCAAAGTTCAAGCCCCACCACAACCGACCAAAAAAAAAAAAAAAAAAAGCTTTTTCTGTGGTTGGAACAGAAGAAGAAGTAGATGGGCAGAGGTACAAGGCCGGGCTGGGGAGAGTGGGGTACACTCACACAGGTGTCTGATCGCCCCCATCCATGTGCAGATCGACAACCAGCGCTCACGCCTGCCAGCCTCCCTGAACCAGGGTCGCCTGCGTGTGTACCAGAGTGGCACCCGGGGCGTGGTGGAGCTGGACTTCGGGCTTGTGGTCACCTACAACTGGGACTGCCAGCTGACCCTGAGCCTGCCCCAGCGCTTCCAGGGCCAGGTGTGCGGCCTGTGTGGCAATTACAACGGGGACCCGGCCGATGACTTCCTGACGCCCGATGAGACGCAGGCGCCCGACCCCGTGGAGTTCGCCAACAGCTGGAAGCTGGATGACGGGGACTATCTGTGTGATGACGGCTGTCAGGGCAGCTGTCCGGCCTGCACCACGGGCCAGGCCCAGCACTACCAGGGGGACCGGCTGTGTGGCATGCTCACCCTGCCCTCAGGCCCCTTCGCCACCTGCCACGAGGCCCTGGACCCCCGGCCCTTCCTGGAGAACTGCGTGTACGACTTGTGCGTGACGGGTGGGGAGCGGCTCAGTCTGTGCCGGGGGCTCAGCGCCTATGCCCAGGCCTGCGTGGAGATGGGGATCTCGGTTGGGAATTGGAGGCCGCAAGCAGACTGCCGTGAGTGACGCCCCCTTGGGCGAGGAGGGGCATGGTGGTGGGATGGTAGGGGGGAACAAAAAATAACCCTCATGCGCCAGCCCTGGGATTTGAACTCACGTCCTTGTGCTCTTGCTTGGCTTTATTTTCCCCTTAAGGCTAGGGTTCTACCACTTGAGCTATACCCCACCTTGGCTTTGGGATGGTTCATTAGAGTCTTAGTGACTTTCTTCCTCTAGCTGGCCTCAAACTGCGATCCTCAGCTCTCAGCCTCCTGAGTAGCTAGGATGACAGACCTGAATCACCCGTGCCTGGCTTGTGGTTTCATCTTGATGTTGGGGGTGCCAAGAAAGATATAATGATAACCCCCACACACACCTTCCCGGCTCTGCCACCACGAGCCTATAGTTGGGGGATACATACAGGAGACTCAAGCAGAGAAGTTGGGAGCAGGAAGAGGGATACCAAAGGGTACTGTGGGACAGCAGAGAAAGTTCCTGGTCCAGCAGGGGAGGGTCTGGGGTTGTGGTGGATTTGTCTGCATTGTTGCTGTATCTCTGTCATGCACTAATGCTGCCCCCTCCCCCATCCTGGCTCCTCTGTATCTGGCATCAAAGAGACACCAGTGAGTTCATCCATCTCTCAACTCACTTGGGCAGGATTTCCTGGTCATCTGTCGAGGGCCGGGCTAGGCCTAGGTGCTGGGGATTCAGCAGTGCCCCTTACCATGAACCCTCACAACCACCCAGCACTGATGGGGACACGGAGCGGATGGAGAGCCGAGCTGTTGCCTCATGGTCACAGGGGAGAGCTGGGACTTGAAGCCAGGCCTTCTAGACTCCCACAGTCTATATAGCTCATGCTGCAATGAGGGAAAGGTGATACAGGCTGAGGGAACAGCCAATGCAAAGGCCCTGGGGTAGGAAGAAGTCTGAGGGAGATGGAGTAGAGTGAGACAGAGGAGGCCAATGAGCGATGGAGGCAGATTAAAGGAGGGACTTGATAGGATTCCTTTATTTTTATTTTTTGCCAGTCCTGGGGCTTGAACTCAGGGCCTGAGCACTGTCCCTGAGCTTCTTTTGCTCAAAGCTAGCACTCTACCACTTGAATCACCACTTCCGGCTTTTTCTCTGTATGCCGTACCAAAGAATTGAACCCAGGGCTTCATGCATGCTAGCCAAGCACTCAACTACTACGCCACAGTGTCCCTCCCTAGGATTCCTTCTTTAGAGGTTCTTCTGTCTGGACAGATAGGGAGAAAAAAAGGCTCCTATATAGTGAGCAGAGCAGAGCCTGGGGGGGGGGGGGACTCAAGGCCCTCTCCTCCAGCTTGATCCAACCTCTCCTGATTCCCACAGCCCTGTGCTGCCCAGCCAACAGCCGCTACGAGCTCTGCAGCCCCGCCTGCCCGGCCTCCTGCAATTCCGAAGCGGCTCCGGCCAACTGCTCCGAGCGGCCGTGCGTGGAGGGCTGCGTGTGCCTCCCGGGCTTCGTGGCCAGCGGCGGGGCCTGCGTGCCGGCCTCCTCCTGTGGCTGCACCTTCCAGGGCCGTCCACTCGTGGCGGGCGAGGAGGTGTGGGAAGATGACCGCTGCCGGCGTCGCTGCGCCTGCGATGGAGCCACGGGGCAGGTGACCTGCCGGGACACGCAGGGCTGCCCCACGGGTGAGCGCTGCCGCGTCCAGAACGGCCTCCAGGGTTGCTACCCGGACAGCTTCGCCAGCTGTGAGGCATCCGGGGACCCACACTACCTCAGCTTCGATGGCCGGCGCTTTGACTTCATGGGCACCTGTACCTACCTGCTGGTGGGGGCCTGCGGGCAGAATGCGGCGCTGCCCGCCTTCCGGGTGCTGGTGGAGAACGAGCATCGGGGCAGCCAGAGCGTGAGCTACACGCGGGCCGTGCGGGTGGAAGCCCACGGTGTGACTGTGGAAGTGCGCAGGGAGCACCCAGGTCAAGTGCTGGTGAGTGATGGAGTGTGGGCAGGGGACTGGCTGAGGACGGAGGTTCGAAGCCAGCCCCGAGGAAGGAAAGTCTGTGAGGTGCTTATCTCCAATGACTCCCCCAGAAGCCACAAATGGAGTTTAGGCCTCCAGTTGGTAGAACACTAGCCTTGATCAAAAACAAAGGTCCAAGGCTGGGAAGGTGGCTCAGTGGTAGAGCGCTTGCCTTGCATGCCTGAGGCCGCGGGTTCGATTCCTCAGCACCACATAAGCAAAAAGAAAAAAGCTGGAAGTGGCGCTGTGGCTCAAGTGGTAGGGCCCTAGCCTTGAGCTGAAGAGCTGAGGGACAGCGCCCAGGCCCAGAGTTCAGGCCCCACGACCGGACCCAAAACAAACAAACAAACAAACAAACAAACAAACAAAAACAAAGGTCCAGGCACTGGTGGCTCACATCTGTCATTCTAGTTACTTAGGAGGCTGAGATCTGAGGATCGAGGTTCAAAGCCAGCCTGGGCAGGAAAGTCTGTGAGACTCTTATCTCCAATAAACCACCAGAAAACCGGAAGTGGTACTGTGGCTCAAGTGATAGAGCGCTCACCTTGAGCTGAAGAGCTGAAGGACAGTGCCCCAAACCCTGAGTTTCAGTCCCAGTATCATTAACAACATCAACAATAATAACAACAACAGCAACAAAGTGGGCTAGGAATGTGGCTTAGTGGTAGAGTGCTTGCTTAGCATCCATGAAGCCTTGGGCTCCATTCCTCAAAGCCAGAAGTGATACTGTGGCTCAAGTGGTAGAGCGCTAGCCTTGAGCAAAAGAAGCTCAGGGACAAGTGCCCAGGCCCTGAGTTCAAGCCCCAGGACTGGCCAAGGGGGAAAAAAAAAAAGATCTGGGGGGGGGAAAAAGTCTGGGATAGTAGTGTGGGTCAGAGTGGTTCAAGCCTGTAATCCTAGCTACTGAGGAGCATCGATGGGGGGATCAGGGCTCCAGGCCAGTCCTGGGGTATGAAGTGGGGTGTTAGAAGGAATTCATCTCAACCCAATGACTGGGCACTGTGGTGCACAGCTGTTCTGAGATGGTTAAGCAAAAGCAGGAGGATCACAGGCCAAACTGCCCAAGCAGCCCAGGCATAAAGCATGACACCAGCTTTTTGGTGGCTCATTTGGAGATAAGAGTCTCATAGACTTTCCATCCTAGGCTGGCTTTGACCCAGACCCTCAGATCTCAGCCTCCTGAGTAGCTAGGATTACAGGCAAGAGCACTGGTACCCTGCTGAAAGGCTCAATGTTTAAAGAATGAGGAGCAACAGAATGGTGTTAGCTAGAGAGGAGACTAGGGATGCACAAGAAGGAGGGAATATTACAACCCCAGGGTACAGTAAGTCTTGGGGCTGGGTTGAGCCTTGAAAGCCAGAACTAAAGCAGCCACAACGGCCATTGGTGTTTCAGACAAAGGTCCTGAGGTCTGGGACGTTTGAAGGTCTGCCAAGTAATGAGGAGACAGAACCAGGCAGGATTTGAAGACCAGGAATTAGAGACTTGGATTTCCCTTTTACATTTGAAAGATGAGGGATGATAGGCAGAGGACACAGCAAGTGCAAAGGTCCTGAGGCACCCAGGACCAAGCAGAATGTGTTGAAGAGAATCGCCAGGTGGTGACCGTGGGGGAGGGGAGAGGGAGGATTGCTGGAGCCGAGTGAGCCAGGGTTGAGCCACCACCTTATGGATACGCTGACCAGTTGGCATCTGTGCCCAGGTGGATGGCGTCCTTCGCTACCTGCCCTTCCAAGCAGCCAACGGCAAAGTGCAGGTGTTCCGCCAGGGAAACCATGCCGTGGTGAGAACAGACTTTGCCCTGACGGTCACCTACAACTGGGATGCCCACGTGACCGCCAAAGTGCCCAGCAGTTACGCCGAAGCCCTCTGTGGGCTCTGCGGGAACTTTAATGGCAACCCAGAGGATGACTTGGCCCTGCGAGGCGGCGGCCAGGCTGCCAGCGCGCTGGCCTTCGGGAACAGCTGGCAGGAGGAGAGCCGGCCGGGCTGTGAAGCCACGGAACCGGGAGACTGTCCCAACCTGGGCTCGCTCATCGCCGAGCAGCTGCAGAATAAGAAGGAGTGCGGGATCCTGGCTGACCCCGAGGGGCCGTTCCGGGAGTGTCACAGCGAGCTGGACCCCCAGGGCGCCCTGCGTGACTGTGTCTACGACCGCTGCCTGTTTCCGGGCCAGTCTAGACCGTTGTGTGATGCCCTGGCCGCGTACGCCGCTGCGTGCCAGGCTGCGGGGGCCACTGTGTACCCATGGAGGACGGAGGAGCTTTGTCGTGAGTACCTAGCATGCCCTTCCGTTATTCATTACTGTAACTTTGATCACTTTCATTCTATTATTATTATTTCTGTCAGTTGTGGGGCTTGAACTCAGGCCTGGGCGCTGTCTCTAAGCTCTTCAGCTCAAGGCTAGTGCTTTACCACTTAAGCCATAGCTCCACTTCCAGTTTTCTGGTGGTTTATTGAAGATCAGAATCTTAGGACTTTTCCTGCTCAGGCTGGCTCTGAACCGTGATCCTTAGATCTCAGCCTCCTGAGTTACTTGGATTACAGGTGTGAGCCACAGGTGCCAGTCCTGGGGCTTGAACTCAGGGCCTGGGCACTGTCCCATAACATCTTTTGCTCAAGGCTAGCATTCTAACACTTGAGCCACAGCGCCTCTTCTGGCTTTTTCTGTTTATGTGGTGCTGAGGAATGGAACCTAGGGTTTCATGCATGCTAGGGAAACATTCTGCCACTAAGCCACATTCCCAGCCCCTACTATAATAATTTTTTTTTGGGGGGGTCTGGTCGTGGGGCCTGAACTCTGGGCCTGGGCGCTGTCCCTCAGCTCTTCAGCTCAAGGCGAGCACTCTACCACTTGAGCCACAGCACCACTTCCGGCTTTTTTTTTTCTGCTTATGTGGTGCTGAAGAATTGAACCCAGGACCTCATGAATGCAAGGTGAGCACTCTACCACGGAGCTACCTTCCTAGTCCAGGGCCTTCCACTTTAGGTGGGCTTTTCCTCCTCCAGGCTGGCAATCAGCCACTTGAGCCACGCCTCCACTTCCAGCTTTGGGCTAGCTCATTGGAGATAAGAATCTCCTACAGTTGTCTCTCTGAACCTCGATCCTCTGGATCCCAGCCTCCTGAGTAGCTAGGATGACAGGCGGGAGCCGCTAGCACCCAGCTGAAGGATTCTGGCTGACTCTGGCCCCTCTCCCCACAGCCCTGAGCTGCCCTCCCCACAGCCACTACGAACCGTGTTCCTACGGCTGCCCGCTGTCCTGTGGAGACCTTCCCGTGCCAGGGGGCTGCGGCTCTGAATGCCAAGAGAGCTGCGTGTGTGACGATGGCTATGCGCTCAGCGGCGAGGCCTGCGTGCCCCTGTCCTCCTGCGGCTGCGTCCACGAGGGGTCGTACTACCTACCCGGCCAGACCTTCTACCCGGGCCCCGAGTGCAATTCCCTCTGCCACTGCCAAGAGGGCGGCCTGGTGTCCTGTGAGCCCTCGTCCTGCGGCCCGCACGAGGCCTGCCAGCCGTCCAATGGCGTCCTGGGATGCGTAGCTGTGGGCAGCACCACGTGCCAGGCGTCAGGAGACCCCCATTACACCACCTTTGATGGCCACCGCTTCGACTTCATGGGCACCTGTGTGTACGTGCTGGCTCAGACATGCGGGAACCGGCCCGGCCTGCCTCAGTTCACCGTCCTGCAGGAGAACAAGGCCTGGGGCAATGGCAAAGTGAGCGTGACCAAGGCCATCACGGTCCTCGTGGCCAATTACACCCTGAAGCTGGAGCAGCAACGGTGGAAGGTCACGGTGAGTGGGGAGGGGGAGGGGCGAGGCCCTGGTAGGGAGGACCACAGGTGGGGGAGGATCGGAAAGGGGAACACAGACCCCCAAGGGGGACGTGCTTTAAAAAAAAAAAAGGCAGGGGCTGGGAAGGTGGCTCAGTGGTAGAGCGCTGGCCTTGCATGCCTGAGGCCCTGGGTTCGATTCCCCAGCACCACATAAGCAAAAAGAAAAAAGCTGGAAGTGGTGCTACGGCTCAAGTGGTAGAGCGCTAGCCTTGAGCTGAAGAGCTGAGGGACAGCACCCAGGCCCAGAGTTCAGGCCCCATGACCAGACCCCCCCCCCAAAAAAAAGAGAGATAAGGTCATGGGAAGATGAGACAGGGGACATTGGAAGGCCAGACCACCCCCATCATGTTTGCTGCCCTTTATCTCCCAGGTGAACGGTGTGGACATGAACTTGCCCGTGCTGCTGGCTGAGGGCCAGATCCATGTCTACCAGCATGGCTCCGATGTGGTGATAGAGACCGACTTTGGTCTGCGGGTGACCTATGACCTGATGTACAATGTGAGGGTCACCATCCCAGGCAACTACTACCAGCAGATGTGTGGCTTGTGTGGAGATTACAACGGTGACTCCAAGGATGACCTGCAGAAGCCCGACGGCTCCCAAGCAGCCAACCCCAACGAGTTTGGTAACTCCTGGGAAGAAAAAGTTCCCGACTCTCCTTGCGCGCCGGTACCCGAATGCAAACCAGGAGAAGACTGCAATGCCCAGTGCAGCCCCGAGCTGGAGAGCCAGTACCAGAACGAAGAGTTCTGTGGATTCCTCACCAAGCCCACGGGACCCCTGGCTGCCTGCCACCAGCTGCTCGATCCCCAGGGTCCCCTGCAAGACTGTGTGTTCGATCTCTGCCAGGCCGGTGGGAATCTGAGCATTCTCTGTGACCACATCCACGCTTATGTGAGTGCGTGCCAGGCAATGGAAGGTCAAGTGGAACCCTGGCGGACGGAGTCTTTCTGTCGTGAGTCACAGGGTGGGGGGGAGAGGGGGGGGCATCCATCGAGGGGATGGGGAGAGGGGAGGTCGAGGCACAGGAGAGTGTGGACTTAAGCTGGGCGCCGGTGGCTCACACCTGTCATCCTAGCTACTCAGGACGCTGAGATCTGAGGATCACAGTTCGATGCCAGCCCGGGCAGGAAAATCTGTGAGACTCTTCTCTTCAATGAACCACCAGAAAACTGGAAGTAGGGCTGTGGCTCAAAGTGGCAGAGCACTAGCCTTGAGCAAAAAGAGCTCAAGGATAGCACCCAGGCCCCGAGTTCAAGCCCCATGACCGACAACAACAATAAAAAGGGCGTGGACTCAATGCCCTGAAGCATGCCCTGCGTTCTCATCAGCACCCCCTTTCTTACAGCCATGAAGTGCCCTCCTCACAGCCACTATGAGCTCTGCGCAGACACCTGCTCCCTGGGGTGCTGGGCTATTAGCTCCAGCCCGCACTGCCCAGGCGGTTGTGCAGAGGGCTGTGAGTGTGACTCCGGCTTCCTGTACAACGGAACAGCATGCGTGCCCATCCAGGAGTGTGGCTGTTACCACGACGGGGCCTACTACAAGGTAGGAAACCTCCGCATCCAGGGCAGAGCGCCTGACTTCGTTCTAGACACACCCCTGCCCTCCACGCCCATCAGCTCCACAGCCTTCTGAACAGGGCTCCCATCTGCCCCTTGCCTGGCCTCGTCTTGGTCCATCCTGCTTCCCCCACGCCCCCACTGGTACTTCCTGTGATCCTATGACCCTCCACAGGGCCATAGGAAAGGCCCGTCTAAATATGTCTGTGGGTTTGGAATCTTTAAACCCTTCCCTGACTCCTCAGGTGAAAGTATAGCTTGGCAGGAGCTGGTGGCTCATGCCCGTAATCTTAGATATTTGGGAGGCTCAGATCTGAGAATCAGGGTTCAAAGTCAACTCGGGCAGAAAAGTCTCTAAGATTATTTGTTGGTGGTGGTCATGGGGAGCTCCTTTGGCTCAAGGCTAGCGCTCTGCCACTTTGAGCCACAGCTCTACTTCTAGTTTTTGAATAATTAATTGGAAATAAGGGTTTCACAAACTTTTCTGCCTGGGCTGGCTTTGAACCACAATCCTCAGATCTCAGCCTCCTGAGTAGCTAGAATGACAGGTGTGAGCCACCCGCACCAACTTCCCTAAAACTTTAATTCCCATTAAACTACCAAAAAGAAGCAGAGATATGGCTCAAGAGGTAAAGAGCCAGCCTTGTGCAAAAAAAAAAAAAAAGCCAAGTGAGAATGTGAGGTCCTGAGTTCAAGCACGCACGCGTGCCTGTGTGCGCCCACGCACACACACACACTCACACAAACCAGCAGTTTCCCAGTCTTCCTTGACCTTTGCCCCTCCTCCTTCTCCACCTGGACATATCCACTCCATTCTACTTTCTTTATCTGGTGCCGGGATTATCTGCAACTTACAGATGAGGAAACCAAGGGGAGGCAGAGGTCAGGTGATGGGCAGTTTGGAAATAGCAGAGCCAGCTCAAACCCAGGCATATTTCTCCAGCCTTCTCTGCTGTGCGACTCTGGGGTTCAGACACCCCAGCTGCCTAGGGCGTGTTACACAATGCATGAGCGAGTGAATGCGTGCAAGGGAGTGAGTGTGTGAATGGGACGAGGCCCACTGCGACACTGTGCACTCATATCTGCCAAGGGACCGTCCTGCGGAGCGCCAGCCCGCCAGACCCCTCTGCATCTCTCATAGATGACTGTTTCCTCTGTCCCCACAGCCGGAGCAGACGGTCCTCCTCAATGGCTGCCAGCAGAAGTGTGTGTGCCATGCTGGCGAGGGTATGGTGTGCCAGGACCACAGCTGCAAGCCAGGCCAGGTGTGCGAGCCCTCCGGAGGTGTCCTGAGCTGTGTTACTAAAGGTACTGGGCTGTGGGACCCAGGGTGGATGACAGGGACTTGAGCGATGCCAGTGCTCTGAGTTTGGCCCCCTTCAAGGCCTGGATCTCAGCTGTGAGAACCTGTGATACTGGACTGTGTCCAGTCCATCATACAGTCCGAGTGTCAGAACTTGAAGGACTGCCCAGGTGTGGTCTTGGGCCCTGGGATCGGGTCTTGCCTTCCATAACCTTCAGAGCCAGTAGTCCTGGTACAGATTGCGGCAGGTGTGGGCAATTCCTCCCAGACCTCCTTGTTCAGGTCCCAGGGCTTGAACTCATGGCCTGGGCACTGTCCCTGAGTTGTTGTTGTTGTTGTTTTTGTCGGTGTGGAGCCTGAATTTTAGGCATGGGTGCTGTTCTTCAGCTCTTCAGCTCAAGACTAGCCCTCTACCTCTTGAGCCACAGCCCCACTTCTGGCCTTTTCTGCTTATGTGGTGCTGAGGAATGGAACCCAGGGCCTCATGCATGCAAGGCAAGCACTCTACCACTGAGCCACCTTCCCAGCCACTGAGTTGTTTTTTGTTCGTTTGTTTAACGCTCTACTGTTGAGCCATACCTCCACTTTGGGCTTTTGGGTAGTTACTTGGAGATAAGAGTCCCAGAGACTTTCCTGCTTGGCTTGGCAGATCTCAGCTTCCTGAGTAGCTGGGATTACAGGTGTGAGCTACCGATGCCTGAGTGCTAACAGCCGTTCTTAGGGTAGGCAGCCCATCAACACCCTCTCTTCTCTGCCCCCCACTCCCCTCAGATCCATGCCATGGGGTAACCTGCCGGCCACAAGAAACATGCAAAGACCAAAACGGCCAGGGCGTGTGCGTGCCCAACTACAACTCCACGTGCTGGCTATGGGGCGATCCTCACTACCATTCCTTTGACGGCTGGAGCTTTGATTTCCAGGGCACCTGTGACTATGTCCTGGCAACCACCTTCTGCCCAGGGGTCAGCGCCCAGGGCCTGACGCCCTTCACCATCACCACCAAGAACGAGAACCGGGGCAGCCCCTCCGTGTCCTATGTCAAGCAGGTCACCGTGTCCACCCTAGGAGTCAACATCTCCATCCACAAGAACGAGATCGGGAAAGTCCGGGTACGTCTAGCAGGTGGTCCCAGAGGGGCAAATTGAGTCCTGACAGCCATAGTTAACAAGCTCAGAGCTCTTCTTCATCTAGGCCTGGAACCACAGAGCAGCAAAGGCAATGGTGATCACAGCAACCCAGGCATCTCTTCCCAGGAAACTGAGCCAAGTTAGGGCTGGGGCTCTGTCCCTGAGCGCTTCTGCTCAAGGCTAGTGCTCTTCCACTTTGAGCTACAGAGCCACTTCCGGTTTTTCTGGTAGTTCACTGGAGATAAGAGTCTCATGGGGACTTTCTTGCCTGGGCTGGCTTCGAACCTTGATCCTCACATCTCTGAGTAGCTAGGATGACAGGCACGAGCCACCAGCACCTGGCTCCCTTCCGGCTTTCTGTGGCTAATGGGAGATGAGTGTCTCACGGACTTTCTTGCCCCTGTTGGCTTTGAACTGTGATCCCTGGATCTCAGTCTCCTCCTTAGTAGCTCTATGAGGATAGGCAGGTGACTTAAGTTGATAGGGCTCAGTGTCCACATCTGGGAAGTGGGCATCAGAAGCAGTCCCTGCTCCCACAGCAAAGAGGTATAAGTGAAGGACTCAGCTCTGAGTGATACCCCAGTGAACATTGGTGGGTGTTAAGGAGGAAACAAATGAGAAGCGAGAAAGTGGGGAAGATGCCCACAGAAGTGGAGAGACAGGCTAACAGCAGCAAGAAGGGAAGGAGGATGGGCAGGATGGGATAGGCAGCCACTGTGTGGTCATGAGTGAGGGGAGATGCCTGACCAGAGAGAGGCTCCAGTATGACAGGGTAGCGGGAGGGGAGAGAGAGTCGGAGGCCTAGAGAGGAAATGCGGGTGCACAGGCATACAGAGATCTAGGGAGAAAGAGCAGAGGTGGGGGGAATCAAGCTGGACATTAATGGTGCCAGCCTGTAATCCTGGCTACTCAAGAGGCTGAGATCTGAGGACTGTGGTGCTAAGCCAGCTTGGGGCAGGCAAATCATGAGACTCCAATAAGCAACCAAATGCTGGAAGTGGAGGTGTAGTTCAAGTGTTTTTTGTTTTATGAGTCCAGTCGTGGGGCCTGAACTCTGGGCCTGGGCACTGTCCCTCAGCTCTTCAGCTCAAGGCTAGCGCTCTACCCCTTGAGCCACAGCGCCACTTCTGGCTTTTTTCTTTTTGCTTACGTGGTGCTGAGGAATCGAACCCAGGGCCTCATGCATGCAAAGCAAGCGCTATACCACTGAGCCACCTTCCCAGCCCCCTAGTTCAAGTGTTAGAGTGCCAACCTTGAACAAAACGCTAAGGGACAGTGCCCAGGCCTTGAGTTCAAGACAGAGAGAGAAATGCAAGCACATGCACACACACACACACATACACACACACACACACACACACACACACACACACACACACACACACACACACACACACACACATACACACACACACAGAGGCAGAGGCAAAGAGACAGAGAGATCAAATGAAAGGTCTCAGTTCCCAGAGCTTGAATAAAAACAGATATCCCCAACTTAAAGAAAAAAGTATTTATTTATTTATTTTATTACTATTTTTTTTGCCAGTCCTGGGCCTTGAACTCAAAGCTTCTTTTGCCCAAGGCTAGCACTCTACCACTTGAGCCATGGCACCACTTCAGGCTTTTTCTGTTATGTGGTATGAGGAATCAAACCCAGGGCTTCATGCACTCTACCACTAAGCCACATTCCCAGCCCTATTTATTTTTTGTTGGTCGTGGGCCTTGAACTCTGGGCCTGGGCACTGTCCCTGAGATCTTTTGCTCAAGGCTAGTGCTCTACCACTTAAGCCACAGCACTACTTCCTGTTTTCTGGTGGTTAATTAGAGATAAGAATCTCATAGGGACTTTGGAAGTGTCGCTGTAGCTCAAGTGGTAGAGCGCTCGCCTTGAGCTGAAGAGCTGAGGGACAGCGCCCAGGCCCAGAGTTCAAGCCCCATGACCGACCAAAAAAAAAAAAAATCTCATAGGGACTTTTCTACTGGGGCTGCCTTTGAACCATGATCCTCAAATCTTAGCCTCCTGAGTAGGTAGGATGATAAATATGAGCCACTGGCAATTGGCACATCCCTAACTTTTATACAATGTCCGTACAACTATCAATCATGAGAAAGGAAAGGTATAGGTAATTCCTGGTCTCTGGCAGGATGAAGGAAGAAGGAAAGGAAGGAAGGAAAGGGAAGGAAGGAAGGAAAGAGGGAAGGAGAGCTCCACCCTTACCTCATGGGACCCCCATTTGCCTCCCTCCCTCCTCCAGGTGAACGGTGTGCTGACAGCCCTACCTGTCTCTGTGGCTGGTGGGCGGATTTTGGTGACCCATGGTGGGTCCAAGGCTGTTCTGGCAACTGACTTTGGACTTCAAGTGACCTATGACTGGAACTGGCGGGTAGAGGTGACACTGACCAGCAGCTACTATGACGCAGTGTGTGGGCTCTGTGGGGATATGGACCAAAACCCCAGCAACGATAAGATCTTCCCCAATGGCACAGTGGCTCCATCCATACCCACTTGGGGCGGCAGCTGGCAAGTTCCAGGCTGGGACCCATTCTGCTGGCATGAATGCCACGGCTCCTGCCCAACATGCCCTGAGAACCAGCTGGAGAAATATGAGGGTCCTGCCTTCTGTGGCCCCCTAAACCCAACTAGCACAAGCAGCCCCTTCGCCTCCTGCCATTCCCATGTGCCGCCTGAAGACTACTTTAAGGGCTGTGTTCTAGATGTCTGCCTGGGTGGAGGAGTCCAAGACATACTTTGTCAGGCCTTGGCTGCCTATGCGGCCGCTTGCCAGGCTGCAGGTATCACCATCAAGGACTGGAGGACCCAGGCCGGCTGTGGTGAGTTGCTGGGGAGAGGAAGCCAAGTCTGAGGGTGCAGTCAGTCTCCTTTCTGTGGGACCCGTTAGGTTTTACTTTAATCCCTTGCAGGAGGGAGGAGGAGGGTGTCTTTCTGCTTTTGTTTGTTTGTTTGTTCCAGTACTGGCACAAACTCAGGATCTCTCTCCTTCTTACTTAAGACTGATACTCTAGACCAGGCACCAGTGTCTCATGCTTGTCATTCTAGCTACTCAGGAGGCTGAGATCTGAGGATCACAGTCCGGGCAGGAAAGTCCATGAGACTCTTATCTCCAATGAACCACCAGAAAACCAGAAGTGGTGCTGTGGCTCAAGTGGTAGAGTACTAGCCTTGAGCTGAAGAGCTGCGGGACAGTGCCCAGGCCAAGAGTTTAAGCCACACAACTGACTTAAAAAAACAGCAGGGCTGGGAAGGTGGCTCAGTGATAGAGCGCTTGCCTTCCATGCCTGAGGCCCTGGGTTCGATTCCTCAGCACCACATAAGCAAAAAGAAAAAAGCCAGAAGTGGCACTGTGGCTCAGTTGGTAGAGCGCTAGCTTTGAGCTGAAGAGGTGAGGGACAGCGCCCAGGCCCAGAGTTCAGGCCCCATGACCAGACCCCCCCCCAAAAAAAATAGAAACTGTGGTACTCTATCACTTCAACCACACCCCCCACTTCCAATGTTTTGCTGGTTCATTGTAGATGAATATCTCAGATTTATCTATCTAAGATAACTTTGAGCCCAAATCCTCAGATCTCAGCCTCCTGAGGAGCTAGGATTACAAAGTGTGAGTAACCAGTGTCTGGCATCTTTCTGCTGCTTTTTTGTTGTTGTTGGTTGTCAGGCTTGAACTCAGGACCCTGAGCTTCTTTTGCTCAAGGCTAATACTCTACCACTTGAGCTATAGCACCACCTCCAGGTTCGTGGTGGTCCATTGGAGATAAGAGTCTCAGAACTTTCGTGTTCAGGCTGGCTTTGAACCTTGATCCTCAGCTCACAGCCTCCTGAGTAGCTAGGATTACAGGCGTGAGCCAGCAGCACCCAACTTTTCTGCTGCTTTCTGTCTGTTTGTCTTGACATTTCTCCATTTTCTTTTGATTATCGGTCATTCTGTTTCTCATTCATGTTTTCTGTCTGTCCTATATCACTGTTTGGGCCTCTGTCTGTCAATGTCTCTTCTTTTGCGCTCTCTCTCTCTCTCTCTCTCTCTCTCTCTCTCTCTCTCTCTCTCTCTCTCTCTCTCTCTCTCTCTCTCTCTCCCTCTCTTCCCCCTTCCCCTGTGCTTCTCCCTCCCCTCTCTCTCTTGCCATCTTATCCAGACTCCATCTCATACCCCTTCCCTTTCTTTCCCTTCCATCCCTTCATCTGTCCACAGAGATGTCCTGCCCAGACAACAGCCACTACGAACTCTGTGGGCCGCCCTGCCCGGCCAGCTGCCCGCCCCCAGCACGGCTCACGACTCCAGCTGTGTGTGAGGGTCCCTGTACCGAGGGCTGCCAGTGTGATGAGGGCTTCGTCCTGAGTGCTGACCACTGTGTCCCCCTGGAGGGCGGCTGCGGCTGCTGGGACAATGGCACCTACCACGAGGCAGGCACTGACTTTTGGGCCGATGCCACCTGCTCCCGGCGGTGCCGCTGTGAATCAGGGAGCGGCTCGCTGGTCTGTACCTCTGCCAGCTGTGGGCCAGGTGAAGAGTGTGCCTTGTTGCCCTCTGGCCAGTATGGTTGCCAACCCACCAGCACTGTTGAATGCCAGGCCTGGGGTGACCCCCATTACATGACCCTGGATGGGCACCGATTTGACTTCCAGGGCAACTGTGAGTATCTTCTGAGTGCACCCTGCCACAAAGCACCCGAGGGCACCGTGGACTTCAATGTCACTGTCGTCAACGAGCACCGGGGCAGCCAGGCTGTCAGCTACACCCGCAGTGTCAGTCTGCAAATCTACGGCCATAGTCTGACCCTCAGCGCCCTCTGGCCCCAAAAGCTACAGGTGAGGGAGCTGCTTCCCCCCACCCCCACTCCCCCTCCCCCAATGCAGAAGGGCTGCCAGCTGTGGGGTGCAAGAGGCTGTAAGGATTGGGCAATTCCTCCTTTTATAGTTATGTTTTTTTCTTGGTGCCTATCTTGGGGCTTGAATTCAAGGCCTGGGCTCTGTCCCTGCCCTTCTTATGCTCAAGGCTATAACACTCTACCATTTGAGCCACAGCTCCACTTCTGAGTTTTGGTTTGTTTTTGTTATGTTTTTATTTTTTGTTGTTGTTGGTGGTGGTCAGGGGACTTGAACTCTGGGCCTGGGTGCTGTCCCTCAGCTCTTCAGCTCAAGGTGAGCTCTCTACCACTTGAGCCACAGCGCCACTGCTGGTTTTCTGGTGGTTTATTGGAGATAAGAGTCTCACAACCTTTCCTGCCTGGGCTGGTTTTGAACTGTGATCCTCAATTCTTAGCCTCCTGAGTAGCTAGGATGACAGGCGTGAGCTACCAGTGCCCGGCTGGGTTTGTTTTTGTTTTTGCTTTTCTTTGTAGTTTAGTGGAAATATGAGTCCCATAGAATTTCTTGCCCGGGCTGGCTTTCAATCACAATCCTCAGATTTCAGTCTTCTGAGTAGCTAGGATTATAGGCGTGAGCCACTGGTGCTTGGCCCTTTCACAGTTTTAACTGAACCATCCTGGGAAGCTCACACTATAGGCCTATTTATAGGGCTTAGAGCACTGATATATGTTTCTCTTAGCCTTGACTTATTCCTCTGGAAATGGTCTTCGTAAAGTACCTGCTTCAGGGTAGCATGGGATAAATGACATTATGTCTATAAATGCTTTATTATTATTATTATTACATTATTACTATTATTACCATTATTATTATTTTGGTGGCTCTTGAACTCAGGGGTATGGGTACTGCTCCTGAGCTTTTTTGCTCAAGGCTTAGTGCTCCACCACTTCTTATTTTTTGTCCGTCATGTGTCTTGAACTCTGGGAGCTGTCCTGGAGCTCTTCAGCTCAAGACCAGTGCTCTACCACTTGAGCTATAGCACCACTTCCCATTTTTCTGGTGGTTAATTGGAGGTAAGAGTCTCCGGGACTTTCCTGTCTGGGCTGGCTTTGAGCTGCGATCCTCAGATCTCAGCCTCTTGAGTAGCTAGGAATACAGGCCTGAACCACTGGTGTCCAACTTGCTCTACCACTTTGAGCCATGTCACCACTTCTGTGGTTAATTGGAGATAAGAGTCTCATGGACCTTCTTGCCCAAGCTGGCTTGGAACTGAGATCCTCACATCTCAGCCTCCTGAGTAGCTAGGATGACCGGCGTGCGACACCAGCACCCAGCAACTTTTTATTTTTTGTCAGTCGTAGGGTTTGAACTCATGTCCTGGGTGCTGTCCTTGAGCTGTTTTTGTTCAAGGCTAGCACTCTACCACTTTGAGCCACAGCTTCACTTCCAACTTTTTTATATTAATATAATAACAGGGGAGGACACCTCTTTGGGGTGGGGGGGAGATCCCATAGCTCCTGAGTGGTAGAGACAGGATGGGATCTCATATTGGGTTCCCCCCACCCCATCCCCTTCCCCGGCAGGTGGACGGCGAGCTGGTGGATCTGCCCTTCCAGCTGGACTCTCGCCTGCACGCTTACCTGAGCGGCAGGGATGTGGTGGTCACCACAACTTTTGGGCTCTCGCTGACTTTCGACGGCAACAACTTCGTGCGCCTGCGCGTGCCCGCGGCGTACGCGGGCGCCCTCTGCGGCCTGTGCGGGAACTACAACAAGGACCCGGCAGACGACCTGACAGCCGTAGGCGGGGACCCAAGCGGTTGGCAAGTAGGGGGCCAGCCAGGCTGCGGAGAATGCGTGCCCGGGCCATGTCCCCCAACCTGCACACCCGAGCAACTGGAGCCCTTCCGTGGTCCCGACGCCTGCGGTGTCATCTCGGACCCCAAAGGCCCATTAGCACCGTGCCACAGCCTCCTGCCACCTGAGCAGTACTTAGAGGCTTGCTTGCTGGATGCCTGCCAGGCTCAGGGCCATCCCGGAGGCCTCTGTCCTGCTGTGGCCACTTATGTGGCAGCCTGTCAGGCCGCTGGGGCCCAGATTGACGAGTGGAGGCGGCCAGACTTCTGTCGTGAGTACTGATCTGTGTATTTGTGTGTGGTGATGGTGGGGGTTCATCTTTCCCCATCCCAGGACTATGAGGCAAGTATCCCCCACACCCCCCCCACCACCAAGGAGCTGGGGACCCATCCTTATTGCCCTGAACAGGTACACCTGACACAGACACACACTGAAATATGGCCAGGTCTGGTAACCCAGTAGGAGGAATTCACTCAGACTGACCTGATCGGAAACCCTGGGCTAGTTCCCCCACACACACCTCCTCTCTGGGGATTCATGCTTCATCTCTCAGTGACCCAGACATGGTGGTGATCCAATCAAAGTCACACAGCAAGGAGCCACTGGTCTCACCTGCTTTGATGTCCTGTGACTGTCTCACACACTGGGATACAGTTGGTCACCCATCATCAGCTAGGTACCAGTGTTCTCTGGGTAGACTGTACATTTAATAACACCAACTGGAGCCTGGCGCTGGTGGTTCATGCCTGTAATCCTAGCTACTCAGAAGGCTGAGATCTGAGGATCGCAGTTCAAAGCCAGCCCGGGCAGGAAAGTCTGTGAGACTCTTCTCTCCAATAAGCCAGAAAACCAGAGCGGCGCTGTGGCTCAAGCGGTAGAGCACTAGCCTTGAGCTGAAGAGCTGAGGGACAGTGCCCAGGCCCAGAGTTCAAGTCCCACATCCAAAACAACGAAAAACAGAAAACAAAAACCGCCAACTGGTTGGATACACTCAGCTAGATCCAGGACCAGCACCGGGAAAGAACTACACACATTTTCCTGGGAAATTTTCTTCAGGCAGATAGATCTACTGGGTCAAGTTTACACCTAATCAGGTACATAAATATCAGTCTTTGCCTGAAAAATGCTTTATCAGAATCTGACAGGTTTTCCAGGTCTTGTCAGATACCACAGCCAGGTACACTCAGGCTGACTGGTTCCATGATCACAGTCAGACCCTGAGACAGCCATGGCTAGTTTGAATCCTGCCTATTCAACTCAAGAGGCACAGTCATTTAACTCTTCCCTCCCTCCCTCTCTCCCTCCCTCCCTTCTTCCTTCCTCCCTCCCTCCCTTCTTCCTTCCTTCTTTCCTTCCTTCCTTCCCCTCTCTCTCATTCTCTCTCTCTCTCTCTCTCTCTCTCTCTCTCTCTCTCTCTCTCTCTCTCTCTCTCTCTCTCTCTCTCTCTCCTCTTTCTCTCTTTCTAAATTTCTTTCAAGTTCTAGGGCTTGAACTCAGGGCTTGGACACTGTCTCTGAGCCTCTTTATGTTCAAGGCTAGTAATCCATTGCTTACAGGGCCACTTCCAGGTTTCAAGTTCAAGCCCCAGGACCAGCACACACACACACACACACACACACACACACACACACACACACACACACACACACACACACACACACACACACACCAGGTACTTGGTCAAGTTAACACACATCTGGTCGGGGAGATCTGGTCATGTCTCACCACCCCCATACTGAATCCCCCCATGAGATGCTCTGGATCACCCCTCCACACTTGGTCCAGACAGGGTCTCCCATTAGGGACCTATGCTTGTCTCACTTGTGCACCTGCTTTGTACCTGTCATATGTCCACAGCTCTCCAGTGCCCTGCCAACAGCCACTATGAGCTTTGCGGTAACTCCTGCCCAGTGAGCTGCCCCAGCCTCTCTGCGCCCGAGGGCTGTGAGCCCACCTGCCATGAAGGCTGTGCCTGCGATGCTGGCTTCGTGCTCAGTGGTGACACTTGTGTGCCAGTGAGCCAGTGTGGCTGTCTCCATGGTGGCCGCTACTACCCGCTCGGCTCAGTCTTCTACCCGGGCCCTGAGTGCGAGCGGCGCTGTGAATGCGGACCAGGGGGCAAGGTCAGCTGCCAGGAGGGTGCGGCCTGTGGTCCCTATGAAGAGTGCCGGGTAGAGGAAGGCGTGCAGGCCTGCCATCCTACGGGCTGTGGCCGCTGTCTGGCCAATGAGGGAATCCATTACGTCACCCTGGATGGGCGTGTCTATGACCTGCATGGCTCTTGCTCCTATGTCTTGGCCCAAGTCTGTCAACCCAAACCCGGAGAGGAGAACTTTGCCATCGTGTTAGAGAAGGACTCGGCTGGCCAGCCCCAACGTGTGCTGGTGACTGTGAACGACCAGGTTGTGACTCTGGCTAAAGGACAGCAGGTGAGTGAACTTTGACGCTGTTTTGGGATTGGGGTTGGGGGGAGACACGCTGGGCTTGGGTGCTGGCCCTCAGCTCTTCAGCTCAAGGCTAGTGCTCTACCGCTTGAGCCACAGCACCAGTTTTCTGGTGGTTAATTGGAAATAAGAGTCTCATGGACTTTCTTGCCCAGGCTGTCTTTGAACCACGATCCTCAGATCTCAGCCCCCTGAGTAGCTAGGATGACAGGCATGAGCCACCGGTGCTTGGCTTACTTTGGGATTTTTAACATGACCTTAACCTACATTAGAACTTGGGGTACAACTATGGCTTGAAGTTCTTCCCTGAGGGTGGGAGATGTCTCAAGCTTCATGCTGGACAGCCTGACCTGAATGATCTGTGACTCTCTACTCATTCAGGTCACCATAGATGGCCAGCTGGTGACCCTGCCTGTGGCCATGGGTAGCGTGCGAGTGACCGCAGAAGGCCGCAACATGATTCTCCAGACAACCAAGGGGCTGCGCCTCCTCTTTGATGGAGATGCCCACATCCTCATCTCCATCCCCAGCCCCTTCCATGGACGGGTCTGCGGCCTCTGTGGGAACTTCAACAGCAACTGGACAGATGACTTCAGGTTCCCCAATGGCACGATGTCCCCCAGTGTGGAGGCTTTTGCAGAATCATGGCGTGCGCCCGGCTCTGTCGAGGGCTGTAGCGAGGGCTGTGGACCCAAAGGCTGCCCCGTGTGCTTGGCAGAGGAGACAGCAAAGTACGAGGACAACAAGGCCTGTGGGAAGCTCCGTGACCCCAAAGGCCCCTTCGCAGCCTGTCACGGAGTGGTGAATCCCACAGAATACTTCCGCCAGTGCGTGTACGACCAGTGTGCCCACCAGGGCGATGTGGCCTTTCTCTGCCGCAGCCTGGCAGCCTACACGGCCGCCTGCCAGGCAGCTGGTGCCACTGTGAAATCCTGGAGGACAGACAGCTTCTGCCGTGAGTGTCCATGGGCCCCTCAGAGGCCACCTCCCTGCCACTCAGGGGCTGTCCCTTCCTCTAGTAGCCCATTGTCCCCAAACCTCACCCTTGACTTCTCTGCGTAGGGATCAACCCAGTTCTTCTGCGGTAACTTGGGAGAAGTTGGGGTACCCTGGAACCCACATAAAAGCCTTTGTCTGTGTCTTACCACCCTTTCCAGTGGAGGGAAGGCTACAGAGATTAGACTTCCAGATATAATGCAGTACACGCACACCCCCCTCTTGCCAGTACTGGGTGCTCTGTTCCTGAGCTTTTGTGCTCAAGGCTAGTGCTCTATCACTTGAGCCACAGCTCCAACTTCTGACTTTCTTTTGTTGTTGTTTGTATAAAGGTGGTATACATAAGTCAGATAAAGAATACCTTGATTTTTGGACCAGGTCACCTCTTCACTTCTGTTTTTGTTTTTGTTCCCATTTTTGCTGGTCCTAGGGCTTGAACTCAGGTCCTGGGTGCTGCCCCTGAGCTCCTTTTGCTCAAGGCTAGTGCTCTACCACTTGAGCCACAGCGCCACTTCCTGGTTTTTCTGTGATTAATTGGAGTTAAGAATCTTGTGGGTTTTCCTGCTCAGGCTGGCTTTGAACCATGATCCTCAGATCTCAGCCTTTTGAGTAGCTAGGATTACAGGCCTGAGCCAGCAGGGCCACTTCGGGCTTTTTGATGATTCATTGGAGATTGAGTCTCATAGACTTTTTTGCTTAGACTGGCTTCGAACCCCGATCCTTAGGTCTCAGCCTCCTGAATACTTAGGATGACAGATGTGAGCCACCAGCATCCAAGGCTTCCATTGCTTTTTCCGCTGCGCTTGCAGCGCGGTGACCCCATCCTACCTCTTCTCTCTGCAGCTCTCCAGTGCCCCGACCACAGCCACTACTCCGTGTGCACTCGCTCCTGTCAGGGCTCCTGTGCTGCCCTCTCTGGCCTCACTGGCTGCTCCTCTCTCTGCTTTGAGGGTTGTGAGTGTGACGACCGCTTCCTGCTCTCCCAGGGTGTCTGCATCCCTGTCCAAGAATGTGGCTGTGCTCATAATGGCCACTATCTGCCGGTGAGCAGGGGCTGGGGGTGGGCCGCGTGGTGGGAGGAGCTTAAAGGGGACTCACATCTGGGATTAAGTTTCTATTCAAGAATGGAGCTAGGAGAGCTACCCTATGTCCCAGCTAGATGACTCAAGGTGGGTAAATCTGCCCTGTAGTAATTTCTCAGCTAATCATCCCAGACTTGGTAGCTGAAAACAAGGGACATGCACCCCCTTCCCATCCCTTTTCCTCCCACACCCCCTCCCCCAGTTTTGGAGGTTACAGGTGAGAAATCAGCGTCAAGCCTGGTGATGTACTACTTGAACCACATCTCCACTTCCAGCTTTTTGTTGGTTCAGTGGCGATAAGAGTTTCTCAGATTTGTCTACCAGGGCTGGCTTAGAACAGTGAGCCTCAGATCTCAGCCTCCTGATTTGTTAGGATTACTGGCATGAGCCACCAGCGCCTAGCATCTCACTTCATTTCTTTTTCTTCTTCTTCTTGTTATTATAAAGGTGATATACAAAGGGGGTAGAATTCCATCAGTCAAGTAAACAGTGCATTTCTTTTTGGAAAATGTCATCCCTTCCCTGGTTCTCTCCCACCTTTTCCCTCCTGTCCCCACCAAGTTGCATAGCTCATTTTCAACAAAATCCCTTCCTTCCTTCCTTTCGTCAGTCATGGGCTTGAACTTGGAGCCTGAGAGCTGTCCTGGAGCTCTTTCACTCAAGGCTGTTGCCCTATCACTTTGAGCCACAGTGCAACTTCCTGTTTTCTGTTTATTGGAGATAAGAGTCTCACGGACTTTCCTGCCTAGGTTGACTTCAAACTACAATCCTCAGATCTCAGCCTCCTGTATAGCTAGGATATGAGTCACCTGCACCTAGTTAACATAGTCCACTTCTTTTTCTTTGTTTTTGTTTTTGTTGCTTGTGGGGCTTGAACTCTAGGTCTGGGCAGTGTGCCTGAGCTCTTCAGCTCAAGGCGAGTACTCTACCCCTTGAGCAACAGTGCCACATCTGGTTTTCTGGTGGTTAATTGGAGATATAAGAGTCTCATGGATTTTCCTGCCCAGGCTGGCTTTGAATGGCCATCCTCAGATCTCAGCCTCCTGAGTATCTAGGTTTACAGGTGTGAGCCACCAGCACCTGTAACCATTTCTAACTAAGAGTCTGCTCCCAACTCCTGCCTGTGTGAATACACAGGGTTGTAAGACTCACTGCCATTGCCAAGTGGCTCTCACCAGGTCCTTTCTGCACACAGATGAACTCCTCACTGCTGACTGAAGACTGCAGCCAGCGTTGTTCCTGCTCCTCAAGTGCAGTCCTTACATGCCAGGAGGCTGGCTGCCCATCAGGCCATGTCTGTGAGATCCAGGAGGGTATTCACGATTGCTGGCCTGCCCGTGGTCTCTGCTCCGTCTCCCTGGGTACCAACCTCACCACCTTCGATGGAGCCTACGGTGCCATCAGCTCTTCTGGATTTTATGAGCTCTCTTCCCTCTGCCCGGGACTACAGAACATTCCCTGGTACCGGGTAGTTATTGATGTGCAGTCTTGCCAGGACAATGTGCAAACTGTGGGTGAAGTTCACATCTTTTTCCAGGAAGGGCTGGTCACGGTAACTCCACACAAAGGCGTGTGGGTAAGTATGGTCATGGGTAGGTGCAAATGTCTCCCCTGGGCTTTTGCTTTTCTCATTGTGTCCTGTATTCCTGGTTACCTGGTTGACTTGCTGGGTTTTTTTTCTTTTTGTTGGTCACAGGGCTTGAACTCAGGGCCCGGGCACTGTTCCTGAGCTCTTCAGCTCAATGCTAGCACTCTACCACTTTGAGCCACAGTGCCACTTCCAGTTTTCTGGTCGTTACCTGGAGACAACAATCTCATGGCCTTTCCTGCCTAGGCCAGCTTTGAACTGGGATCCTCAGATCTCAGCCTCCCGAGTAGATAGGATTACAGGCGTGAGCCACTGGCACCTGGCTGCTATCTGTTTTTCTTAGCCAGAACTCTGTAAGTTGATCTCTGGATTTGTGTACCTGTCTCAATATTTCAGAGTTCGTCCCTCTGTTCAGGCTGAGTCCTTGAGGAGCAAGTAGATTCTCAAGTAATGGAATAGTTTTGGTATTAGTATTCACCTAGACTCTGATCGTTACAAATCACAGAAAACGACTTTCTTTCTTTTCTTTCTTTTTTTTTTTTTTTGTTGGACTTTTAGCTATAACAGTTCTTATTTTTTTTATTTTTTGGTCTGGTTGTGGGGCCTGAACTCTGGGCCTGAGCACTGTCCCTCAGCTCTTCAGCACAAGGCTAGTGCCTTACCACTTGAGCCACAGCACCACTTCCGGCTTTTTTCTTTTTGCTTATGTGGTGCTGAGGAATTGAATCCAGGGCCTCAGGCATGCAAGGCAAGCACTCTACTACTGAGCCACCTTCCCAGCCCCAGAAAACGACTTTCAAAGTGAATTAAGTAAAGATAAATCCATTAGTCTATATAACTAGAGCATCCTAAGATAGAGCCTTTGGAATGACTGGATCCAGGTACCCTGGGAATAGTTCCAGGTTGTACCTCCATCTTCTAGACTTCTTGTCCACTCAGTCAGCTTCATTCTCAGACAAGCTCTCTTTTCACAGGCACAGAGATAATCCCCTTCTATGTCCCAAGCATAACATTCCACTAGTCTTAGCACCTCAGTAGCAAGTGGTCTAACCAATGCATGGCATTACTTCTCACTGGGGCCAGTTTGGATCACATGACCACTGGCAGAACTAATTATTGGTGGTCTTATCATCTCAATGATGTTAATTGGTCAGGCTGAAGTCACATGACCCACCAGGGATTTACCCAAGATCTTTCCTTTTTTTGGGGGGGGGGGGGAGGTCTGGTCGTGGGGCCTGAACTCTGGGCCTGGGCGCTGTCCCTCTGCTCTTCAACTCAAGTCTAGCACTCTACCACTTGAGCCACAGCGCCACTTCTGGCTTTTTTTCCCCCTGCTTACGTGGTGCTGAGGAATTGAACCCAGGGCCTCAGGCATGCAAGGCAAGCGCTGTACCACTGAGCCACCTTCCCAGCCCCCCAAGATCTTTCCTAAATGCAGTAATTCATTTATGTGGGTAGGGAACCTTTTTTCTTTTCTTCTCTTTTTCTTTTTTCTTTTTTTTTCTTTCTTTCTTTTTTTTTTTTTTTTTTTTTTTTTTTTGGTCGTGGGGCTTGAACTCTGGACCTGGGTGCTGTCCCTCAGCTCTTCAGCTCAAGGTGAATGCTCTACCACTTGAGCCACAGAACCACTTCCAGTTTTCTTGTAGTTTATTGGCAATAAAAGTCTCACAGACTTTCCTGTCTGGGCTGGCTTTGAACCAAGATCCTCAGATCCTCAGCCTCCTGAGTAGCTTGGATTACAGGTGTGAACCACCAGCGCATGGCCTAGGGAACCTTTTTCTACTAAGGGCAATTTGGATATTATAATTTGCAATCCTTACAAAGTCATCAATACATGCAAATGGACCCTGGAAGCTGACAAAAAAATAATACAAAGCCCAACACTGGTATCTCGTGCCTGTAATCCTTGCCACTCAGGAGGCTGAGATCTCAGGATCATGATTTGAAGCCAGCCTGAGCAGGAAAGTCTGAGACTTCATCAACCACCAAAAAGCCCAAAGTGGAGCTGTGGCTCAAGTGGTAGAGCCACAGCCTTGCACAAAAGAAAAAAGAAAGCTATGAGAGAGTTCCCAGGCCCTGAGTTCAATTAAGTGTGAGCTTGCCTCTCCATATGGTGCATTTCTCCAGGTCTCCATCTCTTTCAGCACCTCCTGCTTTGCTTTAGCACCTTGAACTTGGTGCTTGGGCATTCCATGCTGGAAACCCTCCATTTCTCCGGTGGCTCTGTCCTCACATTCTTCTTCATCACCAGGTGAATGGTCTCCGGGTGGATCTTCCAGCTAATGTATCATCTGTGTCTGTGAGCCAATCACCTGACTCTATACTAGTCCACCAGAAGGAAGGGGTCCAGGTGAGGCTTGGAACCAATGGGCAGCTGGCTGTGATGATCAGTGACAGCCATACTGGCCTGCTGTGTGGGGCTTGTGGAAACTTTGATGGGGACCAGAACAATGACTTGCCCAACTCCCTGGGGAAGACAGTGATGGAGAAATGGAGAGCACCAGACTTCTCTCCATGGTAAGGAATGTGGTAAGGGATGTGGCTTCGTGGGGACAGGGACCCTTGAGTCCTCATGGACAAGTGGGGGGGGGCAGTTTGGGATGGGGAAATGTCTGTAAGATAAGGTGCTGATTATCTGTCCCTTGCAGTTACAACTGAGGAATCATTCATGGACAATGAAGACTTTATGGACCAGAAATGAAGATTTCAAGACCTGACCTCCCTAGAGGTCACAATGTTTGAAGATTGTCCTTGTATGTCCCCCTTCCCACTCCACATGCTACCCCTCTGCCAAACTACTGAGACCAAATGTAAGAGCATTGAGTAAATATCTCCAGTCAAGTTGCATGCCAGTGTGTCTGTCTCATTCTGTACCATCTCTGATTTCCTTCCTACACAGCAGGGGAACCTGGATGTGTAGATTTTTACTGGCTGAGAGGATGGATGGATGCATTCATGCATAAGATGCATGGGTAGCCAGGTGCTAGTGGTTCATGCCTGTAATCCTAGCTTCTCATGAGGATGAGATCTGAGAATCATGATTTGAAGCTAGTCCAGGCAGGAAAGTTCATGAGGATCTAAGCCAGAAGGAAGCTGTGGCTCAAGTGGTAGAGGGGTAGCCTTAAGCAAAAAAGCTCAGGGAGGGGGTGGGAACGTAGCTTAGTGGTAAAGTGCTGACCTAGCATACATGATGCCCTGGGTTTGATTCCTCAGTACCACATAAACAGAAAAAGCCAGAAGTATAGTGCTGTGGCTAAAGTGGTAGAGCACTATCCTTGAGAAAAGCAGCTTAGGGACATTGCCCAGGTCCTGAATTCAATCCCCAGGACTGGCAAAAAAAAAAAAAAGCTCAGGAAAACTGTCCCAGGATTAGTGGGTATGTACACGAACAGGTAGGTAGATGAAGAAATAGGTGTTGTGGAGGGTAGGGAAATAGATTAAGAATTGGAATAGATTAATAATCTATTGCTGGCACTGTTCACAATAGCTAGGATATGGAAACAACCCAGATGCCCCACCACAGATGAATGGATCCAAAAATTGTGGTATCTATACACAATGGAATATTATGCAGCCATTAGAAATGACAAAATAATGGCATTTGCAGGGAAATGGATGGCGCTAGAAGGAATCATGTTGAGCGAGGTAAGCCAAGAACGAAGAGACAAATGGTACATGGTCTCCCTGATAAGTGGATGCTAAATCCAAAATGTTAGGTGATACGACAAAACTACAGGACTTAAGAAACAAAGAACTCCCACTCATCTGGTTGAACCACTACTAAATATCCCCATGCTGCTGATCACATGTACGGTGTATAACATGTTAACATCGTTATATGTTAAAGACTGTGATAGACAATTTGCTCCAGGAAAGTTAGAATGTGACTTTAAATGAGCATCATTATTCCACAATACTGTGAAATTCGGGAAATTATGTAATCACTTAATCACAATCAAAAAAAAAAAAAGAACCTGGGGAAGGTAGGGAGGGAAGGGATGGTAGGGGGAAAACAATGGAGGGGGTAACAATGTTCAATAGGAAGTGTACTCATTACCTCACTCATGTAACTGTAACCCTCTGTATAGTATCTTTACAATTAAAAAAAAAAAAAAAAAAGAATCTATTGCTGGATGCTGGTGGCTCAAGCCTGTAATCCCAGTACACAGGAAGATGAGATCTGAGAATTGCCAGCCTGGGCAGAAAAGTCAGGGTGAGACTCTTTTATCTCCAATTAACCACTCAAAAACCCGGAAGTGGAGCTGTAGCTTAGCTGTGGGTAGAGTGCTAGCCTAGAGTCAAAGAAGCTCAGGGAGAGCACCCGAGCCCCACAACTGAACCCCCAAAATAAAAAATCTACTGGGATATAGATTAAGATGACTGACTGGATGGAGGGAAGAAGTAGAAGATGAAGACACAGATCAACAGATTCTGGATTTTGGCTTTATCATCAATAGCCCTAGCCAATTACTCAAGTTATGTCTGACTCAGTTTCCCTGATCTTGAAAGTGAAACGACAAAGCCGAGCGCTGGTGGCTCACACCTAAGCTACCCAAAGGAGGTTGAAATCTGAAGATCACAGTTCAAAGCCAACCCTGACAGAAAAGTCCGTAAGACTCTCATCCAATTAACTAGTTTTAAAAAAAGGCCCTGCAGCTCACATGGTACGCCTTGAGTAGTTCAAACCCAGTACCGGCACAAACAAAAGAAATAATGGGGGGGGGGAAATCATCGCTGAGAAGCCCAGGGTACAAGTGAGGTCTAACAGGATCACCGCAGAGCCCGCGTTGAGGGCGAGGGGCGGGACAAAGGGGAAACCGGAAGCAGCCTTGAGCTAAGGATTGCGGAACGCACTAAGAGGAGAAGACCAATCACAAGTGTAAGGGGCGGTGCTTAGCCAGGCAAAGAGCCCCGCCCACTGCGCAGGCGCGCTGAGTTCCGGGCTCTGTGAGGCCGGGGGCGGGATTTACGTGGTTGCGTCACGCGCCGGACACTGCCGCGCGCCTGCGCTCCTTTCCACGTGCGAAAGCTTGCTCCTGACTCGTGGAGTCTGGGACGCCACAAACTCCTCGGAGCCGAGCAACTCAGCGTCCACCACCATGAAGCCAGGTGCGGTCCGGAGCTGGGGCCAGGGGTCCAGGCAGGGGTGCAGGGAGACGGGCGGGAATCGGAGGGGCGGGGCCTTGGCCTAGGGCCCGGCGTTCTGAGCGCGGGATCCGGTCTCGTGCGGGGATGGGGATCCCAGTTCGGCCCTAGGATCGATCCTGACCCCTGACCTCTGACCCCAGGCCTGGAGTTGTGACCGGATTTGGAGGTCACGGTCGCCTTGGCCTCTGGCCGTTGTGGGGCTGTGACTGGAGGGGTCTTGACCTGGGTTTCGTGGATTAGAGGCGGTCAACAGGATTGTTGAGTTTGGGCCAGGGTTATTGCTCGGAAATCCCAAGTCAGAGTCCGGATTCCAACATCTTCCAGGGTCTTGAATGAATAGATTTTGGGGTTCTGGCTAGAGACCCAGATACTGGGACCGGGAGCTGGTTCTAAGGGATCCTCCGACTTCTCTCCCGCACCACCACCACCACCATCCCTTGGATCTCAAGCCCTCCGAGCTGAACACCCTGTCCCCATATTCTGTGTCTGGCCAAGACTGGTCCACTTTGCCCCCTCCACTTGCTTTTTCCCTTGAGCTACAACCCAACCCTTTTGTGTGAATTTTGTTGTTGTTTTGGTGTTTGTATTAGTACCTGTGCCATGTCCTCTTACTCAGCTTTCTTTTATGGCTAGTATTCTACCACTTGAGCCACACCTCCAAGTCAACGTTTTGCTGGTTAATTAGAGACGGAATCTGTATTACAGACTTTTCTTCCAGGGCTAGCTTTGAACTAGGGTGCTCCAGGTCTCAGCCTCCAGAGTAGATGGGTTTACAGGCATACACGGTCATACCTGGCTTTTTTTTTTTTTTTTAAAGGTTAGAGTCCTTCCTGGTGTCTTGGAAATTCCTAAATCAGGCTTTCCCAACCCCCGTATCCTGTCTTGGAGAACTTGCTTCCCCTAAGTTGGGGGAAATTTTAGCAGTTCCCAAAAGTGTCTGTCTGCCTCATTTGAGTTGTTTTGTGTGTGCATGTGTGTATGTGTGTGTACAAATGAAGTCACTTGCAGGTAGTTTGAGGAATCCCTCCCCATTCCTCAGTGTTTGGGGATCTCATGAAATAGGGTTGAGGGTTGCTAGACTGTGTACTGTGCTAAGACCCTGACATCTCTGCAAGCAGCCTTGTGGGCTGCTTTTCCTCAAGAATCTGCTTGTGTTTTCTTCCCTCCTACCTTTAATCCAGAAACTCATTCCTCTGTTTTGAATCATAGCATTCAAACTGCGAGGCAGACCGTGTGTTTATCTCCTGTGCTTTGTGTTCAGCTATTTACTCTTCCCAACTTAATGAGGTGGGAATTGACTCCTTGGCAACCTTGCCTGCTCCCTAGTGTCCTCAGTGGTGATGACATGGCCATCTTCCTATACCAAGACAACTGGTCACTGTCTGACCCCCCTGCTTTCTGGATGGAAAGAGGTGCTTTCTCTAAGAGGCAGGACCAGAGACTGGAGAATCACGCACAAACACTGTCTCCTTTAATGTTTATTGATCCCCTAGTTTGTGTTGGATACAGCGATCGCACTGGGGATGTAATGGTTACTGAAAACAATGAAAAATCCTCTAGTTGGTGCAGAGACCTGCATGAATAGAGGGCCAAGGCTATGCCCCGGTGGCAGGACCCTGGGCAGTGGGATGGGAAGAGAGTAAAATGCCCCACAAATGCCCAAAGCAATGAAAACAGCATCTCTAAGTAGGTCCCAGAACTTAGGAGAGTTTGGACACTCTGTTGTATGGCTTTATTAGTCAGGAAAAGGAATTTGGATTTCATTTTGGATGTGGTGGAAGCCCTTGGAGGGATTTGGTCAGAGAAATGACCTGCCTGGGAGAGATCAGCAACTGGCTGCTGTGTGGAAAGCTGACAGTAGAGGGAGCAGAGGATAAAAAGTGAACAGTGTTTCATTAGGTTACGGAGTGTGGAAATTCAACTGTGGTCTGAGATCTAACCCCAGGACCACAATCCATCAGTAGAAAATAACTAGCAAGCCGGGCGCCGGTGTTTCACGCCTGTAATCCTAGCTACTCCGGAGGCTGAGATCTAGGATTGACGTTTAAAGCCAACACAGGCAGGAAAAGTCAGAGACTCTTATCTCCAATAAACCACTCAGAAAACTGTAAGTGGCACTGTGACTCAAGTGGTAGAGCACTAGCCTTGCGCTGAAGAGTTGAAGGACAGCGCACAGGCCCAGAGTTCAAGCCCCACGACTGACAGAAAGGGAGGGAGGAAGGGAAGGGAAGGAAGGAAGGAAGGGAGGGAGGGAGGGAAGGGAGAAAATAGCAAAGTATATAGTAGCTTGCACCTGTAATCCCACTTGTCATCAAGAACCTCCATCTCAAACAGGCCCATGGTGGCAACCTCTGTGGTCCCAGCTACCCAGGTAGGAGGATTTCAGTCTGGGACCTGCCCAAAAAAACAAACAAAACACACCCACAAGACTCTGAAAGAAAAATAAGTAAAGGATGAACAGACACCTGCATGTCTCAGGTGATGATAGACTATTGCTCAGAAAGTGTGAAGCCCTGAATGCAAACCTACTTCTTCCAAAATAAATAAGTAGATGAGCTGGGAAGGTGGCTCAGTGATAGAGGGCTTGCCCTTGCATGCGTGAGGTCCTGGGTTCGATTCCTCAGCACCACATAAGCAGAAAAGGCAGGAGGTGGCGCTGTGGCTCAAGTGGTAGAGTGCTAGCCTTGAGCTGAAGAGCTGAGGGACAGCGCCCAGGCCCAGAGTTCAGGCCTCACCACCGACCAAAAAAAAAAAAGTAGTTGTATGGAGTGGTTTTAATTCAGCAAGTCAGATTATGACTACAATGTATCTTGATGTGTTGGTTAATTTTGAGATAGAGTCTCCATCCCTTTCCAGGCATCCACCTGGAATGTGATCCTCCTATTTTTTTATTTCCCTATGTAGCTGGAAGTCTGGTGGACTTTTCTGCCCAGGTTGGCTTGAGACTTCGTTTTTCCAATCTCAGCCTTCCACATAGCTAGTGTTGCAGGTGTGAGCCACCAGCACCCAGCTGTAAATTTATTATTGAATAAGTTATTTCAAGGAAGGTCATTTAGGGGGCTGGGAAGGTGGCTCAGTGGTAGAGCGCTTGCCTTGCATGCATGAGGCCCTGGGTTCGATTCCTCAGCACCACATAAGAAAAAAAAGCTGGAAGTGGCGCTGTGGCTCAAGTGGTAGGGCGCTAGCCTTGAGCTGGAGAGCTGAGGGACAGCGCCCAGGCCCAGAGTTCAGGCCCCATGACCAACAACAACAAAAAAAGGAAGATCATTTTAGCTGTCATTACGTTTCAAACTGATCATGCAAACTAAAGTGATTTTTTTTTCCAGAGTAGTACTTCAGAGCTTTTGAAACCATCACAGAAAAATCAAATATTGAGTCTATTAGTACCAGAACTCTGTCTGCTTTGAACATTGTTTTATGTCATTGAAAAAAGTTTGCTCTGACCTGAAACAACAAAAACAAAAGTTTTCCAAGTTGATGTTCAACTTGGTGGTGGTTGTAGGGCTTGAACTCAGGACCTTGGTGCTGTCTCTAAGCTCTGTTTTGCTCAAGGCTAGTGCTTTACTACTTTGAGCCACAACACTTCCAGTTTTCTGGTGCTTAATTGGAGATAGGAGTCTTCTTGCCTGGGGTTTGCTTCAAAATACAATTCTCTGATCCCAACCTTTTGAGTAGCCGGGATTATAGGCATGAGCCACCAGCACCTGGCTTGTCTTCAGCTTTATTTTACTGACCACTCCTAAAGCACCTGTTGACTATTGGTCATCCTTGAAGGACAGTTGGTTGTTGTTTTCCCATGGGCTGGGTGAACATTGCAAGCTTGGAAACAGATAAACGAGCAGGGGACTGTATGTTGCCAACATCCATTTGGATATTAGCACTTCTTTCCAGCCATGGGGGAGGGGGGGTATGAAAATGTGTTTCCCAAGGTTTGGTGGGGATCCTATGGCCACAGGACCTGCACCCTTTGGACTCAACTGAAATTGACAGTGGGTGAGTTTGGGTGGGCCAACAATCCCACATCCGTCCTAACCCTCTGATGTGAGCTTGACCTATCAGTGATCTGGCTTACAAATTTAATCTTTGTCTACCCTCACCATATTTTGAGGGAGAAAGGGAGTTACCCCATACACTAACCCAGCTCAACATTGGTGAATTTTACTTGTTATGCAGCTTTACAAAGGATATTACAAGGCAGGTACCAGTGACTCACAACCTACAATCCTAAACCACTCAGGAGACTGAGATTTGAGGATCAGGGTTCAAAGTATGCCTGGGCAGGAAAGTCTGTGAAACTTATTCCCCAGTGAACTGCCAGAAAACCAGAAGTGGAACTGTGGTTCAAATGGTAGCATGCTAGCCTCAGGCACAAAAGCTCATGCACAGTGGGCTGGGAAGGTGGCTCAGTGGTAGAGCGCTTGCCTTGCATGCCTGAGGCCCTGGGTTCGATTTCTCAGCACCACATAAGCAAAAAAGAAAAAAGCCGAAAGTGGCGCTGTGGCTCAAGTGGTAGGGCGCTAGCCTTGAGCTGAAGAGCTGAGGGACAGCGTCCAGGCTCACAGTTCAGGCCCCATGACCGGACCAAAAAAAAAAAAGCTCATGCACAGGCCCTGAGTTTGAGCCCAAGGACCTGCTTAAAAATGAACGATAAGACCAGATAGATCTGTGTTCTGTGGTGAAGGTCATTGGCATGGTCAATAGTGGCTATTTCTCATTGTATTGGTCCATTCTTTCTGATGGACACTAACACGGTCATCCTGCATTTGCTGCTGCTACATTCATTCCATTATCCTGTCCGGAACCGCCAGGTAAGGTTGGTTTAGCCTGTTAACCTTCATCACCCTGATTCCTGTCTTTTGTTTCCACTGCAGGCTTCAGCCCCCGTGGGGGAGGCCGAGGAGGCTTTGGTGACAGAGGCGGTCGAGGCGGAGGCCGAGGAGGCTTTGGCGGGGGCCGCGGGGGCTTTGGCGGAGGCCGTGGGGGCTTTGGTGGAGGGCGAGGACGAGGTGGAGGCTTCCGGGGCCGAGGTGGCGGCGGCGGTGGAGGAAGAGGTGAGTGAGGACAGCAAGTAGGGACATGGCCTTTTATGGGGTGTGGGGAGGGAAGAGACGGGGGTGGGCAGGGGCTTTCTTTCCTACCGCTGCTTTTCCTGGTGTAGGTGGAGGCTTCCAGGGTGGGGGCAACCGGGGTCGTGGCCGGGGCGGAAAGAAAGGAAACCAGTCCGGGAAGAATGTGATGGTGGAGCCCCATCGACACGAGGGTGAGTAAGGAAGTGTGGGACTGGGGGAGGGGAGCCCCAAGACTGGAGGAAGCTGGGAGCCCACAGGTCTCAGCCTTTCCCCTTCCCAACCTCCCCCGCCAGGTGTCTTCATTTGCCGCGGAAAGGAAGATGCACTGGTCACCAAAAACCTGGTCCCTGGAGAATCTGTTTATGGAGAGAAGAGAGTCTCCATCGCGGTGAGAGAGGGTCCCTGTCCACCCCAGGCCAGGCAGCCGAGGATCTTAACATGGCTCCCTCCAGATCCTGATGGCTCTCCCTGGCCCTTTCTCACCGTCATCTGTCTGTGCTCTGTGCTTCCTGTCTCCTCTCCTGGCCTGATCTTCTGCCTCCACACCACGTGTTACTAAAGGCAGGATCTGTGTTTTCTGCACTGATGGGTCCCAGTGTCAGGGACAGGAAATGATGACAGAGTGCCCGGTCTTACTGCTCCTCCTTGGCGTGGGTTGTCTGTTGCTCTTCTCTTCTCCTGGGGTCAGCATCCTCCGGGGCAAGGCAGGGCTGCATCTGTCATCCCTGCTGTGTACACACATGTATTTGTGACCGGACCCACCCCATTTTATCTGAGGGATGTGGGGTCCTGCAGAAGAACCCAGCACTGACTTCCTCCCATTCATCTCTCCCCGGCCAGGAGGGAGATGACAAAATTGAATACCGAGCCTGGAACCCCTTCCGTTCCAAGCTGGCCGCAGCAATCCTGGGTGGCGTGGACCAGATCCATATCAAGCCCGGAGCCAAGGTGCTGTACCTTGGGGCTGCCTCAGGCACCACCGTCTCCCACGTCTCTGACATCGTAGGCCCGGTGAGTGGATGGGTGTGACAAGGAGGAGGCGAAAGCTGCCTCCCCTAGGCCAACTTGGAGTGGGGCTTGGCTGCTTCCCGGGCTGTGGTGCTGGGCTGGGCCTTTGCCTGTAAGTGCCTTACTCACAGCTGGGAGGAATTAAGCTCAGCATCTCAAAGGCCTAACCTCATTCAGCAATGCTCCTGGGTTCTCTTGCCAGAAGAGTGTGGGCGTGGCTGACCCATTGGATAGAGTTATTGCACTATTTAAGTTTGTCCTCTTTACAAAGAAATCCTTTCTCCAAGGTTGGGGTCTGGTTCAAATGGTAGGACTTATCCTAGAAAGGGCAAGCCAGAAGCCCTGAGTTCAAATACCACCAGCAAAGACAAGGTCATGCCTCAAAATCTAGTCTTCTGATTTCCCTTGGGAGAACTAGTTGTTGTCATGGTTCTGGCCTGCATTTTTCTGTATGGTTCCCCTGGAATTCCGTGTAGAGAGCACTGGGCACCCAGGTTTATTTATTTCATGATCTTTTCTTATTTATACAATTAGAGGCTGTTTAACTTGGTAGTGAAAACTCTAAGGCCCATCCAGGCATAATGGTGCCCCCCTGTAATTCCAGCACTTGTAGGCAGAAGCAGTAGGATCATGAGTTCAAGGCAAGCCTAAACTATGTAGGGACACCTTGTCACAAACACACATTCAGGGTCTGTGGTAGGTATTTGACAATCCTATGGCTTTTGGCAAGGTGTGCTTCACCTTTCTGGGCCTCAGTTTAACCCTCTGGAGAATGAGTTGTGAAAATTAAACACGTAAATTTGTCTCATTTCCTGGGCCCAATGTAAATGCCTTTAGCTCTTCTTACTGTTTTTGTTTGTTTGTTGCCAGTCCTGGGGCTTGAATTTTAGGCCTGGGCACTATCCTTGAATTTCCTTTTGCTCAAGGCTAGCACTCTACCACTTGAGCCACAGTGCCACTTCCAGCTTTATCTGAGTAGTTTATTGTAGTTAAGAGTCTCATGCACTTTCCTGCCCTGGGCTGGCTTTGAACCACAATTACAGGTGTGAGCCACCAACACCTGGTCCTTATTTTTTATAGTGGGGCTTGAACTGTGGGCTGGGCCTTGCATGCTCACTTGGCTTTTTTTTTTTTTTTTTTGTCGGTCGTGGGGCTTGAACTCTGGGCCTGGGCGCTGTCCCTCAGCTCTTCAACTCAAGACGAGCGCTCTACCACCTGAGCTACAGTGCCACTTCTGGTTTTCTGGTGGTTTATTGGAGATAGGAGTCTCACGGTCTTTCCTGCCCGGGCTGGCTTTGAACCGCGATCCTCAGATCTCAGCCTCCTGAGTAGCTAGGATTACAGGCATGAGCCACCAGCGCCCGGCTGCTCACTTGGCTTTTTTGATCAAAGCTGGCTACCACTTGAGCTACAGCTCCACTTACAGCTTTTTGCTGGCTAATTTAACTCAGATTTATCTGCCCAGGTTGGCTTTGAATCACAGTCCTTAAGGATCTGAATAACTTAAGATTCTAAATAGGAGGCACTAAAGTCTTGCTTGGCTGCCTGGTTTTAAGCCTCTGTTGGGAACTTGGGTTTTGGGGTTCAACAAAATGGGATTGTATAGTTTGGCTGTTTAGCTAGTCATTTCCTGTCTCAGCCTGACTTTTAAGGAATATGGGCATAATATCCGTAAGTGGTGGGTGTTGAAGTGCTGTGTAGTAGGAGCCTAGAAGTAGGCCCTGCATATATGAGCGGCGTGCAGTAACATTGTAAACTGTTCGTGGGTTCACTTCAGGATGGTCTGGTCTACGCGGTCGAGTTCTCCCACCGCTCTGGCCGGGACCTCATTAACTTGGCCAAGAAGAGGACCAATATCATTCCTGTGATTGAGGACGCCCGGCACCCACACAAATACCGCATGCTCATCGGTGAGGGGGTCTGGAGGAGGGGTGGCCCTGGGCAGGTAGGACAGCAGCTCCAGCTTTCCCTGGGAGAGGCCTGTGGAGTTAGAATGGGTGAGCGGGCATCTGGACTATGGAAGTGGAAAGTTGAGGGTGGCCCAGTGAGAGGTGGCAGTGGCAATGCTGCCTCTGCGTTGGGGTGTCTGATCTCCTCCCTCCTCAGGACCCTGTGCTTCCTGCCTCCCTCCAAAACACCATGCCTTAGTCACCACTCCTGGCTTCCATTTGAAAGCCTCTTTCCAGGGAACATATTAATCGGGTGAGACCCTATCACAGACTTGAGTTGTGGCCTGGCCCAGAGGGGCCCATTTTGAAATTTAATGACGTTATTTTTTTTTTTTTTAACAATTTTGAAAAGTCTAGTACAAACATGGGAAAGCCTTGCAAATCATCCCCGGAGGTAATTGATGAGAGCATCTGCTACCCACTTTTCCCACTTCTTAAAGAAACCATTATTGTTTTCTTTGAATCCACACTTCATGAAAAATAAAAGACTTCCATTCCATTCATTTTTTTTTTCTTTAAGTATTGTTTTCCTCTCCCCCCCCCCCCCCAAGCTTATTTTCATGTGAAGTCCTGCACATGCTCTTGCCTTTAATTGCTCACTTTTACTGTCTCTTGATGACGTGTCTGTCTTCCCCTCCTCACCCCCCCAGACCCTGGAGCATCTCGAGGGCAGGGTCCGGGTCTGACTCGCCTCTGTGTCCCCCACGCCCAGCCCAGGGCTGGCCACAGAGTAGGTGGCATCCGTGGTTTACAAAAGGGTGGAGTGATTGTGGGTTTTGGACCCATCTTAGGGGCACTCTGGAGGGAGGTGGATCAGTGGGGGAGGGGTGGGAAGTAAGACTGGAGGCAGGGGGTCCCCCAGGAACCTGCTGGTGATGGAGCACAAACAGTTCCCATGGGAGGGTCTGGGAAGATCTATGATGGGTCTAACTGGAAACTGCCACTTTTTTCTCCTAGCAATGGTAGATGTGATCTTTGCCGATGTGGCCCAGCCAGATCAAACCCGGATTGTGGCCTTGAATGCCCACACCTTCCTGCGGAATGGAGGACACTTTGTGATTTCCATTAAGGTATGGGGAGGTGTCTTTTTGCATTTAAAAACCAAAGTCTACTGGGCTCCAGTGACCCATGCCTGTAATCCTAGCTACTTAGGAGGCTGAGATCTGAGGAAAGCAGGAAAGGCTGAGATTCTACACAGAACATGCCTGTAATCCTAGCTACTTAGGAGGCTGAGATCTGAGGAAAGCAGGAAAGGCCGAGATTCTACACAGAAAAGGCTGGAAGTGGCGCTGTGACTCAAGTGGTAGAGCTAGCCTTGAGCTAATGAAATTCAGGGACAGCTCCCAGGCCCTGAGTTCAAGCCCCAGGACCGGTATTATAACCATGTAACTTTGAGCCATGACTTAACCTACCTTTGTGACTCATTTCTTAGTTTTATCTCAGTTAAAGGTAGATGTGAGGTTTAAATGATTCAACATATGTGAACTGTTGAAAACAGATCCTGGCACAGAATGTGTATTTTGATGGTAGATGTATTTTTTCCAAAATAATTTGTAATACAGAAAACTCCCATGTGCCTTTCAGAATTTGTTAGCCTTTTCCTCTTTTAATGTAAACTACATGTATCTTTTCACTTTAATTTCTTGGTAGAGAAACTGGTGACTTAAAATTTTTTTTTTTATTAACATACATTGGCCATACTAGGGGAAATTTCATTGTGACATTTGCATGCATATACACAATATATTCCAGTGTCTTCCCCATTATGCTCTCCCTTACCTGTCTCTGTCAAGTGTGTGTGTTGAGAGAGAGGGTCCTGGGGCTTGAACTTGGGGCCTCAGCACTGCCCCTCAGATTTTTGGCTCAAGGCAAGCACTGTACCAGTTGAACCACAGCTCCACTCCCAGCTTTTGGTGATTAAGTGGAGATGAGTATCTCCGATTTGTCTGCCCCAGGGCTGGCTTTGAACTGCAATCCTCAAATCTCAGCCTCCTGGGTAGCCACCCGTGGGGTGGACGGCCCTGAGACCCTGACTCTCTGCAGGCCAACTGCATCGACTCCACTGCCTCGGCAGAGGCCGTATTCGCCTCAGAGGTGAAGAAGATGCAGCAGGAGAACATGAAGCCCCAGGAGCAGCTGACTCTAGAGCCCTACGAGAGAGACCACGCGGTGGTGGTGGGCGTGTACAGGTGAGTGGGGCCCGCGGGTCAGCCCAGCAGCCCTCTGGGCCATGGTTGGGGGCCTGGGGACCCCGCAGCCAGATGACAAGCTGTCTTCTGTTGCCAGGCCACCTCCCAAGGTGAAGAACTGAAGCTTCTGCCCCGGGTGGTTCTGAGGAATGTGTTGCTGCTGTTGCACGTGGGATTGTTTTTCTATTAAAAGACTCTTCTGACGCCTGTGTGCCCGCTGCCCATCGCTCCGCCAGGACACGCGTGCGCGCTCGATGGCCGGCCAATCTTGCCGTTGCGGTGGGGGTTGGGATGGCCTGCCCGGCCACAAGGCGCATGCTCCTTTCCTAGTAGTGACGTGTGGGGCCGGAACCTTAGGCCCTCGGGCCTGATTGGTTGCTAGCTACGCATGTGCACCAATAAGCACCTGGAGAGCGCAGGCGCCAACAGCGGTCCGTGTCACGTGACGGGAGCGGTGGGGGGCTGGGGGCGGAGCCCGGGGCAGGGGGGCCGGTTTGTTGTGGTCGCCATTTTGCTGGTTGCATTACTGGGTAATCAGGGCCCTGGCTCTTCGCGTCCGCTGGATACCCTCAGCCCGTGGGCAGGTCTGAGCTCGGGCTGCCCGAGCGGTTTGAGTCCCCTTACCCGCGCCCCCAGGTAACGACGCGGTGACGGCGGGGAGGCGGCAGGGGTTCTCGGGGAGGGTAGGACGGGATCCGCCCTGCCCGGCACCGCCGCGAGAATTAGCACGAGGCTGCGGGAAAGAGGGGGCGTCGGGCAGGTGCGGGCCGGGGCCGACTATTCATAGTCGGATTCCTGGAAGGGGCCGGGCCCGAGGGAGCCTTCCGAAGAGGGAGGTCGGGAGGGGGTGGTCGGGCCCCACTCCCGCCCTTTGTTTGGGCTCGGCTTCGTCGGCCGCTTCTTCGTCGCCTAGCAACAGCTGCCCTGGGCTGCGATTGGCTGGGCTCTTGGCAGGGACGGCCAATGGCACCGTTGTTGCCATGGGAGGTGCGGCTTGCCAAGCTCAGTTGGGCCCCGCCTGCCGGGCTTTGCCGGCCGGGGCGGGCCTCCTGGGTAGGGGGGGCGGGACAGCGGGGTCCCCAGGGGCGGGTGACCGCTAGGGGCGGGGCGGGGCCGGTGGGGCGAGGGTTAACCCGCCCCTCCCCCGTCCACCTGCTCTCCCCCTTCCCCCGCATGACCCGGGCTGACCCTCCCCCTTCCTACCCCCAAGCAGCGGCGGCGGCGGCGGCGTTGGCTGCTGTTGTCACCCACCGGCCGCCTGTCCCGCTTGCCCTCCTCGCTGCAGGGTTTGCCGGGCCGGCAGGGCCGGGGACAGGCAGCCACCTTCTGACCGCTGCCACCACCGCCATGCTGGCCATTCGCCCACCCCACTGGGGGCCCCACCGCGCCCCAGCCCCCCGTGGGCCCGGTGCCAGCCCTGACCAGGGTATGGGGTGGGGGCTGGGAGAGGCGCTCCTGGGGTGGGAAGACTACGGGGCGGGGGGGGGGGGGGAATGGCAGCGGGAGGACTTGTTTTGGTAGGAAATCCCAAGAAAGTAGGGGTCCTGGAGTGGTAGAGTATGGGATTAAGGTATCTGATATGGAGAGAGACCCGATGGCAGAGACTTTATTTTAGTGGACACTTGGGAGGGGAGATCTCCAGTTTGGGGGTATTTGGCTGTGGAGGCCTTCTAGGAATAGACACAGTGGCGGCAAGACCCAATATAGAAAGGGGTGACTGGAGAAAGGAGTGCTAGAAATACTGGATAGTGTACGGGATGTCCAGTGTGAGGGCAGAAAGGACAATCGCTCTAGACTGGGAAAACACTTTCTTCTGCTCCCAGGAGGAATAGGCCTTGCCTGGGAGGGGGTCTGGGGTAATTGGGGACTCTACTGATGTGGCCCAGAGGGAATGGAATATATATAGGGGCACTACCTGGAGGGGAGGGTCCTTGGTGTGAGAGACCTGAAACGGAAGTCGTTTTGGAAGGATATGGGAAAGGTGCACCCTCCCTGTGGTCAAGAAAGCCTAGTAGTCATACTCTTACATAGGGGTTCTGGATGGCCAGGAGACCCTCAAGAACCCTGATATGGTCTTAGGGATGCATGGTCTTACAGCTGCCATGGTTTAGGGAAAGCTAGAGTTCTCTGGTTTGGAGAAACCACTGAGAAGAGTAGGCTTGAAGTGAAGGGATGCATGGTATAGAAGAGACCCTGCTACTAAAGGAAGACTAAGAGGGTGGGGTCCTGTGTGAGGGGCCCTGGAAAGAGCCAGGTGTAGGCCTGGAGAAAAAAATGAACTCTACTCCCCAGACTGCTGTTTCCCTCCGCTTCCCTCCTCCCAATGATTGGTGTCTTTCTGTCCCCCTTTCCTGTCATGGCCTACATCTGCCTCCTCCCACCCTTGTCTGGCCCCAATCATTCTCTCTCACATGTGTGCTGTCTCATTTACTTACTTGATCTTCATTTGTTGAGGGACTTTGCTGTTCCCCTGCCACTTCTCTGTGTTGCTACCTGTTGCCCTGCTGCACCTTTTGCTTTCCCTCTTCTCTGCCTTCCTCCTCGTACCTACCTCTCCCCTGCCTGCTCCTGTCCCCCACACCCTCTTTCCATGTCATCTCTTCATTTCCCACCTGCTCTCAGGTCTCAGCGGCGGTGGCAGCCGAGGTGCAGGATGCGAGAAGGCGCCCCCCGGCCGGGCTCCCGCTCCAGGCCTCGCACCCCTGCGGCCCTCTGAGCCCACCATGGCCGTTCCACCAGGCCATGGCCCCTTCTCTGGCTTCCCGGGGCCCCAGGAGCACACACAGGTAGGCATTCAGCTGGCTCCTCACCTGCCTGAGGGTAGATGGAGGCTGGGATAGATGGGTCTCAGGACACAGTCTGATTGCACATGAGTCTCTGAAGGACCTCATGGGCCTCAAAGGACTGAAAGAGTTCCAGGCAGAGGTAAGAGTTTGGGCAGCCTGGGTACAAATGCTGCCCTGCCTGGTGACTATCCACCACTGTGGTTCTTCATATATGTCACCTCTTCTGTAAGACTGGACCACTGATGACCCCTCCCTCCCTACCAGTGTTGCGAGGATCAAACAATGCTCAGAACAGGTCTTGGCACATGGCCATTTAAATGCTAAGAAAAGAGGTCTAGAGCAAAAGGCAAGTGGGAAAGACAGGCGAGCTGAAGACAAGCTACAGACAAAATCCAAGGATAAAATCTCTTAAGGCTAAGACATCAAAATAAAATGGAGCCTGGAAACTATGATCCTGGCTACACAGGAAGCTAAGAGCTGGAGGATGATGGTTCAAGACTCCATCTCCAGAATAACAAGTAAAAAGCAGAGCTTGAGGCATGGCTCAAGAGGCATAGAACATCAGTCAGGAACTGCAAACCCTAATACTGCTACACACACACAGACACACACACACACAAGCAAAATAGATGGGAGATCCAGGGATCCACATCCTGAGGCCAAGAGCCTTGAGGTGAAGGTTAAAGGCTAGAAGTTAAACCCCAGGGGGAAGAGGAGCTCAACTACTAGATGTCCAGAGTGGTCTCAGGTAGAAGGCTTGTGGGGAAGGGGGCAGGGAGGAGGTAACAGTGCCAGGCTTCTGAAATATTGCTCCCACTGAAGCTCAGGAGTAAAAGTTGCTGGGAATGTGGCTTAGTGATGCAGTGCTTTCCTAGCATGCATGAAGCCCTGGATTCAATTCCTCAGTACCACATACACAGAAAAAGCTGAAATTGGTGCTGTGGCTCAAGTGGTGGAGTGCTAGCCTGGAGCAAAAGAAGCTCAGGGACAGCGCCCAGGCCCTAAGTTCAAGCCTCAGGACTGGGAAAAAAACAAAAAAAGCATGCAGGGCTGACTTCAGGCCAACCTGAAAGGTCAGAAGTAAACTCACAGCTTCACTCGGGACAGCTCACTAGGGAACACCCCCTGTGTGCCAGGCCCTGCTCAAGGTGCTGGAGATAGATGGCAGCCAGGACCAGATCCGTGTCCTTGGGGAGCTTACATTCTAGTGGGGGGCCAGTGATGAGAAAGTACATGTGGTCACCAGGGACCAGCAGCCCTTAATTAGCTCTCCCCTTAGAGCTGGGAGGGAAAGGCCTGTCCTCAGCATCTGCCCCCCTCCCCCCCTGCCCCACAGACATTGCCTGATGTGCGGCTGCTGCCTCGGAGGCTGCCGCTGGCCTTCCGGGATGCCACTTCAGCCCCCCTGCGCAAGCTCTCTGTGGATCTCATCAAGACCTACAAGTACATCAATGAGGTGGGCAGGGAGCCAGGCGCCTGGGCAGGGCGCCCAGGGGTCTTGGCTGCTGGCACAGGTCACTCACCAGTCCTTGTCTCCTGGCCACCTGGCTGGGCAGGTGTACTATGCGAAGAAGAAACGGCGGGCCCAGCAGGTGCCACCCCAGGACTCGAGCACCAAGAAGGAGAAGCGGGTCCTGAACCATGGTTACGATGACGACAACCATGACTACATTGTGCGCAGTGGCGAGCGCTGGCTGGAGCGCTACGAGATTGACTCTCTGATTGGCAAAGGCTCCTTTGGCCAGGTGCGGGCAGGAGGTGGGGGCACCCGCACCTGCTGATAGGAGCCCACATTCACACTGTGGCTCTGTGGCTTCAAGTCTTGTGCAGGACCACTCACCTCAGTCCAGCCACTTAGTTGTGCCTCAGTTTGCTTTTCTGGAGAAGTAGAAATAACCAGAGACTGCATACAAGAGAACTTACTTTGCACCCTGTGTTGATACCAGTGTCCACTGAGGGTGAGCCCTCAGCCAGGAGTCGCTGGTTGGAGGACCAGTGTAGTTGGTGGGTCTCCTGGCTGGAGGGAGAAGCTCAGCATGTGGCTGTGTCCCCCTCCTCATCTGGTGCTGTGTCCCCTCCAACAGGTGGTGAAAGCCTATGATCATCAGACCCAGGAGCTGGTGGCCATCAAGATCATCAAGAACAAAAAGGCCTTCCTGAACCAGGCACAGATCGAGTTGCGGCTGCTGGAGCTGATGAACCAGCATGACACAGAGATGAAGTACTACATAGGTAAGACCTGGAGCTGGCTTCCTTCCGCACAGAGCACCTGGGTTTGCCAGCAGGCTGGGGTCCTCCACTTCAGTGGTTCTCTGGATTCTCCTGCCTCCTTTGCGATTATTCCTGTTTGCTTGGTAAAAGTGGTCAGTGTTTACCAGGCTCTGCTGTGAGCAGGTCACATCAATCACCTCCCTTACAGCTCACATTCTTGCCCATGTTGGAGATAAGAAACTGAGGAACTGGGTATTGTCACTTGCATGAGGTGACAGTTTGTGGCAGCAGAGCTTTAATTTGATGACCGGGGGGGGGGGGGGGGGGGTGGGAGGGTCGTCCTATTAGAGTGTGAAGATTGTATTTTATAAGGAGAGCAAATGGAAAAACACCTTTCCGCTCCACAAAACTCACAAAAATGGTGTTACATTTTAAATGTGAAGTGTTAAAAGGCCTGCTGAGAGCAAATAGAAAGTTTTTGGTTTAATCAGAGGTTTGGCAGAGCCCAAGGGACAGTAAGTGAGCCAATTCCTTGCCATTAGAAACATTGTGGCGAGCTGGTGGCACCCAAGGGCACAGCAAGGGGGCATGGCTGGGAAGAAACAGATTAATTCCTGTGTGGGCCCTCCCCTGGCAGTGCACCTGAAGCGGCACTTCATGTTCCGGAACCACCTGTGCCTGGTGTTTGAGCTGCTGTCCTACAACCTGTATGACCTCCTGCGAAACACACACTTCCGAGGCGTCTCGCTGAACCTGACCCGGAAGCTGGCGCAGCAGCTCTGTACAGCGTTGCTCTTCCTGGCCACGCCCGAACTCAGCATCATCCACTGCGACCTCAAGCCAGAGAACATTCTCCTCTGCAACCCCAAGCGCAGTGCCATCAAGATCGTGGACTTCGGCAGCTCCTGCCAACTTGGCCAGCGGGTGCGGCTCAGACCTGCTGGGGCAAGGGCGTGGGAGGGGCAGAGTGGGGCGGGGCCAGCAGTGGAAGAAGATGGCTCCAGGATGTGGGAAAGGAGGTAGGAGAGAGGCCCACAGGGTGAGTGTACTGCCCACCAGGAAGAGGAACTTGAGCCTGAGGAGTAAGGCCACTTCCGTAGCTCCAGCTGTGACATTGGAGTTGGCTGGTCACAGGTCTGGTGCTGCTCAGTGAGCAGGCCTAAGTTACACTAGTGTTGGGGCCCTGGGGACCACCAGCCTGTGACTGGGGGTGACCTAGAGGGCCAGGGAAGGGGACAGCCACAGGCTGCTGAGCAAGATGGTGCCGGAGGCTCCTAGGCAGGCATGCTGAGAGCCATGGTAGCAAGGGGCTGGTGCTAGGTCAGATCTCCCACCACCTGGGAGCCCTGACCGTTCCATCCCCTCTAGATCTATCAATACATCCAGAGCCGCTTCTACCGCTCCCCGGAGGTGCTCCTGGGCACACCCTACGACCTGGCCATCGACATGTGGTCCCTGGGCTGCATCCTGGTAGAGATGCACACCGGGGAGCCCCTCTTCAGTGGCTCCAATGAGGTGCGCCCTCAGGACGGGGTGTGCCGGAGGGGGCAGGAGGGGGCCTGGTTGTACTGGGGCCCCTGACCACCACCTGCCCGCAGGTGGACCAGATGGGCCGCATTGTGGAGGTGCTGGGCATCCCACCAGCCCCCATGCTGGAGCAAGCCCCCAAGGCTCGCAAGTACTTTGAGCGGCTGCCTGGGGGTGGCTGGACCCTACGCAGGACAAAGGAACTCAGGAAGGTGCGCCCTGCCCCATGCCAGCCCTCCTTCCCTGGGTGGCCCTCACTCTCACACTTGGGGCTCCCCCTCTTCCCTGCTTCCTGTGTGTCTTTCCCTGCCTCCCTCCCACCCCCAATTGTCTGCCCTCTCCTTCCTTCCCTGCCCTCCCTGCACCTCGTCTTAGCTTCTCTCTTTCCACTTTCTTTCTTGTGCCTCTGTTTCCCCGTGTGTGTCTCCCTGCCCCTCCTGCCCACTGACGGCCACTCTCTTGCCCCCCCTCCCACCCCCTCCCTGCCAGGATTACCAGGGCCCCGGGACACGGCGGCTGCAGGAGGTGCTGGGCGTGCAGACGGGCGGGCCCGGGGGCCGGCGGGCGGGGGAGCCGGGCCACAGCCCCGCCGACTACCTCCGCTTCCAGGACCTGGTGCTGCGCATGCTGGAGTACGAGCCTGCCGCCCGCATCAGCCCCCTGGGCGCCCTGCAGCATGGCTTCTTCCGCCGCACGGCCGACGAGGCCACCAACACGGGCCCGGCAGGCAGCAGTGCCTCCACCTCGCCCGCGCCCCTCGACACCTGCCCCTCCTCTAGCACCGCCAGCTCCATCTCCAGCTCGGGTGGGTGCTCAGCGCCCCGAGCTTCCACACTGCCTGCTGCTCAGTTCCCAGTGGAGATGGGGTGGGGGGCTCCCCCTTCACGCTTGCTCAGACTCCTGAAATTGGTTCTGTAACAGCTAGAAAGACTCCCATTCCGCAGCTCAAAATTGGACTGGGGCTGGGAGCATGACTCAAGTGATAGAATACCTGCCCTTAGTTCAAACGCAGTAGGGCAAAAACAAAAAACAACACTGGATCTTTCAAAGGGGCTCCGTCCTAGAGCCCAAACCTGGCCTAGGCTGTGAACCAGGCTCAGTCACCTCTCACCTGTGCGGCCTCTTCTCCCTGGTGCTTCTAGGAGGTTCCAGTGGCTCCTCCAGTGACAACCGGGCCTACCGCTACAGCAACCGCTATTGTGGGGGCCCTGGGCCCCCAATCTCTGACTGTGAGATGAACAGCCCCCAGGTATTGTGGGGGCTCCGTAAGTGGGTGTGGGGTACCAGAGGCTGCAGAACCTGGGTCTCCATCACCCCACCCCTTTTGCTTTTTTAGGTTCTGCCCTCCCAGCCGCTGCGCCCCTGGGCAGGGGGCGATGTGCCCCACAAGACACATCAAGCCCCTACCTCTGCCTCATCACTGCCGGGGACCGGGGCCCAGTTACCCCCCCAGCCCCGATGCCTTGGCCGTCCCCCATCACCAACCTCACCACCACCCCCGGAGCTGATGGATGTGAGCCTGGTGGGAGGCCCTTCAGACTCCCCACCTCACCCAGCGCCTGCCCCCCAGCACCCGGCTGCCTCAGCCCTCCGGACTCGGATGACAGGAGGTCGTCCACCTCTCCCACCCCCTGATGACCCTGCCTCTCTGGGGCCTCGCCTGGGCCTCCGTGGTGTACCCCAGAGCACAGCAGCCAGCTCATGACCCCGCCCCCTCTCTGGGGCCCTTCCTGAAGCCATACCACCCCCCCCCCATCTGGGGGCCCTGGGCTCCCATCCTCATCTCTCCCCCTAGACTGGAATTGCTGCTACCCAGCTGGGGCGGGTGAGGCCTGCACTGATTGGGGCCTGGGGAAAGGGTCAAGGAGAGGGGTTTGGCCACACCCTCCCCACTAAGGACTGGACCCTTGGCCTCCTCTCCCCCTTGTTTTCTATTTATTGTACCAAAGACAGTGGTGGTCCGGTGGGGGAGGGGGAGACACTCTCCCTTGCCCCAGGACCCTAGGAGGGGTGGGGGCAGGTAGGGGGAGATGGCCTTGCTCCTCCTCGCTGTACCCCCCAGTAAAGAGCTTTCTCACATGCCTGCCTGAGCGTTTGCAGGGCCTTGGCTCCCCCTCACCCGCCCTCAGAGCCATTGTGGGGAGAGGTGTAGGGGAGAAGGGGGTGTTGGAAGCGCTCTAGTGTAAGTACATCCCTCTGGGTAAATTAAAGAGTTGATGCAGGCATGGGGCTGCAGGAGAGGCTACAGAATCCTGGGCATGTTGTGGGTAGAGGCCTAGCCCACATTTGCCTTTTCCAGGGTAAAAAGACCCCAAAAGGGTAGAGGCCCCCTTAGGCTCACCTGTCTGCGAAACACCATGTTCTGCTCTCCTAAACCACGGCTCGCTGGGGGGGTTGGTTGCACGTCAGAGGCTGTTTATGCCAGGCAGGTATCCAATTGATGCCGTCGGGGAGCAGACGAGCGGCGAGCACAGCTTATGCCCAACCCATGCCTGGTCCCACTTCGGGCTCATTGTAGAAAGAAGCATTTTGAGATTTTTTTCAGGCAAAGATGCTCCCTTGGTTCCAGGTAAGTAGTCTTGTTTCCATGGCAATCTGGGAACTTCCGTCTCCTATTAGCCAATCAAGAACCGCATGGTTCAAAGAGTACTGTCTCCACCACTGGGGCGCGGCGCTCTCTGGGAAATGGAGTTCTATGCGGTGATTTCTTTGTCGGCCTTTCGTTGGGGGAACTACAAAGACCAGAATTCTCCGCGCACGCTTGAAGGCGAGGCTAGGCTGGTAGGGCCCGGATGTTGGAGGCGGTCGCTAAAGGCAGAGAAGGCTGTGATTGGACGGTTTGCTGCATGCATTGTGCGGTGTCGCGTTCTCTGGAGTGTCGGAAGGTGGAGGTGGAGTCCCGACTCAGCCCTGGGAGGGGGCGTGGGCCGCGGCTGTGAGTCAGGCCCCCCTGCAGTTCGAGGCCGGAAGTGGCCCTGGGGGGGCAAGAAAGCTAGTCGGTGGAGAGACGGGTACCTGAGGGCTATCGGAGGCCGCGGGGAGCGCGATGCGGCCAGGCGGGCACCGGCGGGGGTCGGGGTGCCCCGGGGGCTGTGGATGCTCGGGCGATGGTGGCGAGGATTCTGTATAAACTGGATCACGGGGGACGGGGGGGAGGGGGGCATCCAGGTCGCTGGGAGCAGTGAGGACTCAGGAGAGAGTTTCTGGAAGGAAATGCGCGGGGCCTACTTTTGTTGAGACCTGGGAATCGATGGGCAGGAAGATACCGGGGTCAGAGGGGCGGCCGCAGGGTCCTAGGCCAAAGAGGTCACCGCGGGCGGGGCGGGGCGGGGCGGGTGCGAGAGGGGCCAGTATGAGAGGAGTCTGGAGGCCGAGTTGTGGCTGTGTGGAAAAAGAGTGGTGGAGGGGGCCAGGGCCCGCATGCGCGCGCGTGTGTGTGCGCGCGCGACACACACACACACACGCACGCACGCACAATTCTCAGTAAAACCAAATCGGAAGCTGGTAGAGAAGGAACGATGCTAGGGAAGGAGTCCAGGGCCTCCCACGTGGGAAGAGCTGTACCACAGCTACAGCAGCCTCCTCAGAATACTTGGGGAGGCTGGTACCCCTGTGACCTGTGAACTCCTTTCTACAAAAGGGGATGCTGAAGGCAAAGGAGGTTAAGTAATTTATCCTGAAGGTCAGAGAGAGAGAGAATGTTGTTCACTTAAGGTACTTGTTGATCCTAGAGACATCACCAGGAGCCAGGTCATATAGTACCTATAAGGAACTTAAGATCTCAAGGAAATACCCTTCATCTTATATCTTAACTTCCAGCCCAGAACTGGAGCTCCTGACTGCCTGTATAATACCTCCTGGTTTGTCTAGAACAACATCTCCAGAGTCACCTCAGCAAGCTCTTCTGCTCCCACCCCTCCTCCACTGTTGTCACATGCAGCCAGAGGGGCACTGGGAGCACCTGCTCAGGTCCATTCAGTGCTCGGGATCCCTCCATGGCTCCATGTCATGCAGGGTAGAACTAGAGCCTTTTCTTTGCCTGGTCTGCTCTCATCACCCCTACCCTAGACACACTAGCCATAGGACCTTTGTACTTTGCCCCAAACATTCATCTCCCAGATTGCCCACATGCATCCTTCGCCTCCTTTATGTCTTCACCAGATGACACATTTCCCTGGCCACTGTTTTGAAATTATGGCATTAACAGCTGTGTGTATATTTCCTTAACTTTTCCCTGTGTTGTATCATATCACTAACACTGTAGAATTGGTCGTGGGGCTTGAACTCAGCCTGGGAGCTGTCCCTGAGCTCTTCAGCTCAGGCTAGCACTTTACCCCTTTGAGCCACAGCTCTACTTCCAGTTTTCATTGGAGATAAGAGTCTCATGGACCTTCCTGCCCAGGGTTGCTTTGAACCATGATCCTTAGATCTCAGCCTCCTGAGCAGCTAGGATGACAGGCGTGAGCCTCTAGTGCCCATCTCAGAATTTATCTTGTATATTGCCACTCTGCCCCAGACTCCCAGCTGTGTGACTGCAGAGACTTTTACCTATTTTATGCTTTGCCTTCTATCTCCAGAAGAGAACTTGGCACACAGTAGGGCTCACTGTCTACCAGATGAACCATTTCAAAGGGTCGAAGGAGATACTGGAATCCTAGGGACTCCATCCCCTCCACAACTAATTTGTGAGGGCTTAAGTCATGGGGAAGTATTTCATCTTGTCTCTGCTTTGTGCTCAGCTGTACAAACGCAGCAAGGGACAAAATTACTTCCCCATCCTGAAGGACCGCAGCCTTGCAGGAGGGCTTCCATGGTCAGAAAATCCAGCAGTGTGAAATTACAAAGGTGAACTGGCAGTGTGCTATGTGAGCATCAATAAGAAAACTACTCTGGATCAGAGGAAAGAGGCTTGAGGCCATGAAGAAAGAGTATGAAGCTGAAGTGCAGGGCTCAGTGGTAGAGCGCTTAGCTACATTACACCAAGGTCCTGAGTTCCAGTCCCACTACTGCCAAAAAAAGACTTGTGTGAGGGCTAGAACTCAGAGGCTGAAGCCGAGCAAGAAACTGGACCGTGCCAGTCCTGAAAATCTTTGGGTGCTTATTGTATGTGTAAGGGAGTGGGGGTGTTGTACGAGCACTTTTAAGCAGCGGAAGGCATCATGGTTTTGTGTTTTAAAAGATTCCTTTGCCCAGATGGGAGTCAGTGGCTCATGCCTATAATCCTGGCTACTTAGGCAGCTGAGATCTGGAGGCTGGTGATTCCAGATCAGCTCAGGCAAAGGAATCTTCTTCCATCTCAATGAAAGAAGCTGGGCATGGTGGCGTCCTTCTGTCATCCTAGCTATCTATAATGGGATACAGCAAAAAGGAGCACCACATTCCAGGCACACACCTGGGCAGGAAGTGAGATGCTATCTCCAAATAACCCATGCACCGAAGGGCTGGAGGTGTGGCACCAGTAGTAGAGTACCTTCTCATCAAGTGCCAAGCCCTGAGTTCAAACCCAGGCCCCACCAAAAAAAAAAAAAAAATCAATTCCTTTTATCTCTCAAGTGAGGAATTGACTAGAGAGGATTGAATGTTGAAGTGGAAAGGCAGCTGATGCCCCTGTTGATGCGAGGTAGGACTAGCTGTGGTTAAAAGCAGCCACACTCTTTGTTGATCCTGTCAAGAGAGGGATCTCTTTTTCTCCTTGAACCTTGGCTGAGGCTATAATTTGTTTAGAAGTAAAACTGCGACATCCAAGCATTGGGGTGCTCCCTAAGAAAACATGGTTTGCATGCTCAGCCTCGGTTTATGTGTGGTGGTCTTGATGGCAGGCATTGTTCCAAGCCTTTGTGTGCAAGGAGTCAGGAGAGGTGCTGGGCCACCGAGCTAGCTCCCGTCCCAGCCCCTCTTCCATCCCAGTACTCAGTGAGGCCTCTTCACTTCTGGTCAGCTGCTGGCTGACCATGTCCATCCTGTGTGCCTTTAATCACTTTCCTCCACAACATTCTCAAGGCCCTATTTCTTTTTCTTTTTCCTTCCCTTTTTCTTTTCCTTCCTTCCCTCTCTCCCTCCCTCCCTTTTTCCTTCCTTCCTCTCTCTCTCTCTCTCTCTCTCTCTCTCTCTCTCTCTCTCTCTCTCTCTCTCTCTCTCTCTCTCTCTCTCTCTTTCTTTCTTGTGCCTGGGCACTGTCCCTGAGTTTCTTTGGTACAAGACTAGCTCTCTACCACTTGAGCCACAGCTCTACTTTCAGCCTTTACTTTGTAGTTTATTGGACATAAGAATTTCATAGACTTTCCTGCCCAGGCTGGCTTTAAACCCATGATCCTCAGATCTAAGCCTCCTGAGTAGCTAGGATGACAGGAGTGAGCCACTGGCTAAGAGGAACTATTTCTAATCTTGGATTTCTTCCTTTGGAAGAAGGGCTTAAACCACTGTCTTTAGCAACTAAGAATTTTCCCGATGTGTCCCCAATTACTTGTTGAATAAACAAAATCCCTTTGAGCTCTACATCCTGCCTCAGCCTCGGATTACAGGCATGTACCACGACTCCCAGCAGGGACCTCTTTTTTGTTTTTTTGGCTGGTCCTGAGACTTAAACTCAGGGCCTGGACGCTGTCCCTGAGCTTTTGTGCCTAAGGCTGGCACTGTATCACTTGATCCACTTCACTTCTGGCGTGTGCGTGCGTGCGTGCGTGCGTGTGTGTGTGTGTGTGTGTGTGGATCGTGGGCTTGAACCCTAGGCCTGGTTGCTGTGCTACCACTTGAGCCACAGCACCACTTCGGGCATGTGAGGCAAGCACTCTACCACTGAGCCACCTTCCCAGCCCCACTCTGGCTTTTTACTGGTTAATTGGAGATAAGAGTCTCACAGATTTTCCTGCCCTGGTTAACTTTGAACCTGCATGCTCAGATCTCAGCCTCCTGAGTAGCTGGGATTGCAGGCATGAACCACCAATATCTGGCTTTTCTTTCCTTTCTTTATCCTCAGAGCTCAGCCTCCTGAGTCCCTAGGATTACAGTTGTGAGCCACCAGCTCCTAGCTTTTTTTTTTTTTTAAGAAAGCTACTCAACAATTTCCTTCATCCAGATTATTCCTCTCTCTCCTCCCACTGGCCACTTGTCCACCTTTCTGGTTCTGTCCCCTTTCTCCCAGTTTTCCAAATACAGACACATCTGTGCAGTAGGCCGCTGTCCCCCTGGCCAGGTCTCTGGAATGCTTTCTATAACCTGATCCTCCAGGCGCTTCTCCTGGCCTGAAAGTAACCCTTCACCACCCTGCCACAGGCAGGTGGCTTGGCAGGCCCGTCCCCCCACGGTAGGACATGTAATCTGCTGGTGGCTTTCTGCCATGGTTGTGGCCTCTTCCTTATTTGGGTGGGTTTCTGGCTTGCCCTGGGCTCCAGCTGAAGTACATGGTGTGCACACAGGGTCCCAGAGAACATGAATTGGGGTCCTCAAGCATTAATGGCAGGAATCAGGTCTGGCTTGATCCAGGTTCATAATCAGGCCTTTAACCATGAATGAATCCAGGCTCGTAGCTGAGCATTTCCTTTGAAGGCAATAGAAAACCATAGAGGTCTTTTTAAGCTCCCGCCCTCAGGATCTTGTTTGTTAAAATGCACTCTAGTCCTTGGAATGGGCCTGAAACTGCATTTTTTAACAAGCTCTCATGTGATGTGGATGCTTGCTATCACAATGTTAGGGGGTGGGGTGGGTTGAGCTGTTCAGGGTGACAGCCACAAGCTACCCAGTGACTATGGAGCCCTCAAAATGTGGCTTGTGTGACATGGGATGTGTTTTCAGTGTAAAATATCCAAATTTGGAAAGACTTGGTATGAAAAAAATTTTATATGTTGATATGGTAATATTTTGGATATCTTGGGTAAAATAAAATATATTGTTAAAATTTATTTCATGTGTTTGGGTGTGGTTTTTTTTTTTTTTTGGGTCCGGTCGTGGGGCCTGAACTCTGGGCCTGGGTGCTGTCCCTCAGCTCTTCAGCTCAAGGCTAGCGCTCTACCACTTGAGCCACAGCGCCACTCCCAGCTTTTTTCTTTTTGCTTATGTGGTGCTGGGAATCGAACCCAGGGCCTCAGGCATGCAAGGCAAGCGCTCTACCACTGGGCCAACTTCCCAGCCCCTGGGTGTGGTTTTTTACTTGCTGTACAGACGGGTTACAGTTTTGTCAGTTGTGGGGCTTGAACTCTGGGTTTGGGCGCTGTCCCTCAGCTCTTCAGCTCAATGGAAGCACTTAACTGCGGGAGCCACTGCACCACTTCTGGTTTTCTGGTGGTTTATTGGAGATAAGAGTATTATGGCCTAAAAAAAAAAAAAGTATTATGGCCTTTCCTGCCTGGGCTGGCTTTGAACTGCAATTCTCAAATCTCAGCCTCCTGAGTAGTTAGGATGACAGGTGTGAGCCATTGGCGCCCTTTTTTGTTTTTTGGTTTTTTGTTTTTTTTTACCAGTCCTGGGGCTTGAACTCAGGGCCTGGACGCTGTCCCTGAGTTTCTTTGGCTCAGTGTTAGTGCTCTACTGCTTGAACCATAGCACCACTTCTGGCTTTTTCTGTGTATGTGGTTCTGAGGAATCAAACCCTGGGCTTCATGCATGTTCAAGCAAGCACTGTACCAGTGAGCTACATTCCCAGCCCATGGGTGGTTTTTTTTTTTTTTTTTTTTTTCTTTCTTTCTTTCATGTGGCTACTAGGATACAAAGATGACATTTTCAGGTCAGGCTTGGTATATACCTGTAATCCTGGCTATTCAAGAGACTCTAGGAGAATGAGGTTCAAAGCCTGTCTCTGGATAAAGAGCAGCATAAGCAGGGTACTGGCAGCTCATGCCTGGCATCCTACTCAGGAGGCTGAGATTTGAGAATCAAGGTTCGAATCCAACCTGGACAGGAATATGTATGAGACTCTTATCTCCAATGAACCACCAAAAAGCTAAAGTGACTCTGTGACTTATGTGATAGAGTGCTGGTCTTGAATAAAAAGGCTTAGGGCACTATCTCTCAGCTCTTCAACTCAAGGCTAGCATTCTACCACACAGCGCCACTTCTGGCTTTTTCTGTTTATGTGGTGCTTGAGGAATTGAACCCAGGGCAAGCGCTCTACCACTGAGCCACCTTCCCAGCTCTCCTAACATTTTCATGTATTAATTATACTCAAAGGATTGTATGGCAGAGGTGCACACATTATGTGTCAGCAATTAATAGGATTGCCACAAGCCCACCAGGGTGATCCCGATGTCCAGTGGATCAGGGACCTGCCTCCTTCCTTTGCCTTCCTGCAGGGCTGGTCAGATTTCAGCTGCCCAAAGCCTGGCAGCTGCTGGACCCTGTCCTCACACCTGTGACCACTGGGACTGTGCCAATACATGGCATTTGTCATCATAGGCCTGGGGTGATTGTGACACTACTAGCCTGTCTGCAAGTGGAGAACCACTGCATTATGTCATATCAATATCCCCACAGAAGGACTTGATCTGACATTTTTTTTTTTTTGTCAGTCATGGGGCTTGAACTCTGGACCAGGGCCCTGTCCCTCAGCTCTTCAGCTCAATACAAGTGTTCTACCACTTGAGCCACAGTGCAACTTCCAGTTTCCTGCAGGTTCATTGGAGATAAGAGTCTCATGGACTTTCCTGCCTGGGCTAGCATTGAACCTTGATCCTCAGAGCTCAGCCTCCTAGGTTGAGTTGAAGGCATAGTTCCAATGGTAAACACCTGCTAAAAAGTAAGATCAAGGGGGCTGGGAAGGTGGCTCAGTGGTAGAGCTCTTGCCTTGCATGCCTGAGGCCCTGGGTTCGATTCCTCAGCACCATATAAGCAAAAAGAAAAAAGCCGGAAGTGGCGCTGTGGCTCAAGTGGTAGAGCACTAGCCTTGAGCTGAAGAGCTGAGGGACAGCGCCCAGACCCAGAGTTCAGGCCCCACGACCGGACCCCAAAAAAAAAAAAAAAAAAAAAAAGTAAGATCAAGGCCAAAAAAAAAAAAAAAAAAAAAAAAGACTAGGGGCTGGAAAGTTGGCTCAGTGGTAGAGCACTTGGCCTTGCATGCATGAGGCCCTGGGTTCGATTCCTCAGCACCACATAAGCAAAAAGAAAAAAGCCAGAAGTGGCGCTGTGTGGTAGAGTGCTAGCCTTGAGCTGAATTGCTGAGAGATAGTGCCCAGGCCCAGAGTTCAGGGCCCACAATTGACCCCCCCCCAAAAAAAAGGTGGGGGAGGGCTGGGAAGGTGGCTCAGTGGTAGAGTGCTTGCCTTGCATGCCTGAGGCCCTGGGTTCGATTCCTCAGCACCACATAAGCAAAAAGAAAAAAGCCGGAAGTGGCGCTGTGGCTCAAGTGGTAGAGCACTAGCCTTGAGCTGAAGAGCTGAGGGACAGTGCCCAGGCCCAGAGTTCAGGCCCTATGACCGGACCAAAAAACAAAAACAAAAACAAAAAAAGGTGGGGGATAACATTGGTTCTGAGTTTTGTTTTTTGTTTTTCCGGGGTAGGGAGCATTGGTGGGAACAGGGAGGACCAACAAGGAGGGTGAATTAGAGCCAGGCACAAGTGACTCACACCTGTCATTCTAACTACTCAGGAGGCTAAGACCTGAGCATCCCAGTTTGAAGTAGCCTGGGCAGGAAAAGTCTGTGAGGCTTTGATCACCAGTTAACTACCAGTCTCCTTCAGAGATTGGACATGAAGAAGAGCCTGCCTTCCTAAAATCTTCCTCCAATGATGCCATTGGAGCCAGGAACTCCATTGTGAGTACCACCAAGTCACATCTGATTGTTCCTGGTCTCCTTATCTCTTCCTGGGCCTTCCCCGGTCACCTCAGGTGCTCTGCAATGGCTCTTTCCACTGACTCAGGGCTCTGTCTCCTCTCTCGCCCCGTGGCCGTAACCTGAGCCCTGGACCTGGCTTTCCCCTGGGAGCAGCCCAGCCTCCACCTGTTCAAGGCCCTGATTGATGGTCCGTTCCCCACGACCATTCCTTTTTAGGCTGCCTTCAGAACGGTGTCCAGCTTTCTTATATAAGTGGATTGTTGTCTTCATCATCTCTGGGAAGCTCCAATTGACCCGTTATTCCTGGAATATCAACTCCCCAACTCCAGTCTTCCCCCATGCCCGCCACACATGCTTTGTTGCTAAGACAAAAGGTTTTAAAAGCCGGGCGCCGGTGGCTCATGCCTCTATTCCTAGCTACTCAGGAGGCTGAGATCTGAGGATCCCAGTTCAAAGCCAGCCTGGGCAGGAAAGTCTGTGAACCTAACATCTCCAATTAACCATCACAAAACTGGAAGTGGTAGGGCGCACACCTTCAGCTGAAGAGCTGAGAGACAGTATCCAAGACCAGAGTTGAAGCCCCACAACTGACCAAAAACAAAACAAAATATATATGTGTGTATATCTACATCTATATCTATACAGGTGCCAGTGGCTCATGCCTCTAATCCTAGCTATAGGAAGCTGAGATCTGAAGATCACAGTTCAAAGTCAGCCCAGGCAGGAAAGTTTGTGAGACTCTTACCGCCAATGAACTATCAAAAAGCCAGTACTGGAGCTGTAGCTGAAGCAGTAGAGCACTAGCCTTGAATGAAAAGAGATAGCACCCAGGCCCTGAATTCAAACCCCATGAGTGGCATAAAGAAGAACTTGTCTACCTATCCTCTGCCCAGCTGATGCCTAAAAGAATGACTTGGATTCTGATTGGACAGCAAGAATAAGAGATGGGTGTGTCTTAAGCATCCTAGAACTAGATCCAGGAACTTGGACCAGGAGTCTCATAGATCTCCATCAAGTCAAGTTTAACCACCAACTTTGTGTCTTCCCCCTTTATACCCCCTGTTCCCCACAGTGGGGAAGAGGGCTGGCCAAGGTAGGGGAGAGAGCAGGCTAATACCCAGGGTACAATCTTTCATGGTACATGCAAATGGCGCCCCCTGGCAGCCAGAGGTTAGTGGTGGCCTTGGAATTAGCTGCTGGCAGATTTCAAACATACCTTTAGGACTCCTTCCTTTATTCTTACCAAGAATTGGGGCTGGAAAGGACCTCGAATGGGCCTACCAGCTCCAGGGAGGGAATATTTTTGGAAGTTTGAGTTTGTCTCAGGATCCAGAACAAGCCCAGCAGCAGAAGCTCACACCCATAATCCTTGCTACTCCTGCCTAGGCTGGCCTCAAACTGTAATCCTCAGATCTCAGATCCCTGAGTAGCACGGATTAGATGTCCAGTGCCCAGCTTAATGCCTCTCTCCAGCTTGGAGAACATGCAGGAGATATAACACCCAGCTTTATGGGATAAGCTCACACCAGTAATCCTATTCCTGGAGAGGCTGAGATCTGAGGATCATAGTTTAAAACCTTGAACTCATTTTTGATACACTACCCCCCCCACACACACACCCCTTGCCAAAAAAAAAGCTGGAAGTGGAGCTATGGGTCAAGTAGTAGAGCACTAGCTCAGGGACAACACCCAAGCTCTGAGTTTAAGCACAAAAGCACACACACACAGAAGATGAGCCTGTTAACTTCCTATGCAGTTACCTGTGAAGAAGAGCAATGCGAGAAAGTAAGCTGACAAAGTCCTCTTGTGATCACATCTAATGCAGGTAGCATCACATGACCCTTCAGTGCATTTGTAAAAAAAACTAATACTGATTATCTCCATTGATGTGAAAAGGCTTTTGATAAGATACAATATTCACTCAAGTTAAAAAGCTCTAGAGAGTAGCCAGGCGCTGGTGGCTCACGCCTGTAATCCTAGCTATGCAGGAGGCTGAGATCTGAGGATCGCGGTTCAAAGCCAGCCCAGGCAGGAGAGACCGTGAGACTCCTATCTCCAATAAACCACCAGAAAACCGGAAGTGGCGCTTTAGCTCAAGTGGTAGAGCGCTGGCCTTGAGCTGAAGAGCTGAAGGACAGCGCCCAAGCCCAGAGTTCAAGCCCCACGACTGACCAAAAAAAAAAAAAAACAAGCTCTGGAGAAAATAGGAATAGAAGGAACATTCTTTAAAACAATAAAAGCTTGGGGCTGAGAAGGTGGCTCAGTGGTAGAGTGCTTGCCTTGCATGCCTGAGGCTCTGGGTTCGATTCCTCAGTACCACATAAGCAAAAAGAAAAAAGCCGGAAGTGGCACTGTGGTTCAAGTGGTAGAGCGCTAGCCTTGAGCTGAAGAGCTGAGGGACAGCACCCAGGCCCAGAGTTCAGGCCCCACGACTGGACCCAAAACAAAAAACAAGGGGCTGGGAAGGTGGCCCAGTGGTAGAGTGCTTGCCTTGCATGCATGAGGCCCTGGGTTCGATTCCTCAGCACCACATAAGCAAAAAGCCGGAAGTGGCGCTGTAGCTCAAGTGGTAGAGCGCTAGCCTTGAGCTGAAGAGCTGAGGGACAGCGCCCAGGCCCAGAGTTCAGGCCCCACAACCGGACCCAAAAAAAAAAAAAAAAACAATAAAAGCCAGATAGCCAATATTATACTTAATGGAGAAAAGCTACAACCAATTCTAAAATCAGGAACAAGGCAAGGATGCCCACTCTCCCCACTCCTCTTCAATATAGTTCTGGAATTCTTAGCCAGAGCAATAAGGCAAGAAAAAGACATTAAAGGGATCTGCATAGGGAAAGAAGAAGTTAAACTATCCCTTTTGGCAGATGGCATGATACTATACCTCCATGATCCCCAAAACTCCACCCCCAAACACTCTTAGAACTTATAAACCACTTCGGCCAAGTAGCAGGATACAAAATTAACCCACAAACTCATGTGGTAGGGTGTTAGCCCTAAGCTGAAGAGCTAAGGGACAGTGTCTAGGCCTAAAGTTCAGGCCCCATAAAAATAAAACAAAAAATAAAATAAAATAAAAAACAATATAATAAAATTAACCCACAAAAATCAGTTGCCTTGGGGCTGGGAAGGTGGCTCAGTGGTAGAGCGCTTGCCTTGCATGCATGAGGCCCTGGGTTCGATTCCTCAGCACCACATAAGCAAAAAAAAAAAAAAGCCGGAAGTGGCGCTGTGGCTCAAGTGGTAGAGCGCTAGCCTTGAGCTGAAGAGCTGAGGGACAGCGCCCAGGCCCAGAGTTCAGGCCCCACAACTGGACCCCAAAAAAAAAAATCATTTGCCTTTCTGTACACCAACAATGTATACGCAGAAAGGGAAATCAAGGAAACAACCCCATTCACAATAACCTCAAAAAATAAAATATTTAAGAATTAAGCTAACCAGGGCTGGGAAGGTGGCTCAGTGGTAGAGCGCTTGCCTTGCATGCTTGAGGCCCTGGGTTCGATTCCTCAGCACCACATAAGCAAAAAGAAAAAAAAAGCCAGAAGTGGCGCTGTGGCTCAAGTGGTAGAGCGCTAGCCTTGAGCTGAAGAGCTGAGGGACAGCGCCCAGGCCCAGAGTTCAGGCCCCACGACTGGACCCCCCCAAAAAAAAAAAAAAAAAGGAATTAAGCTAACCAAAGATGTAAAAGAACTATTTAAAGAAAACTATAAAAACTTTAAAAGTCCAAAAATTCATATGGAACAACAAAAGACATAGAATATCCAAAATGCTAAAGAGCTGAGGGACAGCGCCCAGGCCCAGAGTTCAGGCCCCACGACCGGACCCAAAAAAAAAAAAAAGACATGGGAGGGATCTCGATGCCAGACTTCAAACTCTATTTTAAAGAGATAATAACAAAGACAGCTTGGTACTGGCACAAAAACAGACCCAAAGACCAATGGAATAGAAGATCCAGAAATAAAACCACAGGCTTACAGTCAGCTGATATTTGACACAGGAGCCAAAGACATACAGTGGAAGAAACACAGCCTCTTCAACCGCTGGTGCTGGGAAAACTGGGCAGCCACATGCAGAAAACTAAAAGTGGACCCCAGCCTGCCACCATGTACAAACATCAACTCAAAATGGATTAAAGACCTTAACATTAAGCCTGATACTCTGAAACTACTGCAGGACAGAGTAGGAGAGACACTTGAACTTATAGTTGCAGGCAGGAACTTTCTTTCTTTCTTTTTTTTTTTTTTTTTTTGGGTCCGGTCATGGGGCCTGAACTCTGGGCCTGGGCGCTGTCCCTCAGCTCTTCAGCTCAAGGCTAGCACTCTACCACTTGAGCCACAGCGCCACTTCCAGCTTTTTTCTTATGTGGTGCTGAGGAATCGAACCCAGGGCCTCGAGCATGCAAGGCAAGTACTCTACCACTTAGCCACCTTCCCAGCCCCCAGGCAGGAACTTTCTGAACAGAGTCCCAGGGTCACAACAAATTGGAAAGAGACTCGATAAATGGGACTCCCTTAAAATAAAAAGTTTCTGCAGGGGGCTGGGAAGGTAGCTCAGTGGTAGAGTGCATGCCTTGCAGGCATGAGGCCCTGGGTTTAATTCCTCAGCACCACATAAACAGAAAAAGCCGAAACTGGCGCTGTGGCACCAGTGGTAGAGCATTAGCCTTGAGCAGAAGAGCTGAGGGACAGCGCCCAGACCCAGAGTTCAGGCCCCTGACCGGCAAAAAAAGAAAGAAAAAAAAAAAAGGTTCTGCAGAATTAAAGACATAGCAACCAAACTAGAAAGACGGAAAAAAATATTTACCAGCAATATATCAGACAAGGGGTTAATATCCAGTATAAACAGGGAACTCAAGAAACTAATCCCTCTCAACCCAACAAAACCAATTACTAAATGGGCAAGGGAACTAAAGAGACTTCTCAGAAGAAGAGATAAAAATGGCAAAGAAACACGGGAGGAAATGTTCACCATCTCTGGTTAAAAGAAATACAAATAAAAACAACCCTGAGATACTATCTGACCCCAGTCAGAATGGCCCACATCCTAAAGTCAGCCAAGGACAAATGCTGACAAATGTGGAGAAAGAGGAACCCTATTACACTGCTGCTGGGAATGTACACTTATACAACCACTGTGAAAATCAGTCTGGAGGGTCCTTAGAAATCTAAATATACACCTATGACCCTTCTAGGCATCTATCCTGAACAACAAGAACCAGGATACACGGACATATGTACCTCCATGTTTATCGCAGCACTGTTCACAATAACCAGGATATGGAAACAACCCAGATGTCCCACCACAGATGAGTGGATCCAAAAATTGTGGCACCTGTATACAATGGAATATTATGCAGCCATTAGAAAAGACAACATAATGGCATTTGTAGGGAAATGGAGGGAACAAGAAAAAATCATGTTGAGTGAGGTAAGCCAAGAGCAAAGAGACAAACGGCACATGGTCTCCCTGCTAAGTGGATGTTAAATCCAAAACATAAGGAGATATGACAAAGTAAACAAGATTCGAGAAACAAAGGAACCTCTGGTTGAATCATTGCTAAGTGATTCCATGCTGCTGATCACATATACGGTATATATGTGCATCGGAGGGAAACTAGGAGGACACAGAAACAGAGGGAAATGAGAAAACATACAACAGCAGGACCCATCAGCTGCACTGGACATTGATCAAACTGAACTAATCAACTCAATGGCAGCGATGGGAGGGAAGGAATGAGAGGGAAAGAGGGAACAGCTGACACTAAGCAAAAGGAAAGAAATGTATATTATCATCCAATGTGGAAGAAATAACTATTGTCAAAGCTCATAGAACTCAAACTTTATAGACCACGATAAAGACAATTTGCCCCATGGGGGGGAAAAAAAGAAAGATACTCACTACCTTACTTATGTAACTGTAAACCTCTCTGTACATCACCCTGACAATAAAACTATTATTGAAAAAAACTAATACCCCATTAAACATTATTTGTTCTAAAAAAAAAGTCCTCAGGAGAAACTCGGAGGCGAAACTTTTGCCCCTTCGCTCTGATGTTGAGTGCTCCTCTTCCCAAGAGAAGAGCATACACACTTCGTATAAAAGTGACACAGCCTCGTGCTGGTGGTGGCTCGTGTCTAGCTCATCCTAGCTGAGGCTGAGAGCTGAAGATGGTAAGTCAAAGCCAGTTTGAGGCAGGAAAAAAAAAAAAAATCAATGAGACTCTTCGCTCCACTTCAATAGCAAAAAATCAGAAGTGGCGTGATGGCTCAAAGTGGTGGAGTGCTATCCTTGAGCAGAAGATTAAAGACGAGAGCAAAGGCCCTGAGTTCAAGCCCCATGACCAACAAAATAAAATAAAGTCATGTGATCGATTATATTTGATCTGGAACTGGGGTGACAGGCATTCAATAGAAAAGGCAGACAATAATGGCGGGGGGTGGGGGGAGATGGGAAGGGGCGCAGGGGTTTATTTGGATTTGGTAGGAAGGGAAGGCCAGCAGCAATGTGTGTGGACAGTCCAGTGCTCCCAGGCCTGAGGCATATTGCTGTCTGGGCTCACCTTGGGGCTGTTTGTGCCTAGCAATGCAGGTTCCCCAGGAAGATACTCATCCAGGCTGGAGGGGTCTTCGTCCCCAGACACATCATAGATGTCAGCAAGCTCTTCTGTGCTGTAGGGAAGAGGATCGGTCCAGGACACCTCCAAATCATCCACGGACTGAGACGCCGGCGGGAAACTGAGTTCAGGGGTGGCCGACGCTGCAGCCTGTTGGGCCTGCTCTGGGCCTTGGGGGACCCAGATTCTGGAAGGCTGCTGGGAGCTGAGGGCACAGGCCCAGGGGACCTGCATCTCATTGTTGGCCTGGTCCTGAGGGGCTTCCGGGTTTACAGGCCGTCCCTCCTCTTGCTGCTGCTGCTGCTTCTTCAACTTGGACACTTGGTTCTTAAACCAAGCCTAGGAAGAGGGGAGAAAAGGGGTGCAGGCAAATAAAGATCAGAGCACCAGAGACTCTTCTCTCCTAGTGGGAACTGGCAGACGGCTCCTTGAAAGGCCAATTGTCTGGGGGAGCCCAGCGCTCCCCACCCCCACCCCCACGGGTGTGCTAGGCCCCACCTGCTCCTGACAAGTGTCAGGAGTGGAGGATAAAGTTGGGGGAGGCCCCAGGTTTAGGGTGTCAGAGACATGGATGGGTCTCACCTTCACCACTGACTGGTCCAGCTGCAGCTGTAAGGCCAGGGCCTGGATGTTCTCCCATCTAGGGTGCTGGGTGATTGAGAACAACTTTCTCAGCTCAGACAGCTGGTGCTCCGTGAACTTTGTGCGTCTCCGGCGAGGAGCTGGCGCCTTGTCTGCAGAGAGGACACGTTTCTGACAAGCCTCCGCCTGGGGTCCTGCTGCCTGAGCCTGCTCCAAGGACCTGGGCCCTGTTCCTTCCTGTGGCCTCACTCTGTGGAGCCCGGATTGGACTCCCCCACCCCCAGCCTCCTCAGGACTCTGGTTGGGTGCCATTTTGTCCTCCTGAGTCCCTGAAGCATCTTTCCTTTTTTTTTTTTTTGTCATCGGTCATGGGGCTTGAACTCTGGGCTTGGCCACTGTCCCTGCGCTCTTCAGCCCAAGGTGAGGGCTCTACCACTTGAGCCACAGTACCACTTCTGGTTTTCTGGTGGTTTATTGGAGATAAGAATCTCACTGGGGGGGGGGGGAGAGGGGGTGCTGAGAAGGTGGCTCAGTGGTAGAGCACTTGCCTTGCATGTCTGAGGCCCTGGGTTCAATTCCTCAGCACCACATAAGCAAAAAGAGAAAAGCTGGAAGTGGGGCTGTGGCTCAAGTGGTAGAGCGCTAGCCTTGAGCTGAAGAGCTGAGGGACAGTGCCCAGGCCCAGAGTTCAGGCCCACGAACGGACACAAAAAAAAAAAAAAAAGAATCTCACGGATTTTCTTGCCCAGGTTGACTTTGAACTGTGATCCTCAAATCTCAGCCTCCTAAGTAGCTAAGATTACAGTCCTTTTTTTTTTTTTTTTTGGTCGGTCGTGGGACTTGAACTCTGGGCCTAGGTGCTGTCCCTCAGTTCTTCAGCTTAAGACGAGCACTCTACCGCTTGAGCCACAGCGCCACTTCCGGTTTTCTAGTGGTTTATTAGAGATAAGAATCTCACAGACTTTCCTGCCCGGGCTGGCTTTGAACTATGATCCTCAGATCTCAGCCTCCTGAGTACTAGGGTGACAGGCGGGAGCCTCTGGAGCTTGTCAATCTCTCCATTATTCTGAACTCAATTCCCCACTCATGACAAAATGCTTCCAGGCAGGTCACTGGGCACTTGTTTTAGAAGAATACAGCAAAGTCCACCCTCACCAGCGGGGCCACAAGCAAAGGAGAGCAGGCTCCCTTCAGGAAGATTCATGGGCACAAGCCAGGCCGCCAGCCTCCACAAAATGTCTCCATTGCCTGAGGCCAGGTCAGCCAGGAAGCCTGGAGGCTGAGGCTTGTGAAGTCTCCACTGTCCAGGGCCTGTGGGCTGCCCCACCAACTGACTGCTGAGTGCCACACAGCCCTCCCACCTCCACCCAAACCACCTGACCCAGCCCACCCACAATCCTCTTGGCTCAGGTGATGTGACTGTCTCCTGGCCCAGAATTCCACAGTTGAGCTCTATAAACCTTTCACCACAGCCAAAACAAAAGGATGCTGATGTACACAACTGTAATCCCTGTGATTTGGGAGACTCTGGGCGGACAAGGGATCAAGGCCAGCACTGGTGCAAAGTTAAGCATGAACCCATTCCAGCCAACAATAATTAGATTAAGACACAAGAATCAGCCAGGAGTCAGTGACTAATGCCTGTAAACCTTTTCAGGAGACTGAGCTCTGAGAATCAAGGTTCCAGAGCTGCCCAGGCAAGAAAGTCATTAGACTCTTATCTCTAATGAGCCAGCAAAAAGCCTCAAGCAGAGCTGTGGCTCAAGTGGTAGAGCACTTGCCTTGAGGGATAAAAACTAAGAGACAATGCCCCAGGCCTCATGTTCACACCCCAGTTACCAGCAGCTTCAACAAGTGACAGCCAGAAGGTTTATGCTGAGTTCTGCTTCTCAGACTGGCCTTTTTCCCCGACATGATCATATCTGGACTACAATACAGCCCTTGCTATTTTCCCTCTCTCTACAAGTAGAACTTCTTTGTTGCTGTTGTTGTTGGTGGTGGTTGTGGGGCTTGAACTCTGGGCCTGGGACCTGTCCCTGAGCTCTTCAGCTCAAAGGAGGCACTCTACCACTTGAGCCACAGCACCACTTCTGGTTTTCTGGTGGTTCATTGGAGATCAGAGTCCCCAGACTTTCCTGCCCAGGCTGGCTTTGAACAATGATCCTCAGATCTCAACCTCCTGAGTAGCTAGGATTAGAGGCATGAGCCACCAGTGTTTGCTACTACCTACATTCTTACCTGTCACTAGATTAACAGAACACCATGGTGTGGGGGTGGGGTCAGTATTAGGGCTTGAACTCAGGGCCTGGGTGATGTCCCTAGGTTTTTTGGTTCAAGACTAGTGCTCTGCCACTTGAGCCACAGCTGTGCTTCCTAAAGATGTTGTTTTAAAGTGGACATATTTCCAGACTTAACAAAACTGAGCCAAGGGAAAAATTTAAATTTACTGGACGTTGGTGGCTCCTACCTATCATCCTAGTTACTCAGGAAGTTGAGATCTGAGGCTCATGGTTCAAAGTGGTAGAGCCCTAGCTTTGAGCAGAAAGAGTTCAGGGACAGTGCCCATCTCCAGAGTTCAAGCTCTAGAACTGGAAAAAATTAAAATTAAAAAAAATTAGACTAAGGGCTGGGAAGGTGGCTCAGTGGTAGAGCGCTTGCCTTGCATGCCTGAGGCCCTGGGTTCGATTCCTCAGCACCACAAAAGCAAAAAGAAAAAAGCCGGAAGTGGCGCTGTGGTAGAGCTCTAGCCTTGAGCTGAAGAGCTGAGGGACAGCGCCCAGGCCCAGAGTTCAGGCTTCATGACCGGATCCCCCCAAAACAAAAACAAAAACAAAAACAAAAAATTAGACTAGCTCTATCATGTTCAACAAGAACACAGAAGTAATAAGATCTCCCTGACAAAGAACAACCACAGATCAGATGGCTCCATTGTCAAATCCTACCAGCCCTGAATGGAGATCCAATGCCAATGCCCTTAAGTATTCTGAGGAAGAAGAGATTGAACCCTACTGAACCCTTTCTTCCAAGCCAGCATTTCCCTGATACCAAAACCAAGTAAGGATACAAAAACAAACAAACAAACAAACAAAAAACTCCACCAATTTTCTTTTCTTTTCTTGTCAGTCATGGGGCCTGAACTCTGGGCCTGAGCACTGTCCCTCAGCTCTTCAGCTCAGGGCTAGCGCTCTACCACTTGAGCCACAACACCACTTCCAGCTTTTTCTGCTTATGTGGTCCTGAGGGATCAAACCCAGGGCCTCATGCATGCAAGGCAAGGGCTCTACCACTGAGCCACTTTCCCAGCCCCTCCACCAATTTTCTTGATGAAGGTACATTCAAATCTGCTCAATTAACACTCCAGTTTAGCCCAACAAAATTAGACATTGATGCTATTCTGAGAATACAAGGAAGATTCCTCAAGTAATCAATTTTCAAATGTGTCCACTGGCCTGGCAAAACCCAGGACTGCCACACAGAGTCCCACACCTGTCCCTTGCGTGCCCGGCTGGCATTTCCATATCTTCTCCATCCCTTCCCCTCACCCTCACACAGTGTAAGCTCACCTGCCATTGCAGGCCTGAGCAATGCTCCCTGTAGCCAACGAGGTGAGTTCTGCTGGAGCTCTGGAGTTCAAATGCCCCAAGGTGCCTATGAATTCTGTATTTAAGCAAACCTGGTGATCCCCACCCTAATCTCATGTCCATCCTTCTCTAATTCTCGGCTTAGGACAGCCACTCCCTGCTCTTCTGGGTTGGGTGGAAAAGAAGATGGCAATTGAAGGCCCATTCCTCAAAAAGCCCCAAACCCCAAAAGAAAGTCATATTTAAAAGCAAAAGACAAGAACAAAAACAAACCATAATCTTGGCTGGGTACTGGTGGCTCACACCTGTCACCCTACCTACTCAGCAGGCTGAGAACTGAGGATCATGGTTCAAAACCAGCCCTGGGAGGAAACTCTATGAGATTCCTTTTTTGTTTCTTAGTTTTGTTGTTGCCAGGGGCTTGAACTCAGGGCTTGGGTGCTGTCCCTGAGCCTCTTTGTGTTCAAGGTTAGCACTCTACCACTAGAGCCTCAGTGCTAATTCTGTCTTTTTCTGAGTAGTTTATTGGAGATAAGAATCTCATTTTTTTTTAGGCTAAGAACTAATGGCTCCCACCTGTAATCCTAGCTACTCAGGAAGCTGAGATCTGAGGATCACAGTTCAAAGCCAGACTGTTCAGGAAAGTATGGGAGACTTTTATCTCCAATTAACCACCAGAAAACCAGAAGTGGTGCTATGGCTCAAGTGGTAGAGTGTTTGCCTTGAGCTGAAGAGCTCAGGGACAATGCCCAGACCCAGAGTTCAAGCCCCATGACCAACCAGAAAAAAAAAAATCTCATTTTTTTGCCTGGGCTGGCTTCAAACTGTGATACTCAGATCCCAGCCTCCTGAGTAGCCAGGATGACAGGTGAGACAGTGGTCTCCAGCTTATGTGAAATATTTGTTTATTTATTTAAAAACTATTATTAGGGGCTTGGAATGTGGCTTAGTGGTAGAGTGCTTGTCTGGCATACATGAAGCCCTGGGTTTGATTCCTCAGAACCACATAAACAGAAAAAGCCAGAAATGGTGCTGTGTCTCAAGTGGTACAGTGCTAAGCCTTGAGCAAAAGAAGTTCAGGAAAAATGCCCAGGCCCTCAGATCAAGACCCAAGACCGGCAAAAAAAAAATGTATTATTATTATTGTTGGTACTGCAGAGTGAACTCAAGACATAGGCTCTGTCCCTGGGTCTCTCTGGGCTCAAGGCTAGCACTCTACTACTTGAGCCACAGCGCCACTTCTGGCTTTTTCTGTTTATGTGGTACTAAGGAATTGAACCCATGCCTATTATTCAAGCATGAGTGGGTAGGAGATTAGGGAGTGTCCCAGAGGGTGGAGACCACCAGCATTCTACTTAAATACAAACTTCATAGACACTTGGGGCATTGGAACTCTGGAACTCCAGAGCGCCATCAGAACTCACCTGGCTGGCACACCAGGCATCACTGAGCCTCCATGCCAGGTAAGCTGGTACTTGTGGGCAGCAAAGGGGGCACAGGGAAGGGCATAGAGAAGCTCAGAGGACATAGGACTGGGATGGGATTTTGTCAGGCCAAGTGCAGTGTTAAAAACTGGTTATCTGACAAGCCTTCCTTGCATTCCTAGAATAAAACCAATAGCTAATATGCTGGATTCAATTTCAGAGCATTCTATTGAAAAATATTGGGGTATGGGACTGCGAAGGTGGCTCAGCGGTAGAGTGCTTGCCTTGCATGCCTGAGGCCCTGGGTTCGATTCCTCAGCATCACATAAAGAAAAAAGCCAGAAGTGGTACTGTGGCTCAAGTGGTAGAGTGTTGGCCTTGAGCTGAAGAGCTGAGGGACAGCACCCAGGCTCAGAGTTCAGGCCCCACGACCAGACCCCCCCCCAAAAAAGAAAAATACTGGGGTATTTCATCAAGAAAACTGATGGGGGGCTGGGAAGGTGGCTCAGTGGTAGAGCGCTTGCCTTGCATGCCTGAGGCCCTGGGTTCGATTCCTCAGCACCACATAAGCAAAAAGAAAAAAGCCGGAAGTGGCACTACGGCTCAAGTGGTAGAGCGCTAGCCTTGAGCTGAAGAGCTGAGGGACAGCAGCCAGGCCCAGAGTTCAGGCCCCACGACCGGACCCAAAAAACAAAAACAAAAACAAGAAAATTGATGGGGGCATTAAAAAAAATTTTTTTTGTAAGGATACTATACAGAGGGTTACAGTTACATGAGTGAGGTAATGAGTACACTTCCTATTGAACATTGTTACCCCCTCCATTGTTTTCCCCCTACCATCCCTTCCCTCCCTACCTTCCCCGAGGTTCTTTTTTTTTTTTTTGATTGTGATTAACTGATTACATAATTTCCCAAATTTCACAGTATTGTGGAATAATGATGCTCATTTAAAGTCACAAGTTCATTCTAACTTTCCTGGAGTAAATTGTCTATCATAGTCTATAACATATAACGGTGTACACATATACACCATACATGTGATCAGCAGCATGGGGATATTTAGTAGTGGTTCGACCAGATGAGTGGGAGTTCTTTGTTTCTTAAGTCCTGTAGTTTTGTCGTATCACCTAACATTTTGGATTTAGCATCCACTTATCAGGGAGACCATGTACCATTTGTCTCTTTGCTCTTGGCTTATCTAGCTCAACATGATTCCTTCTAGCTCCATCCATTTCCCTGCAAATTCCATCATTTTGTCACTTCTAATGGCTGCATAATATTGCATTGTGTATAGATACCACAATTTTTGGATCCATTCATCTGTGTTGGGGCATCTGGGTTGTTTCCATATCCTAGCTATTGTGAACAGTGCTGCAATAAACATGGAGGTGCAGGTGTCCTTGTATATTGGTTCCAGTTGTTCAGGGTAGATGCCTAGAAGTGGTATGACTGGGTCATAGGGAAGTCAATCTTTAACTTTCTAAGGACCCTCCAGACTGCTTTCCAAAGTGGTTGTATAAGTGTACATTCCCACCAGCAGTGTAATAGGGTTCCTCTTTCTCCACATCCCCTCCAGCATTTGTCGTTGGCTGATTTGTGGATGTGGGACATTCTGACTGGGGTAAGGTGGTATCTCAGGGTTGTCTTTATTTGCATTTCCTTCACCACCAGGGATGATGAACATTTCCTCATGTGTTTCTTTGCCATTTTTATTTCTTCATTTAAGAAGTCCCTCTTTAGTTCCCTTGCCCATTTAGTAATTGGTTTGTTAGGTTTGGGAGGGATTATTTTCTTGAGTTCCCTGTATATACAGGATGTTAACACCTTGTCTGATATATTGCTGGTAAAGATTTTTTCCCAATTAGTTGGTTGTCTTTCTAGCTTGGTTGTGATAGATTCAGCTGTGCAGAAGCTTTTTATTTTAAGGTAGTCCCATTTGTGGAGTCTCTCTCCAACTTGTTGTGACCCTGGGACTCTGTTCAGGAAGTTCCTTCCTGTGCCTATTAGTTCAAGTGTCTCTCCTACTCTGCCCTGCAGTAGTTTCAAAGATTCAGGTTTAATGTTAAGGTCTTTAATCCATTTTGAGTTGATGTTGGTGCATGGTGATAGGCTGGGGTCCACTTTTAGTTTTCTGCATGTGGCCGCCCAGTTTTCCCAGCACCAGCGGTTGAAGAGGCTGTGTTTCTTCCATTGTCTTTAGCTCCTTTGTCAAATATCAGCTGGCTGTAGGCCTGTGGATTTATTTCTGGATCTTCTATTCTGTTCCATTGGTCTTTGGGTCTGTTTTTGTGCCAGTACCATGCTATCTTTGTTATTATAGCTCTGTAGTAGAGTTTGAAGTTCGGCATGGATAGCCCTCCCATATTGTCTTTATCCCCTCGAATTGTTTTGGCTATTCTAGGTCTTTTGTTGTTCCATATGAATTTTTGGACTGTTTTCTGTATTTCAGTGATGTCCGTCATTGGGATTTTAATAGGAATTACATTGAATTTGTATATTCGTTTTGGAAGTATTACCATCTTTACTATATTAAGTCGGCCTATCCAAGAGCATGGGAGGTCTTTCGATTTCCTAGTGTCTTCTCCAATTTCTTTCTTTAACTTTTTATAGTTTTCATTAAATAGTTCTTTTACATCTTTGGTTAGGTTAATTCCTAAATATTTTATTTTTGGGAGATTATTGTGAATGGGGTTGCTCCCTTTATTTCCCTCTCTTCTTGTGCATTGTCAGTGTACAGGAAGGCAACTGATTTTTGTGGGTTTATTTTGTATCCTGCTATTTTGCCGAAGTGATTTATGATTTCTAAGAGTTTGGGGATGGAGTTTTTGGGATCGTGAAGGTATAGTATCATGTCGTCTGCAAAAAGGGATAGTTTAACTCCTTCTTTCTGATGGGGGCATTTTGTGTCTTTTGTTTTGAGCCTATATTGGGGTTTGAACTCAGAGTCTAGGCACTGTCCTTTTGTTGATCAAGACTAGCACCCTACCCCTTGAGCCACAGCTCCAGTTCCAGATATTTTTTCCAGTCCTGGAGCTTGAACTCAGGGCCTGGGCACTGCCCGTGAGCTTCTTTTGCTCAAGGCTAGCACTCTACCACTTGAGCCAACAGCTTTTTCAGTTTATGTGGTCCTGAGGAATCGAACCCAGCACTTCATGCATGCTAGATAAGCACTCTACCACTAAGCCATATTCCCAGCCTAGATTTTTAATTTTTGATAGTTGATTAGAAATTAGTCTCATGGACTTTCCTGCCCAGGCTGGTTTTGAACTGAAATCCTCATCTCAGCCTCCTGAGTAGCTAGGATTACTGGCCTCAGCCATCGGCACCTGGCTGGATCTGTTTTATTCTCCCAATCATTGTTAGCTGAAATGTGTTCACACACTTTCTCCTCGCTGGCCTTGAACCACAGGTCTCCTGCTCTGTGTTCCTCAAAGAGCAGAGATGATAGCTGTGCACCCTCAGCAAGATCTGGACTCTTTTGGGGGTTAGGGGACAGAGGAAGGCCAGCAAGATGGCCAGGAGCAGGGCCCAGGCCGCCCTGTCCCACCAGCTACAGGTCCTCGGAGCAGGCTCAGGCAGCAGGACCCCAGATGGAGGCTTGTCAGGAACCTGTCCTGTGTGTCCTCCCTGCTGCAGACCAGGTGCGAGCTTCTCGCCGGAGACACACCAGATTCACGGAGCACCAGCTGTTCGAGCTGAGAAAGTGGTTCCCACTCACCCAGCGCCCCCGTGGGAAGAGATCCAGGCCCTGGCCTCAAAGCTGCAGCTGGACCAGTCAGTGGTGAAGGTGCGTGCCCGTCCATGTGTCACCCCAAAACCCAGGGCCTCCCCCAACTTTATCTTCCACTCCTGACACTTGCCAGGAGCAGGCAGGGCCCAGCACACCCATGGGGGACCACTGGGCTCCCCCAGACAATTGTCTTTCAGGAAGGGTCTCCCTATGTGCTGACATTAGAACCTTTTCTAGCCCCCACTAGGTGGAGAGAGAGAAGAGTCTCTGGTGCTCTGATCCCCTTTATTCACCCACACCCCTTTCTTTTTTGGGGGGGGGCCCGATCATGGGGCCTGAACTCTGGGCCTGGGCACTGTCCCTCAGCTCTTCAGCTCAAGGCTAGCGCTCTACCACTTGAGCCACAGCGCCACTTCTGGCTTTTTTCTTTTTGCTTATGTGGTACTGAGGACTCGAACCCAGGGCCTCAGGCATGCAAGGTAAGCGCTCTACCACTGAGCCAACTTCCCAGCCCCCACACCCCTTTCTTCCCCACCCCAGGCTTGGTTTAAGAACCAGGTGTCCAAGTTGAAGAAGCAGCAGCAGAAAGCCAAGGAGCTGCCTGTGTCCCCAGCAGCCTCCCCTGGCCAGGCCACCACCGAGGCCCAGGTCCCTGGGGCTGCCACCCTCAGCCCCCAGCTGCCTTCCAAAAGTGGGGCCCACCAAGGCCCAGAGCAGTTCCAGCAGTCTGTAGCACCTGAGGCCCCCAGACTCGGTTTCTTGCCACCTTCTCAGACCCTGGAGGCTTTGGAGGTACCCCTTCCCTGCAGTACAGAAGAGCTTGTCCACATCTATGCCACATCAGAGGCGGAAGACTTCTCCTGCCTGGAGAAGTATCTTTTTGGAGAATCTGCATTGCTAGACCTGCACAGCCCCAGCACAAGGCCAGACAGCTCTGTGCCCCAGCTCTGGACTCACTCCTCTCTCCACCCACGTGTATCTCCTTCCTTTCCTGTAAGATCCAAATAAACCTTACCCCTGCCCCCTGCATCATTGTCTGCCTCTTGTGTTCTGGCCTTGAATTCCTGTCACCTCCATTTCAGGATCCAATATAATTTGGTCTGCGGGTTTTTGGTAGGCAAACCTTTCTCCTTTTGGACCCAAATGCCATCCCCACCCTTGGCTCAGGACCCACTGCTGTTTCTGCTCATGAGCACATTGAACAGGCTGTGTCCGGCTCTTCATGGTTAGGAAGAAATCCCAGTTTCTGCTTCTCCTAGAACAGCTGTGGGTTCTGGGACTTGAAATACGACTCCCAAAGATTGAGACAATCCATCAAGGCACAGTTAGAGATAACATTTATTTACACCAGAAAGGGGGCCTGTGACTACCTAGTCCTGGGCTAGATACCCAGAACCAAGAGCAGCCTCAACCACCAAACCTTCAAGCCTCCAATAGGCAGCCCCGACCTTTATTAGTTGGTCTGCAAACCACCAATTAGTCCCTAAACCTCCAATCCCAGACCTCCAATGCTCCAAAGGGGAAGGTTTTTCCTTTTCTTGCCTTCTTCGTTCTCTGCAGCCTCTCCACTACTCCAGAGGCCTGCCCTGCCCTGCCCTGCTCCAGGAGGTGCGTCTCCACAGGCCTCTCTCTAGAGGGAGGTCCCAAATGACCTCCGGAGGAGGCCTGCCCTGCTCCACTCAGCAGGCTTTCCCCTCCTGCTGTCCCTCTCTCCTCTCCATCTCTCTACTGCCCGACTCCAATGGACTACGTTCCACTCTACTCCCTCTGCTCTCTCCCCTACTCCTCCGGGCCCTCCCCCACTAATGGTTTCAGACCACCATTCATGCTCCTCCCCCAAGCTGCCCCCCTGTCCAATCCAAATAGGCAGCTCAGCATGTGGGACTCGACACCACCTCCTCCAGCACCACGCCCCAACCCCTTTAGGTGACACGCCCCGTCCCTCCAGTGGGCCAGGCCACGTTATTACAAGATCAGGGCACTGTCCCTGAGCTTAGTGATCTATCACTTGGTCTACAGCTCCATTTCTGACTTTTTGTTGGTTAAGTGGAGATAAAGAGTTTCAGAGACGTTCCTGCCTGGGCTGGTTTTGAACCTGGAACCTCCTAACTCAGCCTCCTGACTAGCTATAGGATTTTACAGGTAAGAGCCACCTAGTGACTGGCTAGAATGTCTTTATAATGGAAGGTAGAATTATAATCACTGCGAAGAGAGAACAGTCCTAGCTTTGAACCTTGAGAATGCCTGTAGGGAAAAAAACAATTCCACTAAAATTTCAGTAATAAACCTTGAACTGGTGGGAATGTAAAATAAAACCCCGGGCCAGTCCCCGTTCCGCTGTTTCAGATGCATGACCGTTCCCAGCCGCTAGGTGGTGGCTTCCATAGCGACCGCAGTCAGCGTCCATAGCTACCGCGCGTGCGCAGGGGCCCTTCGGCGTGGCTGCCTGCTCTGCGCCTGCGCACGTGGCTGCGCTGGCGGCGTCCTCCCCGGTGCGCATTGCGCTCGTGTTCGCGCTCTCGCGTGGACGCACGGCGTCGCCCCTGGCCACGTTATTCCATATTATATTTTTTTTTCCAAAAAAAACCCAACGAATTTTAATTCCGGGAGTCTGGTCATTGACCCTCGGCGCCCCGTACGATGTCCCAGCTGCCCGCCGACAGCAGCAGCAGCAGCGGTGTCCCCTCGACGGGCGCAGCGAGCGGGGACGGCGACATCCCGCCAGCCGAGGTAGGCGGCGGGAGGCGGGCGCCGGCCGCGGCGCAGCCTGACGAGCACCGGGGAGGCCCGATGGCGGAGGCCCGGGGAGGCCCGATGGCGGAGGCCAGGGACGAGCCGCTGGCGGCGGCCAGGGATGGACCGGTGGTCCCGGTGGCGGCGGCGGCCAGGGGAGGCCGGATGGTGACGGCCCGGGAAGGCCGGATGGCGGAGGCTAGGGGAGGAGGCCCGGTGGCGGCGGCCAGGGGCGGCCCGATGGCGGCGGCGGCGGCGGCCAGGGACGCCCGGATGGCCGAGGTAGCTCGACTTTTGGGGGAACCATTGGAAGAAGACGCTCCCGAGAGCAGACCCCGGTCTCGATCCGGGAACGCCGGGGCGCTGGCTGCGCTGCCCTATCTCCGCCTCCGACACCCCCTTAGCGTGCTAGGCATCAATTACCAGCAGTTCCTTCGCCATTACCTGGAGAATTACCCGATCGCTCCCGGCAGGATCCAGGAGCTGGAAGAACGCCGGCGGAGATTTGTGGAAGCGTGCCGGGCCCGGGAGGCCGCGTTCGATGCCGAGTATCATCGAAATCCTCAGCGGGTGGACTTCGACATTTTAACGTTTACCATAGCCCTGACCGCCTCCGAAGTGATCAATCCCCTGATCGAAGAACTTGGGTGCGATAAGTTTATCAATAGGGAGTAGCTCCCGGGACGCCACCAACCAACCACTCCGAGAAAAACCTCTGCTTTCAAGTCAAATCCATCCTGCAACTTGGTTTTGGTGTTCCTTTTGGTTTTTTTTTTTTTTTTTTTTTTTTTAAGTCTAGAGTGAGGGCCCCAGCTGGAGAAAAACAACATCAGAAAAGAAATAGAGGGGCTGGGGGGGGGGGCGGGGGGGGGCGGGGAGAGGCAACGGTGGAGCAGTGTAACCTGGCAGGCCCTAGGGCCACCCCGACCCTCCTCCCTGGGTTCTATTCTCAGCCCTGCAAAATAAATAATCATCCTAATAAATTTGAAGAGTAGAAAAACAAAGATAATGTTGAAACCACTGGACGACTCCTGTAATGTTGACTTTTGAGTTTGTGATTGATCTAGGAGTTTGTGCTTGCTCTAGATTTTTCCCCCTTTCCCTGACGTTATAAAAATGATCTTCTCCCCCCCCATGTGACTTCATGAAAAAAATAATAATAATAAAAGTTTTGGTCGCTCCATGTGATTTCATGAAAAATAAAGGGTTTTTTGTTGTTGTTTTAATTGAGCCTTGGATGAAGAAAAATTGCCAATAGTAGAGTCTATGAAGAAGAGCCAGATAGTGATGATAATGAATTACAACTTGCAGTGGCTCACACCTGTAATCCTAGCTGCTCAGGAGGCTTCGATCTGAGGATCACAGTTCAAAGCCAGCTCCAATGAACTGCCAGAAAACCAAATGTGGCACTGTGGCTCAAGTGATAGAGCATTCACCTTGAGCTGAAGAGCTCAGAAACAGCATCCAGGCCCAGAGTTCAAGCCCCATGACCTACTGGGGGGAGGGGAAGAATTACAACTAGTCAGATGCTGGTGGCTCATGCCTGTAATCTTGGTTACTCAGGAGGCTGAGATCTGCAGATCTCTGTTCACAGCCAGTCCAAGCAGGAAAATCCATGAGACTCTTAGTAAACTACTCAGAAAAGGCTGGAAGTGGCGCTGTGGCTCAAGTGGTAGAACACTAGTCTTGAGCCAAAGAAGCTCAAGGACAGCACCCGTGCACTGAGTTCAAGCCCCTGGACAGGCTAAAAAATAAAGAGGAAAAAGAATTACAACTGCGGGTGTGAGCACTAGTGGCTCACTCCTGTAATCCTAACTGCTCAGGAGGCTGAGATCTGAAGATCGTGGATGGAAGCCAGCCTGGGCAGGAAAGTCCATGAGACTCATCTCCAATTAATCAGAAGAAGTCAGGAGTGGCACTGTAGCTCAAGGGGTAGAGTGCTAGCCTTGAGCAAAAGTAGCTCAGAGACAGCAGCGCCCAGAGTTCAAGGCCCAGGATCAGAAAAAAATAAAAATAAAATTGCAACTGTATCTCTAGGACTGCAAAGCAGTAGAAAGAATTTGACTATGTTTAAGTCTGTGTTCTCTTGTGTCACTTCAAGTTTGTCCTGTGAGACTGATTTTCTGCTCCCTGAGGCATTTCAAATGATAAGTATATGTTGTACATGTTACTGATAAATTGTGTAGGTTTGTTTTGTTTTGTTTTTTGTCAGTCTAGGGGCTTGAACTCTGGGCCTGGGTGCTGTCCCTCAGCTCTTCAGCTCAACACTAGTACTTTACCACTTGAGTCAGAGCGCCACTTCTGGGTTTTCTGGTGGTTTATTGGAGATAAACTCTCATGGCCTTTCCTGCCTGGGCTGGCTTTACTGTGACCCTTAGATCTCAGCCTCATGAGTAGCTAAAATTACAGGCATGAGCCACCTGCGCCAGGCCGATACATTGTGTTTTTACATTGTGTTTTTAAAACTACACATTTTTTGGGGGGGGGGTCCGGTCATGGGGCCTGAACTCTGGGCCTGGGCGCTGTCCCTCAGCTCTTCAGCTCAAGGCTAGCACTCGACCACTTGAGCCACAGCGCCACTTCCGGCTTTTTTCTTTTTGCTTATGTGGTGCTGAGGAATCGAACCCAGGGCCTCAGGCATGCAAGGCAAATGCTCTAGCACTGAGCCACCTTCCCAGACCCTAAAACTACACATTTTTTTTCTTTTGTGTTTTTGTTTTGTGCCAGTTCTGGGGCTTGAACTCAGGGCTAGATGCTGTCCTATAGGTTGTTTTTTTTTTTTTTTTTTTTTTTTTTTTTGGTCCAGTCGTGGGGCCTGAACTCTGGGCCTGGGCACTGTCCCTCAGCTCTTCAGCTCAAGGCTAGCGCTCTACCACTTGAGCCACAACGCCACTTCTGGCTTTTTTCTTTTTGCTTATGTGGTGCTGAGGAATGGAACCCAGGGCCTCAGGCATGCAAGGCAAGCGCTCTACCACTGAGCCACCTTCCCAGCCCTCCTATAGGTTTTTTGTTTTCTTTTGTTTTTGCTCCAGTGCTCCTGCTCTACTAGAGCCACAGCTCCATTTCTAGCTTTTTGGTAGTTAATTGGAGAGAAGAAGCACATGGACTTTCCTGCAAGGACTGGCTTTGAACTGTGATCCTCAGATCTCAGCGTCCTGGGTTGCTAGGATTACAGGCATGAGCCCTCAGCACCCTGCTATAAAATACAGAACTTTTTGATTATTCATTTCTTTTTTAAATTTTTTTTATTGTGAAAATACTGTACAGAGGGGTTACAATTACATGGGCAAGATAATGAGTACATTTCTTATCAAGCATTGTAGCCTCCTCTTTTGTTTCCCCTTCCCATCCCCCCCGCCCCTCCCACCCAATCCTCCTCCCTGATTTGATTATTCATTTCTTTTACTCAGTTTGTAATCTTTATAATTTTGATTTAAAGACAGCCTGGGCAGCAAAACCTGTGAGACTCTTATCCCCACTAAGCCGCCAAAAAAGCTGCAAGTGGATCCTATGGTTCAGGTGGGAGAGCACTAACCTGAGCAAAGCAGCTCAGGGACAGCATCCAGGACCTGAGTTCAAGCTTCAGGACTGACACAAAAAATATTTTTTTTTCTTTTTTTTTTTTTTTTTGGGTCCAGTCATGGGGCCTGAACTCTGGGCCTGGGCGCTGTCCCTCAGCTCTTCAGCTCAAGGCTAGCGCTCTACCACTTGAGCCACAGCGCCACTTCCGGCTTTTTTCTTTTTGCTTATGTGGTGCTGAGGAATCGAACCCAGGGCCTCAGGCATGCAAAGCAAGCACTCTACCACTGAGCCACCTTCCCAGCCCTATATATATATATTTTTAAGTCATCTATTCACAAGTCCTTGTCCCCTGCACTTGACAGAACTCAGCCATAGTTCCTGTTGCTTATGATGTATATACCAGCAAATCCAAATTTCTTTTTCACTCACAAAAGTTGACAAATTATATTAACTGATTATATATGTTGCATTTTCTTTTGTTTTTGTTGTTGTGGGGCTTGAACTCTCGGCCTGGGCACTGTCCCTCAACTCTTCAGCTCAAGGCTAGCACTCTACTACTTGAGCCACAGTGCCACTTCTGGCTTTTTTGTGCTTATGTGGTACTGAGGAATCGAACCCAGGGCCTCGTGCATGCAAGGTAAGCGCTCTACCACTGAGCCACCTTCCCTGCCCATATGTTGCATTTTCATTAAGAAATTATCTCAATCTCCCGTGGCTCACTCCTGTAATACTAACTATTCAGGAGGTTGAGATCTGAGGATCATGGTTCAAAGCCAGCCCTGGCAGAACATCCATGAGACTCTGATCCCCAATGAATCAGAAAACTAGAAGTGGACCTGTGGCTCAAAATGACAGAAGGCTAGCCTTGAGCAAAAGAGCTCAGGAACAGCGTCCAGTCCCCTTGACCAACAACAACAACAAAATTTATCTTGAGCCAGGCAATGGTTACTCATGCCTGAAATCCTACCTACTCAAGAAGCTGAGATCTGAGGGTTGAGGTTCAAAGCCAACTCAGTCAAGTCTGTGATGTCATTATCTGAGTTAACCAACAAACCTGAAATGGAGTTGTAGCTCAAGTGGTAGAGCCCTAGCATTGAACACAAGAGCTCAGGGATATTGTTCAGGCCCGGAGTACATGTACACACACGCACACACACAAGAAATGTTAAAGATGGGCTGGGAAGGTGGCTCAGTGGCAGAGCGCTTGCCTTGCATGCATGAGGTCCTGGGTTCGATTCCTCAGCACCACATAAGCAAAAAGAAAAAAACTGGAAGTGGCGCTGTGGCTCAAGTGGTAGAGCGCTAGCCTTGAACGGAAGAGCTGAGGGACAGTGCCCAGGCCCAGAGTTCAGGCCCCACGACCGGACCAAAAAAAGAAATGGCTGGGAAGGTGGCTTAGTGGTAGAGTGTTGCCTAGCATGCATGAAGCCCTGGTTCAATTTCTCTGTACCTCAGAAAATAGAAAAAGCCAGGGGCTGGGAAGGTGGCTTAGTGGTAGAGCGCTTGCCTTGCATGCAGGCCCTGGGTTTGATTCCTCAGCACCACATAAGCAGAAAAAGCTGGAGGTGGTACTGTGGCTCAGTTAGCCGTGTGCTGAAGAGCTGAGGGACAGCGCCCAGGTCTAGAGTTCGGGTCTCACGGCCGACCAAAAAAAGAAGAAAAAGAAGCTCTGTGGCTCAAGTAGTAGCGTGCTAGCCTTGAGCAAAAGAAGCTGAAGGACAGCGCCCAGGCCCTGAGTCCATTCCCCAGGACTAGCAAAGAATAATAATAATTAAAAAAAAAAAAACATTGGTTTTTTTTTTTAAAGGCAACTGAAGGGTTGCTTCAAGTTTGCACATGTAAAATCTGCAAAGTGCCATTAAGAAGGGAGTTGGAAGCGGCGCCCTAGTGGCTCAGGCCTGTCATCCTAGTTATTCAAGAGGCTGAGATCTGAGGATCTCGGTTCGAAGCCAGACAGGGCAAGAACATGAGATTCCTCTCTCCAAGGAACCACCAAAAAACTGCATGTGGAGCTGTGGCTCAAGTAGTAGAGCGCTAGCCTTGAACATGAGAAGCTCTGGGACAGCGCCCTTGGGACCGTCACACACTAAAAGGAAAAAAAGCGAGTTGGAACAAAATCGTACAGGGCACTCCCTCGGAATACTGAACTCAGACTCGGGTTGCAGACGTAGTGGCATCCTGTAGACGCTAGGGGACGCTCGAGGACCACGTAGACCTGCACCAACTCACGCATGCGCAGTGGCTTCCCTGCGGGCGCCGAACCTCCACGCACGCGCATCGCGCCCTAGCAGGCGCCGAGCCTCCACGCATGCGCCCAGAGGAGCTCCACGAGTGCTGGTGCGTTGCCTAAGACCACGGCGCGGTGCCCGGGCGGTACGGGACGACCATGTCCGAGCTGCGGGGACGGCGCGGCCTCCCGGCGATGAGCGCCGTGGACGATGACATCCGCGAGGTGCTGGACGCGGGAGCGAGCGGCCGGTTTCTGGCTCGGGAGATGCAGGCGATCCTGTTGGCCGAAGCGGCCCGATCCCGGCGGGTCCCGGGCCAGGCGTCGGCGCCGCCGCTGCACGACCCCCCCGGGCTGCTGGCCATCCGCGAGCGCATGTTCCACCACTACCTGACCCACTCGCCCAGGATCCCGGTCCGCATCATGCGAGACATCGAGGAACGCCGACGGCTGTTCGTGGAAGGCTGCCGGGCCCGGGAGGCGGCCTTCGACGCGGACCCCCCGGAGCTGCGCCCCGACGCGCTTGCCTTCACCCTGGCCCTGGCGGCCCAGCACGCCCGCGGCCCCCTGGGGGACTGAGCGGGCGCGGGGGGGCGTGGCCGCCAGGGTCCGGGGGGTGAGGGGTGGGGGGTTAGAGGCCGCGATCGAGGCTGGGGGGGGGGTGGGGATGAGCAAAAAAGCACACGCGAAAGACGCAGCGCGGAAAGCGCACGGGGGGGGGGGGGGGGCAGACAAAAAGCAGTCGGAAGACGCCGCCGGGGTCTGGTGACGCTGGCGCGAGGAGGGGCAGTGTGTGGGGGCACGTGGGAGGACGGGACGAGGTTCCCCGCCACCACCATCCACCCCCCATCCCCACCCGCCCATCCCTCCCTCCCCTCGGGACTGCCCATCATCCCACCTTCTGCAACCTCTGCAGACTGGTCCAGCGTCGTTTCGCCAAGAGAGCATGGTTTATCCAAAGACAGACGTCACGAGGAAAAACAAAAAAATTTTTTTGCCAATGATGGGATCCGTAGAAATGAACCAAGAGGAATAAGAAGAAATGAAGGAGACATTCCCCTCCCCCACTCCCCCACCCCCACTGTTAGGAATCCAGTGGTTGAGATTGGAGAACTATGGAGAAAACCTGGAAATTGTGCACTTTGGGGTCGCTGTGGATCAGCTGATGGATCTCAGTGTCACAGATTCTTTGTGCGTGTTAGTGTTTTCTGAAGTGCTTCAGTAACCATTCCGATAGAGAACATTGTATGTCAGTGTGTTTCTCAGGCCCTGTGGACTGTGTGGTTGTGGGAAGAGTGTTGAGATAGAAGCTTTCTGTTTTAGGGTATGCATCCATTCATCAGACTTAGAAAACAAAGTAGCTAAAGATATGCCCAGAGAAATTAAGCAGTATTCCTACTATTGTCTTGTCTGCCTAGGTGGAAAATGGTTCCTAAAGATGGTCTTTTGTTAGTGGTTTGGGTGTTTAAACTTGGGTTTTGGTTGTTTGTACTGTATGGCTTTGAACAGTTTTCTGAATGCATATGCATATTTATATGAAGTATAGGTATTCTGTTTTCTAAAGTCAAGGTGAGGGGCTGGGAAGGTGGCTCAGTGGTAGAGCGCTTGCCTTGCATGCCAGAGGCCCTGGGTTCGATTCCTCAGCACCACATAAGCAAAAAGAAAAAAGCCGGAAGTGGCACTGTGCCTCAAGTGGTAGAGTGCTAGCCTTGAGCTGAAGAGCTGAGGGACAGTGCCCAGGCCCAGAGTTCAGGCCCCACGACCGGACCCCTCCCCCCCAAAAAAAAAGTCAAGGTGATATATTCTACCACCACTTGGGTTGGATTTCTCTCCCTTCCTCCCTCCTCAGACTGGGACTTGAACTCAGTACTTGATGCGTTCATTCATGGGCTGGCACTTGACCAACTAAGCCATGCCCCCTACTCCTAGGGTTTTAACAACTACAATGTAAAGTTGTATCTTTAATTAGAGTGAATTAGTCATCTTTTGGATGTCTTGGTTGTTTCAAAAAGTTTTATACTTGCTATGTACTTATGTTATTTAGTGTTCTTTTTGACAATACTAGGATTTAAACTCAAGGACCTTGTGCTTGCTATGCAGGCGCTCTACCATGTGAGCCACACCCCCAGCCCTATGGATTAATCTGTGTTCATTCTCCCTACAGTAGAGTTGAATAAGTGGAAGCTCTTGCTGAAAAGCAGATGTATTTTCAGTATTTTAAATGAATATTAACACATAACTGTCCTTGGGCTTCTCCAGGGTTACCTTCCATTCAGCCTGTGCTGGGTGTTCCTGTATCACCACAACCCCGCCTACCAGACTTGGCTTTGGAGGAATGTGACAGTGTAAAACCACTTTCCAGGGCAATACCCACTGCTCATTGGCTTATGGGTCTGTCTGGGCAACAAGGACTAAAAAAGTTACCACTGTGTGGGTGTGGTCAAGAGGCAGAGGCAGGGGCTGGGAAGGTGGCTCAGTGGTAGAGCGCTTGCCTTGCATGCATGAGGTCCTGGGTTCGATTCCTCAGCACCACATAAGCAAAAAGAAAAAAGCCGGAAGTGGCGCTGTGGCTCAAGTGGTAGAGCGCTAGCCTTGAGCTGAAGAGCTGAGGGACAGCGCCCAGGCCCAGAGTTCAGGCCCTACGACCAGACCCAAAAATTAAAATTAAAAAAAAAAAAGGCAGAGGCAGGAGGAGCTCAGTCTGAGGTCTCTGCCTAGGCAAAAAGCAGAGACCCTACCTGAAAAAAAAAGGGAGAGATGGGTGCTGGTGGCTCACACCTGTAATCCTAGGTACTCAGGAGGCTGAGATCTAAGGATTGACGTTCAAAGCCAGCCCAGGCAGGAAAGGCTGTAAGACTTATCTCCAATAAACCACCAGAAAACTGGAAGTAGCAGTGGGGCTCAAGTGGTAGAGCGCTAGCCTGGAGCTGAAGAGCTGAGGGACAGCGTCCAGGCCCAGAGTTCAAGACCCATGACCGACAAAAAAAAAAAAAAAAAAAAGGCTCAAGCCCTAGAACATTCCAGGTCCTAAAATAAATACTGCCGAAAACAAAGTTAGCCTTTTGTGATTTGAGATGAAAAACTGCCTTCCTACTTTCTCCTGCAGAAAACTCTTAAGGTAACTACATTTGTGTGTTTGTGTGTACTTGTACTTGTAGGTCTGCTTAACTGAATCATGGTTTGAAAGGCTTTGCTACTCCAGTGTTTCAATTTTTTTTTGATTATTGAATGTTAACATTAAAATTGTCTTAACTCCAGGGAATAATAGTGAACTGGCATTGTACTGCTTTTCTGATTGTGTGCGTGCGTGCACATGTGCACACAGGCATACCAGTCTTGGGGCTTGAACTTAGGACCTGAGTGCTGTCCCTGAGCTTCTTTTGTTCCAGGCTAATGCTCTATCTGTTGAGCCACAGCTCTAGTTCTGACTCTTTTTGGTAGATAACAGTTGGCTTCAAACTGCAAACCTCAGATCTCAGCCTCTTGAATAGCTAAGATTACAGGTGTGAGTCACCAGTGCCCAGTTTTTCTGATGTTCAGTTGATTTTCTCTTGTAGAACTTTAAATTCAACTCATTGTAGTTTTTACAAAACCTGGTGGTATCTCCTCCCCTCCCCCGCCTCCCATTTTGGATAGTAAAACTTTTGAATGAAAATTGGCATCTTATAATGTGGTCAGCCTCCAGTTCTTCATGCCCTAGATGTGTATGAAATTTGCCTCCCAGAGAAGGCTGGCGTGTTATTGGTTGATAATATTCCAAAATTTGTTTGTTATGGTTATTGTATAAGAGGTTTTTGTCTGTAAATTAAATGCTGTTTGTTTCTTTATATTTTGGTGCTCTATTAAACTTATTGACTTCTGTTGTTAATCTGTACTTTTTCTTTGATATATAATACACAAAGAGCAATAGTTTTTTTCCTATCCTAATCTTTATGACCCTGTGTGTGTGCATGCACACATGCACACACATACTTGTGTGCCAACACTGGGGCTTGAACTTAGGACCTGGGCATTGTCCCTTAGCTTTTTTGCTCAAAGCTAGTATTCAATCACTTGAGCCACAGCTGTCTTTTTGCTGGACACTTTCCTGCCTAGTCTACCACAATCCTCAGATCTCAGCCTCCTGAGTAGCTAGGATTACAGGCCTGAGTCACCAGCACCACAAGCTTTCTTCTGCACTTTTAATCAAGTTGTTCATGAATATATATATTCATATCGCTGGATTCCTGACTTCTGGCTCCCATCTTCATTTTCTCAGGTCCAACCAGCCTCAATTTCCTCCCACTAATGCCAACACAGCAGCACCTGAGTCTTGGGACATATAAGTTGCCAGCCACTGGCATCCCTCTCTCACTTTCCAACACTCCTCTCTGATCCAGAGTGAGGGAGATTGGGGAGTACAACAGCAGGCGACTTGGACTTGCTTGGAAGCAAGAGTGGCTTATGCAGACACAGGCAGACCGGACACGGGGAGGCAGACTCTCTGTATTTCCCTCTTTGCCCCTCCCCACCCAACCCTGACCCCAGCCACCATCAGAAAAGGACCTGGCAACATTTCAGCCCTTCTCATCATCTTGCTGAGGAGGCTCCTGAGATGGGGAAAGGAGAGAAAAATAAATATTATATATATAGATAGATAGATAGATAGATAGATATAGATTCTTACATAAGGTACATATATGTGATCCTATGCATTCTATAGATTACAACGCCCATTCTATTCTTGCTAGTTTTCAATATGTACCAGGCAACCACAGTTCAAGGACAGTACCCAGGCCTTAAATTTGAGCCCCAGGATGGACACAAAAACAAAAATACCCTGCATCAAAGGTATATGTATGCAATGAAAATCAAAAGCTGGGAAAGCAATTCTACTTTTGTAACTGGGTAGTTACAAAAATTGTTTTATATATTTCGTTTTCTTTTTTTTTTCTTTTTTTTTTTTTTTGTCAGTCCTGGGACTTAACTTGGAATCTTGGTACTGTCCCTGAGCTCTTTTGCTCAAGGCTAGCACCCTACCATTTGAGCCACAGTGCCACTTCTGCCTTTTTCTGCTTATGTGGTACTTAGGAATCGAACCCAGGGCTTCATGCATGCTAGGCAAGCATTCTACCAGCAAGCCACATTGCCAGCCCAGGCCGTTTTTTGTTTTTTTTTTTTTGTGAGTCGTGGGGCTTGAACTCTAGGCCTGGGCACTGTCCCTGCACTCTTCAGCTCAAGGTGAGTGCTCTACCTGTTGAGCCACAGCACCACTTCCGGTTTTCTAGTGATTTATTGGGGATAAGGGTCTCACGGACTTTTCTGCCCAGGCTGGCTTTGAACCGGGATCCTCAGCTCTCAGCCTCCTGAGTAGCTAGGATTACAGGCGTGAGCCACCGGTGCCTAGCTCCAGGCCTTTTTTTTTAAATTTTTTTAAATTTATCATAAACTATTCTGAACTTAAGAGTTCAGTTGTTCTTACTCATCCAGTGCCCCATTGCATCATGGGTCAGAAAGCCCAACTCCACCTCCCTTTCCAAGAATGGGTGTGTGGTTCAAATCTAACCAATCCAAGTGTTAAATTCCTCTGGACCACAATGATTGGCTTGGAGATGGTTGTGTGACTTAGCTCCAACCAACGAGGACCCTTTTCTGGATTTACACCTTCAAGAAACACAGCTTGTTTGAAAATAAACCAACTCCAGGAGAAAAACAGGCAGAAGCCAAATTTAAAAGTCAGAGTCCCATGAAGCCACAGCTCCACTTCCAGCTTTTTGGTGGTTAACTGGAGTCTCACAGTTTTTCCTGCCCAGGCTGGCTTTGAACACTGTGATCCTCAGATCTCAGCCTCCTGAGTAGCTAGGAGTCCAGGTGTGAGCCATGGAGTGTGACTTGACTGTGCTGTTTACCTGACAGGGGGCTTTCTCATGGAATCATCCCAACATGCCTAATTTACAGGTGAGGATAACAGAGCTAGCTGAGCCGTGCAGCCCCAGCCCAGCCTCTTCCCTCCTCTGGTGGGGGAACCCTTCACAGTCCCAGCCCCTCACTCACCTCCAGCCCCACCATTGCCTGCTACCTTTTCTTGAGTTCTTCACTAATAGTTTGTATAATTTTCTTCATCCCAGATTCGTCCACAAAGCCATCGCCTTTCTGAGCATGGAGAAGAAACCCCCCCCAAACATGATTGTCAACCCCCCCTCTTTCCCTCAACCCTCAGGACCCCAGCTCCAGCTTTCCTCCCTCTGTGTCCATTTGCTCAGAATCACCTTCTTGGAATGGACCAATCTTCCATCCACAAATACTTCAAACTCCCCAGTAGCCTCTGCAGCGATTTCGTCCTCCTGGGGTAGGAGGAGAAGAAGAGGGGAGTAGGGTGGAAGCTGAGCACTCCCCCTCCCAGGAGGGAGTGGGGATAGGGGGGCCCTGACCCCCCTCCACATCCCAGACCAACCAGCACACTTACAAAGTCCAGAAGATTTGGAAATTGCTGCTCCAAGCTCTTTTTCAGTATAATATACTGAGGATGGAGATGGGGGTGGTAAGGTCATGGGAGGGGGAGAGTCGGGGAAACAGGGATCCCTCCCAGTTGGGATGGCTCTGGGCTTCTCCCATATCCAAAGTCACAACTACTCACCCGAAGGCCGTAACTTCAGAGGCCGCTAGAGGCCAAGGACAGGGGAAGGGAGACAGAGAAGAGACCACATCAGTATCTTCCCAAGCCCAATGGGGCTCTGTGAAGACCCACAGTCATCCTACCTTCCTCCCCTGCTCAGAACCGACCCTAGTGTCACCCCACTGTGGAGACATCTCTGTCCATGCTGCTGCCCTCACTTCAACTAGCTGGCCTCCCCACACTGCTGAGGGTCCTGCCCCAGGGCCTTTGTACTGGACATGCTATGCAGAATGCTACTCCCCCAGGTTTCTGGTTTTTTTCTTTTTTTGGGGGGGGGGGGTCCAGTCGTGGGGCTTGAACTCTGGGCCTGGACACTGTCCCTCAGCTCTTCAGCTCAAGGCTAGCACTCTACACTTGAGCCACAGTGCCATTTCCGGCTTTTTTCTTTTTGCTTATGTGGTGCTGAGGAATCGAACCCAGGGCCTCAGGCATGCAAGGCAAGTGCTCTACCACTGAGCCACCTTCCCAGCCCCAAGGTTTCTGTTTCTGCTCCCTTTTCAGAGAGGCCCTCCTGACCACAGCAGCTAAACCTGTGACTTCCTCAGATCCTTTTGTCCTCGGCAGCCCTCTTGGATGGCTGACCACCTGATAGCTATAATCCTAGCTAATAAGGAGGCTGAGATCTGACAATCCAGGTTGGAAACCAGCTGGGGTAGACACAAATTGGAAATTCTTATCTCCAATAAGCTAGCAAAAGGCCAGATGTGGAGGTGTGGCTCAAGTGGTAGAGTGCCAGCCTAGCAAGGGTCAAGCCCTGTGTTCTCCCACAAAAAGAGGCTCAGAGCCAGCGGGGGTGGGGGGGTGGGGGGAGTAGCTCACACCAGTCAAGTTAGCTCCATTCAAAGCCAGCCTGAGGAAGAAAAGTCCCCAGGAGACTCTTACCTCCCATTCAACCATGCAAAAACCGGAAGTGGCTCTGTGGCTCAAAGTGGTAGAGTGCTAGCCTTGAGCAAAAGTGCTCAGGGACAGCGCCTAGGCCCTGAGTTCAAGCCCCACGAGCAACGCCCCCCCCCCCAAAAAAAATCAGAGCCAGAGAGCACAGTGAATGAAGCTCAGCTCCAGAAATATGAATGAATGCAAGAGAATAAAGCTGAGAGCCCCAAAGTGGGATCTGAAAAGCCAGCTCTCCAGCCCCAAGGAGACGGGATAGGAGCAGCTGCCGGGTTTGCAAAGTCACAAGCAGGTCCTGCCTGACTCCCCAGCCCTAGAGCAGCACCCAAGGCCTTCTCCCCAAGGCCTCTCCCCAGGAAGGGGTGCGGGGAGCCCCTCACCAGTAGTTCACCCGGATCAGGATCCTCTTGTGCAATTGTATGTCCCTGCTGGCGGGGGCGAAGGTGTTGGAGACGAAGGAGGACGACGGGGCCGGCGGGAAGAGCAGCCCGGGAACGGGGGTCTCGAGCAGCAGGGTGGACGACAGGGTGCCGACTGAGGACGAGCCCAGGGAGGGCTCCAGCTCCTTGGAGGCCGAGGGGGAAAGCGCGGGAAGCGGGCCCTGCAGGGTCCCCGCCGCCCTGGCGGCCGGGGGTGGCGGCACCGGCTTGGGGCCCTCGGGGGCGTCGGGAGCCGGGGGCTCGAGGGGCTCCGGGGCGGGTCCCGAGGCGGCCCCCGGGAGCCGGAGCTGGCTCGGGGAGGCTTCCGCCCCCGGGGCCGGAGGAGCGGGCGTTGGGAACTGGACGGCAGCTGGGACCGGGGCCGGAGTCCGGGTGGGAAATGGGGTCCAGGCCGGCGCCGGGGCCACCAGAGCTGGTGCTGGGAACTGGACCGGAGCTGAGGTCTGGGCCGCGGCCGGAGTCCGGGTGGGAAATGGGGTCCAGGCCGGCGCCGGGGCCTGGGCCGGGGTCGGGGTCCAGGCCGGGGTCTCCGGAGCGTCTACCCGGTCCTTGGCGTCGAGCGAGACCGGGATCTGGGTCTGGGCCGCGGCGGGAGTCTGGACTGGAATCTGGGTCCGAACTGGAGCCGGGGTCCTGATCGGGGTCGGAACCCGGACTGGAGCCCGCGGCCTGACAGGGATCGGAGCCCGGCCCGGAGCCGGGAGCCGCCCCGGGGCCGGGGGCCGGACCGGCGCCGGGGTCCGGACCGGGATCGGGGGCCGCCCCACGGCTGGGGTCGGAGTCCAGGCGGGGGTCACTGGAACCACAGTCTGGCCCGGGAGGTCGGCCTGGCCCAGGAGGTCGGTCTGGCTCCGTTGGTCGGTCTGGCCCGAGATCGAAGTCTGGGCTGGAGCCGGGGTCCGGACTGGGATCGGGAGCCGGACTGGAGCCGGGGTCCTGACCGGGATCGCAGTCCGGACCAGAGTGGAGGTCCCGACCGGGGTGGAGGTTCGGATGGGAACCGAGGTCCTGACCGGGGTGGAAGGATGGGTCGGCGTCGGGGTCCGGACCAGGGTGGCAGCCCGGCCTGGGGCCGAGGGCCTGCGTGTGGTCGGGCCTGGGGTTGGCGCCTGCTGGTTCATGGCAACCCGGGGATGGAAGTCCGGCTGCCCCCAGCTTCCTGGGGCCAGAAGAGCATCTCCCGCCCCAGGGTTCTAAACGGGGGGCGACCACGGGGTGGGGGCACTGTTACACCGGGGTTCCACTTGGGCGGAGGCTCCAAGATCTGCCAGAATGGCCCCACCCACCAATCACTAAGGGACTCAGAGCCCAGGGCTCCCATTGGCTACTGTGGACATTCACGGGGTTCAGCTGGCTATCAAGTGTGGCCCTGAAGTACACATGCGCCTCGGTTGGGTGAACTAGAAGATGAAATCTGTGATCATGTGGAAGACCTTGTCCTGGGTGGGGGGGGGGGGAGGGCGTGGCAGAAGAAAGATCAGAAAGGGATGGTGCTCTGTCAGCCTCAGCCTTAGAGACCAAAGGTAAGCCAGCACCAGAAACATGGGAGACGGGGATGTTGGTTGGTTGATGGTAGTGGTTTGTTCAGTTCTGTGGGCTTTTGTTGTTCTATTTTGCTTCTGGGCCCAGAGTCACAAGCGCCTTTGGTACTGAGCTTCACCTGCACTCAGAAATCTAGGCTTTTTAAGCCATTGAAAATTTGTTACATGAAATGCCACCGTTTTCCAGACTTGGTGCATCAAGAGTTGGAAGCCAGGGCTGGGAATGTGACTTAATGGTAGAGTGCTTGCCTAGCATGCCTGAAGCCCTGGGTTCAATTTCTCAATACCGCAGAAGCAGAAAAGGCTAGAAATGGTGCTATGGCTCAAGTGGTAGAGTGCTAGCCTTGAGCAAAAGAAGTTCAAAAATAGTGCCCAGGATTCAAGACTCAGGATTGGTTAAAAAAGAAAGAAAGAAAGAAAGAAAGAAAGAAAGAAAGAAAGAAAGAAAGAAAGAAAGAAAGAAAGAAAGAAAGAAAGAAAGAAAGAAAGAAAAGAAAGAAAGAAAGAAAGAAAGAAAGAAAAAGAAAAAGCCAAGTGCCAGTGTAATCCTAGCTACTCAGCAGGCTGAGATAGGAGGATTGCAGTCAGGAAAGTCTGTGATTCTTTTTTTTTTGGGGGGTCCGGTCGTGGGGCCTGAACTCTGGGCCTGGGCACTGTCCCTCAGCTCTTCAGCTCAAGGCTAGTGCTCTACCACTTGAGCCACAGCACCACTTCCGGCTTTTTGCTTATGTGGTGCTGAGGAATCGAACCCAGGGTCTCAGGCATGCAAGGCAAGCGCTCTACCACTGAGCCACCTTCCCAGCCCCTGTGAGATTCTTATCTCCAATAAACTACCAGAAAACCAGAAGTGGCGCAGTGGCTCAAGTGGTATCATACTAGCCTAGAGCTGAAGATCTGAGGGACAGCGCTCAGGCCCAGAGTTCAAGCCCATGACTGACAAAAAAAAAAAAAAAAAGTTGGAGGCCAACCTGGGACCAGTCCCAACACCAGTCCCAGCCAGCCAGTGGTGACAGCCGGCGGTGACCAAGTGTAATCCTACTGTGCGCATGGGCCTTGACTGGATAAAAATAGAGCAGTGATCCAGATGACCCTGGGTCCTTTCCAGACTGTGAAAGGTGGGAAGACAGGCCCACTACCAAAGACTGATAGCCTAGGCTGGTGGGAGAAAAAGAGGGGTTAGAAGTCCAACACTAAATACAAAACACTCAGCCCGTTGTATTTGATAAAAATAACAGCCTTTATAAGATGTCTCTGGAGTGATAGAGAGAAGAATAGGGTATAAATAACATATGTACAATTTCCACCCCTTCCAGGGAGCCCTCCAAAGTGTCTGGGGGAGAGACTGGGTCCCACCAAGGAACAAAAACATCCAGTTCTGTCTGCCAACGCCTATGAAGAGAGACAGATCAGGCCTGGAAATGCAAAAACAAAAGAACCATTAGGAGATGCCGTCCCTCAGTTTCCCCTCCTTGACCCAGAAGCAGCTCTTGGCTGAGGGAAGAGTCCTCGGGGTGACTTCTTGAGTCTCTGGATCTCCCAAAAACAAGATGGCAAGGAGCCCAAATTGCAGCCAGTGCAATGCAGAACAGAATTAAAATTAGTAAGTTCTGATCGCAGAGTTTATCCTCTGAGTTTCCTATGTAAAAATCAAGGCAGGCTGAAGAAAAAGCAAGAGGCTGTCTCTGCCCAGAGCCCCCAAAGTGTACAGGGTGGGGATGAGGGGCGCTGCTACCTCCCGAGCATAGACACAAGGAGCAGATATGAGGTAAATCGACTGAGAGTCTCCATCTTCGGGGCGATTCCAATCTATAGACGAACTGTGGGAAGAAAGCAAGAAGATCCAGACCCTCAAGATTCTCCCCCGGCCACGAAACAGAACTCACAAGCAGGCAAGGGTAATTCTAGAAAGACCTTACCAGCAGAGGGCTAGAACTAAGGGCGTGGGCACAAATGGTAGATCAGAGATGGAAAAATAAAAATGAAAAAGCAGCCAAGCACAGGTGGCTTAGGCCTGTCATCCTAGCTACTCGGGAAGCTGAGGATCGCGGTTCGAATCCAGCCTGGGCAGACATGTCCATAAGACTATCATCAATGAACCACCAAAAAGCTGGAAGTGGAGGCGTGATTCAAGTGGTAGAGCACCAGCTTTGAGCACAAAAGCCAAATGAGAGCGCGAGGCCTTCGAGCTTCAGCACACACACACACACACGAATCGGGTCAATGGCGTTTATAGGAGTCGGTGCGCACAGCCGGTAGCAAGGAGGCACAGATGGGCGCCTCTCACCTCAGACCATCCCCGGGCCCTTCCTGCGTCCTCCGGTTGTTGAGTGCATCGGGGAGCATGTGGCCTGCCGGTTCCGGGGTACCCGCCAGCAATCGGGACCCGGCATCCCGGCCAGAACCGCGACGCCTCACTTGGACCACGAAGAGTGCGGCGCCGCCCAGGCCCGCGGCCACCAGCAGCCCTAGAGCAGGTGGCAGGAGGAAGCGTTGCGGATCCGCCCGCCTCGGGCCCGGCGGGATCGCGGGTACTGCGCCTGCGCCCTGGTCCGCGCCGTCGGGGCGCACCGGGAACTCGCAGCGCGTGCCCATGTAGCCGGGCGCGCAGGCGCAGACCAGGCCAGAGAAGTGCGCGTAGCAGCGGCCGCCGTGGGCGCAGGGGCGCGCGGCGCAGGGGTCTGCGCGCTCCCGGCAGTCGCGACCGCCGAAGCCCAGCGCGCACGAGCAGCGGCGCGCGCCGCCGCCACCCTCCACGCACGTGCCGCCGTTGGCGCAGGCGCGGCTCGCGCAGTCGGCCAGGTCGTGCTCGCAGCGCGGACCCGCGAAGCCTGCGCGGCAGCGGCAGCGCAGAGCGTGGCCCAGGTCCAAGCAGAGGCCACCTGTGGAGAAAGGGGGCGGGGAGTGTCAGAGGTAGAAGAAGCGTGAACCTTGACCTTTGCCGCTGCCTCTTTCGGCTTGACTTTCCCTTAGCCCGTGCTTTTCCACCTCTTCCCTCACCTGGCTCACCTTTCCAACACCCGGATCGCATGCGCTTCCCCCCCCCCAAACCCTCCATCCCAGCCCCGGTGTATTGTTGCGGGAGCCAGCCCCCTGCGCTCCTCCCTCACACCCCGAAGCAATTCCCGCGCTTCGGATGGGCAGGGAATGAGCTCTTGGAGATGGCACTCTGACAGCTTGTGGGAACCCAGCATACAGGGCCCAGCGATGGCCTGAGCACCAGCGGTGTTCCTAGAATCACTTGGCCCAACGAGCACTCCGCTTTGGAGAATTCTCTACCGGATGTACCAGCTGGGGACGTGGTTTAGAAGGGCTAGGGCGTGGCTTGTGTGGTATGGGTGTGGCCTAGGACTGGGGCGTGGTTTAAGTAGCCTGGATGTGACTTTGGATTGGGCGTGACTTGTGTGCCGTGGGCGTGGCTTGTGTTGCGTGGGCGTGGCCTTGGGTTGGGGGCGTGGTCTAGTTGGTAAGAGTGCTTGCCTACAAGGGAGAGACTCTAAATTCAATTTTCAGGACATGAAGCGGAACGGACAAGTGGGGAGAGGCAGGAGGCCTTCCATTTATGATCTCATTAATTTGATCTTTTATCACCTATTTCAGATGAGTCTCCCCTGCTCAGAAGCTTCCGGAGGCTCCATTTCACCCCCTTTCTCCCTATTGCCCTAGTGAAGGTCCCTGGCACCTGCCAGCCATCACTGACTCAAAACACACCAGACTTAAATGCCTAACCACATCTGTCCCTACACAGAATAGGGACTCCCTGTTCCATTTCCTGTTGTATGCACTGTGCCTCGATTAAGGCCGGACACCCCCTAAATTCTCAGTCAATACGTAAGAGATCACTGTGTCATTCCAAAGGCTGAGGGCTGTGTCTCCAGACCCCAGGACAGAAACATCAGTGGAAAGTCAGGATTCCCATCCTGTATTGCCTAGGCCGTGCAGAGCCCCTGCACCCCTGTACCCCAGCCCTGGCTCCAGCCCGCCAACCCCTCACCATTTTGGCAGGGCTGCAGGCTGCACCGATCCACTCTCTTCTCACAGTTGGAGCCCTGGAAACCCGGTGGGCAGTGGCACACGTAGGCAGAGTCGGGGTCTGCGCCCCCGACGCACAAGCCACCGTTGAAGCAGGGCCCGTCCGCGCATGTCACCCCGCTCACCTCGCAGCGAGGCCCGTAGAAACCCCGAGGGCAGGCACATTCGAAGGAGCCTGGCGTCTCCTGGGCAGGGGCGAGACGGCTTTGAACTCGAGGCTCTTTGAAGCAAAATCCCGCCCCTTCATCTCCATTGCTTTGGATTGCTCTCAATCCCAGCCCCAAGCCGTATGGGGGTGGGTGAGAGGCCCTGGACCTCTGTACATGAGACTCCACAGGGGGGCAGCTCTGGAAGACCCACCTCCCAGCCAATTCTGACCACTCCAGATTGCCCTGTCTGCTCTGCCCTCCCCCAACCCCTCCCCCCTCCCCCAATCCAACACTCCAGCCCCAGCTCTGAGCCTGCCTCCTCCATGCAGGTTTCTTGCAACCCCTGGCACTTACATCCTAACCCTCCTCTGAGGTTCCACATTCAGGCTGGACACCTCCAGGAAGCCCTCTGTGATTGCTACGCTCAGACCACCTCCTAAGCTGGTGTCTCACCAAGCCTAACGAGGGGCACCCCAAGAACTCCCACGGGGAAGTTCTGGTTAGAATGAGGTAGGAATGGGAATACTGACGCTACAACTGCCCCCATTGGCACACGGGTTTCCGTCACAGGGCCCAGGCCCAGGCCCAAGACATTCAGAGATGGCAGAAGGTGGGCCTCCCGGGCTGATGCAGCTGCTGATGGCGACAGGGATGGTACAGAGGGGCCCGGTCCAGCCCTCCTGGCACTGGCATTCATCTGGCTGCTCACAGAAGCCGTGTTCCGGGCTGCAGCCAGCTCGACATGGCGCTGTAGAGACAAAGAGGAGAGAGATGGGGGGACGCTCAAGTCTGAGCCTGGAAAGAATGAGGGGTGTCTGGGATACAGGAGGGACTCCAGGACTTCCAAGAGGGTATTGGATTCCAGTAGGCTTGGAAAAAAATCTTCTTTCTTTCTTTTTGGTTCAAGACCAGGACTCTTAATTTAGTACCTGAGGCTTTTATTCATTGGCTAGTGTTCTACCAATTGAGCCCTGCCTCCAACGCCAGGAAAAAATCTACATACATTAAGAAGAAATCCCTGCTCTTTTTTCTCTCTCTGTTCGTTTCTAGCTCTTGCTGCTCTTTTCTTGCTCTCTTGCTCTCTCTCTTTCCCAGCCACGTGGAGTGCCAACAAAAAAAAAAAAAAAAAAAAAAAAAGAAGAAATCCCGCTGGGTGCTGGTGGCTCACGCCTGTAATCTTAGCTACTCAAGAGGCTGAGATCTGAGGATCAGATTTCAAAGCTAGCCAGGGCAGGAAAGACTGTGAGAAATTTTTTTTTTTTTTTTTTGGTCATGGGGCCTGAACTCTGGGCCTGGGCGCTGTCCCTCAGCTCTTCAGCTCAAGGCTAGCGCTCTACCACTTGAGCCACAGTGCCACTTCCGGTTTTTTTCTTTTTGCTTATGTGGTGCTGAGGAATCGAACCCAGGGCCTCATGCGTGCAAGGCAAGTGCTCTACCACTGAGCCACCTTCCCAGCCCCGACTGTGAGATTCTTATCTCCAATAAACTACTAGAAAACCAGAAGTGGTACTGTGGCTCAAGCGGCAGAGCACTAGCCTTGAGCAAAAGAAGCTCAGGGACAGTGCCCAGGCCCTGAGTTCAAGCCCCAGGACTGGCAGAAAGAGAAAAAAGGAACAGGAAGGAAGGAAAAATTCCAAGACACTTGATGGTCCTCTGGTGTTTGGGGAGGGGTCCCAGGAATCCCAAGGTGGAGATTTTCTCCAGCTTAAAAAAAAATCATAAGCTGAGTGCTGGTGGCTCATACCTGTCATCCTAGCTACTCAGGAGGCTGAGATCTGAGGATTTCGGTTCAAAGTCAGCCTGGACAAGAAATTCTGAAAGACCCTTATCTACAGTGAACCACCAGAAAACCAGAAGTGGAGCTGTGAGTCAAGTGGTAGAGTGCTATCCTTGAGCAAAGCAGCTCAGAGACAGTGCCCAGGACCCAAGTTCAAGCCCTATGACTGACAAAAAATAAATAAAAATAAAGTAATAAGGTCTGGGATGGTGGCTCAGTGGTAGAACACTTGCCTTGCATGCATGAGGCCCTGGGTTCCATTCCTTAGCACTACATAAGCAGAAAAAGCTGGAAGTGGCGCAGTGGCTCAAGTGGTAGAGCGCTAGCCTTGAGCTGAAGAGCTGAGGGACAGCGTCCAGGCCCAGAGTTCAGGCCCCACGACTGACAAAAAAAAAGGGGGCTGGGACGGTGGCTCAGTGGTAGAGCGCTTGCCTTGCATGCAAGAGGCCCTGGGTTCGATTCCTCAGCACCACATAAGCAAAAAGAAAAAAGCCGGAAGTGGCGCTGTGGCTCAAGTGGTAGAGCGCTAGCCTTGAGCTGAAGAGCTGAGGGACAGCGCCCAGGCCCTGAGTTCAGGCCTCACGACCGGACCCTCCACCCCTCCAAAAAAAGCAATGAAAGATGCCAGGCAGGCATTGGTGGCTTATATTTGTCATCCTAATTTTGTCATCCTAAAATCTGAGGATTGCAATTCAAAACTATCCCTGGGGAAGGAAAGTCTGTGAGCCTCTATCTCCAGTTAACCAGCAAAAAGCCAGAGGTAGGGCTGTGACACAAAGCTCAGGGACAGTTCAAGTGTTCCCTGGGATGGGCAGAACAAAACAAAACAATGAAGGAGCCCAAGTGCTATGGCTCATGCTAGCCATCACAGCACTTGGGAGGCAAAGATTGAGAGGACTGAAGTATGAGGTCAGCCTGGGTAAAACTTAGTGAGACCCTCATCCTAACTAACGATCCAAGCATTGGCATCTGTGAGGTCAGGTGTGCTTCAAGGGCCATAGACAGAAGGATCACAGTTTGAAGACAGCCCAGGGTGAAAATATGAGACCCAACCCAAAACAACTTTTAAAAGCCAAAAGGGGTGTGGCTCAAGAGGTAGGGCACTAGCCTTGCATTGAAGAACTGAGGGACAGTGCCCAGGCCCAGAGTTCAGGCCCCACGTCCGGACCCCCCCCCCAAAAAAAAGGTAGAGTCTCTGCCTAGCAAGCAGGAGGCTCTGAGTTCAAATCCCAGTGTCACAAAAAAAAGAACAACAATCCATGAGGGAGCCTAACATAGTGGTTCATGCCTATAATCCCAGAACTCAGGAAGCAGAGGTAAGATGATCTCAAGACTGGGCTTTTTATGAAGACATTATCTCCAAAAGAGGAAGAAAAAAAAAAGCAGTAAGGGATTAAGAGGTAAGCACCATGATAAAAAGCATCTGCCCTGCAAGCCTGAGGCCGAGAGTTCAAATCCTAGTGCTGTCAATTAATCAACCAAAAAAATAGAAATATTGGGGCTGGGAATGTGGCTTAGTGGTAAGTGCTTGCCTCGCATGCATGAAGCCATGGGTTCAAATCCTCGGTACCACATACACAGAAAAAGCTGGAAGTGGTGCTGTGGCTCAAGTGGTAGAGTGCTAGCCTTCAGCAAAAGAAGCTCAGGGACAGTGCCCAGGCCTTGAGTTCAAGCCCCAGGACTGGCCAAAAAGAAGAAATAAAAATAACAAAATACAAGAGTTTTATTCTGCATTCTCAAGAAGGGAAGGACGATTGTTGCAAGAAAGGGAATTGAGAAGTTCCTCAAGGGCTTCGAATTAGAACAACTTTGGGGTGTCGGGCTAAAGGGTGAGATGGATGGGGACCCCACAACAGGAAACAAGTGTAGGCTTCCTAGTTGGAACTACAAGAGCGCCAGAAGAGGGAAGAAGGGCTGGATGTCCCAAGCAGGGCTGGAGAAGTCTAGGGTCCTCAGTTTCCCTGAAGGTGTTTGGTTGGATGGTGGGAGGAGGACTGAGGACCATGATTGGAGCTAGAGAAGGGACCTAGGGCTCCCCAGTTCCCTGAAGGGGGATAACCTGGCCGCAGGAGGGGAATGGGAGAACAGGACCGAAGCGAAGGCAGGAGGAATGGAGCAGTGGAAGACTCACGCGGGTCCTGGCAGTGGTCTTCGAAGGGCGCGCAGGGCCGCAGTCCCGGGCCGCACCGCGAGGGGGCGCCGCGCGAGCGGCACAGGCGCGTGCACGCGGCGCCCGCGGCCGGCGGCTCGCAGCGCGCGCGGTAGGAGAAGCGCAGCTCCCAGGCACCGGCGCGTTGCACATCGCGGGCCCACGGAGCCCCCGCAGCCAGACGCCGGCGACCCGCCACGCGCGTCAGCAGGCTCCAGGCGGGCCCTGCGGGGACAATGCCAGGTCACCCCAGGCCAGGGTTGGGGAGGGGTTGTCCTCTGATCTCAAAGGGTGAGAACCTCAGTTTACCTCCCTTAGCCAGAGACCCTGGGACCTTGCAGGTCGAGTTCCTATAGTTTCATAGGCCGTTACCATGGAAACAGGTATTCTCATGGGAAAAAAAATCTTTTTTTTTTTTTTGATCAGTCATGGGGGCTGAACTGGGCGTGGGCGCTGTCCCTCAGCTCTTCAGCTCAAGGCCAGTGCTCTACCACTTGAGGCACAGCGCCACTTCTGGTTTTCTGGTGGTTTATTGGAGATAAGAGTCTCAGAGACTTTACTACCGGGGCTGGCTTTGAACACTGATCCTCAGATCTCAGCCTCCTGACTAGCTAGGATTACAGGATTACAGGCATGAGCCACCAGTGCCCAGATTTCCCCCCCCCCCAAGAATCTTTCAATATTGGTGGTAAGATTTCTAACACAGGACTGACACAGTGGCTACTCAAGAGGCTGATATCTGAGGATCATGGTTCAAAGCCAGCTCCAGCCAGGGAAGTCTGTGAGGACTCTTACCTCCAGTGAACCACCAAAAAGTAGAGCTGTGATTCAAGTGGTAGAGCACCAGCCTTGAATAAAAAACTAAGGGACAGTGCCCAGGCTCTGAGTTCAAGCCCCAGAAATGTCAAATGAAAAAAAATTGAGGGAGGCTGGGAAGGTGACTCAGTGGCAAAGTGCTTGCCTTGCATGCATGAGGCCCTGGGCTCAATTCCTCAGCACCACATAAGCAGGAAAAGCCAGAAGTGGTTCTGTGGCTCAAGTGGTAGAGCACTAACCTTGAGCTGAAGAGCTGAGGGACAGCGCCCAGGCCAAGAGTTCAGGCCCCACGACTGACAATAAAAAGAAGAAAGAAAGACAGAAAGACAGACAGACAGACAGAAAGACAGACAAAAGAAAGAAAGAAAAAGAAAGAAAGAAAGAAAGAAAGGGAAAGAAAGAAAGGAAAGAGAAAGAAAGAGAAAGGAAGGAAGCAAGGAAGGAAGAAAGAAAGAAAGAAGAAAGAAAATGAGGAAAAAAACTGAGGGGCTGGGAATGTGGCTTAGTGGAAGAGTGCTTGCCTAGCATGCATGAAGCCCTGGATTCATTCAGTTCCTCAGTACCACATAAATAGAAAAAGCCAGAAGTGGTTCTGTGGCTGGTAGTAGAGTGCTAGCTTTGAGCAAAAGAAGCTTAGGGACAGTGCCCTGAGTTCAAGCCCCAGGACTGGCACAAAAAAAAGGAGCCAGGCACTGGTGGCTCACACCTGTAATCCTAGCTACTCAGGAGGCTGAGATATGGGGATCACAGTTTGAAACAAGACAGGGCAGAAAAAGTCCCATGAGGCTCTGATCTTCAATGAATCACTCAAAAACCAGAAGTGGAACTGTAGCTTCAAAGTGGTAGAGTGCTAGCCTTGAGCAAAAGAGCTCAGCACCAAGCCTGAGTTCAAGCCCCCAGCTGCCCATATATATATATGCATGTATGTATATGTCTATAAAACTGCAAGAGATTCTGGGTTTCATCCCCAAAATATAGGATTTTTTTCCCCAGTATGATTTTTGGGTTAAAGTTGTTCAACCTGTACCAAGACCAGGGACTACACCCACACACACTCCAGGGCCGTGATGGTGGTGTTGGCTCCGGGGTCCAGGGAATGCCCCCCCTGCAGACAGCCTCAAGTCACTATCCTGGACCCCCAACCCTACTGGGCTTTGTGAACCCCCACCAGACACTCACCTCCAGCCTGGTCTCCCAGCTGTTCTTTCCAGGTTTCAATGATGAGTGAGAAGGTGCCCTGATTGAGATAGAAGGAGAAAGAAGGCAAGACAGTAGTCAGAACAGGCACTGAGTGAAGGCCAGAGTACAAGCAGAGAGGTGGCCTTTTCCCCGGATGGAACAAGCAAGGGACAATATCAAAGGGACTGGATTAGGAAAGGCAGGTCTGCCTTGGCTTTCTTTTCTTTTCCTTGCTTTAGTGGTTTTTGTTTTGTTCTTTTTTCTTTTCCCTCTTTCTTCAGTACTGGGTTTTAAACCTAGGGCATGCTGCATGGCACTATACCACAGAGTCATGCCTTCAGTCCTTTGTGGGTTTCTTGGTCAGTCGTTGGGCTTGAACTGTGGGCCTAGGCCCTGTCCTTGAGTCTTTAGCTCAAGGTAAGTGCTCTACCATTTGAGCCACAGCACCACTTCCAGTTTTTCTGGTGGTTAATTGGAGATGTGTCTCACAGACTTTCCTGCCCAGGCTGGCTTTGAACCGTGATCCTCAGATCTCAGTCTCCTGAGTAGCTAGGATTACAGGCATGAGCCACTGGCGCCCAGCTTGTGTTTTATTTCTTTCTTTGCAGATAGTGTGTTTTTGGGGGGTGGGGTCCGGTCATGGGGCCTGAACGCTGTCCCTCAGCTCTTCAGCTCAAGGTTAGTGCTCTTCTACTTGAGCCACAGCGCCACTTCCGGCTTTTTTTTTCTGCTTATGTGGTGCTGAGGAATCGAACCCAGGACCTCATGCATGCAAGGCAAGCACTCTACCACTGAGCCACCTTCCCAGCCCCATGCAGATAGTGTTTTGTGCTATAGCCTGGTCAGGCCTGAGTGATCCTCCTACTTCCTCCTCTAAAGTGGATGGGACTACAGGTGTGTGTGCATCACTACAGCTAGCTGTCTCTGGCTTTCTTTGTGATATGTACTTCATTCCAGGTCCCTTCCCCTCACCGTGAGATACAAGAACAGTTCCACTTTACCACTGAGAAAATGAAGACTGGAAAGAGTGAAAGTTATTCAAAGGACAAGAGCACAAGAGGGGATATCAAAGGACTAGAGGTAGAGTTCAAATCCTGGTCTGTTCATGTTTGTACTTTAGGCTGGTGGAAGAGGAAGCCAGCTAGGGACCTGCCTCCAGGGGCTGGGACATCGCTCTTGGATTGGGTCTTGGAGACTGCAGTGGTTAAGCTCCTGCCTAACAAACAGGAGACCCTGGAAAGAAAGGAAGGAAGGAGGGAAGGAGGGAAGGAGGGAAGGAGGGAAGGAGGGAAGGAAGGAAGGAAGGAAGGAAGGAAGGAAGGAAGGAAGGAAGGAAAGGGAGAGGAGAGAGGAAAGAAGGAAAAAGGAAGGAAAGAAGAAAGAGAGGGGGAAGAAAGGAAAGAAGGAAAGAAAGAAAGAAAGAAAGAAAGGAGAAAGAAGAAAGAAAGAAAAAGAAAGGAAAGAAGCAAGAAAGGAAGGATGGAAGGAGGAAGGAAAGGAAAGAAAGAGAAAAGAAAAAAGAAACAAAGAAATGAGTTTTTGGAAGAATTGAGGATGGAAAAGAGGAGAGATCAGGGATCTCTGAACGACTATCCAATTTTCACTCATCTTCCAGGAACCAAAGGCAGGCTTGTGTGTATTTAGGGTTTCCAGAAAAAGAAGAATGGACTCTAGATACTTGGGGTCCCCAACGTGATCCCCAAAGAAGTTATGGACAGAATATTATGGGTCCCGTTAGGTAGGGTCTAGGAATTCGTCTCCCACGGGGCCCGGTTAGGTCTTGGAAGCTGGGGAGGGGGGGACAGGAAGGAATCGGGGGGGCGCAGGACAGGAGTGTCCAGGGTCAGGCTCACCGGCCAGGCGCCCCGAAAGGGCACCCGCAGGACCCCGTCGGGCAGCGGCAGATGGGCCGCGGGCGCTCCGGGCTGCTCCGGGGAGCCGGGGCCGCGCGCGCTGAGCGCCGCGCCCAGGGCGCACGGGGCCTCGGCGGCGGCGTCCTCCAACACCCCCGGCTTCACACACACCCTGAAGAAGAGGCGGCAGGGACCAAGGGCGCTGCAGGGGTTCTGCGGGACCCCTGGACCTGGCCCGGGTCCGAAAAAGTGAATCTGCAGCTCGAAGACACCAGCCGGCTGGGCCTGGGAGAGAGGGATACGGGGTGAGGGGACCCGGGGCAACCGGGCGGCTGCTGGCCTCGCCACCCCTCCCCAAGACCTCCAGACCCCAGACCCCCTCCCCCAGATGTCCATCCCTCCCCATTCCGTCTCCAGCCCGGCTCTGACCTGGGGTAGGCAAAAGAGCGCCGGGATCACCAACTGGGACAGGAGCGCAGACATCCACCAGGGAACCATGGCCTTTGGGGGGGGGCGGGGGTCTCGGAAATCGCAGCATCTGCCTTGGGAGCCTTATATCAGAGGGGTCGGCCACGCCCCTCCAGGCTCCAGGGGACCAAAGGGAGGGAGGGAGGGGAGGAGGGAGGGAAAGAGGGAGGGAAGGAGGGGGGCGGCAGGGACTTTGCCAGCGCAACTTGGAGAAGATTCTGCCTGTGCCGGCGTGAGCGGACCCCCGCCTGTGGGTGCACGTGGGGCCGGGACGGGGGCGAGGGTGGAAGGGAAAAGGCAGTGTGTGCCTGTGTGTGGCTTTTGCACGTGGTTAGAAGATGCCGCGTGCGCCCGCGTGCGCGCCCGTGCGCGCGCCGGGGCCGGGAGCGCGCGCTGCGCAGAGCAGAGCGGGGCATGGGGCGATGGGCGACTTTCTGGGTTGTCCGTGACACGGCGTGTGCACGCTCTCCCGGGCACGTTTCTGTTGAGATCCCGGACCCCTCCCTCCACCCCGTGCACCATCCCAGGAACCTGTGACTTGGTATTCTTTGCATGGTGTCCGTGTTTCCCCGCCTGCCCCGGCCCCACCGTGGGCTGCCTGCGGGTCTAGTACCGAACTACGGTGGGATGGGATTGCGTACCGGCTGGGAAGGGGTTTGGGGACTGAGATCAGGAGGTCCGAGGGTGAATTCGATGAAGATCTGGGGCTCTTTGTGGTCTCTGGGTGACCCCCACCCCCACCCCCAGACGCCGGGGTGCCGAGGCCCCCGCAGGATCGGGGTCCCAGCTGTATGTAAATGGCGCCATCTGTGCCGCCGCCGCGCCCCGCCCCCTGGGCCGCAGCTGGGGCGGCCGTTTGGCCTCCGGAAGGTGTGAGAAGCAAATGTGCAGGAAGCTCCCCCAGCCACCGCCTCCCCACCCCCCACCAATGGGGGAACTCCCCCCACCCCTCACGAAACCCCTTTAGTGCATCAGGACCACTGGGCAAATAAAGCCGGCTAGGAGCAGATGTTCCAAGCTCTGCCGAATGGGTCTGTGCCAGGGAAAAGCAGGTCCCGGAAGGAAACGTTGCAGCGCTTAGATCTGGTTAAGTTTAGGGGGGCCGGTGGCATTTGTATGCGTTTGTGTCTTGTGGGCACAGTAATTGTTTAAATAGAAGAAAGCCAGTCTAAATTTTCTCTTAATCCTGAGGATACTGGAGTGTGTGAGGACACTGTGTGTGGAAATGCCCAGACTCTTCCACATTCATTTCTTAGCCCCTCTTCCACACCTGTGGAACTGTGGCTGAAGTGGTAGAGTGCCAGCCTTGAGCAAAAAGCCAAGGAATGGCACCCAGGACCTGAGATCAAGCCCCAGTGCCAGCACAGACACACACAGACACAGACACAGACACAGAGAGACACACACACACACAAACTAAGGGGGAAAAAATCCAGAATTCCAGTTTCTAGTTGGGTGCAGTGATGCACTTTTGTAGTCCAGGCTATTTAGGAGGCTGGGGCAGGATTTCTGGACAACAGAGAGATCAGATTTCCAGAAGAAGAAAAAATATAGCTGGAGCTCCCAGGAGCCCTGAGTGCAGGCATCATTTTATTTCCAGGGCAACTACCCATCTTACAGCCTGGTCCTCAGCTGTTCACGTACAAGGAAGCCCCAGCCAGAGAGGGGCACACACTTCTTGCGAATCACACAGCCATCAGGGAAGATACAGCTGAGCAGAGGCCAGGATTGCCAGATTCAAAACCAGCCCTGCTCCACCAAAGCACCACATTCTGTGCCTTCCAGATGTTGACCCGGCCGGCGCCCCATCTGGACACTCTGTGGACACAGGGGTGTGGCATCTGGGATGCACTTTATTGTACATGTGGCTGGTCTGGGCGCACTGATGCCTGGGGACCAGGCTGTGAGTCTGAGGAGGCCCAAGGATCAGGGCTGCTTGGAGCGAGGCCACAAGCGGCTGGTTAGAGAGCCGAAGAAGAGGTTCTGTTTGGTGGACTTGGAGAGCTCGGCCAGGCGCTGCTGTTCCTCCTGGGGTTGGGGGAAAAAGAGGAGGGTCAGCTCGGGGGGCAGGGGCTGGGGGCAGCCTTTTTTGTTACTTTTCCCTCTCCTCAAACAAGGCAGCAGCCTTGCACAGAAGGCCCCAGACCTCACAACTTCAATCTGGTCGTCAGCATGAGCTAGCTCATTTGGGCGCTGGTGGCTCAACGCCTGTCATCCTAGCTACTCAGAGGCTGAGATCTGAGGATCCCAGTTCAAAGCCAGCCTGGGCAGGAAAGTCTGTGAGATTCTTATCTCCAGTGAACCACCAGAAAACTGGAAGTCGAGAGGTGGTTCAAAGTGGTAGAATGCTAGCTTTGAGTTAAAGTGCTCAGGGACAGCTCCCAGGTCCCGAGTTCAAGCCCCACAACTGACAAAAAAATAAAGCTAGCTCAGAGTCCCAGGAGCCTGGGCTCAGGTGTTGGGGGGGGGGCGGGGGATGAGAGGGGAGGAAATACCAGACTCAAAGTGCAGAGTTTCAGTAGCTTTTCAGGCCTACACTTTTTTTGGTCAGTCTTGGGGCTTGAACTCTGGGCCTGGGCGGTGACCCTCAGCCCTTCAGCTCAAGGCTAGCACTTTACCACTTAAGCCACAGCGCTGCCACTCCACTTATTGGAGATAAGAGTCTCCCGGACTTTTGTGCCCGGGCTGGCTTTGAATCTAGATCTTCAGATCTCAGCCTCCTGAGTAGCTAGGATTACAGGTGTGAGTCACTGGCGCCCGACTGATTCCTGCCTCTTGTTGGGAGCTACAGAACATACCACCCCCAGGTACTGATTGGGGCCCCAGAAGAGGATCCGCTTAGGGCCACGCACACAGCTGCTGCTGGCCCCAGGGCTGACCTGCTCAAGGCGGCTCTGCCGCTGCTTGAAGGCCTCCAGCGGGTCGTCCTCCAGGGCGTAGTGCTCTAGCACGGTCCGCACATCCTCCACTTGGTTCAGGGCAATTGCTGCGGGTGCAATGGGATGGTGAGCTGGGCCCAAGGCCCAGGGCGACAGACTACAGGCCAAGGTCTGCCCTTCCTGGGTGCTTCTCAATGCTTGAAAGTCCCCACTCCCCAATAGTTCCAGGGTAGCTCCTAAACACTTCAGAGGAGTGCCCAGACATTCCAGATAAGCCCTGGAAGATTCCAGAATACTCATGGACTTCCTCTCCTTCACAGGAAGGACTGGCTGCTGTCCCGAGGGCCTGGGGCTTGGGAGAGGCCAGAGGCCGGGGTGAGCCTTACTCTTGAGGAAGGCTGACAGGTCCAACAAGACCCGGTCGTCCGAGTTGCCGTCCCAGGGCCGCAGGGCAACGCCGTTGTAGGGCTGGAGGCGGAAGGCCTCCTTCTTGCAGTCCACGACCACCACACGGGCTGGGTCCCGATTCAGACAGGAAATGTCCTGCATGTGGGGGACAAATCGGGTCTCTGTCTGTGCCCTCCCTGCCCTGCAGGGAACACACAGAGGCAGACAGACAGACAGAGAGACAGACACGCAGTACCATGCCCACTGGTCACTGTGGTGGGTTCTCTGTAAGCTTGGCACGAGTGACCACTGCAATTCCCCTGATGGCCAGTCACACAGATGCCTAAAGCTGGGGCCCTTACAGGGGGAACCCCTAGCTTCTCCAGGGACAATGTGACCATTGGCAGGTTCAATCTGCACTCCAAGTGACTAAAATCTCTTACTTTGAGATCCACAGCAACATGCGAGAGCGACCCAATGAGAGCAACCCAACAAGGGCCTTAGGGAAGGGCAGGTCCCGCTGAGCCCTCAACAATGCAGACCCCAGACCCAACAAGACACAGACCACCACCACCCCAACCCCTGCACACCAAGAAAGTCGGGGCCAGGCTTGGGCAGGCCAAGCCCTTACACAGACCTTCACCCAGCCGTCTTTCCTTAGGAGCCCCCATTTCTCCCTATGTCCCTAGATTCTGGAGAAGACAGGTGAAGACCCCCATGGTCCCCACAAATCCATCCTGCACAGCACCTTGACATGGTGTCCGTCCATGTATCTTGTGGCGTCTCGGAAGAGGCGGTAGGAGATGAAGCCGTGGGGATCCACGCTATCAATGAGTGGGAAGGCCGTCTGGGGGGACAGGGAGGGACAGGCTACACCCCAGCCCTTGGATCTCACCCACTCCTTCCACACTGACGGAGCCTCCTGCACCCCAAACCTCACCATGCCAGTCTCGGACGTGAAGATGACAATCTCATAGAGTGGGGCGAGCTGCTGGAACAGGGTCTCAATGCCGGGGCGCTTCTTAAACCTCCAGCCAGTGGCTAGCTGTGGACACAGGAAGACAGTGAGACACACTGGCAGGAGGCCCCCAAGATGCTTACTACCCAGCCCGAGGGCACCCAGAGCCAGGTGTGTCTGCTCTAGGGGGTCCAGGAGCACACAGGCTGTGCCTGAGGGCCTGGAACCAGTGTGGGCACTGATGAGCTGACTCTGTGCCCAACGCACCCCACAACCACCCTACAGAGTGGGTGCTGAGGGGACCCGCAGCCAGGCCCTGAGCAACCTGCTGCCCTTTCCCCAACCCCCATCCCCAGCTCCCCCGCTAGGACACACCGACCACTCGGGGTGTAAGAGGACTCCTGTGAGCTCCAGGACGAGTGTGTAGGGTGGCTGGTAGTACGGCTCTCGCAGAGGGTCTGGGAGAAGGCAGGGGCTGGTGGGTTCAATGATCATCTGTAGGATAGGACAGGGCAGGGTGCTCAGATGAGAGATACTGGCACTGAGGATGGGGGGGGGGGTGAGGAGGGCGCTGGCCCAGGCCCCAGCTTACCTGTCTATAATCTTTAAAATATTTGTACGTCCTCCGCAACTGCTGTATCAGAATGGGATCTAGAAGGACACCAGGCAGAGAGAGACAGGCAAGGGTTTGACGAGCCACAGACACAAAATGAGTCTGTGCACACGCCATGCTCCAACCAGCCCATTTCTATGTCCAAAAGCAGAGGCAATGAATAACACCAGGTAGAAGCAAAAGTCCTTATTTGCCTACTCACTTTTAGCCTGTACACTCATACCCATACCCCATGCCAGGTAAAACATAGAAAGTTGCTGGGTACTGCTGGCTCACGCCTGTCATTGTAGCTACTCAAGAGACTGAGATCTGAGGATCACAGTTCAAAGCCAGCCTGGGCAGGAAAGTCCATGAGATTCTTATTTCTAATTTACTAATTAATCACCAAGAAGGCAGAAGTGGAGCTGAGACTCAAAGTGATAGAGCACTAGCCTTCAGCACAAGAGCTCAGGGACAGCGCCCAGGCCCTGAGTTGAAGCCCCATGATAAGGAAAAAAAAAAAAAAAAGAAAGAAAAGAAAAAGGAAAATTACAATACTGTAACCTGTGAAATTAATAAACATATACCCTTAAGCATGCCCAACTTAAATCATGTGCAAATCAATTCTTTAAGCCATTCTGAGGGCACATCTGTGCAGTTCAAAGGGCATCTTACCCACCTGCCAGTGGAAAACAATTAGCGTATTAACACGCCTGCCTGCCAAGTTCCCCAGCATAAGCAGGTGGCTTCCTGGACCCTCCAATTTCACTCTCCCCCAGGGAAGGGTCAGCTGGGATACAATTGGCAACTACTCTCAACTATGCAATGTGTCAGAAGCTCCCCACCAAATGCTGGCTACCCAGAGGGAAAGGGAGGAAGGGAGCATTGTTCTGGAAATGAGCTGGATTTGGGGGGAAGGGAGAGGGGGAAAAAAGCCTGTCATAAGGGGGTGATGGTGGTGGTTAAGGGCTATGGACACTGAGATCTAAGGCACAAGAAGCCATGTGGCTGGGGCCAGGCTCCTGGCCCTCCCACCAGCACCCCCCTCCCCCATCCATCCCTGACCATCTGCTCTCGGGGCTGAGGGGCCAGGGAGAGGGGCTGAGGCTTTGTAATGCCTCTCCCCCAAGCCATCCAGCTGCTGGCTATGGAAGCAAGAAGAAGTGGGGGCACCAGATGGGAAGGGTAAGGTCCCTGCAAAAGGCAGAGTTGAGAGGCAAAGGAGACCCCCAAAATCTGGGTTTGTTTACTCACCATTGTCAAACTCATCAGGTATCTGGGAGGCAGAAAGAAAAATGAGAGGTTTGGGAGGGCAGAGGCAGGACCCTATGGCACCCACAAAAGGATCTCCAGGCTCCTGAGAGGAGCCGACAGAGGTCCTAGGAGGGAGGGAGAGGCTCACTGAAGAAAGGAGCCTGGACAGATGAAAGGCCACCACCCGGACACCCACAGGACAGACTCCCAATAAGGCCTCGGGGGGGTGGGGGGGGGCTCTTTGCTCTCACCTTGGCACCGGTTTCATCCACAGGATTATTTCCTGCAAAGAAGGAAAACACAGGTGAATGAGAGAAATTGGGGCCCCAGTGCGTTGGGTCTTGAAAGCAGAAGAGGACTTCTGGGCCTGAAGGAAGTGAACTAGAGTCACAGCCTCCTGAAGGAGGATCGGATCTGGAAGCAATGGAGCTAAGGCTAGGTCTGTCAGGGATGAGAGGAGGGTTAGACATTTGGATGCTAAGGGAAGATGGGAGCTTAGGAGACTGGTCCAGATCTATCCTTTCCCATTTTCCCTTCTTTCCACTGGCTCTTTGTAACCTGGTACAAGAACCTTAAGCAGGAGGCTTCTCAAGTTTCCAAGTAGGTGTCTGGTTGATGAGCTCTTCTGAGGGAGGGGCCCAGGGAAGAAGATGAAAAAGGGGCAGGTCGGGGAGGGCAGGGTTAAGTCCCTCACCAAAAATATAGACGACACAGACGGTTCCACCAGCCCCCAGCAAACCAGCAAGCCAGAGTGCAACTTTTTTGGCATAGCTAGGACCTTCTGAGCCTTGCTGCTGCTGCTGTGGCCCCTGAGTCTTCATGCCCCCTCGGCCGCCGATCTCTGCAACCTGAGGTGGAGACAGGGAAGTCAGCCAAGAGAGGAGAGAAAAAGGTCAGAATATTCTGACCTCTACTCTAGTTCAAGCAGAATTAAGATCATGAGTCTGAAACCAAGACACACCACAGAGTCTCTGAGTGCTGTGTTCATGGACGGACAGCTGAAAGGATGATCCTCTCAGAAGGTTAAAACTAAAGGAGTGGCATTGAAGACATCGCTAAGTTGGTAGAGTGCTAGCTAATGAACAAAAGCTGCCACAGGTACTGAGTTTCAGTCTCGGAGGGAAGGGGAGGAGGGGCGGGGGAAAGAAAAGAACTAAAGGAGGATTGGACTCTGGTGGCTCACGGGCCTGTAATTCTAGTACTCAGGAGGCTGAAATCTGAGGATCATGGATCAAAGCCAGCCTAGGCACAAAAGTCTGTGAATTTCTTATCTTCAATTAACCACCAACAAACAAACAAACAAACAAACAAACAAAAACAAAACAAAAAAACCAGAAGTGGAGATGTGGCTCAAGCAGTACACAGTGCCAGCCTTGAAGGAAAAAGCTAAGGGACAAGGGCCCAGGCCCCGAGTTCAAGCCCCAGGACTGGCAATCAATCAATCAATCAATCAAAAAGGAGGAGCAGATGAAAGGCTGGTCCTCTCAGGGGGTCAAAACTAAAAACTGTCCAGCCTGGGGACCACAGGGGTTCGGGCGCTGACAGGCTCGATGATCTGGGATCCGGGAGGAAACAGGACATGGAGGGTTTGGATGCAGGAAGGGAGCGTAGGGGTGCCAGTCCTCAGGATGCTTGAACCCGGGGATCAGAGGACACACGGGACAGGACGAGGGCGCTGACATCCGGACCCCCGGGAGGCCCCGGGGTACGGAGGGGAAGGGCGAGGAGGGCGAGGACGGGTCGGGCGCTCGGGGCACGGAAGTGATGGCCTCGGAGGTCGCAATGGCCGCGAGGCAACCAATCGAAGCCCGGACAGCGGACTGGCCCACCACTACACGAGGGAAGGAGGCCTGGAGCTCGGGCGGGGACCCCAACGTCCCGGGCCCCCCATTCCCCGGTTCCCCTCGACCATCACCCACGGGGGTCACGGGAACAGGAAATCGGTGACCTCCCGTGGGGCCCACGTGGGTGGAAGGTGGGACCCGGAGGATGCACTGGCGCCGCCCGGATCCAGCCCGGGGTGGGACGGACGAGCACCCCGAAAACGCGGGCGGCATTCCATTCAGCGTCCCGATGTGCGGCGCCCCGGAGACGCCAGGCGGCGGCTCCTCGTCTGAAGCGTCCGAGGGGCCCCGTTCCTGGGGAGCCCCACCTCCACCTCCGCTCACCTGCTCCGGGGTCCGGGGAGGCGGCGGCGCCAGCCTCGCGCACAGACCCCGCGCGCCGAGCCGGACTCCGCTCCGCAGGCGCGAGAACAGCGCTGCCGAGGCCGCCATCTTGCGCTGACGCAACGCGGCCACGCCCACTCCCCCCCTATACCCGCCCCACGCCCGGCCCGCGACCAATACGAACGCTAAAAGGGAACTGTTGGACGGAAGCCGGAGAGGTACAAAAATCTTTGGTCCGTCATTCTAGGCGTGTTCTCCTAGGACTGTTCTGGCTGACCCTGAAGGTGCTAACTGGGCTCCGAGAGCCCGCTGGGGCACACACTAGCTTTCTTTTCTAAGTGGTGACACTGAGGCTTAGGTAGGACCCAGTTATCTGCCCCAAACCATTAACACCCAGGTACAAACCAGACAGACAGACAGACAGACACACACACACACACACACACACACACACACACACACACACACACACACTACTTCTGACCAAACAGCTTCTCTTTATTGAAAGATTGTAACACAAAAGTAAGCTGAGGGTAGGGACCCTTCCCAGGCTCTCCTCTGTTTCCTATGAGCATTGGGGAGGGAGAAGATGGGACCCCAAAAAGGGAAACTAAAGGAAATTCAGGATGATCAACGATCAACATAGCCTGCTCCAGCCCCAGGATTCCGGGTGGGGTCAGGGTCAGGGTCCAGGAGGGTGGGCCACTCTCAATCTGCCACCATCCACCTCCCTGCCTGCCTCAGGCTTCCAGGAGCTTCCCCAGGAAGCGGAGGTTGAGGATTTTGAGCTGCTCGTCAAGGTCCATGCGGACAATGCCGTCCTCACCATCAATGCTCAGCAGGACTCCCGTGGCTTCGCGGTCCTCACCGAGGATCACCTTCACCTGAGAGCAGTGGGCATGTGATTAGGCTGTGCCAGCAGCCTGCACCCCCTCTCTCACTGGCCTTGGCCTAGCCCCTACCTTGTTGTTCTTGGTGGGGGTGATGGGCTCCAGGTGCTCACTGGAGATGCTGACGACCTTCTCGCTGTCCTTCAGGTACACAGAGCACATGCCACCCTGGGGAGCAGAGGCACCTGGGTCAGCCTGTCCTGATGCTGCCCTCACAGGGACACAGGCTGTGGGCTCATTATGCATGCTCACTCCCAAGGTGACACAGGAGCAGACCAGGACGGGCACTGAGGCCCACGAGTGCTGGTGTGGGCTGGAAGGAAGCCAAAATGCAGCTTCTCAGGCCATGGACTCTTCCTGGCCAAAACTGGCCTCAGTTCCTCTCCACGAGCTCCTCCTGGGCCTTAGCTCCCTGGGGACAGCCCCACAGTTCCCAGACAAGCTCTAGACTTTGTCTTGGCCATGTCTCTTACCCATAACCTTCCAGGTCCAAGGCCTATCACTCAGCCTTCTGAGGGTCCCTCTTACCCATCCTTCCCCACAGCCCTGCCAGAGTAGCTGGCAGGTTTTTTTTTTTTTCTGCCCAGACTGGTTCTGAACTGTGATCCTCTCAGAACTCAGCCTCCTGAGCAGCTAGGATCACAGGCATGAACCATCAGCACCCAGCTGAAGTAGGGCTCTTGAGGACTTTACTGTGGCTGTGTGGTAGTAATTGTGAGGATGAAACCTATAGTAAGCATGTGCTCTCCTTGCTAAGCTACATCCCCAGCCCATGCTTAGGCAGCATGTCAATAACAAGAATTACAAACATGCAAGACACAGGCTGACAGAGGAGAGGTGCTTTCCTAAAGGCTGAGTGGGCATTAACCTATACAGAATGGAAAGAAGACAGGACAAGTACGTGTAAAAGCCCAGAAACAGGAGAGCCAGGCACAGAGGGGTCACTAGGAATGCTGTCTCAAAGGACCATGAGTGACACAAGATAACCACACTCCTGTGGGCCATGGGCTTCAACCAGGATCACAGCAGGCAGACCCACCCCAAATTGTTCTGAGTCTATGTTCACTGATGGATGAGCACTGGATAATAAAGACAAAGTTTAAAAAAGAAAGGAAAAAAAAAAGAAAGAAAGAAAAGGGCTGGGAAGGTGGCTTAGTAGTAGAGTGCTTGCCTAGCATGCATGAAGCCCTGCGTTTGAGTCCTCAGTACCACCACATAAACAGAAAAAGCTGGAAGTATAGTGCTGTGGCTCAAGTGGTAGAATGCTAGCCTTGAGCAAAAGAAGCTCAGGGACAGTGCCCAGGCCCTGAGTTCAAGCCCCTAGACTGGCAAAAAAAAAGAAAAAAAAAAAAGAAAAAAGAAAAGGCATTAGTGGTTATACATGTTATCCTAGCTGCTCAGGAGGCTAACTGAGAATCGAGGTTTGAAGCCAGCCCAGGCAGGCAAGTTGGTAAGAATCTTACTTCCAATAAACTACTCAAAAAACCCGAAGTGGCAATGTGGCTCAAGTGGTATAGCACTTACCTTGATTAAAAGAAACCCAGGGACAGCACTCACACCCAGAGTTCAAGCCCCAGGACCAGGAAAAAAGAAAAGCCAGGTACGTATGGTGCATGCCTATAACTCTAGCTTCTTGGGACAGTAAAAACAGGAGGATCGTGATTCCAAGCCAGTCCAGGCAGGATAGTCCTTAAGACTCCTTCCCAATCAATAGCTGGGCACAGTGATACCCAGTGGTCATCTCAGTTTTTTCGGAAGGTGAGATGGGGAGGATTGTGGTTCCAATGGCCAGCCCAGGTAGAAAAGTCCATGAGACGCCATATCACTAGAAGAAGCTGGGCTTGTATCTGGACATCCTAGCTATGACAACAGGCCTAAGGGAGGTAGAGAGTGAGTGGTCCAGGCCTGCACCTTCTCTCAAAATGACAGGGATGGAGGTGAGAATCAGCAAGAGTACGTGTCTAGGGCTGGAAGGTGGTACAGCATGTATGAAGCCTTTGGTTCAATTCCTCAGTACCACATAAACACAGAAAGCCGGAAGTGGCACTGTGGCTCAAGTGGTAGAGTGCTAGCCTTGAGTGAAAAGAAGCTTAGGGACAGTGCCCACACCCTGAGGTCAAGCCCTAGGACTGGGGGGAAAAAAGTATGCGTCTAGTAAGCAAGCAGGACATCCTGAATTGAAACCTGTCATTCGCACGCGTACATGTATGTGTATGTATATAAAGAACCACAGAGATGGGGGCTCCAGCCTACCCAACCCCAGGTTTCACGTACCGTGACACTGCGGATGACACCGGTCTGCCCTACCACCTGTGTGTCCAAATAGGTGTCTCGCACCTTCACCTGGATATCAGTGGTTACCCAGTCGCTGGAGTTTTGCTCAATGCCTGAGCCTGGTGTGTGGGGGTTGTAGCCACCAGGGGAGGGTGCCCCAGGTGTCATGGGGCTGTAGCCTACCGGGCTCGGACTGGGGCTTGCCTGCAGGGAGACAGGGAGATGAGCTGTGGGAACAGTGGCTGACCTGGCCATCCCTCTGGGTGAGGCCCAGCCTAGTCCCTCCCCCAGCCCCCAGGACAAGCAGAATATGCATACCTGATAAGCCATGGGTGAGGGCGTTGGGTGGTAGCTGGCAGGAGAGTGGGTGTTCTGGTAGCCTGCAGGGCTTGGCGCCACCTGGTGGTAGCTCTGGGGACTGGGGCTGGGCTGGTAGGAGCCTTGTGGGGAGGGGGCAGCGTAGGGGGAGAACTGGTCCGTGTTGTACCTACAGACACACAGGCAGGTGTTGCAGCAGGGAAGGGTGAGGAAGGGCAGTATGGAGGAGTGGGCAGGGCTGGCCAGGCCTGGCCCGGTGGACTCACATGGCTGGCGTCCCTGGTGTCTGGGGGTTATACTGAGGGTTGACCTGAGGTGATGAAGGATCTGGGTAGCCGGGAGTCTGGGGGTTGGGGGTTCCCCCGTAGGCCTGGGGGGATGGGGTAGGCTCATCGTCAAAGGCATACTCGTACTCCTCCTCAGCCCTGTTGGGGGACACAAGTCTGTTGAGGATGACTAGTAATAAATAACAGCAATGTGGCGGATGCTTCCAGAATAGCACTCCACAGCAGGCCCCCCCCAATGGAGGGAACTTGATTGGGGGGGGGCAGTTAGAGGAGAGGCGGCTCTGCCACGGTGGCACTCCACAGCTGCTGGCTGTGGCTGGCACCCCCACTCCTGGCCTTGGGGTGCTTTGTGCCCCCAAGTGGCCCAGCATTGCCATGTACACAGCCCGGCCTCGGAGCCTTACCTTGATGGCGTGTTGGGGTTGTTGGGGTCCCAGGCCCCACTCTGGGCAGGGGTGCGGCTGCCATCATGCAGCGGTGTCTGTGAGCCGTAATGTGGGGTACGGCTGCCTGGAAGGGGAGACAGGCATGGCAATCGCGCAGTCCTACCCACCTGATCCCCCGCCGTCCCCCTTCCCTGTCTCTGGGAAGCTCCTCCGGGGAGTTCTCACCGTCCTGCAGCGGGGTCTGGGAGCCGTACATGGGCGTGCGGGAGCCAGAGCCATACATGGGCGTCTGGGAGCCGTACATGGGCGTGCGCCCATAGGACGAGGCCATCCCCCCTGGACGCCATGAGTCCCTGTGGGCACAGGGAGATCAGGCAGGCGGGTGCATAGGGCCGTCTGCCCCCCACCCCACATTGCCCGCACCCCCTCACCACCCTGCCATGCGTACACTGTGGTGAGCCGCTGGCGGTCCACAGAAATGGTCTGGCAGGTAGAATGCAGCTCCACGCGGGCCGTGGACTCCGTGGCATCCTTCACCACACCAATGTAGCCTGGGGGGGGAAGGAGGTGGGGGTCAGGTGGGCGGGGACCTCACTGCACACAGCCCCCAGACCCCCACCCAAGATTGGAACTCACCTTTGTAGGGCCCCTGGGAGATGCGGACAGTCTGGCCAATGAGCTCATTGTCTCTCCGTCCTCGGCCACTGCCCATGCCACCACCGCCCGGGCTGCCGAAGCCACCATGCTGACCTGGGAAGGCAGAAGAAAGTCACCAGTTCCTCAGGACAGGGCCTTCCCCTTTCGTGCTTTACCTACAGCCACGGCACACTCAAAGCTCCACTTGCTGGATTCCACCCCCCAACTTTCCTGATGGGCCTCTTCTGCCCACCCCCCCTGTTGCCTGGGCTTTCTTATTCCTAATCTGGGCTGGGAGCCCCTGAACACCTAAGGACTCCCCTCTAGCCTCCCGGACCTCTGCCGCCACCACCCCAGTCTCACCTCCAGCGCTGGGGTGCATGGGGCTGCTGATCCGCGGGCTCATTGGGGCAAAGCCACCCAAGGTGTAGTTGGTCACATCTCGAGGCTAGGGAAGGGACAGCGAGGACAGTAAGCTGCCTCCAGCCCCGCTCCACGCTGCCACTGGGCGCGTGCGTGCGTGCGTGTGTGTGTGTGTGTGTGTGTGTGTGTGTAGGGGGTGGTGGTGTTCTGGCTTGAATCGGGCCAGTCCTTGGGTCATTCCTCCTCCTGGTATCAAGACTCCATTTCTCTTTAGGAGAACTGTCACCTCTGCCTGTGTGCAGAGGCTGGCCTCCCCTCTAGACTAGTCAGGTATTTCTGTCCCTAGTGATAAAACCCAAAAGCTGTGGGAACTCAGGCTTGACACTCACCTCCTGGCCCCAGGTGCCCAGACTAGCTTTCCTCTCTGATCCTTGGTCCTGCCCAGTCTGCCTTCTGGTCCGTCCTCAGGACCTTTGTACTTGCCGATTCCCAAGTTACTCATGGGGCTCTGCCTTGCTCTGCTCGGGTCTCCTCAAACCTGTCCTTTCCCCAACCTCACATCTGCTCCCTGAGTCCTTCCTGAGTCAGGGCTACCCCTCACCTTTGAGCCCCCAGCCAGCACCAGGTGGCGCATCTTGCAGACAAACATGCCGCCATTCTCCACCAGCTTCTTGCAGTGCAGGAAGACGAAGCTGCGGTACAGGTGGCGGATCTCACCCTCCCGGCCCTAGGTGGGAGCAAGAGGAAGATCACACACTTGACTGGGGCCCTCTGTACCTCCCCTTCTTCCCACCAGGAGGGCAGGAGCGGGTACTCACTGAGTGGGGGCCGTCAATGACCTTGACGATGTCCTTCACGTGGATGTTGTTCTGTTCGGAGTCCAGGGCCACAGCGAAGCGGTTGTCCTTCTTCTGGGTCACAGCCTGGTGCCTGACTGTCACCACCTTCCCATGCATGTTCAGCACCTTCACAGGGACAGGTGAGAGCAGAAGAGGGTGACATGGGGCAGGGCCAGCCCTCAGCAAGACTGTCCTAAGCTTAAAAGGATGTCCTCACTTCCAAAACCCGGGAGGAGGCTCCACCTCCTGATCTCAAGGACCACGCCCCTCTGAATTCCTCACAAATCTCCCTGAGGTGTGACTACAAGCCTCCCATCTCCCACTGGGGAAACCTCAAATTTCCAGAGTCAGGGCCCAGGCTAAGCTCTGTGATCTCTGACTCACACATTCAGGGGAAAGAGAAATGGGGAAGGGCACCTGCAGCACCCCATTTTTGCCAAAGTGTCACATCCTGGGATTCACATTTGGCCTTACCACCAAGGCGGTTGCTGTGCTCTTACCCCATCTTACTGGGCACAGGATGCCCAGTGTCCTAAGCCAGTCTTGCAAGAGCCCAGCAGTGTGCAGTGTTGTGTGAGAGATGCCCATAAAAGCACCACTAAAGGAGGGTGACGCATGCGGGCACACACCTGGAAGGTCTCCCGCTCCAGCCGCACGATGACGCCCACAGTGCGTGGGTCCAGCTGCACCAGCTCTCCCCACTCGTGCTGGCCCCCAACATCCACACCTGAGGCCGTTTCTGAGCAGAGCTGCAGGTCCCGAGGGAGCACCTTCAGCTGTGGGGAGATGGCAAGGGGTGAGGGGCTGGTCTCTAGGGGCTGATCCCCGGCTCACTTCGGTGTGACCTGCCCGCAGCCCCCTCCACCTACCTCGTGCATGGTGAGGTCGGAGAAGAGAATGACGAAGCTCTCCTCCACACGCACAATGAGGCCGGTATCCCCCTCAAATCGGCCAGCGATCACCTTCACGTGGTCACCCATCTTGAAATACTTCCGGAGCTCCTGGGCTGGGAACTCCAGCATATCCTGGAGGAGATGGTATAAGATGGTGGGGAACAGGTAAGAGGAGTTCACAACACTTGCCCCCTGGACCGCTGTCACCTTGAAGACACCCAGGCCACCTGAGTCCCAGAGCTGATCCCACACCCCGCCATTCCATGGGCCACTCCACGGGCCACACGCACCTTGAGGTCCTCGTGCTTCGGCATGATGGTGATCTTGTTGCCGTCCACACTGAGGACCTTGCCCTGCAGGTTGATGAGCTCACCCTCGCACACTTCCACATTGTCCCCGGGCTGGAAGTTGTGCTCTCTTTCCTTCCCTGTGGGGACACAACTCTCCTGAGTTGTGACTGGGCAGCTTAGCCAGCCCCTTTCCCCTGCCTGGAGGAGGGCTGGGCCCCATACCTGTGCCCTCTGTCACCACCTCCAGGTCAATGCCTTCTGGCTGGTCCTCAAACTTCTCCAGCTCCGACAGAGTGGGCTTCACGCCCTCGGTGATCTAAGCCCCCAGGACAAGGGCAGGGCATGGAGGTGGATGGAGTCAGCACCTAGGCCCCAAGGCAGGGACATCAGACTGGCCCCCTCCACAAGCACCATCCTGTGCCCCTTACCACAGCTGACATGGCGAAGCTCTTGAACAGAAAGCCCTTCCGGCTGTAGCGATTTCCCTCAAAGATCAAGAAGTCGCCATCAGAGGCCACGTCACCCCCTAGAGACCTGGCAGTTCATGGGAGAGAGAAGACAGAAAACACTGTGGGAAGGGAATGTTGCACTGCCTCAGTTCCCCCCGGTGGGAAGAGAGGGATGGGAATGTATCCTGGCCCTCCAGCACACCTCAGGGAAGGAGTGACTTCCACTCAAACACAGGCCACCCCCAAGAAGGATACGGGTCCCTCAGCAATGCCCCCCACTCTGCCTCCCTCCCTAAAGTGGCACTGCCACTAGCAGGGCAGGACTGCAGCCCCTCCTCTCCCGTCCCCTGGACATGCACAGGAGAACAAGCCAGCCTCATTGAGCTCCCTTTCCCACAGGGTGGGTCTGGGTGAGGGGACCAGCATGCTCTGCTAGGCATGTGAGGCCCCTTCCTCCTCTGTATCTCCTGTTCCCATGCCCAGCCAGCGCTAGCCTGTCCCAAAGGGTTGGGCTCCATCCCCCTCGGGTGAGCAGGTAAAGGTCAGTGCTGTTCTGGGCACAACATAGCTTACTGCAATCCTCCTTCCACCCCCAGGACAGGTGGCTGTCTGAAGTCCTGCTGCCGAGCTAGCTATTCACACAGTACTCCATAGAAGCGTGCCACAGGCCCACTGAGGCACAGCCTGGCTCACCTGATCTTCTCAGCATCAAAGAGCCTCTGTGGAGGCCGCTTGAACTTCTTCCTCTTGGCAAACCAGTCTTTCTGCAGGGGGGAGGACAAGCATGGGCAGGAAGAGTGAGGGAGGAGGGCTGGCCAGTGAGGCTGGGGCAACCCCCCCACCCTAGGCACCCCTCCCCCACAGTACCAAGCTCATGCGGGCCTTGATGCGGTCATAGTCGATCCGAGGGATCATCTTCAGAGAGATAGTGTTCTGGCTGGGCTCCACATAGTCCACCTGAGAGGGTGGGAGGTGAGAGGTCAGCAGGGCCTGGCCCTCGGTATCCACCCATCCCTCCCTCCTGGCTCCCAGACAGGAGGAAGGAGCAGAGGGTGATGAGCAAAGCATTCACTGCCCACCTGACACCTCATTGGTGTCTGAAAAGATCCTCAATGCCAGGACAAGTTCAGCTGAAGGCTTCCCTGAATTGCCCTCCGCATCAGTGAATCTCATTGGCCTTCAAAGATCTTGACTTCTTAGGGCTAGGAAGGTGGCTCAGTGGTAGAGCGCTTGCCTTGCATGCCTGAGGCCCTGGGTTCAATTCCTCAGCACCACATAAGAAAAAAGCCGGAGCCGGGCGCTGGTGGCTCACGCCTGTAATCCTAGCTACTCAGGAGGCTGAGATCTGAGGATCGCGGTTCAAAGCCAGCCCGGGCAGGAGAGACCGTGAGACTCCTATCTCCAATAAATCACCAGAAACCCGGAAGTGGCGCTGTAGCTCAAGTGGTAGAGCGCTCGCCTTGAGCTGAAGAGCTGAGGGACAGCGCCCAGGCCCAGAGTTCAGGCCCCACGACCGGACCCCAAAAAAAAAAAAAAAAAAAAAAAAAAAAGATCTTGACTTCTTCATAGTTGAATGCTGGTGGCTTGTGTCTATAATCCTAGCTACTCAGGAGACTGAGATCTAAGGATGTAGCTTGAAACCAGATCTGGCAGAAAGTCTGACTTTTTTTTTTTTTTTTGGTCGGTCATGAGGCTTGAACTCGGCCTGAGTGCTGTCCCGAAGCTCTTCAGCTTAAGGTGAACTTTCTACCACTTGAGCTACAGCGCCACTTCCGGGTTTCTGGTGGTTTCTTGGAGATAAGAGTTTCACGTACTGGGCTGGGAAGGTGGCTCAGTGGTAGAGCACTTGCCTTGCATGCTCAAGGCCCTGGGTTCAATTCCTCAGCACCACATAAGCAAAAAGAAAAAAGCCGGAAGTGGCACTGTGGCTCAAGTGGTAGAGTGCTAGCTTTGAGCTGAAGAGCTGAGGGACAGTGCCCAGGCCCAGAGTTCAGGCCCCATGACCGGACCCCCCCCCCAAAAAAAAAGAGTTTCACGTACTTTCCTGCCCAGGCTTGCTTTGAACCACAACCCTCAGATCTCAGCCTCCTGAGTAGCTGGATTACAAGCGTGAGCCACCAGTGCCCAGCTAGTCTGAGACTCTTATCTCCAATGAACCACCAAAGACCTGTGGCTCTAGTGGCAGAATGCTAGCTTTGAGCAAAAGAAGCCAAGTAACAGAGCCAAGGCCCTGAGTTCAAACCCTAGGACTAGCAAAAAATAAAAATAAATAATAAAATGCAAGTCAGACTGCATCTCTTAGAATCCCCAGAGCCCAAAGGTGCACTATAAAACCTGAGCTCATCTACATTCTTTTTTTTTTGTTTTTGGTCATGGGGCTTGAACTCTGGGCCAGGACACTGCCCTTCAGCTCAAGGAGAGTGCTCTACCACTTGAACCACAGCGCCACTTCCAGTTTTCTGGTGGTTTACGGAGATAAGAATCTCACAGACTTTCCTGCCCGGGCTAGCTTTGAACCCTATTGCTCAGATCTCAGCCTCCTGGGTAGCTAGGCTTATAGATGGGAGCCACTGGTGCCCGGTATCATCTGCATTCTTGTCTCACAGGTTAATCTCCTGCCTACCAACTCCCCAAGAACTGTACTAGGCTCATCTGTCATCTCCTTTAATGGTTCCTCAGGATGTCCTTGGATATAGCAGGAGATGGCCATCTACCTCTGTGTGCTCTGAGCCAACCCTGAGTTCTACTCCCCTCAATCTGAGTAGAGCTCAGACTCTGCCCTAGGAAAGGGCAGAGAGGACAAGAGAACAGAACATGGAGGGTGGGGGGGCCTGGGGCTCCGCGGCCCGCTGGTACCTGAGCAATGTCATCTTTGTAGATGCCTCGCTTGAGGCGCACCCAGGACTTGGGCTTTAGGTTGGCCACCTCCTTGACCACTTTGAGCACATCTGTCATCTCCTTGATGGGCACCATCTGCTGGTTCCAGTAGCCAAGCCGCAGGTTGCCCACGCCCTCGATGGCCTGCTTCACGTGTGTCTGCTTGTAGGCTTCCACGTAGATGTAGCCCTTGACATGTTCTGGGGCCACTACTGACTTGATCTGCAGGGGCTGTGGGGGGCAATGGTGGGGAGAAGGAGAGAGAAGGAAAGGGGGGGGGGTGAGGTCCCACTGCTGCTTGCACAAACAAGCAGCACTGTGGGCACTCTTCTAGAACATTAACCCACAGAAGCATGGTGGCCAATGGACATGGGCACAGGGAAAAATCAGTGCAGGTAAGGTAAGCCAACAAATAAGACAGCCTGTTTTAAAACATGTTCCAAAAAGGGATTGGCATTTGCTTTTTTTTTTTGGGTCCAGTTGTAGGACCTGAGCTCTGGGCCTGGGTGCTGTCCCTCAGCTCTTCAGCTCAAAGCTAGCGACACTTCCAGCCTTTTTCTTTTTGCTTATGTGGTGCTGAGGAATCAAATCCAGGGCCTCAGGCATGCAAGGAAAGTGCTCTACCACAGAGCCACCTTCCCAGCCCTTTGCTTTTTTTTTAAGCAGTGTCTGTCTCCATATAGCTAGGCTGGCCTACAACTGGAATCCTTTTGCCTCGGGCTGGTATTATGGATATGCTCCACCACACCCAGTGAGGGGCTGGGCTGGATAAACTATGGCTTAAGAACACCAGGAAAGAAAAACATAGTGGATGGGCTGGGAAGGTGGCTCAGTGGTAGAGTGCTTGCCTTGCATGCAAGAGGCCCTGGGTTCAATTCCTCAGCACCACATAAGCAGAAAAAGCCAGAAGTGGCACTGTGGCTCAAGTGGTAGAGTGCTAGCCTTGAGCTGAAGAGCTGAGGGACAGCACCCAGGCCCAGAGCTCAGGCCCCATGACTGGCAAAAAAACAACAACAACAACAACAACAAAAACGTTTTCATTCATGCTACAACATAGATGATGCCTAAAAACTACATTAAGTAAAGTCACAAAAGGCCACATATGGAATGGTTCTGTTTATGAAAGATGTCCAGAATAGTCAAATCCGTAGAGACAGGAAACAGATTGGTGGTTACCAGGGACACTGAGGAGGAAGGGACTGCTAGGCATAGGTTTCTTTTGGGGTGGATGACTGTGATCATACTAAATATAGTAAAATAAGCCAGGGGCTTATTTAGACTTTCCTGCTTGGGCTGACTTTGGACCATGATCCCTAGATCTTAGCCTCCTGAGTAAGTAGGACTACGGGTGTGAGCCACCAGTGCCTGGCCCATGAGACTCTTATCTCCTATTATCCACCAGAAAACCACCAAGTAGAGCTGTGGCTCAAAGTGGTAAAGTGCTAGCCTTGAGCAAAGTTGCTCAGGGACAGTGTCCAGGCCCTGAGTTCAAACCCCACAACCAAAAAGAAAAATAAGAGTAAAACAAACTAAAACACATTGAGTTCATAAAAGGGAATCTTAGCCAGGCATAGTAATGAATGTAATCACAACACTGGGGTAAAGGAAGCAAAAAGATCCAAAGTTGGATGTCAGTCAGAGCTCTATAGCTAGACTGTCTCAAAATTGATTTTAAATGGCCAGGTGTGATAGCACACACCTGTAATCCCAGCTACTCAGGATGTGAAGGTAGGAGGATGGAGGTTCGAGGCTAGCCCAGGATAAGTTAGGATGAGACCCTCATCTGAAAAACAAAAGGACTGGGAGCATGGCTCAAGTGGTACAGCACTTGCCCTGCAAGCACCAGTATGAGTTCAATCCCAGTACTGCTAAACCAACAAATCAAATCAAAAGCAAGTATCCCTGGGAAGGCACAGCAGCCTTATTTGCTTAGTGGGCAGCTCTGCTCACACACGGGCACATGGCACCCTCTGAGCCTACAGCCTCCCATCTGGGCTTGCTGCCTGCCATAGACGTACCGTGTCTGTGAACTGGTAGGCTATGAACTTGCGCATCAAGGAGATGGCTGTGGCTCGTTCCTCTCCAATCTGGAAGAAAGAGGCAGAGTTGGGAAAGCTGATGAGATGGATGGCAGGACACAGAAAAGGAGCTGGCCGGGGTGGGGGTGGGGGGTAAGCCAGAGATCTAGTCAGGGGTCTAGCCAGGGGGCGGGCAGTCAGGAAACCAGGAAGATGGAGGAGAGGAAAAGGAATAAGCAGGGGAATGGGGAGGTCAGAGGGGAGGGGGGCTGCCAGGCAAGGAGACTCAGCATAGACAGACAGCGTGCCCTCCCCCCCCCCGCCACCGCCCACTTCTCCCATCTCCCCAGATACTCAGGACATATACCTTACATTTGACAGTCCACAGATTGGGGTCCCTAAACACAGAGAAAGAGGAAATCCTTTAGTGACGGCCTCTTTGCCAGGAACAAGAATGGCATAGCATCCTTCTTCCCTCTTCCATTTCCCCAGATTCCCCCACACTCCCTCCTCCAGAACAGGAGAGAGCAACAACTGGCCATCCCTGTACCTGTCTGTACATGACTCGGTCCTGATATATCCCTGCCAGTGACCCGTTCAAGATTCCCACTCGACCCTCTGTCCCTGTCCACCCCCTTACTTCACTCCGGGGAGCAGCTGCTGCTGGGTGATGTCATCTGAGAGCTCATCAGACCCTCCATATACCCTGGAGAGAGAAAGGCAATGGGAAGGAGGAAGTCCCACCCCTCGCCCCCAGTACCTTCCTGCCCGGGACCACCTGCTCTCTGCCTAGCCCTTACGTCTCGCCCACAGATGACTTGGCGTATTTCTTCATGTAATACTCGCCCAGCTCTTCTTCTCGCTGGTCCCTAAGGTGGGAGGGAGAAAGCAGACATGAATTAGAGGTAGAGGAGGCATGAGGTGACATGCTCCAAATCTCTCCAAAGGAGCCAGATCCCATGTGCCCCCCCCCAGCTGCACACCCCACATTGCCTCCTTGCTTACCTCCAGAGATTCTGCAGGCGGCGGGCCCCAGAGCGGTCTTCATCCAGGACCACATTATCGATATTGGAGGCTGCAAATAAAGGTGAGGATATGTGAGCATAAGGGGGGACAGGGGGCTGCAGACAGAGGTGGGGCCCCCAGCCACCCGGCTGAGTAAAGCCCCAACAACCCCAACCCCACTCCTGCCCCCATCCTAGTCAGCACCTTGCTTCTCATTGAACACCTGAGGATGGGGCCCAGTTGCTTGGGGTGGGGTGGGGGGCACCCAGCAATCCTGAGCCTCAGCCACTTTCTAAGTACCCTGAGTTCCCCCCCACAACCATACCCAACCCCTCCCCTATGCTGGACACCTGGCCCCTCAGAACTCCCTAACCCGGAGCCCTACCTAAGTTAGAGCCCTGGAGCCAAGATAGAGGCTGAGGGCAGGATGGCACCCCAGAAGGCGGAACTGAACTGGCAGGATATGGGAAGAGGGTCACGAGTCACAGTGCCAGGTTCTTACCTTCAATCTCTTCTACTTGGAGGAAGAGGAGGTGGTGGTGGTGGTGGTGGTGGTGGTGGTGGTGGTGGTGGTAGTGGTGGGCGAGGGCAGACAAAGTATGAGCCAAATTATAGCAGCAAAATCAACCAATGGGTTGGGGGAAGGGAGGGACACAGGAAGGTCGAAAAATCAAAAATAAAGGCCAGGCACCGGGTGGTTGGAGAGAAGCCGAAATGTATGAGGTGCACAAGACGGAAATAACAGGGAAGGGGAGCACTGGCCCAGGAAGTGGGGGAACACGGGGCAGGGGGGAGGGAGATACCCATCCTACACCCCACAAAAGGGATTTGCTGAGCCCTGGGGTATCAGAGCTGCCTCCTCACAACCACCCCCCCACAACCCCTCCCCCACTCATGGGCCTAGAAGGGAAAGGAGGGGAGCCACCTCTCTGGCCAGGACAGAAAGAAGCGAGGTGAAGAGGGTGGGGTTGGAGTGGTACGGGGCATGGGGGAAGGGAGGCTGGGAGACCCTCTCTGGCGGGCTTCTCCCAGGAGTCTCGTAGCGGCAGGGCCCTCCACACACACCTTTCTCCAGGATGTCCTCAGCTCCGTCCTCCCACTGGTCTTCGTCCTCATACTCATCATCCACATCTAAAACAGTAAAAGCAAAGAAATGCTCCAGGGGCAGTTGGGGCACCATGATCTGGGGATAGCAGCCACCAGGAGGCGTTTTCCCGGCACAATGGGCTGAGAGCTCTCACCCCACAAGGCCAGGACATGGGGGCTCTACCAGGAGGGGCTTTGCTGGTACAGCAGGCAGGTGATGTGTGCAGATCTACCTTGCTCTGCTCCTCCCACATTATCTCTTTAAAAGGAGATCCGATCTCGGTTCAAAGCCAGCCCAGGCAGGAAAGTCCAAGTCTGTGAGACTCTTATCTCTAATAAACCACCAGAAAACTGGAAGTGGCACTGTGGCTCAAGTGGTAGAGCACTCACCTTGAGCTGAAGAGCTGAGGGAGAGCACCCAGGCCCAGAGTTCAAGCCCCACAGCCAACCGGAAAAAAAAGGAGATCCAAGCTGGGTGGGGTGGCCCAGACCTATTATCAAGTATTTAAGGGACAAAGGCAAGAGGACTCAAAGTTCCAGCTTGGGCTACATAGCAAGACCTGTCTTAAAAAAAAAAAAAAAAAAGGAGGGGAGAGGAGAAACATACTGAGGGCTGGAAGTATAGCTCAGTGGCGGAGTTTCGTATAACGTGTGTAAGGCCCTAGGTTCAAGCCCCAGCAGGAGAGAAGGAGAAAGGAAAGAAGGAGCTGTTTGGGGGTGTAAGCACCACAAAAGTAAGGGAGGAAGGGAAAAGGCAGAGCTAGACCCTGTCTCCAAACAAAATGTAAAAGGCCTGGGGCTGTAGCTCAGTGGTAGAGCACTTGCCTAGCATGCTTGCGGCCCTGGGTTCAATCCCAGTACTGTAATATGTTTTCTTTTTTTAAAAAGGAAAAAGAGCACCCACTGAAATTTGCACAGTGCTATTCCCTGTGACATACCAGCCTCATCCAGGATGAAGCCGCCATGGCGGGGTTTCTTGGGGGGCCGGTCATCATCTTCCTCTTCTTCTTCTTCATCATACTCCTCTTCCTCCTCCTCCTCTTCTTCCTCAGCCTCCTCTTCCTTTGCACTGCGTCTCTCTTCCTCTACCTGTGGGGGGCAGGGAAGCATTGGGACCCCAGGGTTCCACCTCTCACACCCAATCTAGAGAAAGCTGATGTCAGATGTGCCTGACTACTCCTACCTCCTCAGCACTGCCCCTGCCCTCTCCCTCCCTCCATGACAGCTCCACTGCACCCATCCACCACCACACCCATCTACCATTGCCTGGAAGCGGGCCCAAGCCCCCTCTCTTAAACCTGGTGCTGGCCCCCCTAGGCTGATCCACTGGCTCCTGGGGCTCTGCCCTCGTATCTGGCCACCCAACTTGACCCAACCATGTCTCTTCCAGCCCTTGGGCCAGTTCTGGGACACAATGCTCGCCAAGCACACCAGCCACCCTGTGGTTGAGTTGGTAGACTTCCAGGCCAGTGTGCTCCCTCCTGAGGGTTCTTACACATCCTGCTATGGCCTCTCTGCCTCCTCCAACCCATGCTTCTCCTCCTTGGCTGCGTCTCACTCTGGTTACCCCTTAAAAGTGCTTCAATCCCAGGGCTCAGCCCAGGGCCCTTTTCACCTTGCACCCTCGCCTTGCTCTCTCCCTGGGCCACTTTACTTGGCTTCAGGGACCCTAGCTCCTGTCTCAGCAGACATGGCTATCTGCCTCCAGCCTCCACGTTTTTTCCTAGGACCTATACCACCCCCCCCAACATGTAGCAGCAGACTCCTAGACACCTCCCCAGATGTCCTCTGAGCCGTCACACCCAGCATGTGCCACACTGACCTCATTGTGTGCTCTAGACCTGTGCCATCCTCCTCTAGCTCCCCTCAGGCGAGAGGAATCCTGTGAATCAAACGCTATAATTCCAACTTCTTTCTCATCCCCTCCCCAATCAATCCTAGACCAGCACACCACATCCAACAATGGGTCCTTATTTTGGTCCTTCCTCCCCTAATTCCTGCCCTCTAGTCCCAAAGGTAGTGCCCCCAACTTCAAATGTTAGCCTTTTTTTAAATTTAATTTTTTTTTTGGGGGGGAGAAGGGGAGTCAGTTTTGGGGCCTGAACTCTGGGCCTAGGCACTGTCCCTCAGCTCTTCAGCTCAAGACTAGCACTCTACCAATTGAACCACAGCACCACTTCTGGCTTTTTCTGCTTATGTGGTGCTGAGGAATCAAACCCAAGACCTCATGCATGCGAGGCAAGCACTCTACCACTGAGCCACCTTCCCAGCCTGATTTTTTACTTTTATACAGGCCCTGGAACTTGATCTCAGGGCCTAGGCACTATAAAGGTGTGTGTCCTACTACTTGAGCCATAACACCACTTCTAGCTTTTTGATGATTCTCACAGACTTTTCTGTCCAGGCTGGCTTCAAACCTTGACCCTCAGGTCTCAGCCTCCTGGGGTGGTAGGATTATAGGCATGAGCCACCAGCACCTGGCGCAAATGTCAGCCTTTTTTTTTTTGTCTGTCATGGGGCTTGAACTCTGGACACTGTCCCTCAGCTCTTCAGCTCAAGGCTAATGCTCTACCACTTGAGCCATATCACCACTTCCAATTTTCTGGTGATTTATTAGAGACACGAGTCTCCCAGAAGCTAGGTGCCGGTGGCTCATGCCTGTAATCCTAGCTACTCCGTAGTCTGAGATCTGAGGATCATGGTTCAAAGCCAGCCCAGGCAGCAAAGTCTGGGAGACTCCCATCGCCAATAAACCGGAAGTGGCACTGTGGCTCAAGTGGTAGAGCGCTCGCCTTGAGTTGAAGAGCTGAGAGACAGCATCCAGGCCCAGAGTTCAAGTCCCACGACTGACAAAATAAATAAATAAAAGAGTCTCACAGAGTTTCTTGCCCAGGCTGGCTTTGAATGGTGATCCTCAGATCTCAGCCTCCTGAGGGCCTAGGATTACAGGTGTGAGCCACCAAAGCCTGGCTAAATGTCAGCCTTTAACTCAGTAACTTCATGAGTCCTTCCTTCCATTTCCACACTGCTACAATCTATCTGACATTTCCTTTTAATCCAGAGGGTTTGGGGGTAAGGAGCATGCTTGGTAGGTACTCTTACTGCTAGAGCTGGGTCCTCCAGTTATTTTGCTTTCCTGTTTTTCAGATCTCTCAAGTAGAGATCTGAAGTCCCCCTACCCTCAGATTTTAAGTTAACTTTATAGACAACTGTTTGAGTCTTACAGGGTTTCATAATTAAAAGCATTTTAGAAGTCTACTTGTTACAATTTGAAGCTAGAAAGTAACCATGAAGACGATGTGAAACAATGTTATTAAATCCAACAAGATACTGTTGCTGGCTGTGGGCTCTTGCCTTACCCCTCCCCCATACACTCACTCTGTATCCATTGCCTGCCTCTGCCTTGCCTCTTCCCTACCTCTCAGGGCTCTCCTGCCAAAATCCAGGACTCCACTGCACATGGTACCCTACTTGTACCATGCTGGGGTTTGTTTTGGTTTGGTTTCTGGTGTCAAGGACAGCACCCAGAGCATGAGCCCCGTTCCCGACCCCTGTGTCAACATTCTTTTTTTTTTTTTTGTCGGTCGTGGGCTTGAACTCTGGGCCTGAGCGCTGTCCCTCAGCTCTTCAGCTCAAGGCGAGCACTCTACCACTTGAGCTACAGCGCCACTTCTGGTTTTCTGGTGGTTTATTGGAGATAGGAGTTTCACGGTCTCTCCTGCCCAGGCTGGCTTTGAACCACGATCCTCAGATCTCAGCCTCCTGAGTAGCTAGGATTACAGGCGTGAGCCACCAGCGCCCGGCCTGGCCAACATTCTTAATGTTGGTCCTCGATAGAAAGTTGTCCTCAGAATGATGAATGGGGACAGCACCTGTCTGGCATGCACAAGGCCCCGGGTTAGGTCCCCAGCAAAGTAAAACATGAATGATAATGATAAAAATTTAAAACAAATCTAAACCACATTGGATGTGGCAGTATACATCTGTGGTCCTAGAAACGTATGGTGGAAGGATCAAGAGTTCAAGACTAGACTGGGTTATATAGTAAGATCCTATGTCAAAAAAAAAAAAAAAAAAAAAAAAAGCCAGGCACCAGTGGCTCACGCCTGTAATCCTAGCTACTCAAGAGGCTGAGATATGGGGCTGGAAAGGTGGCTCAGTGGTAGAGCACTTGCCTTGCATGCATGAGGCCCTGGGTTCGATTCCTCAGCACCACATAAGCAAAAAGAAAAAAACTGGAAGTGGCGCTGTGGCTCAAGTGGTAGAGCGCTAGCCTTGAGCTGAAGAGCTGAGGGAAAGCGCCCAGGCCCAGAGTTCAGGCCCCATGGCCAGAAAAAAAAAAAAAAAAAAGAGGCTGAGATATGAGGAACATGGTTCAAAGCCAGCCTGAGCAGAAAAGTCCATGAGATTCTTGTCTCCAATTAACCACTTGAAAACCAAAAGTGGCACTGTGGCTCAAGCGGTAGAGTGCTACCTTGAGCTGAAGAGTGCAGGGACAGTGCCCAAGCCCAGAGTTCAAGCCCCACAACCAACAAAAACAAAAAAACAAAACAAGATATATATATATATATGTATATATGTATATGCATACATATATATTTGCTTCTGCTTCCCACTCATACCTTAATTACTCTCTCTTGCCAGGTGTTGGTGGCTTGGCCTGTAATCCTAGCTACTCAAGAAGCTGAGACCTAGAGGATTCAAGTTGCTTTCAAACAAGTTTGGGCAGAAAAGTCCAAGATACTCTGTCTCCAATTAACCAGTAAAAAGCCAGACTGGAGGCATGGCTCATATAGTAGAGGGCCAGTCATGAGGATGCAATCATAGTTAGAACGCAAGGCCCTGAGTTCATGTTCCAGTGTTCACACAAGACTAACAAACAATACCCCTGAACCCCTCAGTCTCTGGACACAGCTGAGTGATTGAGCACTTGCCTAGCACTCTGGAGACCCCAGGTTCCACACCCAGAACTGGAGGAAAAATCCTTTCTCTCCCAGGCAGCCACTGCTGTCCACTCTCTGCTAAGTAAAGCCAGGCACATCCTTTAGGCTCCTTGCACCCTAGTCCTGACATGGTGAGCTCCCCAAGAGCAGGGCCAAGGATTTCTCTGGTACCACTAGGACCCCAACCTCACACTGCCCAGCAGCAGACACAGAAGATCTGACAATAATTGTTTCATAAAGCTCTGGCTAAGCCTGGGCTTAGGTGCTGTCCCTGAGTTTTTTTGCTTGAAGCTGGTACTGTAGGATTTGAGTCAGAGCTCCACTTCTTTTTGGTGGTTCACAGGAGATAAGAGTCTCATGGACTTGCCTGCCTATTCTGGCTTTGAATCATGATCCTTGGATTTCAGCCTCCTGAGTAGCTAAGGATTACAGGAGTAAGTCACCAGCACCCATCTGGATTCCTGGTCTTAGAACTGCTAGGTTTTAACCATCTAGGCAGTGGCCTAAAGCTACGAGTCACAGCCAAAGGCCCAGTATTACAGCTTGGAGCAAATGTCTGTCTTGTTAGCCTCCTACTAGCTCTCCCTCACCACAACACCCCAAAGTCTCCAACTCTTCCCTCAAAGCTGAGGACTCCCCAAAAGGAACTGGGTGTGTTGGTGTTGATGCACACCTGTAATTCCAAGCACTCAGATCTCAAAAAAAAAAAAAAAAAAAAAGGCATGACTCACACAACAGGTAGGTAAGATCTCACTGGTGCTTGAACTCAGGGCCTCATAATTTTACATAATAGAAACCTGAGGCGAGCTGGCTTGTATTCCAGGACGAGGGTACAATTTTCTCAATTCTGCCACTAGGCAGATGATAAATGACACCAGGTACATCCAGGAACTACAGAAGAGGCCTCTTCAAAGGGAGTAACCCCTTCAAGGGCAGAGTTGCTCTGTATAATTGTATGTCCCATACTGCCAAGCTCCTTTCATTTCCCCAGAAAAGCAAGAAATGTAAATTGTGTGTGAATTTTCCTCTTTCTATGTTGTAAAGCAACTTAAACATTAAATTTAGGGGAAGCTCAATGTACAACTCAGTGGTAAAGTTCATACTTAAGATGCACAAGGTCCTACCTGGATTTCTGTATGACAAAAAGAGAGAGGGAAAAGGGAAGAGGGAAAAAAAGGAAGCAGGGAGAGATGGTACTGGGTATGATCCAAGTGATGGAGAACCCTCCTAGCATGTTTGAGGCCCTGAGTTCAAACCCCATTATCACTAAAAAACCCCAAGACCATTTCCCTTCTTTGTTCAAACAGATATATGTTTCCATCATGATTAAGGACAAGCTCCTTGCCATAGCTTCAAGAACCTCCATTAATATATACATTTCTTTTACTTGACTCTTCCCGTGTGGTGCCCTGTGCTGTCTCAGACTCTGCCAGCAAGAAGGCCATTACAATCAGGTGCCAGTGGCTCACACCTGTCATCCTAGCTGATACTCAGGAGGCTGAGCTCTGAGGATCATGGTTTGAAGCCAGCCTGGGCAGGAAAGTGTGTGAGACTCTTTTTTTTTTTTTTTTTTTTTTTTTTTTTTTTTTGTCGGTTGTGGGCTTGAACTCTGGGCCTGGGCGCTGTCTCTTAGCTCTTCAGCTCAAGGCGAGCGCTCTACCACTTGAGCTACAGCGCCACTTCCGGTTTTCTGGTGGTTTATTGGAGATAAGAGTCTCACGGTCTCTCCTGCCCGGGCTGGCTTTGAACCGCGATCCTCAGATCTCAGCCTCCTGAGTAGCTAGGATTACAGGCGTGAGCCACCAGCGCCCGGCATGTGTGAGACTCTTTATCTCCAATAAACTACTCAGAAAAACCTGGGGGCTGGGAGTGTGACTTAGTGGTAGAGTGCTTGCCTAGCACGCATGAAGCCATGGGTTCGATTCCTCAGTACCTTAGTACCACATAAACAGAAAAAGCCAGAAGTGGTGATGTGGCTCAAGTGGTAGAGTGCTAACCTTGAGCAAAAGAAGCTTAGGACAGTGCCCAGGCCCTGAGTTCAAGCTCCAGGACTGGCAAGAAAAAGAGAGAGAAAGAAAGAAAGAAAGAAAGAAAGAAAGAAAGAAAGAAAGAAAGAAAGAAAGAAAGAAAGAAAGAAAGAAAGAGGGGGGGGGAGAGGGAGAGAGAGAGGGAGGGAGGAAGGAAGGAAAAAAGGAAAAGAAGAAAAGACAAATCTGGAAGTCATGCTAGGGCTCCAGTGGTAGAGCACTAACCTTGAGCACAAAGAGGCTCAGGGACAGAGACCAGGCCCTGAGTTCAAGCCCCAGGACTGGCAAAAATAAGATAAGAAAGGAAAAGAAGTCATCAATAGAATCAGCCACAGTCGAAATTAACCTCAATTAATTTTTTTTTTAAAGCTGGACAACATGGTAAGTATCTGTGATTTCAGCACTAGGGAGGCTAAGACAGGAGGGTGGTCTATTGAGACCCTGCCTAAAAAAGTAATAATACTCTGCCTGGTGCTAGTGGCTTATCCCTGTAATCCTACTTACCAAGGAGGATGAGAGCTGGAGGACTGTGCTTTGAGCCCAGTGCTTTCGTTTGTATTGTGTTGCTGAATTAGGTTCTTGAACTAACTTGCCAGTACTTGAAAGTTAACTCTACTGGCACTGGGGTTTGAACTCAGGGTCTCTCACAGTCTCACATGGCTTTTTCTGCTCAAGGATGGTGCTCTACCACTTGAGCCATGACCTCCAGTCCGGCCTTTTGCCAGTTAACTGGAACATCTCATGGTCTTTTCTGTCTAGTCTGGCTTCAAACTTCCATCCTCAGATCTCCTCCTCCCCAGTACACACAGGGAAGAGCCCTAGCACACAGAAGGCGCTTCAGATCCATTTCCCAGATTAAACAAGCCCATAACAGTAACATCAACAACGCTTGATGGTGAGTTCATCTCACTGAATTCCGCAGTACCCGACGGGGGCGACCCCAGCCTCCCTCTGCTTCGTGGTGACTTGCCTACTTTTCTCTCTCACTCCCGATAGTGCGGAAACTGCCAGAAACTACCGATCTGGATTCCCACAGGGGCCTTTCAGCCCGGTCCCCCAGGCGGATCCGACGCCTCTCCCAGGGCCCCCCAGCTGCACACCTCGGCCTCCTCGCCATCACTGCTGCGTTCGCTGTCCTCTTCTTCAGAGAAGTTGCTGTCTTCGCTATCCGACATCTTCCGCTGCTAGGAAAGACAGAGAGAGAGTGAGGGGGAAAGCAAAGACCGCCGCGCCTACCCCATGCCTCAGTTTCCCCGCAAGTTCCTCAGGGTGAACTTAAAATAAAAATCCCTGGGCGCACTTCCGGACAGCTCCGTGCTGACCGTCGCGATTCCGAGTGGGGACTCCACTTAGTCACCGATCCCTGGTCCCCGGATGCAGTCTCTACACCTCGCCCACCCGACGCCAGCAGCTCGGGGGGGGTCAGCCCCCTGCGCACCCCTCCTTACCGCGGCGAAGCGACCACAGGCTGCGGTGCCAGCTGCTGCGCGCACGACGCCCGGTGGGACTCAGGAGTTCTCTCGCGAGAACTTCTCTGTGAATCTCGCCGAATGCGTGAGTTCCAGGCGGGTCCGGAGGAGTCACTTCCTGCCGCCATCTTGAGAGTGGCAGCGTTGGCGTCCATCGAGCGCCATCTTGGGAGAGGCCCGGATAGAAAGTTTCTCGCCTTCAAGATCCGACTTCGTCCCGCCTGGAACCCGTAGACCCTCGGAGACACACCTAGTTGATGTTCGTCCCATTTTCCAAGAGAGGAAAAGTTTTAAAAGAAAACAAGAGCAGGGTATTTGTGGCTCATGCCTGTAGTAATCTCAGGAAACTGAGGCCCGAGGATCCAGGTTCGAAGCCAACCTCAACAAGCAAGTTTGTGAGCATCTTCTCTCCAACTAACCACCAAAAAAAACAAAAGTGGAGCTGTGGCTCAAGTGGCAGAGCGCCATCCTTTAGTACAAAAAGCTCAGAAACAGTGCTCAGGCTCTGAGTTCAAGCCCCAGAACCAGCACCAAAAGGTAAAAAGAGAGGAGAGAGAGAGAAGAAAAACACCACTTCCAAGTGACCTTTTTTTGTTTTCTACTGCTATCTGCTGAAAGTTGACAAATATGCACATTACAATGTTCATCTTGGACATTAATTCTAACTCTGGGCTTGGGTGCTGTTCTCAGCTCTTCAGCTCAAGGCAAGCGCTCTACCGCTTGAGCCACAGCGCCACTTCCGGCTTTCTGGTGGTTTATTAGAGATGAGTCTCACGGACCTTCCTGCGTGGGCTGGCTTTGAACTGGGATCCTCAGATCTCAGCCTCCTGACTAGCTAGGATTACAGGAGTGGGCCACCAGCACCAAGCTTAATTCTATTTTGAGATCCTTGTGCAGTGTATGACATTCTCATCCACCTACCACAAAGAGTGAGGTGAAGAAATTCATATACTTAAAGCATTTAGAACAGTACACGACCTAGAGTCAGCAGTATTTAGGTGTGACTGTAATCATTGTCATGATTGTTTATTATGTAATTGTTCTAGGGTTTTGTTTACTTTTTGTGTGTGCTGGTACTGGAAGTGTGGCTCAAATGGTAGAGCACTTGTGTGTGCGTGCACACACACAATTTGCGGAATTCAGAAGAAAGCTTCTAGGGTAGAGATCCTGAAGGGGGACCCCGGGGATAGGACTCTGGTGTTTGTGTGAGAAATTCCAGAATGATTAGTCCCTGAAGATGTAGAAATTGTAGGAAAATTGGTGGGGTTGGGGAGGGAAATGGGAGAAAAATGACAGGAGGGGGTAACGAGTTCGACAAGAAATATACTCACTACCTTATATATGTAACTGTAACTCCTCTGTACATCACCTTGACAATAAAAATAATTCCAAAAAATTCTGGGAAAAGATTGACTCGGGGAAGGCTCTTGGGAGAATGTTGCAATAGGAAGCTCTGGCATAGGTGTCCTGGGAAATGAGGGTTTGAGAAAAGAGGAAGAATCTGGAGGAAGATTGCTGTGTTAGTGAGTCCTGAAGAGAGAATGACTGGGGTTGGAGAGGGCCCTGAGTGACAGAAGATTCGAAGAGGTTCAAGGGCCCAGGGCAAGGAGGGCTCTAAAGAGGCAGGTTAAGTGGGGTAGACTGAGAGGAAAATTCTGGGAGACGAGGGTTCCGGTAAGAGAATAGAAGACCGAAAGGGAGAAAAGTCGTCTAACAGAGTCTAAAGAAGGGGGGACAAATGGGGGGGGGGAGCTCTGATGAGCAAAGGATTTTAGAAGTGCTCTGGAAGGAAATGGATTCTGGCGGGGGGCAGAATTCTAAGAATCCAGCTTTATTTCTTGCATGAGATTCCTAAATGAAGACTGACCGGGGGATTCTGGAGATACAGAAAAAAAGGAAGATGGTATCAAAGAGCAGAGAAGGCCCAAGTGCAGAAGTAGAAATCCGCGACAGTAGGCGGGGCCAGATGCCAGGGGCTCTGGAAGGCTCAGGCCCCGCCCCCTCGACTCCTTAGGGCGTTCCCGCCACCTGCCCAGAGGCCCCGCCCCCAGCCATAAAGCGCTCTTTTTGTCGTAACGCGGCGCTCGGCGCGCCTGCGCAGACCTTAGGAGAAAAAAAAAAAAAAAAAAAGCAGCCGGGTTGGCCTCACTCTTTCCTTTTCCGGTTGTGGCGCCGCGCGGTGTGGAGCTCGTGTCTGCTTCGTAGCCATGCCGTCCAAGGGCCCGCTGCAGTCCGTTCAGGTCTTCGGACGTAAGGTGAGCCGATCGCGGGTGTCGGGGGATGTCCCGGGTTTGGGGAGACGCCGGTCGGGTGGAGGTTTTCTTGTATTTGGGGGAGAGTGAGGGATCGCCGTGAGAATCAGGGCCTACATTTCCCGTGTTCCTTTCCCCTCCCCCACCCCCGTCCCTTTTGCTTCCCGCAGAAAACCGCCACCGCCGTGGCCCACTGCAAACGCGGGAACGGCCTCATCAAGGTGAACGGGCGACCCTTGGAGATGATCGAGCCGCGCACGCTGCAGTACAAGGTGCTGGGATCCGGAGGGGCTTTGAGGATCGTGAGCGTACTCCATGATAGAACCAGAGGGAACCTGCATCCGAAACGGGTCTTTAGGACCACAGCGGGAGAGAATGGGACCTTGGAAACGGGCTAGAGTGCAGAAGATGTCAAAAAGCCGAGTTGGGGAAAGTGGGATCGAGGATGTAACAGGGGAAGGGCGGGTGCTTTGAAAACTTGGTTTGGCGGGGCGCTGGTGACTCACACCAGGTTTGTTTCTTGCATTAGATTAGGCTGAGATCGGGAGGAATGAGACTCGAAGCCAGCCCGAGCAGGAAATTTTCAGCTCCAATTAAGCATCAAAAAGCTGGATGTTGGAGCTGTGGCTCAAGTGGTAGATTACTAGCTCTGAGCAAGAAAAACTTAAGAGACAATGACTAGCCTTAGTTCTCCTAGTTCCAGTAGCAACACAGGGAAGGAAAAAAGAATCCTACTATGTTTGAAGCCTACTCATCTGGGGACCCAAGGTGGCCAGGGAAATAGCAAAATCTATGTATCTTGGACAATGTTTTTTGCTTTTGTACTCAGTGTTTGTGCTTGCCATGCGAGCATTCTACTGTTGTGCATGCACACAGCGTTTTCCTTGATTCTGGTTTTTTTTAAAAAAATAGAATCACATGTCTCTTTATGCCCTTGCTTGCTGGGTTTCAATCCTCCTATTTAAGATTCTAGAGTATCTGAGATGATGGGTGGGCAACGCCTCAGCTTTCTGGTAAGACAGGATCACCTGAACTTTTTGCCTGGACTGGCTTCAAAACATATAAAATTAACTTTTCTGAATAGGATTACAGGTGTGAGCTACCAGTTGTTATTTTTAAGAGCATGTATTCTTGTGGGAAAGGATTAGTTTTATTTCTGGTGAATCTCAAGTGTCTTGTGTGTGTTGATAGTGGGGTTTGAACTTGGGTTCTGGACACTTCCTGAGCTCTTGTGCTCAAATTTAGTGCTATACCACTTTGAGCCAAAACACTTCTAGTTTTCTTGTGGTTAATTGGAAATAAAGAGTTTCACAGACTTTCCTGCCCAGACTGGCTTTGAACCATGAGCCTCATATCTTAGCCTCTTGAACAGCTAGGATTGTAGGTATGAGCCACTGTCTCCTGGGTTTCTCAAGGTTTAAGACTTTGGGCAGTTTATTGACCTGTGTTCTTTGTTACTTTTTTTTTTTTGCCAGTCCTGGGACTTGAACTCATGGACTGAGTGCTATCCCTGAGCCTGTTTGTGCTCAAGGCTAACTAGTGCTTTATCACTTGAGTCACAGCTCTACTTCTGGCCTTTTCTGAGTAGCTTATTGCTATAGGAGTTTTAATGGACTTTGCTGCTCTGGCTGGCTTCAAACTATGATCCTCAGATCTCAGCCTCCTGAGTAGCTAGGATTACAGGCGTGAGCCACCAGCGCCTGTTAAAAAGGGAAGAGTAGGGCTGGAAAAGTGGCTCAGTGGTAAAATGCTTGCTTGCATACATGAGACCCTTGGTTTGATTCCTCAGCACCACATAAGCAGGAAAGGCTGGAAGTGGTACTGTGACTCAAGTGATAGAGTGACTCAAGCCTTGAGCTGAAGAGCCGAGGGACAGCACCCAGGCCCAGAGTTCAGGCCTCATGACCGGCCAAAAGGGTGGGTGGAGATATACACACTACAAGGCAGTTAAGAATTAGTAGTATATGATAGCTTTTGATAGCTGATACTAAATACTGTGTTTTGTTGTTGCTGGTTTGATTGAAGGATTTGCATGTGACCCTGATTGACAATTGGCCCAAAAGCTTCCAGCATAGTGAAGTCTCGAGGTGCACTGGTCTGGTTGCTAGAAACTAGTCCTAAGTGGTCAGGAATGGGGAACCTAGGGAAGTTTGGGAAGGGTTAAAAGGTGTGCTGTAGGTGGCACCACTGGGAAATTTGAAAGGGAAGACAAGGAAGCTGGGAATGTGGCTTAGTGATTAGAGTACTTGCCTAGTGAAGCCCTGGGTTCCATTCTTCAGTACCACATACACAGAAAAAGCCAGAAGTGGTACTGTGGCTCAAGTGGTAGGGCACTAGCCTTGAGTACAGAGGCTCAGGGTTCTAGCCCAGGCCCTGAGTTCAAACTGCAGGGCTGGCAAAAGAAAAAAAGAATAGGGTATCAGTGGCTCATGCCTGTAATCCCAGCTACTCGGGAAACAGATCTGGAGATAGCGGTTCAAACTATCCCAGGCAAGAAAGTTTGTGAGAGACTGATCTCTTAATTCAACACCAGGAAACCTGAAGTGGTGCTGTGGCTCAAAGGGTAGAGCACTAACCTTGAGCTAAAGAGCTCAGGGAGAGCCCAGGCCCAGAGTTCAAGACCCATGACTGACCCCAAAAACAGTTTCACTGAACAGAGTGCATGTATGGAGGTCAGAAAGGAGAGCTGAGTGTTTTTGTTGGTCTAAGAATTCATCCTAGAGGCTCGGAAGAGGTACAACTTCTGATCATTGCTTCTGCTCCTCTATATATAGTTACTGGAGCCTGTTCTGCTTCTGGGGAAAGAGCGGTTTGCTGGTGTGGACATCCGTGTCCGTGTGAAGGGCGGTGGTCATGTGGCTCAGATTTATGGTGAGTATCAGGTTCTGGACCTGTGGGGCTGGTTAGGTGGTCCTGGGAACAGGACCCACCCTGTCTTAGCCCCCTCTAGTTCAGATACTAACCCTTTATCATTGTGTGTCTTTACAGCTATCCGTCAGTCCATCTCCAAAGCCCTGGTGGCCTATTACCAGAAGTGTGAGTTGGGGGGTCGTTCCCAGTGGGTGATGGGTGATGGGTGATAGGGGGCTACGGGGAGGCGTCTTGTGGAGTTATCTGTATCTTTACCTTTCTCATCTCCAGATGTGGATGAGGCTTCCAAAAAGGAGATCAAAGACATCCTCATCCAGTATGACCGCACCCTGTTGGTGGCTGATCCCCGACGTTGTGAATCCAAGAAGTTTGGAGGCCCTGGTGCCCGTGCCCGCTACCAGAAGTCCTACCGATAGGCCCATTATGGGGTCCAGATTGGGGCTCACCTTTGTAATAAAGATTGTGGGATTTTAAGATTTCAAGGACTGTGATGTGCTTTTCTGTGGTGGTGGTGGGTCTGATGGATGGAATGTAAGCAGCTGTCCCCCAGCTCATGGCCAGACTTGATCCCACCCCCTTTCCTGGAAATGATTTTCAGTACAGGTAGGTGTAGGGTGCCGGCAGTGGTTCTGTTCCATCCTGGAGCCTAATTTTAACTGGGCTTGGGCACTGTCCCTCAGCTCTTGAGCTGCACAGCACCACTTCTGGTTTTCTGGTGGTGAATTGGAGTCTCGTGGACTTTCCTGCCTAGGCTGGCTTTGAACCACAATCCTCAGGTCTTAGCTTCCTGAGTAGCTAGGATTATAGGTGTGAGACACCAGTGCCCAGTTTATTTTGATTTCTTGCAGTACTGGGGAATAGAACCCTGGGGTCTTCTGCACATACGACAAGCATTTTTACAATTGAGCTGCACCCCATTCTTAGTGGGTTTTCCCTCTGAGCTCTTGCTCAAACTGGCCTAGAACCCCTGGGCTCAAGGAATAAACTGCCTTAACCATAGGAGTACAGCCATAGAGTTCCATTACCACAACCACTAACACTGCTATTTTAATAGCAGGAAGAGTGGAGGAAACCTGGAAGGTCAACAGAAAAAGCAAGGAAAACTGCTTTGGCCTGTTACTTAAGTGGATGAGGGCCATGCCTACGTTGAAAGAGCTGCTTTGGTACACGTGTGTGTGTGTGTGTGTGTGTGTGTGTTTTGCTGGTCCTGGGGCTTGAACTCTGGGCTTGGGCCCTGTCTCTGAGCTCTTGGCTCAAGGTTAGTGCTCTACCACTTGAGCTACAGTTCCACTTCAGCTTTTTTTGAGTAGTTTATTGGAGATGAGCCTCATGGGCTTTGCTGTCCTGGCTTAGTTTCAAACGTTGATCCTCAGATCTCAGCCTCTTGATTTGTTAGGATTACAGGTGTGAACTACAAGTGCCCAGTGATATATATATATTTTTTTAAAGATCTCCCATGTTACCTTGTATGTCCTGGAGCTCACCTTTCTGCTTCAGCCTCCTGTATATTGGGATTATAGACAGGTGTCAGTATTAGCTGCAAGGTTGGTTGTGAGCTTTTTTTTTTTTTTTTTTGGTCCACTAGTTTTCTTGGTGCCATTCCGCCTTCCTCCCCTAGGGGACACCTGGTAAAAAGTTCTGGCCTTTTTTTAGATCAGGTTCCTGTGTGTTCTGCCTAAGATTTCTCTGGGAAGTTTGTTTTCATGTCTGTAATGGTATTAGCCAGTTTACAGGTTGGATGTGTGGCTCAAACCCCTGAGCTTGAACCCCTACCTGCCCCCCGCAAAGTCAATATTAACAAAACCTTTTGTTGGTATAAGCCAAAATCCCAGTGTCCTGGAGGTTGGGATAGGTTCAAAGCCAGCCTGATCCTAATAGATAATGTGTGTGGCTTAAGCCATTGGTTTCTCCCTTTTGAAGTGCAACAGTAACAAGAAGTAGTTTGCCAAGGGTACATGAGCTGGGCAGCTGGGTGTTCTGGAAAAAATAGGCTATTCATACATAATAGTGGGTCTCCAGAACCTGTCTCCTGGGGAAAGTATGAGAACCCACTTTTTTTTCTTTGCTCACTTAACACCTGTCTTGAACATCTGTACCAAGCTAGGTGCTGATCTGGGGCCCTCTGTGGTGGCCATTGCTAGAGGAAGGGTTCTGGGGGAGCAGCCTGGAAGCTACCTTGGGGAGCAGAGATAATGCCTACTACCAATCTCAAGCAAGGCCATGGAGGGCTACACTGCTGCAGTGTTCCTTCAGTGGCCGGCTTTCCATGCATCTGTTTGGCCCCAGACAGCCACGCCTTCACGTGGCCATGCCCCCCAGCCACTGCTGTTCACCAATGGCTGACTGGAACCTTTTCTGGGCAACAGGAGTGAATGGGACATGAGCCCATAGCACCAGGTAGTTGCTGGTCCAGCATTCTGGGACATCCTCAGGTGGCCCACATTGCTAGCCCGAAAGGCAACCTGGGTAGCAGAGTGTTACGCAGCTCACCCAAGCTCTGAGCTGCAGGTGACTGGGTAAGGAGGGAGTGGGGACCAGGGGACCTTTGTCACCCCATGGGGTCCTCCAGTAGATTTTTGTGCTGTGGAACCACACCATGAAGCGGGGTTAGAAGATGAAGATACAGGAGTGAAGGACAAGCCAGGACCCTATTGTTTCTCCTGGAAGGTCCAGAGACCCTCTAACTGAGGTTTCTAGCTGCCTCCCAGAGGCACAGCTGGGACACATCTGGAGAGCAGCCTCTCCCCACCTCCTTCCAGGCCATGAAGCAGACAGTCCCGTCTTTCCCCACCCCCCACCCCTTCCTCCACAAATGCCAGGAATTCCGGCTTCAAGAGGCCCACAGGCCAGGAACTTTCCTTCAGCTGGGAATGTACAGCTGGGGGTGGGTGGAAGGAGTGGGGGAGAAGGGGAGGCCTAGACTCAGGCCTGACCTTAGGGAGGTCACAGCTCCATCTTCAGCCACTATACAGGGTTTAGGGTCTGCCTCAGTCCCCACGATGCAGCCTGGGTCTTGGTGCACAGTAGCCACGAAACACATGCCAGTAGCTATTTCTAGAATCCCAGCCTTGTGCTGGCTGGCTGCTCTACTTGAGGGAGCTTCCAGAGACTTCTTCCTCCTGTACCCCTGGGGGGCAACAAAGGGCCTTGGCACTGGAGACAAGCTCTAGGATGTATCTCAGTACAGGTGAAAGGCTGAGCAAGTCTCTTGTTTGTACCTCCATTTCCTCTACAGTGAATGAAAAACACTCTCAGGAGGCTAGGAGCCTGGGGGAAAGGGGGGGGTGTAGAGTCCTGAGCATCACAAAAAAGAAAAAAATTGCCTTCTTCCTTTTAGGAAGGGGAAGAGGTAAAGACCATTAAAAATATATATATATGAATGAGCTTATACGGATTGAGTACTGCTAAGCGTTCAGTTAGGCTCAGATCTTTTGCGATGAGCCAGTTGAAGTTCAGATTCCTAGGCCCTTGCTTTCCAAGTTTTCAGGGCGGGGGGAGTAGGATGTTGCTATGGCGGGGGGGGGGGGCAGATCTGAGGAGAACTGTGATTTAAACAATGCCTTTGGTGAGTCAGATGTTCAGGCCCTGTTGGGCAGTGGCTCACACACCCGCAGCATGCCAACATCATTCCTGGAGGCAGATAATGTTGTCATTTTACAAGGCAAGAAAACCCCCCAGAAGCCCACAGAGCCAAATCACCCACCAAGCAGAAAGGTTGGGGCTGAGATGTACGGCCAGGCAACCCCGGGGTGGAGGCAGCTGGCATAGAATTCCAGGGAAAGTTCCACAAGCTTCAAACACACTGCTTAAATCATGTCCTAAAGTGGGCATACCATTGGTGGGTGGGGCAGAAAGATCCTCACATAAAAGACTTTTGTCTCTGGGCTGAATTATTTTGTTAGGGGGTAGGAGTATGTTGAGGAATGATAGAAGGGCCCAAACAAGTGGGTGGGCCCAAGAACTGGAACATTTCATAAGCAGGGGGAAGGAGGGGAAGGGAGAGGGATGCCAAGGGAAATCAGACTAATGTGGGGACAGACTTCCCCAAAGATCCAAACCTGGACTGCCTTAAGTTTTGTTTTGGTGCCAGTACTGGGGCTTGAACTCAAGGCCTGGGTGCTGTTCCTGAGCATTTTTTACTTAAGGCCTAATGCTTCATCACTTTGAGCCATAGTCCCACTTCCAATATTTAGGTGGTTCACTGGAGATAAAGAGTCTCACAGACTTTCCTGCCAGGCTGGCTTTGAACTGAAATCCTTAGACCTCAGCCTCCTGAGTAACTAGGATTGTGGGCAAGAGCCACTGGAGCCTGGCATGCCTCAAGAGTTAATACGGACTTGTCTCTGAAATGGAGCTGTGGCTCAAGTGGTGAGTGCTAGCCTTGAGCATAAACACTCAGGGACAGCACCCAAGCTCTGAGTTCAAGGCCTCAAACCAGCACACATACTCACAAAAAGGCCAAGTGGGTGAGAGGAACAGATGGACAGTGGCAGAATACCATGAAGTGGATGGACTGCTGAGGGAACAAATCTCAAGGGGTTTCTCCTTGGGACAAGAGTAGTTGTTGCCATGGCTGACCTCAAAAGTCCAGATTGACACAAGTGATTCTCCTACCTCGGCCATCTGAGTAGCTGGGACTACAGGTATGTTTCACCATGCCCAACTTGAACAAGACTGCTCAACTTGGAACCTTCCTGGATAACCATCAATGCTAACCCCCTTAAAACCACACTCCAAACTCCAGCAGCCCCAATGTTGGATAATTCTCCAAAGAGCTTGAAGTTCTCCACGCTTCCAGAACCATTGCCCCCGTTAACATCAGCCCCCTTTCCCACTGATCACATCACCTCCCTCCACTTCCAGAACGGGGACAACCGCACATCATTTCATCATATGCATTAATTCACAAAAGAAATGTGACATCTCCTTCTCCATTCTCTGTGCATCTATGGAGGTCAGAAGAAGAAGGACATCCCAAGGGGCCCGGAAGTCCCAGACACATTCTAGAGTTGTTTGTGGAGTTCAGAGGACATGGATGGTATTCTGGTTGATTGTCCTGACTGTGTGAAAGCTCACAGGTGTGAAAGCATATCAGGAGCCACCCCCTGGGCTCTGGGAAGGCCCCCAAGTTCCTGGGTAGGGGGCCAAAAGGGCAGGGTGATTCAACCTGACCTGGGCCTTAGCTGGTCGTAGCCGCCCTCCGCCTCCTACATGGATACTGACGGTGGTTGCGTAACTCAGCCGTCTTGCTGGAGGGGGTGGAGGCTGGGGCTGGGGGGGTGGGGATGGCGCCCGGGATGTGGGAGCAGAAGAGGACCAGGAACCCCGAGAAGTTAAGGAGACCTCTCCGCCAGGTCCCTGCCGCCGAGCTAAACTCTGGCTGATATAGGAGGCGGCCAAATATCGGGAAAGGGCGGTGGCATTGGGGCCCAGGAGCTGACGGGTCGGGGGTGGGGGGCTGCAGGGTGGGGTCGAGTCTGCAGGCTCTGACTTTGTCATAGGAGAGGGCAAGGGGCCTCCAGGTTTGGATAAAACCATGGTGGCCTGAACCGGGGGGGACCACCGGTGGAGATGATCTGGAGAATTCTCTTGCTCAGCCAAAGACATGACGGTTGGAATAGGGCTGTGTGGGCAGTTCTGTTGATCCAACAAAGGTGTAGCGGGTTGGGGGGCTTGTGTGTCTGTGAGGCTGTTCCCCTGAAGCAGAGGGGTGGCAGCAGTAGCCCACGAGTCTGGAGGAGCTTCTTGTTTGGGCAAAGGTGGGGGATCTTGGACCCCAATGTCCTTAAGGTCTTGTGGCTGGTGTAACAATGTGGCACCTGTATCCTGACCGTCTGGGAGATCCTCAGAGCCAAAAGGTGACGCACCGGCTGACATTGGACAGCTCGGGTGGCCTCCAGCGGCCAGCAGAGGTGAGGCACCTGGACAAGAAATCTCTGCAAGGTCATCTGACAAGGGCAGTAGGGTGGCTGATGGGATCTCATGGTCCACGCTGCTCCCACGTGTTGGCACATGGTGGGTGGCTGGGTCAGAAACAGAGGCTGGGCCTTGATCGTCCTGGCATTCTCTCTGCTCAGTTCCTGGGGAGCTGGCTGGGCTCTGGCTCTCTGGTGGCTCTTCTTGCTCAGCCAATGAGGTGGAAGCTGAATCGGTGACATCAGAATAGCTTCTCTGCAGAGAAACCTGGCTTCCCAACTGGCTTTGATCGGACCAAGTTGAAACATCTGGACACTGGACATCTGCAGGGCTGTCCTGTTCACTGGGCAAAGGTGATGGGGCTGGAGGCTGGTTCCTGAAGTCTCCTTGTTCCGGCCAAAAGGGAGGTGGCTGAATGTGGCTGTCTAGATGGTCTTGCTCAGGTACAGTTGAGACACCTAGGCTCTGGCCACTCAGGTGGGTTCCCTTAGACAAAGGGGTGGCAGTTTGAAGCAGAGCAGCAGGGCCCAAGTGGACAGATTCCTGGGAACAGGTCATAGGGAAGGCCAGCTCACACACTAGCACGTGTCCAAAGGCAGGCGGAGACCCTGTGTGCAAAGCAAACAAAATTAATGCCAAGTGCAGCGGCACACACCTGTAATCCCAACTACGAAAAGCATGACTCTACCTGAAAAGTAACTGAAAAGGAAAAGGGCTGGGGAAGGGGGGGGGTGCATAGCTAGGCAAGCTTGAGACTCTGACAAGCCACCTCTGCAGACCTACCATGGAGCAGATCTCACCTGGCTCAGCCTCCTCTTGGGGCAGACAGGGGGCTGGCTGAGGTTGGGCCAGGACCCGTGGTCGGCGGCGGGGGGCATTGATGGATGCCTGTGTCTCAGCCCTCTGCATCTGCTGGATGCGTTCACTGTAAAGCCGGGCCAGTTCTCGAACCCGGGACGCTGCCCGCTCTGAATGTGGGGCTCCTGCCTTGCCACTGCCTCCACCAAGATCAGAGTCTTCCAGGATCAAGAGAGGCTCGGGGAAGCCGGGCCGGGCCAGACGACCCTGCTCCATAGCCTGCCAGGCACTCCGGATTTCTGAGCAGGAGCGGAATTCCTGTTCATCCGCAAATCCCTGAGCTTGAGTGACATCTTGGGGTTGGAAAGTTTGGGATGAAAATCTTCTCACTTCCTCCTGCCCTGTCCTGCTTCCTGAAGAGGGATCTCCCAGTTTTCCAGGATTGTTGGCACAGATGAGTTCTGGTCCTGGGAGCCAGGAGTCATGGGGGACAGAGGAAGGGTTGGGGACATCAGAGCCACTAGTTATGGCTGGAAAGCAGGGCACTTGAGGAATGTCAGGGAGGCTGTGAACATCCGGGACCTTGGGAAGGCTGGCAATGTCCGGCATGTCAGCTGTGTTGGAACTTTCTAGTTCCTCTAAGACATGGAGTGGAGAAGGCTCCCTTTCATCCATCTCCGGTTCTTCCTCTTCTTCCTCCTCTTCTTCCTCCTCCATCTCCTCTTCTGAAGACTCTCTGTTGGGCAAGGATGTGAGGGCTTTGCTGTCATCTGGGGCTTTTGGGATATCTCCAGGGAACTTGGAAATGTCATGGGTAGCTGGCTATAGGGGACACAAGAAAGATGCCAAAAGTTATCTGGAGTCAGGAGTTGTTGGCTTAAGTGGTAGAGCACCAGTCTTTTTTATTTATTTATTTTTTTGGGGGGGTCTGGTCGTGGGGCCTGGGCACTGTCCCTCAGCTCTTCAGCTCAAGGCTAGTGCTCTACCACTTGAGCCACAGCGCCACTTCCGGCTTTTTTCTTTTTGCTTATGTGGTGCTGAAGAATTGAACCCAGGGCCTCAGGCATGTGAGGCAAGTGCTCTACCACTGAGCCACCTTCCCAGCCCGAGCACCAGTCTTGAGTAAAACAAGCTAACAGGCAGGGCTGGGAAGGTGGCTCAGTGGTAGAGTGCTTGCCTTGCATGCATGAGGCCATGGGTTCAATTCCTTAGCACCACATAAGCAGAAAAAGCCGGAAGTGGCACTGTGGCTCAAATGGTAGAGCACTAGCCTTGAGCTCAAGAGCTGAGGGACAGCGCCCGGGCCCAGAGTTCAGGCCCCACGACCACCATCACCACCAACAAAAATGCCACAGTGACAGATGCCCTGCTCACCCCTGGATCCCGAAGGCCTCTCTGGCTCAGCAGTTCCAAGATTTCCTCGGTGATGGAAGTCCCTGAGGGGTCCAGTGAGGGGGGCCCAGGGTCCTCGAGGTCTTCCCGGGGTCCAGAAGCTGGAACTGGTGGCTGTGGCTCTGAGGAGGGGTAAAGTTCCTCTTCACTGCCATCATGCTGTGAAAAGGGGAGATGGTGAGAGCCAGAAGGGTCCTTTTCTCTCTTCTCTGTCCTTCTTTCCTTCCTTCTTCCCTCCCTCCCTCCCTCAAGTACTGGGACTTGAACTCAGGGTCTGGGCACTGTCCCTGAACTTTTTTTTTTTTTTGGTTGGTCATGGGGCTTCAGCTCTAGGCTTGGGTGCTGTCCCTGCGCTCTTCAGCTCAAGGCGAGCGCTCTACTACTTGAGCCACAGCGCAACTTCCGGTTTTCTAGTGGTTTTTAGTGAAGGTAAGAGTCTCACAGACTTTCCTGCCCAGGCTGGCTTTGAACCAAGATCCTCAGATCTCAGCTTCTTGAGTTAGCTAGGATTATAGGATAGGCGTGAGCCACTGGCGCCCGGCCCTGAACTTATTCTGAGCTGCAAGTTGGCATTCTACCACTTGGGCAACCACAGTTCCACTTCTGGCTTTTTGCTGACCAGCTGTGATCCTTAAATCTCAGCTTCCTGAGTAAGGAGAACACATAAGAGATATTTGACACCTGGTCCCCTAAACTTTAAAAAAAAAATGTGTTTTTTTTTTTTTTTTTTTTTAAGTACTAGAGATTGCTTCCTAAGCAAGCCCTCTACTACATAAGCCATGTCTCCAGTCTTTTGGCTTTTAGGGCCTGGATGCTCTCCCTGAGCTCTTTTTGCTAGTGTTCTTCCACTTTGGACCACAGCTCCAGTTCCAGGTTTTTGTTTTTTTTTTGGTCGTGGGACTTGAACTCTGGGCCTGGGCACTGTCCCTGAGCTCTTCAGCTCAAGGCAAGTGCTCTACCACTTGAGCCACAACACCACTACAGTTTTCTAGTGGTTTATTGGAGATAAGAGTCTCATGGACTTTCCTTCCCCGGGCTGGCTTTGAACTGTGAGCCTCAGATCTCAGCCTCCTGAGTAGCTAGGATTATAAGTGTGAGCCATCAGGCCCGGCTCAGTTCCAGTTTTTGATTAGTTAACTGGAGATAAGAGTCTCCTAGGGACTTTTATGACCAAGTTGGCTTTGAACTGTGATTCTCAGATGTAAGCCTCCTGAGTAGCTAGGATTACAGGCAAGAGCCACCAGCACACAGCTAGAGCTTTTTTTTTTTTCTTTCTTGCTGGTCCTCTGGGCCTGGTAACTGTCCTGAGCCTCTTTTGCTCAAGGCTAGCATTCTACCACTAGCTTATTTTTTGTTTATGTGTACTGAGGTATCAAAACCAGGGCTTCATGCATGCTAGGCAAGTACTCTACCACGAAGCCACATTTCTGGCCCCCTGGCTAGAGCTTTTTATTTATTTATTTATTTTATTTTTGGGTCCAGTCGTGGGGCCTGAACTCTGGGCCTGGGCACTGTCCCTCAGCTCTTCAGCTCAAGGCTAGCACTCTACCACTTGAGTCACAGCGCCACTTCCGGCTTTTTTCTTTTTGCTTATGTGGTGCTGAGGAATGGAACCCAGGGCCTCAGGCATGCAAGGCAAGCACTCCACCACTGAGCCACCTTCCCAGCCCTAGAGCTTTTTTATAATAAGAGTTTTACTAACTTTTGTCCAGGGGACCTGAAACGATGATCCTCCTATCACTGAGTACCTGAGATTACAGGCGTATGTCATGGAGCTCAGCTTAGACCCCTTTCTTTTGTGGACTCCCAACAGCCTGGACCCTAAGTTCCTTTCTCCATCAGGAGTCTGAGGTCCCCAAAACTTTGTCTTGGGGTATTTCTTACCTTGAATCTAGGCTTTGCTGGGATGGAGAGAGGAAGAAAAGAAAAGATTTAATGAGCTGTAAGAATAAGATTTATTCCTTATATGGGGGGGGGGGAGGCCCTTCCCCCAATCCCACCTCACCCATTCATTGCAGGCATTCCCCTGGGGGAAGAGACAGACAGACAGATGGACAGACATGGACCCATCACTGACCGTCCTGTGGGAACGTGACGTAAGGGTCTTTCAGCGGTTCTAGGGAGGAGAACAGCAGTGTAAGGAGCCAGGTGTCATTAGAACCCCTGGGGTAGGCTCTAGGGGTTTCTTCTGGGGTTACTTACCAGATTGCCTATAGCCACGGCGACTGGCAGAGAGCCCAGGAGATGGAGCTGGAAGAATCAGGCAGAATCCAGCATGAGGCAGGTACCAGGCTCCCAGGGTAAGAAGGAACAATGAATACCCAGGCTCCATCTTTTTTTTTTACCTGTGTTCCTTCGGCCAGGGGTGAAAATTCTAGCATCTCGAGGCCGGGGAGACCCAAGGGGAGGTGTAGGGGGCTCAAACACAGGCTTGCTCTTTGGAGCACCTGTAGGGAACAGTTTGGGGGAGTGAGCTTATGCAGGATTCTTTACCTACACTTGCCCGTGCCCCCAGCCCCAGGCCCCAACTCACAGTGAAGGCTGTTTTCCAAAAGAACTTGCTTTGCCTGAAAGACACCAGGATGTGCAGTTGGGGATGGGGTAGTGAGGGGCTTGTGTTCAAGATGGTTGACTGGGAATCCTTAGCACAGTGCTAGTTGGTAAACTGAATCATCTCTCCACATGAGAACATTAAGGCCAAGAGAAGGGAAATGAAAGGACTGGAAATGTGGCTCAAGGGTTGGAGAACCTGCCTCCCATGAGTGAAGTCCTGGGTTCGAGTCCAAGAGCCCACAACAGAGACTTGGCAGAGCTGGAATTTAAACCTAGGATGTGCCCGGAGCAGGTGGCTCATGAGTATCATCCTAGATTAAGGTTCAAAGCCACTCTAGGCAAGCAAGCTGTGAGATTTTTATCTGGAAGTGGTGCTGTGGCTCAAGTAGTAGAGATCAGTCTTGAGCAAAAAAAGCTCAAGGAAGACAGTGCCCAGGTCTTAAGTTCAAGCCCCAGGACTGGCACAAAAGCAGCGTAATTTATTTTATTTTGGCGACAGTTTTGGGGCTTGAACTCAGGGCCTGGGCTCTGTCTCAGAGCTTCTTTTTGCTTAAGGCTAGCACTCTACCAATTGAGCCATAAGAGCAGTACTTCTGTTTTTTTTGTTTTTGTTGGTCCTGGGGCTTGAACTCTGGGGCTGGGCTCAGTCCCTCAGCTCTTCAGCTCAAGGAGAGCACGCTATCACCTGAGCCATAGCGCCACTTCCGGTTTTCTGGTGGTTTACTGGAGATGAGTCTCACAGACTTTTCCTTTCCAGGCTAGCTTTGAACTGCGATCCTCAGATCTCAGCCTCCTGAGTAGCTAGGATTACAGGCATGAGAGCCACCAGTGCCTGGCACTTCTGGCTTTTTCTGAGTCACTTTTATTGGAGATAGACGAGTCTCATGGACTTTCCTGACTGGACTGGCTTTGAACCCTGATCCTAAGATCTCCTGAATAGCTAGGATTACAGGCGTTAGCCACTGAGCCTGGCTAGAAGACCCTCTGTACTTGAGTGCCCCCGCTATGGCAGGGGATGTACCTTGGCAGGGATGGAGGCGGGGTGGTTCTCAAAGAAGAGGCGCTGGAGGCAGTGAATCCAGAGGCGCTTCTCTTCTTGGTTCTTGGCCTAGAGGTGCAGTTAAGGAGCTAGGAGCCAGGTCTGGGGGGGGGGGGGTGAGGGCGGGGCCCCAGCCAGCCACGCCCACCCCACGCTCACCTGAAGCAGATGCCTGTGTTTGGGAATGGTCAGATCGGACACCTTGAACCCCAGAGGGTCTCGAGGACTCTCGCTCACACTCAGGTTACAGCACTGCGAGGGGAGAAAGACAAGCTGACACCTCTCTAGACTCCTCCTTTCTCTTCCCCCACGGAGACCTCTCCTGGGGATAAATCCAGGTTTCCAGAAGCTCTCGGCTCACAGCTGATGACTCCTGTTGCCCGCTGATCTCGCTTTATTAGTTGGATGGTGATTACTTTTCCAGAAATGGAACCCAGGACCTTGCTTACATGTGAGGCGAGTGTTCCAACCCTGGGCTACATTCCCAAACCCTGGCCTGGCTTCTAGCACTTTTCTGTTTCTGTCAGTCATAGAGCTTGTACTCAGGGCCTGGGTGCTGTCCCTAAGTTCTTCTGCTCAAGGTTAGTGCTTTACCACTTTGAGCCACAGCTCCACTTCCAGTTTTCTGGCGGTTAATGAGATTTTCCTGCCTGGGCTGGCTTGGAACCTTGATCCTCAGATCTCAGCCTCCTGAGTAGCTAGAATAAGAGGTAGGGGATAGACCACCACGGGTGATTCTATTTTTCTTTATTTGGCCAGTCCTGGGGCTTGAACTCAGGGCATGAGCAATGTGCCTGAGCTTCTTTTTGCTCAAGGCTAGCACTCTACCACTTGAGCACAGAACCATTTCCAGCGTTTTCTATTGATGTGGCACCGAGGAATGGAACCCAGGGCTTCGTGCATGCTAGGCAAGCACTCTACCACTGAGCCACCTTCCCAGCCCCCTCTGTTTTTGAAGACTGAACTTGAACTATGATCCTCCCTTCTCTGCCTAAGTAGCTGGAATGGTAGATGTGAGGCACTGCACCTGGCTTTGCTTCCCATTGTGGAGGTGGAGGCAGAAAGCACTTTACAGGTGTGGCCCCTGCTCCTCCATCCCCAGACTTACAAAGATATGACCCTTGTAGGCATATTCTGGTCCCCGACGTTTGGCGATGAGCAGCATCCTTGAGAACAAGAAGAGCAGTCTCTCCCCTCCTCTCAGTCGGGGGCCGCCCCCTCGGAAGGCTCCCTCCAACACCAGCTCCCCAAAGGCGCTGAGCTCTGGGCCAGTCCAGCCCCCCAGCCGCCGTTGCACTTCCTGCTGGGACCCACGCCCAGGCCCAGAGCCAGGCCCAAGCATGGACAGGCCAAGATGGGGAGGTTAGTGACAGGGATCTGCTTGTCCCAGTCCCATCCCCCCCTCCAAGACTGTACCCCCCTTCTCTCAGTCAGCCAGCCTGGCCACCCCCAGGTCCACCTGGAGGCGAGCTGCATGCTCCTGTTTCCGCTTCATGTCATTGATGTACCATGCCACGGCGGTCATAGACACAATCGCTTCTTCCACCATCTCCCGGCTGCCAGTGCCCGGGCCCTCAGCCCAGTGCTTACCTAGTTCCTGCGAGGCATCCGCCAGGCACACAGGATGAGGAAGAAGAGAGACAGAGATAGGTAAAGGGAGAAGCTCAATCAGATGCCAGTGTCCCATGCCTGTCACCCTAGCTACTCGGGAGGCTAAGATCTGAGGATCACCATTTGAGGCCAGCTGGAGCAGGAAACTCTTAGCCGGGTGCTGGTGGCTCCACCTATCATCCTAACTACTCAGGAGGCTGAGATCTGAGGATCAAGGTTCAAAGCCAGGGCAGGGAAGTCCATCAGACTCTTTCCTCCAATTAACCACTAGAAATCCCAAAGTGTAGCTGTGGCTCAAGTGGTAGAACATTAGTCTTGAGCACAAAAGCTCAGTGACAGCACCCAGGCCCTGAGTTCAAGCCCCATGACTGACCAAAAAACAGCAAAAAATAAAAATAAAAAAATAAAAAAAAAGAAAATACCCTCTTTTCTCCCATGAACCAACAAAATGCTGGAAGTGGAGGTGTGACTCCAGTGGTAGAGCACCAGTCTCCAGTGGATAAAAACCAAGTGAGAGCCAGGTGCCAGTGGCTCACGCCTGTCATCCTAGCTACTCAGGAGGCTGAAATCTGAGGATCACAGTTCAAAGCCAGCCAGGGCAGGAAAGGCCATGAGACTCTTATCTCCAATGAACCACCAGAAAACTGGAAGTGGTGCTGTGGCTCAAGTGGTAAAGCACTAGCCTTGAGCTGAAGAGCTCAGGGACAGCGCCCAGGCCCCGAGTTCAAGCCCTACAACCGACAAAAACAAAAAAATATAAAAAGCAAGAAAAAACTATAAGGGGCTAGGGTCTGTGTACCCAAAGGTGGGGATGGATGGGACCTTCCCCGATCCCTGCCCAGTGCCCGTCTCTGGGGACCACAGCTGACCTGCAGCAGGAGATGGTACTTGAGGATGCGCTGGACGGGTTTCAGGAGGAAACTCTGCAGGGGCAGTGAGTGGTGCAGCTGGGCCTGGCGCTCTCGCAGCCACATGGCAGCTGGCGGAGACACAGACAGCTCCCGGAGCAGGGCCAGGGAGCTGCGGGCACAGCACCCATCAGCAGGGCCCGGCAGCTTCCAGGAGGCAGGGCTGGGAGGGGGTGGTCAGCGAGTGGCCAGGATCGGGGTTGGCAGCGAGGGTCTGGCAGGGCTCAGGGCTCAGTGTGTGACTGGGTGGGTCAGAGGGGAGGCCCCTGAGTCCTGGGCACTGTCTTGGTGCCCATCAGGGACTCCTTGTCCACCCCTCACCTTGGGTAGTTCATGCAGTACAAGGTGTAGATGTCAAAATCCTCACTCTGTTGGGGAGGGGGGTCAGGGAGACAGGGGAGGAGTCAGGGAGACACCAGACCAGGTCTGAGTTTCCCATTGCCCTCTGTAGTCCAGGCCCCATCCTGAGAGGTTGTCTACTCCGCCCCCCCCCCCAGCCATTCCCCGGCCCACACTCACCCTCTGCACAAAGCACTCGGCGATGCCCCCTGCACTGCTGCTGCCTTCCAAGTCCTCCAGGAGCTCGCTGTGGGGGAGGGGAAGGGTGAGGACTGCCCCCCCCCCCCATCATCTCCATCTCCAAACAGGGAGGACACCAAAGAGCACTGTGGGTAATAGTGATGGCCACTAGCTTCTCACAGGAGGACGGCTGATCCAGAGAAAGGGGCTAGAATGTTACTGAAGGCTTCGTCTCCTAGCTGGCATGAGTTTGGAGGGAGGAGGGGAGTTTCATGGCCTGGAGGAGGGGACTATTCTGATCTCCCCACAACCTATACTATAGTTTTTCTTTTCTTGGTGCTGGTCCTGGGGCTTGAACCCAGAGCTTGGGAGCTGTCAGTGCCTAAGCTTTTGAGCTTAAGGCTGACGCTCTACCACTTGAGCCACAGATACACTTCTAGCTTTTTGGTGGCTCACTGGGGAATAAGACTTTCCTGCCCAGGCTGGCTTTGAACCTTGATCTTCAGACTCTTGAGTAGCTAGAATGACAGGTGTGAGCCCCTGGCAGCTGGTTTATAAGTCTTTTACTCATTGATTACTAACTCAGGGACCGAAGCCAGGGCCCCCTGAATGCTAGGTTAGTGCTCTACCACATGAGCCACACTCAAGTTTTGGTTTTCCTTCCCCTGGCCCCCCCCTCCCCCCAGTCTTGGGGCTTAAACCCAGGGTCTGGGCACTGTCCCTGAGCTTTTTTTTGCTCAAGGCTAGCACTCTACCATCTGAGCCACAGCACCACTTCCAGCTTTTTCTGTGTATGTGGTACTGAGGAATAGAACCTAGGGCTTCATGCATGCTAGACAAGCACTCTACCACCAAGCCACAATCCCAGCCCCTGAAGTTCTTATTTTTAAGTTCTAGTCATTAGGACAAAGCCCCCCCCCCTTTTTTTTTTTGCCTAGGCTGGCTTCAAACTGTTGTTCCTCTTGCCTCTACCTCTTGAGTGGCTGGGATTACAGACGTGAGTCACCAATCACCACTCTCAGCTCTGAAGCTACAATGACCTGTTGCAACCCTAAAACCATGCACTGTGAGGCAGGATCCTCAGCATCGTTCAGCCCTCCATGTCTATATGGTTTCCTTGGCAACTGGGAAAGTTCACTGACCATACCAATGCTCCATGGATCATGGCCTTGAGGCTCCAGGGGACTCTTGGATTCAGCCCTGAGGCCAGATCTAATACTTAGACTCCCCCCATGTTGACCCTTGGTTCTTGTCCCAGTGTGGGGAGGTCCTCATCTCAACGCTGTAAGCACTCACCCCTACCCTGGGTCCTATCTCCCCAGGATGATCCTGGTCTGGTGTCACTTACACCAACCAAGACAGAGGATCCCCCAACCTCCCCCCTCCCACCCCTGACCTGTTGAACTCGTAGATATCCTCGATATTGGCGAACAGTGTGCCCACTTGTTCCACACTCAGCCCCAGGACCCCACCGCCATCCAGCAGGGGCCCTAGGTAATCCTGTGGGGCAAATCACGTGTGTTAATGATTAGGGTTCGGGGTCTGGCCTAAAGTTTCCCACTGCCCCTCACCTCCACCCCCAGGATGCTGGCACCTCACCTCCACAATGCTGCGGAGGTCCCTGACATAGGCGCGCTCCGTCTCCACGATCTCACGGGCCACACGCTCCAATCTCGAGGGTTTTGCTGAACCTGGGGTCCCCATGGGCGACAGGTGCAGGCGGATGGGGGGCCCTGGCAGGGGCTCTGGCTTGGAGGATGGGCAGACTGGGGTAGGCCCCGGGGCTGGGTCTCCCTCAGAGCCCACTGTGCTGAGAGAGGTGGAGCTCCCAGAACCTCGGGGAGAGGCCATGGCCGGGGCTGCAGGAATGGGGAGGAGATCAGGCTTTCTCCTTCCAATGCCCCCACCCATCCTGGTGGTCCCTCCTCCTCCCTTCCCTCCCACTACCTAGTCTTTCTTACTTTTTGTCAATTGTAGGGCTTGAACTCAGGGCCTGGGTGTTGTTCCTGGGCCTCTCTGTGCTCAAGGCTAGCGCTCTATCACTTGAGCCACAGCACCACTTCTGATTTTTGAGTGGTTAATTGGAGATCAGTCTCATGGGAACTTTTCTGCCCAGGCTGGCTCAAACCACAAGTCTCAGATCTCAGCCTCCAGAGTAGCTAGGATTTCAAGTGCCTGGCTTGCCCTATCTTTCATTCAGTCTTATCAAGCTATTCAGAGGATCTGAGGATCCTGGTTCAAAGCCAGACCAGGCAAACAAATCTGAGGTACTCTTAACTCCAAGTAACCAATAAGAAGCTAGAAGTAGGCCAGATGCCAGTAGCTCACACCTGTAATCCTACTCAGATATGAAGATGGTGGTTTGAAGCCAGCCCTGGCCGGAACAGTCCATGAAACTCTCTATCTCCAATTAGCTACCAAAAAAGCCGAAAGCAGAGCTATGGTTCAAGTGGTAGAGTGGTAACCTTGAGCAAAAAAAGCTCAGAGACAGCACCAGGACCTGAGTTCAAGCCCCAGGATTGGTAAAAAACAAAGTACAAGTGGAATCATAGTTCAAGTGGTAGAGCTCCAGCATTCTGAGTGAAAAAGTCGAGTCAGAGACCCTGCCAGGCGCCCATAGCTCACATCTGTAATCCTAACTACTCAGGAGGTTCAGATCTGAGGATCACAGTTCAAAGCCAGCCCAGTCAGGAAAGTTTGTGGAACACTTATGTCCCACTAATCAGCAAAAAAGCCAGAAGTCGAGCTGTGGCTCAAGTGGTAGAGTGCTAGCCTTGAACAAAAGAAGCTCAGGGGACAGTGCCCAGGGCCTGGGTTTAAGCCCCAGGACCGGCAAGAAAAAAAATAAGTTTGAGGGGCTGGGAAGGTGACTCAGTGGTAGAGTGCTTGCCTTGTGTGCATGAGGCCCTGGGTTTGATTCCTCAGCACCACATAAGCAGAAAAAGCCAGAAATGGTGCTGTGGCTCAAGTGGTAGAGCACTAGCCTTGAGCTGAAGAGCTCAAGAGGGGCAATGCCCAGGCCCAGAGTTCAGGCCCCACAACCAACCCCCCCCAAAAAAAGTTTGAGACCTTAAGTTTAAGCTCCAGTACTCGCACAACAATAAATAATTTAGTTCCATCAACTACCCGAGTGTTCTTTCTGTTCTCCATTCCTGTAATTCACCTCCGAGTATCAACCAGATAGATCTTTCTGAATCTGTCCATCTGACCTGTCAACATAAAGGGCTAAACTCCTCTTCATGCCTTCAGGTTAAAGTCCAAACACCTTCGCTTTGTGCACTGTGACCAGGACAGACTTCCTTCAGGCTAGATCTTTTCCCATGACCACACCGCATGTCAACTTGTAATTATTTAAGGCAGCTACTCGGGGCCTTTGCACATACCATTCGCCCTGCGCACAGAATACTTCCTTGTTTTCTGCCAAATTCCTTTCTCCTAAGGTTTTATGGCTGTTTAGTTGTGCTCGCCTCCAGAAGCTCCCAAGACTGGACTCCCACAGCCTGTAAGCAGTGGGTGGGGGGGGTCTCCCCTCTCTCAGCTCAGGACTCCCCCCTCTGGAGGCCAAGATTTGGAATAAGCATTGGGCCAGGTAGGGTAGAGCTAGACATTCTGTCTTTTCTGTGTGTGTGTTTGTGCTGGTGGTAGGCCTTGAACTCAGGACCTGGGCACTGTCCCTGAGCTCATTCCCTCCAGGCTGCTGTCCTACCACTTGAACCACAGCACCACTTCCGGCTTCTCTACTGGTTAATGAGCGATGACAGTCTCAAGGGCTTTCCTGCCATGACTGGCCTTCACCCAGGATCCTCCAATCGCAGCCTCCAGAGTAGCTAGGATTACAAGGGTGAGCCACCAAGCGCCTGGGCTCCTCATCCTTACCTTGACTGCCCTCCTCTCCCCCCTCCCAATGTGAGATACTCACCTGCGTGAGTGTGGCACACAGCTGGGCAGTCACTCTGGAGGCCGGGGCTGGGTTTAGCCAGGCTCAGCCCCCGAGCCCCCTCAGGCATGGCTGAGGGGTACAGCAGCGGCCTGTGGAAAACACCACCATCACCCTCTCCCCCCAAGGGGGCCAACCCAAACTCACCAAGATGCAGGGTTACTTAATAGGAAGTTGGTTTAAATCCACTGAGAGAGGGGTGAAGGGAAGGAGGGAGGGAGGAAGAGGGGGGGAGAGAGAGAAGAGAGCGACCCCTGGGAATCAGTTAGGAGGGAAACCCACGCCAAAGGACTAGGAAAAAACCTACGGAAAATGACGGGAAGATTGAGACAAAGGGGCTTGAAGACAAGCCAGAGTCCCAGCAGCGAGAAGTCCCTGTGGGGGGGGGGGTGAGGGAGGGCCCGGGGTGGGGGTGGGTATCAGCGATCCTGGGAACGTTCGGGCTCTGGCTGGGAGCGCCAGGCCCAGGGGCAGAGCTGGGAAAAGCCGTGGGCGGGAGGCCGCGGGGTCCCCGGGGAAGGCGGAGGCTGGGTGGGGGTGGGGGGACCGGATGCCGGGGTCCTGCGCGCGGCTCCCTCCTCCTCCCCCCTCCCCGTCCGGCGGCGCTGCCGGGGCGCTGGCCCCGGGCTCTCTACCTCCCCCCCCAGCTCCCCCCTTCCTCGGATCCCACCCCACCCGCGGTCCCGCCGGCGCCTCCGCTCGCCCCCCGCCGGCACGCCCCCCTCATTGTTCAGCGGCGGCGGCGCCGCCCCCTCCCCCGGCCCCGGGGCCCCGCGCCGCCAGCTCCGGAACGGGGGAGCCCGGGCTGCGAGCCGCCCTCCCCCCCCCCACGCGGTACCCCGACTCGCGGTGGTGATGGTGGTGGGGGGCTGGTGGTGAACTTGGGGTTCTCCAGAATCCGGGGATCCTCTCGGCCGAGTTTCTTGATGTTCTCAGGAAGGGATGCTGCGAATTTCGACTGTGGTTTCAGATGTTGGGGGGGGGAGAGGGAGGGGGGCGGGTCGCTGGGGACCCAAATTCTTGAAGGAAGGAGGGGGGGCCCGGATTCCTGAGTTCCCCCCTAAGGCCGAGAGCAAGCAGAAATCATCCTAAAACGGGGAGCGCCAGGATCGCAAAGTTCTGGGTCTTCTGGAAGTGATGGAGGAGCCACACCCCAAAACAGATTGACTGGGGCGCTACAGGTCCAGATCGATCCCAAGTTATTCTCAACTCGCCCGTCGAGGGTGGGGAGGGAGAAGTTCGGTTTTGGGGGACTCGGATTCTGCAAAGTCCTGGATGCTGCTGGACGGGCGATCGGCCTCCAGGGGTCCCCAATCTTCCAGGAGGGGGCGCTGGGCATCCGAGGTCCTCAAAGTGGGGTGCGGGGTGCCTGGACTTGGAGGTCTCTCTCAAGCCGTCCTGAGGCGATTCCGGATCCCCAGGTCCGAGACTCTGGCCCTGGGATGATGGGTCGCACCCGGGATCCGTAGTGGGGATCGCGCCACAGCTACGGCCGGGAGAATTAGGTGCCCGAGGTGGGATGGGGGGCGGTCACCCAAAGCTTCCCAACCCTCCCCCTCCCACCCTCCCACCTACCCGGCCGCCCCGGCTCACATCCTGTTCCCGCCCGCGAGGGGGAGGGGCCGCCTTCCGGCCGGCCCGCCAACAAAGGGTTAAGGCGCCGCCTCCTTGGTTCATGTATATTCATGAGATCGATGGGCGGGGTCTCCAGCAGGCCGCAGCCCACATTCCAAGCGCGGCGGAGACTTTTCTCCCTTTTACAGCAAAGGACTGGCGAGGCGTGAGAATCCGGAACTGGTCGTGCTCTTTCTCCGATTGGTCACAAGAAGCGTTTCTATTTACATATGCAACACAGGGCGGAACTGTCTAGAGAGGTCACGTGGCCTCCCGCAAGTGAAGGACGCCGTGGCGGAGGGGTGCGGCCGGAGCTCCAGTGGCGCAATCGGTTAGCGCGCGGTACTTATAAGACAGTGCTAGGCGGAGCCATGCCGAGGTTGTGAGTTCGATCCTCACCTGGAGCACTTTTTGATTTTTCCCCTCCTTGGGACACGGTTTTCTCTTTTCTGTTACGTTGTTGTTTCTGCTCTTGTGATTTTTGATTTTTTTGTTTTTGCTCTAGCGACAGAGTTTTTGCCGAAGCTGTCCAGGAATTTGCCAGTCTTCCCAGTGTCTAGATTTATTTCTAGGTATACACTACCACACTAGGCTTTTATTCTTTTAACCTGGAGTCTTCTTTTTTTTTTTAAGCTTTCTCATTCGTGTTAATTTTTTCACGTCGTAAATCAACCAAAATGCACCACTTAGAGGAAAGGGACGTTTTCATTTACATTTTGTTTTGTGGTGTGGAATGGTGCCGTTACATGTCGGCCACCAGGGGGCAACATCGCCTCTCGACATGTGCTGGCCGTGGAATTGAACGTGCAAATCTCAGTAGATGACAGCAGGAGTTTCTCTATGGAGGTAGATTGCTATAAAGGTAAACATTAAACACATTTTATATTTTAGCTGGTGTTAGGAAAATGGAGGAGAAAGGAAGGAAACAGGCTGGACTCGATCTTTCAAGGGCCAGGACTGTTGATTGATAGAGCAGTGAGGGACACAGCTTTCCCACAGCTAAGAGACTGTGTAGAGCTGACCCAGGGGCTGGGTTTGATGAGGTCTGAGCAAGGAGGCAGAGGTTAATGAAAAAGCCACTAGGTCAAGGGAGGTGGGGGGGGGGGGGGCTTTTTGGTTGTACCCACAATGGGATGGTTACAGCCTGGCTTAGATAGATTGTCCTGCTGAAGTCAGGCAGTCTGCACTTACCTTTGGTGGGTTGCTTGGTATCTGTATGCACCCGGGAAAATAGGATGGGAGTCAATCCTTCAGGTGGTAAATGTCACAAATAAACTCTAAGATGGTGAGGATGGGAAACTGGAGGTGGTGTGGCCACTTGAGCAGAGACTATAATGAGGAGCTTGGGGTGGGTTGGTGTTTTCAGGCAGAAGAGCTACTCAGTGCAAAGGTCCTGTGGCAGTGGTAGAAAAGCTAGGCCAAGGTGATTAGAGCAGAGAGAACAGGGGGAGGGGAGATGGGAACTTGGCTGTGTTCAGTGGTCAGGACTTTGGACTTTGATTTTTGTAATCTGATTCTGGTATCCTAAGAGGCTTCCTTAGGTTTGGGGTGTGGGGTGTGGGGTGTGGGGTGTGGGGGTGGGGCTACAGAGGGCCAAGAAGGAGATTAGGGAAGGAAGCAGAACTAGGAAGGATTAACTGGGAAGTTCTGAGGAGGATGGGGCTAATGGCCTTGGCTTGGGCCTGAAGGGTATACTACAGATCTATTTGTGCTTCTGGATCTATTTTGAAGTTGGATCAAACCAAGTTGCTGTGACTCTGGGGTACGGGTTTGAGAGGTACGGGTGTTTGGGGTTTTGTTTTTTGTTCGTGTTTTTGGTTTTTGTTTGTCAGTCCTGGGCTGGAACTCAGTGCCTGAGTGCTGTCCCTGAGCTTCTTTGTGCTCAAGGCTAGGTGCTCTACCATTTGAGCCACAGTACCACCTCCGTCCGGCCTTTTCTGAGTAGTTCATTGGAGATAAGAGTCTCACCACTTTTTTGCTCGGGGTTGGCTTTGAACCCTGATTCTCCGATCGCAGCTTCCTGAGTAGCTAGGATGACAGGCAGCTGTGCCCAGCTCTGTGTGTGTGTGTGTGTATGTGTGTGTGTGTGCTAGGAATCCAGCCCAGAACCTAGCACATGCTAAACGAAGTTCTCATATCACTGAGCTCCATTGCAGCCAGGGGTTTGTTTCTAGAAGGAGCCAGGAGATCTGTTTAAAGACAGGACCAGCGCTGAGAGGTGGTGGGCGCCCAGCCAAGTGTAGTCCCTGAACTCAGGAGAAAGGACATCTAGGGAAACACTAAAAATAAACTCAACTACCTGGGCCCCAGGCCTTTGGGTCTCTGGGTTTCTGTTTCTCTGTCTCCTAAACCCTCTCCCAAAAGGGAAGCCAGCCATTTCCTGGAAGAGGAGACCAAAGGTCAGAGTGGGCCAGGGGAATGGGGAGACTGAGAAGAGGCCCCAGGAGAGGGGAGGGGAGGAGCTGCAGGGGAAGAGGGTACCACAGAGGGTGAGCTGGGGAGGGGGGGAGAGAGAGGGGTGAGGAGGGGGGGAGGATGGCAGGCAAAGGGGAGAGGAGAGCAGGGGGGAAGGGGAAGAATTGGGGGGACCAGGGGGTGAGGAAGAGGAAGTGAGCGGGGAGGGAGGCAGGGAGGAGGGGGGCCAGGGGGAGGAGAAGATAGCCAGGGGCGGGGCGCGCGCCCTGACGTGATGCGGGGCGGCTTCCGGGCGCACCCCGCCTCTGGCCGGGGATGACTCCCGACGCCTCTTGCCTTGTACGGTCGGGCGACGCGGCTCCCCGCGCCCCGCCCGGCCCCCCCTCCACCCCGAGCCCTGATCCCGGGGGAAATGGGGTCCGAGACCCAGACACCCTCCCCCTCCTCCCCCCGGATCCCATCAGATTCGGGGACGTGGCCTGAGAATCCAGAGAGCCCAGATTTCCGCAAAACTAGGAACTTTTATTTAAAGCGCCCCTGCTAACTTTTCCCAAAAGTTTGACACCTCCAGACTTTTTTGTAAGCCGAGACTGTAGCCGAGAGGATCCCCACCCCCCACACACCCCCGCCCCAGGATGTCAGTTTGGGGGTGACCCCTCCTCCGCGCCGGCCGCCCCCGCCCGCCGGGACGGGCGATCCAGCACATTCTGTACCCTCCGCCCCGCTTCCCCGCCTCCCCGGCCCCCGTGGGGACGGAAATGTGCCGGCCGCGGCCCCCGTCCCCGCCCCAAGCAGCCCCGGAACTGGCTCTCCAGGTTCCATCCTGGGTGATCTCACCTGGCCCCGCCCCCTCAGGTGAATCGCCGGGCTGGTGACGTCACTTCCTGCCAGGTAAGAGCGGCTAGGCGATTCAACGCTGGATAAGATTTGGAGGTCAGGCCTTAAAAAAACTAAACAAAAACCACCCCAACTGTCACCCCACCCTTCCCGCTGAAAGCCAACAGAAGAAAGCCAGCTTCCACTTTTATTCCTTTTATTTAAAAATTCCAACACACACACACACACAAAAATAGACTTTCAAAGTAACAATATATATATATTACTTTATATATTATAGCACTGTCACAATAATATCATTGTTTCCAATATTAGAAAAAGAATACAAGGGAATCGGACGACCCAATATATATAAATACTATAAAATCTTATTAGAATAAATAAGAGTCGTCATAAATAAAAAACAAAAAGGAGGGGGAGCCCACTAGTTAGTATGGGAGGAATAATTTGGCAATGGCTTTGGCTAGGCGCTTGAGAGACATTTTGAGCACCAGGATTGTCCCCAGGGGACACCTTGGGGAAGAATGGGAGAGGGGTGGTGAGGGCCAGCTTCACAGCACATAAAATCCCAAGAGACCAGAGTTGGGGTGGGAGGGGAGGAGGGCTCACTGCCTCCTTCAAATCTGCTACATCTTTAGTTATCCCAGAAAACACTGTTGTCCTTAACAGCAGAAAACACTGTGCTTGGGCACTGGGGTCCTGCCCCAGAGGTGGCATCATTAGGGGGTGCAGGTTAATGCATTTTTGGAATGTGGATGGAGGACCTCTCGATTTGAGGTGTTCCCCCACTTTCCCCGCCCCCCCCTCAGGTCCCCACAAGTATCTTCCTCCTTGATTTCCAGATCAATTAACTAGAAGGCACTTGTCACTCTGAAACAGAGATGCGATTGAAGATTGGGAGTCTCCTGGGGGCTGTTGGAGGCTGGGGTGGCCCAAAGACCCCAGCCTCAAAGACAGGAGAGTCGGATCCCCCCAGGCTGCTCCCACTGCTGGCATACTCATCTGGGTCAGACCCCAGGGAGTGTGCAGAGGGGCTTCGGGCCAGGCCCCCCACGGGCCCCCAGATACTGCCAGAAGTGGCCCTTCGACAAGAGGGACAGCAGGAAGGGGCGGGGTCCTTTCGAGTTACAGGGGTCCCCGGAGCAGCAGAGAAGGCAGAGGGTGAAAGTGGCAGGTCCCCGGGGGGTGGCGGGGAGCTGGAGGGCGAGAAGGAACAGGAGGACAAGGAAGGGTCCACCAGGCCAGGGGGTGGCGAGCCTCGGCGGCCCATGGGCAGGCCGGAGTAGCTGAGGCTCTGGCGTAGCATGTGCGGCTGGCCTGGGGCGGCCAGGTCCTCCTCGGGATGGTGGATGAAGTGACATCGGGAGCCGTAAGGACAGCGGCCCTGGAAGTAGAACTTGTGGCACAGTTCTGTCTTGTACTTGGGGTGGCGATTGGCCTGGCGCAGCTCACCCAGACCATGGGCGAACTGGCATTTGGCCCCATAGCGACAGCGCCCGCTCTCTGAGAAGGTCCGGCAGAGCTCAGTCTTGTAGCGGGATGAGGTGGTCAGAGTCGCAGTAGGTGATGTGGGTGAGGGTGACAATTCAGGGCCCGGGCGAGGAGCCAGGGGTGCAAAGCCAGGGGGTGGGGGCACCCAATTACAGCTTCGGCCCTCTACCAGGCTGGTGGACCGGCCAGGCAGGTGAGAACCCACCACCTCAGATAAGTTGGAATCGGATGAAGTTAGGCTCCAGAGTCCCGGAGACTCCGTTCCTCCGTGGTCTAATGAAAGCAGGTCGGCGGGGCTCAGCGACGGCAGGCTCTGTTGGGAACAGGGTTTGGTTAGGACACCCGAAGGAGAAAAGGCCAAGGTGCCGCCCCGCCCCAGCTGCAGGACACTTGCAGAAGCCTGCCAGTCCGGTTTGTGGGCTCCCCGGCCTGAGCCCCACCCAATCTCACAAACCCAAAAGGGTTCCAAGCTCCCCGGTGATTCAGAACAAGGGCTCCCATCCACCTATGAAACCAATCCGGAAGGATCGAGGAATCCCCAGCTCTCCTCCCGATAGATCAAGGCGAGTGTCCAGAGTCACACTACCAGTGTTCCCCAATTCTGAACCTCTGGGGCTTCTCCCCCCTTCCCCCGGATGCGATGGAGTACCAGGCTCCCAATAGTTTCACAACCGAAAACAAAGTTGATCCTAGAGCCCGGATTTCTTTTGGACTTTTTTTTTTTTTTTTTTTAGGAAATCTCTGAACGGAGAGATCAGAGGCCAAAGTCAACGCCCCACCCCTACCCTTGACACTGGGACCCCTCCGCGCCACACAGAATAAACAAAATCAGAAGAACAAACGCGCCCTCAGCAATTTAAGGGGGAGTCAGGTGTGAGGGTCCACTTCGGCCTCCAGATAACCCTACTGAGCCCTGAGCTGGCGCCTCTTCCCTTGCACACATCCCCTGGGATCCAGGGCCTGGGGCCGAGATCTCCCACTCCGTCCCCAGGACTTGGCAGGTTCAGTTTTCCAAAATGTAACCAGGCTTGAGGTCTGATGAAGGGGAAATAGGGCATCCCCCCCCCTGCCCTTGTCCACACCCCACCCCCTGCCCCAAGCTAGCCGCCCCAAAGAGTCATCTGGAAGTGTGGCTCCCCAGGAATGCTGGCGATCGATACTGACCTCGAAGAGGGCAGAGAGATCCATGATTGGCGCGAGTGGCCGGGGAACGGTAGAAAGCCAAAAGTCCCAGCGCTGTAGACCGGCAGCAGGGGCAACTGGGAACGCCGGCTTTTTATACGGTGCCGAGGGGGCGTGGTCTTGGCGAAGGGGCGGGGCCAGCGACGGGGCCAAGGGGGCGCTTCCCGGACGCGAGCCCGCGGCCCAGCCCCTCAGGCCACTTACTAGTTCCGCCCGCCCCCGGCTAGCTGACCCTGAATTTGGCCCGGGGAGGGGGTGTTGTATGTGTGTAAGGGGGGGGGAGTTTGTATTAGGCACGTCTGCCTAGTTTTCAAGGTTGGAGACTGGAGAGCAAAGGGAACTGGGGCAGAGGTGGGGGGCGGGGCAGGAAGCCAGGGCTCCCTGGACGATCAACCTGGGCAGAGTCCAAAGGGGCGTGTGTGATAGACCCACAGACTAGGGTGGGGAAATGACATAACTGGAGAGAAAGGCCAGAAATGAAAGGGAAAAATGCAAGACACACACACACACACACACACACACACACACACACACACACACACACACACCTAGAGACTAAAACAGAGAGGGGGCGTCACAAAGTAGGAGGAGGTGGGAAGTGAGGGAACTGGAGGGCTGAGGGCAGCGCAGGACCACATTAAATAATAATAATAATAAAATAACAATAATAATATAATCTGGGGCCTGGAGCCAGAGCCTCATGCCTGTAATCCTGGCTACTTAGGAGGTTGAGATAGGAGGATCACAGGTGAATGCCAGCCTGAGCTAGCATCTCTGAGTCTCTTATCTCCATTAAACTACACCCCCCCCCAGCCAGAAGTGGATTAAGTGATAGAGCTCTAGCCTGGAGCAAAAAGTGTAAGGGCAGAGCTTGAATTCAAACCCCAGAGCAGGTGCTCATTCCTCCTGCAACCTCCCCCCCAATAACAAACACTTTCTCAGAAAGACAATCCTAGGAGCCTGGGAGAGGGTTGTTCAAGGATTATTAGACTTTGCCAGAGAACCACACAGACATCCAGGTACGGAGAACAACAGGTACAGAGAACAAAGAAAAGTGTATTGCTGGGAAAGGGGCCGGCAAGACCCCTTCTCACAAGGGAGAAGTGAGAAGCAGCGCTGGCTATTGTCTGGGGTGATCTATATTACCTAGGAGGCTTAGGAGGGGTTAGGAGGTGGAGATCCTGGTGTGGACCTGAGGGCCAGGGGCTTCATCATGGCAGATGAGGATTTATGGCTGCTGTCCAAATAGTAGATAAGAGGTTCTGCAACTGCCCAGACCTGGAAAACACTCTAAGGGACTCTTTTGCCTTAGATGGCGGTAGCTGCCCAATTGAAGTGCCATCCCAAGGAAAAGGAGGTTGGACGTTGATTATTTACTGCCTTTGCTAGGTGGGCCTAGTGTTGACTAGGAAGGGAGCATGCTAAGCTGTGGAGAAGTGAAGGAGTGGACTCAGCTATGGGAAGGAGCTCATTTTGCTAACAGTTGTCCCCTGAGACTTCTTTAAGAGAGATCTGGAACACCCTCCCATCCCTGCTTTCTCTGGGGGTGAGGTCCAGGATATTTGGGGGCCTGTGGGGTGGGAGGGAGGGAGAGAGAGAGAGAGAGAGAGAGAGAGAGAGAGAGAGAGAGAGAGAGAGAGAGCTGAACTCCAGGTACACTAGTGCTCTACCATTTGAGCCATAGCTGCACTTCCAGCTTTTTGGTGGTTAAATGGAGATAAGAGACTTTCTTGCCACAGTTGACTTTGAACCACCTTCCTCAGATCTCAGCCTCCTGAGTAGCTAGGATTTCAGGGTGAGCCACTGATGCCTAGGTTTAGTAAGGGTTTTAAGGGACTGTCTTTTCCAAATTGGGCCATTGTGGTCCTCAAACTTTACACTGTTAAGGAGAAATAAGCCATCCTCAATGTTAAGGGGGGAAAAAAAAATCGACAATGCTGTTACCAAAGTTTAAGTTTTCCAGGATCATTCCCTAGCTTACCGAAACCTTTTTTTTTTTTTCCCCCGAGACAAGGTTTTGCTATGTAGTTCAGGCTGGCCTATCCCTCAGGGATCCTCCAGCTTCAGTTTCTTGCTGTGGCTGGGATTACAGGTATGTACCACCTGGCCAGGGAGAATTCATTTGCCTATGGGAATCTGGATGAGATGACCGGCTTTGAATGCAAAAGGGGAAAAAAAAAAAAAAGAGGAAGAAGTTATTGCCACAAAACAGTGACATTGCAGCGTTTTCTGGAGGGCTTGTATTGAGGTGAGGAGATTCAGGTCAGGCTCCTGGCTGATTTGCTTAGGCCTGAGGGAGGAGAGGGGGAAATCCTGATGAGAGGCTTTTCAGGGGTGCAGGGACCTTCCGGGGGTTGGTCCCGTGAGCTGGGCGGGCCACAGGCCGCCTTGGCACGGTTGCGGCCTCCTGCTTGCCTGTGACTCACAGACCCAAAGGGGGAGGGGGCCTTCCTGGAAGCCATGACGGGGAGGCTGGGCCCGGACACCCCAGTTCCTCTCTGGTAACCAGGGCTCTTGGTCTGCTGTAAACACAGCCTTGGGGACAACAGGAGGAAAAAGGGGGAGGGTGGGAGGGGCGCAGGGAACTTGCCTTTTGCCCAGCCTCTAAATTGCCCCAGAGCCTCCGGTGGGATCCAACCAAAAAAGTGGGAGGAGCCCTCGGGGTCTTGGCGTTGGCGCTGGCTCTGGTTCCAATCATGGCTGAGCCCAGCCAGATTTGATTCCCAGGAGACCGAGAAATTCCCACCCCTGACTCAGCCGGGGCCTCCCCTCCCTCCCCTCTCTCTCCTCCCCTCTGCTGAGTCATGGAGACTAGGACAGGGAGGCTGGCGATTGGGCCTCCCTCCAAGGGGTTGTTGGGGGGTGTACCCCCCCCCAAAAAAAAGACTGTGAGATCCAGGGAGCAGAATGTCAAGCTCCATTTCCTGCCACACAGGTTCAGCTCCCAGCCTCCTCCTTCAGACCCAGGGATCAAGGTCTCTCAGACCTAGGGGTCAGGACCCCCCCCCCAGCCTCCGAGCCAGGGGTTCAGGCCTCAGCCTTCCTTCTCACATTTTAGGAGTCCAGGGCTCAGCCTCCTCCCTTAGACACCAGGATCTGGGCCCCAGCCTCCTCCCTCAGGCCCAAGGGTCCAGGCCCCAGCCTCTTCCCTTAGATAAGGGGTCAGGACCCCCAGCCCGGGGTGCCCAGGCCAGGAGGAAGGTCTGGCGGCCTGTCTCCCGGCCCTCCCCCTCCCACCCCCGACGGCAGCTCCCGGCCCTCCCCCTCCCACCCCCGACGGCAGCCAGCGGGGAAGCCCGCGGGCCGGGCGGCCGGGAAACCCCTCGGGAATGACGGGCGGTGGGGAAGGGGCCGGGCGGGGCGGGGCGGGCCGCAGGGCCGCGGGGCGGGCGAGGTGGGGGCTGGAGGAGAGAGAAAGGGGCGGAAACCAGAGAGGCTAAAAATACAGCGAGCACTTCCGGCCGCGCGCGCGCGCGAGGGGAGGGGGGGGGAGAAGGGAAGAGCAGAGTTTCCAGAAAAACAAGCGGGGACGGGAAACGCGGGGGTGTGGGAGCCCGTGCGCCCCGGGGGCGGTGTGGCGCTGCGGGTGGGGACCCGCGGCCAGGCCCGGGATTGCCTTGGCTTGCTGGTGGGGAGGTATTGCGTTACAGGGCGACAGTGGGGGGGGCAACTCTGGGGTGGCTGGGGGTGCAAGCGGGAGGGGACCCCAGTGTGCCCCCACGTCCCCGTGTGAACAGAGCTGAGCCAAGGCCCGGGCCGGTGCCGCCAGCTTGGTGCCAGCTCCGGGCCGGTGTAATGATGACTAGAGCGGCCTTGGAGGTGGCACTCCTGGGCGGGGCACCCCCCTGCACATCTGTATGGGGGGGCACCCATGGGCGTGGCACCTCCCACATCTGTGTGTGTGTGTGTGGAGGGGGGATCTGGGGTGTCAACCGTGTCTGAACTCTGGCGAAAGGACGGGCTGTGCAAACACTACCTTCACACTGGGCATGGCAGATGCAGGTGTGGCTGCGTGTGTGCAGATCTTCATGTATGTGTGTGTCCCTGCTTGTGAGCGTGTCAGAGGCCTTTGTGTGTATGTGAGAGACAGCGTTGTAGGCTGGGTGTCTAGATGTGGTTCTAGTCACACGGCTGAACTTTGGTGTCTGACGTCAGCCGCCGCTGCGCCACGACGGGATGATGGCTGCTGGTCCGTGTTTATCTCCCACCCCACCCCCATGTCACCCTCCGTGCTCGCGTGTCTGTGGGCACAGCAGAAGTATACATAAACGCAGGCACCTGAAGACATGGCGTCTAGGCCCAGGTCTTATCTGTGTCTCCAGCCAATCAGGCCTGCGCTGGGCAGGGCTGAGTCAGCCCCGTGCTGGGTAAAGTCTGCTGCTGATGGGGGGAAGAGATAGCGGGTTAAGTGGTGGTTACAGGGCTGTTTGTGGATTCCGGATTTGCCCTGTTGGAAGGCTCCTTTAAAGGGATTGGTGACTGTTCCTGGGATCTGATCTGCAAGGGGGTAGGGTGTGATTGTGGGACCCTGGGTTGGTGTTTGCCTAGCAGATGTGATGGTTGTACACGTAGCTCCCTCCTGGTGTGTGGTTGTGCACTAACTAGTAGGTTGTGGGATCTCTCCCTAGCAAAAAGTCCTGTCAGGCACTGGTGGCTGGTGGCTATAATCCTAGCTCCTCAGGAGGCTGAGATCTGAGGATCGCTATTCAAAGCCAGCCTCAGGCAGGTAAGTCCTTGAGACTCCTATCTCCAACAAAATGTCAGAAAAACAGAAGTGGAGCTTGGCTCCAAGTGATACAGCCCTAGCCTTGAGCAAAAGAGCTCAGGGACAGCACCCAGGTCTTGAGTTCAAGCCCCACTGCAAAAAAAAAAAGTCCTCACCAAGGTCCTCCATGACAGGCTGGCCTTCCTCTCCTCCTTCATCCCTTAGTCAAGGCCCAAAGCCCAATTCTTTGTCTCAACAACTCCACAGCACATTCCTACCCCAGGGTCTTGGCACTACAGTTCTGTCTCTAGAATGTTCTTGCCCTGGATGTCCACTTGACTCACTTTCTTTACTTCAGGTTTATTCTATGACCTCATGTCTTCCTTCAATTCTTAGGGATTATTTAAAAAATATCATCCAGGCACTGGTGGCTCACACCTGTAATCCCGATAATCCTAGGTACTATAGATCTGGAAATCAAGGTGACTATGTTTTGAGACCCAGCCTTGAATTGGGGGAAGGGGGTGGTATTGAGACCTCTCATCTCCATAGAGAAAACCTGGCTGTTATCCCAGCTACTTTTTTTTTTTTTGGTCCCGTCCTGGGGCCTGAACTCTGGGCCTGGGTGCTGTCCCTCAGCTCTTCAGCTCAAGACTAGCACTACTTCCGGCTTTTTTCTTTTTGCTTATGTGGTGCTGAGGAATTGAACCCAGGGCCTCTGGCATGCAAGGCAAGCGCTCTACCACTGAGCCACCTTCCCAGCCCCCTGTCCCAGCTACTTATGAGGCTGAAATCTGGAGAATCCATCAGCCCAAGCAAAAAAGGTGAAGACACTGAATGTGAATAGAAAAAAGCTGTACCTGGAAGTGTATGCCTGTGATCTCAGCTGTGGATGGCAGATAGTGCATAGTAGGAGGATGACAGTCCAGACCAGCCTAAACAAAATATGAAACTATCTTAAAAACAACCAGAACAAGTGGGGGCGCTGGTGGCTCACGCCTGTAATCCTGGCTACTTAGGAGGCTGAAATCTGAGGATTGTGGTTCAAAGCCAGCCTGGGTAGCTGAGACTCTTATCTCCAATAACCACCAGAAAACTGGAAGTGGCGCTGTGGTTTAAGTGGTAGAGCGCTCCCCTAGAGCTGAAGAGCTCAGGGACAGTGCCCAGACCCAGAGTTCAAGCCACCCAAGATTTAATAAGGAGCATAAGGTTTAAAGCCAGCCTCAGCAAGCAAATCACTCTTCCAGTAAACCAGCAAAAAGCTAAAAGTGGAGGTGTGGTTCAAGTGGTAGAGTACCAGCCAGGAGGAAAAAAAGCCAGTCAAAAACTGAAGTCTGGGGCTGGGAATGTGGCTTAGTAGTAGACTGCTTGCCTACTATGCATGGAGTGGGTTTGACTCCTCAGTACCACATAAACAGAAAAAGCCAGAAATGGTGTTGTGGCTCAAGTGGTGAAGTGCTAGCCTTGAGCAAAAGCAGCTCAGGGACAGTGCTCAGGCCCTGAGTTCAAGCCCCAGGACTGGGGGAAAAAAACAAACAAACAAACACAAAAAACTCAAAAGCTCTAATCCAATATAAAAACTCACTTTTTGAAATAGCCTCTCAATGTGCAGCCTAGACTGGCTTTGAATAATCCTCTCAGATGCTGGGATTATAGGCATATGTAATCAATGTAATCATGCTCAGGCATGAATTTCTTCTGAATCTCTTAAACTACCTTTAATTTTTTTTTTTTTTTTTTGTCAGTTGTGGGGCCTGAACTCTGGGCCTGGGTGTTGTCCCTCAGCTCTTCAGCTCAAGCCTTGTACTACCACTTGAGCCACAGCACCACTTCCAGCTTTTTCTGCTTATGTGGTACTGAAGAACTGAACCCAGGGCCTCATGCATACAAGGCAAGCACTCTACCACTGAACCACCTTCCTAGCCCTAACCTTTAATCTTAAATAATTTGTTTTTTTCCTCCACAATAGCTCTCCACTTTTCTGCTGCATCTGCAAATATCCACTTGACAATTTGGCATCTCACTAGAATGTGAGCTTCAAGCTGGGTGCTGGTGGCTCACACTTGTCATCCTAGCTACTCAGGAGGCTGAGATCTTAGGATCAGATTCAAAGCCAGCCTGGATAGCACCCTCCATGAGATTCATCTCCAGTTAACCACCAAAAGCTGGAAGTGGAGCTGTGGCTCAAGTGGTAGAGCACCAGCCTTAAGCATAAGAATATGAACTCAGGCTGGGAAGGTGGTTCAGTGGTAGAGTGCTTGCCTTGCATGCATGAGGCCCTGGGTTTGATTCCTCAGCACCACATAATCAAAAAAGAAAAAAGCCGGAAGTGGCGCTGTGGCTCAAGTGGTAGAGTGCTAGCCTTGAACTGAAGAGCTGAGGGACAGTGCCCAGGCCCAGAGTTCAGGCCCCACGACCGGACCCCTCCCACCCCCACCCCCCAAAAAAAGAATATGAACTCCAGGGCTCTTCATCTCCCATGGGGGCTTGGCCTACAAAGAAACTTGGTGATGGTTGAATGAATCTAGCCTTGCAATGCCCATCTTCCACTGTGGAGGTGTGGGATGAGCATGCATCATGCCACCACCCTGGGTGGCCCTGGGTATGGCTTTAGTCTGGGCTTGGGATATTACTGCCTGCACCTGTGTCACGGTGACACGGCTCCTAGAGCCAGCTGTACCCGTCTTTCTCTAAATGTGCCCACAGACCAAAACACATCCTTGCCAGCACATTCTGTGTGCCAGCTGGATGCTGGTGGGCTCTTCTGGAGGCAGAGTCCGTGTGTTGTTTTTTTTTTTAGTTTGTTGTTTTTGCCAATCCTGGGGCTTGTACTCATGGTCTGGGTGCTGTCCCTGAGTTTCTCTGTGCTCCAAGCTAGCACTCTACCACTTGAGCCATAGCACTACTTCTGGCTTTTTCTGAGTAGTTTATTGGAGGTAAGAGTCTCATGGCCTTTCCTGCCTGGGTTGGCTTTGAACCATGATCCTCAGATCTTAGCCTCCTGAGTAGCTAGGACGACAGGCCTGCGCCAGCCTCCTGCAGGTGAATTTGGTGAGATGCTTTTTTTTTTTTTTTTTTTAGGTAAATGAGAGCTGTCAGAAATACCACTTTGTAATTGAGGATTATGTGATGCCCAGGGGACAAGGACTGGTCAGTTTGTGTCACCGGGGCTGGACCACAGTCTCATTCTTCCACATATTCATCTAGGTGATACTGTAAAGATGCTATTTGAGATGAGGCCTTCCTAATAGCCCAGGCTGGCTCTGAGCTTGCAATCCTCTCATGATGATGGCCCATAATGGATTGACTTTTCTAGGTGGGCCAAGTGGGGACTGATTTCACTGGATAGAAGGAGAACTAAAGTTTCTTTCTAAGGAAGAGACTTCATCAGATGGTGCCAGCCCCCACCCCTCACCATGGTGGGCCTTAAGCTCAAGAGGTCTGGGGCTCACTTGCAGGCAGGGTCCAGGGTAGGAGACTGCTGGGTGGTGACAAGGGGGACCAGAGCATGGAAGGTGCTGGGCAGGACAGTTACCCAACCAGGCTGAGTCACTGTGGCCTCTCACAGTCTGACAGCTGTGCCTGGGCGGGCAGCTCTGTGTAGCACTTGCCCAGGCCTGAAGGCTATGGCTGAGCTCCCTGAAGCTGGCCGGGAAGTAGGGGTGCTGGTGGGGCCCTGCTTCCCGGAGTTGGGTTCTTCCCCAGGACAGAGGATGATTCACCCTGCCAGCGCCTTTTCACTTCTCCTTTAGGGCTAAAAATACAGAGACCCAGGCATCCATCTGGGCCGGGCCTCCCCACACATTTCACAATGTGCCTCACTGGAGTTCTGCTGACGCGAGGGTATGGGCGGGGGCCCCAGCTGCTCCCCTATCAGCAGTGCAGAGGTCAGGGCCGAGAATCTCCACTTCTCCTTTCTTGGGCCAACCACCCCACAGCAGCTTAGTTACACAGGAGGAGGGGTGCTGAGGCTGAGGGTCCTGGGTTTGGTTGTGGCCCCTAAAGGGGAAGCTCCTCTCCTAGACCCAGGGAAGGAGTTTGGGGGAAGTAGATGGAAAATGGGGACTGGCAGAGAGAGGCAGAGAGACATAAGATTGTGAGGGCAGACACAAATACAGGGTAGCGGCAGAGTCAAAAAGACAGAATGATGTTGAAAGATGGAGGAACACCTAGAGAAAAGAGCAGCCATGCTCAGACAGAAAGACACAGAGACTGAGAAGGGCTGAGCCAGGACATCAAGCCCCAGCTAGATCGGGGCGGGGTGTGGGGGGGTAAGATGCGCCCCAAGAACACAACAGGTCATCAAGTTGCCTTTCAAAGTCTAGGCTAGGCCTGGGAGGGAAGCTAGAGGCCCAGGCAGAGGCGAGGTTCCGCCCTTAGTCAGCATGTGGCCTCTGCTGCCACCTGCTGGTCAGTGCTAGGTGGGAAGAAAAAAAATCAAGACACTGCAGCTTTGGCTTAGGTTTACCTCTTCATTCTCTTAACCACCGACCCACCCACCCACCCCAAGCAGCCTTACTGCTCACCCTAGACCTCAGATGGGGCCCCCAGGTCCAGGAGGGGGTGCAGGCGTTTTGCCCGTGACCTTGTTGGCACAGTCCAGCAGGGCAGTGTGAATGTCCTTGGCACAGGCGATCTGAGCTTTGATGACTGCCAGGTACTGCGGGTAAGGCAGGCTGTCCGGCTGCACAGCATCAGGCTTGGTGGCTGTGGGCACCAGCGTCGGAGAGTGCTTGGCACTGTCACAGCTCTGTGAAAGGCACTCATGTGCCAGGCGCTGTGGGCAGGCAAGCAAAGGCCCAGCATCAGCCTCACTCCAGGTACGTGCCGTGGCCCACCCCCCAACCCCAGAGACCAGCCTGGGCCTCCCTGGCTTCTGTTGTGGGGAGTTATAACCGCCATGCTAATCAGTGGCTGGGTGACGCAGGGCACCTGTTTCCTCTTTTGGAAAATAGGTTTAATAACCATCTCTGCAGCACAGCATGGGTCTCCTACATGGTTTTCAGCAATGGGAGAAGAACATTAGGGATCTGGTTCCTGTCCAAACCTAAGACTTGGTGGCACTGGCAGTGACTGCCAGATGACACTTGTCCAAGGTTCTCTTCTTTCTCTGCTACTTTTGCAGGTACTTTTCTTTTTCTTTTTAATTTTTGGTGGTTATGGGGCTTGAACTCAGGGCTTGGGCATTGTCCCTGAGCTCATTTTGCCCAAGACTAGCTCTCTACCAATTTGAGCCACAGCTCTACCTCTGGCTTTCTGGTGGTTAATTGGAGAGAAGAGCATCACTGACTTTCTTGTCCAGGTTGGCTTTGAATCCTTATCTTCATATCTCAGCCTCCAGAGTAGCTAGGATTAGGATTACAGGTGTGAGCCACTGGCACCTGGCATCTAGGTACTTATTAAAACTCCCAGGTTGGGGCTGGGAAGGTGGCTCAGTGGTAGAGTGCTTGCCTTGCATGTGTGAGGCCCTGGGTTTGATTCCTCAGCACCACATAAGCAAAAAGCAAAAAGCTGGAAGTGGCACTGTGGCTCAAGTAGTAGAGTGCTAGCCTTGAGCTGAAGAGCTGAGGGACAGCGCCCAGGCCCAGAGTTCAGGCCCCAAAACCAGACCTCCCCACCCCCCCCCAAAAAAAATAAATAAAATTCCCAGGTTCCTGTCTCTCTCCTCAATCTCTCAGAGGTAAGGTGGGGCAAGAGGGGCTGCTGCACTCCAGCATCACAGGCCCCTACCTCCAGAGCCCTAGGGCTTGATTCTGCAAATTCCCTCTTGCCCCAACCAGCCCTTCAGTCCAGTACAGGCTTAAAGAAGCCCCTGCACTCCCATCTCTCTTCCTTCCCCTTACCTGAGGCTCTGCCCTGACTGTCTCTTTGGGATCCCACCTCCTTTCTCAGCCCTTCTTGTACATACGCTCCCATTTGCCAGGTAAAGGCTTAAGAAGCAAAGGGTTCACGCTGTGCTGTCCTTTGTTCAAAATCCTCCAGGGCTTCCCCAGGACACTTAAGGGTTATATTCAAACTTCCAACTACAGCTCAGCCAGGTTGAATCTCCTGCCATTCATGCCCCGTGGGAGTTCAAAGCACAAGCTCCCTCTGTGCCCACATGTCCCCCCTCCCCCCTGCCACAGCTTAGAATGAAGATGATGATACCACAGGAAATCAGGATACAAACTTCCCAGAGCTTGATGGTGCTGAGATTTTCCTCCAACTCCTTTCTCCAAGGCTCACCAGTCTGTCTGATTGGAACCTCTTACTCCTCCTTTGTTCTGTGTTTCCATCTGTAGTCTTTTCTGAGCCACTCTTTCTGAACCTGCAGCCCAGGGTTCTGCATCCCCCAAAAGCTGCTCTCATTCTAGTCTCAACCCCTGACTCCACCTCCTCTTGACCCCCTTTTCTTTGTGTGTGTATGTGTGCACCAGTACTGGGGCTTGAACTCAGAGACTGAGTCCTTTCCCTTGGCTTTCCTCTTTGAGACTGATATTCTACCACTTGAGCCACAGTTCTACTTCCAACTTTCTGCTGGTTCATTGAAGGGTCTCACAAACTTTCCTGCCTAGGCAGGGTTTGAACCATGATCCTCATATCTCAGCCTCCTGAGTAGCTAATGTTACAGGTGTGAGCCACCAGCATCCAGCTTGTGCCTCTCCTTCATGGTACTCACTTCACTGAACTGCTCTCGTTTGGCCTTATATTTGTGATTCCACTGAACTCAAAGCTGTAAAAGCAACAGTTGGGCACCACTGTGTCCCCAGCATCAGGTGTGGCTCAGAGGTGACCAGTGAAGGAGTTGACTGGACACCCAGGGAAAGGAACCGGGTGGCACCATGGTCACCAGTGTCCAGAAGGCAGCTTACCAGGCAGAGTTCCAGCTGGTCACATAGTGCATAGAACTCTTCCAGAGACTTGTCAAAGCGCTGTATGGGTCCGTCGCTGCTCTCTCTATAACCAGGGAGAAAAGGGTGATCAAAAGGATGTCCAGTCTCTGGGACACCAGTATCCACCAATCAAGTGTCTGTCAGTAAATCATGCCCAGGCCATCTAGGCAGAGCTTGTCAACAGGAGGGGTGGGCATGGCGGGGAGGGGAAGGGGTTTCTAAGGGTGGGGTGAGTGAGGATAATCTAATATAGTCTTCTCCCAAAATTTGTCATTTGTAGAGTTCTCTCTCTCTGGGCCAATTACAACATTCCACTCAGAACCCTGGGGCTTCATTCTGGAGTTACTTCCATGTACCCCACCTCCATCCCTGCAAAGCCCCCTGAACCACTGAGCCCATCCTGTGGCTTAAGGAAGCCTCTGTGCTCCCATCTGTCCTTCCCTTTCTTCATGGTTCTGCCCTGGCTGCCTCCTTGGGTTCCCACCTCTGGGTTTTAAGCCCCTATGTCATAGTGAGAGGCATACTAAATGGTGGATGGGATCTGTACTTACTGTCCATTGTCAATGTTGGTGTTCTGAATCAAGTTCTGGGCTGCAACCTTCATCAAGGTCTGTTTAAAAAAAAGACAAAAACAAATGATGGGGATAGAGAAAGAAATATTAGAAAGAGCTATGTTCTTCCCTGAGACCCACCTAACTAACAGGCCTTCTCTTCATCTGGCATCTCTCCTCCTGACAGTTGTAGAATAATGCCAGTGTTCCCACTGCTCTGATGATTCCCAACAGTATTTTCCCAGGACACCCAGGTTTCTCACCAATAACCTCCAGACATGGCCCACATCCACCAATCACAGGCAGAGCAGAATCTCTGTACAATCTGGGGGCTGGACTAGAGCCCAATTTCTCCCTTAAAATATCCTCTCCCGCTCCCTCTCTCTTTTGGTCGGTCGTGGGGCTTGAACTCTGGGCCTGGGCACTGTCCCTCAGCTCTTCAACTCAAGGGGAGCACTCTACCACTTGAGCCACAGCACCACTTCCGGTTTTCTGAGTGGTTTACTGGAGATAAGAGTCTCCCGGACTTTCCTTCCCCAGGCTGGCTTTGAACCGCAATCCTCAGATCTCAGCCTCCTGAGTAGCTGGGATAAGTGTGAGCCACCGGCGCCCCGCTTCTCCCTTAAAATCTCTTTACCCTTCAAAGTTGCAGTTAATCAGTCCCAATCCCAGCCTCCATATCTGCGTCAATCCCCCTTTCTGAGGTTGGGCTTCAGTCTCACAAAAAATGAGCAAGTTGCCCGACGCTGGTGGTTTGCTTTCTGTAATGTCGGCTCCTCTGGAGGCTGAGATGTGAGGATTACAGTTCAAAGCCAGCCAATTAACCAGCGAAGAGCCAGAAATGGGGGTGTGACTCAAGTGGTAGCGTGCTCGCCTTGAGGGAAAAAGATCAGCGACAGCCCTCAGGCTCTGAGTTCAAGTTCGAGAACCGACACAAACAAGTCTTACCCGCTTCCCTGCCCACGATTTCTCCCTAAATAGCTCCTCGGCACAGCCCCCTTGGACTCGGACAAGCCGAACACCGCTGGCTCCTAGCAGCTCCCAATCAATCAATCAATCAATCACCTGTAGACTCTCCTTCAGCTGCGGGATGAGCATCTTATACCGCTGCACAGGATCGAAGTCCTGCTGCTGTTGCTGCAGGAGCCCGCTCTGGGCCGGTCCCACCAGTTGCGTTGGCGGCTGCGGCTGCTGGGGCCCCGGGCCACCGGCTGAACCTGGGCCCGCCACCCCTGCACCTGAGGAAGCAGCAGAAGCTTGCTGCTGGGGAGCAGCCATGTTTGCTGTAGAGATTTCCGGAAGTACGTCAGGAGCTAGTGCGTCTCCCGCGGTTCACTCGAGTCTCGTTCCGTAGTTACCCCCGCCTTCCAGACAGTTTAGCCAATCAGAGGAGCGACGCTGCTCCGCCTTCATTAATATCCAATAGGATGCCAAGACTGGAAAAAATCTGATCACCAATTACAAGGGGTTTTCCTTGGTAGCTCCGCCCTCTATCCAACAGCTAGCCAATTAGCGGGAGGCTTTAATCCGGACTCTATTTCCCGAAGGATTCGCGGCCTGAGGAGATCCGTCTCGGCCCTCAGAGTCTCGGCGGCGGTTGGTGACGCCAGAGCTGTGAGTCCGTGTGTCCGAGGCGCCGCCTGCGGGTTTACCGGGACGTAAACTCTTCTCTTCTGCATACTCTTCCCAGCCTTCCCCGCGGAGAGCGGCGCCCACGGGAGCCTCGGCTCAGGCCCGGAGGCCACCTTAGCCGGCACGCCCCTCGGCGTCCGCCCTCGGCGCAGCCAGGCCGCTGTCGCCGCGTCGCCATGGCGCCCACCATCCAGACGCAGGCCCAGCGGGAGGACGGCCACAGGTAGGCGCCACTCCACTCGACTTTACAGTTTCCTTCTGGGCTTCTGCAAGGCCGGTGGTGGTGGAGCATGGGTATGACGTCACTGCAGGTCTGCCCGTGACGTCAGGGAGCCCCCCCCGGACTCGTGGGGGAGCCCGCCTGTGCCCCTATACCTCCCCGCTGTCGAGTTGGGAGACTCCCCCGAAGGGGATTGCTTACTTCGATCCCGCCAATGGGAGCATTTTCCAGAAAACGACTCTTAATACTGTGGGGGTTTCATTAAAGCACTGGGGCGACTTCCCACCCCGCTAAAAGGGGACGGATTGCGTGGCTTCACTCGTTAAAGCACTCAGAGTTGGGACACTTAGCTCCGTCCATTAAAGCACCCTCACCAAAGGCACTAACGCTTGTCACTTGGTGCCTTTTGGAAGCTTGGTCCTGTCTTTTTTTTTTTTTTTTGCTTGAACTCTGGGCCTGGGCGCTGCCCTTGAGCCTCTGTGTGTTCAAAGCTAGCACTCTACCACTTGGAGCCACAGTGCCACTTCCAGCTTTTTCTGAGTAGTTTACTGGAGATAAAGAGTCTCACTGACTTTCCTGCCTGGGCTGGCTTCCAATCGTGATCCTCAGATCTCACCCTCCTGAGTTGCTAGGAATGACAGGTGTGTCACTGGCTTCTGGCTCTCACTGTCTCTCTTTTTCCCCCACCAGGCCCAATTCCCACCGCACTCTGCCTGAGAGGTGAGTCTCCAAGGTGCTTCCTAGGAGTACGATACGATGGGGTGTGAGGGTGGCAGCAGTGGTGGGCACAGAAGCCTTTTTCCCTCCCTTCTATGAGAAGCCTAAGCTGGCTTCAAACTCATGATGCTTCCTTAACTTCCTCAGTGCTGGAATTACAGGCATGCACTACTACACCTGGCAGAGAGGGTTGGTGGGGTCTAGCAGTTTTTTTTTTTTTGCCGGTTGTGGGGCCTGAACTCTGGGCCTGGGCGCTGTCCCTCAGCTCTTCAGCTCAAGGCTACCACTCTACCACTTGAGCTACAGCGCCACTTCTGGCTTTTTCTGCTTACGTGGTGCTGAGGAATCGCACCCAGGGCCTCATGCATGCAAGGCAAGCACTCTACCACTGAGCCACCTTCCCAGCCCCGGGGTCTAGTTTGGAGCCACTGTTTTCCTAGGTCTGGAGTGGTCTGCCGAGTCAAGTACTGCAATAGCCTTCCTGACATCCCTTTTGACCCCAAGTTCATCACCTACCCCTTCGACCAGAACAGGTGAGAGTAAGGTCAAGGATGGGGAAACTCCTAAAGAAGTGCTTTAAAGGTAAGGACTGCTTGTCTCTTTGAGGGCTTTCTCCTTGGGCTAATGATGAATGGAGCAAGCAGCCTCCAAGTCCCTTCCCACTGGGAGCCAGCCTTAAGACTCCCAACACTGGGAATACTTACTGCCACAGAAGCTTAGCTTCTGGGAAGCAGGGGCATGAAAGGTGGTACTGAAATCTGGAAACCCCAAGGACCATGTTTGCCCACTCAGGTTTGTCCAGTACAAGGCAACTTCCTTGGAGAAACAGCACAAACATGACCTCCTGACTGAGCCAGACCTGGGGGTCACCATCGACCTCATCAACCCCGACACCTACCGCATCGACCCCAATGGTGTGTGGGGTGAGGGAAGGGGGTTCTGCTTTAGGCCAGCAGTGGCTAGGTCTGGGCCTCCCTCATGGTCCTCCTGTCCCTTGCGATCTAGTGCTCCTGGATCCAGCAGATGAGAAGCTTCTGGAGGAAGAGATCCAGGCTCCTACCAGCTCAAAGAGGTGAAGGGAGAAACAGTGGGTACTGGGTGTGGCTGGGATGGGCTCTACAGTTAAGGGGGCATCCTGCACCGGGGTCCTGAGGTGCCTGCGTTCCCATCAGATCCCAGCAGCATGCCAAGGTGGTGCCATGGATGCGTAAGACAGAATACATCTCCACTGAGTTCAATCGCTATGGCATCTCCAATGAGAAGCCTGAGGTCAAGTAAGCTGCAGACAGGGAGGGGAGGGAGGGAAGGAGGGGTGAGTTTAAGGGGTATCCAGAGACTTCCTAGTGCCTTCTCTTCACTCCTAGGATTGGGGTTTCCGTGAAGCAACAGTTCACAGAGGAAGAAATATATAAAGACAGGGATAGCCAGATCACAGCCATTGAGAAGACTTTTGAGGATGCCCAGAAATCGGTAACTTGAGGAACCAGGATGGGGAGGCAGACGGAGGTGTGGAGGGAGCTTTTCCTCACTGCTTTTGTTCCCAGCAGATCTCCCAGCATTACAGCAAGCCCCGAGTGACACCAGTGGAGGTCATGCCTGTCTTCCCCGACTTTAAGGTCAGTCAGGCCCAGGGCAGGAAGCAGAGTGATGACCTCCCCTGCCTGCCAGTTCCAGACTAACCCCAGTGCCTTCACCCCACCAGATGTGGATCAACCCCTGCGCTCAGGTCATCTTTGATTCCGATCCGGCCCCCAAGGACACGAGTGGTGCTGCCGCATTGGAGATGATGTCTCAGGCCATGATCAGGTCACTGATCCTGTCACCTCCCCAGGCCTGCACCTTTTTCCCCCTCTGCCCACACCCCCTTGACCACTGTGCTCCTTCTCCACCAGAGGCATGATGGACGAGGAAGGGAACCAGTTTGTGGCCTATTTTCTGCCTGTGGAAGAGACACTGAAGAAGCGAAAGCGGGACCAGGAGGAGGAGATGGACTATGCTCCAGATGATGTGTGCGTGGGGTGGGAATAGGTGGTAAGGACTGAGAAGTGTCCTGTTTTCCTCCTTGGGGACCCCTGAGCCAACTGCGCCTCATCCACAGGTATGACTACAAGATAGCACGCGAGTACAATTGGAATGTGAAGAACAAGGCCAGCAAGGGCTACGAGGAGAACTACTTCTTCATCTTCCGGGAGGGCGATGGGGTATATTACAACGAACTGGAGACCAGGTACTCTCCTCCGCTGTCTGCTCAGCCTGCCCCAGGTTTCTCAGGACCCAGGGCTGGTGGGTAGTCTGGCCAGGGCAGGGAAGAGCCACCCTGGGTGTCACCTCTTCCTCAGCAGTTGCCATGTCTGTTGTGTGTGTTAATCCTGGGGCTTGAACTTAGGGCCTGGGTGCTATCCCTTAGCTTTATTTGCTCAAGGCTGGTACGCTTCCACTTAAGCCACAGCTCCATTTCTGGGTTTTTGGTGCTTCACTGGAGAAAAGTCTCACACTTTTCTGCCCATGCTGGCTTTGAACTGTGATCCTCATATCTCAGCCTCTTGAGTAGCTAGGATGACAGGTATGAGCTAGCTACTGGTGTCTAGCTGCTGTATCTGTGAGAGCAGCTGGTGTGCATTTCATGAGCATGGGCTGGGCCTGGCTAAATGGGAGGCCAGGATGAAAATCTTCAGGTAACGTAGAAACCTTTAATACTTTTGTGTGGGCGCATACCTGCTTTCCCTCGTACTAATGCAGGACTTGATGTGAAAAGCAAACAGCCAAATTAGAAGGCAACATATAAAATTAGATGTGTTTTAGGGCAAAACACTGGATACCCAACTTTAAAAATGTGACCCACACTCCTCTGAGGGCTGAAAGTTATCTGCTGTATTGGTGCCCTTGGTGTAAAAGCTGGCAAGTGTGACTTGAACTTGTTTAGAGAGCAAAAGCTAGGCACTGGTGAGTTACACCTGGCATCCTAGCTACTCAGGAGGCTGAGATCTGAGAGTCAAAGCCAGCCTGGGCAGGAAAGTCCATGAGACTCCTATCTCCAGTGAACCACCAGAAAACTAGAAGTTGAAGTGCTAGAATGCTAGCCTTGAACACAAAAGCTCAGGGACAGTTCAAGCCCCCAGACCAAATAAACATTGCAGATTCTATTCCAACAAAGTGGGTTCTGTGGGCCCACACCCATATGGTACCAAACTCCCATCTTCAGTCCATGGCCATTTGTTCTATTGAGGGTAAAAAGGTCCACTGGGGCCATAAATTCCTATTACTCAAAAGCTAGACATCCACATGTGACAGCTCCTGGTCTTTATGTGGTGGCTTCACAAATCAACATATATGAATGAATGTGGATCGCTTATGTGTGTACACCATATATGCAGTCCTCTGTGTCTCATCCAGAGTGAGCACTGCTGAGCCCCACATCAGAACCCACCTCTCTGGCAGTGTCTAAGTGTACCCCTCACCCTCTTCCTGCAATTTGCCTACTGCAGAGTCCGACTCAGTAAACGCCGCGCCAAGGCTGGTGTCCAGTCGGGTACAAATGCTCTGCTTGTGGTCAAACACCGGGATATGAATGAGAAGGAATTAGAAGCCCAGGTAAGAGCATCACTGCCTCTTCCACCCCCCCCCCCCCCAGGAAGGGTAGCTGTGTGGTGAGGGGACAGTGGCCTGACCAGCACACTGTCCCCCTACCCTATCCTGTTTTCAGGAGGCACGGAAGGCTCAGCTGGAAAACCACGAACCGGAAGAGGAAGAGGAGGAGGAGATGGAAGCTGAGGAGAAAGAAGCTGGGGGCTCAGGTAGAGGAGGAGCTCGTGTAGAGCGGTCCAAGCCTTGGAAAGCGAGGGAGGGTGTGGTGCTGGGTCTCACCTCTCCCTGCTCCCTTACAGATGAGGAGCAGGAGAAGGGCAGCAGCAGTGAGAAGGAGGGCAGCGAGGACGAGCGCTCGGGCAGTGAGAGTGACCGGGAGGAGGGCGACAGGGATGAAGCAAGCGACAAGAGTGGCAGCGGTGAGGAGGAGAGCAGCGAGGATGAAGCCCGGGCTGCCCGGGACAAAGAGGAGATCTTCGGCAGTGACGCGGATTCAGAGGACGATGCTGACTCCGATGAGGAGGACAGGCCTGTCCGCGGTGGCAGTGACAATGACTCTGACAGTGGCAGTGATGGCGGTGGGCAGAGGAGCCGCAGCCCTAGCCGCAGCCGCAGCGCCAGCCCCTTCCCCAGTGGCAGCGAGCACTCGGCCCAGGAGGGCAGTGAAGCCCCAGCTTCTGATTCCAGTGAGGCTGAGAGCGACAGTGACTGAGCCCCAGGGCCTTCTTAGGGCAAGAAGGCACTTTTCTAGTGGTGTTGGGGAGCCCTTCACCCTGCTCGGCCCCAACCCATTTGCTGTTAATAAAGGCTACTTCTCCACTTGCCAGGGCCCTCTGGTGCCAACTCCCCCCCCCCAGCCCCCCGCAAGCCTGACGTGTTCAAGGACCCCAGCTTGAGTCACGGAAGCAAAGCCACTGGGTTCCCCATGAAATGGCACATAACAAAGGTCAGAATCCTTTTGTTTCAATTTTTTTTTTCTCCAAAATAAGCCCAGACCATTAAACAATTGAAACTCCAACAAATAAGTCTTCTCCAACAGCGAGAAAAACTGTAGTTACTCAAAGCTGATTCTGCCAGTGGGACTGGGGACAGTGGGGGGGAGGGGAGGGTGAGACCATGGAGGGCCTGGGGGGTGGGGGGGGAGACGGCAGGAGGGAAGGGTCCTGCCCATCAGAGTGGGGCCGCCTGCGTCCTGCACTCTGCTGTCAGGCGTTGGGGGAGGGGGGCAGCTCTCACCTCCCTCCGAGGGGGAGGGGATCCCTCACCAACTCCCAGTGCCAGGCAGTGAAGTCACCCTCAGAGGGGGGACTGGCTAGGGGAAGGTGAGGGTCCCAGGGGAGGGACACCCAGCTGACTCCAAACCAGAGGCCTACTGCCCCCATCCCTGGCTAGAGGGAGGGGCTGGAGAAGCCAGGTGAGGGGAATGGGCCAAGGCACAGCAACCTGGAGGGCCGGGGCGGGAACTTGCATAGGTTGATGAGTGTGCAAGAGGTACATAAATACACCTGACACCCCGCCCAGCCCGGCACTGGGAGAGGAGGTGGGGAACAGAGGTGGGTCCCCAGGGCCACCCTAGCCCCCTGGCTTCTTCCCCCTCCCTAGGCTCGGTGGACAGGAGGTCCACAGAGCAGGAGGCTGGGGCAGGGAGGGCTGGGGACGGGCTGATAGTGCAGGGAGGGTGGTGGTTTTCAAGGGGGTTTTTTGTTGGTTCTTTTTTTTTTTTTTTTGGTTTTTTTTTCCCCAACATTTTGTATCTTTAATAACATACACAATGGTTACCAGCCATATTCATAACAAAAGTTATTCATAAAATGTATCTAAAAATAACATTTTTTTTCCTTTTCGATGTGAAAAGCTTGAGAATGTCCCAGTGAGTGGGGGTGGGTTGAGAGGGGAGAGGAGGTTAAAATAGGGGGACTTGGCTTCCCCACTGTCTGAACCCCCAACCCCCCTCCCTCCACCTGGGCCCCAGCACAAGCCCTCATCAGGAACTGGGACCAGAGGGGCTGTGTGACTCAAGCTGGGACGCACCTCTGGGTTTGGATATAGTGTTCCGCTTACATGAGGTCATGACAATGGGGGAGGGGCGAGGCTGAAAGAGAGGGGGACAGGGAGAAAAACAAACAGAAGAACAATCCCCTTTCCTGTATTCCTGACCTCCAAGTCCTTTGCCACCAGACCCAGGAGCGGAGACAGTGTGTTGGTGGGGGAAGGGGACATTAAGGCAACAGACTTCCAGCCTCCCCGCTGCCTGGCTGCCCGCCTTCATCCTCCGCATCTGGGAGCCAGGGCTGGGGAGTAAGGAGGGCGAGGGGGTCTGGAGGAGGGGGCGCTGCCCTCTCCTCTTATAAAGTTCAGGCTCCCCCTGCCACTGTCTTGGCTCAGAGAGAGGCCTGGGGATTCTAAAAATGATAGGGAATGATCAGAGAGAAAAACCATTAAGAACTATATAAATATGCATCTTAAATAGGCCTAAGAAATTAATTGTAGAGAACCTCTGACAAACACGGTGAGAGGTGAGAAGGCGGCTCCTGTCCTGGGGGAATGTTGGAGGGGAAGGCATTGGGGAGGAGAGAGAGGCTCCACTCCTCGCCCTCCTTTTCTCCCCAGCTCCTCCAGTGACTTCCTGGCTGGCTCGCCCTCCCCCATGGTGAGGTTCAGAGCAGATCCACAAGGTGGCAGTCAGTCTATCATCAGGGAGTCTGCCCTACTGCAGGGGCAGTGCTCAGCAGTCTGGAGGAGGCAGGGGTGGGGTTGGGCCAGGTGGAATGCAGTAGGGAGGAAAGGAAAGGGGAGGGGAGGGACAGGCAGTCTGGCTGGTCCTTGCCCCTTCTATCCTGGCCACCCACTCAGTGCCCCCCCCCAGCCCCCCCGGCCTCAGCAGTCTCTCTCAACGGGCCTGGGAGTGAGCAAGGAGTGTGCCAATGTTAAACAAAAGTTAAGAGGGTGAGAGTAGAAAAATATTAGAACGAGTAGCTGAGCCAGCCCACCCTCTTGCTGCCCAGGAGGCGGCTGGGGGTTGTCCCCGCCCGCCGCCCAGGGAGCCCATGGGTGCGCTGGGCTGAGGGTCCTGTCAGATGGTGGAGGTTTTGTCTGTCCCATCTGTGGTGAGAAAGGGAGGAAGGGAGGCAGATCAGGAGCTGGCGGGAGGCCTGAGGAAGGCACTCATGTCACCTGTCATCCCGGCGGCCCTCCCTGGAGTCTGGCCTCCCCTTGGGCCCCTCAGAACCTCAAGTTGCTTGGTTCAGAGGTGGAGGCATGGGTGGGAGGGTGGGTGCTGGGTCAGGGAAAGAGGAAATGCTCACCACCCAAGGCGTGTTCTGTCATGCTCAGACACAGAGACTCCAGGGTGGGATTGATCTCCAGGTCAGGCCCAGGGACCGGGCAGTCTGAGAGAGAGAACAGGGCGGTGAAGGAGGACCAAGGACAGAGATGGGCTGGGGACAGATATCACAAGGCAGGTGGGGCAGTAGTGGCCAGAGTTATAGATGGAGAACAGGAAGCGGAAGGAGCTTTCCTGGAGGCCCACAGGCTGTGGCTGTTTAGGACAGGGACACCAGGCAGCACTGCTCCCCGATGCTGACCTCTTCTCTCTGCATGGGCCAACAGGTAAGATAAAGTCTTCCTATGCTCACTTGCGCTTGCTGCTCAGGACAGGATGTGGTCCAAGCAGGCTCAGCGACCCAAGGCCTGTCTTCACCACTTCGCCCAAGGACCTGTTTCCTATTTGGGCACCTGGCAGGCCCGACTACCTCGGTGCTCCCCACTGCTGTCAGGTGTGAGCTGCTTTGGTGCTGGGCCTAGAAGACCCGGCTCCAATCTCCTCTCACCACCCACCAGCCATTGAGTCCTGAGATCAGGTCCCAGTAGAACCTGTCTCTCCTGAAACATCTTTGTGTGAGGACTGACACCTGGGAGAGAAGAGCGTCTGTGGCTCCTTTGGGTGCTAGAATGATGCCTCATGAGGAAGAACTCATAAAGACCTCATACATTCAGAATCCCCATGGAGGGGGCGGCCCAGAGCCATTGGTCCAGGGCAGGCCACCCATATGCAGATGGGGAAGAGGCAACAAGCCCCCCTCCTCCAGGGAAGCAGGGACCCATGACCCATGGCTGGCGTGTCTCTGATCTACCCCCTGCCCATTCAGCACTCCCCCGACTGCTGAGTCTTTGGGTGGAGGCAAAAGAGCCTTCCATTTCCAGCCTCCAGAGCAGGACTGAGCTGAGAGTGAGGTAGAGTCACTGGCTCCCATGACAGCAGACAGGCAGGCAGGATTCCCCTCTCCGCAATCTCCGGCTCTGACCTCTCACTCTTCAAGCCCTTCCAAACTGAATGATCCTAGACAGCCACAGTGACAGTGGCCACTGTGGACACACAACACTGCATAGGGAATGGGGGGCGGGGCAAGGGGGTGAGGGACTGAGAGAAGGTAGGTAGCTTAGAAAGAAAGGGTAAAGAACACACTCCCATGCTGCAGGGGGTGGGAGCTGAGCAGCGGCGCCTGGGGTGGGAGCCTTACCTGGAGGGAACATGAGGATGGCCTGGGGTGATGAGTGGACCGGGAGTGAGTGGGTGCGCTGCACAGAGCTTCGGCTCTGGCTGGGCATGCTGTTGCTGCCTCCAGGGTTGGCAAACCACAGGTTCTGCAGGGTCCGTGGGAAGAGAGAAGGGGTGAGTGGGGAAGAGGCCCAGAGGTACTGGAGCTGAACACAAGCACAAGGGCAGACACACAGCACCCCCACCACCGAGTGCCAGAGCACCTGCCTCCATGTGGCTCACCTGTCGGCCCTGGCCCCCAAGGCTGGGGCTGGTGAGGGCATGTCGAGGGGAGACGCCCCCTATGCCCGAGGGGCTCAGAAGGCCCATCCTGCCAGGCGGGAGGGCGCGAGGAGGCATGGGGAACTGCCGCTGGGTGCGCCGGGCCACCCCCATCCCCACAGAGCCAGCTATGGGGAGAGAGTTGGAGCCGAACGCCCAGCTGGAGAGAGCAGAAAGCAGGAGGGTTAGCTTAGATGCATGGGCCCATGTGTGCCCCCCCTTCCTCACCACCCCACAGGAGGATGGAAGAGAGGTGTTGTGTCACACATCTGGATGGGGGTGGGGGCCGGACTGTGTCCACTCAAAGCAGCCTCTGGGGGGAGACTCTGCAACTAGTCTGGTACAAGAAGGCGTTTCAAAAGCTCCCCATGAAAGGTGGGGAGACAGTGTCTCTGTAGGCGTTGGGGATGGAACTCAGGGCCCCCCCTTCCATCCTGATCCCTGACCCTGCCTTGTTCCTAAGATGGTAGTCACTGCTCGAGTACCACAACAGGGACCCCAGCCCCAAATGCCATCATCTCTTTAGGCAATCAGCTGGCAAGCACAAGGGCTGGCGGGGGGGAGGGGGGGGAGCTTGGCCAACCCCGACCCCTACCCCTTCTGCTGCCGGTAGTTCTGCATGTCCAGTGCGGCCTTGCGTGGGAACGTTCGCAGGAGCTTCAGCACTTGCTGCTTCCAGGACAGCAGCCGTTTCTTCTGCGTCTCTGTGAAAGCCTAGAATCGGGGAAGACAAGGAAGGAGCAACGAGGTGCTTCCTTTCCACCTGCCTTCCACTTGGTGCCAGACAATGCTGGCTGGGGAGACACCTGTGCAATGGAAAGGGGCAAGGCCAACCTCCCGCCTCCCCCAAGAGGATTAGGGCAGGTGGCGCAAGCGTCGTGATGAGCCTGCAGGCGCTGTGGGCGAGGTGTCTCCGGGAACCTGTCCAAATGGGGGGACGGAGCGCAGGCGTGAATGAGTGCTTTGAGAAGCAGCCTTGGAAGTCCACAGCGAGATGAGGGTGGAGAAGTGAGCTGGGCCGGACCATGCAGGGCCCGAGTGGGGTGGGCCAGCCTCCCCCTGCTCAGTAGCTCAGTGAAGGCCTTACCTCATGAGTCAGGCACTTTTCGATGAGCTGGAGGTAACTGGTGATGTTTTCCTCATCTGGTCGGGACACCAACAGCTGGGTGCATACTGGGAGACAGGGAAAGGACAGGGATGCGTGGTCAGAGTCTCAGCAAGGTACTTCGTGCAGTGTTTCACCTTCTAGACAGCAGATTCAGGTATATCCCTGCTGCTCCCACTGTCGAAGCTGGGTTTCATCCTTACCTTTTCCCATCACCCGTGTAAACTGGCTAGGGATGTCCCCGTCGGCGACAGGAGCCGGGGCTGGCTCACTGCCATCAGTGGGAGCTGGAGCTGGTGGAGGGGGGTAGCTGTCTGCAGCTGGTGGGTCCTTGGCCTCGGTGCCCTTGTCTGTGCCGGTGTGGGCCAGGGGAGGCTCAGCACCTGGCAGCAGTGGGTCCCCATGGCCCCCATCCTTGGCAGTAGCGGTTGCGGTGGCGGTGGCCACGGTGGCCTGCAGGACGCTGTAGGCCTTGATGGGGGTGATGATGATCTGCTGCAGCTCCTGCAGAGCACTCCGCAGGTTCCCACCTTCCAGCACGTCCTGTGTGCAGAGGGCACTGTGGGTCAGGGGCATACCCCAGGGGGAGGAGGGCTCACACAGGCCGTGGGGAAGACGGGACAGCGAGGGTATTGCTGGCTCTTCCCCTCTAAGGCAGAGGACTGTGGTGTCTCAAGGGCCCATGAGGAGGATTCAGATCCACTCCACATCAAGACCCCACAGGCTGGGGAGGAAAAGCCAGAAGGCAACAATGGAAAGACAGAAGGCAACAATGGAAAGCGACCTCTCTCTCCCCACCTACCCCCCGCACCCCCCCCCCCCCCCACACACACAGGGGAGGGACTAACTCCCCTACCAGAAAGATAGACCAGTCAGAAAAGTTAAAGAGCACATATGACACCGCTTAGAGAGCCATTTGATGTGAACTTGGTCTCTGGCACCTGACTGCCTAGGGCTGTGGTCAGACCTGAGGAGCGAAGAGACCCAGGAGATGGTCCTGGCAGCTGACAGGCCAATCTCAAGGGATAGGGAACAAGGTCCTTACCTTCTCCAGGGACTTGAGGACACTCTGCCTCTCTCGAAGCTTCTGGATGCTCAGGGCTATCTTGTGACGGGCCCCTTTGGTGACATTCTGTGGGAAGGACAGAGACAGGGAGCTGGGTGCCTTCTCCTGGGCAGCCTGGGCTGCAGGGCAGTACCTAGTACCAAAGGGTGCCGGTGCCAATGCCTCCCCACCAGTCCCCTTGGCTTCACCTGCGACTCCAGGTGCTGCTCGGTCAAGGTCATCATCTCCTCATAGCTCATCTGGGAGAACAGGGCTGCATACTTGTGCAAGCGGAGGCTCTTGAGCCACGAGGGCACATCTGTGGAAATGGAGGACATGGGGTCAGGACCTTGACCCTGGTGACCAGAGGGAAGGTGGGGGGAAGGCATGGGCCACAGGGAGCCTTAAAAACTGCAGAAAACTGGGAGGGCTCACTCGGTCCTAGCTACTCTGGCAGGAAGCTCCTGCCTGAGACTCCCAGGAGGACTTGCTCACTGCTGTGACATATTCTTGGGTGCTTGGCTTCCTGGGAGGGTGGATGTGGGTCTCTCTGCTCTGTCTTGAGCACAAAAGACAGAGGCCATCCACTCCTCTAAGACCTTTTCCAGGGAGGGGGGCGGGAAAGAGGGGGCAGCTACATTGGCTTTCTGTCCTCAGAGCTCCAGGTGTACCTTTCATGCCACTGCCATCCTCCTGGAAAGTGTTCCGGCTAGAGCCCTGTTCCTCCGTCTGCTCACTGCCAGAGGAGGCCACGCTGCTCTGGGGTGAGAGGGGGGCGTGGTCGGGCGTGGAGAAAGCAGCCCGGGCCCCAAGCTCCTCTGGACTCGGCCACTCACCAGGGGCCTGGGGGCTCGTAGGGATGAGTGACATGGAGCGCTTCAGCGGGCTGGGGTGGATTTGGCAGGGGAGACCTGGCCAGAGAGGGAGAAGGAGACATCAGCCCCACCAGCCCCATCATCCTCCAGGAAGGGACACTGGGGCCCAAGGGGTACTGCCTCTCATATACTGCTCATTCCTTCCCCTAACACCCAGCAGCTGGCAAACCTCTGCTCAAGGCCCCAGCAAGCCTGCCTTGGGGTGATGGTCATGGCCTCCTCAGTGTCCTGCCTGCCTTCCTGTCTCCTACAGACCTGGTCCTCAGGGTGCCTCGTAAAACACACAGATCTCAACAGTCCCTGCTCAGTTCCCAGGGGCTTCCTTCATGCTGCAAACAAAAAAATCCCAACTCTTCTTCACTCCTGGCCCCCCATTCACCTGACCTCTCTCATTCCCCAGAGCTCAGGCTCTTGGTCCATCCGGGCCTTTGAAGCCCTCATCTCTCCTCAGCCCCCATTTTTCTCCTGGAATTCTCAAGCCAGTCTGCCTGTCTGCCTTCCTCCTTCCCCTCCCCAACCCTCCCGGGCAGTGCTAGTGACAGAGCCTGGAGCTTTACACATGCCAGGCAAGCACTCCACCACTGAGACATACCACCAGCCCTTACCTGCTAGCTTCTCCTAATCCCAGCAGTTGGTCCCCTCAGGTCTCATCTCAAATGTCCCCTCCCGCTCCCTCCTGCGGCCTACACTGAACCTTCAATATGAGGTCACTGTTCCAACCTCAATCACGACTGCTCTCAGCTTCCCCACAGCATCTCTGATAACCTGAAATTCGTTTGTTTATTTGCTAGAAAATTTTTGTGAAACACAGAACCTGTCTTCTTAGCTGTCAATATATCCTTAGTCACCACAGTGAGTCTTGGCCACAGAGCCATTTTTCTCTAAGTACTTGTACAGAAAATGAGATGCGTGGATTGTTTTTTCAACATCTCTGTCATTGACCCTCCCTAAAGCCCAAACTGGCTTACCCACGAGGCCCTCCTCCACAGGACATTTCAAACCCTCGAGTTATCCCATTTCTTTTCCTGCCTGGGCTGACTCTGAATTGCAATCCTCAGATCTCAGCCTCCTGAGCAGCTAGGGTTACAGGCATGAACCACCCACACATGGCTGATATTCCCAATTCTGAGGAAGCAGAGGCCTGTAACCTGATTTTTAACTATTCCCAAGACAAAGCAGGCTCCTGTGAGCTTCTAGATCTTCCCATGGCCTACTCTCTCCAGCCCGTGGCTTTCTTCTCCCCTCCATCCTCTCTACCCAGCTGCATTGCCTCAAGTTCCCTCCACGGCTGCCACAAGCCCAGAGCCCACAGCCCTTAGCACTCGCTGGACTTTGCACTGAACTATGGATTTGTGCAAGATGGCCACCAACCCAATCATTTTCGCAGCCAAGATCGGGCCCGGGGCCCAAGACACAGAAGCCTCCCAAGTTTCATACAGGACAAAAGGGCACTAAGAGGGCAGGCGGTTTGGCACAGAGAACCCAGAAGTACCTCTAGGCAGCCTAGAGAAAAAAAAAAAAAAAAAAAAAAAAAAAAACAAAGCCAAAAGCCTGGGTAGCCGAGGACAGCCAGGCCCAGGAAGCTGAAGTCTTTTGCCCCAGTTCCCACAGGGAGCAGGGAACAGAGACCACCGGCCTTGTTCTGACGGGAAGGCTGGGGTTCCTGCCAGTGGTCCACTGACATCCTGCCCAGGAAGGAGGCCAGCTTGGTCCTAACCCCAAATCACCTTCTGTCACCACCTGTGACAAGCCTCATGCTCCCAGCCAGGAAGTCACCCAAGGGAGAGGCCGGTGCACAAGGCCACCCAGTGGGGCCAGCCTCAGCCCCTGCCCCAGCCCAGGCCCTTGGAGATGGTCTGTTCAAGGCTCCCTCAGACGCCCCCACCACCATCCTGGTTTCTGTTCCACTTGGGACTCCTGCAGGAAGATGGCACACTCTGGTCTACAGGGCAGAACCCTCAATACAAGCCTTTGTGCCTCTGGCCTACTCCTTCCTCCCTTTCTCAGCCAAGAAGAGACAGGAGACTCTGAAGGCAGGAAAGGGCTGGGATTGGAAGGATCATGAAGTTCCTGAGGAGCCCTGCTTGGCTGTGCATTGGTGTGGAGGCTGGCCACGGCAGAGGATTCAAAGACCAGGAATGCCGACTGGAGACCCAGGGCCTCCACTCTCCAAGAAACCCCGGCCTGTCCTTGGCAGGACCCCAAACCCACCCCGCCTGCCCTCCCAGGCCAATCCTGGCTTCCCACTCAAAAATATTTTAATGGTTTCCTGTTTCCTGCAACTGCTTAAAATCTAAAAGCTTTACTTTATCCTTCAGTCCCCTTGGCATGCGCATGCACACACACTAGGGCTGTAAGACCTTAGTTCAAATTCTGGCTCTGTTGCCTCAGTTGGAACCAGGCACACTGGGGCATCTGCTGTCTGCATTTTCATGTGTAGTCCTTAGCAGAGCGAAGGGCAGCTGGTGAAGGTGAGTGCTACTGCCGCACACTGACCCCCACTGCCTGCCACCCCAGGCCAATTGTGCTCATGCTCTACCTTCCTTGTGGTTGCCTAATTCCTTTCTCTCTTTTGGCTTAAACCCTGATTCAACATTGTTCAACGTTAGTCCTTTAAAGCTATTAAGCATCTAGTGAGTGTAGCTCAGTATCACAGTACTTGCTTGCCTAGCATGTGTGAAGCCCTGGGTTCAAGTTCCAGTTGTGCCAAAAAGAAAAATGAGCATTAAAAAAACATCTGTAGGGACCCTGAGCCTGGAGCCCAAGAAGGTGTGGTGGTGTGGTTCAAATGGTAGAGCACCAGCCAAATGAGTTCAAGGGCCTTAGTTCAAAGCCAGTACTGTCAAAAACAAAACACAAAACAGCAAGGTGCCAGTGGCTCACGGTTGTTAATCCTAGCTACTCAGGAGGCTGGGATCCAAGGATCGTGGTCCCAAGCCAGCCAGGGCAGGAAAGACCATGGGACTTTTATCTCCAATTCACCACCAGAAAACCGGAAGTAGTGCTGTGGCTCAAAGTGGTAGAGCACTAGTCTTGAGCTAAAACACTCAGAGACAGTGCCCAGGCCCTGAGTTCAAGACCCCAAACTTACAAAACAAAAAAACACAACACCCTATAGCATAGGTACAATAAAATGTCTATCCCAGGTCATATTCACCTTTGCCTTACTCATGAAGTTGAGGACCAGAGAGGTTAGGGGACTTGCCCAAGGCCATAGAAATGAAGATGCTCAGTTGACCACTTTCTTACCTGTGTTGGCGCTGCTCCCAATACTGTTGATGGCTGGCGGCACAGAACTGGATGGGTGGAAAGGTACATGTCCATTTTCCCGAGGTGGCTTGTCCTGCCAACCTGGCCCTGCCTCTCCGGGGCCCAGCTCTGCAGGTCCCCCCCATTCATCTGAGCCCTGACGTGAGTGGTATGTGGGCTCTGGTCGGGGGCGGAAGCCACTAGCCAGCCGCTCTTCCAGGTGGCTCAGCCAGAGGGCCAGTGCGTTGCGGTCCTCCAGCGTGGTGGCCGGGTGGATGAGGGCGTAGGAGAGCAGCTGACGGCTCTCTTCAATGAAGACATTGCTCTCGATGGAGTAGGCCAGCACTTTCTGGAGCAGCCGCATGTACTCTGACTTGGCCTCTGTGTTGCCAGGCTGAAGCAAAGGCAGATGGGAGAGCAGGAGAGACACCACCTTCTCTTTGGACTCCTGCTGCCACTGGCTGACGATGGCTGCAGCAGGAAGAGATGAGATGTCAGGAGGGCCTGAGTGGACACCACCGGGAACCCAAGAGCTGCCCATGGTCTGCCCCCTCTGATCTGGGCTCCCCTCCTTTCTCAGTTCATCAACATTGATCTTGTCCCTCATACAGATGAGATCAAACACTCACCCTGCTTCTAATTTCTCCTGGTCCTGAGACTCTTGTTCTTAAACATCAGCAGTGACCCTCAAATATGCTATGCTGGAACCTAAATTCCTCCTGCCATTCCTAGGCCTGTTTTGCTATATCCCATCCTTACATCCTCTATACCTTTCACCACTAAACAGCATCTTTCCTGATTGGCAACACCACACACAGCTAAGAAGCTTGAGCTCTGGAATCAGATGGTCTAGACTCCTCACTAGACCTTGGGTTAAGTCAACTTCATCAAAATATGATTTCTTTTCCCACAAAGGTGGGGAGATAATTATAGTACCCAGTTCACAGTGTTGCTCTGAGATTCAATGAGCTAATAAAGAACGGAGAGTGACCTGACATTTAGCATACACTGAATAAATGCCTGCTGTTGCTTTTTAACTGGTCTCTCTACCTCTGTGAAGAGGAACCCAGAGCCAGCCATACCCAGCAGGTGGCTGGGAATTATGTGAAGATCATGGCATTAAGTCAGCACTCAGCAAATGCTAGCTGATTCTTTCTAGTCTCTTGGTTAATGTACATTATCTACCAGCCCAGGAAACAAAGGCTAAGTTAGGGCATCAACTGAAGGTTTTTCAAGCTAAGTTCCCTGGGGCTTCAGATTCCAGGATAGACTCTTGGCCACTTGCAGAAAAACTTGAAGAAAGGCCTTGTGCACCTTTAGAAACCCGTGGCCTGATTTCACACTACCATGCACACACTGTGTTTACAGAGCATCTGGTATGTGCTGGACACATTAAGAACATGTCTGCTTTCCCTTGCCTTAACTGTTTTATTTTCAGTTTGCAGACAAACAAGATTGGGGAAGTAAAGAGAAAAGTCTAGTAAGTGACAGGTTAAGCTCAGGTCTGTTTACTTCCAGAACTGGCAGAAACTTTCATTATAACCTTCCTTTCTTCCCCCACCTCCAGCTGGCTTTCCAGATCCCCTTTATTATCTGTCACACAAAGCCAGGAGACCATACCCTTCTCTGTATCTGAAACCGCCCCCCATGATCACACAAAGCTATCCCTCAGGCCATCTCCACATTTAAAGATTGATCTTTCCAAAGTAGACTAGCCTTCCTTAAGACAGGAAGTCTCCCCCATCTCTCACTGGGTCACATAAGGAACTTTCTTGAATCTCCTCCCCTAAACTCAGTCCCTGAGCTTCCAGTTCCTGAAGATAAGCAAGAAGCAATACAGCAAATCAAATTAGGGACAAAGTAAAGGTTTTGTGCCCTGGCTGGCAAGCAGATCCCTGGGTAATACCTTCCTCTGTAAATGAAGGATTATGGGGCTGCTGAGATTTAGGTTGTGATGTACATACAACACCATCTGAAAGCTGGGTGCTGGTGGCTCATGTCTGTAATCTGCTATTCAGGAGGCTGAGATCTGAGGATCAAGTTTGGAAGGCAGTCTGGGCAGATAAATTAGTGAGACTCACTCTCATCTCCAATTAAGCACCAAAAAAGATAGAAGTGGAATTGTGGCTCAAGTGGTAGAATGCTAGCCTTGAGGAAAAAAGCTCAGGGCCAGTGCCTAGGCTCTGAGTTCAAGCCCCAGGACCCTGTACAGAAAACAAAAACAACAAAAAAATCCACCATCTAACAGCCTCTGCCCTTCATGAGCATCAAACTATGGCTTAATGATGTCTGTTTTTCTCTGCTCTTCTCCAGCAGTCAGCCTGCCCCTTCGTTCCTACCCTCCTACCCTGACGTTCTCTATGGCTCTTGTTCAGGCCTTGCAGGGTAGCCAGAGGCATCTGGGAGAGAAAGAGGCCTTGTCTGGGCCCTCCCCCACCCCACAGTACTGCCAGGACCCCAGGAGTAAGGGACGCAGCTTCTCTTCTGGTACTGCCAGGGGACGTGACAGACAGCCTCAAGGGTTGAGCTCAATGAAGGACCTTGTTCTAGTGCCCAGAAAGGAGGCCATGGTTTTGGCCACATGGAGGCTGACCCTGGGGAGATGTGTTCATGTGTAAGCAATGGTGGTGTTGGGAAAGATGGGCCGCCCATGACTGGGAAGCATCAATGAGCACTGGAACTGGGCCAGGGAATCTGCACAGCCTCAGGCCCCTTGGGGTGAGCTCAGCTGGGGCTGCAGATGATGGGTGGGATGGAACTTTTAGGTTCCTGCCCAGAGCCGCAAAGTCTGGCCCAGAGTCTTAGTCCAGCAAGGGCCCAATGAATACCTGTACAACTGAATACAAACACTGCCAAGAAGATGTGTGCCCTCCCTAGGATCCCCAGCCTTGGGGTTGCTCTGCCTTAGGTCCTAGCAGAGTGCAGTGAAAGTACAAGTTCAAAAGTCAGCCTTTAAACGGGTCCATACAGCCGTGGATCAGGTCTATAAACTCTCTGGGACTGGGTGACTTCTGTGCCATGGGTTAAGTAAAGGTCCCAGGTCACAAAGTCATTTCATGGAAAGCACCTGGCATGTGCAAGTGCTCAGGTGATTAACCATTGCTGCTGGGGCTCCAGCTGGAGATACAGCGCCAGGCTATTTCAAGGCTGGAGAAGCACTCAGGGAGCACATCTGGAGCTGGCTCCCCCTGAGGACCTTCACATGGGTGAGGAATTCCATGTGGTTATTTAGCAAAAGCACACATATCTTAAGCTCCAGAGGCACAAGAAGCAGTGAGGAAATTCTGGAGGTTGTGGGGAAGGGGGAGTGGTGGGGGTGGGGGTGGGGTGGCATCAATGGCTGCTTCTCACCAGGCTGTAACCTGGAATCCTATTTATGAGTGTCCTCCTTGGCAAAGGTCACAGGGTAGGGCAGGCCAGGTGACCAGAGCTAAGTAGGTCATGACCTTGGGTCCTGGCAAATCACAAGAGCCAAATATATCTCCAAGACTGTCATAAGAGCAAACCCATTTTTATATGCTGGGCTGGGGCAACCATCATGGCAGCCTCTGGTACCAGCCAAGGGTTGGGATTTGGCTCCAAACATGCCTTTTCTGCCTCAGCCCAGCTCAAGCAGACAAGGGGGAGCGCCAGGGACTCACATTTTTGTTTGATGAACTGTGTCCGTACGGCCTGAAAGTGGAGGGTGGAGACATGATGGCTAAGCTCTAGTGACTCACTTGCCATGGCCCCCTCTTGACCTCAGTTTCCCCACCCAGATTCAGGGAGCCAGAGAGGGAAGGGCTTAAACCCGCCAGATATGGAGACTGACTCAGAAGAGAGGCAGTGGGAAGAAATGTAGGAAATGTGGTCCAGAGAGGGAGGGAGGGAAGGGAACCCAGCTCGCCTGGCTCCCATCCCCTCCCTCCCCTCCTATCCAGGGGAACACCTTCTAGTCCCAGCAGGCTCTAGGAGGAGAAGGCCAGGATTAATGTCCCAGCTCCAAACAGCAGCAAGATGGCACTAGAAGAAGGTTCACCCTGGGGCTTCTCAGCATGTTCTGGAACTAGGCAATTGCTTTTCTGTTTCTGGATGTTGTCTCAGGCTCTGTTTCCATGAAACTGGGAAACCTCCCTTCATCCTCCCCAAAGGCTTGAGAGGAAGGGACAGCGCAGGATGTGACCCCCCCCCCTTCTTTCAGTTGGTCATTTCCAACGTCCTTGTCACACTCCTGGGCTCAACCAGAAGCAGCCTCAGTTTCCGACAAGAGGTTTTCCACTGGGCGCACACAGAGCCATCCAGGGGTTTTAAACATCTAGGATAGCACCTAGACCTCATGGAATTTTTCAGAAAGTCTCTGGGACTGTGATATGAAGCTAGAGTAGGTCAATTCTTGTGCTCCCCACCCTATCTATGGAGAAGACAGTCAAAGAGGGAAGCAGAGAACGGGACATGGAGGTTAAGTTCCAGAAGAACACCGAGCATGTGCCGTTCTGCTCAGGTCTCCTGTTTTGAAACGGTTTGAAGAGCTGCAGAGGGGTTTCAGTCCTTGTAATGGGGTGGCCTGCATGAGGACTGGCAGGCCCATCAAAGTCACAACTAGGTTAACAAGTGGGGTCACTAGTGGAGTGAGTATGCAGCTTTCGGGAGAGGGAAGGAGAGGGCTTCCACTGGGTTACCTATTGTCTACTTGGGGTAGGAGTGGGGGGAGGATGGCATTGGGAGTAGAGCCCGTTACCAACAGCACTCCTGCCCTTGGTGCTGGAGCTGAGGGAGGGTGGCAGGTCTGGGTGATTTCTGGTTTGAGTAATCAATCACCCAGCCCTTACAACCGTGGTGCTTCTGTGACATGTTCATAAAAAATACAGGTGATTGCTGCTAAGATGGATGGATCTGGGGAAAGAGGAGGGAGGCCAGGTAGCTCTGACGCTCCCCAAATCACAATGCTAGCAGCCCAAGCTGGTTTCCTTCAGCTATAAAATGGGAATAATAAGGATAGGGACTCTTAGAGTAGTGGTAAGGACTGTCACACAAGCCATTACCAGTTGCTGAGTACCTCCTACTTGGCAGGCCTGCTATAAGCTCTGAGCAGGATAACTTGCTGACTTCTCACAGGTACCCTGAAAGGTGGGTATGGTAATCACAGCCGATGTAAGATAAGGAAATTGTGACACAGATAATTCAAAACACTGGGTTCCATGATAAATGATAACTGGGATTTCAACCTAAACAATCTGAACCCAGAGCCACTAAACAGCACTGCTTTCAAAGTTAATAAGGAGTCTGTGGAAGAAGGCCACCTCTGAGTGATCTCTAGGAACAAGCTCCAGAGAATCCTGGCTCACCCACCCCCAAACCACCTCCAAAGGGCACAGGGCTGGTCAAGAACTGTATGAAGCACTACATCTACACTGGCACTGGTGGGTCATGTCTGTAAACCTAGCTCCTCAGAAGGCTGAGACTCTTATCTCCAATGAATCACCCAGAAAACTGGAAGTGGTGCTATGGCTCAAAGTGGTAGAGCACTAGCTTTGAGCAAAAGAGCATGGGGACAATGCCCAGGCCCTGAGTTCAAGCCCCACAGCCAATCAAAAAAAAAAAAAAAAGAAGAAGAAGAAGAAGACTACATCTAAACTTACCTTCCCTGCTCCCCCCGCCACATTTTTGGGGGTAAAGATTAGTATAGGATGATGTGAATTTGGAGAGTTCTAAAATTCCCTTGGCCATCGCCTAGCACCACTGAGCAGGTGTCTGGCCCTGCTCCAGGTCTGCATCCTGTCCCTGGCTAGTCCTTGGGGTAGAGACTCACCAGCACTGTTGGCCTCCGACTCCAGCAGGTGGATGTCACTGCAGTCCGCGAGCGAGTGCTCCAAGCAGAGCTGCAGGAAGCGGGCTTGGGTACGGGTGACTCGCTTCAGCAGGGACAGCAGGGCCACTGTCTGCTCACACTCATTCCAGCCCTTGAACCAGCCAGCAAGGATGCCCACCTGGTCTCGGAACATCATGGTGCCGGGCCTGGGGCCAGGGGGCGGGTGACGGCGGTGGCAAGGGCCAGCGCCGTCACATGGTCTCGGCTCTGGTCTCCTGTTATCTTTCCCCTGAGGGCCAGGGCTTGAGGACGTTCCCTGGCGTGGTGGTGGCAACGGGTGGTGAGGGGAGGAGGAGACGTGCTCACATCTGGGGAGGTCTTGGTCCAGCCACACCTCTCCAGGCTCCTAGAAAAGAAAAGGGATCAGAGTGAATAACGTGGCTGAAGCTATGCCAGTGAGGTGGGTGTGGATGCCTTGTGACTGTACTCTCAGGGTACCTGTTCTGCAGAATCAAGCTCCTGGGAGAAAGTGGAAGCCAAAGCCAGACTCAAATCAACTTCATTCCCACTACCAGATCCAGAGAAATGGTGTGAGTGGCCTTCATGATTGAACCACTCCAACTGGAGGTGAGAATAGAGGGCCTGCCTAGCCAGCACAAGACCCTGAGTTCCAACACCAGTACTGAAAAAAACAATCATTTGAATTAAATGTCCTATTTTAGCTGAGTTGGCGGCTCATGCCTGTAATCCTGACTACTCAAGAGGCTGAGATCTGAGGATCGTGGTTCCAAGCCTGCCCTAGCAGAAAAGTCTGTGAGTTTATCTCCAATTAGCCAGAAAAAAGCCAGAAGCGGAGGTGTGGTTCAAGTTGCAGCATGCCAAACTTGACAAAGCCAAGCAAGAGAGGTCTTAAGTTCAAGCCTAGGTCTGACAAAAACAAAATAATAAGGCTGCATTCTATTTTGTGGCAGAGAAAGCACAGTGTTACTTACTAGTGGTCAATGACTGCCTATATGTAGGGAAGAAGAATGATAATTCACAGGCTTGAGGAGAATCAGTTTCCCCTCTTCAGATCCTGCACTGTGTGGCTTTTATCCCCAGGGAGGCAACAGCTGCCCCAGGTAGGGAAGAAGTGTGAATTAATGGATCTGTCCAGGAAATGCCCTGGCTGCCAAGTGAGGATGGAGGAAGTTCCTTGCCACTGGACATGGTCAAGCAGAGGCTGATGAGCATCCCTGGAGAGTGGGAGGGGTTCCTTCACTGGTTGGCAACTCCTGAGACATAAGGACACGTTACTATTTCAAGAGGGAGCAGTTGTGATGGGTGGTTTGATATGCCAACAGCATTTATAGCAAAAACAGGACCAAATCCACAAACAGACCAGAGCTAGGCACTCTTTGTTCTTGTTGGTGGTGGTCTTGGGGTTTGAACTCAGGGCCTCTGGTGCTATCTCTGAGCTTTTTTGCTCATGGCTAGTGCTCTACCATTTTGAGCCACAGCATCATTTCTGGTTTTCTGGTGGTTCATTGGAGATAAGAGTCTCATAGACTTTCTTGCCTGGGCTGGCTTTGAACCACAACCTTCAGATCTCAGCCTCCTGAGGAGCTAGAAGTATAAATGTGAACCATGGCACCTGCCCAAGAGCTGGGCATTCTTGCCTTTCCTGAGCAAGAGCAACAGCAATGTACTCCCCAAACAAACTGTTGACTACATACTAATCTAATTTCTCTTGGTGAAGCTTTGGGACAGAATGGGAGTTTCCAACATGGTGCTCACTAGACCAGACTTTGAACAAAGCAGGCCAGTGGGGACAACAGCCAGTTGCAAGTCTACACGGAGTCACTATTCAGTTCGAATCATCTGTTGCCATGTGAGAAGGGAGGTCTAGTATTACACAGTCTTGGTTTTTTCAAATAAGGAGCTAGAAATCTGGCTGACACTCTACCACTTGAACCATGCCTCCAATCTCAAAAATCTTCATTTTTAAATGCTGGAAACTAATCATTAAAACAGCAAATGTGAACTATGACATAGAACAAGCAACATGCATAGCCTGTGATCCTTGGAACAGATGGCCACAAACTGGGAGAAAATAAGAAGTCTGCTGGCTGGGAATGTGGCTTAGTGGTAGAGTGATTGCTGAGCATGCATGAAACCCTGGGTTCAATTCTTCAGCACCACATAAACAGAAAAAGCCAGAAATAGCACTGTGGCTCAAGTGATAGAGTGTTAGCCTTGAGCAAAAGAAGCTCAGGGACAATGCCCAGGCCCTGAGTTCAAGCTCCAAGACTAGCAAAATTAAAAAAAAAAAAAAAAAAGAAGTCTGCTAACTCTCCTTCCCAGAGCCTCTGGTTTAAATCCAGGAGTGACCCCTCTGCCCAGGGAACACACTGTCAAAAGGATAGAGTGAAGGAGGGGGGATCTGGCAGGCTAGAGTAAACACCAGGGGCTTTAATAAAGGTAGTTTAAGACTGCAGTTTTAAAAACCTTATTCCTAAATAAAGTGAGCCCTATGTCTTCAGGACAGAGTGTTTGGTCTGTGTGATTTCTTTCCATCAAAGAAACCGGAGGTCCCCCAGCCCCTCTACCCAAGGACTTGACTGCAAGAGGACCTGGATGAGGCATCAGCACTGACTGTTCCAAGACACCTCCTGTGCCAGTATCTTCCTGTGCTGGGTTCACCTGCCAAACAGCCATCCCATCTCATGGTCTGAGCACCCTGAGTTCCCCTTAGAGAACCAGCTACCTTTTGAGGTTCTAAGAGGAGAGGCCTTCTTGGACTTCTGCTAGAATTACCCAGGAAGAAAAAGGTCTGGATTACTAGCTGGCATCTCTGATGTTTTGTGGCAGAAGCCTGCTTCCAAAGGAAGCCCACACAGATGAAAACCACATCAGGAGAAGAGGGAGAAAATGGAGACCTGTCCACATCATTTGAAACCTGGATCTATCCAGCCTATAGCCGCCTCACTGGCCCACACTTTCGAGAAGCATAGACCAAAGCACTCCTTTCTGACTTGGGCCAATTGCAGTTGCTTTTTTTTTTTAAACTACTTGATCACTTCTATACAAAACATTACATCATCACTGATACTTACTTGCTATGTTGATCTCTAATAAGTAACTCAGTTTCTTTCTCAGTGCAGTTGCTCTACAAACTGAAGGAAACATTGTATATATAAAATTACCTAGCATGATGAGCCAGTGGCTCCAGCTTGTAATCCTAGATACTCAAGAAGCTAAGATCTGAGCCCCTGCAGGAAAGTCCATGAGATTCTTATCTCCTGTTAATCACCAGAAAACTGGAAGTAGCACTGTGGCTCAAAGTGATAGAGTGATAGCCTTGAGCAAAAAAGCTCAGGGACAATGTCCAGGCCCAGAGTTCAAGCCCCACAACCAACAAACAACCAACAATCAACCAACAACAAACAAACAAGCAAACAACAAAACCCTAAAGTAAGCTGGACTGTGGCTCACACCAGTAATCCTAGATACTATGAAGGCTGAGATCTGAAGATCTTTGTAGTTTGGAGACAAGTCAGCAGAAAAGAGTGTGGGACTCTTAACTTTAATTAACCAGCAAAAAGCCAGAAGTGGAGCTGTAGTTGAAGGGGTAGAGTACCTGCCGTCAGCAATAAAGCTAGGCACTAAGTTCAAGCTCCAGTACCAGCACACAAGTGCACACATGTACGTACACACATGTACATACACACACACACACACACACACACCAAGCAAAAATTGTTTGTAACATAAAAACTCCTATTTTGAAAATGTTCATAGGGTTAGGAGTACAGCGCAATGGCTGAGTACTTGTTGAGCATATAAAGGCCCTAGGTTCAATTCTGAGTGCCACACATGCATGCATGCAAACCCAGGCACACATACAGCAATACATGAATATGTAATCAATATGTGCTGTAGGAATCGTCTCACTTGACAGATGGAAAAACTGAGGCACAGAGAAGATAAGCCACTTGTTCATGACCATATGCAAGACTCTCAAGAGCCAGACATTCTGCCTTTGTTGCTAGCAACAAAAATGCTACTATTTCTTTAAGTCCTTTTCTGGGCCTACATACATCTTCTAATGCCAACACCTCCAGGCAAACAAGCATTCCTGCTTATTCTTGGCCCTTCTTATGTTCCCCACCCCTCATGGCTGAAGAAGACACATTTCACGAACAAGATAGTTACCCTAAGGCTAACTCACTCTCCTAGCCTTAGAGAAAATGTCAGAAGCCAAAGGAGCCCAGTGTTTCTCATAAGAACCATTATTTTCAGAAACCTCACACTGTCACCTCAGTGTTACACAGTGCCTTCTGTATGAATGGCTCTGGGGAGAGTAGAGGAGAGGGAAGGGGATTGCTAAATCTGTTGACTTTTCCCTGCTCTCTTTCTCGCACTTAGAGATGTCTTCAATTCCTGGATATTATATCACCTCTCTGTGAACAACTCTGAGGTTCTTTTCATCTTCTGGTTTTGCTTTTGTTTTTCCAGTCCTGGGGCCTGGGCACTGTCTCTGAGCTTTCTCTTGCTCAAGGTAAGCACTTTACCACTTGAGCCACAGTGCCACTTCCAGCCTTTTCTGTTTATGTGGTACTGAGGAATCGAACCCATGCATGCTTCATGCATGGTAGGCAAGTACTATACCACCAAGACACATCCCCAGGCCCTGGTTTTGTCATCTTTGATTACCTGAAGATGAAGTCATCAGTTGTTTTTTGTTGTTGTTGTTTTGAGACAAGGTCTCATTATATAGTCTAGACTGCCTTCAAACCTGAGATCCTCCTGCCTCAGTCTCAAAGTTGGGATTGCAGGCATCTGCCTGTAATGCCAGCTTAACATGTTATCTTTTCTAAAACCCAAGTGGCTCTGGAATTAGACTGGCAGGTTGCACCTATGTAATGTGAGGCAAGTGATTCTGTCCTGCCATGCAGTGAAGGGGGCTTGGCCGTCCTCAGTCTCAGAGTTGTGAGACAATGACAGCTACGAGCATCACTCTGGATTCCTTTCTCAAATCTTTCAAATCCTGGCTTTTCTTTTTTCTTTCTTTTTTTTTTTTTGCCAGTTGTGGGCCCTTAACTCTGAGCCTGGGTGCTGTCCCTCAGCTCTTTTAGCTCAAGGTTAGCACTCTTAACACTTGAGCCACAGCGCCACTTCTGGCTTTTTCTGCTTATGTGGTGCTGAGGAATCGAACCCAGGACCTCATGCATGCAAGGCAAGCAGTCTACCACTGAGCCACCTTCCCAGCCCCAAGTCCCAGGCTTTTCTATACCCCAAGTATATCATTTCTCTCAGCCAAGTCCCTTTCTCATAAGGACCAGTGCACCTAACTTGTCTCCCTGCTTTCATGCTTGCTCCTCTATTTTCCTCAGACTGGAAAGCAAAGGGAACTTTCTAAACTAAGTTATAGCACTGTCTTGATTTAAAAAGAACAATAACAAAAACACCGTCTCATGGCTTCTCAATCAAAGCTGGGATCATATCTATCCCAATCTTCTTCACTTCTCCAGTACAAAAAAGTCTTTAATATCATCAAGAGGTGTTTCTTCAAAGAATGTACCTTTTCCCAAGCCACGAGACTGTGGGAGCCACAGAGAAGGGAAAGCTATGGCTGTATTCCTCATCCTCTATCCCCCCCTTCCTGGCACAGCAACTGGTACATTCACAGGTTCTCAAGAAATAGCTGTGACAAATTTCCCAGTGTAACACCCCCTTCCATACACATAGCACTTAATTTAGATGGTCCCATTCCCTGATCTCCCCACAACCGGTACCTTCATCTTTCCAGTTTATCAAGCTCAATTGTTATCACCTCAAAGTGGCCATTTCTGATCATTCTGTCTACAGTGGCCAAACTAACCCCTTTTACATCTACAGTTTTATTTCCTCAACACTTTCATTGCTTCTCCCTTCTTTTCCCTTCCTTTGCATGTCAATGCCAGTCTTGGGGCTTAAACTCAGGGGCTTCGGTTGTCTCTGAGCTTTTCTGCTCGTCTAGTGTTCTACCATTTGAGTCACAGCTCCAATTGTGGATTTTTTTGGAAGTTAATTTGAGATAAGAGTCTCATGGACTTTCCTGCTAAGGCTGGCTTTGAATGATGATCTCAGCCTCCTGAGCAGCTAGGATTACAGGTGTGAGCCACAGGTGTCCAGTTCAGATTTCTTTTATGGATTACATGTTCTCTCAGCCATCAGTCTCAAGCCTTAATTTGTTTGACCCTTTCTGTATTCCCCAGGACTTGGAACAGTGTTTCTACAGATCGCTTAATGAATGAGTTGAGTACAGGCTGGAGACATCTGTGATTTCCATGTACTATACATTGCTGCTCTATAGCCTGCCCTCCACTGGCCTATTTGACAAGGTTACACCAAAATAACCAAACTCCATTCACAGAAATTTAGGTAACTCTCTTAAGAGGTCTGAGCCCTGAAAACCCAAAGCCAAGGTTAAGGACTCCTAGATTCCATACTTGAGGCCCACACCATGCCAGGTCACCCATCTCATTTCTGCCTATTCCCATGAAATCCCAAAGGAATGTGGAGTTGGGTCAGACATACAATTTCTCTGGGTCCAAATAACAGAGAATGGGGCAGAGGACAATGAGGAGACAAACTACCATTAATGAAAGGTAAGCAAGGACAAGGTTATAGGATGCAATCAGAGTCTTATTTGGCTCAGAAAGCAAGAGAGCCAGTTCCAGAGCACAGAACCCCAAACATGTCCAAGGACCTTCTGTCATCATCTGTCTTTTTTTTTTTTTTTGTCGGTCGTGGGGCTTGAACTCTGGGCCTGGGCGCTGTCCCTCAGCTCTTCAGCTCAAGGCGAGCGCTCTACCACTTGAGCTATAGCGCCACTTCCGGTTTTCTGGTGATTTATTGGAGAGTCTCACGGTCTCCTGCCCGGGCTGGCTTTGAACCGTGATCCTCAGATCTCAGCCTCCTGAGTAGCTAGGATTATAGGCGTGAGCCACCAGCGCCCGGCCATCATCTGTCTTATACTCATGGGGACCCTCAAGAAAAAAACTCTCATCCCGTGGCTGGCAAGGTAGCTCAGTGGCACAGCGCTTGCCTTGCATGCCTGAGGCCCTGGGTTCAATTCCTCAGCACCACATAAGCAAAAAGAAAAAAGCCGGAAGTGGCACTGTGGCTCAAGTGGTAGAGTACTAGCCTTGAGCTGAAGAGCTGAGGGACAGCGCCCAGGCCCAGAGTTCAGGCCCCACAACCGACCCCCCCCCCAAAAAAAACAAACAAACAAAAAACAAAACTCGCATCCCACTGAGCCTGCTGAGGGAGAGGTGGGATTTAAACCAGGAGGTAGCAAGGGCTACTTGTCCCCACAAAGCAGAAACCTGTTAAGGGTGATGTTAATTCAGTGCAGAAATGAAAAGACAGAATATATAATTTGAACTTCTTCTGGATGCAGCTATCTGAAGCTTGCCTAGCTCTGGACTTTTCAGTAACATGAACCAACTAATCCTCCTGCCCACTCCCCCATTTGCAGTGCCAGGGATCAAAACCCCCCTTTTTAAACTACTTTGAGCTACAGTTCTATCGCTTCCATTTTTTAGAGACCCAGCTCATATGAGCCACTTTCTGTAACACTTAGCACTTAACGTGTAGTAAGACACTGTTCTTAGTGTTTTACGTGTATGAATTTATTTAGTCCCCATAACTGCACGAAGGAGGATATAACCACCTTCTGTGTGTGTGTTTCTGTGTGTGTGTGTGTGTTTGCCTATCCTCGGGCTTAAAAATCAGGGCCTGAGTGCTGTCCCTGAGCTTTTTTGCTCAAGGCTAGTGCTCTACCAACTTTGAGCTACAGCTTCACTTCAGACTTTCTTTGGAAGTTGATTGGAGATAAGGGTCTCATAGACTTCTCTGCCTGGGCTAGATGTAAACTGCTATCCTCAGATATCAGATTTCTGAGTAGCTAAGATTATAGGCATGAACTACCAGTGTCCAGTACCCCCTTCGCTTTATGGCTGTGGAAAGTAAGGACTAGAAAAGGTAAATGAGTTGTCCTTGGGAAGGGATAATGAGGGATGAAGGCTGCATTCCTAATGATTACACCACAATAACATTGTACCCACCAACTCTATCTGACGAGAACGTCCAGCAGGGCCTACAGATGTTCTCTTAGTCCCACCTGTCCTCTGTTTCAACATGTAAACTGAGGATAATGGTACTTGACCTACTCTCCTAGGGAGGGTTCCTATGAATGTGAAAGATAAGGTGGCTTGGCTTGCATGTATGTGACCCACTGTTTAAACTGTTTCCTCTACCTGGGTACCACTTTAGCATGGTTCCAACTCTTGGAGAACCCCCCCCACCCCAGATTAAATACCACCTTTCCCATAAAATCTTACCCCTCTCACTGCCAGATCCCCACAGTGCAGAGTCTGTAGTTCATGTTCTTCCTTGGGTATCTGCCCAAGCCTTCTTTTGGCCTGGGGGCTTACTAAAGGTAGACTCTGAGCCTCTGCTTCCTCCTCTTGGCTCCAGAGAGAAACACAATCCCTTGGACAAAGTGGAGAGCCCCGGAAAGGCTCCAGACTTACAGAGGCTGAGGGGGGCTGCCAACCAAGACAGGGTGAGGCAGGTCACCAGAAACAGAACTTAGGGTATCTCAGATCAGGAAGTAGCACAGGAACATCTTGTATGCAGAAGCAGGTGGGGAAGAGAGGCCAGGGGATAGAGAAAGAGAGAACTTGAATGGAAATGCACTGAACTTTAATGTGGAGTGAGGTCGGAGATTCCCAGAGGAACAAAATCCAGCCCTGTGCTCCCAAAGCCACCAGGCTAGCAAGGGTGAGTGGACACAGGGGAGAAGGTAAGTGGTGCTCTATCAGGTACAATGGAGAACATTTGTCAGTTAAGACATAGAATGAAGATCTAAAGGTGCCTATGTGAAGAGGGAGGAGAGGAGAGGGGAGATGGACCCCTGTGTGCAATGAGGTAAGACTCTCAAGCAGAAGCTGCAGGAGAGGCCAGAAGGAAAACCACAAAGGGAAAAGGAACCATTCAAAGGCAGACTCTAATTACTCAGAAGGTGGGGTAACCTGGTGAAGAAGTCAAGGCCCTACAGGTCAGGTAAGGAGGCTTCCAGGAGGATGGGGACTTCACAAAGGGACCCTCTCCCAAGGAAAATGGGCCTGGGCAGCAGGGCTTAAGAGGCACACCTTGAAGCATCCTTGGGGGACCTACCATGGGTGAAGGGAATCTTCCTAGAGGGCAGTGTTCTCAAACTTGAATGTGCTTCAGAACCACCAGGAGGGTTTGCTAAAAACCCAGATTGCTAGGCCCTGCTCCCAGGTTTCCAATTCAGTAGGTCTGGGTAGGAGCAGCAAATGCTGCTACTGGTCCAGGGCCCAGACTTTGAGGACCACTGTCATAGGCCAAGGGTTGCTTTAGTGAGGAGGACCTCAAAGGTGAAAGAAAGCAAAATGGAGAATGTCCCCAAGAAGTCTCTAAGGAGAGTGTTAAGGGTCTTCTCATCTTTGCATCTCTGAAGGAGAGGTCTATGAAGGTAAGACCTAAGAGAAATAATCTGAGCACAAGAATTTTCAGAGTGTGTGAGGTGTTTAAGAGACCAGGAGGATGAAGGGAGTAGAAAGAGGGAAAGGAAGAGAGGAGGAAGGGGAGAAAGAGAGATCATCAAAGGAGACAGAGTTGGGGGAGAAGTCTGGGGAAAGTTGGGGGCCTCCAAGGGGATAAAGGAGAATCAAAGCCCTGAATGGTTTGAATTAATTCCAGAGGAGTGAGAATGGGGAGAAGCCAGGGTTGTATCCTAATGGGAATAATTTGACAAAAGTTCTGAATAAGTTTTTTGGGCATGTCAGGGGGATGGAGAGGGACAGTTTTGAGAAGTCTCAGGAAGTGCTGTGCACTCCTGAGACAGGGAAGTTTTGGAGAACATGACCTAAAGGGTATATCTGGGGAATGTGTGTCCTACTGGAGTGGGATGACAGAGGAATCTTTTTCAAAAAAAAAACCTCAGAGATCTCTGATGAAGAGGAAATTCTGAGTAGTTTCCAAAAGGGCACATGGTAGGAGACTCCTAGTAGTGGGGAGAGTGTCAGGGTCCAGAGTTTGCCTCAACAAACTCTAGGACTCTAAGTGCAGGAGCTCGGAATTATTTTGAGGGAAGATGAGGTATGTGTGTGGGGTATTCCACAGGGGAGCTGTGAGGAAAAGGTAGCTCTAGAAAAGTAAGGCAGGAAGTCAGGGGTAGGGGTGGGAATGCTCAGGAGTGTCTCTGGAAAGGACTTCCATCTCAGGAGGGTCTGAGAGGGCTCCTAGGATCTCTGATACAGGGGGTTCCTGAAAGTTGCATGTGGGGGTCTCCTCAAAAGGAGAATCTTCAGAAAGTTCACCAAAATCAAGTCACAAGGAACTTGGAGGTCATCTAAGAAGAGTTCTAGAGAATGTAAGAGAGGGTTGGAATATTTGGGGCTCCTTATACAAGGTGGAATGGGTTACTGGAAAAGATTGGATTCTTGCAAAAGGGGGTTTGGAAACGGTGTTGGAATATGGCAGAAGAGTTATCTGGAGATTCCAGGCAATCTCCAGAAGAAATTTTTAGAAAAGAGGTCTCAGAGGGAAGACAGAGGTACATGAGACGTATCTGTAAACCACTGCAGGGTGGAAAGCTGTCGGGGAAATGAGATCTCTGGGAGTGCTTTGGGCAAGAAGGGTGATCTGTGGTAGGGCCAGGAAATACCTGGGAGACAGCTACAATCAGGTACAAGGCTATATGTGAGTGTGTAGCTCGAGGGGTACCTGGGGTCTCCCAGGAAGGACTACGGGAAGATGTTTGAGGTTCACTCGGAGAGATCTGGGGAGGGGGACATGGAGGCAAATCGAGAAGATAATTTCTGGAAATGGAGGGGTAGGTAGGAGGGAAGGAGAGAAAAATCTTGGAATAGGTGAGGAGAGACAAGTCTGGGGTAAACGCTGGGCCAAGTGGGTGGGTGGGGGATTCTGGAATGCCCAGGGTCTGGGAGGGCTTCAGAGGGTCTCTGCAGGAGGTTGGTTAAGTTTTGTTTTTTTTTTTTCCCTTTAGTGAGGCGAAATCTAGGGGGAAAACGTGAGCGATACACCGTGGGAGCGGACGAGGAGTGGCCTCTGCAGGATATTTTTTTCGCTACAGGAGGCTGGGGGGCCACAGGGTGGGGGGCAGTGGGCAAGTCTGGGGTGGGGAGGGAGGGGCGGCCACAGCGAGGTCCCCGGAGACGGCGGTTGGAAGGGGAGGGCGGCTCCGGGGGGGGCCCGTCGGACGGGCCGGGGGGCTTCCCGGCCATGGGGACGAGGCGTCAGGAGGCAGCTCCCCAGCCTGGCCCCTCGACGACCGCGAGGGCGTAGGGACGTTTCGGAAGGAAGCCCCCCCGAGGGGACCTAGGCCCCCGAGGCCCGCGCTCGCGCCCGCCGCCGCCCGCGGCTCGGGGTCCCAGAGGGGGCGGGGCCGCCCGCGCGGCCTGGGTCGCCCCAAGGGGGAGCGCCGCGCGCCCCGACCCGCCACCGCCCCGCGCTCGTCAGGCCCGGGCCCGAGACTCACCTCCTCGGCCTCCGCCGCCGCCGCCGCCGCCTCCGCCGCCCGGTTCTCCTCAGACCACCACCACCACCGCCGCCGCCGTCGCCCCCTCTCTGGCCCGCAAGCTCCCCTCCCTCCTCCCTCAACGACCACCGCCGCCGCCACCGCCGCCGTCGCGCTGCGTCACCGCGCCGTGCGTCACCGCCCCTGGCCCCGCCCCGACGGGCCCATCGCGCGCCGCCATTAGCTTACGCCCAGATGACGAACAGGGCACTAGCCAACCCGCGGCGAGGGCAGCCCGAAGGGCGGGAGGTGTGCGACGAAAAGGCGGGGTCCTGACCAGGGAGGGGAGCGATGGGGCTGGAACGAGGCCCAAGAGGCCCGCCCTCTCTTTAACGGGATTGGTCAGACTTGAGGGTGACGGGCAGGCGGCCAGGCCCGCACTCTAAGTGGAGGGCGGGAGAAAGGGAGGGGCGCGCGGGGCGTTGCCAAGGGCAACGGGCCGGTAGAGCCTTGTGATTGGACCCCCGAGCCGACAGGGGGCGATCTCGCGCCGGTCTCTTCAGAGTCATAATTCTTCATTCTGGCGTTCTTAGTCCCCTTCCACCCCGCCCCTCTGACACGCCTCACCCTGGGCCTGAGCCCTACGACTTCCGAGCTCACGAGAGAGAGGTGGGAGGAGAGAGAGAAAGCGAAAGAGACAGAGACAGACAGAGAGAGAAGGAGGAGAGAGAGACAGAGACAGAGACAGCACCTGCACACCTTGGTCCCCACGCCCCAATGTGCTACTCTGAGCCGATCTCCCGTGAGACCGGGGACGGGGAGGGGCGGGAGATGGACCATTTAGGATGGAAAGAGAGAAGGCATCTCCAGCAGGAAAGAAACCATCAGTAAATAGGATTGTTGCAGTGAGTCCTCAAAGTGTCCTGCATCAGTGGTAAATAATCCGGAGGGGACCAGCACGCCCCCACCCGCCAGAAGGCCCTCGGGTGACTTGAGAACCTCGGATGACGGAGGCATTTGGATGGCTTGTTACTGGAATTCAAAAAGAAATGCATTCAGGGTTGGAGTGGTGAGGGATGAGCTGCGGCCAGATGTTTGGCCACTGGAGGGAGTTTGGGCTTGTCCTGTGACAGGGATCAAGACGGGGAGGATCTTAAGGAGTTGGGGGCTTGGGACTGATGGCTTTCACTTATATATGGAAGGCCGATTTGGAAGAACTAGATCTAGAGGGACTAGAGAAGCAGCTGAGGGTGGGAAAGCGAGGACAGCAGGATTGTTGGGAAAGGAGGTGTTGCAGATGGGAGGGACGTTCAAGGTGGACGATGAAGTCCAAGAAAGCTCCACAACCGAGGGGGCAAATTGGAGCCAAAGATTAACGAGTTAAAAATCAGTGAACAAGGGGCTGGGAAGGTGGCTCAGTGGTAGAGTGCTTGCCTTGCATGCATGAGGCCCTGGGTTCGATTCCTCAGCACCACATAAGCAGAAAAAGCCAGAAGTGGTGCTGTGGCTCAAGTGGTAGAGTGCTAGCCTTGAGCTGAAAAGCTGAGGACAGTGCCCAGGCCCAGAGCTCAGGTCCCATGACTGGCAAAAAAAAAAAAATCAGTGAACAGGCCGGGCGCCGGTGGCTCACGCCTGTAATCCTAGCTACTCAGGAGGCTGAGATCTGAGGATCACAGTTCAAAGCCAGCCTGGGCAGGAAGACTGTGAGACTCTTATCTCCAATAAACCACAAGAAAACCGGAAGTGGTGCTGTGGCTCAAGTGGTAGAGCGCTAGCCTTGAGCGCCCAGGCCCAGAGTTCAGGCCCCACGACCAACCAAAAAAAAAAAAAAAAAAAAAAGATGCTCATGGAAGCTGTGAGAGGGATGAAGCCCAGCCAAGTCTGATGAGTAGGCCCAGGGAAATCCTAAGAAATGAAGATGTGGGGAGTTTGTCACTTTTAATTAATATCAAGAAGGCCCAGCAAAGTAGGGTGCAGGTGGCTCATGCCTATCATCCTAGCTACTCAGGAGGCTGAGATCTGAGGATTGCAGTTGAAAGCCAGCCCAGACAAGGAAGTCCATGAGACTCTTATCTCCAATTAACCACAAAAAACAAAGTGGCGATGTAGCTCACGTGGTAGAGTGCTAGCCTTGAACATAAAGCGGCTCAGGGACAATGCCCAGGCCCCTGAGTTCAAGCCCCAGGACTGGCCAGAAAAAGAAAAAAGAAAAAAAAAAAAAGCCCAGAAAGGAGGAGACCAATCCAGAAGGAGGTGCAAATCTCACAAAGGCTGGTGGAAAAGCCATTTCACACCAGGGAAGGGATGTCACAAAACCCAACTAGTACCTCCTAGACAGAAGCTACAACTTTCCTGTTGCATAGATATAGAGGTAGTTGTGCTCTTCATGTTGCTTCATTTATTCAATACGATTTTTTAGCCAGGTGCCTGTGGCTCATGCCTGTAATCCTAGCTACTCAGGAGGCTGAGATCTGAAGGTGGAAGTTCAAATCTAGTCTAGATTAATCTGAGAGACTTTTTTTTGTGTGTCAGTCATGGGGCTGAGTGCTGTCCCTCAGCTCTTCAGCTCAAGGCAAGTGCTCTACCACTTGAACCATACTGGCACTCCCAGCTTTCTGGTAGTTAATTGGAGATAGTCTTACAGCCAGCCTAGGCTCGCTTTGATCTGTGATCCTCAGATCTCAACTTTCTAAGTAGCTAGGATTACAGGCATGAGCCACTGGTGACCAACAATCTGAGAGACTCTTGTCTCCAGTTAACCACTAAACAGCTGGAAGTGGAGTTATGGTTCAAGTGGTACAGTGCTAGTCTTGAGTGAAAAAGATCAGGGACAGAGCCCAGGCTGAGTTCAAGCCCCAGGATCATAACAAAATAAGCAAATAAAATAAAGAAGGAAATGAATGAGCAGAAACAGCCATGGAGATGGTGTTTTTAGTTTATGTATTTATTTTTGGCAGTAGTGATGTTTGAATTCTAGGACTTGAGCTTGCTAAACATGCATTTTACCACATGAACCACACACTTTCCATTACTTTTAATTTTTATTAACATACATTAGCCATGAAAGGGGCACTCCTACTTTATGTTATCTTTCAAGTAGTGTCTCCTACTTGACTATGATCTTCCTATCTCCACTTTCGGAATAGCTGAGGTTACAGGTGTATGCAACCATACCCAGTGGGTTTTTAGTTTTTCGAAGAACAGAAATAACTCTGTAGGCCTAGGGGAATAATCCACTAGGGACAGATGATAGAGGTAAGAGAGAGGACAACCACAGAGACATGCTTGAGTGGGCAGGGGTGAGCTGAAGAATAGAGTGGAGCTCCCCATTACTAGGGAAGGGAGCAAACTCAGTGAGCACAATGGATCAGGACCTTGGGAAAATTCTCTTCTGTTTGTTTGGATTTTCTCACTAAAATATATCTGGTTCTCTCATAAATTACTTTACTGTTATTTCTTCTTTATTTGACAGTTAGGGTTATTATATTGATTTTTTTGAATTTATGTGTGTAAGTAGGTCACATTACCTAGGAATTTCATTTCAAGATGGGAAAGGAGGCAATACAAAATATTTTCTTTTATTTTTAGTGGAACCCAGAGTCTTACAGAGATATGCTGAACATATTCTCTAACATTGAACCACATCCCTACTCCCCAGAACACTTTTTTTTTTTTTAATGCTGGTCCAGGAATTGGACTCCGAACTTTGTGCTCTCTTGGCTTACCTGCTAACAGCTGGTACTCTGCCACCTTGATCTACACCTCCAGCCCAGATTTTTGCTGGTTATTGTGAAGATAGAGTCTCACTGACTTTTCTGCTTAAGTTGGCTTTGAACTGTGATCCTCTGTATCTCCAACTTCTGAGAAGCTAGGATTACAGGCATGAGCCACCAACACCCAAACTCTGAATAGTCTTAATGTTAAGATGGAGAGGAGTATACATCTGGCAAAATTGTAGGGCCACAGAGGCCATGAAAAAAAGTCCAACGTAAGCCAGGTACTGCACAATTGAATCCCCAGCACTTGGTGGGTTTGTTTGTTTGTTTTTTGGTTGGTGGTGGGGCTTGAACTCTGGGCCTGGGTGCTGTCCTTCAGCTGTTCAGCTCTGGGCAAGCGCTCTACCTCTTGAGCCACAATGCCACTTCCGGTTTCCTCCTGGTTAATTGGAAATAAGAGTCTCATGGACTTTCCTGCCCAGGCGGGCTTTGAACCATGATCCTCAGATCTCGGCCTCCTTAGTAGCTGGAATTACAGGTGTGAGCCTCCTCACCTGGCATGCACTTAGTGTTTTGAAGACTGGAACTCATGCTCCTCCTGTCTCAGCCTACTGAGTGCTGAGATTACAGGCAAGAGTGAGTCACCATGCCTGGCAAATCAGCCATGCTGGGAGACAAGTGAACCTAAGGATCCTCACTACAATCCTGAAATAGAAGAGCGAAGCCACTTAGCTAGAGCCACCCACAAGGCAATATTTGAACCCTGGTCTGAGTGATTGCAAAGCTTGAACCATCCTGGCCTGATTAGAGGAAGGAAGGAGGAGGAGGAGCCCTTAAGTGACAGTTGTCCCAGAACTGGCATAAACAGGATGTGGTGTTGGATGAAACCTTCCCCCCTACCCTACAGCCCGCCCCCCACAGCCGTAGTCCCCACCTCTAGAAGACAGCGGAACTGAGAAAAGAAGGCAAGCTGCAAGCCATGGTCAGGGGGCCGAGAGAGCTGAATGAGATGGGCGAGGGGCTTGGGGCTGGCGCTTGAGCAGGGCTGCGGTGGGGAGGACATCAAGGTGGAGGTCAGCTGTGGCCTAGAGGTCACAGATGGGAAAGGTGGTTTTGCTGGACTTAGCAACTAGGCAAATGGATCCCTGGGTCTTCTTCACCAAGCCTCCACCCTGACTTCTGGGCCCTTTGTCCTGGTGAACGGGAGGGGCAGAGTCTTGTGACCTCCTTTCCTGGAGAGAGAAACTGAGGCTGGGAGGGGGGGGGGACACAAGGGTTATGTCTAGACCAGCTCAAGTCTTCCTGTTCCTTCTGGCAGTCTGACTCCTTGGTGGTGTGCGAGGTGGACCCGGAGCTAAAGGAAAAGCTGAGGAAATTCCGCTTCCGAAAAGAGACAGACAATGCAGCCATCATAAGTGAGTGATCTTCCACCCCCCCTCCACGGGAAACTGGGGGGGATAGGGGCGGGGCCACTGTCACTGAGGTGGGCGTGGCATCTGGGGCTGCCTGCGTCGAGGTGGGCGTGGCGTTAAAGGGGCGGGACCAGCACCTCTATGTGGGTGTGGGGAGGGGTTAGCGTGGTGGGCGTGGCCAAAGGGGTGTGGTTGGTGTCGTCTACGTGTTGGGTGCAGGTCTAACCCCTACGTGCACTCCTTTCCCCAGTGAAAGTGGATAAAGACCGGCAAATGGTGGTTCTGGAGGAAGAATTTCAGGTGAGGGTCTGGGAGGGGGAACGGGATCCCCCTAAGCAGTACTGAGGACTCAAGGGACATAGAATGGATGCAAAGACCCGGGCACTGAGAGCCACAAACACCGGGAGACCTTTGCTGTGTGTCTGATATTTTTACCTATGCAATCTCCTAGTCTGCTTACAGAACAATGGTTTAATTTCTTAACCTGAAGTTAAGGCCTGGAGCAAATTATGTGCTCAATAAAGTGATACTGCCAGGCCCTCGTGGCTCACACCTATAATCCTAGCTACTCAGGAGACCGAGATCTGAAGATAGCAATTCAAAGCCAGACTAGTCAAGAAAGTCCGTGGGGGGCTGGAGACATGGATCAGTTAATAGAGTGCTAGCCTATGAGCAAAAGCAGCAGGTACAGAGTTAAAGTCCGGGTTTCAGACCTAAAAAAAAGAAAATCGAAAAGAAAATCCTTGAGACTCTTATCTCCCATTAACCAGCAAAAGCCCAGAAGGGGAGTTGTGGCTCGAGTGGTAGAACACCAGCCTTGAGCAAAAAAACCTAAGGGACAGCACCCAGGCCCCACAGCAAGCCCCAGGATTGTGTGAAAACACACATACCTCCCTGACACTTAGAGGAAAATGAGTCTTGATAAATTAACAGAACTCCTTTGTAATCAGGAAGACAAGGAAGCCACCTTGTCTTTATCAGTAAATCATAAATGATGATAAGGCTTCCTTCTGATTGTGGCTTTGTGGGGTGTGTGGGGTAGGACTGGCTAAGAGCTGAGCTTCCACCCACCCTGTGAAAGGAAGGATAGTGAAGTGGTTACCATGGGAACAAAGATTCAAATCTGAATCCAGCTACTTCCAGCTGTGCAGCCTTGGGCAAGTGTCTTGATATCTCTGGGCTGTGTGGGTATGATAACAGGACCTACTTACATGAAGTAGGTTATGTATGTGCTTATTTATGGCCTTTATTTGTTTCCTTCTCTCCTATTTGTCCCTTGTCTCCCGTCTCAGAATATTTCTCCAGAGGAACTGAAATTGGAGTTGCCAGAGAGACAGCCCAGGTATCCCGGGGGAAGGGAGTGGAGGACTAGGCTGTGGGGAGGGGATGAAAATGGAGGCCTAGACTTAGGGATCACTTGTGCATGGACTCAGGGTCTCTGTGTTTGAGATGAAGACTTCCTAGAACTTTTGGTTGATGTAATATTATTTCATTGCATTATTTTATTTATGTATTTTGTTGGTCATGGGGCTTGAACTCTGGGCCTGGGCGCTGTCCCTCAGCTCTTCAGCTCAAGGCTAGCGCTCTACCACTTGAGCCACAGCACCACTTCGGTCTTTTTCTATTGGTTTATTGGAGACAAGGGTCTCACTGACTTTCTTGCCTGGACTGGCTTTGAACCACAATCCTCAGATCTCAGCCTCCTGAGTAGCTAGGATGACAGGCATGAGCCACCGGCATCTGGCTTTCATTGCATAATTTTATATTAATTTATATATTATGTTGGTTTAGAGTTTATTTTTTGCTTTAGTCTCAATGTCTTACTGGCTTTGTTTCTGAAAGAGAGAAAAACATTTATTTTTTTAAAAAATTAAGGCTGGGAATGTGACTTAGTGGTAGAGTGCTTGCCTCTCGTGCATGAAGCCCTGGGTTCGATTCCACATTACCACATAAATAGAAAAAGCCAGAAGTGGTGCTGTGGCTCAGGTAGTAGAGTAGCTTGCCTTGAGCACAGAGAGGCTCAGGGACAGAGTTCAGACTCTGAGTTCAAGCCCCAGGACTGGCAAAAAAAAAAAAAAAATTATTAAGAGGTTGTACAAAAGGGGATTTCAATTCAATAAGTCAGATTATCTGTGTGTGTGCGTGCACGAATACGCGTGTGTGTGTGTGTGCACCCACACTTGTGCATGCCAGTCTGGAGGCTTTAACTCAGGGTATAGGTGCAGTGCCTTAGGTATTTTGCTCAAGGCTGGTGTTCTACCACTTGAGCCATAGCTCCACTTTTGGCTTTTTGGTGGATCATTGGAGATAAGAATCTCACAGACTTTCCTGCCAGGCTGGCTTTGAACAATGATTCTCAGATATCAGCCTCCTGAGAGCTAGGATACAGGCCTGAGCCACCAGAGTCTGGTTAAAAAATTTACTTAAAAAAAAAAAAAAGATAATTGGGCTGGGATGTAGCTGAGTGGCAAAATACTTGCCTATCAAGTTCAATGTCCTGGGCTCAATCCCCAGTACCCCCATCCCCCCAAAAAGATAATCTCTGCTTTCTAAGACTTTATGTGGCCATCCATCCATCTATCTATATATGCTCATATTCATATTAATATCTACACTATGGTATATACATACAAACATGTATAAACAAGTATGTATGTATAAACAAAAAATGATAATCCAGAATCATTTCTAATTAACCACCAAAAACCCAAAAGTGTAGATGTGACTCAAATGGTGGAGTGCCAGCCTTGAGCAAAAAAAGCCAAGAGATAGCTCAAGGCCCTGAGTTCAGGCACCAGTACTGGGAGAGAGACACAGAGAGAGAGAGACAGAGACAGAGGCAGAGAGAGGGAGGGAGGGAGGGAGAGAGAGAACTGAAGGCTGAAGCCAGACTAAAGTGCTGAGTGTGATTTCCTTATTGCTGGCATAGGTTCGTGGTCTACAGCTATAAGTACGTGCATGCAGATGGCCGGGTGTCCTACCCCTTGTGTTTTATCTTCTCCAGCCCTGTGGGTGAGACATGGCTTTTCTTATCCTCAGGAGATGGGTTAGATTCTAGGGGACCAGGGGTGTGAGTGTATGTGCGTGCATGCTTTTTTTTTTTTTTAAATGCATATGGATTGCCTGTATTAGAGCAAGAAGATGGTGCTGGAGGGGCTGGGAAGGTGGCTCAATGGTAGAGTGCTTGCCTTGCATGCATGAGGTCCTGGGTTCAATTCTTCAGCACACATAAGCAGAAAAAGCTGGAAGTGGCGCTGTGGCTCAACTGCAGAACTGAGGGACAGTGCAGGCCCAGAGTTCAGGCCCCACAACTGACCAAAAAAAAAAAAAAAGATGGTGGACAGAGAGAGGAGAGAGAGAGAAAGAGGGGGAGGAATTTAGATGCATCTAAAGCCACAACCCCCTCTCTCCCTCTGTCCCCAGGCAGAAGCCACCCTCTACCCCTTTCCTTTTGCAGGGAAATCTACATCTGGCCTTTAAATCAGAGGACCTGCCCTCCCCCCCCCCCACCATGCACACATAAGAACTTGAAGCCAGGCTGGGAATGTGGCTTCGTGGTAGAGTGCTTGCCTAGCATGCATGAAACCCCGGGTTCCATTCCTCAGTACTATATACACAGAAAAATCTGGAAGTGGTGCTGTAGCTCAAGTGTTAGAAGCTCAGGGACAGTGCCCAGGCCCTGAGTTCAAGACCCAGGACTGGCAAAAAAAAGAAAAAAGAACTTGAAGCCCCCAAGCAAACAAATGTAGAAACTAGAAATTCAGTAGAGCATTCTGGGACATCCCATAGCAGTTCCAAAGGCCCTTGGAAAACTGCCACCTTGAAGGACGTGTCTAGAGTGTCACTAAGCACTCTCGGGTCTTCAGTGACACACTCTTCTCGGTGTCACACAGGCTGCAAACCGGAGCAGCAGATGATGTACGCTGGGAGTAAGAACAGACTGGTGCAGACGGCCGAGCTCACCAAGGTGCAGGGAAGGAAGGGGTGGGAATGTCGAGATCCCAGAGGGGCCTGGAGACCTGGGGCTGAGGGACGAAGATTGTGTTCTTACCCCCTAATCCTTGGATCTAAGGTGTCTGCAGTCCCCATGGAATTCTAATGTGGAGATCTCTCTCCCTGCTCAGGTGTTTGAAATCCGCACCACCGACGACCTCACAGAGGCCTGGCTCCAAGAGAAGTTGTCTTTTTTCCGTTGACTCTGGAAGCAGGAACTTGAAGTTCTCATGTTTGAGTCCCAAGGGGGAACTGAAGATTCCAGACTCTTGCCATCCAAACATCCAAGACTATAAAACCATTAAAAAAAAAATGCAAGAACTCAGATCCTCAATCCTGACTTCATGTTTGTGGGTGGTAGCCCTGCAGTTCCAGTCGTTGGCCGACAGGGGGCAGAAAGACTTGAGGGGAGGGGGAAACAGACATTTTTCAGACACCTGTTTACTAGAAGAGGCCGGGACTATGGGATTTCTTGGGGGAATGGGTTGGGGGTGGGAGTGAGGGGTCTGAGTCTTCTGAATCTATGGGGGGGTTGCTGTTTAAGGGAACAGACACCCCCTGAGGGTAAAAAAGGTAGTGCATTCTCTCCCTACCTTATAGGCTTCAGTGCTAGTGGACTTCAGTGCTCACTCACACTGAACACTGAGCCCTTCAGTGGAAAGAATTTAAAAGTGAAGAAGTGAATGAATTGATCATAATTGCTTCAGGGGCTCAGGAGTTGCTGGTGGCTGGCCAGTGGTTTGGGGGTTTGATGGATAGGTGCTAGGGTCCCTGGGTTAGGGAGGAAGATGTGGCAGTATCAATGGACACCTGTGCCTTGAAGAAACAGCAAATGGTGACCCCCCCTTCTCCCAACCTGTTCCTGATTCTTCTTTCCTTTCAGTGGCATCTGGGGTTTGGGGGCATGGACACTGTGTCAGCCCTTGGCTCTGTCTCTGAAGGATATTTATTGAGCACCTTTGGTGTACCAGGTTCTGTGAACTCTAAGATGAACAAGTCTTCACCAAGATGATGAAACAATTCCTCAGGTTTTTCCTCCAGGTCTCTCACTGTTTTTTCCTCCATCTCCAGATTCAGGGACCAGGAAAGCCCCCCCCCCCAACTCCACCCCTTTCCAGGTTCCCTGTAGAGAGGTGGCCGTTGCCATGGTAACAATGACACAGTGACCTTGGGTCTGGGCAGCTCCCCCCCCCTCCCATTCCTCAGGGAGAGCCTAAAAGCCAGTCCCAATCTTATTCCATCCATCTCCTCCCTCTCACCACTTCCCCCTGCTCCATCCAGTCCCTTATCCCCTGTCCCCAGTCCCAAGTCTCTTGTATAAGGACTTCAATCATCCCCCCCCCCAAACTGGTCCATAGAGAAATTGTCCCTCCCTCCACCCAATTTCAGTTTTTGGGAGGGGGGATTGGTCGAGGCCTCTCCTCTTGGCAACTGGCCTCTAACCCCCATTTTTCCATCCATCCCATTGATTACAATCTCTCTATCTGATGACTGAAGGTGGCAAAGGAAGGGACCTAGGGGACACAAGGAGTATTCAATAAACAGACCTGGGAACTCTTGGCTGCTGAGGTCAAACAGGCAAAGAGACCTATCTAAAGGTCATGCACTTAGACATACTCAAATGTATGATAATAGCTAATTCTGCTATTGAGAGCACCTTCTGTGCCCCGGTACTTACACAGAGCACTTCACAGGCATTAACTCATTTAATCCTTACAAAACTCCATGAAGAAGATACTATTATTATCCACTATTTTTTTTTTTGAGACTAGATTGTTCTATATAGCCCTGGCTGGCCTTAAACTTAAGGTCCTTCTGCCTCAAGCCTCAGAAGTGCTGGGATTATGGTCATGCATCACCATACCTGGATCCTTTGATTTAAAATAGAAGAAACTGAGGCATAGAATCCCAGTGTAGTCGTTTGGATCCAATGGTGTGAGCAGTTTGGACTTGAACTTGAGGCTATCCTGTCATCAATGGTCATACTATCTGTTTGACAAGATATTTAAGGAACTCTTTATTTTTGTTGTTGTTTTTCTTCTCTTCCCCCCCTCCTCCTTGGGGTTCCCACTTCTTCAAAGATAAATTTCTATTTGCACCTAGGCTGGTGATTGTCAATGATCCAATCAGAAAGGGGCATGTATGGAGCTTTGTCCAATCAGGAATAAAGGTTTCCTTTGGGAATCAAGGACTAATCAAAGAAGATGATACAGCGCTAGACTGATGAAGAGTGGGTGTGGCTGATTGTGGATGAACCAATCAGAGAGTCCAGAGTAAATTAGTTATCCAATGAGGAGTCAGCACATAAAGTATGCCTCCTTAGAAGGCTGATACAAGCCGGAAATTATTTTTTTCCCCAATATTTCTAGGCTTTGGTCTAAGGTTCTGAAGTTACCTGTTCCCTAATTTTCTAATCTGGGGTTTGAACTCAGGGCCTCTCACTATCACTTGGCATTTTTGCTCAAGGCTGGCATTCTGTCTCTTGAGCTACAGCTCCACTTTTGACTTTTTGATGGTTATTTGGAGCTGAGAGTCTCACAGACTTTCCTGCCCTGGCTGGCTTCAAACTATGATCCTCAGATCTCAGCTTCCTGAGTTGCTAGGGTTCCAGGCATAAGGTACCAGGGCCCAGCTCTTACTTGGCTATTCTGAAGATTGAATCATCCAATCCTTAAACACCATTGCTGGCACATACTGTGGCTACATCTGTACTCACTTTTCTGTTGCAATTACTTCTCCTACTTATATCCTCCCAGGCTGAACTCCAGGCTCCAGCAGTGAGCAGTAGAGACCATGAAGTGTGTGTGGGGTGGTGTTTCCTGAGTGACTGGGTCACAGTTCACTAAAGGGAAGGTAGCTGGTTCTGGGGATAGGGCACACTTCTTGTGATGGCATGGCAGGGAAGAATTTATGGTGAAATCCCAAATGAGAAGCATTTGAGACTTCAAAGGTATGGGGGGCTACAACAAGGCAGGTTTTTTTTATTTTTGTCGGTTTTGGGGCCTGAACTCTAGGGCTGGGCGCTGTCCCTCAGCTCTTCAGATCAAGGCTAGTGTTCTACCACCTGAGCCACAGCGCCACTTCTGGCTTTTCCTGCTTATGTGATGCTGAGAAATCAAACCCAGGGCCCCATGCGTGCAAGGCAAGCACTCTACCACTGAGCTACCTTCCCAGCTCCAACAAGGTAGATTTTGATGGAAGACCTTGCTAGATTTGGGGATCATCTCTATGAACATCTGAAAAAAGAGATGGAGAGTTTTGGTCATGGTCATGCATGTCCATAATCTCAGCTACTCAAGGCAGAGAGTGGAAGGATCACAAATTCTGAGGCCAGTCCTAGGAAATGTTAGCTGAACCCTTTGTCAAAAATGAAATAACAGATCGGGCACTGGTGGCTCATACCTGTAATCCTAGCTACTCAGGAGGCTGAGATCTGAGGATTGAGGTTCAAAGCCAACCCCAGGCAGGAATGTCCATGAAACTCTTATCTCTAATTAACCACTAGAAAACCATAAGTGGTGCTGTGGCTCAAGTGGTAGAGCGCTCTCCTTGAGCTGAAGAGCTGAGGGACAATGCCCAAGCCAGAGTTCAAGACCTATGACTGACCAAAAGAGAGAGAGAGAGAAGGGGGGGGGAAGAAAAAGGAATAACAGGGGCGGGCTGGGAAGGTGGCTCAGTGGTAGAGTGCTTGCCTTGCATGCATGAGGCCCTGGGTTCAATTCCTCAGCACCATATAAGCAGAAAAAGCTGGAAATGGCGCTGTGGCTCAAGTGGTAGAGCACTAGCTTTGAGCTAACGAGCTGAGGGACAGTGTCCAATCCTAGAGTTCAGGCCTCACAACCGACCAAAGAAAAGAAATAAGAGGGGCGGGGAATATGGCTGAGTGGTAGAGTGTTTGCCTAGCATGCATAAAGCCCTGGGTTCAATTCCTCAGTACCACATACACAGAAAAAGTGGCACTGTGGCTCAAGTTGTAGAGTACTAACCTTGAGCAAAAGAAGCTCAGGGACAGTACCCAGGCCCTGAGTTCAAGCCCTAGGACTGGAAAAAAGAGAAAAGAAGATGAAAGGAAGGAAGGGAGGGAAAGCATAGCCAAGTGCCAATGGTTAACATCTGTAATCCTGTAAGCTACTCAAAAGGCCTAGATCTGAGGATCATGATTTGAAGCCAGCCCAGACAGGAAAATCCATGAGGCTCTTATCTCCAATGAATCCCCAAAAGGCAGAAGTGGAGTTGTGGCTGAAGTAGTAGAACATTAGCTTTGAGCCAAAAAATGCTCAAGGACAGCGCCTAGGTCCTGAGTTCAAGCTCCAGGACCAACAGAAAAAAGAAAAAAAACACCAAAATACAAACGGTCCAACAACAACAACAACAACAACAACAACATAAAACATAAAACAGCAAAAGGGTAAGGCAGAGAGGCCTGTGGGATGGTGGGAACATGGACAAGGTCCTGTGTTGGAGGGAAGGGCTGGGAGGAAGGTATCCTGGGCTCTTTGGAGTCAGAGTGAGAAAAGGGTGTGGAAGGGTGTCAGAGAATGGGGGAGGGGGATATGGGAAAGAATGTAGGGTAAATCAAAAGCAGAGGTAAGAAGAGGATGGCCTAAGGCTCCTAAGAGGGTTGGAACATGGATACAATAGGGGCAGGAAGTGGAAAGTTTAAGCATGTAAACACTACATACATCACCTTTATAATAACAATAAAAAAGCACCCCCCCACACACATTGTGGGGTGCTCTAGACTGGCCTGGAGACCAGGAAGGGGCTAAGGGTCCTGGAAGGACAAAGGAAATGGCGGGAGGAGGGGAAGGGTCTTCACGAAGTCATGGGACCTTGATTGTGGTGCTGAGTAGCTCGCTATGGATTAAAGTTGGGGTCCTCAGAGGGGCTCAGGCATGATCTTGGGGTTGGTACCCCATGGACCTGCCACCTTCCTGAGTGTTGGGGTGTGGTCTAGGGTCCACCTGTATGCTAGAGGCATTGATTTCTGGGTGCCCTTGAGTACCCGGGGTGGGGAGAGTGCGTTCGGGGCCCTGGCGGGGTGTGGAGGTCACAGAAGAGCCGAGGACACATTCTTTCTTTCTTTTTGTGGTCCTGGGTGTCTCTTTAATATGATCTGGGTCTTTAGCACAGAGGTAAGGCCTGGTCGGAGGTGCTGTTGGCGGGGGATGGGGATGGGGGGGACGTGATCTGAGATCTCGATGTGTCGTGTGTGGTGGTGGGGGGCCGGTGGGGTCCCCTAGCAGTCGGGGCGTGGTCTAAAGGATGGGGGGGGTCTCAGGGGAGGCCGGGGGTGGGGCAGGGGAGGGGTCGGGGGCGGGCTTTGGCGGCTCCGCAGTGGAGAAGGGGGTCTCCGCCGCGGCCCCGGGGAGGGGGGTGCAGGGAGCGAGTCTGGGGGGGTCGGGGGGCGGGTCGGCGCCCCCTCCCCCTCCCCGTTGCGGCGGGGATCGGCGGCGGCGCGGAGGGCGGAGCTCGGCGGTGGCGGCGGCGCGGGAGGGAGGGAAGGAGGAAGGGAGGGCGGAGGGAGGGCGGGAGGCGGGAGGGAGGCGGCCCCGCGGCACCGCGCCCCCTCCCCCGGCCCTCCCCCCACCATGGCGCGGAGCTCAGCGGCGGCGGCGGCGGCGGCGGGGCCGGGCCCGGGGCCCCCCCATTGCCCGGGCTGGGTAAGCTTGGGGTGTCACCCCACCCCACCCCACCCCTGCAGCAAACCTTCCCTCCCCCTACCTTGGGTCAGCGGGGGGGAAATGGAGGCAGGCGGGTGTGAGTGAGTGAGTGTGGCCGGCGCTGCGGCGGCCTTGCGTGCGCTCCGAGGCCCGGTGTGTGTGTGTATGTGTGTGTGTGTCTGTGTGTGTGTGCGCGCGCGCGCCCAGATCCTGGGGGGCCATCCATCCGGGTGTGTGCACCTGTGTGTCCCCCCCCTCTCCACCACACACCCCTTCTTGCACGAGGGACCCCCCCCCCCGGGGTCCGGGAAGGGGGCCGTGTGCAGGTGTGTGTGCACACGCGTGGGTTGTGTGCCAGGTGTGTGCACACCGCTCAGCCGCCTGCGTGGGGTGTTTGTGTCCGGGTTGGGGTGTACAAGCCGTGGATCTGGGTAGCCGGGTGTGTTCGCTCGGGTGTCCATTTGTGTGTGTGTGTGTGTGTGTGTGTGTGTGTGTGCGCGCGCGCGCTCGCGGATTGTGTGTCTGTCTGCGAGTCCACCTGCCCGCGATGGAGAGGGGTGGGGTGCGGGGGGGGGGGGGGGGGGAGCTGAGACTCAATGTCTTGTGGGTCCAGGCCTCTAGACGGGTTGGGGGGGGAGGGGAGTTCGCCGCTTCCTCGGTCCATGTCAACCGGAGGAGGAGGAAGGGGGGTCCCCAGCCATCCTTGGGGGAGACGGCCATATCTTTCTTCCCCTTCCCGGTGGCTGGGGGAGGGGGATGGGCAGCTCGGAGGTGGACAGATGGGAGGATGAGAGGCCGAGGGATGGACAGATGGGCCTTAGGGTTTGGGGGGAGGGTGGGGGCGAAGACCTGGCCAGATCCCCACCCACCTCACCCTAAACCTCCCCCCCACACCCCTACACACACACACACACACACACACACACACACACACACACACACCGGTCAGAAATCTGCAGCAGCAGCTCCCGTCAAGAGTTCCGGCATTCTGATGACCCGGCTGAGGGTGGGGGTGATGGCCGGGCTGGTGGGGTGGGGTGGGGTGCTTTGGGGCTCCAGACAGGAAGATTTTCTTAGAACCTGGCTTTGGATTTGATCACCACCCCCCCCCCAACTCCCACCTGCTGAACTCTGACCTCTGACCCAGGATGGTCATCTGATTTGGGGGAGGAAGGTATTGGAATGTGCTGGGTGAGGTATTGGGGTGAGGGGGGTACCCCAGGGTGTGGAGGAATGTGTGTTGACTATTATTCAGAATGCTCTGTGTGTGTGAGTGTGTGTGTGTGGCTTTATAAGTGTGGAAAACCCTCCTGGGACTATGTGAGTGTGTCTGTTGCTGAGCAAACATCTTGACATGTCTGTAGAGGTGGATGTGTGTGAGTGTGTGTGTGTGTGTGTGTGTGTGTGTGTGTGTGTGTGTGTGTGTAGCTTGTCCTTAGGGCCTCAGTCTCAAAAATGTCTGTAACATTCAGGGTTTTGTGTAAGCGTGTGAGGTGTGCACAGCTAGGGTGTACATGTTGGGGGTGGGCAGGTGTCTGACTGTACAAACACCATTCAGATGTGTGAAGTCGGGTGAGTGTGCTTCAGTGTTTCAAAGTGTGCACCTAAACCAGGCATCCGTGGCTCACACCTGTCATCCTAGCCACTCAGAAGGCTGAGATCTGAGGATCACAGTTTGAAGCCAGCCTGGGCAGGAAAATCTATGAGACTCTTATCTCTAATGAACCACCAGAAAACCGGAAGTAGAGCTGTGGCTCTAGTGGTAGAGCACTTGCCTTGGGCAAAAAGAAGCTCAGGCCCTGAGTTCAAGTCCCAGGATAGGCACACACTCACACAAAAGTGTGCACCTGTGTACATTTGCTCACTCAGGTGTGTATTTGCGATGTCTGTTTGTCTCTGTGTATGGGTGGGTAACCGTGTGGTGGGTCAGTGCTGGTCTCAGAGGAGCGGATTGTGTGTCTGTTTGGACATGTGTGTGCAGGCTGACCACACATCTAGTTGAGTGGGAATGATCTAGGATCCAGGCTGTGGTCCTTGTACTTGGCTAGGTGTCCCTGGCAGTTTTGTGTGTGTGTGGCGGGGGGGGGGGGGGAACTCCAGATCTTGCTGGTGTGTTCATGGGAGTCCCAGTGGAGAACTTGGGTTGGAGGGTTGAGATAGGTCCCCCAGTATTGGGATGGTAAGGTAGGAGCCCTGGGTCCCCTCCTAGCTTCTTCTACAGTTCAAGGTTTGATGGGGGAGATGGGGGCCTGGGTTATAAAGGTTGGGTGTGGGAGGCATCTGGCCCAGCCTTTGGAGGACTGAAAAGGAGTCTGGGAACTTAGAATCCCAAGGATGAGAGATGTAGGGGTAGATGCCAGATTCTAGGATCATGATGGAGGAGGAACTGGGGGAAGAGGGGAGGGCAGAAGACAAACAGGGGTCCTGAACCCTTGGCTTTGGGTGACCCAGCCCTGAAGCTCAATCTTACATTTCAGAATCTACTTCTGAAATTCGGAGGCTGCAGAAACAAAGCAATGGAGCTGAGGGATATAGCTCTAGGGACTTCCTTAGCTCCGCTGTTCCCTGAGGCAGGCCAAAGGGCCCACAAAGGGACCAGAAGGTGCTAACCGGGTGGTTTTTTTATTCCTTTGCAGGTACTGGCCCAGGCCCTGACTCCCTGAAGAGAGGTGAGTTGGAGCCCTCAGGCTTGAGAGAGAGAGAAATGTGGGGGTGAGCTTGGAGCCAGCTGGGGCCTAGAACCTCCCTGCCATAGAGCCCCAGTCCTCCCTAGACTGAGGGGGGGGGACTAGTCTAGAAGCATCATGGTTGGGTTAGGGTTTTTAGTGACCAGGAGGCTTTGGGGGACAGGTAGAATCTCAGGGTAAGATATAACCTCTCTTCTCAGTACAGATAAGTTCCACCTGGGCAGAGTGGTACATGCATGTAGTCCCAGCTACTCAGGAGGCAAAGACAGGACGATCTTGGTTTGAGGTTGGCCTGAGCAAAACAGTGTAAGACCCTATGTGAAAAACAAACTAAAGGGCTGGGAAGGTGGCTCAGTGGTAGAGCACTTGCCTTGCATGCCTGAGGCCCTGGGTTCGATTCCTCAGCACCACATAAGCAAAAAGAAAAAAGCCGGAAGTGGCGTTGTGGCTCAAGTGGTAGAGCGCTAGCCTTTAGCTGAAGAGCTGAATGACAGCCCCCAGGCCCAGAGTTCAGGCCCCCCCCCAAAAAAACAAGCTAAAGCCGAAACAAACAAACAAACAAACAAAAAAGGTTGTAGGTGTGGCTCAAATGGTAGAGCACTGAGCGTGTGCAAGGCCCTGAGTTCAAATGAGTCTGATCTGATAGGTGTCTAATATAGAGAGGAAGAGGGAGGAGGGGAGAGGGAACAAATGAACACCTTTTTATAGTAGTAATTGTAGCAGCTGGCATGTAGCATTTCCTCTGTCAAGACCACAGTTACAAATAATGGTTACATATATTACAAAGAATTACAGAATTCTTTGAACTAATAAGGGAGTTGGGTTTTGGGTCCCCCCCCCCATAAGCCAGTTTATAGCTGGACATGTGGGTGCTTCTTGCGGAAGTCCTTTTGACTGAGTGGGGACTTGGATGTGATCTCAAGAGAATGAGTCTGAATTCTGTCCGCTGGTACTGCAGTGTCTCTTGGTACATACTAGGTATTAGGTATTTCCAATTGCTGCTTAAGTCCCACTCTGACTGTGAGAGGTGAAGCTTTGTTCTAGTAAATTGGGGGTTCTGAGCCCTAGGGACCCCCCACAGTCAAGTGGAACTGGGGCACTGAATCATGCAAGACTCACTTTCTTAGGTCAGAGTGTCTGGTCAGTGCAGACAAGCATTTTATTTTATTTTTAAATTAATTTTTCTTTTTCTTTGCCAGCCCTGGGGCTTGAACTCTGGGCCTGGGCACTGTCCCTCAGCTCTTCAGCTCAAGGCTAGCACTCTACCACTTGAGCCACAGTGCCACTTCCAGCTTTTTCTGTGTATGTGGTGCTGAGGAATCAAACCTGGGACTTCATGCATGCTAGATAAGCACTCTACCAATAAGCCACATTCCAGTGGGCTTTTTTTGGGGGGAGGGGGGGAGAGGGGTTGTTCTGGTTTTTGTGCTGGTCCTGGGGCTTGAATTCTGGGCCTAGCTCTGTTCCTGAGTTTTGTTTTGTTTTGTGCTCATGGCTGGAGCTCTACCACTTGAGTCACAGCTCTACTTTTGGCGCTTTTTTTTGTGTGGTTAGTTGGCGATCAGAGCCTCAGGATCTTTCCTGTCCATACTGGCTTTGAACCACAATTCTCAGATCTCAGCCTTCTGAGTAGCCAGTGCCTGTTTTTTCCTCTTTCAATTTCTCTACTGTTTGTCTGTCTCTCTTTTATCTCTCTCTTTTAGGGCCAGTAGTAGAACTTGAACTCAAGGCCTCATGCTTTGCCTTAGCTTTTTTGCTTAAGGCTGGCACCACTTGAACCACAGCTTCACTTCCAGCTTTTTTGCGGCTAATTAGAGATAAGAGGCTTTTCTTCCTGAGCTGGTTTCTATCCTTAATCCTTAGATGTCAACCCCCTGGGTACCTGGGATTACAGGCATGAACTACTAGTACATGGCTTAGTCTGTTTCCCTCTCTGGTATGTCTCCTTCATTCCCAGTTTTGCTCTTTCTTACTGTGTCTTGCTCTATTTTTTTTTTTTTTTTTTTTTGGTCGTGGGTCTTGACCTCTGGGCCTGGGCGCTGTCCCTCAGCTCTTCAGCTCAAGGCTAGTGCTCTATCACTTGAGCCACAGCACCACTTCTGGTTTTCTGGTGGTTTATTGGAGATAAGAGTCTCATGGACTTTCCTGCTCAGGCTGGCTTTGAACCACAATCCTCATATCTCAGCCTCCTGAGCAGCTAGGATTATAGGCTTGAGCCACACATCTGGCTTTTTTTTTTTTTTTTTTGCTGGGAGGAGGTGTTGCCTTTGTTGTTGTTGTTTTCTTTATTTTTTTTTTAAGTTGGAGACTGAGACTTGAACTTGGTACTTGACACTTTTACTGGTTGGCTAGCACTCTACCATCCAAGCTACATCTCCAGTGCTTGTTGCTGTTCTGAGCTAGCATCTTGCCTTTGGAGCCCAAGTGGCTTCAAACTTATGATCCTCTTGGCTCTGCCTCCTGAGTGCAGGGATTACAGGTGTGCACTACCGTGCTCAGCCTTTACCTTTTTGTGTGGGTATGTGGTGCTGAGAATGGAACCCGGAACCTTATAAATACTAGGCAGAGCACTCTTCTACTGAGCTTCACTCCCAGCTCTCCTTCATTTGGGATTCTTTTTCTTTCTCTGAATCTGTCCCTCTCTGTCTGCCATTCCAACCCTTTCCCCCTGGCTTCATCTCTTTCTGATTTTCTTGGTTTCTCTTATGAACACAAAAATGTAAGCCCCATAGAGTCTTAAGAAGTGTGTTAGTGGCACTGGAGTACAGGGAAGTGGGGATGAAAACTATTTCAGGGACACCCTTTCTCATTTTTTCCTTCTTCCACCCCTACCCTGTGTTGTGAGGGGGGGGATTTGTCATGGGCTAGTGTAGGGGGGAAGGGAGGAATACGAGCCCACAGGCTTTGCCTGGAGCAGAACCATTGTGTGTGTGTGTGTGTGTGTGTGTGTGTGTGTGTGTGTGTGTGTGTGTGTGTGTGTGTGTGTGTGTGTGTGTGTGTGTGTGTGTGTGTGTGTGTGTGTGTGTGTGTGTGTGTGTGTGTGTGTGTGTGTGGACAAAGACTCATTCAGAAGGACTGAGTCTGAGCTAGGAAATGGTTGTGTTTAATCTCAGTCTCTGCCTTCCTCATACTCTCTTTGGCCCTGCCCAGGATGGGAGAGGGATTTGAATGTTGGCAGAGTATGCCAGGCCCAGGCTTGTTCAGTGGGAAGGCGGCTCAGTGGTAGAGTGCTTGCCTTGCATGCATGAGGCCCTGGGTTTGATTCCTCAGCACCCCATAAGCAGAAAAAGCCAGAAGTGGCGCTGTGGCTCAAGTGGTAGAGCACTAGCCTTGAGCTGAAGAGCTGAGGGACAGTGCCCAGGCCCAGAGTTCAGGCACCATGACCAATAAAAAGGGGGGGAAAAAGATCCCAGTAAAGATGGTATGACTCTCATCTCAATTTCTAAATGATGTTGTTCTGGGGTTGGAGGTGTGGCCAGGTGGTAGAGCACCAGCCAGTAGATGAGAATGTCAGATACTGAGTTCAAGTCCCAGTCTCAGACAATTTTTTTTTTTTTTTTTTTTTTGGTCAGTCTTAGGGCTTGAACACTGGGTTTGGCAGCTCTTCAGCTCAAGGCAAGCACTCTACCAACTTGAGCCACAATGCCACTTCCAGTTTTCTGGTGGTTTATTGGAGATAAGAGTCTCACAGACTTTCCTGCTTGGGCTGGCTTTGAACTGTGATCCTCAGATCTCAGCCTCTTGACTAGCTAGGATGACAGGTGTGAGCCACCAGTGCCTAGGCAAGTTTTTAAAAAGTCATTCTGGCCCAGTGTTGGGGGAGTCACAAAGGGAGGAAGAGAGGATTTGAACCTGAATCTGGCTGATTTCAAAGCAGTTGCTCCTGTCAGGTGCCAGTGGCTCACATCTGTGGCTCCCACCTGTAACCCCAGCTACTCAGGAGGCTCAGAGCTGAGGATTGCTATTTGAAATCAGCCAAATCCAGAATTCTTTATCTTCACCTAGCCAGCAAAAAGCTGGAAATGGAAATGTGGCTCAAGCCGTAGAGCATCAGTGTTGGGCAAAATGTTGAGGATAGTGTCCAGGCCCTGTGTTCAAGCCCCTGTACCACATGTACACACACACACACACACACACACACACACACACACACACACACACACACACACACACAAATATTAAAGCATTTGCTTGTCATTGTAGTAGTATTTGTTCTTAGTACACCTTAGCCACTTGATAGTGATAATAACGACGATGGTGGTGATCATGAGGATGATGATGATGATGATGATGACTTCTGGCATGTAGTAAGCCCATCTTAGATGCTAGATGCTATTCTAAAGTCAGCCGTATGTATTGATTAACCCAGTCTTCACAGAAATGAGCCCTTGTCTTTATCTCTACTTTCCAGATGACGAAACCGAGATTCAGAGAGGTTCAGACACTTTCCCGAGGTCACACAGCTAGTAAGTGTCACTGCCGGGATTTGAACCCAGACAGTATGGTTTTTGACATCGATGGCCTTAAGTTAAAGTCAACAGTGACTTCAAAATCTTTGGTAGGGTTGGGTGTCGGGCCTGTTTCAAATGGTAGGTGGCTTGCCTTGGGTTCAACTCCCAGTACCACCAATAAGAAAAAGAAAAAGAAAAAGAAAAGAAAAGAACTGAAGGATCTAGATTGGCCCAGGTGCGAGAAAGAAGTTGGACATTCAAGAGTGGTAATGTTTTTATTGGTTGGTCCTGGGCATTGTCCCTGAGTTCCTTTGCCCAAGGCTAGTGCTCTACCATTTTTTTTTTTTTTTTTGCCAGTCCTGGGGCCTGAACTCAGAGCCTGGTCATTGTCCCTGAGCTCTTTTGCTCAAGGCTAGCACTCTACCATTTTGAGCTATAGCTCCACTTCTGGTTTTCTGATGGTCCATTGGAGAGAAGAATCTCATGGACTTTTCTGCCCAGGCTGGCTTTGAACTGTCATCCTCAGATCTCAACCTTCTGAGTAGCTAGGATGACAGGTGTGAGCCACCAACATCTACCTATATTTATTTTTTGTTGGACATGGGGCTTGAACTCAGGACGTAGGGGACTGTCTCTGAGTTTTATTTTTGCTCAAGGCTAGTGCTCTACCACCTTGAGCCACAGCTCCACTTCCAAGGGTTGGTAATTTACCAACTAAAGTAGAAAGATTATAATAATTTATCCATAGGCAATCTGAGGGCTGTCACTGTCTGGTGTGATCAGGTCACTTGGAGGGGTGGGATTCGATTCTGACACTGAGGCAGGTCACTGGGAGCTGGTAGGGTGGTGATGGAGCCCCGTGCCCAGGTCATCTTCTGCTTCCTCTACAGGTCTAACCTCCTGTCCCTCCTGCTCTCTCTGGGCACCATGGCTCCGGGCCCCTTGTCCACGGTGCTCTTCTCGCCGCCTCCGACTGCCCTGTCTTTTCTGTTGTTACTCTGGGCCGGGGCATCTCGTAGCCAGCCTTGTCCAGGACGCTGCATTTGCCAGAATGTGGCACCTACACTGACCATGCTGTGTGCCAAGACCGGCTTGCTCTTCGTGCCACCGGCCATCGACCGGCGCGTGGTGGAGTTACGACTTACCGACAACTTCATCGCGGCCGTCCGGCGCCGGGATTTCGCCAACATGACCAGCCTGGTGCATCTCACCCTGTCCCGCAACACCATCGGCCAAGTGGCGGCCGGCGCCTTCGCCGATCTCCGCGCCCTGCGTGCCCTGCACCTGGACAGCAACCGTCTGGCCGAGGTGCGGGGCGACCAGCTGCGGGGCTTGGGTAATCTTCGCCACCTGATCCTGGGCAATAACCAGATCCGCAAGGTCGAGTCGGCCGCGTTTGACGCCTTCCTGTCCACCGTGGAAGACCTCGATCTGTCTTACAACAACCTGGAGGCCCTGCCCTGGGAGGCCGTGGGCCAGATGGTGAACTTGAACACGCTCACGCTGGACCACAACCTCATCGATCACATCGCCGAGGGGACCTTCGTGCAGCTGCACAAGCTGGTGCGCCTGGACATGACCTCCAATCGCCTCCACAAACTCCCTCCCGATGGCTTGTTCCTGAGGTCCCAGGGCAGCGGGCCCAAGCCCCCCACGCCGCTGACCGTCAGCTTCGGGGGGAACCCTCTGCACTGCAATTGCGAACTGCTCTGGTTGAGACGGCTGACCCGTGAGGATGATCTAGAAACTTGTGCCACCCCCGAGCACCTGACCGATCGCTACTTCTGGTCCATCCCAGAGGAGGAATTCCTCTGCGAACCGCCGTTAATCACCCGCCAAGCTGGGGGCCGCGCCCTGGTGGTTGAGGGCCAGGCGGTCAGTTTACGTTGCCGGGCGGTGGGTGACCCTGAGCCCGTGGTACATTGGGTGGCGCCCGATGGGAGATTGCTGGGGAATTCCAGCCGGACTCGGGTGCGAGGGGATGGGACCCTGGACGTGACCATCACCACGTTAAGAGACAGTGGCATCTTCACCTGCATCGCCTCCAACGCGGCCGGGGAAGCCACGGCGCCCGTGGAGGTCTGCGTGGTACCTTTGCCCTTGATGGCGCCTCCACCTGCTGCCCCACCGCCTCTCACGGAGCCCGGCTCCTCTGACATCGCCACCCCAGGCAGACCCGGGGCCAACGAGTCAGCTTCCGAGCGCCGGCTGGTGGCCGCCGAGCTCACCTCAAGCTCTGTGCTCATCCGCTGGCCAGCCCAGAGGCCAGTGCCCGGTATCCGCATGTACCAGGTCCAGTATAACAGCTCGGCCGATGACTCTCTTGTGTACAGGTAAGGTGTGGTGTAGCTCCAAGCCCAGGGGTCGGTCCGGCCTTCCCTTCTGTGTGCCCATTCCTTTGGCTTTTTTTTTTCCTTTATCTTTTTTGTTAGTATCAATCTTGGGGCTTGAACTCAGGGCCTGGGCGCTGTCCCTCAGCTCTTCAGCTCAAGGCAAATGCTCTACCACTTGAGCTACAGCGTGACTTCCAGGATTCTGGTGGTTTATTGGCGATCAGAGTCTCACAGACTTATCTGTCCTGGTTGGCTTTGAACCCTGATCCTCAGATCTCAGATCTTCTGAGGAGCTAGGATGACAAGTGTGAGCCACCGATACCTGGCTACCCTTGGCTTTCTTGCTCAGGTGGGGTTTCTGCATGGCCTCAGACTAGTCTCAGACTCCTTCATTTGCTCTGTCTCCTCTCTCCTCTATTTCTGTCTTGCTCTGTTTTTCTTGCATTTGGCAAATATTTGTTGAGCATCTACATGAGGACAGTTGAAGGCTGGAAGCTGCAGTTATAACAGTGAAGGAAGCCAGCCTAATTGTGCATATCCTAGGGTTCATGTCCACATTGATCGTAATCATCAACCTTAGAAGCTGGGTGCTGGGGGCTCATACTTATATCATCCTAACTCCTCAGGAGGCTGAGATCTGAGGATCACAGTTCAAAGCCAGCCCAGGCAGGAGAGCCTAGGAGATTCTCATCTCCAATTAAGCACCAAAAGAAAAAAAAAGTCAGAAGTGGAGCTGTGGGCTGGGAAGGTGGCTTGGTGGTAGAGTGCTTGTCTCACATGCATGAGGCCCTGGGTTCGATTCCTCAGCACCACATAAGAAAAAAGCCGGAAGTGGCACTGTGGCTCAAGTGGTAGAGAATTAGCCTTGAGCTGAAGAGCTGAGGGACAGCGCCCAGGCCCAGAGTGCAGGCCCCATGACTGACAAAAAAAAAAAAAAAAAAAGTGGAGCTGTGACACAGTGTTAGAGCACCAGCCTTGAGTGAAAAAGCTCAGAGATTACACCCAAACCCTGAGTTCAAGTCCCAGTACTGGTACAAAATAAAAGTTAAACTTTTTGGAGAGGGAACATATATGTGTCTATTTAGTTTCCCTTCCTTCCTTCCTTTTTTTCTTCCTTCCTTTTTTCCTTCCTTCCTTCCTTCCTTTTTTCCTTCCTTCCTTTCTTTCTTTCTTTTCTTTCTTTTCTTTCTTTCTTTTCTTTCTTTCTTTCTTTCCTTTCTTTCTTTCTTTCTTTCTTTCTTTCTTTCTTTCTTTCTTTCTTTCTTTCTTTCTTTCTTTCTTTCTTTCTTTTCTGGTTGGTCATGGGGCTTGAACTCAGGGCCTGGGTGCTGTCCCTAAGCTCTTTTGCTCAAGGCCAGCTTTCTGTTGGTTCATGGACTTTCTTCCCCCGGCTGGCTCTGAACCACGATTCTTAGATCTCAGTCTGCTGAGTAGCTATGATGACAGGTGCGAGTCCCTAACACTGGCTTTTAGTTACATTTCCATTAAGAAACTATTAACCACTTCTATTATGTTAACACATAGGGGTCCATTATAGATAGAGAAAGCAAAGAGGGTGAGAAAAATGGATGTTATTTCCACCCCTTTGCCTTGGTTGGAAGCCATGTTTGATGAACAGGTCTGGGTGGTGAAGGCAGTTTTCGAAATGCCTAGGAGTCCCATCCCCTCTTGAGTTTTCTTTCTTTTCTTTTCTTTTTTCTCCCCAGTCCAGGGGCTTGAACTCAGAACCTGGGCTCTGTCCCTAAGCCTCTTTGTGCTCAAGGCTAGTGCTCTACCACTTGAGCCACAGTGCCATTTCTGGCTTTTTCTGACTAGTTTATTGGAGATAAGAGTATCTGGGACTTTCCTGCCTGGGTGTCTTCAAGTGGTCAAATTTTCTTGTTCTCCCCTGTCTATGTTGGTCTGTCTCCACCCTGTCCCCACCTGCCCCCATTAGGTGTCTGATCCCTCCTCTGTGCTAAGCCCTAAGTTGGGTACTAGGATCCAGAAGGGCAAAGTGACCCCAGTCCCTGTCTTCAGGATATTTCCAAACCACTGGGAAGAGACCAGAACATACCTTTGGTACTACCTTGGCCCGCTAAGTCTTTACTCTATGGTCTGGCTCTTCGCTACAGATCTGGCACACAGTAGGGACTTGATAATTGACTCTTGGGCACCCAGTGGGGATTTGTTAACTGGCTGTTGGCTGTGAGGATGCCACTTCTTGTCTACACCTCCCTTGTGCAACTGTAGAGCACCTGCTGAATGCCTTGCTCTGGAATTGCCCTCAGTCAGGCAGTAGAGGGGCTGGAAAATGATCCCACTTTTGATGCCACCTCTAGCTTTGGGGTGTGCTCAGACCTTCTCTTATATACCTGCCACCATTCTCCATGTCCTCTTGCCACAGGTCTAGTGCAGTGTGGGCACTCTCCCATTGTTGAAGTGAATCAATGTCTCTCTTTTCCTCATGGTCCTCTCCCCACCCCTAGCCCCTAGATAGGGACTTGGTGCCCTGTGGCCCAGGCTGGCCTAGAATTTTTGGTTTCCCTGCCTTAGCCTCCCCAAGTGCTGGGATTACAGGTGTGTGCCACCACACTCAGCACTCTAGCTCCTCCTTTGGATTCTAGCTACCTAACAGTGAGCAAAGACCTACTCTGTGCTTCATCTGAGGCGAGCTTGGCCCTGGGCTGACAGAGATAGTTAAGATACTGGCCCAGATTTACAAACAATAGGCAAAGGAACCACACAGAACATTTTGTATGATGTTTCCAACGGTGCTGCTACGTCATTCTCCCTTCCCAGTTTCTCTGTGATTCAGTGATCATTGCCCGTCCCACGTTCTTGTCTTCTTTATTATTTGCAGCACGAAGGATCGAACCCAGGTCCTCACCCATACTAATCAAGTACCTCACTACACCCCTAGCCCACTCTCACTTTGCAGATAGGGAAATTGAGGCTTAATGGGTGGGGGACAGAGCTGTCCTTTATATGCTGGACACATACTTTCTGTTTGCTGGGAAAATGGATAATACACATTGGTAAATAACCCCGTTTCTTTCACTCTCTCTCCTCAGTCCTTCTATCTGGCCCATAATCACCACATTGCAGATTAGGGGATGGTTCCCAGACACCCCCTCCCTCCCCACTCTAGATGTGTGTTCAGATGTCTCTAGTCCCCTGTCTCCAGCCAAGCAAGAAACCCTAAGATGCTTCCTCTTCAGGGGCTAGGTTTCTGTCTTTCATCCTCTTTTACTGATGCCTGTATAATGGCTCTGCATGGGTTAACTTCCTCACTGCTGCCACGGGGTGGAGGTGATATCCAATCAGAAACCTGCTGGGTGGCTTGTTCTGGTCTAACAGCCAATGAGAGACCGAAGGGTTCAAGCTTTCTTAAGGAGCCAGTCTCTGTCCTTGATAAAGGAGGAGCCCCTAGCAACTGGTTATTTAGAGGGGAGGGGAGGGGAAGCAAGGGAATGCAAAGCTGTAAGGAGAAAGAGAAGAGTTGAAGCCTGGGAGAACCAGGTTGGGGGGTGATGGTAGTCTGGGAAAAGGCAGGTAGGGGGAGCATGAGGGCACCTTTGGTGGGTTCATACTTGATGTCTGGGTTGGAGGGTGACTCTTGGGTGTGAGGGACCCTCCTGGCTGCAGGATGACTAAGGTGGGGCTTCAAAACCAAAAGGTGTCCTAGAGGAGGGGAATGTGGTGCTCTGAGAGGTGAGCAGGCCTGTAGAGCTGAGGTATGGCCTTTTCCTGAGCTGGAGCCTCTTCCCTGACAGAGGAAAGGGCTGGCCTTGCTCCTGATTGGTCACTAGGAGAGCTTGTAAGGTTCGGTGCTGTGGATTTGGCAGGCCTGAGTTTCTTGAGACAAGATGAAGCCAATAGGGAAGATGGATGTACCCAGCAGAAGGGGGCCATTGACATCTAGAACAAGTCTTACAGCTGGGCGCTGGTGGCTCACACCTTGTCATCCTAGCTACTCAGGAGGCTGAGATCTGAGGATCCCAGTTCAAAGCCAGCCTGGACAGGAAAGTCCAAGAGACTCTTTTATTTTTCCTCCAGAGCTGGGGGCCTAACTCAGAGCCTTGTACTTACCAGAACGTAAAACTGTGGTTCAAAGTGGTAGAGTGCTAGCCTTGAGCAAAAGAGCTCCAGGGCAATACGTGTGCCCTGAGCTCAAGCCCCAGGACCAGCCCAAAACAAAAGAAGCCTTGCAATTGGTCAGGGAGGTATTGGCCCCAAACCCTAGGCAAGATTTCTGACTATCACTGAATGGGATGTCAACTAATGGCTATATTAAGTATCAGATTTTGACTATTCAGTAATTCTTTCCTCATTTTTTCTCTCCTGCCCCTCCTCTTCCTCCTCTTGCTCCTCTTCCTTCTTGCCACTCCTGGGGCTTGAATTTAGGGCCTGGGCACTGTCCTTGAGCTTCTTTTTCTCAAGGCTAGAGCTGTACCACTTGAGCCACAAAACCACTTTCTGGAGATAAGAGGCTTATTAAATTTCCTGCCTGGGCTGGCTTTGAACCTCAATTCTCAGATCTCAGCCTCCTGAGTAGATTACAGGTGTGAACCACTGGTGCCCCACTCTTATTTATTTATTTTAATATTTTTTGTTGGTTGTGGGGCTTGAACTCAGCATGGGCACTGTCCCTGAGCTCTTCATTTCAAGGCGAGTGCTCTACCACTTCAGCCATAGTGCCATTTCTGGTTTTCTAGTGGTTAATTGGAAATAAGAATTTCTTGGACTTTCCTGCCTGAGCTGGCTTCAAACTGCAATCTTCAGATCTCAGCTTCCTGAGTAGCTAGGATTACAGGAGTGAGCCACTGGCACCCAGCTCTTATTTTACTTTTTCTTTCTTTCCTTTCCCTTTCTTTCTTTCTTTCTTTCTTTCTTTCTTTCTTTCTTTCTTTCTTTCTTTCTTTCTTTCTTTCTTTCTTTCTTTCTTTCTTTCTTCCTTTTTTTTTTTGTTGTCAGTTATGGGGCTTGAACTCTGGGGTTGGGTGCGTCCCCGAGCTCTTCAGCTCAAGGTGAACACTCTGCCACTTGAGTCACAGCACCACTTCTGGATTTCTAGTGGTTTATTGGAGATAAGAGTCTGGGGGGGGCGTAGAGGGGGGGAAGCTGGGAAGGTGGCTCAGTGGTAGAGCGCTTGCCTTGCATGCATGAGGACATGAGTGCAATTCCTCAGCACCACATAAGCACAAAGAAAAAAGCCAGAAGTGGCGCTGTGGCTCAAGTGGTAGAGTGCTAGCTAGCCTTGAGCTGCATAGCTGAGGGACAGAACCCAGGCCCAAAGTTCAGGCCCCACGACCGGATCCCCCCCCCCCAAAAAAAAGAGTCTCTTGGACTTTCCTGGGACTTTCCTGCCCAGGCTGGCTTTGAACTGCGATCCTCAGATCTCAGATCTCAGCCTCCTGAGTAAGCTAGGATTATAGGCATGAGCCACCGGCACCTGGCTCATGTTTTGTAATATGGGACATTTGATTATCACCACCTCACCACATGTAGGGTGAGGGAAACTGATGTATAGAAATGTTAAGCCAGGGCTGGGAGGTTGGCTCAGTGGCAGAGTGCTTGCCTTGCATGCATGAGGCCCTGGGTTTGATTCCTTAGTACCACATAAGCAGAAAAAGCCGGAGGTGGTGCTGTGGCTCAAGTGGTAGGGTGTTAGCCTTGAGCTGAAGAGCTGGAGGACAGCACCCAGGTCCAGAGTTCAGGCCCCACGACCTCCACCACAACCACCAACAATAAAAAGAACATTAAAAAAAAAATAATAGGGCTGGGAAGGTGGCTCAGTGGTAGAGCGCTTGCCTTGCATGCATGAGGCCCTGGGTTCGATTCCTCAGCACCACATAAGCAAAAAGAAAAAAGCTGGAAGTGGCACTGGGCTGGGAAGGTGGCTCAGTGGTAGAGCGCTTGCCTTGCATGCATGAGGCCCTGGGTTCGATTCCTCAGCACCACATAAGCAAAAAGAAAAAAACCGGAAGTGGCGCTGTGGCTCAAGTGGTAGAGTGCTAGCCTTGAGCTGAAGGGCTCAGGGACAGCGCCCAGGCCCAGAGTTCAGACCCACGACCGGACCCAAAAAAAAAAAATAATAATAATAATAAAGAGCTGGGAGCTGGTGGCTCACGCCTGTAATCCTAGCTACTCAGGAGGCTGAGATCTGAGGATCGCGGTTCAAAGCCAGCCCGGGCAGGAGAGACCGTGAGACTCCTATCTCCAATAAACCACCAGAAAACCGGAAGTGGCGCTGTAGCTCAAGTGGTAGAGCGCTTGCCTTGAGCTGAAGAGCTGAGGGACAACGCCCAGGTCCAGAGTTCAAGCCTCACGACCGACCAAAAAAAAAAAAAAAAGAAATGTTAAGCCGTGGAGCTAGGAAGGCAGCTCAGTGTTAGAGTGCTTGCCTTGCATGCATGAGGCCCTGGGTTTGATTCCTCAGTACCACATAAGCAGGAAAAAACCAGAAGTAGCGCTGTGGCTCAACTAGTAGAGCACTAGCATTGAGCTGAAATGCTGAGGACAGCCCTCAGGCCCAGAGTTCAGGCCCCACAACTGACAAAAAGAAAAAAAAAAAAAAGAAATGTTAAGCTGTGCACCCATGGCTCTGTAATCCTAGCTACTCAGAAGGCTGAGATCTGAAGATTATGGTTCAAAGCCAGCCCATGCAGTGAAGACTTTGAGACTCTTATCTCCAATAAACCACCAGAAAATTGGAAGTGGTGCTGTGGCTCAAGTGCTCGCCTTGAGCTGAACTGCTGAGGGATAGTGTTCAAGCCCAGAGTTCAAGCCCCTGATGACCATCACCAACAACAAAAGGAAATGTTAAGAAACTTGCCTAAGGACACAGAGCTAAGCCAGAGGCAAAGGAGAGATGCACACTCAGATGGCCTTGCTCTCAAACTTAATTGATATAACCACTTTCTTTTGCCTTTGAAGGGAAGGGCTTATAGCAAGAAAGGAACACACTAGCTTGGCTACACTTAATTCAATTATGGATGGAACTTTGGAAGTCTGATTAGGTCTTGTCTGACATTACTGGGCTTTCAGTACACAAAGGAGTGGTTGCTTCTAATATCTGGGTAAGGGTGGGGCATGATGAGCCTAAGCAGAGTAGAAGAATTATATTCCTGGTTAGCCATTGTGGAGTGTGGCTTCCCGAGCACGCATGCTCATGCTAGTACTGGGGCTTGAACTCAGAGCCTTGCCCAGTCTCTTGGTTTGGGCTTTTGTGCTCAAGGATAGTTCTCTACCACTTGAGCCACTGTTCTCTTTCTGATTTTTTTTTTTTTAAGTTGTGGGGCTTGAAATCAGGGCCTAGGCAATGTCCCTGAGCTCTTTTGTTCAAGGCTAGCTTTCTACCACCTGAGCCATAACTCCACTTCCAGTGTTTGAGTGGTTAATTGGAGTTAAGAGTTTCACAGAAACTTTTCTGTCTGCTCAGGCTGACATTGAATGGGATCCTCAGATCTCAGCCTCCTGAGTAGCTAGGATTACAGGTGTGAGCCACCAGGGCCCCTTAATAGAGGTGGGAATAAGTAACTGGGTAGAAATTGTGCCTAGAAATGATGGTTTTATCCAAAGGTGGATGAAGGAGAATGACTGGAAGCATGGTTCCTCCCACGTGCAAGGCAGGGATAAGTATGAAAGAGGAACTAGAAGATAATCCTTTATTAGGATGAATAAGACAAACTCTGTAAATGCTTAGCCTTGGTGTACATATGGCTGTGGGTGAGGCATGCAGATAAGTTGGGGGGGGGGGTTAAATTTGAACCACCTAGAGTTCCAGAGTGTGAAAACTACAGAACTCCTCCCATTCAAGGGTGAGGATATGTAAATGAGACATGAATAGCAGTGTTTCAATAGGCAGTCTGGGGGCAAGGCCAGGAAGATGAAGGGTGTGGCCTGTAGCACCAGTCTCCTTAAATGGTAAACAAATGAAGATTAAGGAGCTCAACTAACAGTTGTGGGAGATACTGGAGGGGGGCGGGGGGGGGCGTGTCCATTGAGGGCAGGATAGAAAAACTACAGTACTCCTCCCACGTGGGGGCGGGGATATGTAGATGAGGAAGCATGAATGGCAGGTATTGTCCCCAATAAGTGGTTGACCAGGTGTGTATGAGGGTGGGGCATGCAGACGAGGGGCGTGGCCTGTAACTGTGGTCCCGAGAAAGGGTAGAACTATATTGGAGGGAAAGAGGGGAAACACCCACCCCTTCAGGTTCAGTTTCCTCTTTTTATTTTCTGGGTGGGAGGGGGGTTTCAGGTGAAAGGGTGCGGGGTTCAGAGTGGGGCTAACTACCATGACCCTCAACTCCCTTTCTGCAGGATGATCCCATCCACCAGCCAGACCTTCCTGGTGAACGATCTGGCAGCGGGCCGGGCTTACGATTTGTGCGTGCTGGCGGTCTACGACGACGGCGCCACGGCTCTACCCGCCACGAGAGTCGTGGGTTGTGTGCAGTTCACGACGGCGGGGGATCCTGCACCGTGTCGCCCCCTGAGGGCCCATTTCCTGGGTGGTACCATGATCATCGCCATTGGGGGCGTCATCGTCGCCTCGGTCCTGGTTTTCATCGTTCTGCTCATGATTCGCTACAAAGTATACGGCGATGGAGACAGTCGCCGCACTAAGGGCGCCTCCCGCTCACCCCCGAGGGTCAGCCACGTGTGTTCGCAGACTAACGGTGGTGCAGGCACCCAGCAGGCCCCGGCCCCGGCCGCACAAGACCGCTACGAGGCACTGAGGGAGGTGGCCAGCCCGGCTGCTGCGGTGGCCATCGAGGCCAAGGCCACCACCACCGCGGCTGAGGCAGCTTCCATGGAGAAGGAGACGATACTAGGACGCTCTCTGGGCGGCTCGGCCACCTCCCTGTGCCTGCTGCCATCCGAGGAAACTTCCGGGGAGGAGTCTCGGGCTTTGGCAGGTCCTCGGAGGAGCCGTTCAGGGGCCCTGGGGCCACCAGCTTCTGCGCCCCCGATTCTAGCTTTGGTTCCTGGAGGGGCTCCAGCCCGATCAAGGCCGCAACAGCGTTATTCCTTCGATGGGGACTACGGGGCGTTATTTCAGAGCCACAGTTACCCGCGCCGCGCCCGGCGGACAAAGCGCCACCGCTCCACGCCACACCTGGACGGGGCCGGCGGGGGCGCGGCCGGGGAGGACGGAGACCTGGGGCTGGCCTCCGCCAGGGCGCGCCTGGCTTTTACCAGCACCGAATGGATGCTGGAGAGTACCGTGTGAACGAGTGGGGAAAAGGGGTCCGGGCGCCGGGATGCCTGGGGTGAGGGGGGGGCGTCCCCTCCACCCCACCCCCCTGGATAAACGGCCACAGCCCCTCTGGGACGCTGGGGCGGGAAAAGCACATTGCCAGGAACTTGGGCCTGGAGCTGAGCCGGGAGACTCCGCCCTTCTCCTCCTGGGAGGGAGGGAGGGGCGGGGCATCTCCAAGACCACGCCCAGAACGCGCCTCATTGGCTCGGGGGCGTGGTCACCGGCCGCCACGCCCCCTCCTGCCCCTCCCCTCGCGCGCTCGCGGACCTCGCTGGAGCCGGTGCCTTACACAGCGAAGCGCGGGGAGGGGCAGGGCCCCCCCGACACTGCAGCACTGAGACACGAGCCCCCTCCCCCAGCCCGGGACCCCGGGGCAAGGGGTCAGGGGTCCATTTCTTGTATCTGGCTGGACTAGATCCTATTCTGTCCCGCGGCGGCCTCCAAAGCCCCCCCCTCTCACCCCTTGACACACACCTCATCCCCACCCCCTACTTCCCTCCCCTGGTCCCTTTGTCTGTCTTTGTCCCGTCCTCTTGTCTGTCTGTCTGATGTCTCTGTCCTGCTCTACTTGTTCCTTTTTCTCTGTTCTGTGGTGGTCTCTTCTCCCTCTGCCTTCCCTTAATTTGTCTTCTCCCCTAATTTCTTCTCACTACCAGATGTTCCGGGCAGGTCCCACTGGAAGGACCAGACTTTCCCCCCTATGCCTTCTTCGTACCTCCTCTCCCCAACCTTGCCCCCAATAAATCCCTCACATGAACAAAATCCAAAACCAAATCCCCCCACTCTACCAGAGCCGGGACCCTCCGCCGCAGCAGAATTAAATTTTTTTCTGTGTCTGAGGCCGCTCTGCTGACGTGTGTGTGTGTGTGTTGAGGGGAGGGTGGCTTAGAAGGCAAAGACCTAAATTAGACTGAAGGAAAGATGACAACAGGGGATGGGGGTCCTGAACTGCCAGACAGGCACTTACCTTCCTAAGATGAGGTGTAATCAAAATAAAATTATTGTAGTTGGGTGCTCACTGGTGGCTCATGCCTGTAATCCTAGCTACTCAGGAGGCTGAGATAGGAGGATCATCATTTGAAGCCAACCCAGGCCAAAAGAAAAAAAAAAGGAGGCTCATCAAGTAGCCACCACAAAGCCAGAAGTAGAGGGATGGCTCAAATGATAGAGCACCATCCTTTAGCCAAAAAGGCAAGCCAGAGTGGGAGACTCAGAGTTCAAGTCCCAGTACCCACTCACCCCCACATACAACATGATTGTAGTTAAAGTAAGTGCTCAGCCCTTAATCCTAGCAGTGACCCTAGGACACAGGGATTGCTGTCTCATTTTACAGATGAGCAGATTGCAGTCCAGGAAAGGTAAAATACCTTGCACATGGTGATATAACCAGGTGGAAATCAGATTTTTAAAAAGGCAGGAAGAGGCTGGAGGAGCGGCGCAGTGGTAGAGCACCTGCCTAGGAGGAGAGAGGCCTTGGGTTCCATCCCCAGTTCTGCGAAAATCAACCAACCCTCACCCACATTGCCTGTAAAAGGACAGGTGGAGTTGGGTATTGTGGTCCCCACCTGGAGTCCCAGCTACTCTGGAGGCTGAGGCAGGAGGATCGCTTGAGCCTAGGGAGTTCCAGGTCTCAAACAATAAATAATGATAAATAAAAAGGCAGGTGGCCTGACTTCTGGTTTGTTTTCAACCTGAGCCCTCTCTGTTGGGCAGTCTGAGTGATCTTTTAGCTCTGAGGCCTCCCATATGTACAACACAGGAAGTGGAAGCAGAAACAGTTGAAGGGCCTTGCCTGAGGCCCTCCCCTGCCCTGGGTCCCTGTGGATACGGAAACTGGCAGTTTGCCCATGCCTATGCAGCTCAATCTGGGGAGACTAGGGAAATAGCTCCACTGAGAGTGGCTGAACTTGAGAACCTAAACCAGGCTGATAGGGAAGTTCAAGTGAGTCACAGAAAAACCAGCCTGAAAAAGAGTAAAGTCAATCAATCAGAGCCAGGTGCTAGTATGCCTGCCTGTAATCCCAACTACTCAGAAAGCTAAAATCTGAGGATCACGGTTCAAAGCCAACCCAAACAGGAAAGTCTATGAGACTCTTATCTCCAATGAACCAGCAAAAAAAGAAAAAGCCAGGAGCGGAGCTGTGGTTCAAGTGGCTCACTAGTCTTGAGCAATAAAGCTCAGCAATAGTGCCCAAGCCTATGGAAGCCTCAGGATTGGCACACACATGCAGGTACAAAAAGTTAATCATAGATAACCAGCTAGGTAGGGAAGCACGGTCACTCTTGTAATCCCAGCTATTTGAGAGGTGAGCAGGAGGTTGGAGATTCTATTGGGAAAAAAGTGAGACCCTTTCTGAAAGAGAGAGAGAGGGACTAGAGGTATGACTCAAGTGGTAGATCACCTGCCTAGCAAGTGTGAAGGCCTGAGTTTAAAACCCAGTACACACACACAAAGACCAAAAATAGAAAAAAACAAAAACCCCCACTACCACCACCAACAAAAGTACTGGTCCAAGTATACAATGCCTGCCATTTTTCTAACTACTTACTTGGGACATGGAAATAATAGAAAATCACAGTCCAGATCAACCAAGGCCAGAAACCATGATAACCCTGTCTGAAAATTAATCAAAGGCCAAAAGGCTTTCAGAGTGGCTCAGTAGATAGTGTCTGTTTATCATGTTCAAACCTCAGTAAAGAAGGAAGGAAGGAAGAGGGGAAGGAAGGAAGGAAAGAAGGAAGGAAGGAAGGAGGGAAGGAAGAAAGAAAGGAAGGAAGGAAAAAAGAAAGAGAAAATCAGTCTAGAGAGAATGTAAAGTGAAGCATAGAAAACAAGTGCGTTGGGGCTGGGAAGGTGGCTCAGTGGTAAGGCGCTTGCCTTGCATGCCTGAGGCCCTGGGTTCGATTCCTCAGCACCACATAAGCAAAAAGGAAAAAAGCCGGAAGTGGCGCTGTAGCTCAAGTGGTAGAGTGCTAGCCTTGAGCTGAAGAGCTGAGACAGCGCCCAGGCCCAGAGTTCAGGCCCCACAACCGGACCCCCCCCCAAAAAAAAGAAAAGAAAACAAGTGCGTTAATGGGGTGCTGGTGGCTCAAACCTATAATTCTAGCTACTGGGGAGGCTGAGATCTGAGGACTGCACTTCAAAACAAAGCCCAGGCAAGAAAGGCCATAAAATGTATCTCCAATTAACCACCTAAAAACTGGAAATGAAGCTGTGGCTCAAAGTAGTAGAGCACCAGTCTTGAATGAAAGAAACTTAGGAAAAACACCCAGGCCCTGAATTCAAGGCCTACCACTGACAAAAAATAAATAAGAAAGAAAAGCAAGTGAGCAAGCAAGCCAGTGTGTTTGGAGATGAATGTTTTGGTTCTTATCTGTAATCCTACGTGGGAGGTGGAGATTGAAGAGGATCTCAGTTTGAGGCCAGCCCAGACAAAAAGAAGTTCATGAGCTTCCATCTCAACCAATGGCTGTGCATGATGGTACTTACTGTAGTTCCAGCCTTGGGGTGGGGTAGGGTGAATTCAATAGCTGGGTATAGTGGTGGGTACATAGAGAAACAGAAATAGATGGATGGCACTCCAGTTAGGTAAGGGCAGCCTACCTTGAAAACTAATAATGCAAAAATTAAAAAAGGTAGGAAGTGGCGCTGTGGCTCAAGTGGTAGAGCTCTAGCCTTGAGCTGAAGAGCTGAAGGACAGTGCTCAGGCCCAGAGTTCAAGCCCCACGACGGACAAAAATAAAATAAAAATTAAATTAAATGAAAAGAAAGGTGTTGGAGGTATGATTCAAGTGGTACAGGCCCTTGCCTAGTAAGTGAGTTTGATTCTCAGTACCACCGGGGGTTGGGGGGGGGGGGGGGAATCCTGTTTATAAGCAGTAGAAGAGAGCTGTCTCCCTCTGGGCATTGGTCTGTGGCTTGAGAGAATCTTGCAGAAAAAGATAGGTGCCAGTAACTCATGCCTGTCATCCTAGCTGCTCAGGAGGCTGAGATCTGAGGATGTTGGTTCAAAGTCAGCTGGGGAAGGAAAGTCCATGAGACTCTTATCTCCAATGAACCACCAGAAAACTGCAAGTGGCATTGTGGCTCAAGTGGTAGAGAGCTATATTTGAGCAAAAAAGCTCAGGGACAGTGCCCAAGTCCTGAGTTCAAGTCCCAGGATGGACACACACACACACACACACACACACACACACACACACACACACCCCTGCTGGTGGCTGGGAGGACAATGGGAAGGAGGATGGAGGGGGCTCTGAGGCCGTCTCTCTGAGGCCAAGGGGTATGTTGGGGTCTCCGGGCTGGCACAGTCCCTGCAGTAAAAACTCATTTCACATCCAGGGGAAGGAGGAGGACAGCTTCTAGCCAGCTAGGGGCCCCCTGAGGCCTGGGGAGAAGGAAAGGAAGACAGAAATAGCAACAGAGAAGGAGGGAGGAGGATAGAGCTGGGCAGACGGGGTGGGAGGCTGTGAGGACAGCTGCCTAGCTTTGGAGAAGTCCAGGTGTGGAGGCGCCTTCCTCAGCCTGCCAGGCCCAGCCACTAAATGCTCCCAGCAACTCAGGCTGGCCTGGCAAACCTTCCCGGCTGCATGCCGGGGGTGGGGTGGGGTAGGGGATAACCCAGGCGGGCCCCAAACTCTTAGCAAATTCAGTTGCTCACATAATAAGCAAGATTTCGAAAACTGCAACAAGCTGGGTTGCTGGTGGCTCACGTTTGTCATCCTAGCTACTCAGAAGGCTGAGAACTGAGGACTGAAGTTTGAGGCCAGCTTAGGCAAGAAAAGACCATGACACTTTTTTTTGTTGTTGTTGGTCGTGGGGCTTGAACTCTGGGCCTGGGTGCTGTCCCTCAGCTCTTCAGCTCAAGGCTAGTGCTCTACCACTTGAGCTACAGCGCCACTTCCGGTTTTCTGGTGGTTTATTGGAGATAGGAGTCTCACGGTCTCTCCTGCCCGGGCTGGCTTTGAACCACGATCCTCAGATCTCAGCCTCCTGAGTAGCTAGGATTACAGGCGTGAGCCACCAGTGCCCGGCAACCATGACACTCTTATCTCCAATGAAACACTAGAAAAAAAAAATCCAGAGTGGAAGTATGATTCTAGTGGTAAAGTGGTAGCCTTGAACACAAAAGCTCAGGAACATCACCCAGACCCTAAGTACAAGCTGCATGACAAATAAATAAAATCTAACTGGGTGATGGTGGCTCATGCCTGTAATCCTAGCTACTGAGGAGTCTGAGATCTAAGGAACACAGTTTGAAGCCTGTCCTGTAAGGAAAGTCTGTGAGACTTTTTTTTTGGGGGGGGGGGGCGGGGGTCGGTTGTGGATCTTGAACTCTGGGCCTGGGCGCTGTCCTTCAGCTCTTCAGCTCAAGGCTAGCACTCTACTACTTAGCCACAGAGCCACTTCCGGCTTTTGCTGTTTATGTGTGCTCAGGAATCAAACCCAGGGCCTCATACATTCAAGGAAAGCAATCTACCACTGAGCCACCTTCCCAGCCCCTGTGAGACTCCAATTAACCACCAGAAAACTGGAAGTAGAGTCATGGCTCAAAGTAGTAGAGCGCTAGCCTTGAGCAAAAGAACTCAGGGACAGTGCCCAGGCCCTGAATTCAAGGTCTATGACTGACAAAAAAAAATCTGTGAATAGGAATTGGAAAGGCCTTGGGTGTGTGTGTGTGTGTGTGTGTGTGTGTGTGTGTGTGTGTGTGTGTGTGTGTGTGTGTTGTGTGTGCCAGTACTAGGGCTTGAACTCAGGGCCAGGGCACTATCGCTTAGCTTTTTCAATAAAGGCTGGCACTCTTCTACTTGAGCCATACCTCCACTTCTGAGTTTTTTCTAGCATATTGGAGATAAGAGTCTCATGGACTTTTCTGCATGGGTTGGTTTGGAACTGCACTTCTCAGATCTCAGCCTCCTAAGTAGTTAGGATGCCAGGCATAGGTTACTGGCTTCTGGCCTTGGTTCTTCACTGATCATTTATTATCAGATAATATATGCTGAGTGACATATAGCCCTCGATCTGTCTTAGGTATGTGCAGACCCATGCACCTGCACACCCACACTCACACATGCACATATACACACATGCATGAAGAGGTATGCATGAATATGCACTGTGATGCAGCTTTGGCTAGTCCTAAGTTTGGGGAGACACTCACTTTGGACACACAATCACAAAAATCAAGCACACACCAACAACATACACTGACATCCACACTCAGACCGGTATGACCATCACAAGTAGCCACACATAAAGCCAAGGGTATTGTGTTTATTTATTTTTTCTGTTTATTTACATACAAGTAGAAAAATAAACTCAACTATCATCTTAAATCTGGGCTATAAATAAGGGGAAGGAGGAAATAACTTAAATAGGGTGCAAGTGTCCCCCAGATGCACTGGGGATGAGTCCACACTATTTGACACACAGGGCACCTCTGGCGACACAGCTCAGGCCCTAGGTGAGGAAATGAAAACAGATTGAAGGTGACAGAGGCCTGCAGGAAGCCCGGAGATTCCTGGGGGAACAGAGAGGGTGGGGTGCTCATGGCTGTTCAAGCTTGGGATACAGGCACAGTGTACCTGCATTGTCCCACCATGTGCCCCTCACCTGCTTCAGAGCAGCCTGGAGCCTGTGCAGCCAGTGGGACAGGCAGGCTGTGGGGCCTGGGGCTGGCTGAGGGCTGAGCCTGGGCCTGGGGACAGAGCAGGGTGGAGTTGAGGCCAGGCCTGGGACCTAAGGGGCCACTGGGGCTCAGAGCCCCACCTCTCTATTTGGGACAGCTTGGGCCCAGGACTCACACAGGCCAGGAGCTGGTAGTGGATGTAGTACACAGTGCTGAGCCATTGGTCCAGGATGTCCTCCAGGGCGGGGTCAGCCACGGAGCCCAGCACCTTCAGCGTCAGGGCCAGCTCAGTGTGCAGGGCCTCTGGGCGCTCCCATACCTGAGCAGGGACACAGGAGGGAGAGACTTAGGAGACGGAGGCCAGATGGGCATGGAGGCTAGGGTAAGTGGGGACCAGAGCAGGTGCTAGAGGCAGGTGAGGGAAGTTAGGAGAAAGAATGAAGAGGCTTCAGGGGAGATAGAAAGAGTAAGAAGTAAGCCAGGCACCAGGCACAGCCAGGCACATTACATACCTGTAATCCTTGTTGGAGACCCGAAACCTGCCTGAGAATGCTCTGGCCTCTTTCAAACAGCTAATTGACAAGTAGCCGTTCTCAGAAATTCCCAGGTGTACATTTAGATAACTTCCCATAACAAACTACATCTGGCTAGCCATAAAACTTATCTTATCTCCGGCCCTAAGCAAACGGCGCCTGGCTAACCATAAAAGAAATCACAGGAGATACCTTTAAGATGAGCACAACGGCCAAAGGATAAGCACGACCCATCCCTGACCCCGGGACTCCTCACCCTTGCTTCTGCAAAGTTTTTTTTTCTTTTCTTCTTTCCCTTCCCCTGTCCCTTCGGGTATTTAAACCCTGCCTCACTTTAATAAAGTAGACCTTGACGCGACTCAGAATGGCTCTGTCTTTCTTTATGCGCTTGGTCTCGATCCTCTCTCGCCCCCCCTTGGTTCTTTTAGGAGGTGCCCCCTCGGATCCCCCACAAAATTACCTGGCCTGCTGGACGGGTCAAATCCTAGCTACTTGGGAGGCTGAAATCTAAGGATCATGGTTTGAAGCCAGCCCAAGCAGGAAAGTCCATGCAACAATTTTTTTTTTTTTTTTTGGTCCAGTCGTGGGGCCTGAACTCTGAGCCTGGACGCTGTCCCTCAGCTCTTCAGCTCAAGGCTAGCGCTCTACCACTTGAGCCACAGTGCCATTTCCAGCTTTTTCTTATTATGTGGTGCTGAGGAATCGAACCCAGGGCCTCATGCATACAAGGCAAGCGCTCTACCACTGAGCCAACTTCCCAGCCCCTTCTTTGACATTCTTGAAGGTTTCTCACTCCTGTGGGGAAAGAGATCAGAAGCTGCGGAGGCGGCAGCCCAGCTTCATTGCCAGGGACTTGGAAGTGGGTATCAACTGTGCTGAGACTATATCCACAGAGTCCCCAACCCCAAGAACCGTGCTGGAAGCATCATCCACACACCCAGGCTGCACTCACCTCTTGGCCAGAGGTTCTGTGGGCAGTTGATCAAATAGCTTGAGGCAAAAAGGGTTTTCATGGCCCTCCAATATAAGCAGCTTCCCCCCTCCCCTTTGTTGTTAAAAACCACCCACAGAGCCCCAAGCCCAGAAGCCCCTGGAAGCTCAGCTACTCAGGAGGCTGAGATCTGAGGATCGTGCTTCAAAGCCAGCCTGGGGAAGGAAAGTCCATGAGACTCTTATCTCCAATAAACCACCAGAAAACCAGAAGTGGTGCTGTGGCTCCACGGGTAGAGTGCTCACCTTGAGCTGAAGAGCTGAGGGACAGCGCCCAGGCCCAGAGTTCAAGCCCCATGACTGACCAAAAACAAACAAACAAACAAACACCCACAGCTGGGTGGATCCATCCTCTGTCCCCAGTGAGCAAACAGATGTGGGCGTGGCTAGGCTCACCGGAAATGAACCGAATAGGAAAGGGAAACTGAAATGCAGTTTCACCAGCCTGGAAATCGGGTCTCTTTGAGGAATGCCCTGGGCAGCTTTGGCCTGGCTCACCCTGGAATCTCTGAAGGGATTAGACATGGGGTGTGGGGGGAACCCCACCCTTGTCCTGGGCTGAGGCTTAGCATGTGTGTGCTTGAGGCTGCCCCATTAACAGAGGCACAACTTTCTATCCATAAAATCTTTGGATCCTGTGGTTATTACTTGATTTTGTTGTGTTGCTGTCAGTTGTGGGGCTTGAACTCAGGGCCTGGGTGCTACCTCTGAGGTTTTGTACCCCAGGCTAGCTAGCATCCTGTCACTTGAGCCACAGTTCTACTTCCAGTTTTTTTTTGTTTTTTTTTTTTTTTTGGTAGTTCTTTCAGGGTAAGAGTCCCACAGACTTTCCCGCCACGGTTGGCTTCGAACTATGATCCTCAGATCTCAGCCTCCTGAGTAGCTCGGATGATAGGCGTGAGCCACCAGCTCCTGCTCATGCCACATTTCTGAAATCTGTCTTGCCACTGTGGACATCTACTTCGCTATTGTAACTGCTGTATTATGTTAGGGTGTATCCAAGCCTGTTCATACCTACTCCCCCAGAAACAGATACTGAAGTTGCTTTCACCCGCTATGCCTCCCTGCTCCCCCCAGCACCATAAGGCTCACACCTGTCTCCTGTGTGGGAGAGTTTTTTCCCCCCTAGAATATACTGTAGCACACCAGCTGAATCCCTCCCACCACTGTCCTGTGGCCTCATCTTTTACACTCACTTGTGGATCCAGTGGGCAGTTCCCCACACTGATGGCTCTCTACTTGTGGGGACCTGAGGATCTTTCAGGTTGAGTCTGGGTTTGTGTGTGTGTGTATGGGGGAGGGGATGCAGCATACACATACACACATGCGCACTCCTGTGTAACTAGAAATCCCAGGATGGATTAACTCAGAGCCATCCTTAATCAGGATGGTGTGAGAGTAATTTCTGTAGCTTTCTTGCTCCTCTAAGGTCCCTTAAAGTGTGTTCTGTGACCTCTCTCTCTCTCTCTCTCTCTCTTTTGCCTAAAAGGCACTCTACTACTTAAGCCATATCTCCAACCCTTCTTCCTTCTTCTTTTTTCAGATAGGGTCTCTTGGTTTTGGCCCTAAGCTAGCCTTGGACCAGGATCTTCTTTCCTCTGACTCCTGAATAGCTGGGATTATAGGCAAGCACCACCATGCCCTGCTTCTAGTTGATTTCTGCATTTATGGAGAATGCTAACCCTCATAGGGCTGAGATGAGGGGCATAGGATGTAAAACTTAAGGGGGGGTCATTCTCCCAGTCAGAGAGTGCCCTAAATATCTCACTCTGCTCCAGACTGTACCATTTACTGGTGTGTGTGGGGGGGGGGCACTTGTCCTTGAACTTGAACTCAGAGCCTGGTCACTGACCCTGCATTTTTTCACTTAAGGCTGGCATTCTACCATTTGAAACACAACTCCACTTCTAGCTTTTTAGTGGTTCATGGGAGATAAGGATCTCATGAACTTTCCCACCCTGGAGGGCTTTGAACCATGATTGTCAGGTCTTGGCTTGAGTAGCTGGTATTACATGTGTGAGACACTAGGGAGGGGAAGAGTCTGGGTTGGGGGGCAGTAGCCAGTGGCCTATTGACCAGATTTGAGAAACAGAAGTGAGACTGAAAAAGGGGGCTGCTTTTCTATCTTGAGAAGAAATCTGAGTGGAAATTCCTTGGAACAGTGGGAGGAGACGAAGCCAGCCCTGAGTCACCTCTATCCTCCAGCGACATGAAAGTACAGAGTAAGGAGGTAGATGTTTTTAAAGAAATTGGGGCATGGAGGAGGCCTGTGTGGGAATCTAAGGGGACACATGTGGGAGTTTGAGGGGGCATGCCAGGAGAAAGATGATGGGTTTGGATGACATGCCTCAAACACAGCCCATCATAAATAATGACACGATGTTTCCCGGGTGCTTTACACCCATGCTGGGGAGACGCCGCCATAGTTACACCCCTGCGGTCTGTGATGGGGTTCTCTGCTTGCTGGGGTCACTGGCACTTGTAATCATCAAGCCAACCCCCCCCATGCTCTTACACACACACACTTACACATGCACACACACACACATGGTGTACTATATCATTTGCAGTTCACTAGCAAGTCCTGCTGACTAGATTTTCCTTCCTTCCTTCCTTCCTTCCTTCCTTCCTTCCTTCCTTCCTTTCTTTCTTTCTTTCTCCCTCTCTTTCTTTCTTTCTCTCTTTCTTTTTTGCCAGTGCTAGGACTTGAACTCAGGGCCTGGGCTCTGCCTCTGAGCTTCATTTGCTCAAAGCTAGCACTCTAGCACTTGAGCCACAGTGCCACTTCCAGCTTTTTCTGTGTATGTGGTACTGAGGAATGGAACCCAGGGCTTCATGCATGCTAGGCAAACACTCTACCACTAAGCCACATTCCCAGCCCCTAGATTTTTTCTTTCTTTTTTCTTTCACTCTTTCTAGAAACTTAAAAACTTCCTTTCTCTTTCTTTTCCTTTTCCATTATTCTTTCTTTATCTCGTTTTTTCTTCCCTCCCTCCCTCCCTCCTTCCTTCCTCTCTCTTTCTTCACTTTCTCCTTCTCTAGCTTGCACTCTCTCTCTCTCTCTCTCTCTCTCTCTCTCTCTCTCTCTCTCTCTGCTACTACTAGGGTTTGTACGCTTTCTTCAATTTATTTCCTCCTTATGGTTGCTTGAATCTCTCAATGAATTTCTCCTTCACCCAGAACCTTGGTCAGTCTGGCCAGTAGATGGGGCTAGAGGGACCCCAGCTGGTGGCTTGGCCTGCCAAGTTGCAGCAAGCATGCTTGCCTCTCCATGACTGGGTCCCCAGTGGATTCTCTGGGGACAGCTTTTCCTCTTGCTGGGTGGCAGCAGCATATCCAGGGCCTTGGAGAGTGCTGGCCTGGTCACTGTCTTCCTGTCCTCTCTCCAGTCCCAAGCACTTGTGAGCTGAGATAGGGAGGTGCTAACCCAGTCTGCCATCTGTACAATTGGATTGGAGCTGCAGCTGCTCAAGCTATACACAGAAGAGCCCAAGGCTCCTACTTAGGGTGTGCTCTAGCCTCCAGCTCTGTGTGCCCTCAGCAGCTCCCCAAACTGTGTACCCACATACTATCCTTGGCTTTGAACCCAAGGGGCTGTTTCTGCTTTCCTGGTGATCAGAGGACTTTGCCAGCTTTCAGTGATTGAGCTCCCAATGCTCCTTACCAGTGTGTCCTCCTTAGGTCCTTTTCCCTAGTTCTGCCACTTGGAGTTCTCTCCCTCCAGGTGCCAGTGGCTCATGCTTATAGTCCTAGCTATTCAGAAGCCTGAGATTTACCACTCGAGCCACAGCTCTATTTCCAGCTTTTTGCTGATTAATTAGAGATAAGAGTCTCATGGATGGGCTGGGAAGTTAGCTCAGTGGTAGAGCGCTTGCCTTGCATGCCTGAGGCCCTGGGTTCCATTCCTCAGCACCACATAAGCAAAAAGTAAAAAGCTGGAAGTGGTGCTGTGGCTCAAGTGGTAGAGTGCTAGCCTTGAGCTGAAGAGCTGAGGGACAGCGCCCAAGCCCAGAGTTCAGGCCCCACGACCGGACCCCCCCCAAAAAAAAGATTTTCCTGCCTGTGCTGGTTTCAAACCATGATTCACTAATCAGGATTAGCTAGGATGACAGGCATGAGCCACCAGTGAATTTTTTTGTGTGTGTGCCAATCCTGCGGTTGAACTCAGGCCCTGGGCACTGTCCCTGAGCTTCTTTTTTTTTTTTTTTTTTTTTTGCCAGTCATGGTACCTGAACTCTGGGCCTGGGCACTGTCCCTCAGCTCTTCAGCTCAAGGCTAGTGCTCTACCACTTGAGCCACAGCACCACTTCCAGCTTTTTCTGCTTATGTGGTGCTGAGGAATCGAACCCAGGGCCTCATGCATGCAAGGGCAAGCACTCTACCACTGAGCTACCTTCCCAGCCCCGTCCCTGAGCTTCTTTTGCTCAAGGCTTTCACTCTACTACTTGAGCCACAGCACCACTTCTGGCTTTTTCTGTGTATGTGGTACTGAGGAATTGAACCCAGGGCTTCATGCATGCTAGACAAGCACTCTACCACTAAGCCACCTTCCCAGCCTCTCTTTTCTTTTCTTTTCTTTCCTTTCTTTCCTTTCCTTTCCCTTCCTTCCTCCCTTTCTTTCTTCCTTCCTCCCTTTCTTTCTTTCTTTCTTTCTTTCTTTCTTTCTTTCTTTCTTTCTTTCTTTCTTTCTTTCTTTCTTTCCTTCTTTCTTTCTTTCCCTTGTTGGTCATGGGCCTGAACTCGGGGCCTGGGCGCTGTCCCTCAGCTCTTCAGCTCAAGGCTAGCGCTCTACCACTTGAGCCACAGTGCCACTTCCGGCTTTTTTCTTTTTTGCTTATGTGGTGCTAAGGAATCGAACCCAGGGCCTCATGCATGCAAGGCAAGTACCCTATCACTGAGCCACTTTCCCCGCCCCCTCTACTGCATTTTCTTTGAGACAGTTTGTGTAGCTAAATTACCTCATAGCCTGTGTGCTTATCTCTGATTCCTTCCTTTTACAGTTACCTCTTCTTATGCAAAATTCCTGGAAAAGACTTGCTAAGACTCCTTAAATTCCTGAGGTCAACACAATTTCAGGACCATGGACAGGTAGTGATACCTGAACACTGGTACCATGCCCCAAATGGTTCCAATTTATTTATTTATTTATTTATTTATTTATTTATTTTTTGGAAGGGGGTCCGGTTGTGGGGCCTGAACTCTGGGCCTGGGCGCTGTCCCTCAGCTCTTCAGCTCAAGGCTAGCGCTCTACCACTTGAGCCACAGCGCCACTTCCGGCTTTTTTCTTTTTGCTTATGTGGTGCTGAGGAATTGAACCCAGGGCCTCATGCATGCAAGGCAAGTGTTCTACCACTGAGCCACCTTCCCAGCCCCCCAATTTATTTATATCACTTCATTTTTGTTTTTATTTTCATTGGTTTGTTTTTCTGCCATACTGAGACTTGAACTCCAGGCCTGGACATTATCTCTGAGCTTCCTTTGCTCCTAGCACTCTATCATTTGAGCCACAGAGCCACTTCCAGCTTTTTTGGTGGTTAATCAGAGAAAAGAATCTCTGGACTTTGCTGCCCAGCCTGGCTTTGAACTAAGATCCTCATACCTCAGCCTCCTAAGTAGCTAGGCATGAGCTCCTGGGACCTGCTTCATTTTACATTTTCATAAACCTTCTTTGACACACCTTCTTGCCAACAGGGACTGGAAAACTACTGATAATTTTCTCTCTTTCCCTTTTATGGGAAGTACTGGGATTTAACTCAGGGTCTTGTGCCTGGTTGACATGTGCTCTACCATTTGAGCTATGGTCCTGTCTAGATCAACCTTGGTCCCTCCTAGAGAGACATTGGTCAACCTAACACATAAAATGACACGAAACTTTTCTTAGATGACCCACTATGCCCAGGCAAGCCCCTACTTCTACATTGGCTAGAATTAGTGACTATAATTTCCCTTTATTTCTACTCTAGTTCCTCCTCCATCTTGCTCTAAGGGACTATAGCCAGTGGGGGTCTCTTTGTCTGTGTCTTCCAGTTGGCTTTGCCAGTGGACAGTGTCAGCAGACAGGTGTCTGAAGAGGGAAAAAACCAAGTGTTTCCTCTTCAGGGAAGCTTCAAGAAACTCAAGTCTGGGTCAGGGACTGGTGGGAGATAGATGATTCCAGACACTCTGTGTCCATAGCTGTTACGACTCTGCTGAGGCCCTGTTTCCAGGGCCCTCACGCTTCAGAATGTTTATGGCACCTGACGAATTAGGTCTGGAGTCTGTCCCCCTGTGGACTTCCTTCAGCCCCACCCTAGATCATAGTTAAGTCAGTTTCTCCCCCAGGTGGCCATGATGTTATCTGATCAACCCTATACCAAATATTACCATTTCCTGCCTGCATCAGTTTCCTCTAGCTTCGGCAACAGTCCACCACAGTATTAATGGCTTTAAAATATTCACATTTTCCAGCAAGAAAATGCATGAGGCCAAGTGTGGTTTATAGGTGCGATGTTACTAGGCGGCCTTATAGGTGAGGTATTATTCAGCCGTCAAAAGGAAGGAAATTCTGACACGCTAATTCATAGAAGAGCCCTGAAGACATGATGCAGAGTGAAATAAACCACTGGCACATTATGATTCACACCATATGAGTCCACAGACTTGGGGTCCTGGGTGAGCTCAGATCCAGAGATGGAAAGTAGAAGAGGGGGTTGTAAGGGGTGAGCGCAGGGGGGGGTGTTGTGACCTAGTGCGTAATGGATACAGAAATTTGGTTTTGTAAGATGAAGAATTCTGGAGATTGGTTTCTGCACGGAGTTAAAGTGCTTACAAGTATTCAATTACAACCAGGCGCGGTGGCGCATATCTGTAATCCAAACACTTGTAGATTGCGGCAGGAGGATCTTGAGTTCTAGGCCAGCATGGGCTACATAGCAAGAACCTGACAAAAAAAAAAAAAAAAGCTGGGCACTGGTGGCTCATGCCTGTGATCCTATCTACTCAGGAGGCTGAGATCTGAGGATTACAGTTCAAAGCCAGGCCTCGCAGGAAAATCCATGAGCCTCTTATCTCCAATTAACCTCCACAAAACTAGAATTGGAGCTGTGGTTCAAGTGGTAGAGCACTCACTTTGTGTTGAAGAGCTGAGGGACAGCGCCCAAGCCCAGAGTTGAAGCCCCACAACCAACCCCCCCCCCAAAAAAAGAGCCAAAACAAACAAAAACCCACAACCTTGGCAAACTGAACATGTATCAAAAGTTAATATTATAAAATCTTTTTGGGAGGTCCAGTTGTGGGGCCTGAACTCTGGGCCTGGGCACTGTCCCTCAGCTCTTCAGCTCAAGGCTAGCACTCTACCACTTGAGCCACAGCGCCACTTCCGACTTTTTTCTTTTTTGCTTATGTGGTGCTGAGAAATGGAACCCAGGGTCTCAGGCATGCAAGGCAAGTGCTCTACCACTGAGCCACCTTCCCAGCCCCAATATTATAAATTTTGTTTATTTTTTTTTAATTGTGAAAATACTGTACAGAAGGGTTACAATTATATGGGCAAGATAATGAGTACATTTCTTATCAAGCAATGTAGCCTCCTTCTTTGTTTCCCCTTCCCATCCCTTCCTATCCTCCCCCACCAATTCTCCCCAGCCCCCCTCCCCCAACCCCCCCACCCTTGCACCAAAGTTGTAAAGTTCGTTTTTGACATAATGACTTGTACATCTCATTGTTACAATGGGTCCACCTGTATCCCTATTTAAACGATTTATTTTTCCCCTTCCCCTCCACAAATTATACCGACATCAAATACAGTGAAAGCAGGGGTTATACTGTGGGGGAGGGACATACAAAGCAACAAAGAAATAACTTTGTAAATGTGTTAGAAACAATCACATGAAAGAAAAAAAATTTGAATACATATCTTAGGGTTAATTTCCCTAACATCACCTTATCTGACCTTTTCTGCTTGACTCAGACATATACTAGATATTGCAAATAAGGGAAACCATGGGACCTATGTTTCTTTGGGCCTGGCTTACTTCACTTAATATAATTTTTTGGGGGGGGTCTGGTCATGGGGCCTGAACTCTGGGCCTGGGTGCTGTCCCTCAGCTCTTCAGCTCAAGGCTAGCACTCTACCACTTGAACCACAGAACCACTTCCGGCTTTTTTTCTTTTTGCTTATGTGGTTCTGAGGAATTGAACCCAGGGCTTCATGCATACAAGGCAAGCACTCTACCACTGAGCCACCTTCCCAGCCCCTTAATATAATTTCTTCCACGCCTTTCCATTTCCTAACAAATGGAGCAATGTCATTCTTTCTGATGGAGGCATAGAAATCCATTGTGTATATATACCACATTTTCTTGATCCATTCATCTACTGGGGAGCATCTGGGTTGGTTACATATCTTAGCTATAGTAAATAATGCTGCAATAAACATAGTTGTGCTGGTAGCTTTACTGTGGTCTTATTTGTAAACATTTGAGTAAATGCCCAAAAGTGGGACTGCTGGGTCATAGGGGAGCTCTATGTGGAGTCTTTTGAGGAACCTCCATACTGCTTTCCAAAGTGGTTGAACAAGTTTACACTCCCACCAACAATGCAGTAAGTTTTCCTTCTGTCCACATTCCCTCCAGCATCTTTTGTTATTAGAGTTTTTGATTTTAGCCATTCTAACTGGAGTGAGGTGGTATCTCAATGTTGTTTTGATTTGCATTTCTTTTATGTATCTATTGGCCATCCTTCTTTCCTCTTCAGAGAAGTTTCTCTTTAAGTCTTTAGCCCACTTATTTATTGGGAAGTTGTTTCTTTCCAGAATTTGTTGTTGGGGGATTTAATTTTTTGAGTTCCAAGTATATTTTAGATATGAGACCCTTGTCTGTTGTATGGCTAGTGAAGATCTTCTCCCAATCTGTGGGCTTTCTATTGATCTTGCTAGCTATGTCCTTTGCCATGCAGAAGCTCTGCAATTTCGTGAAATCCCATTTGTCCAAACTTTCTATGATTTGTTGTGTTTCTGGGTCTCTATTAAGAAAATTTCGGCCTGTGCCAAGGAGACCTAGGGTTTCTCCTATTCCATCCGGTAATGATTTCAGAGTGTCTGCTTTGACTCCGAGGTCTTTGATCCATTTGGAGTTGATTCTGGTGAATTTTGTTTATTTTCATATATATGGTTGTTGTTTTTTGTCAGATGTGGGACTGAGGGCCTGGGTGCTGTCCCTGAGCGATTATGTTCAAGGCTAGCACTCTACCACTTTAAGTCACAGCTCTGCTGCTGGTTTTTAAGTGGTTTTTAATGCTAAAGAAGATCTTCACAGACTTTTCCTACCGAGGCTGGCTTTGAACCATGATCCTCAGATGTCAGTCTCTTGAGTAGTAAGATTATAGACGTGAGCCACTAGCGCCCGGCTTATATGTACATATTTAATTAACTAACTGAAAAGAACCACCAGGGAAATATCCACCAAATTGAAATCTCTGAAATTCTAAAGTTGAAAAATGCAAAATCCAGCTATGAGCCATGTGAGTTCCCTCTGGAACCACAGAACGAGACAAGATCCTTTGACGTGACAAGACCCTTTTTGTATATATGGTGGTACTAGGGCTTGAACTCAGGGCCAAGGGACTGTCACAAGCAAGAAGAGGCTGGGGCCCGTGGCACACGCCTGCAATCCTAGCTACTCAGGAGGGTGAGATCTGAGGATCGTGGTTCAAAGCCAGCCCGGGCAAGAAAGTCTGTGAAACTCGTATCTCCAATAAACCACAAGAAAACCGGAAGTGGCGCTGTAGCTCAACAGGTAGAGTGCTAGCCTTGAGCTGAAGAGCTGAGGGACAGTGCCCAGGGCAGAGTTCAAGCCCCACAACCAACAAAAAGAAAAAAGAAAAAAAGAAAACAAGAAGAGGAGAAGGAGGAGGAGGAAGAACAGAAGGAGAAGAGAATTGTTCTCTTGTTTCCCACTGAAGAACAAAACTAAGAGGAACCTGTATTTTGAGGAAAGAAGACAGAGCAGGGAACTAGAATCCTGCAGGACCGACTGGACCCTTTTCTCCCAGAGTCTCCCATGAGGAAGAAGGCAGATGCACATAGCTCCTTGCATGGGAACTTGCAGCCACACCTAGAAGCCCAGCCTCTACTTCTAGTCTCAAAAAAAGCAGCAACACATGTGTGTGACATGGAGTAAATAACACCACTGTCCAAGAGCAAACACAAACACACACACTAACACACACCACAAAACAATGGTGCATTCGGCATAATTTATTTGCACAATATTACAAAGAGTACAAAAATAAACATCTTACTGGCTCTGAGTTGGAGAATTTACACAGGTAATAAATACATAAATAGCAATGGGGGAGGGCCATCAATTAGAACAAGAGGTGGACACATGAATGAGGTCCAGGCTCCGGGACAGGCGGCACAGGAGCACGGTCATGCGCACTGGGGTCCCTTGGCAACACAGCTCAGGTCCAGGGTGAGGAGACGGAACAGGTTGAAGGTGACAGACGCCAGCAGGCAGCCTGGAGACTCCTGAGGGGCGGGGGCAGAGGGAGGACTCAGGGCTGTCCCAACTTGGGATCCAGACACAGCACACCCCACCCCGTCCCTTCCCGCCCTCACCTGCTTCAGGGCGGCCTGGAGTCTGTGCAGCCAGTGGGACAGGCGGCGGCTGTGGAGCCTGGGGCTGGCTGAGGGCTGAGTCTGGGCCTGGGGACAGAGCAGGGTGGAGGTGAGGCCAGGCCTGGGTCCCAGGGGGCCACCAGGAATCAGAGCCCCTCCCCCACGTGGGTAGAACCTGGGCCCAGGACTCACACAGGCTTGGAGCTGGGAGTGGATGTGGCGCAGGGTGCTGAGCGGCCGGTCTAGGATGTCTCCCAGGGCGGGGTCAGCCACAGAGCCCAGCACCCTCAGCGTCAGGTCTAGCTCAGCATGCAGGGCCGCAGGGCGCTCCCACACCTGAGCAGGAACACAGGAGGGGGAGGCTCAGGAGACGGAGTCTGAGGGCTGGGAGAGGGCATCTGGAGGGACAGGGAAGGTGGCAGGGAGGGGACACTGGCAGCAACACAGACAATGCTTTCCATAGACCAGATCCTGGGAGTCATGGGCAGAAGGGAGGAGGGAGGCAGAGAGGTGAGGACTCAGAAAGGAGGCAGCAGAAGCAGTTGCTGAGGGGAGGCCAGGCCTGATTCCAACTCACCTGCAGCTTCCTCAGGTCCCAGGCCTTGGGGAAGAGGTGGGAGCTGCACTTTGCCTCCGTCAGCAAGGGGTACTGTTCCTGGAGGGGGCAGGACACAGGTTAGCCCACACAGGAGGGCCCAGGTTAGCCCAGTCGGGACCATACAAGAGGGGTGCAATTTCAGCCCAACTAGTAGGGGTTTCCTCCCCCACACAGGAGGAGGCAACATTAGCCAGAACAGGAGGGGAAGAGGTTAGCCCACAGGAGAGGATGAAGGCTAGCCATCAGTGAAGGCATTGGAGGATGCTCACAGAAGAAGCATTCACACCCAGGAAGATGGCAGAGTCACTCTGCTTGGGGTGGGGGAGGAACTAGCACAGAGCACTGAGAGCAGGAGATAGCCCCCTGCAGACAGGGTGCAGGTTAGCCCACAGTGGGAGGGGAGGATGGCCCCTGCAGCTCAGTGGTGATGGCCACACACAGCAGGAGGGGCAGCTGGAAGCCCCTGGGACTCACCAAGGCATCCTTGGCTCTCTTGAAGGCCTGCAGCGCTTGCGGGGAGAGGGACCTCAAGTGGCCCAGGTGACAGTCCCTGGCACTTGGCTGGGTCCCGAGGGCCCTGGTGACAGGAGCTGCCTGTGCACTGCCCAAAGCCCAGGCCATCATCCACATCAGGAGGAGCCTGTGGCGCCCAGCCATGTCTGTGCACAGAAGGACAGCAGGTGAGCAAGGAGGGCCCAGGGCAGAGCTGGGGCAAGGGTGGGGGGGGGGGCGGAAGGCGGGCGCCTCAGGAGCACCTGGAACTCACCCAGCACCATCAGTGCCTCTGGCATCTGTCTGCAGTGGAGCCTCTGGTGCACTGGAGCCTGGTTCTCCGCGCTGGCGGCTGGCAGGGCGACTCTGGCTTAGTGTATCCTGCTGGACTGCAGCCTGCTGGGTCAGGACAGCTGTGGCTCGTGGGTTCCAGGGCTGTGTGGGACTCCACGATGACTGCCCGGACTCCATGGTGCTGCTTTTAACCCAGCTGGATGGGCAGTCCCAGCTGATGTAGGAAAATCGAAAACACAACCACAACCTGGCTGACACTGGCCTCTGGGAGAGCCAGGGCTGGGAAAGCCCAGAGCAGGGCGGGGCCACAGCCAGGTGAGTGGCTGAAGTGAAAGGGAAAGGAAACAAGTCCCCTGGCACATGAAATAGTGACTTCCAGGCCAGGAGGAGCCTCAGGCCAAAGGGAGAGGTCCCACTGCCTGTCACAGTGCATCTAAATCAGAGAGAGAACGGGGGCCGGGCAAGGCTCTGGCCTTGTTCAGGAATCCACGAGTCTGGAGAACTTCGGGCCCCAGGGCAGTGCTGCTGAGAAGCTGGAAGGTGCCCAGGGACCCTGTGAATGAAGGGGAGAGGACACACATCATTTTCTGACTAATGACATCCAAGAAGGATGTGGTCAGCCACCATCCTGGAGCTGACACTGTACGAAGAGACAGCTCAGTAAACCAAGACTGCCAACAAGATAAAAGAATCCCTCCTGGGAGGGCTCATGTCTGTAATCCTAGCTACTCAGGAGGCTGAGATCTCAGGATCTTGGTGTGAACATAGCCCAGGCAGACAAATCTCACAGATTCCTGTCTCCAATTAACCAGCAAAATGCCAGATGTAGAGTGGGTCACATAGTACAGTGCCAACTTTGATCCAAAAAGGTTAAGGGAGACAGACCAGGCCCTCAGTTCAAGCCTTAGTGTCAGCACAGACACACACACACACACACACACACACACACACACACACACACACACACACACACACACACACACAGCCCCCAAGGGCATGCATTGATCCAACTCAGATGCATTCTAACCCCCTTCCTTCCTCTATATTTACTCCTCCTTTGTAAATACATAGAAAACCTTACAGATGAGGAACTTGAAGCTGTCCAGTGTGGAGTTCCCAGAGTGACACTCTATTTCCATGTTAGAGTCACATTTGAGACTCGTGCCAGTGATTTCTGGTTCATGTTTTTGTTTCTGGACGAGGGTTGGTGATAGAATGTACCTCATAGTGGCAGTGAAAACTAAACAACACAAATGAAGTATTATTCCTCGTTACAATTTTAATGTAATAACTTAAATTTCAGCACCAAGAGAAAGAAGAGCAAACAAGGGAATTTCAGAAGTACAAATTACACCCAGGTCACAGAATGCTCAGTGACAGTAACTTGAGGACATTGGGGTGTCACTAGCAGCTCCTTAGAGAACGGGGGTGGGGAGGGGGCCTCTAGTGAGGAAGAGGATCCCAGAAACACAGATTCACAGAATCCACTCAAGTCACAGGGGTTGGGATCTGCAATGGCAGGATGAGATTGCCAGGAATCTCAGAAGCGAGCTGTGGCCCCAGATACCGGAGCTCATCTCTCTCCTACTAGAAGATTCTTGGAGGACTACACAGCCCTCAGCCCAGGGTCACAAATCTGATTCGCGAAGGTCTGAGATCTCTTCCTGGAAGAAACTCAGGCAGCAGCCAATGACAGCAGTAGACCCCGGGAGCCTCAGCGTTCATTGGTTGACAAGCACCTGGTCCTGCAGGCAGCAGCCAATGGTGCGGCGAGTTTCGGAGCCCCGCGGATCCGCGCGGGCGTCTCACACGCAGGGCCCCGCGACGGCCACCTGCCTGAGGTCCCGCGTGAACGTCCTCAGGAGACCGAAGATGACCTCGGCTTCGTGACAGCGCGGCGAGGCCTGCGGGCCGAGCGGAGGCGGGCGGCGCCCGGTCAGGCTTTCCTCCCGCTCCGCCCCCCGCGCCGCCGGGATCCGCGCCGCCCGCGGGTCGGTCCCGCCACCGGCCCCGGGGCCCCGCACGCCGCCCCCGCCCGCGCCCTCACCGCTCTGCGCGCTGCGTGGCGCCTCTTCGGCGGCCGCCGCGACGTCCTGGGAAATCTGGGCGGGATCAGCCGCAGCTGCGGGCGGACGCGGGGCGGTGAGGACGCGAGCCGGGCGCCCCCTCCCCGACGCCCGACGCCCTCCTCGGCCCCACAGCCCGCCCGGCTCTGGCGGACGCGGGGTGCACGGGGCGCGGCGGTGGCCCGGGGTTCCGCCCGGCGGGCGGCTGCAAAGCGGGGCCGAGGGCGCGGGGCACTCACGCAGGCCTCCAGGTCCCGCCGCGCGGCCGCCAGCAGCTGCAGCGTGGGGCCGGTGCCGGGGAGGAGCGCGAGCGGTCCCGGGCTGTTCAGCACCGCCTGGGCGTCGGCGATGGCGCGGGCCACGTGTCGGAGCCGGGCACAGGACTGCGGGGAGCCGGCAGTGAGACCGCGCCGCGCCCGCGCCGCCCGTCCCCGCCCGTCCCCTCCCGTCCCCGCCCGTCCCCGCCTCACCGAGGCCGGCGGCCGATCCCTGCGGACGCCGAACGAGCAGTTGCGGGGCAGCTGGCTCAGCAGCTCTTTCTCCTGCGGGACCAGTGCTGGGTGAGCCCGGGCTCCCCACTCCGAACCCCGGATCCCGATCGCGGGAAGCCCGGGATCTGCGCGGAGAAGGGTCCGGGGAGGATGACTGGACCTGCGCCTGGGACGCGGGGACGCACAGGACGCGGGAATCGCGCGTCTCCTGGGTCCTGCCCGGGACGGGGTCCCACCGAGGCAGGCGGCACCCGTGCTCCGTGGAGCTGGGGTTCTCCCCGCACCCGGATCGCGGGCCCCTGGGATCTGCCCCGAGCTGGCTCCGCCCGGGGCCACCAGGACCAGCGCCTGGTGAGGCTGGCGTCCCCTCGCCCCGCCCCTGCCAGGCCGCGATCGCGGGAAGCCTGGGATCCTGCAACCCGCCAGGACGACTGTCGATCCTAAATCCCAGGCCCGGCTCTCTCCCGGGCTGAGCGCCACGGACCACAGCCCGGGCTCTGGATGCCCAGCCCGGCGCCCCGACGAGAGGCCGGGAAGCGGCCCTCGGGGAACGTCCCGGACACGAGTGTGGACGCGGGGACATGGAAAGCTGGGGAGGGCACGCGGGGCTCAGGTTCGGTGTCACTCACGTAGCCATCCCTCAGCGCCCTGACGGCCGCCAGCACCCTGGGCGCCAGAGAGCGATATTGGGAGAGGACGCAGCGCCCAGGCTCCACCGCCAGCCCTGCCGCCGCCAGCGCGCACAGCACCAAGGCCAAGGTCGCTCCGGACCTCCTGGGCATCTCTGCTCCTGCGGGAGCCCACCGCATCAGCCAGGCCAAAGCCAGGACCCCCCCCCCCACCAGCCTGATCCCCATTCCCCCCGCACTGCAGGAGGCTGACACCCGGCCGCTGTCCTGGCCACACGCAGGGGACACACTGTGGATCCCCCACGCCGGCCTCCCTCCCGCACTCTTCACCTGCAGTGAGTCCTGGTGGTCTGAGGCCGGGGCACCTGCGATCCTTTGTCCCTTGGGTGGTGTGCAGAGAGCTGCCCACCTTTGCCAGTGGTCCCCGAGTCGTCCATGGTGACTTTTATGTGCCTGGAGGAGAGATGGTTCGAAGCTGGGCTTCCCCGACCGCGGAATCCTTTTCGGAACGTCATCGCTGGCTCTTGACTCAGTGGGATGTTATGCAACCTGGTGAACTTTACTCATTCATCGTCCAGTCCCAGCCATGCTCTTACTCCAGTGTGTCATCTAAGTAAACTGACCGGACACCCGCTTGTCCCCTGTCTGTGCCCATTGTCTCTTCTGCACTCTAGGAATCGACTGGCAACAAACCTCTTTGAAAGGTTCACAGTCTCCACCAGCTTTCTTGCCCAAGTCTGATGCACTACCACTTTAGGGAGACCTATGTCTAGTGTTTTGCTAATTAATTGGAGACAATTATCCTCCCTTGGCTGTTGTTGAACCCTGACCCTCAGATCTCAGCGTCCTGGGTAGTGTTTCAGTATTATAGTGCTCAGTTTTTTAAATTTTTTTTTTTTTTTTTTTTTTTGTCGGTCGTGGGGCTTGAACTCTGGGCCTGGGCGCTGTCCCTGAGCTCTTCAGCTCAAGGCGAGTGCTCTACCACTTGAGCTACAGCGCCACTTCCGGTTTTCTGGTGGTTTATTGGAGATAGGAGTATCACGGTCTTTCCTGCCCGGGCTGGCTTTGAACCGCGATCCTCAGATCTCAGCCTCCTGAGTAGCTAGGATTACAGGCGTGAGCCACCAGCGCCCGGCTTAGTTTTTTAAAAATTTTTTATTGTAAAGATACTATACAGAGGGTTACAGTTACATGAGTAAGGTAATGAGTACACTTCCTATTGAGCATTGATACCCCCTCCATTGTTTGCCCCCTACCATCCCTTCCTTCCCTACCTTCCCCGAGGTTCTTTTTTTTTTTTAATTGTGATGAAGTGATTACATAATTTCCCAAATTTCACAGTATTGTGGAATAATGATTCTCATTTAAAGTCACAAGTTCATTCTAACTTTCCGGGAGTAAATTGTCTATCACAGTCTATAACATATAACGGTGTACACATATACACCATACATGTGATCAGCAGCATGGGGATATTTGGTAGTGGTTCGACCAGATGAGTGGGAGTTCTTTGTTTCTTGAGTCCTGTTAGTTTTGTCGTATCACCTAACATTTTGGATTTAGCATCCACTTATCAGGGAGACCATGTACTGTTTGCCTCTTTGCTCTTGGCTTACCTCGCTCAACATGATTCCTTCTAGCTCCATCCATTTCCTTGTAAATGCCATTATTTTGTCATTTCTTTCTTTCTTTCTTTTTTTTGTCGGTCCTGGGGCTTGAACTCTGGGCCTGGGCGCTGTCCCTCAGTTCTTCAGCTCAAGGCGAGCGCTCTACCATTTGAGCTACAGCGCCACTTCCGGTTTTCTGGTGGTTTATTGGAGATAGGAGTCTCACAGTCTTTCCTGCCTGGGCTGGCTTTGAACCTCGATCCTCAGATCTCAGGCTCCTGAGTAGCTAGGATTACAGGCATGAGCCACCAGCGCCCGGCTATTTTGTCATTTCTAATGGCTGCATAATATTCCATTGTGTATAGATACCACAATTTTTGGATCCATTCATCTGTGGTGGGGCATCTGGGTTGTTTCCATATCCTAGCTATTGTGAAGAGTGCTGCAATAAACATGGAGGTGCACGTGTCCTTGTATATTGGTTCCTGTTGTTCAGGGTAGATGCCTAGAAGTGGTATGACTGGGTCATAAGGGAGGTCAATCTTTAGCTTTCTAAGGACCCTCCAGACCGCTTTCCAAAGTGGTTGTATAAGTGTACATTCCCACCAGCAGTGTAATAGGGTTCCTCTTTTTCCACATCCCCTCCAGCATTTGTCATTGGCTGATTTGTGGATGTGGGACATTCTGACTGGGGTAAGGTGGTATCTTATTTGCATTTCCTTTATCGCCAGGGATGATGAACATTTCCTCATGTGTTTCTTTGCCATTTTTAATTTTTTTTTTTTTTTTTTTTTTTGTCGGTTGTGGGGCTTGAACTCTGGGCCTGGGCCCTGTCCCTCAGCTCTTCAGCTCAAGGCGAGCGCTCTACCACTTGAGCTACAGCGCTACTTCCGGTTTTCTGGTGGTTTATTGGAGATAGGAGTCTCAAGGTCTCTCCTGCCCCGGCTGGCTTTGAACCACGATCCTCAGATCTCAGCCTCCTGAGTAGCTAGGATTACAGGCGTGAGCCACTAGTGCCCGCCTGCCATTTTTATTTCTTCATCTGAGAAGTCCCTCTTTAGTTCCCTTGCCCATTTAGTAATTGGTTTGTTAGGTTTGGGAGGGATTAGTTTCTTGAGTTCCCTGTATATACAGGATGTTAACCCCTTGTCTGATATATTGCTGGTAAATATTTTTTCCCAATTAGTTGGTTGTCTTTCTAGCTTGGTTACGATAGCTTTATCTGTGCAGAAGCTTTTTATTTTAAGGTAGTCCCATTTGTTGAGTCTCTCTCCAAGTTGTTGTGACCCTCGGACTCTGTTCAGGAAGTTCCTTCCTGTGCCTATTAGTTCAAGTGTCTCTCCTACTCTGTCCTGCAGTAGTTTCAGAGATTCAGGTTTAATGTTAAGGTCTTTAATCCATTTTGAGTTGATGTTGGTGCATGGTGATAGGCTGGGGTCCACTTTTAGTTTTCTGCATGTGGCCGCCCAGTTTTCCCAGCACCAGTGGTTGAAGAGGCTGTGTTTCTTCCATTGTATGTCTTTGGCTCCTTTGTTGAATATCAGCTGGCTGTAGGCCTGTGGATTTATTTCTGGATCTTCTATTCTGTTCCATTGGTCTTCGGGTCTGTTTTTGTGCCAGTACCATGCTGTCTTTGTTATTATAGCTCTGTAGTAGAGTTTGAAGTTCGGCATGGATAGCCCTCCCATGTTGTCTTTATTCCCTCGAATTGTTTTGGCTATTCTAGGTCTTTTGTTGTTCCATATGAATTTTTGGACTGTTTTCTGTATTTCAGTGATGTCTGTCATTGGGATTTTAATAGGAATTGCATTGAATTTGTATATTAATTTTGGAAGTATTACTATCTTTACTATATTGTCTGCCTATCCAGGAGCATGGGAGGTCCTTCCATTTCCTAGTGTCTTCTGCAATTTCTTTCTTTAACTTTTTATAGTTTTCATTAAATAGGTCCTTTACATCTTTGGTTAGATTAATTCCTAAATATTTTATTTTTTGGGAGGTTATTGTGAATGGGGTTGCTCCCTTTATTTCCCTCTCTTCTTGTACATTGTCAGTGTACAGGAAGGCAACTGATTTTTGTGGGTTGATTTTGTATCCTGCTACTTTGCCGAAGTGATTTATGATTTCTAAGAGTTTGGGGATGGAGTTTTTGGGATCGTGAAGGTATAGTATCATGTCGTCTGCAAAAAGGGATAGTTTAACTTCTTCTTTCCCTATGCAGATCCCTTTAATGTCTTTTTCTTGCCTTATTGCCCTGGCTAAGGGTTCCAGGACTATATTGAAGAGGAGTGGAGACAGTGGGCATCCTTGTCTTGTTCCTGATTTTAGGAGAATTGGTTGTAGCTTTTCCCCATTAAGTATAATATTGGCTATTGGTCTGTCATAAATGGCTTTTATTGTATTTAGAAATGTTCCTTCTATTCCTATTTTCTCCAGAGCTTTTAGCATGAATGAATATTGAATTTTATCAAAGGCCTTTTCTGCATCTGTGGCGATAATCATGTGATTCTTGACCTTGGCTCTGTTGATCTGTTGGATTACATTTATTGACTTACGTATGTTAAACCATCCCTGCATCTCTGGGATGAAGCCTACCTGGTCATAGTGTATGATTTTTTTATGTGTTTCTGGATTCTGTTAGCTAGAATCTTGTTAAGGATCTTTGCATCTGTGTTCATCAAGGAAATTGGCCTGTAATTCTCCTCTTTGCCTGCTTTGGGGATGAGTATAATATTGGCTTCATAGAATGAGTTTGGGATAGCTCCCTCCTTCTCTGTTTCTCTGAAGAGCTTGAGGAGTATGGGTATTAGTTCTTCTTTAAAGGTCTTACAGAATTCTGCTGTGAATCCATCTGGTCCCTGGCTTTTTTTTTGTTGGAAGACTTTTGATAGCTTCCTGTATCTTGTTTTAGGATATTGGCTTATTTAATTGGTTTACTTCTTCTTTGCTCAGTTTGGGCAACTTGTATTTCTCTAAAAATGCATCCATTTCTGCCAGGTTTTCTTCCTTTAGAGAGTATAACTTTTGAAAGTAGTCCGTTAGAATTGTTTGGATATCTTGTGTACGTGTTGTGATTTTTCCTGTGGCATCCCTAATCCTGTTAATATGGGTCTCCTCTCTTCTTTTTTTAATTAATCTTGCCAACGGGCCCTCAATTTTGCTTATTTTTTCAAAGAATCAGCTTTTTTGTTTGGTTAATTTTGGCTATAATTTTCTGATTTTCTAATTGGTTAATCTCTGCTCTTAATTTGGTTATCTGGCTTCATCTAGTAACTTTAGGTTCCATTTTTTCTTGTTTTTCTAGCTGTTTTAATTGCAACATGAGATTATTTACTTGGTCTGTCTCCATTCTCTTGATGTGGGCACTGAAGGCAATAAATTTGCCCCTCAGGACTGCTTTTGCTGTGTCCCACAAGTTTCTTTGTAAGGTGTTTTCATTTTCATTGAGTTGTAGGAAATGTTTTATTTCTTCTCTGATCTCCTCCATTACCCAGCATTGCTAAGGAGTGTGCTGTTCAATTTCCATGTATTAGAGAAATTTCTGTGGTATGCTTTGTTATTGAGAACTAGCTTGATTCCACTGTGGTCAGATAAGATACAGGGGATTATGTCGATCCCTTTGTATTTGCTTAAGTTCCTTGCATGAACTATGATATGGTCTATTTTGGAGAAAGTTCCATGAGCTGCTGAGAAGAATGTGTACTGTGTTGTTTTAGGGTGAAATACTTGGTAGATGTCAGTTAATTCTGCTTGAAGTATGGCCTTGCTTAATTCAGTAGCTTCTTTGCCAATCCTCTGGTTGGTAGACCTGTCCTTTGGTGAAGGTGGTGTGTTAAAGTCTCCTAGTATTATCGTATTGGGATCTATTTTATTCTGTAAGTTTGAGAGCATTTGTTTAACATATCTGGGTGCACCAATATTTGGGGCATATAAGTTGATGATGGTAATATCCTCCTCTTGGATTGTTCCCTGTATTAATATGTAGTGTCCGTCCTTGTCTTTCTGTACTGATTTTAATGAAAAGTTTATTTTGTCAGATATCAGGATAGCTACACCTGCTTTCTTACTGGGGGGCATTTGATTGGTAGATCCTTTTCCAATCCTTTACTCTGAATTTCTTTGTATGTTTGGCTGAGAGGTGGGTCTCCTGAAGGCAACAGATGGATGGGTCTTGTTTTCTGATCCAGTCTGCAGTTCTTTTTCTTTTGATTGGTGAATTAAGCCCATTAATATTAAGAGAAAGTATAGAGAGATGCATTGTTGTCCCTGTCATTCTGTTTTCCTTTCCTCCTGTGCTTGCTCAGTTAGACTTTGAGTAATGCCTATCTAGTGCTCAGTTTTTATTTTACTTTTTAATTTTTGTACTAGTCCTGGTGCTTAAACTTAGGGCCGAGGTATTGTACCTGTGCTTGTCTTAGCAAAATTAAAATTAATAGACTTTGCCAGAGAACCACACAGATATCCAGGTACAGAGAACAAATAAAGGTTTGTTGCTGGGAAAGGGGGCTGGCAAGACTCCTTCTCCCAAGGGAGAAGTGAGAAGAAGCACCAGCTATTGTCTGGTGTGACCTATATAACCTAGGGAGTTGAGGAGAGGTTAGAAAGGGCTAGGAGGCGGAGACCCTGGTGTGGACGTGTGGGCCAGGGACTTCATCATGTTGGACTAGGATTTAGGGCTGCTGTCCAAATGGTAGATAAGGGGTCCTGCAGCTGCCCACACCTGAAGGTCACTCTAAGGGGCTCTTGTTGGCTTATATGGTGGTAGCTGCCCCAGAGAAGTGCCATCCCAAGGTAAAGGGGGCTGGAAGTTCATTATTTACTGCCTTTACTCCCTGGGCCTACTGTTGCCTAGGAAGGGAGCAGCTAAGCTGTGGAGAAGGGAAGACGTGGGAAGGGCCTCATTTCGCTAACAGCTTGTTTTGCTCTATTGTACTTTATTTCCTGTAATTGAGTTAATTTTCATATTTGGTGTGGAGTTTAGGTCAAAGATCCATTTTTGGACACCACAGAGCAAATTGCTTCAATACCTTTAATTTAAAAGACTTTTTAAGCTGGGAGCCAGTGGCTAATGCCTATAATCCTAGCTACTCAGGAGGCTGAGATCTGAGGATCGAGGTTCAAAGCCAGCCCTGGCAGAAAAGTCCATGAGACTCTGATCTCCAATAAACCACTAAAAAACCGGAAGTGGTGCTGTGGCTCAAGAGGTAGAATGCTCGCCTTGAGCTGAAGAGTGCAGGGGCAGCACCCAAGCCCAGAGTTCAAGCCCATAACTGACAACAACAACAACAAAAAAAAAGATTTTTGATTTTTTTTTAGGTGGGGAAAGAAAAAGCAACTGAGAGACTTATATTGAACAAAACATTTTATGTGCACATCTAAAATATGAATTAATACACACTAGAATGCCAGGCACTGCAGGCTCAAATGTGTCATCCCAGATGCTCAGGAAGCTGAGATATGAGGAACATGTTTCAAAGCCAGCCTGGACAGGAAAATCAATGAGAATCTTATTTCCCAATTAACCTCCAAAAGGCTAGAAGTGGAGCTGTGGCTGAAATGGTAGCACACCAGCCTTTAATGAAAAAGCCTAAAAAGAATGCCAGGCTGATGTTCATGCCCCAATACTGTCACTGGACACAGGTGTGGGTTAGGGAAGCTTCCCTTTAAATGTATGAACTCTTCACTTAAGGGTCCTTGACTCTGATCACAGAGTAAGAATTTCTGGACAAGTCACAATGGTAAGAAAACTTGGCAGCATTTTATTGAGTAAGTAAGCAAGCAAACAGAAGGGCAGGGGCACACTCTTAGAGTGTGGGTGCTCTCATAGGGACATAGAGACATATAGCACTTTGGCTCCAGGGGTATTTCCTGGGTTCTGGCTTCAAAGTTAGGCAAAGGTACATGTTTTGTCTTTGCTCTAATCACTTTGTTCCTTTCTGAGTTTCTAGGTAAGAATTAACTTCCACACAACAGATCCTTATTCTTGAGATGAGGTGCCCTGCTATCAGCATTTGAGCAGGAGGTTGCTTAAGTTTGGGGGAAGCAATTTTCTCAGGAAGGCATACATCCTGTCAGACAAGTGTTAATTCTTTTTTTTTTTTTTTTTTTTTTTTTGGGTCCGGTCGTGGGGCCTGAACTCTGGGCCTGGGCGCTGTCCCTCAGCTCTTCAGCTCAAGGCTAGTGCTCTACCACTTGAGCCACAGCGCCACTTCCAGCTTTTTTCTTTTTGCTTATGTGGTGCTGAGGAATCGAACCCAGGGCCTGATGCATGCAAGGCAAGCGCTCTACCACTGAGCCACCTTCCCAGCCCAGACAAGTGTTAATTCTTAGGGTGAGGAATAAATCCTCAGGAAGGAATGCATCCTGTTGTCTTTCTTTGAAGATGGCACTTCTATGTTTCTAAATGCCATATTTCTTTCTTTCTTTTCTTTCTTTCTTTCTTTTTTGTTGTTGTTGGTCATGGGGCTTGAACTCTGGGCTTGGGTGCTATCCCTGTGCTCTTCAGCTCAAGGCAAGTACTCTATCACTTGAGCCACAGCACCACTTTCGGTTTTCTAGTGGTTTATTGGAGATAAGAGTCTCACAGACTTTCCTGCCCGGGCTGGTTTTGAAGCGTGATCCTCAGATCTCAGCCTCCTGAATAGCTAGGATTACAGGCGAGAGCCACTGGTGCCTAGATTTTTTTTTTTTTTGGGGTCTAGTCATGGGGCCTGAACTCTGGGCCTGAACGCTGTCCCTCAGCTCTTCAGCTCAAGGCTAGCACTCTACCACTTGAGCCACAGTGCCACTTCTGGCTTTTTCTGCTTATGAGGTGCTGAGGATTCTCACCCATGGCCTCATGCATGCAAGGCAAGCACTCTACCACTGAGTCACCAGCCCTAAATGCCATATTTCTGAGTTACCTTCACCAGGCTTCATTTTCCTCATGTTATTCGGCTTCATTTCCCCTAAAATGACTTTGTTCCCTTCATCTTAAGGGAGGTACAAGAAGGCATATCTCCTATATTTGCTGTAAGCTTACCATATCTCATTTTCCCTAGTTTATCCAGCTTCAATAGCAGCACTTAAAAGGGGGGGGGGGAGGAACTAAGTTACTGACAAAATCCTTGAAAGCCTTCTGTTGGAACAATAGTGTGTTATTAAATGCACCTGTAAGTATGGACAGCAGTATGGAGAGCCTATAGTCCACAGATCTGCTTCTCCCTGTCAGGACACTAGCCTGTTCTCCTTTGTCTATAACCTAGCAGGAAAGCCAGGAAGAACTGAAAGGAAGTCAAAGAAGTTATCTCCAGGCTTTCTCCTTCAAAATTTTCACAACTGATCCATTTCCTTCCGCCTTACCTTTCCTTCCCAGGCTAGGTGTTCACACTCTCACCTCAGGGAGGGGGAGGGGTACCTGCCCCTCCCCCAACCCATCCCACAGCCTTTCCTTAGCTTTAGTTATTTCATTTCCTTTCACTATCTAATTTCTCTTTTTATCTCTTCTTTTTTTGGTGCACACCTTGGGACTTGAAATCAGGGTCTGGGCTCTGTGTCTGAGCTTTTCACTCAGGTCTAGTGCTCTACCACTTTGAGCATGTCTGACCTTTTTTTTTTTGGTGCTTAATTAGACATAGGAGTCTTACAGACTTTCTTGCCTGGGCTGGCTTTGAACCAGGATCTCAGCCTCCTGAGTAGCTATACAACCATGAGTCATCAGTACCCAGCTTCATTCTCCAATCTCCTTGCAACTGCTCCTGGGACACACCGCACCTCAAATTATCCTAAATTGATTGGGCCATCTGCTTCCTGCTGGATTCTAACAGATACAGTATAATTAAAGATGTAGGGAAATGCAAATGAGAGAGAATGATGACTCTTAAAACACAGGTTACTGCACTGTGTAGCACTGGCTTACAGTTTGGGGAAAATGGCTCACAGAGAAGTAGAGATGGTTACAAATTGTTAAAAAATAGTTTTACCTCCAGGAGGTGGGATGCAAGACTTATTTTCTAGAATTGTGTGTTTTTCTCTTGGAGAGAGTGTTATTAATCACAAAACACTTGCACAAATAAAAACAAAATTCCACACCCTGGAAAAGACTTGTCCAGGGAAGAAAAAAGAGAGAGGGCTTTTCTGAAATTTTCAAGTTTTATCTATAAGCCTGAATTGCTAATTGAATAGCAAAAGAGGCAGTAGATTTTATTTGTATTTGTTTATTTATTTTGTCAAAATTGGCCTCCAATATTTGAGGCAAGCCCTATACCACTTGAGTCAATCACACAGCTCTTTATTCTTCTGCCGTTTTTTTTTCTACAATCCTGGGGCTTTGAACTCAGGACCTGGGTGCTGTCCCTGAACTCTTTTGCTCAAGGCTAGTGTTCTACCACTTTAAGTCACAGCACCACTTCTGGCTGTCTGGTGGTTAATTGGAGATAAGAGTCTCATGGACTTTCCTGCCTGGGCTGGCTTTGAACCACGATCCTCAGATCTCAGCCTCCTGAATAGCTAGGATGACAGGTGTGAGCCACCAGTGCCTGGCTGCATTTTGCTTTTGAGACAGAGTCTCATGTTACCTTTACCTGAGCTGCCTTCAAACACCTGATTCTTCTGTCTCTACCTCCAAGTAGCTGGGATTACAGGTTTGTGCCTCAATGCCTGTCAGATTTTGATTTTAAACCAAAACAAAGAAAATTAATTGAGATTGGCAGTGCCCCGCTGACAGCTAATTGGGGGTGGGGGGGGAGAATGAGAAAAGGATGGAGTTTCCCAAAGGAACATAGAAGGAGATTGAACAGGGGCACTCAGAAAAAAGAAAAAGAAATAGAAATAGAGACAGAGAGAAAAGGAAACACCAGTTGTGGAATTATAGCTTTGAAACTCCACAGGGTATAGGTTCAAACACACCGCTGCTGCCCAGTAGCTGTAGTTGTGTATGGGGGAGGGGGGAGGCAGTGGAAATCCTTTGTAACTCGGTGGTCTCTGTTTTCAACTTGTAAAATGGATAGAAACCTTAACTTTGTCAGGTTCTTGAGGATTGAAGAGATGATCGGTATGCAGCCATTAATTACAACACTGCCAAGTGCAAGGTAAACCATATAAAAGGTCTGTTGTTGGGCTGGGAAGGTGGCTCAGTGGTAGAGAACTTGCCTTGCATGCACAAGGTCCTGGGTTTGATTCCTCAGCACCACATAAGTGGAAAAAGCCATAAGTGGCACTGTGGCTGAAGTGGCAGAGTGCTAGCCTTGAGCTGAAGAGCTGAGGAAAGCGCACAGGCCCAGAGTTCAAGCCCCACAACCAAAAAAAAAAAAAAAATCTGTTTTTGTTGTTATGCTGTTGGACCTATGGCCTCCAGGGTACCAGGAGGTGAGACCTCTACCATTGCAGCCCCAGTCCCAGCCCTTTGTCTTCATTTAGGGTTTTTGTTTTATTGTCCCAGTCCTGGAGCTTGAACTTGGAGCCTGAGCACTGTCCCTGAGCTCTTTTGCTCAGTGCTACTGTTCTGCCACTTTGAGCGACAGCACCACTTCTGGTTTGCTGATGGTTCATTCTCGGAGATTAGAGTCTCTTGCATTTTCCTGCCTGAATTGGCCTCAAACGGTGATCCTTAGATCTCAGCTTCCTGAATAGCTATGATTGCAGGTGTGAGCCACTGGGCAGCCAGCACATTTAGTTTAGTTTTTATTTGTTTGCTTGTTTGTCAGTCTTGAGGCTTGAACTCGGTGCCTGGGCACTGCCCCAGCGTTTCTTTTTGCTCCAGGCTAGCACTCTACCCCTTGAGCCACAATGCCACTTCTGGCTTTTTCTGTGTATGTAGTACTGAGAAATTGAACCCAGGGCTACATGCATGCTAGGCAAACACTCTACCATTAAACCACATTCCCAGCCCCTAATTTAGTTAGTTAGTTTGTTTGTTTTTGGGTCCCATCGTGGGGCCTGAACTCTGGGCCTGGGCGCTGTCCCTCAGCTCTTCAGCTCAAGGCGAGTGCTCTACCACTTAAGCCACAATGCCACTTCCAGCCTTTTTTCCCCTGCTTATGTGGTGCTGAGGAATCGAACTCAGGGCCTCATGCATGCAAGGCAAGTGCTCTACCACTGAGCCACCTTCCCAGCCTCCTCATTTAGTTTTTGAAACAGCGTTTCACTGATATTAGCTGATCTGGTCTCAAACTTTGGTTATTCCTACCACTGGGATTACAGTGCTGCAGGACTAGACTGGGATGGATTGGTTATTAATTATGATACAAAGATATTGATACCCAGGCAGAGGAAATGACAAAGCCCCGATGCAAGGCAGAGAGAGGAAAAACACTACATTTGGTAACTGTGGGTTGGACCCCAGCCAGTGATCTCACCCAACCACTGGAGGGTAAAGTTGTGACACCCTGGCAAGCACCCCACAGAGTCTCTGCCAGCTCTGATGTTCCGAAAACTATCTCCCCTCCAGGCACATAAAAGTCACCATGGACGACTCGGGGACCACTGGCAAAGGTGGGCAGCTCTCTGCACACCACCCAAGGGACAAAGGATCGCAGGTGCCCCGGCCTCAGACCACCAGGACTCACTGCAGGTGAAGAGTGCGGGAGGGAGGCCGGCGTGGGGGATCCACAGTGTGTCCCCTGCGTGTGGCCAGGACAGCGGCCGGGTGTCAGCCTCCTGCAGTGCGGGGGGAATGGGGATCAGGCTGGTGGGGGGGGGGGGTCCTGGCTTTGGCCTGGCTGATGCGGTGGGCTCCCGCAGGAGCAGAGATGCCCAGGAGGTCCGGAGCGACCTTGGCCTTGGTGCTGTGCGCGCTGGCGGCGGCAGGGCTGGCGGTGGAGCCTGGGCGCTGCGTCCTCTCCCAATATCGCTCTCTGGCGCCCAGGGTGCTGGCGGCCGTCAGGGCGCTGAGGGATGGCTACGTGAGTGACACCGAACCTGAGCCCCGCGTGCCCTCCCCAGCTTTCCATGTCCCCGCGTCCACACTCGTGTCCGGGACGTTCCCCGAGGGCCGCTTCCCGGCCTCTCGTCGGGGCGCCGGGCTGGGCATCCAGAGCCCGGGCTGTGGTCCGTGGCGCTCAGCCCGGGAGAGAGCCGGGCCTGGGATTTAGGATCGACAGTCGTCCTGGCGGGTTGCAGGATCCCAGGCTTCCCGCGATCGCGGCCTGGCAGGGGCGGGGCGAGGGGACGCCAGCCTCACCAGGCGCTGGTCCTGGTGGCCCCGGGCGGAGCCAGCTCGGGGCAGATCCCAGGGGCCCGCGATCCGGGTGCGGGGAGAACCCCAGCTCCACGGAGCACGGGTGCCGCCTGCCTCGGTGGGACCCCGTCCCGGGCAGGACCCAGGAGACGCGCGATTCCCGCGTCCTGTGCGTCCCCGCGTCCCAGGCGCAGGTCCAGTCATCCTCCCCGGACCCTTCTCCGCGCAGATCCCGGGCTTCCCGCGATCGGGATCCGGGGTTCGGAGTGGGGAGCCCGGGCTCACCCAGCACTGGTCCCGCAGGAGAAAGAGCTGCTGAGCCAGCTGCCCCGCAACTGCTCGTTCGGCGTCCGCAGGGATCGGCCGCCGGCCTCGGTGAGGCGGGGACGGGCGGGGACGGGAGGGGACGGGCGGGGACGGGCGGCGCGGGCGCGGCGCGGTCTCACTGCCGGCTCCCCGCAGTCCTGTGCCCGGCTCCGACACGTGGCCCGCGCCATCGCCGACGCCCAGGCGGTGCTGAACAGCCCGGGACCGCTCGCGCTCCTCCCCGGCACCGGCCCCACGCTGCAGCTGCTGGCGGCCGCGCGGCGGGACCTGGAGGCCTGCGTGAGTGCCCCGCGCCCTCGGCCCCGCTTTGCAGCCGCCCGCCGGGCGGAACCCCGGGCCACCGCCGCGCCCCGTGCACCCCGCGTCCGCCAGAGCCGGGCGGGCTGTGGGGCCGAGGAGGGCGTCGGGCGTCGGGGAGGGGGCGCCCGGCTCGCGTCCTCACCGCCCCGCGTCCGCCCGCAGCTGCGGCTGATCCCGCCCAGATTTCCCAGGACGTCGCGGCGGCCGCCGAAGAGGCGCCACGCAGCGCGCAGAGCGGTGAGGGCGCGGGCGGGGGCGGCGTGCGGGGCCCCGGGGCCGGTGGCGGGACCGACCCGCGGGCGGCGCGGATCCCGGCGGCGCGGGGGGCGGAGCGGGAGGAAAGCCTGACCGGGCGCCGCCCGCCTCCGCTCGGCCCGCAGGCCTCGCCGCGCTGTCACGAAGCCGAGGTCATCTTCGGTCTCCTGAGGACGTTCACGCGGGACCTCAGGCAGGTGGCCGTCGCGGGGCCCTGCGTGTGAGACGCCCGCGCGGATCCGCGGGGCTCCGAAACTCGCCGCACCATTGGCTGCTGCCTGCAGGACCAGGTGCTTGTCAACCAATGAACGCTGAGGCTCCCGGGGTCTACTGCTGCCATTGGCTGCTGCCTGAGTTTCTTCCAGGAAGAGATCTCAGACCTTCGCGAATCAGATTTGTGACCCTGGGCTGAGGGCTGTGTAGTCCTCCAAGAATCTTCTAGTAGGAGAGAGATGAGCTCCGGTATCTGGGGCCACAGCTCGCTTCTGAGATTCCTGGCAATCTCATCCTGCCATTGCAGATCCCAACCCCTGTGACTTGAGTGGATTCTGTGAATCTGTGTTTCTGGGATCCTCTTCCTCACTAGAGGCCCCCTCCCCACCCCCGTTCTCTAAGGAGCTGCTAGTGACACCCCAATGTCCTCAAGTTACTGTCACTGAGCATTCTGTGACCTGGGTGTAATTTGTACTTCTGAAATTCCCTTGTTTGCTCTTCTTTCTCTTGGTGCTGAAATTTAAGTTATTACATTAAAATTGTAACGAGGAATAATACTTCATTTGTGTTGTTTAGTTTTCACTGCCACTATGAGGTACATTCTATCACCAACCCTCGTCCAGAAACAAAAACATGAACCAGAAATCACTGGCACGAGTCTCAAATGTGACTCTAACATGGAAATAGAGTGTCACTCTGGGAACTCCACACTGGACAGCTTCAAGTTCCTCATCTGTAAGGTTTTCTATGTATTTACAAAGGAGGAGTAAATATAGAGGAAGGAAGGGGGTTAGAATGCATCTGAGTTGGATCAATGCATGCCCTTGGGGGCTGTGTGTGTGTGTGTGTGTGTGTGTGTGTGTGTGTGTGTGTGTGTGTGTGTGTGTGTGTCTGTGCTGACACTAAGGCTTGAACTGAGGGCCTGGTCTGTCTCCCTTAACCTTTTTGGATCAAAGTTGGCACTGTACTATGTGACCCACTCTACATCTGGCATTTTGCTGGTTAATTGGAGACAGGAATCTGTGAGATTTGTCTGCCTGGGCTATGTTCACACCAAGATCCTGAGATCTCAGCCTCCTGAGTAGCTAGGATTACAGACATGAGCCCTCCCAGGAGGGATTCTTTTATCTTGTTGGCAGTCTTGGTTTACTGAGCTGTCTCTTCGTACAGTGTCAGCTCCAGGATGGTGGCTGACCACATCCTTCTTGGATGTCATTAGTCAGAAAATGATGTGTGTCCTCTCCCCTTCATTCACAGGGTCCCTGGGCACCTTCCAGCTTCTCAGCAGCACTGCCCTGGGGCCCGAAGTTCTCCAGACTCGTGGATTCCTGAACAAGGCCAGAGCCTTGCCCGGCCCCCGTTCTCTCTCTGATTTAGATGCACTGTGACAGGCAGTGGGACCTCTCCCTTTGGCCTGAGGCTCCTCCTGGCCTGGAAGTCACTATTTCATGTGCCAGGGGACTTGTTTCCTTTCCCTTTCACTTCAGCCACTCACCTGGCTGTGGCCCCGCCCTGCTCTGGGCTTTCCCAGCCCTGGCTCTCCCAGAGGCCAGTGTCAGCCAGGTTGTGGTTGTGTTTTCGATTTTCCTACATCAGCTGGGACTGCCCATCCAGCTGGGTTAAAAGCAGCACCATGGAGTCCGGGCAGTCATCGTGGAGTCCCACACAGCCCTGGAACCCACGAGCCACAGCTGTCCTGACCCAGCAGGCTGCAGTCCAGCAGGATACACTAAGCCAGAGTCGCCCTGCCAGCCGCCAGCGCGGAGAACCAGGCTCCAGTGCACCAGAGGCTCCACTGCAGACAGATGCCAGAGGCACTGATGGTGCTGGGTGAGTTCCAGGTGCTCCTGAGGCGCCCGCCTTCCGCCCCCCCCCCCCACCCTTGCCCCAGCTCTGCCCTGGGCCCTCCTTGCTCACCTGCTGTCCTTCTGTGCACAGACATGGCTGGGCGCCACAGGCTCCTCCTGATGTGGATGATGGCCTGGGCTTTGGGCAGTGCACAGGCAGCTCCTGTCACCAGGGCCCTCGGGACCCAGCCAAGTGCCAGGGACTGTCACCTGGGCCACTTGAGGTCCCTCTCCCCGCAAGCGCTGCAGGCCTTCAAGAGAGCCAAGGATGCCTTGGTGAGTCCCAGGGGCTTCCAGCTGCCCCTCCTGCTGTGTGTGGCCATCACCACTGAGCTGCAGGGGCCATCCTCCCCTCCCACTGTGGGCTAACCTGCACCCTGTCTGCAGGGGGCTATCTCCTGCTCTCAGTGCTCTGTGCTAGTTCCTCCCCCACCCCAAGCAGAGTGACTCTGCCATCTTCCTGGGTGTGAATGCTTCTTCTGTGAGCATCCTCCAATGCCTTCACTGATGGCTAGCCTTCATCCTCTCCTGTGGGCTAACCTCTTCCCCTCCTGTTCTGGCTAATGTTGCCTCCTCCTGTGTGGGGGAGGAAACCCCTACTAGTTGGGCTGAAATTGCACCCCTCTTGTATGGTCCCGACTGGGCTAACCTGGGCCCTCCTGTGTGGGCTAACCTGTGTCCTGCCCCCTCCAGGAACAGTACCCCTTGCTGACGGAGGCAAAGTGCAGCTCCCACCTCTTCCCCAAGGCCTGGGACCTGAGGAAGCTGCAGGTGAGTTGGAATCAGGCCTGGCCTCCCCTCAGCAACTGCTTCTGCTGCCTCCTTTCTGAGTCCTCACCTCTCTGCCTCCCTCCTCCCTTCTGCCCATGACTCCCAGGATCTGGTCTATGGAAAGCATTGTCTGTGTTGCTGCCAGTGTCCCCTCCCTGCCACCTTCCCTGTCCCTCCAGATGCCCTCTCCCAGCCCTCAGACTCCGTCTCCTGAGCCTCCCCCTCCTGTGTTCCTGCTCAGGTGTGGGAGCGCCCTGCGGCCCTGCATGCTGAGCTGGACCTGACGCTGAGGGTGCTGGGCTCTGTGGCTGACCCCGCCCTGGGAGACATCCTGGACCGGCCGCTCAGCACCCTGCGCCACATCCACTCCCAGCTCCAAGCCTGTGTGAGTCCTGGGCCCAGGTTCTACCCACGTGGGGGAGGGGCTCTGATTCCTGGTGGCCCCCTGGGACCCAGGCCTGGCCTCACCTCCACCCTGCTCTGTCCCCAGGCCCAGACTCAGCCCTCAGCCAGCCCCAGGCTCCACAGCCGCCGCCTGTCCCACTGGCTGCACAGACTCCAGGCCGCCCTGAAGCAGGTGAGGGCCGCGTGGAGGGAAGGGACGGGGTGGGGTGTGCTGTGCCTGGATCCCAAGTTGGGACAGCCCTGAGTCCTCCCTCTGTCCACCCCCAGGAGTCTCCAGGCTGCCTGCTGGCATCTGTCACCTTCAACCTGTTCCGTCTCCTCACCCTGGACCTGAGCTGTGTTGCCAAGGGACCCCAGTGCGCATGACCGTGCTCCTGTGCCGCCTGTCCCGGAGCCTGGACCTCATTCATGCCTCTAATGTTGGCCTTCCCCCATTGCTATTTATGTATTTATTACCTGTGTAAATTCTCCAACTCAGAGCCAGTAAGATGTTTATTTTTGTACTCTTTGTAATATTGTGCTAATAAATCATGCAGAATGCATCATTGTGTGGTGTTCTGTGTGTGCTGGTGGATACTTAACTTACTGCCATGTGGTGTCCCACTTGTGTGCTGCTGTTTGCTCTGATGCTGGAGGTAGAGGCTGGGCCTCCATATCTGGCTGCTTCTGCTTCCCATGCAAGGAGCCACATGTGGTGCACTCTGAGCCTGGGCACTGTCCCTCAGCTCTTCAGCTCAAGGCTAGTGCTCTACCACTTGAGCCACAGCACCACTTCCAGTTTCTGGTGGTTTATTGGAGATAAGAGTCTCACGGACTTTCCTACCCAGGCTGGCTTTGAACCGTGATTCTCAGATCTCAGCCTCCTGAGTACCCAGGATTACAGGATTACAGGCTTGAGCCACCAGTGCCTGGCTTCTTTCTTTAGTCAGTCATAGAGACTGAAATTAGGGCTTGTGCTCTGGCCCTGAGCTCCCTTTGCTCAATGTTAGAGCTCTACCACTTGAGCCACAGCTCTACTTTCAGCTATTTCATGTGGTTTTCTGGTGTTAATTCTTATGGATTTTCTTACTGAGCTGGCTTCGAACTATGATCTTTAGATCTCAGCCTTCTGAGTAGCTAGGATAACAAACATGAGCCAAGAGTGCCTGTTGAAAAACATTTGCTGGAAGCAGAGCTTGAACTCTGATTTACACTCATCTTTGTCAGTCAAGGCTGATGCTCTAACACCTACCTGAGCCACATCTCTTCTGGCTTTTTGCTGGTTAACTGGAGAAAAGAGTCACATAGATTTTTCTCCTCTGGCTGGCTTCAAATCTTTTTTTTTTTTTTTTTTTTTTGGCCCAGTCGTGGGACCTGAACTCTGGGCCTGGGTGCTGTCCCTCAGCTCTTCAGCTCAAGGCTAGCGCTCTACCACTTGAGCCACAGCACCACTTCCGGCTTTTTTCTTATGTGGTGCTGAGGAATCGAACCCAGGGCCTCAGGCATGCAAGGCAAGCGCTCTACCACTGAGCCACCTTCCCAGCCCTGGCTTCAAATCTTGATCGTTCAGATTCTCTCCTTCCTCCTCCTCCTCCTCCTCCTCCTCCTCCTCCTCCTCCTCCTCCTCCTCCTCCTCCTCCTCCTCTTCCTCCTCCTCCTCCTCCTCCTTTGTGCCAGTCCTGGCTTGAACTCAGGGTCTATGTACTATCCCTGGCTTCTTTCAATCAAGGCCAGCACTCTACTGCTTGAGCCATAGCCCCACTTCTGGCTTCTTTTGCAGATTAAAGTCTCATGGGTTTTCTGCCCAGGCTGGCTTTGAATCATGGTCCCCAGCTCTTAGCCTACTGAGTAGCTAGGATTACAGATGTGAGCCACTGGCACCCAGTCTCTGCACTGCATCTGTCCCCTACCTCTAAGTACCCCACTCTGATGCACCCCCAAATCAATATGAACTCAGATTGTATACCCAACTTCTATCAAGCAGTGTGCAGCCTGTGTTGTTGGCAGGGGACGGTCAGTCGGGACTGGATGGGGCTGGGAGGAGAAGGGCTGAGATGTGGCCGGTGTCCATTTCTCTGGGGCAAACCCAACACTTCTATCAATTGCAAGCTTCTGGTGTGAAATGGCTGAGAGGAAAGTGGATGAAGAATTACAGAGAATGGCCAGGTGCTAGTGGTTCACACCTATAATCCTACTTACTCGGGAGGCTAAAATCTGAAGTTCTAAGCCAGCCCAGGCAGGAAAGTCTGTGACACTTATCTCCAATGAACCAGAAAATCAGAAGTGGAGCACTGGGTTAAAGTGGTAGAGCGCTAGCCTTGAGCAAAAGAGCTCAGGGACAGTGCTTAGGCCCTGAGTTCAAGCCACATGACTGGCTAAAAGGTGGGGGGGCTAGGAAGGTGGCTCAGTGGTAGAGCACTTGCCTTGCATGCATGAGGCCCTGGGTTCGATTCCTCAGCACCACATAAGCAAAAAAAAAAAAAAAAAAAAAAAAAAAAGATGGCTGGGAATGTGGCTTTTTGGTAGAGTGCTTGCCTCACATGCATTAATCCCTGGGTTCGATTCCTCAGCAACACATAAACAAAAAAGGCCAGAGGTGGTACTGTGCCTCTAGTGGAAGAGCGCTAGCCTTGACACAGAGCAGCTCAGAACCCAGGCCCTGAGTTCAAGCCCCAGGACAGGCAAAAGAAAAAAAATTACAGAGAAGCCCTGAGCTGGTCTAATTTTGCTGTAAATGCACGGTGGATACAATGTTTAAGGTTCCCAGCAACGCTGTAACAATGTAGCTCAGAGCAGGGGCTTAAGTTCAGGCTTCTTACCCTTTTTTTTCTTCCTGTCCATGGTGGGGCTTGAACTCTGGGCCTGCATGCTGTCCCTCAGCTCTTTTTTTTTTTTTTTTTTTTGCCAGTCATGGGGCCTGAGCTCTGAGCCTGAGTGCTGTCCTCAGCTCTGCAGTTCAAGGCTAGCACTCTACCACTTGAGCCACAGTGCCACTTCTGGCTTTTTCTGCTTATGTGGTGCTGAGGAATTGAACCCAGGACCTCATGCATGCAAGGCAAGCGCTCTACCACTGAGCCTCCTTCCCAGCCCTTCCTCAGCTCTTCAGCTCAAAGTGAGCGCTCTACCACTCCAGCCACAGCACCACTTCTGGTTTTCTGGTGGTTCATTGGAGATAAAAGTCTTACAGAAAGCTGGATGCTAGTGGCTCACACCTGTAATCCTAGCTACTCAGGAGGCTGAGATCTGAGGATCACAGTTCAAAGCCAGCTCGGGCAGGAAAGTCCATGAGACTCTTATCTCTAATTAACTACCAGAAAACTGGAAGTGGTGATGTGGCTCAAGTGGTAAAACACTCTCCTTGAGCTGAAGAGCTGAGGGACAGCACTCAGGTCCAGAGTTCAAGCCCCACAACCTACCCCCGCCCCCCCCAAAAAAAAAAGAGTGTCACAGACTTTCCTGCTGGGCTGGCTTTGATTTGTGATCCTCAGATCTCAGCCTCCTGAGAGGAGGACTCATACCATTAAGCTTAGGATTCTTACCATTAAACTCAAGATTCTTACTCTGTTCTTCCATGGGGCAGAAGGGGCTCAGCAAGAACTAGGCAGGGGGGCTGGGAAGGTGGCTCAGTGGTAGAGCGCTTGCCTTGAGCTGAAGAGCTGAGGGACAGCGCCCAGGTCCAGAGTTCAGGGCCCATGACTGGACCCCCCCCCAAAAAAAACTTAGGCAGGGTCAGAGGCCTTCTAACACCTGGATTGAAGCTTCCCTCCTTCACTAACCACTGGGCTTGGGGACAAGACAGTAACTGAAACCAGGCCAGGGAACTGAGGTTTTGGGGGACCAGGGGACCTGATGCTATTCGTGCTATCAGATCCCAACATCCCGTTTACAAGTTTTTATTGAGTTCAGTACAGGAGGAGGAGTGACGGCAGATAAGTGCAGAGGGTAGGGTATCAATCTTTCATGGCTACAACCATTCATATGGGGTCTAATTCATATATATAGAAATAAACATGGCAAGAACATAGCAAACATCCATCTTATCTCCAAGGCCTTAAGCTTTTCGTGTCCAAGCAGCTCTAATTTAAACACACTTAGGGTAGCAAGCTTTACCTCTGTCAGCCTCAACCATTGGCCCTTGGATGTGGACCTCGGCATTCTGAGGGCGCTTCCAGCTGGTACTCCACACTCTTTAACCCTTTCAGGTCTCACAGTTTGGTATCAGAGGCCTTCATGCTCCTCCTTGTTTGTTTGTTTGTTTTGGGGAGGGGGGAGTGGTTGTTGTGTTTTTTGTGGGTCCTGGGGCTTGAACTCAGGGCCTGAGCCCTGTCTCTGAGCCTCTTTGTGCTCAAGGCTAGCCCTCTACCACAGCACCACATCCGGCTTTTTCTGAGTAGTTTACTGGAAGTAAGAGTCTCACAGACTTTCCTACCCAGGCTGGCTTTGAACTGTGATCCTCAGATCTCAGCCTCCTGAGTAGCTAGGATGATAGGTGTGAGCCACCAATGCTTAGCCTTCTCCTCCCCCCCTTTTTTTTTTTAAATGAGTCTTGGCTGTGTGTGTGTGTGTGTGTGTGTGTGTGTGTGTGTGTGTGTGTGTGTGTGTGTGTGTGTGTGTGTGTGTACCACTCCTTGGGCTTGAACTCAAGACCTGGGTGTTGTCCCAGAGCTTTTGTGCTCAAGACTGGTACTCTATCCATTTGAGCCACAACTCCACTTTTGGTTTTTTTGGTGGTTCATTGGAGATAAGAAGTCTGGCAGACATTCCTGCCCAGGCTGCCTTTGAACCACAATCTTCAGATCACAGCCTCTTGAGGAGCTAGGATGACAGTTGTGAGCCACCAGAACCCAGCTGATTCTCAACTTTTTATGAGGCTCCTGCTTTTTTTTTCCTAGCATACCAACCCATTTCTAGTTCCTTACTGCAGTTAGTCTTTCTAAGACAGGACAATATTCCCATTTTGTCCACTGTGTGTATGAGTACGTGTGTGTGATAAAAGTTCAGTTTATTAAGTCATGTTTTGCTTAAGGCAGTCTGGCTATATAGCCTATGCTTGCCTGAAACTCACAATCCTCCTGCTTCTGTCTCCAAGTGCTTAGATTACAGGTGTACAACACCTTGCCTGGTTATAGCTTAGTAATCGTAAGTACCTTGTAAGACTCCATGCAGAAACCAATTCCCAGAACTCTTCTCCCTGGTCCCTCTACCTCACCCCTCACCGCCCCCTTGTATTTTCCATCTGCGTCTGAACATGCCCGGGATCCCATGTTCGTGGACTCACACGGCCTGAATCATAGCGTGTCAGTGGTTTATTTCACTCTGCATCATGTCCTTATGTATGGATTATCGTGTGTCAGAATTTCCTTCCTTTTGATGGCCGAATAATATATTAGGCCGCCTAGTAACATCGCACCTATAAACCACATTTAGCTTCATGCATTTTCTTGCTGGAAAATGTGAATATTTTAAAGCCATTAATTCTGTGGTGGACTGTTGCCGAAGCCAGAGGAAACTGATGTAGGCAGGAAATGGCAATATTTGGTATAGGGTTCATGAGATGACACCATGGCCATGGGGGGTGGGGGGGAGGAATGGACCAAACTATGATCTGGGGTGGGGTTTAAGGAAACCCACAGAGGGACAGACCGCAGACCCAATTTGGCAGGTGCCACAATCATTTCGAGGTCTGAGGGCCCTGGGAAGAGAGTTTCTGACATCTGAAACAAGGGACAATTGAGGTACTTTATGGAAATGGATTCACAGTTTCTCTTTCTCTTCCTTCCTTCCTTCCTTCCTTCCTTCCTGTCTTCCTTTTTTTTTTTTTGGTCAGTTGTGGGCTTGAACTCTGGGCCTGGGTGCTGTCCCTCAGCTCTTCAGCTCAAGGCTAGCGCTCTACCACTTGAGCACCACTTCTGGCTTTTTCTGCTTATGTGGTGCTGAGGAATTGAACCCAGGGCCTCATGCATTCAAGGCAAGCACTCTACCACTGAGCCACCTTCCCAGCCCCTCTTCCTTTCTTCCTTCCTTTCTTCCTTCCTTCCTTCCTTTCTTCCTTTCTTCCTTCCTTTCTTCCTTCCTTCTTTCCTTCCTTCCTTTCTTTCTTTCTTTCTTTCTTTCTTTCTTTTTTTCTTTCTTTCTTTCTTTCTTTCTTTCTTTCTTTCTTTCTGTCTTTCTTTCTGTCTTTCTTTCTGTCTGTCTTTCTTTCTCTCTTTCTCTCTTTCTCTTTCTTTCTTTCTTTCTTTTTCTTTCTTTCTTTCTGTCTTTCTTTCTTTCTGTCTGTCTTTCTTTCTTTCTCTCTTTCTCTTTCTCTCTCTCTTTCTCTTTCTTTCTCTCTCTTTCTTTCTTTCTTTCTTTCTCTCTCTCTTTCTTTCTTTCTTTCTTTCTTTCTTTCTTTCTTTCTTTCTTTCTTTCTTTCTTTCTTTCTTTCTTTCTCTCTTTCTTTCCTTTTTTCCTTCTTTGTCATTCATGGGGCTTGAACTTGGGGCCTGGGTGCTATCCCTCAGTTCTTTCACTCAAGGCTGGCGCTCTACCATTTTGAGTTACAGCGCCACTTCTGGTTTTCTAGGAGGGTTCATTGGAAATAAGGGTCTCTGAGAAGCCGGGCGCCAGTGGTTCACACCTGTAATCCTAGCTACTCAGGAGACTGAGATCTGAGGATCTCTGTTCAAAGCCAGCCTGGGCAGGAAAGTCCGTGAGTCTCTTATCTCCAATAAACCACTAGAAAACCAGAAGTGGCGCTGTGGCTCAAGTGGTAGAGCACTCGCCTTGAGCTGAAGAGTGCACAGACAGCGCCCAGGCCCCGAGTTCAAGCCCCACAACCAACCGACCAAAAAAAAAAAAAAAAAAAGTAAAGAGGCTCAGGGACTTTCCCGACCCAGCTGGTTTTGAACTGTGATCCTCAGTTCTCAGCCTTCTGAGTAGCTGGGATGATAGGTGTGAGCCACCTGTGCCCAGAAGGTGAGAAATTCTTGTGGAAAATCCTCAGCTAGCCTCCAGTTCAGGATCCTCCTGCCTTAGCCTCCAGAGGACTGGGCTTACAGGTGTGTATCACTACACTGATTTTTCTTTTCTTTCTGATTAACTTGTATTAACCTGGGATTTAGTGTGATTTTCCCCCGCCCCATGCATTTGATCATATGATCATATGTTGTGTGTTGATCAAATGCTTTAATTCTCTGAATTTTTAAAATTCTCTGAATTTTGTTTATTTTGTACTAATACTGGGGCTTCAATTCAGGGCCTGGGTCCTGTCTCTGAACTTTTTTCACTCTACCACTTTGAGCCACAGTGCTGCTTTTGGTTTTCTGGCATTTGATTAGAGAGAAGAGTCTCATGGACCTCACTGCGTGGGCTGGCTTTGAACTGTGATCCTCGGATCTCAGCCTCCTGATTAGCTAGGATGACAGGTGTGAGCCACCAGCAGCTGGTTTTTTTTTTTTTTTCCTGCTTTTGCTTAAGGCTAGCACTCTTGAGCGACAGCTCCACTTCCGGCATTTTTTGCTGGTTCACTGGAAGTAAGAGTCTTATAGACCTTCCTGCCTAGGCTGGCTTCAAACCATGATCCTCAGATCACAGCCTCCTGAGTAGCTGGGATTATAGGCGCCTGGCTCTCTGTGGTCTTTGTTGTTTCTGTGTCCTGCCTGGTCTTCCCACCCCACCCCCCAGGAGGCCTCCCCTTCCCTCAGCAGTTTATGTCTGCATTCCCAATCCCCACTCCCTCACGGGCATCTCTGGCTGGAGCAGGGTCAGCCCCAGCGGAGCAAGTAGGAACTCATGCTGATTGCTTTCTCCCAACTCCCACTTACCCCCTGGCTTCTGCTCACCCAGCCTGGGGCACCCCCTAGAGGCTGGCACCCAACTCAGGCTGCATTTGCTGACATGAGTCCCGCCTGCCTGGCTTAGCAAGGAGAGAGAGACAGAGAGACAGAGACAGAGACAGAGAGAGAGACAGAGAGACACAGAGAGATAACAGGGAGAGAGAGGACAAAGACACAAAGAGACAGAAGCGAGAAAGAAATAGAAAGTCTCAGAGAGAGATAGAGACAGAGACAGAGGCAGAGCAGGTACCAGTGGCTCACACCTGTCATCCTAGCTACTCAGGAGGCTGAGATCTGAAGCTAGAGGTTCAAAGCCAGCTGGGGCAGGAAAGTCTATAAGACTCTCATCTCGGGGCTGGGAAGGTGGCTCAGTGGTAGAGCGCTTGCCTTGCATGCATGAGGCCCTGGGTTCGATTCCTCAGCACCCCATAAGCAGAAAAAGCCGGAAGTGGAGCTGTGACTCTAGTGGTAGAGTGCTAGCCTTGAGCTGAAGAGCCAAGGGACAGTGCCCAGACCCAGAGTTCAGGCCTCACGACCAACAACAACAACAACAAAAAAAAGACTCTCATCTCCAATGAACCACCAGAAAACCGGAAGTGGCACTGTGGCTCAAAGTGCTAGAGTGCTAGCCTTGAGCCAAAGAGCTCAGGGACCGAGCTCAAGGCTTGATTTCAAGCCCATGACCGAAAGAGAGAAAGTGAGACAGACAGAGAGTTGAGAGAGGGAGAGAGTTGAGAGAGGGAGAGAGAGAGAAAGAGAGAGACACACAGAGACAGACAGAGACAGAGAGAAGAGAGGAGAGGAGAGGAGAGGAGAGGAGAGGAGAGGAGAGGAGGCCAGAAGACTTCTCTCCAGCCTGCAGGCAGAGGTGAAGGCAAGGCAATGGGTGGTGAGCACCTTCTCTCTGAGCCCTTAGGTGGCAAAGTGCCCTGGCATGTGGAGCAAGTGCGCATGCTCAGGAGAAATGGCGCAGTCAGGCGTGGCTAGGCCCCCTCCCCCAAGGCTGCTCCACCTCCAACCCTGCACAAGGCGATTTGACTTCCCCTCTGCCGGGTCCCACCTCTTAAAGATAATCACAAAGCAGGAGACATTGGGAGAGGGCTTCAAACCACAGCAGGTGACTTCGGTCTCCTGGGAAAAATGTCACACCGAGTGTTGTCATCTCAAAGTCATTTTTTTTTTCTCTTTTGATGGCTCAGGTAGGCTCGAATTCATTTTGATTGGAAGTAATAGAATCCCACTCAAACTAGCTTAAGTAAGGAGAGGCATGTAATCTGAGGAGACAGGATGTGTGAAAGAATCTAATAGAAACATTTTGGCATTATCTTGTAAAGATGAATCTATGCAGAGTGTATGAACCAGAAATTCAACACTTAAGATACGTCAGGAGGAACACTTACACTGGTGTAATAGAGACATGAATAATAATTTTTTAAAGCCAGGCACAGTGGCTCATATCTGTAATCCCAGCTACTCCAGAGGTTGAGAATAGGACAATTACAGTTAAAAGCCAAAAGTAGTGGAACTCCATGCCAATCGGTAAGTTGGACATGGTGGTGCACATTTATAGTCCCAGATGAGGGGAAGGTCTGTAGAAAAGAGCACTGTGGTCAGAGATCAGCCCCCAGATCCCTGCAGATGTCAACATTCCAAGGGGACCAGAAAGGTTTTGTGGGTATTAATGTCCACTTCACATACGAGGAAAATAGAATATAGAAGAGTTTGAGTAACTTGAACCAGACTCATATAGCCTATAAAAGATGGAGCTGAGATGGTGGCTTATGCCTGTAATCCTCACTACACAGGAGGCTGAGATCTGCTGGTCAAGGTTCAAAGCTAGCCCAGGAAGAAGAAAATCTGTGAGACTTTTCTTTCCAATTAACCACCAAAAAAAAATCAAAAGTGGAGCTGTGGCTCAAATGGTAGAGTGCTAGCCTTCAGTTAAAAAACAAAATCTCAGGGACAACGCCCAGGTGGCGAGTTCAAGCATCAGGACCACCTTTCCCCCAAAACAAATAAACAAACAGAAGATTTGAACTTGGGTCCTGGAATCCAAAACCAGCAGGTTCAAGTCCTTCATCACATTGCCACCTGGTGGTTACTCCTGGTATTGATGATGATGAAACCCTCAAACCTGGGGAGCCCTAGGGCAGATCCTGGGACTGGTGGAAGGTCTTCCTCTTGGGGTACTCTGTGCCCTTCATCAGCTTTTCCTCAGCCATTCCCATCTTCCCCTTGGTCTTACAATCTTCTATTCCTGTCCCTACTCCTGGGAGCAGGTTCCAAATTTGGCTGTAGGCTGTGTGTGTGTGTGTGTGTGTGTGTGTGTGTGTGTGTGTGTGTGTGTGTGTGTGTGTGTGTGTGTGTGTGTGTGTCCTGGGGCTTGAACTCAGGGCCTGAGCACTGTCCCAGAGCTTTTTTGCTCAAGGCTGGTGCTCTACCACTTGAGCCACCACTCTGCTTCCTTACTTTTTTGTTGTTTCATTGGAGATAAGAGTCTCCCGATCTTTCCTGCCTGGATGGTCTTTGAACCACAACCCTGAGATCTCAGCCTCCTGAGTAGCTGGGATTACAGACATGAGCCACTAGACACCCAGGCTCAACATCTCCTTTTCTCCGATCTCTTGGAAAATGTCAAATCAAAGGTGAAACATTCTGAAAAACAGAGTTTGTATATGAGTTGAAATAGAGAGATTGGGGAGAGAGAGAGAAAAAAATAAACCCAAGCTGCCGTTTTTCCCACAGCCTTCAGGCTTTGAGTTATAGTTATTGACTTACTGTCTGCCTTCCTCAAGGACGGGATCTGCTTCCATTTCAAGAAGAGTGTGTAATGAGATGGTGATGGTCCTACTATGTGTGCCGTGCATGTGAAACAACTGGAAGGTGGATTCTGGGGTATGAGTGCTGAGGACTCTGTGTGTGTGTGTGTGTGTGTGTGTGTGTGTGTGTGTGTGTGTGTGTGTGTGTGCATACATATGCACACACACATGCTCACTTGTGGTCTGACCGTGTGGCATTTTCCACATGGGAGATTTTGTGACAGTGGCTATGTGTTGGGACTCATCTTTCTGTCCCTGCCAGAGTGTCCCTGCCATGTGTCTGAAGCTCCCTGGGTCTCTCCGGGGTGGATGGGATTAGAGGGGACTCTTTCCATCTAGGGGTGTCAGAGAGCAGTCAGTGGGGCCCTGGGCCTCTGGAGTGGACAGATTGCTCTGGGAAAGCAGCAAGTGTAGATTAGATTTCAGGGGTTATGGAACAGAAAGGAAAGAGAAGGATCTAGGTCAGTTCTGGGGCAGGACCAGGGACTCAAACTAAGCCCTGTGCACCAAGCAGCTGCAGGGTGATGGGTGGTGTCCTTCCTGTCTTGTACGTTCATATTTATAGTATCATCTTCATTCCATTCTGCGTATTAAAATTTTATGTCATGTATACAAACAATGTTTATATGAGCCGGGTGTGGTGGCACACATCTGTAAACCCTGCTCTTCAGGAGACAGAGGCAGAAGGATATTTCCCTGAGCTAAGGATCACAATTCTGTCTCAGTTGAGCCTGACATCCTAGCGACTCAGAAGGCTGAGATCTGAAGATGGGGGTTTAAAGCCAGGCCTGGGGGCAGGAAAGTCTGTGAGACTCCAATCTCCAATTCTCCAGCAAAAAAAAGTTGGAAGTGGAGGTGTGGCTCAAGTGGTAGAGCACCTGCCTTGAGGAAAAAAAAACATGAGGACAGCATCCAGGCCCTGAGTTCAAGCCCTAAGACACACACACACACACACACACACACACACACACACACACACACACACACACACACATCTCAATGAATTAATATTTTTCTTTTTTTTTTGGTCGTGGGTCTTGAACTCTGGGCCTGGGCGCTGTCCCTCACTCTTCAGCTCAAGGCTAGCGCTCTACCACTTGAGCCACAGCGCCACTTCTGGCTTTTTCTGCTTATGTGGTGCTGAGGAATCGAACCCAGGGCCTCATGCATGCAAGGCAAGCACTCTACCACCGCACCACCTTCCCAGCCCCATGAATTAATTATTAAAGAGATTTCAAGGTTAAGAACATCTTAACTTGCTGCGGGGTGGGGGGAGAGGCCCCACTTTTATCTCGCAGCTTCTCCCTTCTCACGGGTCGGGTACATAAAGTTGAATCCCAAAGCCTCGGCTCTCAGTGTCGGGTACCATGACGCAGCTTTGCCTCCTACTGCTGCTGGCCCTGGGCCTGGCCGCCATCCCCCGGGCCCGGGGTGCCTGCCCGGTGCCCGCCGATCTGAAGCAGCCAGATGGGACGCGCACGTGCGCCAAGCTCTACGACAAGAGCGACCCTTACTACGAGAACTGCTGCAAGGGCGCCGAGCTGGCGCTGCAGCCGGGCGCCGACCTACCCTACCTGCCCTCGGACTGGGCCAACACGGCCTCCTCGCTGGTGGTGGGCCAGCGCTGCGAGCTCACGGTGTGGTCCCTGCCTGGCAAAGCTGGCAAGACTCGCAAATTCTCGGCGGGCAGCTACCCTCGCCTGGAGGAGTACCGCAAAGGCATCCTGGGTGACTGGTCCAACGCCATCTCCGGCGTCTACTGCAAGTGAGAACACTCCCCCTTCCCCAGAGCCAGCCCTGGGGACCCCATCTCAGAGGGTACCCCCCAACCCTGCCTTCTTGTCTCTGATCTCATCCCCATTCCCCAGTTGATTTCCTTCAATCAACCTCTGGGGGTTCCCAGATTGGAGCCACATGCACCCCCAGTATGCTGGGTAGACTCCCTCTCTTTCTGTATCCCCTACTTCCCACAGCTGCACCTCCACAGAGGCTTCCTGGTGAGCTCACTGACCACCTCTCTTCCCAGACCCCTTTCTTTTTTTTTCTTTTTGTGGGTCCGGTCATGGGGCCTGAACTCTGGGCCTGGGTGCTGTCCCTCAGCTCTTCAGCTCAAGGCTAACGCTCTACCACTTGAGCCACAGCGCCACTTCCGGCTTTTTTCTTTTTGCTTATGTGGTGCTGAGGAATCAAACCCAGGGCCTCTGGCATGCAAGGCAAGCGCTCTACCACTGAGCCACCTTCCCAGCCTCCCAGACCCCTTTCATCTGACAGCTCCAGACTCAAGGCCCAGGCTTTTTTTTTCTTTTCTTTTCTTTTTGCCAGTCCTGGGGCTTGAACTCAGGGCCTGGGCTCTGTTCCTGAGCCTCTCTGTGCTCAAGGTTAGTGTTCTACCATTTGAGCCACAGTGCCACACAGTAGTGCTGAGGAATCGAACCCAGGGCTTCATGCATGCTAAGCAAGCACTCTTCCACCAAGCCACAATCCCAGACTTTAAAACAACCCCGGCCTCAAAACTCAAGGCCTGGTCTATATGGCCAAACCTAGTCTAGCCATCCATGCTCCCCCCCACACCTGGCCTCCCGAAGATCAGCCTCAAAACTAGTCCCAACCCTGGGGTTTCCCAGCCCCACCTGTACATACCAGAGCTCCTAGACCAACACCACCAAGCCCCCCCCCCCACCTCCCAGCCCCAAGCTCTCCCAGGCCAGGACCCCCTGAACCTATAGCCTGGCTCTTCCCCTTCACCTGGTGAGAATCTCTCATCTTCTTGCAGGTGTAACTGAGGATCCTTCATCTCTACCCAACTCCATGCTGAATGCCCCTTCTGCCTCTTCCTTTGGCCTCTCCCACCCCCAGTTCCAGGAGGATGGAGCTCTCTGCTGCCCCCACCTGGCCTGTGTACAATACAGCCCTACTGAACCTGCCTCTGCCTGCCATGCTGCTGTGTTCACACATGAACGTGTAGTGTAGGGGGAATGGCAGGATGTGCCACCTGGGTCAGCCTAGACCTGGGGCAGTGCCAGGGTTGGGAACACAGCCATCGACTGTGACTGAGAGTTAGGTATGCATAAAGATCCCACCCAGAGGGCTAGGTGTGGTGGCTCACATAGCTAGCTACTCAGGAGGCTGAGATCTGAGGATTGCCCAGTTCACATAGCCCAGGCAGGCGAGTCCCTGTGACTCTTATCTGTCATTAGCCAGCAAAAAGCCAGAAGGGAAGCAGCGGTGGCTCAAGTGATAGAGAGCCAGCCTTGAGTTAAAAAAAAAGCTAAGGGACAGTGCCCAGGTCCTGAGTTTAAGTCCCAGTTCACACACACACACACACACACACACACACACACACACACACACACACACACACACACACACACACACACACAGGTGTTGGTGTGGAAATTCCACAGTGGTGAAGGATTGGAGAAATAGAGAATGGGATTGGACTGGAGGGGGGTTCTGAGGACCAGAGACCAGGGGTGCCAAGCATCTTTGAGCATATCATTTTATTTGTTTACTTGGTGGTGACTTCCTGAGCATCTACTATCTGACAAACACTGAATTCAGGCATGGAGCCTGTACCCAGGGGGCTGAAAGAGTCAGAGCTAGACAGTCAGGGAAGTGGGAAGCCAAAGACCAGGCCAGATTTGGCAGCAGGGAAGTAGAAAAGGCCCAGGAAGACAGTGGGGAAGATTATGTTGGGCGAAGGGATCAGATTTGGAGTGCTGACTGTAATCCTTGCTACTTACAAGGCTGAGATCCCAGGGTCACGGTTGGAAGCTAGCCAGGGCAGGAAAGTCCATGAGACTCTTATTTCCAATTAATGAGCAAAAAGTCAGAAGTAGAGCTGTGCTTCAATTGGTGGAGTGCTAGCATTGACCAAAGAAGCTCAGAGACAGTACCCAGGTCCTGAGTTCAAGCCCCAGGCCTGGCATTCAACAAACAAACAAAAACTGGGGACTCATGGCCTGTAATCCTGGCTACTAGGAGGCTGAGATCTGAAGATCAGAGTTCCAAGCCAGCTGGGACAGGAAAGTCCATGAGACTCTTATCTCCAATAAACCACCAGAAAGCCAGAAGTGGTGGTGTGGCTCCAAGTGGGAGAGCACTAACCTTGAGTGAAAAGAGCTCAGGGACAGCACCTAGGCCCTGAGTTCAACCCCATGACTGACCAAAAAAAAAGAGAGAGAGAGATTCTGAAATGGCAAAGAGCTGACAAAGCAGGTTGGCATGAACGACAGATCGGAAAGCCAAGGGTCAGGAAGAGGGTGGGGCGAGGCTCAGAGACCGCTCTGAGAGGCCCAATCAGCTCCCTGAGAGGCCCATCACTCCCTGAGCTGCACAGACACGGAGGAGTCGGTCACCCTGGTCCTGCGGAGGCCCCTGGGCTCTATGCGGTTCTTGGTCTTGTGCAGGAAGTGGACGAACCTCACCCCGGGGCCGTATTGGCGGAAGACGTGTGACACCTGTGACAGAGCAGGTTTAGGAAGACCCCACCCCACTGCCCTCCCTCTGCAGGGTCCTGGAGTGAGGGGACCGGGCCGGGGGCATCTCACCTGGATCCAGTTCCCCGGGGGGCCCCTCCCCAAGGTGCGGGGGGCCACGTGGTGCTGTGCAATGACCGTGCGGCGGTCGGCGGCCAGCAGCCAGACGTGCAGTTCGTACACACAATCGTCCAGCCGGCTGTCCTCAAACCTGGAAGTGGGGTCCCATTGTCAACCATGTCCCCCAACACCCCTTATCCCAACCACCTTATCCCAGCCTTATCCCCCTTTCCCAGCCTCCATCTCGGCTCAGAACCATTCAAATCCTCTACCCAGGCTGGCAGTTTAGGGCAGGGTGGTAAAACACCTTGTCTTTAGGGGGGGCGTGTCTAGAGATAAATTGGAGGGGGGGGCAAGTGTCACTAGCAGTGACCACCAAATAGGCTGGGACAGGTGAGGATTCGCAGGTGGGGGGGCAGGAGGGGGCAGCCCAGGGGGCACCGGATTGCATCGGGCCCAGCTGGGCATAGAGCAGACATATCCTCGGAGCGCCTGGGGATAACTGCTTACAGCAAGAAGGAATCCATTTCGAGACTAAGGAGGGAGCCATGGGCTGGGAAGGTGGCTCAGTGGTAGAGCGCTTGCCTTGCATGCCTGAGGCCCTGCGTTAGATTCCTCAGCACCACATAAGCACAAAGAAAAAAGCCAGAAGTGGCTCTGTGGCTCAAGTGGTAGAGCGCTAGCCTTGAGCTGAAGAGCTGAGGGACAGCACCCAGGCCCAGAGTTCAGGCCCCATGACCGGACCCCCCCCCCCAAAAAAAAAGGTTTAAGGCCTGTCCAGGCAGGAAAGTCCATAAGACTCTTATATACACCAATTAATCAGCAAAAAACCAGAAGTGGAGTTGTGGCTCAAAGTGATAGAATGCTGGCCTTGAGCAAAAGAGCTCAAGGACAGCACCCAGGCCCTGAGTTCAAGCCCCAGGAGCAGCAAAACAACAACAACAAATCAAAACCAAACACACACACACACACACACACACACACACACACAAATGGTACCAGACATTCAAAGAAGGAAACACTGGGCAAAAGCCACAGATTTTTTTTTTTGGGGGGGGGGTTGGTTGTAGGGCTTGAACTCAAGGCCTAGGCACTGTCCCTGAACTCTTTTGTTCAAGGCTAGCACTCTACCACTTTGAGCCATAGAGTTACTTCCAACTTTCTGGTGGTAATTGGAGAAGAGTCTCATGGACTTTCCTGCCCCAGCTGGCCTTGGACCCTGATCCTCAGATCTCAGCCTCCAGAGGAGCCAGGATTACAGGCGTGAGCCTGTAGCAGGCATGGTCTTGTGGGCGTGGCTGTAGCAGGGCATAGGCGTGTCACTGTGGGCGTGGCTCACTGTGGATAGGTTTCCCAACGTGTGCAATGGCGTGGCCATCGATGTGGGTGTGGCCTGGTGGTGTGGGCGTGGCGTTGCTAGCTGCGTTGTAGGCGTGGCCAGGCCTGCGCTAGAGGCCCAGTGCAGAAGCAGCCCTGGGTAATCAAGGTTGGCGCTGCGGGGCAGGCTGGGCACGCACCAGTCCATTACGGTGACATCCGGCTGCTCGTCATCC